>NC_040251.1:38869-1326369 GCF_001444195.1 Xiphophorus couchianus
TTGAGTTTCATGAGTTTTGAATGTTAGAGCCAAAAAAAGCGTTTTCTCCAGCGAGAGAAGTGTAAAAGTGACAATATGTGAATTGTAAGCACTACACCCAATTTTAAACCTCATTAGCGTTGGAACAGCATAGAAATGCTGAAATGCAACAGTTCTGGTGGTTTGAAGATGGAACCAAGTCTAAATTTTGAGTTTCATGAGTTTTGAATGTTAGAGACCAAAAAAGCGTTTTCTCAGCGAGAGAAGTGTAAAAGTGACAATATGTGAATTTTCAGCACTACACTCAATATCAAGCCTTATTAGCTGTGGAACAGCATAGAAATGCTGAGATGCAGTAGTTCTGGTGGTTTGAAGCTGGAACCAAGTCTAAATTTTGAGTTTTATAGGTTTTGAATATAGGACCAAAAAAGCGTTTTCTCAGCGAGAGAAGTGTAAAAGTGACAATATGTGAATTTTAAGCACTACACTCAATATTCAGCCTTATTAGCTGTGGAACAGCATAGAAATGCTGAGATGCAGTAGTTCTGGTGGTTTGAAGCTGGAACCAAGTCTAAATTTTGAGTTTCATGAGTTTTGAATGTTAGAGACCAAAAAAGCGTTTTCTCAGCGAGAGAAGTGTAAGTGACAATATGTGAATTGTAAGCACTACACCCAATTTTAAACCTCATTAGCGTTGGAACAGCATAGAAATGCTGAGATACAGTAGTTCTGGTGGTTTGAAGCTGGAACCAAGTCTAAATTTTGAGTTTTATAGGTTTTGAAATATAGCGACCAAAAAAGCGTTTCTCAGCGAGAGAAGTGTAAAAGTGACAATATGTGAATTGTAAGCACTACACCCAATTTAAACCTCAATAGCGTTGAAACCAGCATATAAATGCTGAATGCAACAGTTCTGGTGGTTTGAAGATGGAACAAGTCTAAATTTTGAGTTTCATGAGTTTTCAATATTTGGATACCAAAAAAGAGTTTTCACAGCGAGAGAAGTGTAAAAGTGACAATATGTGAATTTTCAGCACTACACTCAATATTCAGCCTTATTAGCTTTGGAACAGCATAGAAATGCTGAGATACAGTAGTTCTGGTGGTTTGAAGCTGGAACCAAGGCTAAATTTTGAGTTTCATGAGTTTTGAATGTTAGAGACCAAAAAAGCGTTTTCTCAGCGAGAGAAGTGAAAAAGTGACAATATGTGAATTTTCAGCACTACCACTCAATATCCAGCCTTATTAGCTGTGGAACAGCATAGAAATGCTGAGATGCAGTAGTTCTGGTGGTTTGAAGCTGGAAACCAAGTCTAAATTTTGAGTTTTATAGGTTTTGAAATATAGAGACCAAAAAAAAGCGTTTTCTCAGCGAGAGAAGTGTAAAAGTGACAATATGTGAATTGTAAGCACTACACCCAATTTTAAACCTCATTAGCGTTGGAACAGCATAGAAATGCTGAAATGCAACAGTTCTGGTGGTTTGAAGATGGAACCAAGTCTAAAGTTTGAGATTCATGAGTTTTCAATGTTAGAGACCAAAAAAGCGTTTTCTCGGCGAGAGAAGTTAAAAATGTGAACTTTTTGCACTGCGTTAAATTTTCAGCCTTTTTAACAGCATAGAAATGCTGAAATGCAACAGTTCTGGTGGTTTGAAGCTGGAACCAAGACTAAATTTTGAGTTTCATGAGTTTTCAATATTTGGAGACCAAAAAAGGGTTTTCTCAGCGAGAGAAGTGAAAAAGTGACAATATGTGAATTTTCAGCACTACACTCAATATTCAGCCTTATTAGCTTTGGTACAGCATAGAAATGCTGAGATGCAGTAGTTCTGGTGGTTTGAAGCTGGAACCAAGTCTAAATTTTGAGTTTTATAGGTTTTGAAATATAGCGACCAAAAAAGCGTTTTCTCAGCGAGAGAAGTGTAAAAGTGACAATATGTCAATTTCAGCACTACACTCAATATTCAGCCTTATTAGCTTTGGAACAGCATAGAAATGCTGAGATACAGTAGTTCTGGTGGTTTGAAGCTGGAACCAAGTCTAAATTTTGAGTTTCATGAGTTTTGAATGTTAGAGACCAAAAAAGCTTTTTCTCAGCGAGAGAAGTGAAAAAGTGACAATATGTGAATTTTCAGCACTACACTCAATATTCAGCCTTATTAGCTGTGGAACAGCATATAAATGCTGAGATGCAGTAGTTCTGGTGGTTTGAAGCTGGAACCAGGTCTAAATCTTGAGTTTTATAGGTTTTGAAATATAGCGACCAAAAAAGCGTTTTCTCAGCGAGAGAAGTGTAAAAGTGACAATATGTGAATTGTAAGCACTACACCCAATTTCAAACCTCAATAGCGTTGGAACAGCATAGAAATGCTGAAATGCAACAGTTCTGGTGGTTTGAAGATGGAACCAAGTCTAAATTTTGAGTTTCATGAGTTTTCAATATTTGGAGACCAAAAAAGAGTTTTCACAGCGAGAGAAGTGTAAAAGTGACAATATGTGAATTTTCAGCACTACACTCAATATTCAGCCTTATTAGCTTTGGAACAGCATAGAAATGCTGAGATACAGTAGTTCTGGTGGTTTGAAGCTGGAACCAAGGCTAAATTTTGAGTTTCATGAGTTTTGAATGTTAGAGACCAAAAAAGCGTTTTCTCAGCGAGAGAAGTGAAAAAGTGACAATATGTGAATTTTCAGCACTACACTCAATATCCAGCCTTATTAGCTGTGGAACAGCATAGAAATGCTGAGATGCAGTAGTTCTGGTGGTTTGAAGCTGGAACCAAGTCTAAATTTTGAGTTTTATAGGTTTTGAAATATAGAGACCAAAAAAAGCGTTTTCTCAGCGAGAGAAGTGTAAAAGTGACAATATGTGAATTGTAAGCACTACACCCAATTTTAAACCTCATTAGCGTTGGAACAGCATAGAAATGCTGAAATGCAACAGTTCTGGTGGTTTGAAGATGGAACCAAGTCTAAAGTTTGAGATTCATGAGTTTTCAATGTTAGAGACCAAAAAAGCGTTTTCTCGGCGAGAGAAGTTAAAAATGTGAACTTTTTGCACTGCGTTAAATTTTCAGCCTTTTTAACAGCATAGAAATGACGAAATGCAACAGTTCTGGTGGTTTGAAGCTGGAACCAAGACTAAATTTTGAGTTTCATGAGTTTTCAATATTTGGAGACCAAAAAAGCGTTTTCTCAGCGAGAGAAGTGTAAAAGTGACAATATGTGAGTTTTCAGCACTACACTCAATATTCTGCCTTATTAGCTGTGGAACAGCATAGAAATGCTGAGATGCAGTAGTTCTGGTCGTTTGAAGCTGGAACAAAGTCTAAATTTTGAGTTTCATGAGTTTTGAATGTTAGAGACCAAAAAAGGGTTTTCTCAGCGAGAGAAGTGAAAAAGTGACAATATGTGAATTTTCAGCACTACACTCAATATTCAGCCTTATTAGCTTTGGTACAGCATAGAAATGCTGAGATGCAGTAGTTCTGGTGGTTTGAAGCTGGAACCAAGTCTAAATTTTGAGTTTTATAGGTTTTGAAATATAGCGACCAAAAAAGCGTTTTCTCAGCGAGAGAAGTGTAAAAGTGACAATATGTCAATTTCAGCACTACACTCAATATTCAGCCTTATTAGCTTTGGAACAGCATAGAAATGCTGAGATACAGTAGTTCTGGTGGTTTGAAGCTGGAACCAAGTCTAAATTTTGAGTTTCATGAGTTTTGAATGTTAGAGACCAAAAAAGCTTTTTCTCAGCGAGAGAAGTGAAAAAGTGACAATATGTGAATTTTCAGCACTACACTCAATATTCAGCCTTATTAGCTGTGGAACAGCATATAAATGCTGAGATGCAGTAGTTCTGGTGGTTTGAAGCTGGAACCAGGTCTAAATCTTGAGTTTTATAGGTTTTGAAATATAGCGACCAAAAAGCGTTTTCTCAGCGAGAGAAGTGTAAAAGTGACAATATGTGAATTGTAAGCACTACACCCAATTTTAAACCTCAATAGCGTTGGAACAGCATAGAAATGCTGAAATGCAACAGTTCTGGTGGTTTGAAGATGGAACCAAGTCTAAATTTTGAGTTTCATGAGTTTTCAATATTTGGAGACCAAAAAAGAGTTTTCACAGCGAGAGAAGTGTAAAAGTGACAATATGTGAATTTTCAGCACTACACTCAATATTCAGCCTTATTAGCTTTGGAACAGCATAGAAATGCTGAGATACAGTAGTTCTGGTGGTTTGAAGCTGGAACCAAGGCTAAATTTTGAGTTTCATGAGTTTTGAATGTTAGAGACCAAAAAAGCTTTTTCTCAGCGAGAGAAGTGTAAAAGTGACAATATGTGAATTTTCAGCACTACACTCAATATTCAGCCTTATTAGCTTTGGAACAGCATAGAAATGCTGAGATACAGTAGTTCTGGTGGTTTGAAGCTGGAACCAAGGCTAAATTTTGAGTTTCATGAGTTTTGAATGTTAGAGACCAAAAAAGCGTTTTCTCAGCGAGAGAAGTGAAAAAGTGACAATATGTGAATTTTCAGCACTACACTCAATATCCAGCCTTATTAGCTGTGGAACAGCATAGAAATGCTGAGATGCAGTAGTTCTGGTGGTTTGAAGCTGGAACCAAGTCTAAATTTTGAGTTTTATAGGTTTTGAAATATAGAGACCAAAAAAAGCGTTTTCTCAGCGAGAGAAGTGTAAAAGTGACAATATGTGAATTGTAAGCACTACACCCAATTTTAAACCTCATTAGCGTTGGAACAGCATAGAAATGCTGAAATGCAACAGTTCTGGTGGTTTGAAGATGGAACCAAGTCTAAAGTTTGAGATTCATGAGTTTTCAATGTTAGAGACCAAAAAAGCGTTTTCTCGGCGAGAGAAGTTAAAAATGTGAACTTTTTGCACTGCGTTAAATTTTCAGCCTTTTTAACAGCATAGAAATGACGAAATGCAACAGTTCTGGTGGTTTGAAGCTGGAACCAAGACTAAATTTTGAGTTTCATGAGTTTTCAATATTTGGAGACCAAAAAAGCGTTTTCTCAGCGAGAGAAGTGTAAAAGTGACAATATGTGAGTTTTCAGCACTACACTCAATATTCTGCCTTATTAGCTGTGGAACAGCATAGAAATGCTGAGATGCAGTAGTTCTGGTCGTTTGAAGCTGGAACAAAGTCTAAATTTTGAGTTTCATGAGTTTTGAATGTTAGAGACCAAAAAAGGGTTTTCTCAGCGAGAGAAGTGAAAAAGTGACAATATGTGAATTTTCAGCACTACACTCAATATTCAGCCTTATTAGCTTTGGTACAGCATAGAAATGCTGAGATGCAGTAGTTCTGGTGGTTTGAAGCTGGAACCAAGTCTAAATTTTGAGTTTTATAGGTTTTGAAATATAGCGACCAAAAAAGCGTTTTCTCAGCGAGAGAAGTGTAAAAGTGACAATATGTCAATTTCAGCACTACACTCAATATTCAGCCTTATTAGCTTTGGAACAGCATAGAAATGCTGAGATACAGTAGTTCTGGTGGTTTGAAGCTGGAACCAAGTCTAAATTTTGAGTTTCATGAGTTTTGAATGTTAGAGACCAAAAAAGCTTTTTCTCAGCGAGAGAAGTGAAAAAGTGACAATATGTGAATTTTCAGCACTACACTCAATATTCAGCCTTATTAGCTGTGGAACAGCATATAAATGCTGAGATGCAGTAGTTCTGGTGGTTTGAAGCTGGAACCAGGTCTAAATCTTGAGTTTTATAGGTTTTGAAATATAGCGACCAAAAAAGCGTTTTCTCAGCGAGAGAAGTGTAAAAGTGACAATATGTGAATTGTAAGCACTACACCCAATTTTAAACCTCAATAGCGTTGGAACAGCATAGAAATGCTGAAATGCAACAGTTCTGGTGGTTTGAAGATGGAACCAAGTCTAAATTTTGAGTTTCATGAGTTTTCAATATTTGGAGACCAAAAAAGAGTTTTCACAGCGAGAGAAGTGTAAAAGTGACAATATGTGAATTTTCAGCACTACACTCAATATTCAGCCTTATTAGCTTTGGAACAGCATAGAAATGCTGAGATACAGTAGTTCTGGTGGTTTGAAGCTGGAACCAAGGCTAAATTTTGAGTTTCATGAGTTTTGAATGTTAGAGACCAAAAAAGCATTTTCTCAGCGAGAGAAGTGAAAAAGTGACAATATGTGAATTTTCAGCACTACACTCAATATCCAGCCTTATTAGCTGTGGAACAGCATAGAAATGCTGAGATGCAGTAGTTCTGGTGGTTTGAAGCTGGAACCAAGTCTAAATTTTGAGTTTTATAGGTTTTGAAATATAGAGACCAAAAAAAGCGTTTTCTCGGCGAGAGAAGTTAAAAATGTGAACTTTTTGCACTGCGTTAAATTTTCAGCCTTTTTAACAGCATAGAAATGATGAAATGCAACAGTTCTGGTGGTTTGAAGCTGGAACCAAGACTAAATTTTGAGTTTCATGAGTTTTCAATATTTGGAGACCAAAAAAGCGTTTTCTCAGCGAGAGAAGTGTAAAAGTGACAATATGTCAATTTCAGCACTACACTCAATATTAAGCCTTATTAGCTTTGGAACGGGCTGCACAGTGGCGCAGTTGGTAGCACTGTTGCCTTGCAGCAAGAAGGTCCTGGGTTCGATTCCCGGCCGGGGTCTTTCTGCATGGAGTTTGCATGTTCTCCCTGTGCATGCGTGGGTTCTCTCCGGGTACTCCGGCTTCCTCCCACAGTCCAAAAACATGACTGTCAGGTCAATTGGTTTCTCTAAATTCTCCCTAGGTGTGAGTGTGTGTGTGCATGGTTGTTTGTCCTGTGTGTCTCTGTGTTGCCCTGCGACAGACTGGCGACCTGTCCAGGGTGTACCCCGCCTCTCGCCCGGAACGTAGCTGGAGATGGGCACCAGCACCTCCCGACCCCATTAGGGACAAGGGTGAACAGAAAATGGATGGATGGATGGATAGCTTTGGAACAGCATAGAAATGCTGAGATACAGTAGTTCTGGTGGTTTGAAGCTGGAACCAAGTCTAAATTTTGAGTTTCATGAGTTTTGAATGTTAGAGACCAAAAAAGGGTTTTCTCAGCAAGAGAAGTGAAAAAGTGACAATATGTGAATTTTCAGCACTACACTCAATATTCAGCCTTATTAGCTTTGGTACAGCATAGAAATGCTGAGATGCAGTAGTTCTGGTGGTTTGAAGCTGGAACCAAGTCTAAATTTTGAGTTTTATAGGTTTTGAAATATAGCGACCAAAAAAGCGTTTTCTCAGCGAGAGAAGTGTAAAAGTGACAATATGTCAATTTCAGCACTACACTCAATATTCAGCCTTATTAGCTTTGGAACAGCATAGAAATGCTGAAATTCAACAGTTCTGGTGGTTTGAAGATGGAACAAAGTCTAAAGTTTGAGATTCATGAGTTTTCAATGTTAGAGACCAAAACAGCGTTTTCTCGGCGAGAGAAGTTAAAAATGTGAACTTTTTGCACTGCGTTAAATTTTCAGCCTTTTTAACAGTATAGAAATGATGAAATGCAACAGTTCTGGTGGTTTGAAGTTGGAACCAAGTCTAAATTTTGAGTTTCATGAGTTTTCAATATTTGGAGACCAAAAAAGCGTTTTCTCAGCGAGAGAAGTGTAAAAGTGACAATATGTCAATTTCAGCACTACACTCAATATTAAGCCTTATTAGCTTTGGAACAGCATAGAAATGCTGAGATACAGTAGTTCTGGTGGTTTGAAGCTGGAACCAAGTCTAAATTTTGAGTTTCATGAGTTTTGAATGTTAGAGACCAAAAAAGCTTTTTCTCGGCGAGAAAAGTGAAAAAGTGACAATATGTGAGTTTTCAGCACTGCGTTCAATTTTCAGCCTTATTAGCTGTGGAACAGCATAGAAATGCTGAGATGCAGTAGTTCTGGTGGTTTGAAGCTGGAACAAAGTCTAAATTTTGAGTTTCATGAGTTTTGAATGTTAGAGACCAAAAAAGGGTTTTCTCAGCGAGAGAAGTGAAAAAGTGACAATATGTGAATTTTCAGCACTACACTCAATATTCAGCCTTAATAGCTTTGGTACAGCATAGAAATGCTGAGATGCAGTAGTTCTGGTGGTTTGAAGCTGGAACTAAGTCTAAATTTTGAGTTTTATAGGTTTTGAAATATAGCGACCAAAAAAGCGTTTTCTCAGCGAGAGAAATGTAAAAGTGACAATATGTCAATTTCAGCACTACACTCAATATTCAGCCTTATTAGCTTTGGAACAGCATAGAAATGCTGAGATACAGTAGTTCTGGTGGTTTGAAGCTGGAACCAAGTCTAAATTTTGAGTTTCATGAGTTTTGAATGTTAGAGACCAAAAAAGCTTTTTCTCGGTGAGAGAAGTGAAAAAGTGACAATATGTGAATTTTCAGCACTACACTCAATATTTTGCCTTATTAGCTGTGGAACAGCATAGAAATGCTGAGATGCAGTAGTTCTGGTGGTTTGAAGCTGGAACAAAGTCTACATTTTGAGTTTTATAGGTTTTGAAATATAGCGACCAAAAAAGCGTTTTCTCAGCGAGAGAAGTGTAAAAGTGACAATATGTGAATTGTAAGCACTACACCCAATTTTAAACCTCATTAGCGTTGGAACAGCATAGAAATGCTGAGATACAGTAGTTCTGGTGGTTTAAAGCTGGAACCAAGTCTAAATTTTGAGTTTCATGAGTTTTCAATATTTGGAAACCAAAAAAGCGTTTTCTCAGCGAGAGAAGTGTAAAAGTGACAATATGTCAATTTCAGCACTACACTCAATATTAAGCCTTATTAGCTTTGGAACAGCATAGAAATGCTGAGATACAGTAGTTCTGGTGGTTTGAAGCTGGAACCAAGTCTAAATTTTGAGTTTCATGAGTTTTGAATGTTAGAGACCAAAAAAGCTTTTTCTCAGCGAGAGAAGTGAAAAAGTGACAATATGTGAGTTTTCAGCACTACACTCAATATTCAGCCTTATTAGCTTTGGAACAGCATAGAAATGCTGAGATGCAGTAGTTCTGGTGGTTTGAAGCTGGAACCAAGTCTAAATTTTGAGTTTTATAGGTTTTGAAATATAGCGACCAAAAAAGCGTTTTCTCAGCGAGAGAAATGTAAAAGTGACAATATGTCAATTTCAGCACTACACTCAATATTCAGCCTTATTAGCTGTGGAACAGCATATAAATGCTGAGATGCAGTAGTTCTGGTGGTTTGAAGCTGGAACCAGGTCTAAATTTTGAGTTTTATAGGTTTTGAAATATAGAGACCAAAAAAGCGTTTTCTCAGCGAGAGAAGTGAAAAAGTGACAATATGTGAATTTTCAGCACTACACTCAATATTCTGCCTTATTAGCTGTGGAACAGCATAGAAATGCTGAGATGCAGTAGTTCTGGTGGTTTGAAGCTGGAAAAAGGCTAAATTTTGAGTTTCATGAGTTTTGAATGTTAGAGACCAAAAAAGCTTTTTCTCGGTGAGAGAAGTGAAAAAGTGACAATATGTGAATTTTCAGCACTCAATATTCAGCCTTATTAGCTTTGGAACAGCATAGAAATGCTGAGATACAGTAGTTCTGGTGGTTTGAAGCTGGAACCAAGTCTAAATTTTGAGTTTTATAGGTTTTGAAATATAGCGACCAAAAAAGCGTTTTCTCAGCGAGAGAAATGTAAAAGTGACAATATGTCAATTTCAGCACTACACTCAATATTCAGCCTTATTAGCTGTGGAACAGCATATAAATGCTGAGATGCAGTAGTTCTGGTGGTTTGAAGCTGGAACCAGGTCTAAATTTTGAGTTTTATAGGTTTTGAAATATAGAGACCAAAAAAGCGTTTTCTCAGCGAGAGAAGTGAAAAAGTGACAATATGTGAATTTTCAGCACTACACTCAATATTCTGCCTTATTAGCTGTGGAACAGCATAGAAATGCTGAGATGCAGTAGTTCTGGTGGTTTGAAGCTGGAAAAAGGCTAAATTTTGAGTTTCATGAGTTTTGAATGTTAGAGACCAAAAAAGCTTTTTCTCGGTGAGAGAAGTGAAAAAGTGACAATATGTGAATTTTCAGCAGTCAATATTCAGCCTTATTAGCTTTGGAACAGCATAGAAATGCTGAGATACAGTAGTTCTGGTGGTTTGAAGCTGGAACCAAGTCTAAATTTTGAGATTCATGAGTTTTCAATGTTAGAGACCAAAAAAGCGTTTTCTTGGCTAGAGAAGTTAAAAATGTGAATTTTTTGCACTGCGTTAAATTTTCAGCCTTTTTAACAGCATAGAAATGATGAAATGCAACAGTTCTGGTGGTTTAAAGATGGAACCAAGTCTGAATTTTGAGTTTCATCAGTTAGAGACCAAAAAAGCGTTTTCTCGGCGAGAGAAGTGAAAAAGTGACAATTTGTGAATTGTCAGCACTACACCCAATTTTAAACCTTATTAGCTTTGGAACAGCATAGAAATGCTGAGATACAGTAGTTCTGGTGGTTTGAAGCTGGAACCAAGTCTAAAATTTGAGATTCATGAGTTTTGAATGTTACAGACCAAAAAAGCGTTTTCTCGGCGAGAGAAGTGAAAAAGTGACAATATGTGAATTGTCAGCACTACACCCAATTTTAAACCTTATTAGCTTTGGAACAGCATAGAAATGCTGAGATACAGTAGTTCTGGTGGTTTAAAGCTGGAACCAAGTCTAAATTTTGAGTTTCATGAGTTTTCAATGTTGGAGACCAAAAAAGCGTTTTCTCGGCGAGAGAAGTGAAAGAGTGACAATATGTGAATTGTCAGCACTACACCCAATTTTAAACCTTATTAGCTTTGGAACAGCATAGAAATGCTGAGATACAGTAGTTCTGGTGGTTTGAAGCTGGAACCAAGTCTAAAATTTGAGATTCATGAGTTTTGAATGCTAGAGACCAAAAAAGCGTTTTCTCGGCGAGAGAAGTTAAAAATGTGAATTTTTTGCACTGCGTTAAATTTTCAGCCTTTGTAACAGCATAGAAATGATGAAATGCAACAGTTCTGGTGGTTTGAAGATGGAACCAAGTCTGAATTTTGAGTTTCATCAGTTAGAGACCAAAAAAGCGTTTTCTCGGGGAGAGAAGTGAAAAAGTGACCATAGGTGAATTTTCAGCACTACTCCCAATTTTAAACCTTATTAGCTTTGGAACAGCATAGAAATGCTGAGATACAGTAGTTCTGGTGGTTTAAAGCTGGAACCAAGTCTAAATTTTGAGTTTTATGAGTTTTCAATGTTGGAGACCAAAAAAGCGTTTTCTCGACGAGAGAAGTGAAAAAGTGACAATATGTGAATCATCAGGACAACACCCAATTTTAAACCTCATTAGCCGCATAGAAATACTGAGATACAATAGTTCTGGTGGTTTAAAGCTGGAACAAAGTCTAAATTTTGAGTTTCAAGAGTTTTCAATGTTGGAGACCAAAAAAGCGTTTTCTCGGCGAGAGAAGTGAAAAAGTGACAATATGTGAATTTTCAGCACTACACCCAATTTTAAACCTTATTAGCTTTGGAACAGCATGGAAATGCTGAGATACAGTAGTTCTGGTGGTTTGAAGCTGGAACCAAGTCTAAATTTTGAGTTTCATGAGTTTTGAATGTTACAGACCAAAAAAGCATTTTCTCGGCGAGAGAAGTGAAAAAGTGACAATATGTGAATTTTCAGCATGACACCCAATTTTAAACCTTATTAGCTTTGGAACTGCATAGAAATGCTGAGATGCAGTAGTTCTGGTGGTTTAAAGCTGGAACCAAGTCTAAATTTTGAGTTTCATGAGTTTTCAATGCTGGAGACCAAAAAAGCGTTTTCTCGACGAGAGAAGTGAAAAAGTGACAATATGTGAATTGTCAGCACTACACCCAATTTTAAACCTCATTAGCGTTGGAACAGCATAAAAATACTGAAATGCAACAGTTCTGGTGGTTTGAAGATGGAACCAAGTCTAAAGTTTGAGATTCATGAGTTTTGAATGTTAGAGACCAAAAAAGCGTTTTCTCGGCGAGAGAAGTTAAAAATGTGAACTTTTTGCACTGCGTTAAATTTTCAGCCTTTTTAACAGCATAGAAATTATGAAATGCAATAGTTCTGGTGGTTTGAAGCTGGAACCAAGTCTAAATTTTGAGTTTCATGAGTTTTCAATTTTAGAGACCAAAAAAGCGTTTTCTCAGCGAGAGAAGTGAAAAAGTGACAATATGTGAATTTTCAGCACTGCGTTAAATTTTCAGCCTTTTTAACAGCATAGAAATGATGAAATGCAACAGTTCTGGTGGTTTAAAGATGGAACCAAGTCTGAATTTTGAGTTTCATCAGTTAGAGACCAAAAAAGCGTTTTCTCGGCGAGAGAAGTGAAAAAGTGACAATATGTGAATTGTCAGCACTACACCCAATTTTAAACCTTATTAGCTTTGGAACAGCATAGAAATGCTGAGATACAGTAGTTCTGGTGGTTTAAAGCTGGAACCAAGTCTAAATTTTGAGTTTCATGAGTTTTCAATGTTGGAGACCAAAAAAGCGTTTTCTCGGCGAGAGAAGTGAAAGAGTGACAATTTGTGAATTGTCAGCACTACACCCAATTTTAAACCTTATTAGCTTTGGAACAGCATAGAAATGCTGAGATACAGTAGTTCTGGTGGTTTGAAGCTGGAACCAAGTCTAAAATTTGAGATTCATGAGTTTTGAATGCTAGAGACCAAAAAAGCGTTTTCTCGGCGAGAGAAGTTAAAAATGTGAATTTTTTGCACTGCGTTAAATTTTCAGCCTTTGTAACAGCATAGAAATGATGAAATGCAACAGTTCTGGTGGTTTGAAGATGGAACCAAGTCTGAATTTTGAGTTTCATCAGTTAGAGACCAAAAAAGCGTTTTCTCGGGGAGAGAAGTGAAAAAGTGACCATAGGTGAATTTTCAGCACTACTCCCAATTTTAAACCTTATTAGCTTTGGAACAGCATAGAAATGCTGAGATACAGTAGTTCTGGTGGTTTAAAGCTGGAACCAAGTCTAAATTTTGAGTTTCATGAGTTTTCAATGTTGGAGACCAAAAAAGCGTTTTCTCGACGAGAGAAGTGAAAAAGTGACAATATATGAATCATCAGGACAACACCCAATTTTAAACCTCATTAGCCGCATAGAAATACTGAGATACAGTAGTTCTGGTGGTTTAAAGCTGGAACAAAGTCTAAATTTTGAGTTTCATGAGTTTTGAATGTTACAGACCAAAAAAGCATTTTCTCGGCGAGAGAAGTGAAAAAGTGACAATATGTGAATTTTCAGCATGACACCCAATTTTAAACCTTATTAGCTTTGGAACTGCATAGAAATGCTGAGATGCAGTAGTTCTGGTGGTTTAAAGCTGGAACCAAGTCTAAATTTTGAGTTTCATGAGTTTTCAATGTTGGAGACCAAAAAAGCGTTTTCTCGACGAGAGAAGTGAAAAAGTGACAATATGTGAATTGTCAGCACTACACCCAATTTTAAACCTCATTAGCGTTGGAACAGCATAGAAATGCTGAAATGCAACAGTTCTGGTGGTTTGAAGATGGAACCAAGTCTAAAGTTTGAGATTCATGAGTTTTGAATGTTAGAGACCAAAAAAGCGTTTTCTCGGCGAGAGAAGTTAAAAATGTGAACTTTTTGCACTGCGTTAAATTTTCAGCCTTTTTAACAGCATAGAAATGATGAAATGCAATAGTTCTGGTGGTTTGAAGCTGGAACCAAGTCTAAATTTTGAGTTTCATGAGTTTTCAATTTTAGAGACCAAAAAAGCGTTTTCTCAGCGAGAGAAGTGAAAAAGTGACAATATGTGAATTTTCAGCACTACACCCAATTTTCAGCCTTATTAGAAATAGAAATGCTGAGAAGCACTATTTCCACGTCAGGATGGCGAGCTTCCACCGGATCACCGCAGCTTTGCGGTATGTAACTGAAGCGAACTACCTAATTTTTCCCGGACCTTTATTTTTGTTTTTTTCCCTCCTCCCTCCTTTTGCTTCCTTTGGATTATGGACTAAAACCAGTTGGACTATTTTTTGTTGAATCATTAATCACCTTACCAACTTAAAGCACGGACTTGAATGAGAGAGAGAGAAACTCTTGGGTGTCATCAGGGTTCATTTATTTGTTATTGTTGTTTTCTTGTGTTTATGTTTATAAGAAAATATTATTATTATTATTATTATCATTATTATTAATATTATTATTATTCAATACCTTCCTGAATATATGGAAAAATATACATGTAAATTAACTTTACTTTCTGTCTAATAGTGTGTATTCACACACAGGTTCCTTAGTCGAATTGGCCGTAGTCAGGCGCGTCGCCTCAATTAGCGTAAATTAAGATTATATTTTGAACTTTCTTCAACGTCTCTCTGGCTGGTTTATGCAAAACCTTCACAAATTAATCTAAAAAAATATTATCAACAAAACACAGACAAATTCAATTTAATATTTTTCACCGCATATATTATACCCCATATAGGTTGAATAAGCTGAACGCCAGTATCACTGACAAATGCCAGAGATGTAAGACGTCTGTAGGGATCTTCTTCATATGCTTTGGAATTAAAAAAAAAAAAAAAAAAGAATAATATTGTACTTTGGATGTAGATTTTGTATTGTTAAGGAAATATGATTATTTTAGTGCTTAATACAGTTAATCTTAAAAGATATATGGAACACTCTTATTTTGAACAGGTTTGTGTTGAGCATTTAAAACTAAACCAGAGGGGTAAGCATTCAGAGACACAGGAACCAAATGCAGATTAAGGGAGATCTCTCAATGGGACCCCCACTGTGAGGCCAGGCCACAGGCGAAGCCATAAAATTAGCATTTTCCTTGGGAGACAGAGACTTTAGATTTCTCAGGTATCTGTGAGGTCTTATCCCAGGTCGTTCTGTACTCAGAATGACCGTGGGAGCCACAGGGGGTCAGGGCCAGCTATCCGCTCTTTTGTCTCGTCAGAAGACAGATGTTCCTTTGATCTTGGCCGTAGTTGAGGGGAGTTCCAAGTTTCTCTGGGAGCTTCCAGTTGGTCAACAAGAGGAACGCCTAGAATGCATAAATTAAATAGAAAAACACCCACTCAGTATAAAATTTAGCCACACCACTGAATTTGCAGAAAGTTGCCACTTTTTGCTTTTTTTTGCATAGGCTCTCTCTCCAAAGACGTCTTTGCTGTTTGTTTGTCTTTGTTTCGTGTTTGTTTGTCTCCCCTTGTGTGTCTTTATTTTTATGAGAAAAATGCATATCTCTGTTCCTCTGCAGCTTTGTTGTTGATTGCTTTGTATGAGATTAAACTCTGTGATCTGTGACGTCAACACGCTTTGTTGTTGCTTTCACTTTAGAGCACGCCGCCACTCGCCGAGGATCCCGGGAAGATTAAAAGAAGGAAAGAGCCAAACGTTTTGTCCAAAGTTAACGTTAAATGATCCTCTTTTTTTTACAATTGGGGGCTCGTCGGTGCAGAATCTTGGCGGGTGGCGGTCTCTTCCCGATCGATCCGTCCGGCTCGTGCGGTAAGACGTTTTTTAATTACTCTTTTGTTGTGTGCAGCCACGCGGAGTTTCGAAGCTGCAGGGGAGGATAGATTTGTTCCTAAAAGAGTTTGTGGTTTAGTAATTGGTCGAAAATACACACTACAGGGGATCGTGGCGGATTCAGACGGAGTACTTTGCGCTCACTCTGCCATAAAAAGGCTGGGGTTCTTATTTATTTTCTTTCCCCTGAGGATTCATTACTGTGCCTCTAAAAATAGGAATTTCGGAATTGTGTATTAAATTTAGCGTGGGCTTGTATTGGCCCGGAGACTGACTCATCTCCAGTATACTTAAAATTGGATTAAAAAGGCTGCATCGCCTGTCTGACTGAGACGAAGTGACTGAGCCGGGTTGCAGCACCCGTGGAGACAATAGGATCAAGTTTGAAAGTTGGAAATTAATGCATTTTTTGAGCCGGCGCCTTATTTTTATTTTTATCCCCTTTGTCTCTTCCGTTGGTCTGAAATCGTGTTTGTGTTCTCTGTATTTCTCTGTGTGTGGCTGTGTGTGTGTCTGTACGGAACACTGTGTTTGAAAAGCGCTGTTTGTGTGAATTTGCGTTGCTTTTGCTGCGTTTTATTGTGAAGTTATTATGGACACTGAGTTGACAAACGATGCTATAGGCCATTCATGTAATCTGGCTCCGCGGATAAGTCTGCGGGACCAGATTGCTGACTTAATTAATATATATGATCAACAGCTTGGTCTGGATTCGCTTAATATGAAGGCCGATGAATTGGAAAATGCGGTCCGCAAACAGGAGGACCTTATCAGTGCTGGTAGTTTTCCTATGGCAGATCAGGACCAGCGTGGAAAACCTTGTGTTTCTCTGCCTCCTTCTGCGGTTTCCCCAGGTATTGCTCATATTACACACCGATTAAGCTGCCCCACACTTGCTTTAGCTTCTCCCCCTCAGGCGGAGATGGAGCAAGTAAATTTTAAGACACAATTACTACAGCTTCAATTAGGTGAAGCTAGACAGAAGCTTCGTCTTGCAAGACAGAAACAGAGGGAGGCTCAAACTATGCTAACAGATGCTGCTCAATTAATTCCGGTTCTGGCTGGGGTCCCTGTTGCGGTGACGCAATCTGGTCCGCACATCTATGCTGCTCCGACCTGCCAGCCTGGTGTTCTAGGCTGGCGCGGGGGAAGAAGAGGAGCCCCCGCATGGTCGGGTGTGCGAGGAAGAGGTGCACGAGGCGGGAGACGCAGAGACAGGTGTTTTTATTGTGGCAAGGAGGGCCACTGGGTTCGGCAGTGTCCTCATTATACACCGGTTGCTGCACAAGAGGGTGCGTTGCCGGACCTGACGCCACGACAAACTCCGAACGCTGCCTTACTTCCGCAACATCCTGGATAAGAGTTAAATAGATTAAACTGGGACCAGATAGTGGGAAATTATTGGTTGCTGTTAAATTTTAACATAGGTTTGACATGTCTCTTTTGAACGTGCACGATATTAAAACAGGTTCCTATAGATGAGAGTTTAAAATTAATTAAATTGACACATGAAAATATGTTAATAAAACATTGGACAATTTCTGAAGCTTCAGTAAATTTGATAAAATTACAGTAAAATTTGATAGAATAATGACCACAGACTGACACTTGGGGACTGATGAAATTTTGACTGACTATAAACCTGGCCAGATGTTTTATGTTTTGTGTCTTTGTTTGTGTGTAATTTATGTTGGTGTGAAAGAGTGTGTGATTGGAGATAAAATACCATTTGGTATTTTGTGTCATATAAATACAACGAGAAGGTAAACAGCACCTCTGTCAGCAGATGCCATAGGCAAGAATTTCTCTCTTGGGACACCAAGTTGAAGTAGAAATTACTCTACAGAGTATTTTTTAGTGCTGTCTCGTGGTGCAAAATTTCCAGTTTTTAGAATACCCTATGTGTTGAACTGGACTAAATTATTCAAATTAGGCAATAGCAGCAGTTAGTGTGACCTGCCATGTAAAGATTGGAAGGTTATTGAAAGATAGAATCTTGATAAAATAAATCATCTGAACAAATTGAAAATAAATTATGGGTTCTAAGGTTAAATAAATAAATAAATTAATAAAGAAAGAATAAGCCAAGAAAATTAGGTCACAGAGGATTGTAGAAAGGATGTATTGGCAAATTTATAAATAAATACATAAATGAAAAGGTAGGAGGAAAATAGAATAAAATATAATGAGTTACAATAGGACCTTTTTAATGGGTAGAGGATACAGACAAAACAAAGATCTTTAGAGAAACAGGCTCTAACTGTAAGGGGACTTGCAGCCCCCTTTGCAACAGGAGGGCCACAGAGCTGGGCTGTAACTGCTACCCCACTAGATTCAACTAATTAACATGTGAAGCCTCTTTGCATACAACTGTAGATTATAGGTAGCTGTAGAGAGTGCTTCTCATTGCATCAGGCAGGATTTTGATGTGGTTTGGTTTCCTGCACTTCAGTGAAACATTTTCTTTTTATGGTAGATAGTTTAAACAGGCACATACATAGTGAGCAACGAAATAATGTGGAAAATGTTAAATATAAGTTTTTAGCATCCAAACACTGAGTCTGTGACAGCTGTCCTGACTGTCACACACAGATACTCTTGGTAATGATTTTCTGTTTTCCTTTCATATTACTTTATATATTGAGTAGTGAGTAGTTTAGATTTTATCTTTAAATTTGTTTTCATTAGTCTGACTCTTTATTTAGCTATTTGTGTCAGTTCTTTGTCTATTTTGTTGGATATAACAAATTAATTTCTTTCTTTTGAGTTACCAATTTCCTCTGGACCCGTTCACCAGGGGACAGGGAAATTTGGTCTTTAGTTTAATTTCTTTCATTTGCTGATTTGGTAATATTCTGACCAGTATTTGTCAAAATTTATCATTTTTGGATTTTCTTTGTAGACTATATTTTGAATTTTCTTCACCGTCTCTCTGGCTGGTTAATGCAAAACCTTCACAGAGTCTTAATTGGTAAACACGCTTTGTCAAACACTGGTGAAAATTTTTGAGGAGTTTGTAAAATGAATTATCTGACAATCATAAGAGTAAAATGAGATAAGGAGCTTTAAAACTGTAACGTGAAGTGTTTTGGGAAAATAGTAATCTTGAAGATTTAAAGCATGCTAAAATAAATTGTTTTGACGAGTTTACCTTTTGGGAAAAAGGCAGCATTGACTTTGGTAGAATTTCTCAGGGAACATCATAAATCTGTTTCATCAACATCGTTATTTAAAGTAGTAGAAATTGTGATGCATTAGCAGGTAATGCATCATCTGGGGGGAGAATATGTTATAGGTTTATCTTTTATATTACTTAAATAAAATTTTTTATTTGAAGAACATGTTTGATCTGTGTTACACATAAAAAAGTGAAAGGAAAGATATGGTCTGGTGAAATATGTTTCTTTTGAATGGATTTGAGTCGTTCTCCATTGAAGGATGTTCTGACAATGGGCTAAAGTATTTTGAAACGATAGATAACAAATTTATAGCGATTAATGAAGCATATTTTGGTAAATTAACTTGGGAAAACAATTATAGAAATTAAAAATATTATTGTGTTAGCCATTTTCAGAGCATTAATTTAATGGAGCAAGAATGTTTTAAGAAATGTTTTGAAGAATCTGTTATTGATTAAAGTTATCACTAATCAGTAAAAGTACTCAGGTGGGATTATAATGATTTTTCTAAATTTGATTTTGTTTTGATTTACATCCATTTAAAACGATTTTGAATAAAACTTTAAATTCAACGACAAGTAAAAGACCTAGGTAAAATTGGTATATTTTGAAAATGTCTAGATTTGTTAAGTTGACATTATAATTTCTCCAGGTTTAACTCTTTTGAATTTTGTTTAAGGAAAGCATGTTGAATGTTTTAGACAAATAACCAGCAAGATCCAGTTTGTACTATAAAAGTAATTTAAACTGGACTGTCTAATTCACATTGATATTCATTGTTTTGATGATAAATGTAAACTGTACAACTGCAGCAAATTTTAAGCTTTTGTTTATTGTTTTGTTTCGTTTGTTTAATCCTATTTTTACAAGATTGGTTTAAGAAAAGATCTGCATATGTTTAACATTTTGGCAAAACATTACTTTGGAAACATGTCTTTTGAAGCTGGTGATTACAGGGTTTTGGTATTTTCCATCAGTTGGAGTTGTGATATATATATATATATATATAATTGAAGCATAGATTGAATAGATCACATCCACCATTTAATGAGCAGAACTGGACAAAGTAGGAGATAAGGCTTTACGTGATGAGTTGCTCATGGCTAACTACATACAGACTGGCTTGGAGTTTTGAGCTCCAAGCCTGACTCTGAACTCTGCAACACAAGCTGTCGTTCGAGGGGGAGGGCCACTGCTTGGAGAAGCAGTTTCACCTTTATTTCGACGATAGCAGCCACAGAGCCACGAGCGGGTGGAGAATTCACTTGGACACACAGTGAATTGAAGATATCTGTGTTGAGTACACAAATGAATGATGCCTTTGGAGAATTTGATCTCTGTTTTGTCATTACAGTTTTGCAGCTGTTTTCCTGGTGACCTGTGGGTGTGGTCTCATTCAAAGTCTGCGTTCTTTGATAAGAAGGATTAAAGTAATTCCCAGGATGGAGAATGACAAGGCCAAATTTATTTTTTTTTAAGTTAAGCCATTGTTTGTTTATGCTGACACTGATGTAGATTACACTAGAGAATGTTGTACTTATGTTTATGATGCTAATGAAACTCCTGTCGATGATGCAATGCCTGTTTTAACAGCCTGTGATAGATGATGGCACAGGAATGCAGTTTCCTCACAAGGAGATTTCACCTTCTCCTTAATACTCGCTGTTTAAATTGGCATAATAATCCAATTTTCAGTGAGTGACGGACGCTCAGGTGGACAACTGAGGCTTCCGACCGAAGAAGATCAGGCTACAAGAGGATCATCATTAACTTTTTATTGCGTGTTTTAGTTCGTTGCGAACTCTGAAAAGGACTTTCGTTTCGTTTTTTGCGCGCATTTTGTGAACATTTCCTGACGAAGACTTCATATTTTGTTTTTTGAGAGACTATCGACGGACATTAAAAAAAAAAAACAGAAAAAGACGAGCGGCAGATTGTAATTTTGTGCTGAATGTTGTCTTTTGAGTTGCAGAGCATTTCTTACTAGTTTTTTCTATGTATGTCCCTGTTTTATTTTTTTCATTTTATACTTTGGGTTTTGTTTGTCCTGTGGGTTTGGTTGTATTGTGATAATTTTGTTTTATGATTTTATTTTTGTGAGGATAAGTCTTTCTTACCCTTGGGTTTTGTTTAAAAAGGGGGACTGTATATAATTAGGGTACGTCACTCTTTTGTTTGTTTTTTTTTTGTTTTTTCATTAGTTTAATACATAGTTTGGTTCTGCATTAGAAGGCTTACTCAATTTTTATTGAGATCTTTGATGAAGATCTCAAAAGGGGGACTGTTAAGGAAATATGATTATTTTAGTGCTTAATACAGTTAATCTTAAAAGATATATGGAACACTCTTATTTTGAACAGGTTTGTGTTGAGCATTTAAAACTAAACCAGAGGGGTAAGCATTCAGAGACACAGGAACCAAATGCAGATTAAGGGAGATCTCTCAATGGGACCCCCACTGTGAGGCCAGGCCACAGGCGAAGCCATAAAATTAGCATTTTCCTTGGGAGACAGAGACTTTAGATTTCTCAGGTATCTGTGAGGTCTTATCCCAGGTCGTTCTGTACTCAGAATGACCGTGGGAGCCACAGGGGGTCAGGGGCAGCTATCCGCTCTTTTGTCTCGTCAGAAGACAGATGTTCCTTTGATCTTGGCCGTAGATTGAGGGGAGTTCCAAGTTTCTCTGGGAGCTTCCAGTTGGTCAACAAGAGGAACGCCTAGAATGCATAAATTAAATAGAAAAACACCCACTCAGTATAAAATTTAGCCACACCACTGAATTTGCAGAAAGTTGCCACTTTTTGCTTTTTTTTGCATTGGCTCTCTCTCCAAAGACGTCTTTGCTGTTTGTTTGTCTTTGTTTCGTGTTTGTTTGTCTCCCCTTGTGTGTCTTTATTTTTATGAGAAAAATGCATATCTCTGTTCCTCTGCAGCTTTGTTGTTGATTGCTTTGTATGAGATTAAACTCTGTGATCTGTGACGTCAACACGCTTTGTTGTTGCTTTCACTTTAGAGCACGCCGCCACTCGCCGAGGATCCCAGGAAGATTAAAAGGAGAAAAGAGCCAAACGTTTTGTCCAAAGTTAACGTTAAATGATCCTCTTTTTTTTACAGGATTGACATACATTCTGAAGAAATATATATATACAAAAAAACTTGGAGTAAATTCTCTTGGCATTGATTAAATTTTTTGCACTAAATGGAGTTGATTTTAATCTGTAATTTCAACTCTTCCATGAGAGTAAAAATTTACTCTATTTAGAATGGGACCAAATGTCTTTAAAATCTTTTTCAAATTGACTAAATTTTACTCTGGAAATTTTCCTGTGTAAGAACACACAAAAAAACACCTGTTCTTTTTCCTATTCTTTTATTTGGATTACTGTGTAACTTTGCTATTAAAATGATCAATAACACCAGTCCCTTGTCTGTTCTGATTAGATCTGTTGCTGGCAGAGGGACCGATGGTCACCCCTCTAGTGTCCGTGTTGATCCAAAAGCTCCAGAGTGGAGAATTGACATGTTTACCACTTCAACTAAACACACAGACCGAACTAGACCCCACATCCTGTTTGAAGGTTGTGATTATGATCTTTATTTGAATTTCCAACGACAAGCTGCACTTAAAGACACAGACTCAGTAAGGAGGAACGAGCGCCAACAAAAATCACCAGTAATTTCTCAACAATTATTTGAACAATGCTGCTCTCTGCTGGCAGAGAGTTGCCATCACATTTTATTTTTAAAATGGCTTTATTGCTACAATTAGAACAAAATGCGTTCGTGTTCTCATAAACAACGCAATGAAGCCAGAAGCAATAAAAATCTACAAAATTATTTAAAAATTATATTTTTATAAGCTAAAGATTTGCTGTATTGCTGAAGCAGTGTTGGAGCGTTGTGCCATCTGACTGTGCCTATAAAATGCATTCATTCCTTTGATGCTCTTCATTCCCTTTACAAATCCGTCCTGGTCAACAAAATTCAGCTAATTTGACAATTTTTTTTTTTTTTTTTACTAAGAAATATTTTAATCAATGTCAAAATGACATGTAACATAAAATAAGTGATTGCACAAGTATCCAGCCCTTCAAGTCTGTATTTAGATGCACTTTTAGCTACAATCACAGCATGTAGTTATTCAGAATGAATATGTCTCAGTCACATATGGAGACTGCAATGTAATCCCATTCTGCTGAAGTCCTGCTAAAAGTTTTCTATGGATTGAGGGCTTTGACAAACCCTTACCCTAACCCAGTGCTTCTCAATTCCAGTCCTTAGGCCCCCCTGCTCTGCATGTTTTAGATGTGCCTCTATTCCAGAGCAGCTGATTCAAATGATTGCATGACCATCAAGTGCTGCAGAAACCTGTTGATCACCCATAGATTCAATCCAGGTGTGTAGCAGAAGGGAAACACCTAAAACATGCAGGGCAGGGGGGCCTGAGGACCGGAACTGAGAAACGCTGCCCTAACCCCAGAACATCTTTGTTTCGACAAAACTGTTTCAATTGCTATGTAGTTTCACCTGGGTTATTGTCTTGCTGGAAAATAAGAGCTGTACTTGGCTCTATTTTTTCTCCATGTAAATTTTTTTTTGGTCATTTTGTAGAACTCAGACTATATAGCGGTACTCAGGAAATCTCTACTCTACACGCTGAAGTATGTTTGAAACAGATTGGCTTTAATGTTAGGCTAGTTAGCCCACAGAGGAAAAAAAAGGCGAGTGCATTTACCTTGTGAAGAAACACTCACAAAGTGAACCATAAAACAAGTAAAAAACTTAGCCATCAGGCTAATTGCTGTTAGCAAATCAAGCTTAAATGAATTCACTCAGAACATTTATGTGCTTTTAATGTTTGCGGTGATTGTGACACTAAGCTGCAGATGAACAGTTTGTTTCTCGTCACCGAAGCCATATTGAATTTTTCCGTAAGTAGGAAAGAAATAAAAATACATCGTAATTTGGACTTTTTCAGTTATTATCGCGGGATAATAATTCATCTGACAGTTTTGATTGTGTCTCTGTTGTGTTCGTAGTCTGAATGGTTTAAAGGGCCGTTTTCATGTTCAGTTCCATCTCAACCTTAACAGACAAAAACATGCAGTGAATAAATCGACTTTCAATCAGTTTTTTGCACCAAAGGCTTAATAATAATAATAATAATAATAATAATAATAATAATAAACATGCTTTATTATTATAAAACACGACAAACCAATGGGAATCTCATCTGTCCGTGTATCAATCAACTCCAAACCATTTCTTTGTTGCGTCACAGTTATCGATTTATTTCATTTTGATCATCATACTCCAAACTTTGCAAGGACTGACCACCCTGCTCACCGCTTCCTCATACACACAAAGCCAGCAGGCCAGTGACCTTCCCATTCATACTTGGTGACATCATGCTCACATCGACACGCCCACCACCTAGGTGTCAAAGTCGCTGCTCCTGTCATATCAATAATTACTTATTTCATTCATATGGCTCTTACAGAGCCTCAGTGAAAACGTGTTTATTATTATTAACTCTGCTGCAAAAAACTGATTGAAAGTCGATTTATTTACTGCATGTTTATGTCTGTTAAGGTTGAGATGGAACTGAACATGAAAACGGCCCTTTAAACCATTCAGACTACGTACACAACAGAGATACAATCAAAACTGTCAGATGACTTAATAACTCAGAAATAGTCCAAATTAGGATGTATTTTTATTTCTTTCCTACTTATGGAAAGTTTCTGTTTATATCATAGGTTTGAGGTGCCTTTCTATCTGTCATGAAGTGCGGTGGTGAAAGCGGTGAGGGAAACGCAGCAGACCCAGATGAGATGAATGATGCAAGTTTAATTATAAAAATAGCCTTAAACAAGTCCAAAAGTCCACAAAACCTGGCAGCACAGTTGAGCGGAAGGCTAGGGCTCAGCACTGGTAGCAACAGGCTACACGCATGGACAAGAACGCATTGACAAGGACCCAACAACACACAGAGACATAGGTGAGACTAAATACGCAGGAGGTAATTAGGGAACAAGAAACAACTGGGAGTAATCAAGGGGAAGACAGGACAACACAGAGAAACAGGAAACTCAAAATAAACACACAGAAAAACACGGAACATGACACTATCCTAAAGAAAAAGATATAAAACTTCAGATATTTCACAAAGAGATATTAACATTCATGGAAAAACCTGATGATAACCTCATATTAAAGCAGAAAGTACGGCGGCCACCGTAAGAAAGGCTTACAGTATTCAATTATGCCGCATGAGCTGATCAGTACAGTACTGCGAGGGAACGTAAAAGAACATTTCTTTCCCCATGTACCACAGAGGGCTCCGTAAAAATCGCCTCTGTGGGAGTTAAATCAACACTGGGCTTTTTGCTGTGCACAGTGTTTGGTTGGGCTTCCTGCATTTGGGGACAAATCAGGCCAAGTGGACTTTTGTCAGGGTTTTCTTTTATTTTTTTTATGGACTTTTCAAGTGAGATAGACTCTCATTGTTTAGGGTACTGCTGTGATGTCATGAGCACAAAGATCATGACATCAAACATGACATAGTGATGTCATTGTGAGAGGCTTTGACTCTGTCAAAGTCCCAGTCACAGTTATTGTGTTCCAAGAGGTCCAAGGTAAGGTTACTTTCTGTGAGTAGGAGACGTAAAGCGATTGCTATCCAAAAACAAGAAGAAAATGAAACGTTCATCACAAGATTCGCGGACCATAATTAACTAACAATGATCCCCGGTCCCATAAGAAAGTCCTGAAAAATGATTGTGGAAGAGCTAGAGAGACAACACAGCCATCCATACTGGAAGAGATCAAGCGAACAGAAAGTTCTGTGTCCAGGGAGAGAATTCAAAGTATTGAGAAAGATTTACAGACACAGCTGGAGAATGTATGTAAGCAGAAGAAGGAAATTAAACAGCTAGAGGTTAAACATTTTAAACTTTCTAACAAACATAAAGGGATTTTGACTAAACTTCAGGAAAGTGCAACTAGAATTCAGGAACTCGAAGGTCAGGTAAAATACACGGAACGTTGTCTTGCAGAGAAGACATATTCTCTCATGGCTGAACCCGGACGGAAGCGCGACCTGGCTGACACAGTGGCAACACTGAAGGTGTACAAAGAACGAGCGCTGGACGCAGAAAAACAGGTGAAGGAGCTTACGGATGATAACCAAAGAGTGAAAATACAACTAGACATGACTCACCTGAAAGCAACCACATTTAGAAACGAATCAGAGGCCCTTAAAGTCGAGCTTAAAAAGCAGTTAGATCTTCTGAGAACGAGATTGAACACGATTGGCAATCTTAAGATCGGATTGGATGCAAAGCAAAAGGCAATCGATGCTCTAAAAGAAGAGATTCAGAAACAACGCAAAGTTGCCCAAGAGATAGAACTTGAGGCCAAAAAAAATCGACAGAATGAAGAAACATCACTGAAGCGGGTAAAGCACATGGATGAAGAAAATTTGAGCTTAAGAAAAGAAGTCAGGTCACTACACAAGTCTTTGTATGATTTTGAGATGAAGTTGTCAAAACAAGATTTGCAATACCAAATCCTCCAGGGGAAATTTGAAAATGCACACACAGAAAGAGCAATGCTGCAGAAAAAACCCCAAAAACTGGACATTTCTACAGCAAGTCTTGAGAAAGAGGTTGTTGAAACCCAGACACTCCTGGAAAAGTCCCAGCAAGAGAATCAGTTTCTTAAGACTCAAGTGGAGCAGATGAAGATAAGGATGGCTGAAACGATTCAGATCGCCAAGGAAAGTAAGATAAAATTTGAAAAAGACCTCCAGGGTACACAGGATGATTTTACAAAACTGAAGATGCAGAGAGAAGACACTCTGACAAAAAACAGAAGAGCCACAGAAGCACTTTACTGTAATGAGAGAAAAATTGGAATACAGGCTGATATAATTCGCGAACAGGAATGTAAGATTATAGAACTAACTAAGGACGTTCTGCGACACCATGAGAATGCTCAGAAATTTAAAATGGTTAGAGAAACTTATTCTAAGGTGCAAAGATTAGGGCTAGATGAAGAGAGAGGAGATATTATACTTCTCCCAGACACCGACAGGAAAACGAAAAAACTCAAAATGTATCGCATTGAGAACCGCAGATTGTCCAAAAAAACTGGAAGAGAAAGAGACAGAAATTAAGGATTTCAAGCTTGAGGAGCAGAAGCTGCAGCATATGGTGAAGAATCTCAAGTCTAAGTTAGACTGTCTGCCAGAAGATGCATTGCATGAAGTGCATGTGAGTCAGACCAAATTTAGAGCTCTCAGAAGACAGATAAAAGCCCAAGAATCAGAGATAAGTGCATATGTAGCAAGAATAAAACTCCAAGATGCCACCAATGAAGAGTTGAAAAATAAGCTTAAAGACATCTCATTTTCAAAGAAAAACAGACTTCCACCCATTCAGTCAAAAAATATCAAACTGAAATCTGAGGACTCAGACCCAAAGTCTATGAAGAAACCCCGAAACATTGTTTATCTAGTTCCAAATGAAGTTCCAAATGAACTTCAAATCAGTTCATTTGGAAGGGCAAAAATGTAAAAGGTTGTTTATGCTTGACTGCCTCTGGGCTATCACAATGACGTCATTGCCCACGTCATTGTCTCACGTGGGCAATGACAGCGAGACCTGGAGGGGTGTGGTTGGGAGGAACGGTCCCCCCGATCTGAACTCGAGCGGTGTTCTGTTGCTGGACTTCCGTACTCGTCACGGATTGTCCATAACGAACACCATGTTCAGGCATAAGGGTGTCCATATGTGCACTTGGCACCAGGACACCCTAGGCCGCAGTTCGATGATAGACTTTGTCGTCGTTTCATCGGATCTGCGGCCGCATGTCTTGGACACTCGGGTGAAGAGATGTGCGGAGCTGTCCACTGACCACTACCTGGTGGTGAGTTGGCTCCGGTGGAAGGGGAGGATGCCGGTCAGACCTGGCAGGCCCAAACGTGTGTTGTGAGGGTCTGCTGGGAACGTCTGGGGGAATCCCCTGTGAGGGGGGGATGTGAGCTTTAACTCCCATCTCCGGCAGAACTTCGAACACGTCCCGGGGGAGGTGGGGGACATCGAGTCTGAGTGGACCGTGTTCTGTGCCTCCATTGCCGAGGCGGCCTATCGGAGCTGTGGCCGTAAGGTTGTCGGTGCCTGTAGCGGTGGCAACCCTCCACCAGCGGTGTCCACCAATGGAAACCAATGGGTTTCCATTGGTAGACACCTTTGGTGAGGGATGCTGTCAGGCTGAAGAAGGAGTCCTATTGGGCCTTTTTGGCCTGTGGGACTCCGGAAGCAGCTGAGGCAAAAATTGGGGCGTGGGAGGAGTTTAGAGAGGCCATGGAGAAAGACTTCCGTACGGCTTCGAGGCGATTCTGGTCCACCATCCGGCGTCTCAGAAGGGGGAAGCAGTACAGGACCAACACTGTTGGATGATGTGCTGCTGACCTCGACTCGGGACGTTGTGAGCCGGTGGGCAGAATACTTCGAAGACCTCCTCAATCCCACCAACATGTCTTCCATTAAGGAAGCTGAGCCTGGGGACTCTGGGTTGGGCTCTCCAATCTCTAGGGACGAAGTCGCTGAGGTGGTTAAAAAGCTCCTCAGTGGCATGGCCCTGGGGGTGGATGAGATCCGCCCAGAGTTCCTTAAGGTTCTGGATGTTGTAGGGTTGTGTTGGCTGACGCGACTCTGCAATATCACATGGACATCGGCGGCAATTCCTTTGGATTGGCAGATTGGGGTGGTGGTCCCCCTGTTCAAAAAGGGGGACAAGAGGGTGTGCTCCAATTATGGGGGGGTCATGGTCTTGAGCCGGAAAAATGTAGAGTGCCTTCTCCAGGTCGGGGGGATTGTCCTGCCCCAAGTGGAGGAGTTCACTTGGGGCTGTTAACTCCGGGATCTTGTTCACGAATGAGGGAAGAAGGGAACAGGAGATCGACAGGCGGATCGGTGCGGCATCTGCTGTGAGGTGGGCGCTGTACCGGTCCGTCGTGGTGAAGAGAGAACTGAGCCAAAAAGCAAAGCTCTCAATTTACCCGTCCATCTACGTTCCTACCCTCATCTATGGTCATGAGCGAAAGAACGAGATTGTGGATACAAGTGGCCGAAATGGGTTTTCTCCTTAGGGTGTCTGGGCTCTCCCTTAGAGATAGGGTGAGAAGCTCAGTCATCTGGGAGGGACTCAGAGTAGAGCCGCTGCTCCTTCACGTCGAGAGGAGCCAGTTGAGGTGGCTTGGGCATCTGGTCAGGACGCCTCCCTGGTGAGGTGTTCCGGGCACGTCCCACCGGGAGGAGGGCCCGGGGAAGACCCAGGACATGCTGGAAGGACTATGTTTCTCGGCTGGCCTGGGAACGCCTTGGGATTCCCCCTGAGGAGCTGGAAGAAGTGGCTGGAGAGAGGGAAGTCTGGGATAAGCAGAAGAAAATGGATGGATGGATGCCTCTGATTGGTTGTTTCTAGATAGCACTGGGAGAAGGCAGAGGAAATAAATTTTTCACATATTATCCCTCATGCCATAATTTCACAACATAATGATAGTTTCAACAAATATGTAAACAAAATGCCAAGCTAAAACTGTGTGGACTGGCTGCAGACCAGAAAGGAGGCTGTTTTTTATAATCATTTTATTAAGAATGTTTGAATTTCTGTCAGTAGTAAAAATATTGATAATTGTAAAGAGAGCAAAGACACAGAGAAATCCTAGATCCCATGGAATGATGCTAACTAGCTTGTAAATGAACACAGTGCTGCTCACCTTTTTTTTAACTGGGACAGGGGTCAAAGGTTATGTTGGGATTGGAGCTGCTACTGACTGACTCACCTGTTGTTAATGTGGTAAAAGGTACTGGGACAAGTTAAATATGTGAATATCTTGGAATTTCTTTTCCTTCGTTCATTAAATGCTAGTGAAATGGAGGCAAACAATAGTCTGTAGCTAAGCTAACTATGCTAAATGGTTGATAGTCTCACAGAGTCTACCCACCACTCTTGGAAAAAAACTGTGCTACAAATTGACTCTCATGTCTTTTTCTCTCTCTTTTTGTTGAAAACCTGACTTTATTATTTTTCCAGGCAGCATAGTAACTGCCACAGTCGTTCTGGGGCCTCATGCATGTGCGGTGCCATATTTTACGCACAAGTCGGCATGTATAAAAATGAATTGTTATTCATTCATTGTTATTTAGACCAAGAAGCATCAAACCAAACAACATAACATGCAGACAAAATAAAGAAAATAAAAATAAATGGATGTGAAAACTGAATGTTGGTGGTGCTTTCACACTCGTGGTAGCATGAGACGGACTCCACAACCCACACAAGTGGCTCAGGTAGTGCAGCTCATCCAGGATGGCACATCAATGCGAGCTGTGGCAAGAAGGTTTGCTGTGTCTGTCAGCGTAGTGTCCAGAGGCTGGAGGCGCTACCAGGAGACAGGCCAGTACACCAGGAGACGTGGAGGAGGCCGTAGGAGGGCAACAACCCAGCAGCAGGACCGCTACCTCCGCCTTTGTGCAAGAAGGAACAGGAGGAGCACTGCCAGAGCCCTGCAAAATGACCTCCAGCAGGCCACAAATGTGCATGTGTCTGCACAAACGGTTAGAAACCGACTCCATGAGGATGGTATGAGGGCCCGACGTCCACAGATGGGGGTTGTGCTCACAGCCCAACACCGTGCAGGACGCTTGGCATTTGCCAGAGAACACCAGGATTGGCAAATTCGCCACTGGCGCCTTGTGCTCTTCACAGATGAAAGCAGGTTCACACTGAGCACATGTGACAGACGTGACAGAGTCTGGAGACGCCGTGGAGAGCGGTCTGCTGCCTGCAACATCCTTCAGCATGACCGGTTTGGCAGTGGGTCAGTAATGGTGTGGGGTGGCATTTCTTTGGAGGGCCACACAGCCCTCCATGTGCTCACCAGAGGCCTGACTGCCTGACTGCCATTAGGTACCGAGATGAGATCCTCAGACCCCTTGTGAGACCATATGCTGGTGCGGTTGGCCCTGGGTTCCTCCTAATGCAGGACAATGCTAGACCTCATGTGGCTGGAGTGTGTCAGCAGTTCCTGCAAGATGAAGGCATTGAAGCTATGGACTGGCCAGCCCGTTCCCCAGACCTGAATCCGATTAAGCACATCTGGGACATCATGTCTCGCCCCATCCACCAATCCATGCACCACAGACTGTCCAGGAGTTGGCGGATGCTTTAGTCCAGGTCTGGGAGGAGATCCCTCAGGAGACCATCCGCCACCTCATCAGGAGCATGCCCAGGCGTTGTAGGGAGGTCATACAGGCACGTGGAGGCCACACACAATACGGAGCCTCATTTTGACTTGTTTTAAGGACATTACATTAAAGTTGGATCAGCGTGTAGTGTTATTTCACTTTAATTTTGTGTGTGGCTCCAAATCCAGGCCTCCATTGGTTAATAAATTTGATTTCCATTGATGATTTTTGTGTGATTTTGTTGTCAGCACATTCAACTTTGTACAGAACAAAGTATTCAATGAGAATATTTCTTTCATTCAGATCTAGGATGTGTTATTTGAGTGTTCCCTTTATTTTTTGAGCAGTGTATATTGGATATCAGTTACTCAATATTTAGGATAAAAATTATGGTTCTCATGTTAAACTATTTTGGATCCCTGCCCACATTGGTGTAGTAAGAAATTAGTTGGCTGATAGTTTTGCTAAGAGTGCTGCAAAAAAGAATATTGTTGATTTAAATGTTAAAATAAGTAAAAATGAGGTAAAGAATATTATTAAAATGTATATCAAGAAGAAATGGCAAAACCAGTGGGATAGAGGATTCAATGCTAGGTTTTATTGTAGTATTCAAAAAGAAGTTGGGGAATTAAGGAAATGTAATAGAATTAAAAAGAAGATGTTATATCTAGAATAAGCTTTGGAAATACAGGATTAAATAGTACTCTTAAAATAATTAATAAGCATAGTACAGGTTGTTGTAACTATTGTGGAAAATTAGAAACAGTCCAACATATTTTTTTTTTAGAATGTAATAAATATGTTCAGGAAAGACAGGTGTTACTTAGAGATTTAAGTAGGAATAAAAATAAATTAGATATTAGGGAATTGTTTCAGAGATCATCTGGGGATGTAGTTTTTAGCAGTATTTTTTGTTTTCTAAGAAGAACTGGCATTATGGGGTGATTATAATAGGTAAACGACCCATACTCCAATCTGGAAGGTGGCGGTAATGCACTTATAAGTTGTTTGCCAACCGCCATAAAAATAAAAAGAAGAAGAAGAACTTCCTGGTAAAACATGTCTATAGCCTCTGTGGTCCGCCATAACAGAAAAGAAGAAGAACAATGCCTGTAGCCTCTGTTCTACTCTATAGAGCTTCAGTCCAATACGAATGCAGGTGATCTGATAAAGCTCATCTTAGAGCCCGAGCGGATATGTCAGGGTTCAGCGCAGAACTAATCGACTATCTGGAAGGTAGAATAACCTTCGAAGAGTTTGACAGACGGAGAGACGAACGGAAAGCGGAGGTACACCTCATACAGCGCCAGTTTTAGATGCAAATGAACATCAAAAAGAAAAAGCATTTATTTTGGTCACTTACATTTATCACATAAAATAAATCTATTTCAACCGTTGGTCATTTTAATGCTTACTTTTGATAAAAAGTCAGAAAATTAGAATATTCTAAAGACCAATAAAACACCCGAATAAGGTAGATGGTTGCTGACTTAACAGCTGTCCAACATGGTTCAGTGCTTTGTCCAAGCATATCAATGGAAAGTTAAGTGGAAGAAGGATGTGTGGTCTAATAAAGTGCATTTGCTACCTACACCAGCAGTTTTGAGAGGCTTGTGTCACAAACTCCATTTAAGAGGTTGAACATGTCTTCCATGTCTCTGTTTGACTGCCCCTATCGCTGTGGCTCAGTCATCCCTGTCTTGGATCTCCCTCTAATCATGCTTTTCCCATTTTCCACCAGGACTCAGAGGAATTTACAGAAGATGAAAACAAACCTTCCACCTCGGCACAAACAAAAGCTACTATTGGTAAGATGGCTATCCTGATCACAACCATTACCTAAAACCAAACGTTCCCTCAGCTGCTCCAAATCCTGGTTTATTCCTGTTCAGTTTTTGCATTTTTACACATCAGAGAGAATGTCTTCCTGAACTTTGTTGCTTTGACTACAAATCATAGGGGAAAAGAAAGCACAACCTTGTGGAGTTCTGAAGTTTTATGTAGCTGACTTAATAGGATTATTCAATTATTTGCCTCTAATATTAAGAGAAAAAAGACTATGGCCAGGCTAATTAAACCCCCAAATTTTGTGTCTTAAATTGGAATTTCAAGGAAAATGAATCAAAAAAGGGTTTTGTAGAAATTTGTGGGCATAATTAAAGGTAAAACCATTCCTTCAGTACCTGGTCTGGGCTGCTTTTGCATGAATTACTGCATCAATGCAGGGAGGCATGGAGGCGATCAACTTGTGGTTCAGGAAGCGACCATCTGCATTGTTGGGTCAGGTGTCTCATTTTCATTTTGACAATATTCCATAGATTCTGCTTTGCTTCACTCTGAAGTGTGTAGTTATTCCAGTTGCATGTGAATGTTTTACAACCACTCTTTTTCCTTCCACTCAATTTTCTATGAACATAATTGCATTAGTATACTGCATACATCCAGCTTTTTTAGTGGCTTACCTTCCTTGTGGAGGGTGTGGGTTTCTCTGCTGGACAACTAAAAAGTCAAAAGTCTTTAGATGATGTAGGTCATAACATTTTGGATGCTTTTTCTTTAAAAGACTTTGTAACCCACTCTGTATGTCATAAAGCTATACAGTAAATATTACTTATTGAAATTAATTCCTGGACTAAAGGAATGAAACAAAATCCACAAATGGAGTCATCTTACTTAAAAAGGCTCATGAACGTTGAAGCCGTTAGCAGTTTTTTTTTTTCATTTTAAGTGACAATGAAAAAACAAAAACACATTAGGTTTTTTGTTTTTCACTTATTACATCAAAATGAAAACTTGGATAACAAACCGGTCCATGCGTTCCTTTGGTTTAATAAACAAAAAATAAAGTCTGTTTTTTGTGTTTTCATTTTTTGTTTCAAACCAAAAACAACTGAACTGCCTAAATGTACACCGACCTAAACATCCAGAGATTTTCCTCTTTCCGTTTAGAGGATGGAGTCAGCCCAGGAGTACAGCAAGCCTTTGCTTCCATTCTGGGGGAAACGGCAGCAGTGGCATCTTCAGAAGAGGAGGACAGCTTGAGCTATGTTGATGACAAAGATGATAGGGATTTCAATGTGGAGGAAGAAGAGGAGGCGAAGGGAGTGACCAAAGAGAGGAAGAGGAGGCTGAGGCAAGGAGGCAAAAGAGGCCTGAAGAGCAAGTTAGAGGAGGAGGAGGAGGACATGACGGTGGGAGACGTGTTCAAGCTGGAGATGGAGCTGAACCGAGAAAACAGAAGGTTGATGAAGGTAAGACGGCGAACAAAGATCACCTTGCCTCCTTTTTTACTTACTGAAAGTAAGTAAATGTCTTACTTGTTTACTCACTATGTCTCTACAGGGGCGTCGTCATGGCAGCAAACTGCCTCAGGCTCTCAGGGGGCTGATGGGAGAGGCCAACATCCGTTACGCTCGTGGGGAGAAAGAGGATGCCATCTTGATGTGCATGGAGATCATAAGACAATGTCAGCAGCTGTTCATTTAACTCCCTTCATACAAGTAGATGATCTGACTCCTCACATGTGTCATGTGTCCTTTAGCTCCTCTGGCCTATGAGCCATTCTCCACTCTGGCCATGATATATGAGGACAATGGAGATGTGGACAAAGCGCTGCAGTTTGGGCTCATCGCTGCCCACCTCAACCCTTCAGACTGTGAGGAGTGGATCCGACTGGCCGACATGTCTCTTGAGCAGGACAACGTCCGACAGGCCATCATCTGCTACACCAAAGGTGAGCTATCTCCGTCACTTCCTGTCCCTCACCTTTACCACTGTCTGATTTTCTCTTACATTTGATGTTCCATTTAGTTTTTTTCCACTTTTTTCTAAACGTTCCTCTTTTGTACAAAAAAGAGGAAGATCTGGTGCAGTTTCTGTGATAGTTGTAGTAGTTAGTAGTTTTGAATTGAGATTACACTACATATTTACACCAGCCATTTTTCTTCCTGTCTGACATAAAATCAGTATTAACTTTTCTCGTTTTAGGTTGGTAATTACTTTCATTGGCTAGACTAAAATTCTTAATGTGTGTAATGGATGAGGACTGCCTGACTTGGGTCAAATAGTAAAGTATGTAAGTAAATGTTTATTTATAAATCGCTTTTCACAGACATGAAATCACAAAGCACTGTACTCTAAAAATCAACGTTAAATTACACAAAGAATAAAACAAGCATAAGAAGTACAATAAAACTGACAGAGAAGTCTTTTTCATGTGTAATTGGGTCAGGTTATCTCACAGACATATTTTCAGCTCTGCCCACTTATTTTCAACACAATCTGTTTTATGAAGTGCACCAGTTCCTCCTGCACCACAACACCCCCACAACATGATAATGCCACCTCTGTACTTCACAGTTAGGATGATGTTGTCAGGCTTCCAAGAGTCCCTCTTTTTTCTATAAGTGATCATTATAGTCAAACACATGGATTTTAGTTTCATCAGACCACAGGATGTGCCTGAAGTCTGACAAGGAAGTGGTGTGTTTGGACATATACTTGTGGATGTGTGTAATTACCTCAGATTTCTATGAAACTTGCTGCACGAATAGACAGAAATTGGTGGGAGGTCTTTGTTTTGATGCATTTATAGAACCTCACTGTAAAACAACATTTTACAAGGTAGTTTTGAACTAATTTGTAGTGAAAATATCTTAGTACACTTGACTAAACTAACTTGTACTTCAGCAATAAATCAGAGCTTGCTTTAAGTCAATAATTTCCTCAATGGGCAGTATTATACACTGCTCAAAAAATAAAGGGAACACTCAAATAACACATCCTAGATCTGAATGAAAGAAATATTCTCATTGAATACTTTGTTCTGTACAAAGTTCCATTTGCACAACAGCAGGTGAACTTGATTGTCAATCAGTGTTGCTTCCTAAGTGGACAGTTTGATTTCACAGAAGTTTGATTTACTTGGAGTTATATTGTGTTGTTTAAGTGTTCCCTTTATTTTTTTGAGCAGTATACATTTTCCAGGCACGTAGTACCATTTTCTAGCACAATCAAGTAATTTTGTAACATTCACTTGTTATAAAAATGCTGGTTATATCAAATATGAGCTAAAAGAAAGTTCACATTGTAGTTTAAAACCTTGAAATTACTCTCTGTCTATTTAAAAACTCCTTGTCTTTCTGAAACTCCACCTTCAGGTAGTCATCACAACATTGCGCCTCTATTAACCCTTTAGAAGTCTACCCAAGCACTTAAAACAAGTATGTACTGTATATCTTAACTGAAAAGTTACTTATCAGTTAGTTTTGCCTTATCTCAAGAGTACTAAGATATTTGCATAAAAACTAGACTAAAACTACTTAGTAATATTTTGTGTTTTTGCAGTGCTGCTGATCACTTATCAGAGGTAAGTAGGCCAATTCTAATTGGTGACATAAATAATGTCTAAACATCAGTGAGTCTGTCTGAAGCCTAATCACATTCTGGTCTAAGCCGTGCTACGTAGGAGACAGGCAATGTGTTTAAAGTCATAGTGACGTCCGATTGGCTTCTTTCCTGCAGCGATCAAGTATGATCCCACCAATGTCCGCTACCTGTGGGAACGCTCCAGCCTCCAGATGCGCTTGGGGGAGCACAAGCAGTGCATGGACGGCTACCGCAAGATCCTGTCTCTGCTGCCTCAGGAGGATGGGGAGCACTTCATGCAGTTGTCCAAAGACATGGCTAAGTAATGGAGTTTTTGGACTGAATACACATTCATCCAATCAGATAGGCAGTATTTCATCTGTTTGTGTTGCAGGAATTACTATGAGAGCAATGACCTGCCCTCAGCACTGAGTGTGATAGAGGAAGGTCTGGCCCGACACCCTGGCTTGGTCAGCGATGACTTCCTCAACATGGCAGCTGAGCTCTACATTTGCAACCGCCAGTACAAGAAGACCCTGCAGGTTTAGATATATGTCTATGCAACAGAGTATCAGAGTAAAGTATGTTCTATCTCTAAGGTGTGCGTATCTGCTCTAGGTTCTGGTCAAATTTGCAGACATTGTGTTGATTCGAGCAGAGTCCCTATCAGAAAGCTCAGCTCTGTCTTTGAAGGACATGGGGACAGAGGAGCAGCAGAAGGAAGGGGAAAAGGGCACAAAGTCAAACACTGTAGAGGACAACGGTGAGTTCATTACCCAACCTCTTTGTTTGTGTACAGTCAGTATGCATCTTTGTGGAAACAAAAATCTCATTGGCTCCTGCTTGGAAGTCGTCTTACAGATTTTTGCTGTTAATTAAGGCTTTTTAATTAACAACAAAATGAAGAAACCAAAATTAAGAAACTTTGCTCCCGCAGCTTTATAATTCTGCAATGTCCAAAGACAAAAACTTAGACAATATTTTCATTGGTGTTCTAATAGATTTTGTACATATTAGGGGTGAAACAAGTAATCAGATAAATCATGATGAAATGATTATTGAAATAATCTAATTTACTAATCAACTAATTGTTAACTGGAGTATACAGACTCTAAAAAAGAGTCTGTATTTAGACTCTTTTTTTAGTCTAAAAAAAGAGTCTAAATAGACTTTTCTCGGCAGACTCTTTATATATATATGTATGTATGTATGTACGTACGTATGTGTGTGTGTATAAGTATATATATATACAGTATATATATGTATATATATATATATATACACATACACCAAAGACCTGGATGATGGCCCAAAAAAGGTTGACGAACATTGATCTAAGTAATCAGCACAACCTTCCAGCCCGGCAACCACTTGGTTCATCAACCGCTGAAAAGTGGCAGGTGCATTCCTAAGATCAAAACTCATTACAGTATAAGAGTATAATCAGGATGGTGTGATAAAGGAAGACACCTCTTGGGCTCTAGCAGACAAAGGTACTTGATAGTAACCTTTGAGCAAATTGAATTTACTCGCATACTTAGCCGTTCCAACATGATCAACACAGTCTTCCATCCGAGGAAGTGGATAGGAGTCAGGTTTTGTAATGCTGTTTAGTTTCCTGTAATCAGTACAGAATCTATAAATAACATCAGGTTTTTTAACCAACAAACATGGTGAGACCCAATTGGAACAAGATGGTTCAGCCTGGCTGTTCTCCAGCAAATACTGAACTTTTGACTTTTGAACTTTTTTGGAGTCATGATAGAAATGCTGACAGATGGGCTGTGCAATTTTCACATCAATGTCATGCTCATTTAAGTAAGTACGTTTTGATATCAGTGAACAACGCACGAAATCCAAAATGGACTGCTTCAGCTGCTCACTTCTTTCTGCAGACAAATGGGCTCAATAGTAGTCACAAGTTGGATAACATCTCAGAGTTCTTAAGTCTTGGCTGGAGTCTGCACATGCTCATCTAATCTTGCTGTGCAGCTCAAGTCCACTTTTTCTGAAGAGGCAGCTGCCTTCATGTGTTTTTCTTCCACAGTTCGACTGAAATAGGGCTTCAGTAAGTTACAATGGCAAAGCTGAGTTGGTTGTTTAGGGTCTGGGGAAAAAAATTGTAATCTTGTGCTGACACCTGTTTCAACAGAATATGGACCATAAAACTTTGCCTGAATATACAACCTTGAATAAGAAGTAAGGCAAGCATATTATCTTGAAACACTCCTGAGTGAAACACTCTACTTTCAGACTTCTGGTAAAACCATTGTTTCATTTTTCTTTGAGCCTTTTTAAGATTCTCAGAAGCTAGTTTACCAGCCAGGAAAACTCTGTGATGAAAACCGTTAATATAGTCAAACAAGTTTGATGGGGGATCAGAACTCTCCAAATTAGTTTTTAGAACAGCAAGAGGACCACACACTAGTGTCGCAGTATGCTCACAACAATGCCTTCAGGGTTTGGTGAAAACTCACCAGGGCCCCCTGGGTTTGAGATGACAAGCACTGCTTTGTCGATGGACTACACCAAGTTGTTTCAAAATCTCAGTAAACATGCGTGAAGTGAAATTGATCAAATTGAAGTGCCTATCTGAAGTGACTTTGGAATCCCAAACACTGAAATGAAATTAGACAAAGCTTTGACCACCGACTTTGTTGTAAGTTTTGATTAGGTTTTCCAGTTAAGTGTGACAGGTTTTCACAAAATAAGCAAAACATTTGTTCAGACGCGGCCAATAAAAATGATGTAAAAATCTATTATAAGTTTAATTGCCCGGACAATACTCTATGAGCAGTTTTTAAGTCACGGTTTCTGGACTTAACTGGAACTACAACTTGGTAAACTGGACCAACAACATCCCCATCACTATAAGACAACCTTTTACGTACCAATAGGTTGTCTTGCAGAAAATACCCACATGAGACTTTTGTATCCTGTTCAGCAGTACTTGATCAAACAGAGCAGCTAAGTTTGTGTTTTCCTGCTAGACAGAAATCATCTCACTGAGTGATAAAGGAACAGGAAGAGTTGGCAGACAGGCAGTCTTCTTAAGAATAGTACCAGGTTTACCAGACTCAACCTCCTTATCAACCAAAGAGCGGGTAATGGCATGAGTTACTGCACAAGATGAAAATGCTTTAGTAAAGTCTCGAGCACACACGTCTGAGAAACTGTTGGACACAACAACTCATCGTCCAACTTTGAGGCAGTAGTTAAAGAATCTGAACCAAGGGAAGTTGCATCTGTCCCATCAACATCTGAAAGAGAAACAATAAAGACATCCAATTTTAAAAGTTTGTCCTTAAAGAAGCTCATTAGCTGTGGTAACTTTAGTCCTTTTGCAGCTTCAAAATCAATTTTGAAGTGTTCTGCTACTTGACAAATCAGCTCCTTTTTTAAGCTTTTCCAGCAGTTCTAAAGTTGGGAAAGCCAAAAGAGTCCACAGTATCCATTTTCAAAAACAAACAAACAAAAAAAAAAGAACAAACCAACTTCCAGTACAAACTGGTCAGAAAATACCAATTTTTTTAACCAACAACAATAAGGAAGTACATGACTGGTACAAACAAACGGCAAATCTCCATTTTCCAACAGCGAACTGTCTAAAGAATCCTGCAAGAAGATAGGGCAGAGACCTACTTCAGCCGTAACTAAATATATGTATGTAAATTAGCTATTTTTATCATACTTAATGGAGTAGGTTGATGTAAATCAACATGCTGGTGATACCCCCTATACTACTTAAGGTAACCTTAGCATTTAGACTAATGCATACTGAATGCATTTAGTCCTCGTTAAGCAGCGCAGCAATGATTCGGATCAGATCAGAATGCTGGGTTCCAACCCACGTGCATACTTTGGCATGCCCCTTTTAAATTTTTTCAGAAACTTTCAACTTTTTTCTCCCCTTTCCTATGTTCGCTATCCGCTACTTTAGCTATGAAACGAAATGAAAGAAAAATAAATCTTTCACAGGTAAGAGGATTGGTAACCAGTATAAGTAGTATTTGTAATTATGTGTCTGATGTTCCTGCAGATGAAATTCTGGATGTTCAGGTTCCGGACAGTGTCCCAGTTGATCTCAGGGCCAAGCTCATTGTCTGCCTCATACAGCTAAATGTTTTCACACCGTCTGAGGTAAAGACAAGTCATCACTTTGTACCAGTCCACAGCTTAGAAACCATAAGCCCAACTTTAGTACAGGTTGGTTGTTTCTGCAGGGCTTAGTGTCGACTTTGATGGAGCAGAGTCCGGAGGAGATTGGGGACCTGTACCTGGACGTGGCTGAAGCTTACTTGGAGCAGGGACGCTACACGTCTGCTCTGCCTTTACTATCGGCCCTCGTCATCTCTGAGAAGTACGACCTAGCTGTGGTCTGGCTGCGGCACGCAGGTGGGAGCTGAGTCACTGACAGACATCTCAAAATGTCCTTCTGACATAGACATGGGGTATAGATTTTTTTTATAATCCAGATCAGTATAGGTGAGGGCCAAGGTAATAAGAGTATGGTAAAAAAAATTGTTGTAGATCTCTTTCCTGTTTCGGTGTCTAAATGTTCTGTTTCTCTCTTTTTTTTAATAGGCCAGTCACAATAACAAATTTTGCTGGACGATAAATTGTCCCACAAGTTATTGCAATAAACGATCATATTGTTATTTTAAGACTCTTTTCGAATAATATGAGAGCAATGACAGCAACGCAAGTACAGCCTGTTGAAGACCAATACATTTTCTAACAAGTATTTTCACATCTGAACTGGAAAACATTTTGAATGCCTGAAAAAAATCAACTAAATACCCAAGACAACGAATTAAATGAAAGCTTTTTTCATCCAGCCTTTGGTAGAAAGAGCTATACAAGAAAAACAATCATCCAAATTGTCCATTTCCTCTTAATATTAGTCAATATCAAGTCATTATTAATAACATAATCACTTCCTTCTTATAAATAAATGGAATTAACATAAATATGCATGTACATGATTCACTTAACTGGTTATCTTAACCCAATACAATGACAATAATTCAAATAGAGTACTCCTTATTTTCAGTAATATAGAACTAAATGTTAAATATTTCACCATCGGAGAATGGCGAAATATTCTCCAATGGTGAATATCGGAAATATTATTCCGAGATAATATCGGAAATCATCAAACATTTTTTGATTATTTCATCAAATAATGTTGAACAAATTAACTAAATAGTCATGAACAAAAATATAGCATCAGCCTTAATATACCATGCTAATGTTAGCATTAGCATTCTCCAAACAATGAGACAAACACTGACCAGTTAACTTCTTCCAATTTTTAAGCCTAAGAAAACCCATTCTTTTGAAGATTTGAGGCATCTACGAACTGCAAGGTGCATCATTAGGCACATAATAATCACAAATGGAAAGCAAATGATTTAAAGCTCACCTGCAGCACCCAACCCTAAACTTCCTTGTCCACCATATGTTCTCGGAGAAAAAAAAACAATTGGCCCCACCCTACTTTTAAAAACCCAAATTCCACAAAATCTTGCAGGTTTTCATACTTAGTCCTAGAATAGTGGGCAGGATTAAAAGCTGCAAAGGGAGACTTAACCTCAATTATTAAAAATATCTGGGTTTCCCCCAAACAACCTTACTTTCTTCCTTCCTTCTTTATGTCATTCCTTCTTTTCATTTTTCCTGCTTTTTATTTTTGTCTCCTTTCTTCTGTCCCCACATCCTGCCTCCAAGCTTTCATTGTTATTTTCCTTCTTTCAAGTCCAAAAAAGTCTGAAATTTTTATATAAAATTAGTTGGAAGCCTGTTTTTTATGTACTGTATTTGTTCAGTGTTTTCTTTGCAGGAGGAGGACATTTGCAGCATTTCTACTGACCGTACAATTGTGCAATTTGACATTGCACTAGGGGTTGAACCAATTAGTCGACTAGTCGACTAGTCGACTCTAGGACGTCTCGCGAGTTTTTACATTTCATGTCGACTAGTCGCAGTCATGTGATTGCCGGTGGTGACAGCCTGTGCTGATCTGACAGCACAGTATACGTCACAAGACACAAGAAAAATAAGTTAATACATTAGTTTAAATGATATGTAGATGGATGCATATTTGTGGGTTTACAGTGTTTTTAAAAGGAGATGGAGTTGCAGCTGCAGTCCACTACAAAACACGAGCCGTCTAAAACTCGCCCCCTTCCCGCTAAGGACGTCACTTAGCCGGCTCGCGAGTGTCTTTGTCAGGACGATCTAACTAATACATAATGATGTTATGTTGCTGATTAAATAAAGATCTGTGGTAATGACAGCTGCTGATTAAATAAAAGCCTGTAGTTGGTAATGACAGTGTATACTTGTCTGACATATATATAGCCGTGAGTTTGTGCTAAGAATGACACTTCGTGCTTATTAGTGTCATCAGATCAGCTGTCAGAAGTGTATGACACTCTGACAGCTGATCTGACAGAACACTGGCTACAAAATGGCGTCTTCAAAACAGATCGAGGACAAGCCCGCATCTTGTCAAACAGGTAGAAATTCATCAACAGTGTGGAAATATTTCACTAAAGATGACTCTTCTGGTTTAACTACCGTAACATGCAAAATCTGCAAAGCTGTGCTGAAGTACAACAAAAGTACGACCGCGATGCACAGTCATTTGAAAAGGCATCCGCTAATGCTAGCTCCTGAACAGTCAGCTCGATCCAGTCAGTTGTCAGTAACTTCATTCATGAAACGCCCAGCTGTGACAGGACACCAGCGGCAGCAAATCACAAATTTGCGTCTTGCGTTGCTATGACGTCACAACGACTAGTCAACTCGACATCGACTCGACTTTTATCATGTTGACGTTGACTGGAAAATATCTTAAATCGTTCAATCTGCTGAGTCAGCAGAGCTTCCTGCCGCGCATCGGGCGGAGGAGAAGCAGGTGGTTTCGTTGAATTCAGCTGTAACCAAACGGGATCCGTTCATAACAAGTTTGGCTTGTGATGTTCCAAAAGCACCATGTAGTCAGTGTGATAGTTTGACTCCTATAGTAACTATCCAGAGATCATCAGCATCAGCCGGTGTTTAGAAAAAAAAAGTCAGACCCGACTTTGTGCAACAAACTTTTCCCCGCTGCTCACGAAGAATCTCCATAATAGACTTCGTAAAAGCAGGAGAAGGGGAGTGTGAGTGTGTGTGTGTGTGTGGAGGGGGGGTCAATATTTGCCGTGAAAATAGCTAATAAAGCCTCCAAGTAGTTGTGAAGGGTTTTTGCGCTTACGTCACTATGACGTCACCGCGACTAGTCGACATCGACTCAACTATTATCATGATGTAGTCGACCTTAAAAAATATGTAGTCGTTCAACCCCTACATTGCACTAAAAAAACAAATCACATCTTATTCATGTGTGATTTTATTTGCTTTTCTTACTTACAAAATTGTGTTTTTGTTTTCTGATATTGCCGGAATATTGATCATTTTGAGCTCATTTGTAATGGAAACGCAGCTCGTCTATTTTCAATTGATGTCCCCTGCTTGTGTCACAGAGTGTCTTAAGGCTCTGGGCCACATGAAGGAGGCAGCAGAGAGCTACACCAAGGTGGTGGAGATGGCCCCGCTGCACCTGGAGGCCCGGCTGTCTCTCGCCACGGTGCAGCAGCAGCTGGGGCGGATGGACTGTGCTCTGAAAGCATTGGAGTCCATGTACGATAGTGACACGCTGGCCCAGGATTCGTCCGCTGCACAGAAGGTCAGCCTGTGTTCTTTGGATGTCTTTTTTATGTCTGCTGAATTAGGGATGTTTTTGTTGGGGGACAATCTAAGACAGTCTTTTTCAAACTGTGGTCCCCGGACCACTGGTGCTCCCGGATGCCCCCTAGTGGTCTGCAACATACTGCATGTAAAGATCTGTTTATTTGCCGTGACGTGAACTCAAAGTGCAAAGCATAAAGTTAGCTTACCAAAGGATTTTGATTAAACATAGCAATGACTAATAACTGGCTTAGAACCAGATTACTCAAAAGAAAAACTGAAGATACCTGTGGAAAGAAAACAACACCAGGACTACTTATGTGATCAGAGGAAGCTAAGTCATACATGCTGAGAGGATTGATTCATTCATGTCATTCTTGAGTGATTTGTTTTTTTTGAATGGCTCGATGCTGTGAACGGTAGGACTCCAGAATCAGTTAGTGAGAACTGTTCTTTGTTTTTTATAACTTTGCTTGCTTATAATGTTGTGCTCGCACATCAACAGCTGTTGTTGTTTTTATTTAATTAAAAATGATTAAATTAACTTAATTAAATGCAATGGTGCGGAAGAGGATTTTTGTTTTTGGCAAAGCAACTCAATTCTATATTCCTTTTATTGTGCTTCTAAATTACATATAGCCCTAAAAATGTTAATGCACACAACGTGTGGTAATAAAGAGCAACTTCTTTATTAATTTCTATATATTTGACGTCATTGGGGAGATTAAAATCCACACTTACAGATTCTGTAAATAACTAAAAATGCCCCGAGTAGACTTGTTCATGATTTTGTTGTGGCCTGTTATATTTACCAAAGAAAACAAGTGCGTCAAAAGGTTAATATTTTTCATTTCATGTTTTATACATTAAGATGTTGTTATTGTGGGGCTTTTTCAAGTTAGGGGGTCTGTGAGTGTTTGTTTGTTAAAAGGGTTAATGGTTCTTAGCCTGAAAAAGTTTGAGAAACACTGATCTAAGGCATCCCATTTGCAGCCCTCAAAGTTTTCTTTTCCCAGCTAGGGGTTGAAGGTTGATGCATTAAAAAAATTTTACAGTGAAATTTTCACTTTCAAAAGAGATACAGACAATACAAAGTCTAAAACTGGAAGGTACAACTTAAAGCATTGATTACTTAGTCAACCATGTTTTTCTGCTTTTAATCCAATTCAGAGTGAAGAGGACCACAAATATCTAGTGACTTTTACTCATTGCAGACTTTGGTAGTAATAACCATGACTAAATAAAACAGAAATTGTTATCCTGTCCTCGTTTTTGAAAATTGTTGTGCGGCACCATCTTTCGCTTCAATACAACACCCAAGTTTGTTTACCAGTTGTGGGACCAGACCAAAACACCTCCCAGTCATTACCTTGAGAAATAATTAGATTTGGTTAAGTGTGAAATAGACTTTAATGCCAAAAATTATCAAACGTTACAAATCACACAAATGGAACAGTCCAGGATGGAGGAGCTGTTGACATTCACAGCCAAGCACTGGGATCCACTCACCACACCTTAATAGTGACACCAAGTAAATCAAAGATTGTGGCGCGAGGTCTGCTTTCATCCTCTCCTCATTCCACAGCCTCCCTAAGGGGTTTGACCTGCTTTAATTAGGCATGCAGCAGTGTACATGTGAGCAGATAAGAGAAAGAGGAAGGACACAGAATCATATATCCATAACAAATTGAACAGAAAATTTCCAGATGAAGACAATAGAAACAATTGAGTTTTGAAACGTGGTTTTTAGGGGGCTTTTTTATTTGATTTCCTTTTAAACAAGGAAAACCAACAGATGTTAGGTTTTAGATCTGAAATGATATACAGCTCAATTTTTCTACAGAAATCACTTTATTATAAGTGGGGTTTTTTATTGAGGTAAAATAAATTAAATAAAAAATAATTTTATTTGGTGGCTCTCTATTGCCTTCAACTTAATAGTTTTGGCCCACATTGCAAAATGTTTTGCGATAGGAATGATGACTAAACACAAAATTGAGGCTGCAAACTGTAAGGTAAGGTAGGGCTATTTTATTTTTATAGTACATTATCAGCAACAAGGCAATTCAAAGTGCTTTACATGAATTAAAAGGAAATACAAACAAAATAACAAACCAAAGGAAAGAGCAAAAGAAGAAAAAGAATCTAATAATTTTGATCCAAAGTATATAAACTAGATACTGTAAATCAGCTCAGGTATTTTTATTTTTTTATTTCCTGTAAAGATCTAGAAATGGAAAATATTTAATTGCCATCCAAGCTAATTGTGTGTGTTGTAATTGTAGGAATTGAAGCTGCTGCTGCATCGCTCCACACTGCTAAAGACGCAGGGTAAAATGGAGGACTATCTGGATGCTATGATCACCATGATCTCCATGCTTCTCAAGGTAACTCTTGTCTAAGCCTGTCGCAATAAGTAAATCTATTAATCGCATGATAAATTAGAAGGAGCTTGATAATTTCCATTCTGATCATATTTTTTGAAGGGCACTTTTGTTTACAGAGATATCACCTATTTTATTGATTGTTTCAGTTATGTGTGGTGCAGAGGTTGCGCTAGACTTTTTTGTTCATCAGTTTAACTGATAGGCTGAAACATACAGCGCCTTGCGAAAGTATTCAGCCTCCTTGAACTTTTCAATCTTTTGCTGCTTTTCAGGCTTCAAACATAAAGATCTAAAATGTTATTATTTTGTGAAAAATCAACAACAAGTGGGACACAATTCTGAGGTAGAACAAAATGTATTGGATATTTTTAACTTTTTTAACAATTAAAAAAATGCAAAGTGGGGCGTGCAATATCATTTGGCCCCCTTGCGTTAATATTTTGTAGCCCACCTTTTGCTGCAATTACAGCTACAAGTCGCTTGGTTTTGTCTCTATCAGTTTTGCACATAAAGAGACTGAACCTCTTGCCCATTCTTTCTTGTAAACTAGCTGGAGCTCAGTAAGGTTGGATGGAGAGCTCTTGTGAACAGCAGTTTTCAGCTCTTTCCACAGATTCTCGATTGGATTCAAGTCTGGACTTTGACTTGGCCATTCTAACACCTGGATATGTTTACATTCCATTGTAGGTTTTGCTTTATGTTTGGGATCCTTGTCTTGTTGGAAGATAAATCTCCTTCCCTGTCTCAGGTCTTTTGCAGACTGCAACAGGTTTTCTTCCAGCATGGTTCTGTATTCGGCTCCATTTATCTTTCCATCAATTTTAACCATCTTCCCTGTCCCTGCTGAAAAAAAGCAGGCCCAAACCATGATTCTGCCACCACCATGTTTGACAGTGGGGATGGTGTGTTCAGGGTGATGAGCTGTGTTGCTTTTATGTCAAATGTATCGTTTTGGATTGTGACCAAAAAGTTTGATTTTGGTTTCATCTGACCAGAGCTCCTTCGTCCATGTTTGCTGTGTCTCCCAGGTGGCTTGTGGCAAACTTTAAACAAGACTTTTTATGGTTCTCTTTGAGAAATGGCTTTCTGCTTGCCACTCAGAGATCCTCACTGAACTTCTTTAGTGAGTTTGCTGCACTGAAAGTAAAGGAGCTGAATTGCATGCCCCACTTTGCAGTTTTTTATTTGTTCAAAAAGTTTAAAATATCTAATACATTTCATTCCACCTCACGATTGTGTCCAACTTGTTGATTTTTCACAAAATAATACACATTTTAGATCTTTATGTTTGAAGCCTGAAAAGCGGTAAAGGGTTGAAAAGTTCAAGGGGGCCGAATACTTTCTTGTTCAGTCAAATAAAATTTTTCATCTTTTTTTTTTTTTTTTTACCCCTGCAGGGGGTCTTTTGTGGGCTCTCGTGTCCCTTATATGATAGTGGGCTGACAGGAAACAGGGAAGGAGAGGGGGGAAGACATGCGGCAAATGTCGTCGGGTCCGGGAGTCGAACCCGCGACGGCCGCGTCGAGGACTGAAGGCCTCCAAATACGGGTCACGCTAACCCCTACGCCACCATGGCACGCCCCAAATAAAATTTTTATCTGTCAGGGTTAGGTATATTTTGTCTGTTGCATTTATTTTTTGCAGTTTAATTAATATTCAGCAAGTAGAACAGACAATCCAGAACCCATCTTATATTAATCAAACAGATGGACATATCTAACTTTTTCTCCGCAGTAATTAAAAACCACTGAGCGAGCAATGGAATGAATCAACACCACTTAAGTTATGAGCACTTCACCTGATGGGGTCTGATCGTTCAGCCTTCCAACTTCCTCCTGGCCCGAATCTAGAGGAGAAATCCAGACTAAAGTTTAGATCGGACCTATAAAATCCAACCTGACCAGTCCATAGACATCATGTCTGAACCTCATCCAACCAGACTGATTAATTTTTATTAGAGGCTTGAACCTGAAGTAAACCCGACATGTTATTTTAATTAAGATTTTACTGCTTCGCTTTTAAACCACCATTTGAATAAGCAGTGTAACTTCTCCCAGCTTTTGTTTAACATCTTCCAGCTGCATTTTGTCTTCTGTAACGCAGAATAAGCCAAGTGCAAATTTGATTGATTGAATGGATTTTATTTCTGTAGCTTGAGCAGAGCAAGGTGGAACCGTGTGTGCATTTACTTGTTCAGCACACTGCACTTGTTACAGTCTAATTAACTCATTACATTTCTTTAACAAGGTTAACTGTCTACTCCTCAATTTAAATAATCAACAGATTAACACAACATAGCTGATTTATTTACCTCTGCAATGTGCAAAGAATTGAAAGTGTCCCACATCTCCACCAATAGTCAGGGGTGTGAATTGTAACTTGTTGGACGAGCTTAGGTTTTTTCCGTCTATTTAAGAAAAATACCAATCAAATATGGAAAATATTTACTGTATTTGACCATATTTACCATATACTCTGCGACCTCTCGTGTGGCATTTATTTCCATTTTATTTATTGATTTTGGTTGTCGTTTTATTTTGAATATTAAAAATGACTTCCAGTTCCAGTGCTGTGTGTTCCTTACAAACACTTTATTAGTCTTTGAGAGGGCAAACTTGTATTATTGTGCCATTATTAATATATTACCTAAAAATGGTCTCAAAACATTATAGGTTGCTGTAATAATTACTGGGACAATTTATTGTCCAGTAAAATTCACTGTGGCAGGCCTCTGGTGTTCTAATCACATCTTCAAAGGAGAAATCCTCTCACTCCCTGCATTTGCAGCATGTCAAATAACATGTGATGGTGTGTTTCCAGGTTGCTATGCAACGTGCCAAGGTGTGTGTTCGTTCTGTAACTCTAGCAGGACAGAACCACCTGAAACTTGTGAAGATTGAAGACATGCTGCCAGAAATCGCCGACCATGAAAGTGCCTATCTGGACAACATGTGTATGTAGAGTATCAAACATAGACAGATAAACTGGAATAATTTGAATCTTCCACATTTTTTCCCAGGTCCTTAGGCAGGTTGTCCTAAAACACCATCTAATCTAATCTTTGTGCACAGGTAAAACCAACGTTTTATCCAAAGAGGACTGGTGGCAGCTGTTGCTGAGCTGCCTGCTGGGGTTGTGTGACCTGCAGCGTTACGAGGAGGTGGATCTCCTCGTGGAGTCGGCCATGGAGTTCTACTCCTTCTATGACAACAAGCCCAGGAGGAAGGAGCTGGAGTTCTTTGGCCTCTCTGCCACCGTCCTAAACCAAAACTATTATAAGGCATACAACTACATCAGGTGCGGATGGAGAAATAAAAGCAGCGTATGCTATATGGTTACTGTTTTGTTTTTATTGATTTTAGTTTTTTCTTCATCAGATTAATGCTTATAGAAAATGTAGATCTACCTCAGTTTTGGAACATTTTTCATCAGGTATCTTTCCTTATCTCTGTTTTCACATATTAGATAATATGCCAGGTACATGTTGCAATGTATTACCTGATTGTTTCTTTCTCATTAGCTGACAATATCGTCCCAGCACCAGCGCCACCACCGCTTCTGTCTACGGCTGCTGTTAAAGCATCCTGACAACCATGCACTGTGTGTTCTCTGCGGACACAACGCCATGGTGTCTGGAAGCTTCAAGCATGCTCTGGGTACGTCAGGCTAGGATACATTAGCGTTATCTAGGAGTTGCTTACATGGTAAATTTGCAAATGGTGCTACCTTATTTCATGAATAACTACATCTTGAGGTTGAAATGGGAGCAAATAAGAGGTCCCTGTATTTTATTCCCTCCTAAAAATGTATTTAAGAAAGAATATTAACACAATGTAGCGTAACGTCAGGTCCGCAAGATCCCGCCTCCTGCAATGTCCGTACTGGAAGGCAAAAAAGTGCTCACCGATGATGACTACCATTGGTTTTAGCTGTTGAGTTGTCAACATAACACACTAAATCTTAAATGCATTCCTGATGTATAAAAGAAAATGGGACACAGTTGCCAACTCTGACAACTAGATAACAAGGTAACATGTAGATGTGCTTACAATTTGGTGTGGTTCACTTAAAACAGATCATCAGTAGAGCAGGTGTTTAAATTAATTAACCCTAATCAACCAACACTGTGGTAGCTAAGCCATGGCTGTGGTACTACAGTGGTAGCTAATCTACAGCGATCACTCAATCGCAAAATAAACATCAAGCCTGAAAACATAAAAGTGTTACGGACTGAATGTTCTGTTTGTGTGTCTTTTGGTGTTGAATCCTTATACATTAGTTGCGTTGTCAGTTGCTCTGGTAAGTTTGTGCCTGCATACAGACTCGTTGCAGACACAGAGAGCGAGAAGAAAGGAGTAGTTTTGAGTTATACTTACATGTTTTTTTCTGCATTATTTTTCCTTTGCTGTGACGCACTGCACTAAATTAATAATACATAAATCTTCAGGTTTCATTTTGTTAATGGAATTGTTCTACCACAGTAGAGTTATGGATGGCAAGCAAAAGGCTTTTTCTCCTGCAGCATTGTGCACATGTGCAAAATTTCCAGATGTAAATAACGTGCAACAACATGTCTATAACATGTATTAGCCGTGTTAGTAAGAATGAACTAGTATCTGACACATCAGATTCATTAATCCTGCTAGGATATTGATGCACTTAACAATAAATATGATACTGTAATTATTGCATTTTAAGCTAGATAGCGTGCCTAAGACTGGAACAATGCATAACATCATGTTGAGCATCTACAAGTTCTAGTTGGGCTAAACTTAAATTTTATCCCAACCGATTTCTTGTCTGAGTTCCTGTAAGGACTTGGGGAAAGGTGAATCCATCACTGTGATGGATTCACAGATATTTTCATAACCTGGATATAATTAAAAGTTTTAAACATCAATCAGTTTTGACCGAAAATATTCCTCTACTAGAAAGCTTAAGATAAAGAGTGGCTTTATTTTTCGACACCAAAGTGAGTCCGAGCATCCGTCAAAATGTATCAAAAGAAATTAAATGCTTTCCTACAAGAACGTTCAACTTATGTACTGGCCTAGCCAAGGTTCAGAAGTAAATCTGATGAAAAATATTTGTTGTCACTTGAAAAAGACTGTGGACAACTTCTGTCCACACAGTCAGAGATTTGTAGAACTTTGACATTCTTGTTTACTCTCTACACTGCACCTCACTCATACAATGAGTGAGAAGAAAAGCGGACAAGAAAGTAGACGATATGAACAGAAATTAACTTCCTTAGTACAAATACAAAAAACTCTTTCCTATGTTACAAAATTCAACATTTTACAAGTTTTAATCTTATTTTGTATTATTATTATTATAAAGGCCTATCTATATTTGTAAGAGAGTAGATATATTTGATCAATTTTCACTATAAAATAAAGCAGCTTGTATCATGTTGAATTAAATGTGAAAAAAAGATACACGTTTTTTCTAAAAATTTCAAGATTACAATTTTAAATTAGCTCTTGCAACAAACAGAATTCCTAAACTACAGCAAATGCAGAATACAGACAGATCCAGTGGGAAAATATATAGATTTTGATCAGTGCAGACTTGACTTTGACTTGAACAAAAAGATTTGAGTCTAGACTTGAATTTGGAAAAAAATGTTTTATAGACATCTCTGGCTACTGTTTTTTAAATTTCTCTAATGGACTTGTTATTTAAACATAATACATATCCTGTTGAATTTGGAACATGCTTTTAAATTATTTGTTGTCTCAATCTTTTTACCCAGAAACCTGACATTTTAGCAGGTGCATGAAGACAAGTATGTTTAGGTTAAAATGCAAATGAAGTGACTCCATTGTAATATGCTGAAAGTGTTTCATATGTTTGTGTTTTTCAGGACAGTACATTCAGGCTTTAAAAACCCACCCGGAAAACCCACTGCACAGCCTTTATGTGGGTCTCACTTTTTTCCACATGGCATCCCAGAAGTATGTAGCCAAACGTCATGCTTTAGTACTGCAGGTACATGTCGTTCCATTTCATTTTGCTCTGGTTGTTTCGCTTACATTTCCTGCAGCTGATTGGGTTTGTTAGAATGTGTCGCAATATGTGTTTTTAGGGATTTTCCTTCTTGTGGCGATACGTGGAGCTGCGTGGAGCGTGTCAGGAGAGCATGTACAATCTGGGCCGAGCACTGCACCAGATGGGCCTTACACACTTGGCCATACATTATTACCAAAAGGCGCTGTTGCTACCTGCATGGAAACTGGATGTAGGTGAACTATACAGCTGGTCATTTTGAATGAAGCCGTATTACGAGAATAAAGTCAAACTAATACGAGAAAGTCATAGTATTACGAGAATAGTCAAAAAATTACAACGATATTCTGGTGATATTACAACTTTATTCTTGTGATATTATGACTTTATTCTCGGAATAATAGAGTCATTATCAAACAAAAAAAAGTCATAATATTGCGAGAAAAAAGTAAAAAAAATAGAATAAAGTTGTATTATCAGAATAGAGTCATATTATGACCTTATTCTGGTAATATTAAAACTTTATTCTCAAAATATTCCCTTTATCCTCATAATATTACAACTTTATTCTCATAATACGACTTTATTCTTTCATTATTGCAAGTTTATTCTCTTTAGTTTATTTTTGTAATTTTATGATGATCTTGTAATTACATTTTTTTATTTTATTTTTTTCTTAGTATGGCTACTCTGTCGTATAATTGAAAGTTAAAAATGATGGTCTGATTGTTTCCATCTAAATATCTCTTTCCTCTCTCAGGGAATTTCAGGAGATCAGGTTGATTTGAGGAGAGAGATTGCTTTTAACTTATCACTCATCTATCAGGCCAGTGGGAACACGGAGATGGCGCGGCAGCTCATCAGAACTCATTGCACTATATGATGAGGTGCTTTTTCTATAAAGCACTGTCAAATATGGGGATTTCTGATTTTACCTGCAGTGAAAATGTTGAGACAACTTGTATTAACAACAGTTTTATTTTAATTATAAAACAACAGTACAGAGTTCCAATATTGTAAATAAAATAAATGTAATTTGTACTTTGTCATTCCCATGGCTACTTTAGAATGTTCTCTTGTCATTGATTGGGACCTGTGGAACGATTTTGTGCAGCCCTTGACCATTGTTTCAGAATGGTCAACATTTGGTTTGTCATCTCTCATGTTGATGCAGATAGCATGTAAAAGAAACTTTTACTGTGCAATTTTCACAAATGTAGGGCCATGATGCAACACAGTGTCTGCATTGTGGTACACTAGTCAACACATTGTTTTTAAAGGTTTTATTGGCTTTAGTTACCTTTATTTGATAGTGAATTGACAGGATAATATGGGAATGGGAAGAGGTGGGTCAAAGGTCACCAGGCCAAGAATCGAACGTGCAACAACCGGGTCGAGGACTAAGGCCTCCTTATGTGTGTTGTGTTTAACCCCTGCCACTACAGCACCCCACACAATTTTTTTTAATGAATTTTTCAGACACAAACGGTTTGTCTGCTGTACCACCTCAAAGATGTGTACTGATACTATTTGAAGTCATCAAGAAAATCGTCACAGGTAGACTTTTGCAGTTTTCAAAATATTGATAGAGGGATTAATGCCAGGCTTCTAGATAAAACCAGTTGCTATCAATGCGAATCTTTCAGTGTGCAGTGATTCAGCTATTTAGATTCATGATTCAATTCAGAATATATTTTTGATTCGGTATGTATTTTTAATTCAGAAAACAATGTTTCCATTCAAGCCTTCTAGAGATTCTGTTTAAATTATGTGACTGGTGAGATGAAAAGACTGTAAACATATAGAACATTTATTTTTAAAACAATTCTATTAGGTTTCATACTGCATCAAACTCCAATAAGCTTATAATTACGCAAAATTAGGTTTGAGCAAAATTAATTCTGTAACTAAGGCTGCTTTCACACTGCAGCCTGAAGTGACCTAATTCCAATTTTTTTTCACTTAATGCGACCTGTATCTGATCTTTTCATGACATTATGGCGGTTGGCAAAACATTGAGCGTGGCGTTCAATGTTTTAGCTTCCTGGTTTTTTCTTAAAGGGGAAGTAATATGTGTTTTTCAGGCACATTGTGCCATTTTATAGCTCAGTCAAGTAACTATTACCTTCAGTTATAAAAAATATTATATATTATATACAAATGTGCCTTCAAAAAAATTGTACATTGTAATTTAATGTCTTAAAGGGATCCAAGATTATTTGAACATGTTGGCCTAAATATGTTGTAATTTTTCTACTAACTAAAAGTGTACTGTTTGTGACACGCCAAAACTAAATTATTTCAAAAGATTTGTATCTTTTGTCATATTTTTCACCCATGGAGGTCGCCATTTTTTCATCTGTTGGATTGATTAAGCGTTGTGGTCCATTCTGTTCTGGAATCCACAGAGTAAACACAGGAGGGTCAAGTTTACCTGAGTTGTTTATCATATTGCGTTTGACTGCTGTCATTTTAGATAATGCCACATTGTCACTGTTGGCTATAATTAAATAGATTAACAAACAGTGAGGTGAATCTGAATGGCTTCCCACACAACGCCTAAACCCTGCTACTGCCGGAGCGAAAAACGGTGAGAGAAACATCAGATTGACACCACTGGAAGCTCTTTGAAATGCTGATGGCACTCTGAGGCAGCGCCGGACGAAGACCAGACCAGACACAGAGCTATAGAAATACGAACAGGCCGGATCACACAGTCCGACCAGAGATAAGCGTCATTCATTCTTTCATTTACGAAGCTGAAGGTGGCAGCGGCAGCAAAACATCAGATCCTATAGCCAACTGTCCTCTTCCTCCGTTTGGCCCGCTTCAGCTTCATCACCTCTGGTGATTTCTACATTCCAAATATACATGACAAATAGACGAAACACAAGGGGCTGCTGTACATGATGCTCAGCATGTAGCTTTACAGACTAACAGGAAAATTAGTTTACCACCATTTCGGTCAAAACATACGGAGCCCTTTAAGGGACATGGGGAATTTTTTTTCTTTTGCGTTACCTCGCAAAACTTTTGCGTTCCCTCGCAATACTTTTGCGTTACCTCGCAAAACTTTTGCGTTCCCTCGCAAAACCTTTGCGTTACCTCGCAATACTGTACTGGTCAGTTATGCAGCATAATTGAATACTGCAAGCCTTTCTTACGGTGGGCGCCGTACTTTTTGCTTTAATATAAGGTTATGTGAGGTTTTTCCATGAATGTTAGTATCTTTTTGTGAAATATCTGAAGTTTTATATCTTTCTTTAGGATAGAAAGGCACCACAAACCTACGATATAAACAGAAACCTTCCGTAAGTAGGAAAGAAATAAAAATACATTATAATTTGGACTATTTCTGAGTTATTATCGCGGGTAATAAATCATCTGACAGTTTTGATTGTGTCTCTGTTGTGTTCTAGTCTGAATGGTTTAAAGAGCTGCTTTCAGTGCAGTTCCATCTTAACAGACATAAACATGCAGTAAAAAATAAATCGATTTTCAATCAGTGTTTTGCACCAAACAGTTAATAATAATAAACAAGTTTTCACTGAGGCTCTGTAAGAGCCATATGAATGAAATAAGTAATTATTGATATGACAGGAGCAGCGGCTTTGACACTTAGGTGTGTCGACGTGGGAGTGACGTCACCAGGTATGAATGGGAAGGATACTGGTTTTGTGTGTATTAGGAAGCGGTGAGTGGGGCGGTCAGTCCTTGCAAAGTTTGGAACCTGATCATCAAAATGGAATAAATCGATAATTGTGACAGAATAAAGAAAAGGTTTGGAGTTGATTGATACACAGACAGATGAGATTCCCCAAGTTAACCCAGTGCGGCCCTTTACCATCATTAGTTTGTCGTGTGTTTAATAATAAAAACTTGTTAACAGTAAAAACTGTTTGGTGCAAAACACTGATTGAAAATCGATTTATTTTTTACTGCATGTTTATGTCTGTTAAGGCTAAGATGGAGCGGCACTGAAAGCAGCTCTTTAAACCATTCAGGTTACGAACACAACAGAGACACAATCAAAACTGTCAGATGATTTATTACCCGCGATAATAACTCAGAAATAGTCCAAATTATAATGTATTTTTATTTCTTTCCTACTTACGGAAGGTTTCTGTTTATATCGTAGGTTTGTGGTGCCTTTCTATCCTAAAGAAAGATATAAAACTTCAGATATTTCACAAAAAGATACTAACATTCATGGAAAAACCTCACATAACCTTATATTAAAGCATAAAGTACGGCGCCCACCGTAGGAAAGGCTTGCAGTATTCAATTATGCTGCATAACTGACCAGTACAGTATTGCGAGGTAACGCAAAAGTTTTGCGAGGGAACGCAAAAGTATTGCGAGGTAACGCAAAAGAAAAAAAAAATCCCCATGTCCCCTAGGGGGCTCCGTAAATACCAACCTCCTAAATGCAAAACGGAATTTTTTTTTAAGTAGCTTCTCTTAAATAGAAAATCCCTTTAGACACTATTTTTTTTTCTCTTACACTGTGCAGCATAATTTGTGACCCGTTGAAGTCCGCGCCCCTCAGTTTTAGAACTCCGGGTGGAAGTGGAGGTAGGATGTTTTCGCTCCGTTATTTTGACGCTGAGCCGCTCTGACACTATGAATTTCTACAAAAGACCTGGCTGTTTTCAAGTTCCTAAAACAGATGTTTTAAAGCGAACATGTAGTCGGGAGCAGCTATGTCCCTCCAGCTGTAAGCAGTCCGGGGATGAGTGGGATTGAAGTAGACCGAAACGTGAGGCGGACGTAAAGTGGATCCCGTAAATAAAACATCAAAGCATCTCCTCCCTACATGGAACCTTGTAACGTTACCGTGGAGTAAACGAAAGAGATGGGGAAAGTGATTTAAAACTGGACCTCAAAGAAAATATTTTAAAGACGTGCGCGTTTCTGCTTTAAGCTCCCGTTCGGACTACCGGGATGCTGCGGGGCTGTGCCCCGTTTCAGGAGCCGCGCATCCCGCCTGCAACCATAGGATGGTGCCGATGATGTGCGGGCCTGTGGAGATCCGCCATTTATGACTGGAGACTGATCGACTTATTAGTGGCATCTTTTCGGCGCACCAAGGGTGTTGTAAGCACCTTCTGATTCCTCCTGTAAAAGGTGAGGAAATTCATGCATCCATGACAGCTTGTGGATTATAAAGAGATTCTCGCTTACTGGATGAGCTGCGGGCAAGTATTTAATGGTTTCTGCAAGCTAAAACGAGTTGCATTGGTTTGTTGGTTCTTTGTACCGCGTTGGCGTTGCTTGCAGATGAAGTAATGGAAGAAGCACTGACAAAAACAGCAAAAGTCAGCTTGACAAGTGATGTATGTAGCACATTCATTGGCTGGGTGGAGATCTGCACCTAACATCATAAAATGTGCTTCTTCATTTCTCACCAGTATGGTACTCACTGATTTAAGGCAGCAGAAAAAATATATGTATTATTCAAAACACAATCCAGCTTTCTCTTATCCAAGATTATTGGAGCTTTACAGAAACCTGATCAGGCCTTGCTTTCTCTTTTTATTTTGTCTTGTATATCACTTCCTGTATTCTAAACTGCAACTTTTGAAGTACAGACCAATCACAGAAATCTGCAGAAAAATGAATTATGTCCAATTTAAGCTCATATACTTTCAGTGATCACAATTCATTTCCATTTTAACCTTAAAAGTTTTTAAAAGCTGCAGAGAGCTGTCCCCACTGACTGTATAGATGTATCTCAGTTCATTGGAATGTCATCAAAAAAGGTTTTATTCAGTTCAAATAGTGAACACGGTGTTTTATCTTGTTTGGACTGATAGAGTTGGAAGTGATACAAAGAAAAAACACTTCTGCACTTTCTAAAGAATAGCACAGAAAAGCTATATGACAAGTAAAACGCTCACTAACAAAGACAAGTTAGTGGTGTGTGTAAGATTCAGAGCAGAGGAATGCACTTAATCCCAAGCCTACAAACTGGCACACAGGGATGGAATGGTTGTGTTGGGGACAGGAAACTGTTGTCTCTTACGGGACTGCCTCATTGTTCTTCAATCACGCTACATCTATTTGGAGACTTTGGGTGGGGGTTAACAGTCCAGTCTGTGAGGTGGGGCATTACACAAATCTTACATGACACTGCAACTGCTTAGGAAAATAATGGAGTTATTTTGAAAAACATACTTTTGAAACAAGATTGATACACATAGCTATTATTCCTCCTTGTCTGACATTAAATCAGACTAAAGCATGCAAAGAAATGTTAAGATTTCCAAAATTATTTCTATTTCCTAAATGCAGGATAAGGAAATACATTTTTTAGGTTTTATTGCCTTTGTCATACTGTAAGTTTCCATTCATTTCCTCACTATTTCGTAGCATTACCTTTTAAATTGTATCACTTGAGTCAAATGTTTTTGGGGGTCCTTTCCACAGGTTTTTTACAATAGTTTGCTGGAATTTTGGCCCATGCATTCCTCCTGACAGACATGCTCAGGTTGACACACCTTCCACTTCTAACCCTAAACATTTTCTGTAGTACTGAGATCACGCCAAAACATGGACTTTGTTGTTCTCTAGCTACTTTGCCACTAATTTGGTTCCTTGCTAGAGACATTGTCCATGTGGAAGACTCATTTGTGTCCAAGATTTAATTTCCTGGAGTCTTGAGAATTTGCTTCATGACTTCCTCTTGATTATGCAGCAAAATATTCATAGAACATGATGTTCCCACTACTTCTTTACATAACAATGGTGGTTAAGTTCAAACACTTAAATTATAGTTTCATCAGACCACAATATATGCCACAAAAATACCTTTGTTCTTGATTGCATCATTGCATTTATAAAATACAATCTGGCTTTTTATTCTCTTCTTGGAATAGTGGCTTCTTGCCTTCTGACTGGCCTTTCCACCCATGTCTGTACAGGACTTGTTTCAATGTGGACAATGACAGTGTTTTACGAGCTTCAGCAGCATTTGAATTCACACATTTCACAAAAGACACATCTTTGGGTCACAGAACCTATCTTTCTTCTAAACAGTATGATGGGTGAACATTCCCATGGTGTTTGTAAATGTAGGTAACTGTTTAAACAGACAGTTTGTGGAACTTTAGGCATGTGGAGCTTGAAACCAAGGATGAAGCAAACCTGTGGAGGTCCACAATTCCTTATATTGTATTAATAGTATCACAAGAAAACAGTGTTTTTGTTTGAGGTATTGCTTTAAAAGACATCCACTGGTGTGGCTCCATCCATTGAACTAAGATTTGGGGAATTAAGCTTTCAAAGTCATGACATCATTATCTGGGCTTTCCTAAATCTTTATGGGCATACTCATCTTAGGTCATGCGATCTTTAGAATCGCATGCCCTAGTGAGGGAATAGTGCCCTCACTATTCCGGCAACTAAAATAGGAAAGGTTTAGTCTGATTAAATGTCAGACAGTGAGCTGAAAGTTTGTGTCATTTTATGCAGTATATGAAATTAACGGGTTGTACACCTATTTCATAAGTCCTTTTACAGCTATACTTTCTGTTGCTAGCATTTCTAATTCATTTTAGTCATATGACTGAGCAAATTTCATATTTTTAGTGTCCAGAAAAATATGGCAATTAACCCAAACATTGGGTTTTAAGAGCAAAACCCAATTTTTGTCTCCCATTCTTTAATAAAGCAGATACTTCTGCTCCAGGAGACCCACTCACGATGATTCAATGTGGCATCCAAACCTGCCAGGTCAGAACTGAATTTTTAGAAATTTATGACCTACTGGTGTTATGTGTACATTATGTTCTCATTTTTGTGGAAGTGAGTGACAGTACACATAGGGCTGTAATTATTCCTTGAATGATTCCTCCGGGCAAATTACCTGCCTTGAAGCTTGGTTAAACAATTTTTTACTATTTTATTTATGAATATTTTATTTTATCAATTGTTTTAAATTTAATTACTCGATTAATTGTCAGAATAATCAATAAATTACTCAGATATTAAAATACTAGTTTACAACAACCCCAATTCACATTTTAGTTTTACCTTGTTAGAATTTGGCTATTTAACTTACAGTACTTTGCAAAACTTTTAATAGCCATTGAACTTTTTCACATCATCTCAGGTAACAGTCACAAATTTTACTGTACAAATCAACATAAACGGCATTTAATGAAGTGAAGAAAAAGGAAAGTAATACTTGACACAAAAGTGTTAGTTGTGCACTACACAAATCTGGTGGTTATAAAATAGTGACAATAAGAAAGCTATTTGCTTCATGACTTCATTTGCAGTTTACCGCAAATCATCTGAGGGGGAACTGCTGACGTGGAGGAAAGTGTTCTGGTAAAAAGAAGTTTTAATGAAGAACTTAAAGGTGCCTCATGATCATGTGAATGATCACGGACATAATATTTGTCTTATTACTATTCTTACAGTCAGTGATAATACTTCACATATATTAAGAAATATTAACACCTGTATTTTTATTTTATTTTAATTAAGTAGAAAATGTTATTTGGGTTTTTTTTTTGGTCTTTGGATTTCTGACACATCTTTCACCCGTTGCATAAGATTGAGTATAACTTTTCCATAAATAATTAAACAAATAAATAAAACACTTATTTGCATAGATGTATGAGAAAAGATGGGTATATTTAGCTTTTATTTGGTAGTTCTGTCTCACAACTGAAGAAACTGAATCACACAATAAATGCCACTTGCTGATATTAATCAGACCATTCTCTATTCTTATGCTAAACCCCCTAATTTCTATCTAGTTCCCTAGTAACCTGATTAGTGGAAATGTTTTGGACAGATTGATGTAAACAAAGCCAGGGCTCTATCTGCAGATTGAAACTGTTACAGCTGTGGATTAGGAAACACCATCTGTCAACACTACATTTCCCTTCACCATTCCCTGGATTAACCCTGGTGCAGGATGAAAGACACTTAATCTCCTGGAGAGCTTCAACTTTCCATTTCTAAAGAAAAGGGGTGGTTTAGTTGTTCCTTTGCTATAGTGTTTTGTTATTTTCAGAAGAAGCAGAAACTGTTTAAGCACATTGTGGTGACATCAGAAGGCATCCAGATAGCAGAAATTGAGGAGCTCACTCTTGTGCTATTTAAAACCTTATCTGGCCAGATGTGTTTATATGTGAGGAGGGGTGTTAATAACTGCTGCATTGCTGCGCCAATGGAGTCAAGGCTATTGCTCGGATACAAGCAATGTGCTAGTGTCCCCTAATGACTAGTAACTGCCCCAAGCCTAGTAACTGGATGCCATCAAGAATTTACAAAAAAAAAACCCCAAAAAACTACCAGTGAGTGTTCTCCATCACTAAGGAGGAATTTTAGCTCGCATTGCAGGGTTGTTTTAATTCAGCTACTTTTAATGTTTAATGTTTTCCATGGTCTTTGACTAGGCCACTCCAAAAACTTCATTTTTCTTTATTTGAGCTGTTCATAGATGGACTTTGTGGTGTTGGTTAGATCATTGTCTTGCAAAGCATGCTTGCGGTCACACATCGATGGTCATGCAGGTTCTTGGAACGCGCCTGAAGTGACAGCTGCCTTGCAAGAACGCAAAACATCACACTACCTCCACCATTTAAGTATATAATGTTCTTTTTCTGATATTTGTTAGTTTCATACCAGATGTAATGGGACGTACAGTACAGACCAAAAGTTTGGACACAACTGTGTGTCCAAATAACTGTGTGTCCAAACTTACCCTAACCCTAACCCTAACCCTATCCCTACATTAGATTATTGATTAATGTTTTATGATTAGGTATTAAAAGCAACTCTAACCAGCTGGTTTTTAGTCTAGATTTAAAGGAAGTCAGTGTTTCAGCTGTTTTGCAGTTTTCTGGAAGTTTGTTCCAGATTTGTGGTGCATAGAAGCTGAATGCTGCTTCTCCTTGTGTGGTTCTGGTTCTGGGGATGCAGAGCAGAACCAGAAGACCTGAGGGGTCTGGAAGGTTGATACAACAACAGCAGTTCTTTAATATATTGTGGTGCTGAGCCTTTCAGTGATTTATAAACTAAGAATAGGCCTATTTTAAAGTCTATTCTCTGAGCTATATGTCATACTACACATCAAGTATAAAAGCCCCTCACTTGTACTCAACGCAAACTTTAAATGTTTTTCTGTAGCAGAACCTGATGGCATAAATGACACTCTCACCCTCCTGGCCAGTTCAATGTGTTAACTACAAACCTGGTTTAGCCTGGTGGGAAGGCAAGTCATGCCTGGGAGCCCACCAAGCTTACAATGCACTGGGGGAAACCTTGGATAGTTTTGGTACCTACCTTGGTTGAATTGTCACAATTTGGTAGAAGGTTATAGGGACTAGTTGCCAAAGGTTTATGTTTCTTTGAGAACCCAGCAGAGAAGTATTTGTTAGAGACAGACAGGTTTTTCATACCAGCTCCAAGGTTTTTGAATAAACAAGCTTCCACTTACACCCACTTACACAGACTAGAATTTATTTTATTTGATTGTAGCTTACATATGTATTAATCCCCCCCCCAGAGTTCTGCCTCTCCCTGTACTTTCAACTGGTTAGAACTTTGACAGGGCCATTCTAACATATAAATAAGATTTGATCTAAACTGCTTGTAGTTCAGGCTATGTGGTTTTGCTTCTTGTCCTAATTAGAGAGGAACTGACCTTCCATGGTTCCTGTGTTTAACTTCATTTGTCTTCTCATCAACCTGACCAGAAGAAAGACATACCCTCAACATAATGCACTATCATGTTATGTAATGGAGACGGTATTAACAGGTTGATGCGCAAAACAATCTGATTTAACCTCAGCCAGTTAGGAAAACATGATCCCGTAGCACTGTATGCAGTATTTGTCTTGCTTGATTTGACTTACTGTCTGTTGAAAATATTTGTTAGAATTATTCTGATTATGTCCCTTCTTCTCTTCCTTCATCCTTCAATCCCTCTCTCCTGTAGGTTTTACTTTCCTTTCTGTGTGGATAACCCTGTCTTCAGTCTCCTCTACCTGGACAGAAGAGTTGGATAATTCTGAATTTGTCTGCTTCTCTTTCCTTAATTCCCCATCTCAGCTACCTCCATTCTGATCTCCAGCCATAATGGAGTCATGGAGGAATCACATGCTTGCTGAGGTTAGGCCACAGTTTGGCTCTTCACTGCCAGACATCTGTAACAAATACTGACATGAAACTTGATATAGAAAAGAATCCTATAGTTTTAATTCCATATGACCATCTGAACAAATTGAACGTGAGTACTCTTCCCTTTCCCAAAGGAATACCAGCAGCACCAAAGACTTCCTTGCTTAGGTAATCCTAATCTGTATGGTTATGCAGGATTTTCCCTACTATAAAATTCTCTTCAGTTTCAGTTAAATACGGACAACTCCTAGTGCCTTCTTTTTTTCTGTTGAACCCACTCCATTAACCTCCACCATTCGGCCGTCCCTCACAACCGCGGTCCTCCCCCCTCGCCCCCGTCACCACTCATCCTCTAACTCCTCTTCCCCATCCTCCCTTCTCCACCATCACCACTTCCCTCAGTCCCCCTTCCACGAACAGCTATCTTCGCCTCCTGCTTTCTCTTCTGCCCCAGCCGTGGGCATGGCAGCGGCTGCCACTGCATCCGCCTCTTCTGCATCACCTCCACTACAGACAGCCTCGGCGTCCAACAGCAATGCCCACGAGCACCTGCTGGCAGTGCGCCGCCGTTCTCCGCTCAGTCGACCGTACACAGTGGGACTGGACAACCTCAGCAGTTTGTCGGTACAGGTAACAGCGGGATCTTCAGCTTCGTCGTCCTCTGCTGTGCCATCCGGGACCCAGCTGGAATCAGCCGGCCTGGGACTGCAGAGGGCCAATAGTGACACAGATCTTGTGACCTCTGAAAGCCGCTCATCACTTACGGCGTCCACATACCAACTGACTCTCGGTCAAGGCCACCTGGTGATCTCATGGGACATAAAGGAGGAAGTGGATGCCACTGATTGGATCGGCCTTTATCACATTGGTGAGCTACTGAAACTCTAAATCTAAAGGGTTTGGTGCAACAGATGAATACTGTAAACCAGGGGTGGGTAATCCCAGTTCTTGTGGGCCAGTGACCTGCAAAGTATATATACAGTATATATATATATATATATATATATATATATATATATATATATATATATATATATATATATATATACAGTACAGACCAAAAGTTTGGACACACCTTTTAATTCAATGAGTTTCCTTTATTTTCATGACTATTGACATTGTAGATTCACACTGAAGGCATCAAAACTGTGAATAACACATTTGGAAATATGCACTAAACAAAAAAGTGTAAAACAAATGAAAATACCCCTTATATTCTAGTTTCTTCAAAGTAGCAACCTTTTGCTGTGATTACTGCTTTGCACACACTCTGCATTTTCTTGATGAGCTTCAAGAGGTAGTCACCTGAAATGGTTTTCTCTTCATAGGTGTGCCCTGTCAGGTTAATAAGTGGGATTTCTTGCCTTATGAATAGTCATGAAAATAAAGAAAACCCATTGAATTAGAAAGGTGTGTCCAAACTTTTGGTCTGTCGTGTATATATATATATATATATATATATATATATATATATATATATATATATACATATATTCACACACACACCAGAGGTCGTGCTAGAATTTTTTGTTATCCGTCATTTTGACCGACAACATAAAACAAAATCGGTCATGTACTATTATTACCCGTCAAATCATAATCACATCAACATAGGCTATTTAGCCGCATTTTTTATGTGGTTTAGTTAATATTCTTCTAGTTGAACCGTGAAACCAGATCCCATCACACATAAAGCAGATAAATGCATCTAAGTTTTTCTCCATAGTGACAAAAACCACTGACTTTTTCCCCAATAACTTATAATAAATTAAATTAAACGACTCCACTTAAATTGCTGGTGTTCTGACCATCAGTGCTACCTTGTCAGATTTTCCTACCGTAGCACGGATAGATAGCTAAGTCTATCTGTCAGTGCTACATGTCCAAAACTGCTACTGTCATGTTTACAAATAGAAAACAATAGCGGGTTGTGTTAATGATAATTGAATGACGGGACCGAAGTGGAGTAAAGACGGACATTTCAGAGCTCCTGCAGGCTTATTAATATTTTCGCTTTAAAAACCACAACTGCTCACTAATTGTGACCTAAATCGGATTGATAAAGGTGTTGGACTATAAAGAATTCCGTTCCAGTGTTACTTGTTAAATGGCGGATAAAGCTAACGGCTAACAGCAGAGCCACGAGGCAGCAGAAGACCCACAACCCAAGAGCCCTGGTATGAGTGAGGAGTTGAGAGCCGATATCCTAACCTCTATACGAGGGGAAATCTCCAAAATTATAAGGGAGGAAATGAGGAGTGCGCTGTCTGAAGAGTTCAACGCTCTCAGAGCTGACATCAACGCAGTTAGTATTTAAGCAGTTTCAGTTCCTGTTATTGCAGCGGGTATGGTCTTCCATATGTAGTCCATGGCCTTCACGGGATCCCGAAACTCCTTACTGTCCTCTTTGTATGTGATTTTGAGTCTTGCTGGATAAAGTAATCCGAAGCGCACATCGCTCCGTCCCCGTAAAGCTTTCCGTGCATCGGAGAAGGCGGTGCGCGCCTTGGCGACACTGGTGGTGTAATCCGGGAAGATGGCGATCCTTTTACCCTGGTAGGTCAGCGGGGCTTTGTCCCTGGCTCTTCTCAGGGTGTCAGCGGCGTCTCCATCATAATGCAGCTTGGCGATGATCACACGGGTCTTTCTCCGTCTCTTGGTTTTGTCAGAGCAGCTGTTCGGTGTGAACGATCGACTTTTACATCCCGGTCCATCTGGAGCGCTTCTCTGATCATTTTGGAAACCTCTTTAGGTTCGGCGGAGTTCGGCTGTTCCTCAACGCCAACTATATGGATATCTCCTCGCCTCATCCTCCCCTCCATGTCCTCACACTTGTCCCATATCTTAACCAGCTCACTCTGAAGTTCGGTGACGGTGGTCTGCAGAGTGTTTACTCATCAGACCATGTAGACAGTCCACCTTTCACGTCTTCAATGTCCGTTTTAATTGAGGTGATTTCTGCATGGATGGCGGTGGCGTTGCTGGCTATTTCGGCCCTCACTGCGTTTATGTTCGGCAATGCCACTTATCTAAACTGGTACGTTTGAAAGGTGCGTAACATTGTCACTTCTAACCTTGTTAAATTACTAAGTCATAATTAGTCATAATTAAGTTGTATTAATATTACTAGTAGATTTTACGTTGTTGTTAAAGTACACATACTTATGCTCTCCTGCAGGAGCCTGAACTTCCACACTCTTAATTTTTTTTTGTTTTTGCACACATCCAACCCTTTTTCGGTTGCGTTTGTTGCCGCTTTTTATAGTGGCTAGGGACTTAAACCCACTACCTTGCATTATGTTAGCAATGCACATTTTTAATTGTGTTTTCTGCGTTTTGATCCTTCTGTTCCCCGAGGATCCTTTTGCATCTAAAAAAGCAGAGCATTTGAATCTTAGTTTTGACAATATTGTACAGCAAAGCCTTACTATTTTTAGTTTATTGCATCATCTTGGTGTTCAGCATCCATGTTACTCAAGTTTGGTCCCATCCGTCAAATGGCCGTCTCTGCCTCCAACACAATACTATCACATATACGTATGTTTTTAAATTAACTCAGTTATGAGTACACTAACGGTAACAAGTTATAATGTGAAGGGTTTGCATAGTCCAACCAAAAGAAAAAAAGGATTGCTGCAACTCAGACAATCAAAATGTCAAGTAGCACTGCTACAAGAAACACACATATCAGATGTGGAACATACAAAATTAAATAAGTCTTGGGCTGATAAAGTTTACTATTCGTCACATTGCTCTGGTAGGAAAAGGGGTGTTGCTATATTAATACATAGGCAAATTAACTTTACTGAAACGTTAGTACATAAGGACAAGGAGGGTAGATTTATATTGATAATTGATGGAACATCAGTGTCCTTTGTAAATGTCTATGCCCCTAATGAAGATGTACCAGGGTTTATTAAGTCAGTTTTCAATGTGATTGCAGAATACAGCTCTGGTCTACTGATTATGGGGGGGGGTGGGGGGGGATTTTAACTGTGTAATGTCAAATATAGATAGGCACCCAGCCTCTCGAACCCCCATATCTAAGATGGGTAAAATGCTTAAAAATATGTCTGTGGAAGCTGGATTAGTGGATATATGGCGATCCAAATTCCCAAAGGACAGAAATTTCACATTTTACTCAAACCGGCATGCATCTTACTCACGAATAGATTACTTTTTTGCTGCCAAGGCCGAGCTACACAGACTTGAGGATATCACAATATTGCCCATGACAATCTCCGACCACGCACCTGTTACTCTCAAGTGGAATATAGGATTGACACCATCATTTAAGCAATGGAGACTTAATGCCTCCCTTCTTAATGACAAAGAATTTGTTGAATTTGTTAAATTAGACCTCAAAAATTATTTGGATATAAACAATACCCCTGAAACATCTCCTATTATGTTGTGGGACTGTGCAAAGGCCTATTTAAGAGGTAGCATCATCTCCTACACGACAGCAAAAAAAAAGACAAAAGGCAGCCAAACAGAAATATTTAGAAGATAGAATTCGGGAACTGGATCTCCAACATAAAAAGACTAGAGCATCCAGGATTCTGAATGATTTGAATACATCACGCAGAGAGCTCCAAGATTTACTTTCAGAAAAGATAGAAGGTAACCTTTGTTTTGCCAAGCAACAGTATTATGAAAATGGAAATAGAGTGAGCAGACTTTTGGCCTTCCGACTTAAAAAACAACAGTCCTCAAATGTAGTTCATAAGCTGAAATCGGGCAATAAATCCATCTTAAAACCAAAAGATATTGGTTAAACATTTGCAGAATTTTACAAGGTTTTATACCGAGACACTGACACTTGCGGTGATGAGAGTAAGATAGCAGACTACTTACAAAATATAAATATTTCTGAATTATCCGATATTGTAGCTAAACAATTAGATAAGCCAATTCAAGAAGAAGAAATTAAAAAAGTTATCTCATCCCTTAAAAATAAAAAGAGTCCTGGTCCTGATGGTTTCATAAATGAATTCTATAAATGTTTCATAGACATCGTTACTCCACTTTTATTGGAAGCATACCACTTTTCTTTAGAAACTAAAACAATGGCGCCATCCTGGTCTGATGCCACAATAGTTGTTTTGCATAAAGAAGGTAAGGATCCCACTGACTGTGGGTCATATAGACCATTATCGATGCTTAATGGGGACGTACGCATTCTAACTGGTATTCTGGCGAGACGATTAAATGTCATAATAAATCAAATCATACATCCAGATCAAACCGAATTCATTGTCGGGAGGCACTATGGAAATAATCTGCGTCGTTTATTGAATATTATGTCTCACCAAAAAGAAAAGAAAGCTATGACAGCTGTAATATCTTTAGATGCCCAAAAGGCTTTTGATCGCGTGTCATGGAAATACCATACTCAAACATTAAAGAGATTTAAATTTGGGCCCAAGTTTATAGATTGGATACATACATTATATTCATCCCCACAAGTGGCTGTAAGAGTTAATGGTTTCAGGTCAGCAAGTTTCAAACTGGAGCGCGGATGCAGGCAAGGCTGTCCTTTGTCACCTCTTTTGTTTGCAATTAGTATCGAGCCATTAGCCCAGCTTATTAGGGACAATAATGAAATTAAAGGGATTTTGATTGGCACAGAGGAACATAAAATATCTCTTTACGCAGATGATGTACTTCTGTATCTGTCTGATTCTACATCATCAATACCACGTCTGAGGGAAATGATTTCTGTTTATGGACATTTTTCTGGTTATACAATAAATATTGATAAGACAGAGGCAATGGATGTCAATAGCAATATTCCACTGGGGGTTAAACAACAGAGCGGCTTCAGGTGGCCAAGGGAGGGCATTAAATACCTAGGCATCAATATTCCTCTCTCATTAAATGATTTGTATCATGCCAATTACAGCAAAACACTGGATATAATTAAAAATGACCTAGAGCAATGGTCAGCATTGCCTTTGTCCCTCCTCGGTCGCATTGAAACCATTCGTATGAATCTGTTACCCAGATATTTATTCCAGATGTTACCAGTTATCAAACCAAAGTCCATGTTTGTTGAATTGGATAAAATTATATCAAAATTCATATGGCAAAGCAAGCGCCCTCGCATAAAATATAAAACACTACAAAGAAGTAAGACGGAAGGGGGTCTCAATCTTCCTGTTTTGAAATACTATTTCTGGGCAGCTCAGCTAAAGCCTTTAATTTCATGGATCCAACAGATTCTCAAACAAGATGGCTGAGCATTGAGCAAGCCAAGTCCTCAGTACCATTAAAGGTATTAAAGCCATTTTTAGATATTCCAGTAAAGGAACTGCCATTGTGGACTAAAACCACACTTAACATTTGGAACAAAGTGCGAATTTCTTTCAAGCTACCAAGAGGTTTATCAATATTATCAAGCATTGGGCATATTAAATCTTTCACACCCAATTTCTTAGACAAAAAGTTTTCTAAATGGGCTGAACAGGGGCTTACATTTCTTCATCAGTTGATCGACAGTAACAGCCTTATGTCATTTGAAGAGTTATGTAGGAATTTTCATCTCCAGAAAAATGATTTCTTTAGATATTTACAGTTGCGTTCTTTTTTGTCTGCACACAGGGACTGGGAAAGAGTACTAAATCCCACACCAATAGAAAACCTCCTAATCCATTACCAGAAAAGGGGAGGAGATAAAAAATTGATAACAAAGTTATATAGTGTATTTCTGTCAATGAACCTTAGCGAACCCACTTGGACAAAACAAAGATGGGAGGCAGAGACGGCCAAAAGAATCTCTGACGAAACATGGGAGGAAGTCTGGACTGAGGTACATAGAGTTACAAACTCAAATACGTGGCGGGAATATAAATGGAAAATTATTAGCAGATATTAGATGTAATACCCAGATGTAGTTTCCAAGATGGATCCTAAAGTACCAAGCTTGTGTTGGAGAAACTGTGGCTCAGCGGTCCCTAATCATACACACATTTTTTGGTCATGCCCCAAACTTCAAAACTTTTGGAGTGAGGTGTACAGGGCTATAAACCAAATCTTCCCGGAAGTTATACCAATATTGATATTATACCAGATGGTTTGCAAGGACGGGCCAAAGTATATCTGTTAAATGTCCTTTTTACAGCAGCCCTGAAATGCATTACAATCAGGTGGATGCAGTTGGAGCCACCTTCCTACGACTTATGGATTAAAAAAGTAAGGGAATTGTATAAAATGGAACAGATAACCTACTCATTAAGACTTCAAAAAACCACTTTTAGCCAGCAGGGGGCCAGCAGAAGCTCTGTTGATGTAAATAAGCCTAACAAGTGTGTCTCTTGGCATATGGTGTTTAGCTATCCTGCCCAAAATGTATCCTTATTTTAATGTTGTATGGTGAGGAGTCTACAAAAGTGATGCTGAGGTTGTAGATATCATGCCAAGATGTTTATTTTATGGAAAACTTCATACTGTGAACACTTGTGTTATGTACCATCGATATATGGCTGTATTATTGCTCTGTAAAAATAATAAAAATGTAAGTTCTTAAAAAAAAAAAAAAAAGAAAGACGCTTTTAGTTCAGTGTCCATGAGATAATATTCAGAAAGGATCTTTTTATTGATTGATTTTAGTTTCCTCTGAAATGAACTCTTTGCATAAAGTCTATAATGTCTGCCCATGTGCACCAGTCAAGGGTGTTAATCATTACCTCTCAAAAAGATGGACGGGCTTCACATTTTTCCATCGTTACCCCCCCAAATAATACGGTCAAATATGGAAAATATTCCGTTAACGCAACCTCTGACGTACACATACATATGTTGTTGAGAAAACGAGACATTTTCTGCCTGTTGTTCGTTGTTATCTCGTCTCCCCAGGTCCATTGATGTCGTGTGTAAAAGTGAAACCACAGACAACAGTCACTGTTAAAATTCGCAATCAACCAGAATTTCTTCAAACAATCAAATGCATAAAATCACACCAATAGCTCAACATGGTCATCAGATACCAAAGCCAGAAAGGAAACATTAATTACCTTAGAAAAATGCAAAATGTATGTACGCTACTTCAGAGACCACTGAGTGCAGCAGTTAAAAGACAGTTCCACCCCAGTGATCTGACTTTCTGTTTTAGCTCAATTACTTTTATGTCAAGGCGGGTTCTTTACTGTCTGATGCATTTTGACGCACTGTTCAGAGGTGGTCTCTCCTGCACACAAACAGCACCGCATCATAATGTGCTTTTTGTACACCAGAGACCATGCAGGTGTTACCAAGGCCAGGGATGAATTTATCCGCTGTCTAAGCTATCCTCCCTGCACACTTTCCCAGGGTAGAAACAATAGATATGTTCATTTCATACGGAATGAAAGCAGGACCGAAGTTTATCAGCTATTCATGTTTTTCATCCTTTCAAATTGCCTCAAAGTGTTTCCTGGACTGCACAGAGCTCTCCTGACCTCTCCTCTTACCCAGTGCATCATGTTAGAAAAATAATCTAAGTTCATTTACTTGTGAGTTTATTTGAAAGGTTATGTTTTCATATTATTATTTTGTGTGTTGTTTACTTGACTTCTTTTCTTCCGTGATACACTATTAACAGTTTAAACTGATGTTTGCCTGGAGGCTAGAAACGTTTACAACTTCCTGTGAAACTGATTGGTAACGGTCAGCCTCGTGCCCTTGTAAGGGCATGTCCACAGAAGGTTCCAGAATATCCTGTAGTAAAGGTCGTTGGTCAATTCTTTGTGTGACTGTGTGAAAAAGCCCATCCTCCTTCCTTGTAATCATAATAAAAAGCAGTTGGGGACAAAGAGCCGGCGGAGTTGATCACAGACAGTGTTTGACGGCGGTTCTCCACGTCTGGCTCTGCTCCCCTCTTCTACAGAAATGTAATTTGTGTCTCTGGTTGATTCCTTGCAGGTTAGGAACTAAAATAGACCCAACACATCAAACAGCTGATTTTGATTATCAAAATTAATACATGTTCCATATAATATCTTCAAACTCCTATAAAACAAACATGAGCAGTTTCAATACCAAAACATCTGTTACATTCAATACATTTTTCAGATGAATATATGACTTATACACTCCTAAGAATGTGCTCTAATATAAAAAACTATGATTAGACTAATTTTAATCAAATTGTGATCATTATATCTAAGAAAAAAATTCTACTGATTAAGTTATGTATTGATTAAACCATGAGTCCAAATCTAACCTAAATTGAGGCCTACTCAAAATAATCATGATCAGTATAATATTTCAACATGCGCCAAAGTTAAACAAAATTAAAATTAGCATAATTAAACTATTTCCAACAACATATAGAATAATTGGGTAAAACATTTTTTTATAAGCTTCTCAACAATTTGCCAGAATTTTAACCCATTCCTCTTGACAGAACTGTTAGAAGGTATGTCAGGTTTGTTGTCCTGCTTGCTCATAGACGTCTACAGTTCTTCCCATTGATATTTTCTGGGACTGAAATCGGGACTTTGTCCTGGCCACTCCATTAAGTGTGTGTGTGTCCAATAAGGCTAGCACATCTACACCCTGCAATTTAACTCCATTCTTCCTTGGAAAGCTGTTCAAGCTGGATGGTGTGTTTGTGGTGATGTGTTTTCCTCCAACCATAGCATTTTATCTGAGAGCCAAACGCCTCAATTTTAGTCTCATCAGACCAAAGAGCTTTCTTGGACTTGACCATGAAGGCTCCCACACGTCTTTTGGCAAACTCTATTCTGTTGAATTATGTCAGTCACTTTATAGGGGGTTAATAATTAGCCAGTCACTTATTTTATGTTTCATTTTTTTATTTGTCATTATTTTGTAGAAATCAGTTTTACTGAAAATTGTTTTGTAAACCAAAACTTAAGCTAATTCAGCATTTTTAACAAGCGTTCAAGATTTGTATAGTAAACAAAACCTATATAGTGATACATCCACACAATTTGTCAAAACCTTTATCATTGTGATCTAAAATGTTAATATGTATGGAAGAGGATAAATACGTGAAAGGGAATGGAGGGTCTAGATTTATACGGCAGGGAGAAATGTAATCCCGCTGCTTAGTGCATGACCAGCTAAATGCCAAATATGTATTCCCAAAGTTTTAATATTTAAGTTTTAATGTTTATGGCCCATCTATGAAGGTAAACAGATAGACACCGGAGTTTTATCAGGCTTGATAAAACCAAATATAAATGAATTAACTTTCTTTTTTTTGTTTTTTTAAGTTTAGTAAAAATCAGGAGTCCATTTGACAGTTTGCTTATTGTAATAAATGTTAGAATCCAGGATTTCTGCACTTAAAATACAGCTTTTTAATAAATTACATTGTGTTTTTTACAGATGAGACATGTGTGGCCAACGTCTGGGAGTCCAAGAACCGTGGAGTAAATGGTACTCAAAAAGGACAGGTTTTGTGGAGACTGGAGCCTGAGCCCTATTTCATGGAGGGTAAGTGAGGACATGAGAGACTTGATTAAAATGAGAACTACACCGATTAGAAGGAATACAGTTTAGTTGAATATGATCAGATGAGAAATAATCAAATTTATTTAGTTATTTAAAACCAGTAATATAGAGATTGTCCTTGCATGGCCAGTGCTACAAGAACATCAGCAACATTGTTTTTAATTAATGTGCCATCAGTGCATTTGGGTTGTGTTTCCTGCTCCAGAAAGGTGAAGGTCTCTGGACATCCTGAAGTTGTGAACCCACTGGGAGTCCTTGAAGGCAGAATTAAGAAATGCCCACAGGATGGTCTGCTGTGGCAGTTTACCAACATCTGAAAACATATTCAATAGGAATATTAGGAAAAACAAAAAACATATTTTTCTGCTTTATATATTTATTATTTTAAATTATGTCAGTTTTGGTCCTCCATACATAAAGGCCAGCTTGCATGGTTAACATGAATTATTTGCCAGAGTTTTTTCTGGGGGCGGTACAGCCATCCTCAGCAGGCTAAAAATATGCCAAAGCAGTTACTATCCCAGTAGGTTGAATATGTGAGTGGACAGCTCCTCTTACTTCTAGTCTGTCAGCTGAATCTGTCAGATTATGTTTTGCCACAGAAATGTTTGCCTGTGGAAACAAGATACTATATCTTTTCTTAGCACCATATCCTCTAGTGTTCTTTATCACTTTGTATAGCTTAGCTGTCAGAGTCAATTTTCAGTCAAAGCTTAATAACATTAATCGTGCTTAATTGAGCACAGACATTTGTTTTTATCTCTAAATAAGTTTGCTACCCTTGTTAAATCATGGATTGACTGATTAGTTACATGTTAGTTCAATTTCATGAGCCTGATTACTTGATCTATAGAATTAAAAAATTCCTAAAGTAGAACTTGTTTAAAATTAAGTAAGCTGATCACAATTAGCAATACATGAGAAACAAAGTCATAGATATTTGTTATTCTAGCATTGATGCTCATTCCATATTTCCCTGCCAAGATCTTAATTAGCACGGCTAAGAACATATTGTAAGTATAATACAAAAATATATCCACAAATTCTTTGTGGAAGGTATGCGTCTTTCAATCTGGTGTTAAATTAACATTTAAATGGCTGGGAAATATGGCTTATAAATAGCCTAGAGTCTGAATGTAAATTCATGCAAAATTAAAACAATTGTCCATGAAGGAATGGGCCAGAACTCCTCCACAGATATGTAAAATATTCTCTAGCAGTTGATAAAAATCTAATGGAAGGGTGGCAACAGCAGCTATAAGGTTCAAGGGAAAATCTTATAGCTTGGTTAGTTTGGCTATGAATTTTTCCCTTAACAAATTGTTCAGCCAGTAGATGGTGCTACATTTCTGATTGAAATGTGAGGGGGGAAAAAACATTGCAGACAAGCCCAATTCTTCTGCTCTTTGATTGCTTTTCATGTACAGAAGTTTTTTGGGGGGTTTCTCTTTACAGCTGAGACAAAGATCTGTTTCAAATATTATCATGGAATAAGTGGAGCATTAAGAGCAACAACTCCTTGCATCACTGTGAAGAACCCAGGAGTCCCAGTAAGTGTGTGATTTAATACTTTATCATCCATATTCAAATTGCCTTTGTTTTGTTCTGTTGGTTGTCACTAGTACCACGACCTTACAAAAGGGATCAGGATCAGTTAGGGATGCTGATCCCTAACTGCAAAGAAGGGGGTAAGTTAATTTACAGATTATTTCAGGCAGCTGAAATATGTGGTTTTTCCCCTCATAACTTTGGCAAGAGCAAATGTTTTCAAATTCACAATGATTGTTATGTGTATAATTGAGCCACCAAAAATTAGCAACTAGAAATTTCTTTGATCTAGTAATCGGTCATATTTTACATTAGAATGGAATTAATTCAGAAGACCTACACTCATCTTTTCAGGAAGACTATGTTTTTGTAGCTGCTATCAACCAGCTTCCATCCTCTTATCAGCAATGAAAAATTATAAATACACACAATGTGTTGGAAACCCATGTTTGGTGGGGTGCTTTTATTTGTCAGGCTTAAGTGACAAAAGATAGAAAAAGACTAATTCTTTTTGCGATTTAAAAAAAAAAACTAAGAGCAAGAGCTTTTTTATTTATTTTACAATCTTGTCATTGGTTTTTTAACAACATCTGTTGATTAAACTCAAAGTTACAACCTTGACATGATTATACGAGTTGTTTTACAGAGAAATTTATCAGAATCACCGTGAAAATGGTCAGATCCGCCTCTTTGACTGCAGTGTGAGCTCCGGACACACTGCAGGGAAAACAGATAATTCAGTCCATTGAATATCCAATGTGGGCAAGGCAAGACAGGGAAATCCAAAAGAGAAAACGTGGTTGTGACCGTGGTCAAAAAAAGAAGGAAATGCTGGGTTCACTCATGGGTTTTCAAAAATCTGATACTGTCTGCCTGAGAGCTGAATATAACTGCTGGTGAACAGGCGGAAGACATGAGCATGAGTGCACTGTAGCACAGCAGCATGCAGGTGGATCAGATGAGATTGATTGCAGCTGAGGAGGAAAACAGAGCAGGCAGACGGGCAAGAATCATAGCAGATTTTTTTTTGTTTTTGAAGGTGAAGTGAGATTAAACTAAAATCACTTTTCATTTGTTTGTTTTTGAAATAGGTGAGAGGTGAAGGCCAAGTGGAGGAGCAGTCAGGAAGTGAACATTGTCGAAAACTTGTCAGCTTTACCCTGTCAGGTGAGAGGAGTATGCACACAGTCAAGTAAAGATAATTTGTAAAGCACATTTCAGCAACCATTCAGTTTTAAGTAATTTACATGATAAAAACATAACACAATAAACTATTATGAAACAAGCGACAAATATTCAATTTTGTCAAATGCCATCATCAAAATCAAGAATACTCATTATCAAAGATCTTGATCAACGTTCCAGTTATTATTGGTCAAATACAATTCTAGACAGCTGGGTTCTTAGACTTGATTTTAAAAAACTCAATTTTTTGGCTGTTTTTCTGTTTTCTGGAAGTTTGGTCCAGATTTGTGTTGCATAAAAACTGAATGTTGGTTTGGTGTTTGATTCTGGTTCTGGGGTTGCAAAGCAAACTACAACAAGAAGACCCGAGTGGTCTTGAAGGTTGATACGACAAAAGATCTTTAACGTATTTTGGTTTTAAGCCATAAAGTGATTTATAAACTAACAAAAATATTTTTGTGTTTTCACACCTGATAGTATGGTAGACTCGATTCGATTGGGGACCAAAATTGCAAAATTTGCTACATTTTCAACTTGTGCAGTTCGCATTTACACTTCACTGTCAAACAATCCAAACTAATTGAAAAATTGTTTCTTGTCGGTGGTAGGAAAGGGGAACTCCTCTGGCCCCAAACCGGAGGAGTTTAAGTATCTGAGAATCTTGCTCATGAATGAGGGAAAAATGGAGCAGGAGATTGACAGATGGATTAGCGCCAGCGTCTGCAGTGAAGCTGGTGCTGTACCAGTCTGTTGTGGTGAAGACAAAACTGACTCAAAAAGCAAAGCTCTCAATTTATCAGTCAATCTATGTTCCAACCCTTATCTATGGTCATGAGCTTTGGGTCATGACCGAAAGAACGAGGTCACGGATACAAGCGGACTAAATGGGTTTTCTCCGTAGGGTGTCTGGGCTCTCCCTTAGAGATAGGGTGAGAAGCTCAGTCATCCAGGAGGGACTCAGAGTAGAGCCGCTGCTCCTTCACATCGAGAGGAGCCAGTTGAGGTGGCTCGGGCATCTAGTTAGGATGCCTCCTGGACGCCTCCCTGCTGAGGTGTTCTGGGCACGTCCCACTGGGAGGAGGCCCCGGGGAAGACCCAGGACACGCTGGAGGGACTATGTTCCTCGACTGGCCTGGGAATGCCTTGGGATTCTCCCGGAAGAGCTGGAACAAGTGGCTGGGGAGAGGGAAGTCTGGGCCTCCCTCCTTAGGCAGCTACCCCTGCGATCCGACCCCGGATAAGTGGAAAGATATGGATGGATGGATGGATGGATGGCTGGATGGATGTTCTAGAACAGAAACATAATACAGCATCAGTGATTCAATAACTGCAATATTAATGCTTACAAATATGCTGTTTCTAAATAAATATAACATGCAAAACCCTATGTTGTGTAGCTCTTATTAAATGTGCAAGTGAATAAAGCATGCTATCAATTAAGGGTAAAAACCGCTATATTTGACTAAATTAACAAAATTCCTAACTTCCAACATCACTTACTTGCATTTCCATGCACACAAAACAAAATGAGATGTCAACAAACTGCAAACAACGAGATAAACTATACAAAATCCAAGTGGTACAAACTCTGCAGCTCTTTTTTTTCTTTCCTTTTTCTTGTCTGCATGCTGCTCACTGGTGCTCTAGGCTTTGCCCTAAAATGTTATTTACATAATTTCCTGTGTTAAAATTAGTTTGCTAAAATTGAGCCGACCATAGCTCCTATACTTTATGAAATATTTCATCCTATTGATGATTGTTGCCACGTTCTACAAACAGCGAGGCAATTAGTTCAGTCTTTGTTGTTTATTGAAGGTTTAAAAATTACAGTGACTGCAGTGCCCCACAGCAGAGGGAAAATATGTTGATGAAGAGGCGTAAGGCAACTTTAAGCCACTTATATTCTTCTTTTCCTTTCTCTCTATGTCAGCTTTACTCTACACACAGACCGATTCTCATAGCAACTAACACAATGCCTCACTAACCCACAGAGCAGAGAGTAATATGTAATAATTGAGACTCACTATGTGCTTATTCGATGATATAATGAGTATTGTGGTTCAGGGGTATGAGCGCGAAGTTGGATGATGGACATTGTTCAATAAAGCAACTGTGTGGTTTTTGTAATGATTTAATTCATCACAAATTGCCTAATTCAGTAATAAGGTGGGCATGCAACACTGAGTATAAGGACTTAGGAATGGAGGCGATTTGCTTCTGGATCAACTGCACTTGTTTCATTGACTTTTTAGGCAAACCTGTTGCAGTAATCAATTTGACTAGTGACAAACATATGGACGAGTTTCTTTGAGATCTTTCAAATAGTTTCTAGAATTTATTTAATCCTAGAAATGTTTTTCAGGCGATAGAAAACCAATGTTGTAATGTCTTTGCTAGCACTATGGGTATTGACAAGAAAGATGTCTATAACTGCTACTGTTTCAGATATCCAGGCAGTGGGGTTGAAGAAGGGGATGTTTTTTAACCCTGACCCATACTTGAAAATGTCCATCCTTCCTGGGAAGAGGAGTGGCCTCCCCAAATTCACTCACCATGGCCAGGAGAGGCGCTCCACCATTATAGCCAACACCATCAACCCTGTGTGGCACGGGGAGGTAAGCACACATACGCTTTGACAAACTCATTGGCCCTGATTGTGCATTTAAGACACTGGATATTAGCAGATGTCCAATTTTTATGAAACTTTTTATTGCCTGTTCTGTCCACCAATTTACTACTAAGAATTCTTAAGTATCTAGGTGAAAAATTTGTATATCTGTTTTCTGTAGAAGTACACCTTTGTGGCTCTGATGACTGATGTGTTGGAGATTGAAGTGAAGGATAAGTTTGCCAAGAGCCGACCAATCATCAAGCGCTTTCTGGGTCATCTGATCATCCCCGTACAGAGACTTCTTGAGGGGCCGACAGTTGAGTGAGTTCACACCCAGACACAAAACTGTCCTGAATAACTGAAATGTCTAAAACAGTGGTCTTCAACCTTGATCCTCAAGGCACACACTGAGTGTTTTCCATGTTTCGCTGCTAAGACGACACATCACTTAAAATTTTGTAATCTTTAATTAGATAATAACCTAACTGGGTTTAGATTACTTTAGTTGAGCAAAAGCTTGTTAATCGGCAGTCAGATAAAATCAGGTGAGCTGAAACTAGGAAACATCTAAAACATGCAGGGTGGTGTGCCTTGACGATTATGTTTTAAAAACTAAAGAACTGATGGAACCAAAGAACACTTTCCACAGGGAATGCTTCATGTCGGCCTGTCTATTGCTCTTGTAAAAGTCCACAAATACATGCATCTCAATATTCATCATTAACTGCATTTCTATTACAAATGTGTACAATGTTATGTCGACATTCCACTAATATCGAAAAACATAATTTCGCAATTGTGGTGTTTCCATTAAATAAGAAACACAATTAAATTCACACCTGGATAAGTTTGTTTCAAACAATAAGTTATTAAACAACATACTGTGAAATTATCCTCCTACAACTTACTTTTGTCCTCTTCATTTTTCTGGGTGAAAAATTTCATTCAACATGCGATTGTTAATGACATGACTCGTATGGTGTGTTTTTCCTTTGCAGTTTTGCAAAATACACAAATTTTGATGCAGCTGAAAAACCAACTCATCTTATTGTTAAAACTCATTATTGGAAAAACTTGAGTTTTTTTCTAAATTGAAAAAGTGAAGAAAAAAAAGTAGAAATTTGTGTTTGCATTTTTGACTTCTAATCAAAAATTAGTCTTGGTTTGCACTTCTAAAGGCCTGAAAGGCTCGGAGAAGAATACAAAATAGAATTCAAAAGGAGGATCATTGAGGTCCAGCAGGTTCCGAAAACGGAAAAAGTCACACATTGCTTTTGGCTCGGGTCTTGGTGCATCAGATCCCTGGACCTGCTGTTCAGAATGTCATTCAGCACAGGCCGAATGACGTTCTTGCTGAATGCGATGGGTTCTTGTCTTAACCATAAAGACAAAGCGAAAGATGCTTGCTGAAACGTTAAAATAAAAAAATATATAGTATTTTAAAAAACATAGTAAGAAAAAATTTCTTTATTGTGAATAAAGTGGTTACACAACACACTTCTAATTTCATCAAATGGATTGGCTTGATGAACCCAACTCAGCAGAACTGGCTAGCTTCTCCGTCTAATTTCGAAGAAGTAGCCCAGTGATTCCTCCTCACTCCACCAGGGGAATTCGGGAAAGCTGACCTTATCACATTAATTTATCTACTTTTCAGGAGAAAGTTCAGACAAAATGACTAGAAGTTTTCTAATTGAGGCTTGCAGACATTCATTCCTTCCAGTAGGAACCAGACTGCATTCATTTCAAGCATGAGACATAATTATTGTACTTTAAAGAGCTTTATTTACCATTAACACAGATCCAGATAAACAGCTTGTGTGTGTGTGTGTGTGTGTATGTCTGTAGGGGTCACCAGGTCAGCTATAGCTTGTGTCGCCGCCTCCCGACAGACAATGTGAGCGGCCAGCTTCAGTTCAGAGTGGACATCACTTCCACCGGACAAGAAGGTGTGTGCTGGTTCCAATCAGCAGTTGTGAGGCGGTAGAAAAGCCCATATTTTTTTTCATCCCAATGAAATATTTATTTAATTTAACATGGTTTGTTGTAAACTCTGTAATGAAGTAATGAAACCCACTCCACACTTCTGCTCTACAGAAGCCTCCCCAGACGCTGCTGGAGGAAGCCTCCTGGGCAGCGGAGACCCTGGCAGCCCATCTGATGATGAAGATCTTCCTCAAGCCTCCACATCATCTCGTGTCACAAGTGGACCTTCTCCCATGGGTTCCGACAATAGCCCCTTGTTGGTGAATGGCCTTTGTTGTTATGGAGAGAACATTATGTGGCATGAGCCCGGACACGTGGGAGAGAATGACCTGCCCTCTGCGGCTCTGGGGCATCTCACCCATCGACAGGTGTCCCTCAATGACTACCTTGACGCTCTTGAGGCCCCCACTGGCCACAGGGACCGACTTTTGGTGCCGCCTTTGCCTAAACTGCGCTCCAGCTTTCCAACTGACACACGACTCAACGCCATGCTGCACATTGATTCAGATGAGGATGAGGATACAGCGGGGCAGCATAGAGACCTATCCCAGAGCACAAGGGCAGAACAGAGCACGGACTCTGTAAGCAGATCACCTGCACAGAACGAAGATTTAAAGGAAGATATTGGAGCTGGAGCAGAGGAAGGTTCTTCTTCTGCGGGTCAGCTTCCAACTGAGCCTCCAAATTCTGGAAATGAAGTAGCAGCAGAAAACGGGGAAAACAAAGCTTGTGCTCTAACCAGAGCATCGGTAGATGGGGCTGAAGGGTCTGCTGGAGCAGCACAGGTGACTGAAGAAACAGCTGTCTTCTCATCCCAAAAGCCTGGAGCCGAGGCTGCTGCAGCCAATCCACAGGGAGATTCCGTACCACAATGTTCCTGTCAGGAGCAGAGTAGCAGGATGGGAACCTGTAGCCCTTCCCTGGGTCCTCTTTCACCCATTCAAGTAAGCAAAAGAGACTTTTTTACTCTACACTAAACTGCTGGGATCTGGGGGGGCATATATACAGTTCCTCTAAAGGGCTCTATGTGGTTGAGCCAAACTGCTGAAATTAATTCTCATAGTTGCAGTTGTGTGATTAAAATCACATAATTTTGTTCTCAGCCTCGTGTCACAAGCTCCCTGATGAACCTTTTGCCCCCCTCTCCATGCAAATCTATTGTGTGATTGGTCTGCATTTTGTAGGTGTGTTTCAGGAATGCGTGATATAAACAGTATACAGTTGAAATGATAGAAATTTGGCATATGATAGATATCTGTAGTCTACTGACTAACCGTGGTAATGCTTGTTGATGACATCAAAACAGAGAAAGTGGGAAGTATAGCATAGAGGGCAAAAGAAGAACTTGTTAAAAAAGCAGGTGCAAAAAATGTAAAATATCTGGACCTGGTTCATGTTTAACCTCCCATGATCTTAGCACGATGCTCAAGAGGATGCCGGTAGATGTTGGACAGCGGGGAAGCGCCATGGGATCACAGAATGATGGTCTTTCCGAAGCCACAGAAAGAAAACTTTGTAAAACCAGACAGAGTAAAAAACTCCTGGGGTTTAAATGGCCCTATCTCTTAAGACAGTGGGAGGGTTAAGCAGTAAAACCAGGAGCAAAGAAATGCAATCTGCAAAGTGTGTGGAAGAGAGGAAATACAAGCATTCTGTTTTACCAACTTAAAAAGAAGCATGTGCTTGAATACCAGCAATGCCAAGCAGTTCAGCTAACTAAAAGTTCCAGTCACAACATAGGAAGAATAAGCAGGATTTGACTCAGACATCCATTACATTTATGTTATATATATTTTTATATATTTTTTTTCATTTATTTATTTAGCTTTGATTTAACCAGTTGGCCACCTTTGCCCATCAATGCCAGGTCTCCCTTAAAATAAGACTTATTTTTAAGGGAGACCTGGCAATGATAGGCAGCAACATAAAACAAAACAATTAAACATTACATACAAATAACATCCACAAAAATTAGTGTTTACGCTATACATAATCAATTAGTATATGATTTTTTTTTGTTTCTATTGTAAGATTTATACAAATTATATTGATATATATTGTTACCGCCACCCATGACAACATGCATCCTGATATGAATTTTATGCTTTATCGCACTACCCAAATGGGTTTATTTATGGGGAAAACAGTGTTACTCAACTTCCATGAGCTGCTGTTATCACGGTTTGTCTGGTAACACAGATAGTCAGAACATTGGTTTTGGTCAGATGTAGAAGAGCTGAAATTAAACTCCCCCTGTGCAGTTCTGGTCTAATGCAGAAGAACGGCTCACCGACACCTTCCTTTTTTTTTTGTTATAAAAAAAAAATGATAAATACAATTTTATTTTGCAGTTCAGAGAGGAATTACATCCTCCCCTACTAAACTTGTGAATTCGTAACAGTCGTTCTGTCTGCCATGATTGTTGTATTTACTGTACTGTTGTAAACCACACATGACAAAATACCATGACGTTAAGTAGCTGGAGTGGGAGCTGAAAGGTCTGTGCGAAAACAAACATCCACAAATCACAGACATTGTGTCGACAGTTGACTTTGGGCCAACCTTGCTCTTCCCTTTAATCCTCTCCTTTTCTGCCATCAGGAGGTTGAATCAAGGAAAGAACTTGCTCCAAAAGCAGAAGAGGAAGGGGCAGAGTCTTCAAGCAGTGAGGTGAACGGGCCAGTTGGAGCATCTGCTCCGAACAGCAGCAGAGATGCTAGAGGAGGAGAGAGTTCTGAAGTTGGTATGTGGTTTTATAAGATGTTGGAAGACACATTTAAGCACACACAATTCTTTTTTTCTGTTTCATCAAGACCTTCAGCAGAACCAGGTCTGACATGGCCAGACATCTGCCATGAGAAGGAGTTGAGAGCACAGCACAGGCACACGTATAGTAAAGTACAGAATCACTGGTCCAAGAGTACTTGGAGAAAAGAAAAACTGAGTACACTGAGTTGGTGGTAGCCGAAAACACTTTATGTTAAACATTTTGATAAGAGTTTAAACATAGCTAAGCAGATAAACGGAGCCAGTTGTACTGAATTTCTGTAACTTGTTGACAATAAATTACGTCCTTTATGTGTATGTAAAAATCTGCTTTTTGCTATAAGTAGTACAGAGAATTGTTCCAAGCACTGCATTTTGTGGAACTCCACAGCTGACTCTGGTATATGAGGAAACCTTATTATAACATGAACAACATGGGATTCGTCAGAAAACTGAACGAATCCTGTCTGTTACGCTTCCTTGAAATCTAAAGTGAAGTTTAATTGTGTGTAAAAAAAATATCGTGAGCAACGTGATTTATAAACACTATCATTGAAAATAAAGTATAGAGGGAAATAATCTATTATCAACAAGTAAATAATATTGGTCATCAATGGGAAAAGGAGCTTATCTGAGCAAGTAGAAAGTAACGCAGCAAAATTTAGCTCTGTTACTCATATAGTTGGGTTGCTTCTGTGTTTGAAAGGAATGAGGGCTGAAGGTGGGAACAAAGAAGGGGGGCAGAAAGGCACAGATGTCTGGAGGAGGCAGTCCATGCAGACATCTGCAGGTCAGGCACAGACCCAGGAGAGGTCCGGGGCCAGAGTGACTGACAGGACATTGCTTGAGGATAGAGAGATTGGTGAGATTATAAAGTAGCCATCAGCGTCTCTACACCCTTTTTCTCAACATTGTTTCATTTTATAACCAAGTTAGCTATTGGTTTGAGATTATCTTCCTGTTAGGACATCCGAAAAACCATATAGTTGTTGATTTGATCTGATGTTGAAGAATATAGTTAGTTTTCCTCCTTTTTTCCTTCCATTTATTTTGTAAAATACACCAGCTCCTCAAATTGTCCTTCAGCATGATTCTGTCACCACCAGGATTGACAATTGTTATAGTTACTATGTTCTTAGAGATAGAACCCTCACCATGATTGGCCCAAACAGTCTTCAGAAGACATTTAGCTTTCAAATTTTAGCTGAAGCTTGAAGTTGCTTTTTCAGTCCTCGTCACTGTGGACATTTATTCAGTTTGTGTGCAAGGTTGAGCATTTGTGACTTTTGGATTGTGCTCATGAACATCCTTAACATTTTAATTTCCTCAGTATGGGCCCAGAAATCACTCTTTCAAAGAACTTGCTCGTATTGTTGTTGTCGATGGGGATGAGTACATGTGCCACATCTCAATTGGACTTCAGTCCAGACTTTGAAAAGACCTTTCCAGCTTGAATTGAGGGGTTGGATATTCTCCTTCAGAATTTCTTGTAGAGATCAAAATTCATAGTTCCATCAAGTATGTGAAGTGTACTGATGATTCTGAAACAGCAAAGCACCCCCAGACGATCCCTCTGTCACCACCACGTTTGATTGTAGGTATGATTGTCTTTTTTATGGAATGTTTCATCAGTTCAACTTTGAATACAACATAATGCACATCCTGTATGAATTGTAAGTTGAATTGTTATTGTACCAGTCCACAGAATATTTTCCCAAAGTTACAGGGATCATCAGCATATTTTCAGGGAGCATGATTTTCTTCTTACCACTCTCCCATGGAGGCTATTTCCTCACAGTTTCTTATTGTTGAAACATGACTTCTGCTGTAGAGCTACAGAAGTTGTTCTAGGGTTTTGTTTTTTTGACTTTAGTGGTCTTTATTTGAGAGTGGTCAGACAGGAAAGTGGGTAATGAGACAGGGGAAGACATGCCGCAAAGGTCAGGCCGGGACACGAACATCCGATGGTGGCATTGAGGGCTGAGGCCTCTTTAAGTGGGTTGTGCTCTATTCCCTGTGCCACCACAGCACCCCTGTTCTAGGTTCATCTTGTATGAATTGCTGGTCAGCTCTCTGAATAATTTTGGCAGGCTGGCTAGTCCTGGGAAGATTCTCCTGTATTCCATGTTTTCCCTATTTGTGGATTCTACTTCTCATTATGGTTCTTTGGAGAAAAAAAACTTACAAATTACTTATTAGTTATTCTACACTGGTACATCTAGTGACTTTGTTTTGCCTCTGTTCTTGAGGACAATTATAGTTTTCACAGAGGAAAAATCATAATTTGAAACAGCTTTAGTATTCAGTCAGGTGATCTTTGTCTGATTATACATCAATTTAAAATGATCTGAAACAATTAAGTGGGGGGGAAAAAAGCAAGAACAGAATAAATATGTGGGAAGACAATATCCCAGATAGCAAAATATGGATCATCGTTGAAATCTAGTTAGGCAGAAACATTGAATTCACATTGAAGCTTGACATTGAAATGATATTGAAAGTGGTCGATGACTTGCATGTTGAATCAACATAAAGGGTTTCAACCATAACTGACACATTATCAATGTTGATGATAGTATACGTATTGCAGCTGAATATTGTCTAATCATTTTACACTGAAGGAGCAGTGTTGAGTATATTAACTTCAGACAGCAGATGTGAATTTTCCAGTCTTAATCCAGTTTAGTCACCATTACTTCTGTTGGCTGTAAGTTGCCTTTAGGATGAATGTTCTGAGCAAACTCCTGCATGGCATCTGTCCATGTCAGCGACATTGAAATTATGGTGGAATAGTTAAAGAGCAGAACCTTATTAAAATCAGAGACCGTGATGCTTCTTACTGCAGAGAGAACAACTAAGCTTATTTGAGCTTGTGCACCAGGAGATAATATAAGCCTACAGAGTCATGAAGCTGTTTTATTTTAGCTTTAGACTGTCCAATTCCTCCATTTCCAATAACTGCTTATCCTTGCAAGGTTGCACGGAGGACCTTTTGACTATTCCATGGGTGATCAGGTGAGAGGCGGGATACACCTTAGACAGGTTGCCATTCCATCACAGGGAAACCTGGAGAGCAATTTAGAGAGACCAATTAACCTGTACTGCAAATTTTTGTATTGCAAATTTTTTTTGCCCAGGTCCCTCTTGAAAATGAGATCTAGATCTTAACGGGGTTTACCTGGTTAAATAAAGGAATATACGTATATATAATATATAACCTCAGTCATTTTTTCTAATGTGGGAGGAAGCGTACAAGGAGAGAACTCCATGTAGAAAGAGTAAGATTAGAACCTGTTTTAGGTCAGTTAGTCACCAAATTTATATCTATCTGCTGAAATTGATACAAGTAATGAATTATTAAACATTTTCTCATTATTCTGACATCTAGCAAAAATAAATCATTTATGTAATTCTAACTGACATGAAACAGGAAAAGTCGGGTATGATTTAATGACAGTGTCAATGTCATGACAGTGTGTTTTATGCAATGTATCCAATATATCACTGAACTGTATAGTAGTACCCTTAAAATTTATCAGCAGCTAAAATGATATGTTTTAGGTTAGCAATTGATCCAGATGTTGTATGTTTAATGCAGGTGCCACAGCTCAGGTCAACAGTCATCAGTCTGTTCGGTCCCTTCCCTCTGTCCGCCATGACATCAGCCGCTATCAAAGAGTAGATGAGCCTCTGCCTCCTAGTAGGTGTTTGCATATCCTACATGAAATGTATAGGAATACTCATAACTTGATGTGTTGCTTGTTTTTATTCAAAGTAACTTCAGAGTAACTTCCTGTTATTGTAAAGCTTCATTGCAGGTTGACAGGTTGACTCTATTTCTGACTGGTGCACAGTATGACAAACTGGCCACCTTCTGGCAGACGTTATGAACTACAGCAGAAATATTATTACCACATTGTGGTTATTTGGAGAAAAAAACTTACAAATTGCTTATTAGTTATTCTATGCTGATATATCTAGTAACTTTGTTTTGCCTCTGTTCTTGAGGGCAATTACAGTTTTCACAAAGGAAAAATCATAATTTGAAACAACTTTAGTATTCAGTCAGGTGATCTTTGTCTGATTATACATTAATTTAAAATGATCTGAAACAATTAAGTGGGGAAAAAACCAAGAACAGAATAAATCTATGGGAAGACAATATCCCAGATAGCAAAATATGGATCATCGTTAAAATCTAGTTAGGCAGAAACATTGAATTCAGATTGAAGCTGTATTATCTTAGCTTCACAAAACAAAACAGGTCAACTAAAATCAGTAGATCTCTTTACTACTTTCTGTAATGAGACAGAAATTGTACCTTAATTGCTGTTGATTAGGGTACAATGAACAGAAATAAAACGTAATGTTCCAGCAGAAACAAGGGTATAAAAAGTGTATTTGTTTGCTCTAAGTTACATTTTCTGAAGTATTTCCTAAAGTTTGACTATGACAGATTCAGGGGCAGACATTTCCCTTTACATTCCTTCATTTGTTGCATACATTCTGAGTTTTTGTTGCTCATTGTGTCTGCAATGAGCAACAGTCTGCAAACTTTCCCACTATCTTCCTAATCCAGATTGGGAGGCTCGCATTGACAGTCATGGTCGCATCTTTTATGTGGATCATGTGAACAGAACAACAACATGGCAGCGGCCTACTGCTCCCCCGGCCCCACAGACTCTACAGAGGTCCAGCTCCATACAGCAGATGGAACAGCTCAACCGCAGGTCAGTACCAACAGTTTTCAGTTCCATATGTGGTAGTCATCATGTTCACAGAGTTCCTGTGAAAATAAAGAGCTTAGGAGGTTCTTCTCGTTCTAAGGTTTCTGGTTTGTTCTGATTGGACAATCACTCATTACTGGCACCTAAACTTTTTACTTCATTAGAAGCAAAAATGATGCCAACTGGGTCATGAAAGTCACATGAAACATGAAAGTCAATGCCACAAGGATTTTAAAATCTACTAACCTTTCCACCTTTACATGATGTTTAGCTAGTATTTTGTATTGACTTGCACATCTACAGGTATCAGAGTATCCGAAGGACGATAACAAATGACAGCAGACAGGAGGAGCAGCCAGCCAGTGAGCTGCTTGGGGATGAGGCTGATATGCATCCATCTGTTCCAGGTAGCACCCCAACCGTACTCTGCCGTTAAAATGCACCACTCAACTTACTACCTTTTGTCATGTTATAACCACAATGCATGTGTTTAATCTGCACAAACTAGAACACATTTGGGAATTGTAAGGAAAATTCAAAGTTTCAAATATGAACGATGTCCATACCTTTCAAGTCTCCTGTTTTGGCTGGGAAACTACCCGTTTTACCCTCCTTTCCCGCCGTGGTCCTGTATTATTATTTTCCGCCTCCCATCAAGTTATCAACAGGGTAACTTGCCCCATAGTGTAGTTATCCTATTTGGCCACATGATGGTGTCAATCCCAGTTTATTTATAATTCTTCATTATAATTCCAATGTAATCTGTCATATTATACATTAGAACGGGATTTTCCAGAAAGACACACAGAAGGAGTGTCTTTCTAGACACATGACAAATGTATTCACAACTGTGTCCAGATTTGTCATGACATGACATCTGGTTCACCACCACAAATTCACAATGAGGACTTTTAAAAAAAATGTACATCTTAAAATAATGCAGTCCTGCACCTCCAGGCAACTTGGGGGCAACGCTATGCAGTTTCTCTAGCTGAAATGAGAAAGAAGAAGAAATTCCCAGCTCACAGTTTTTCTTCCTCCACTCTGCCATGCTCAGTTTGACATCTGACAAACAAATAAATGCACATCTTCAATTCTGCAAACTCCATAACATGCTCTTGTCATCTTGTAGCAGCACTGTTTCATATCTAAACTCCATTGGGACTTTGCCATTAATAGCCACAGGGTCGCGCATTGAGGTTAAGTACTCCTCCCTCAATTGAAAAGGTACAAGTATTATTTTTGGATATCTAACCAAAATCGAACTGTGGACCAAGGTCTGATATGTGCACTCAATTTGGTGCTTCGATTAGTCTTTTGTGCATCTTTTGCTACTTTTTGAATTGACTCTAAAACGACTATGAGGAGTGGTACGTTATTACAATCTATTAGACAAAATGTACCTACACTTTTGGTTAAATTTTATATTGCGCAGAATCTTTATACATTTTTCTCTTGTCTTTTTCTCTCCCTCTGCTTGTGTAATTTCAAAGACTTGATAATGAATTATTTTATTTTTCATAATTCATTGACATTTTTGACAGTGCACTTTAAATTGATTAACTTGAGATGATTCTTAATGACATGTTTTTTTGTTTGACTATACTTTAATTAATAATTATAATTTAAATTCATCATTGTGGGGAAAAAATCTTAATATGGAGCATTTTTAAAAAAATGTATATATGTTATAGAGTATATATGTTATTGCCCTGCGACAGACTGGCGACCTGTCCAGGGTGACTGCCTCTCGCCCGAAACGTTCGCTGAAGGTAGGCATCAGCACCCTTCCTGACCCCATTGGGGACAAGGGTGTTAGAAAATGGATGGATCTAGGATTAACTGAACATGTTGGTCTCAATATGTTGTAATTTTCCTATTATCTAAAAAAAAAATGCTGTTTGTGATATACTAAAACTCATAACTACTTCAAAAATGTACATCATTTGTTATATTTTTTGGCCATGGCAGTCGCCATTTTTTCACTCGATGAGTTGATGACGCATAATAATCCATTCTATTCTGGAATTTACAGAGTAAACACAGGAAGGCTAACTTTACCCAAGCAGTTGTTTATCATACTGCGCTTGACTGATGTAATTTTAGAAAATGCCACACTGTGACACTATTGGCTGTAATTTAAAAAGAAAGAAAAGAAAGAAAAATTAGGCGAATGTGGATAATTTCCCACATGAAAGAGCGCAGTGCCAGAGCTGGTGTGAAAAACATCTTCCCAAGAACTTAATCTCTGTCCTAAACATTTCTCTTCAGAGAAATGTTTAGTCTTTTTGAGTCTTTTTTACCAGGAAAACTAAGGAAGGCTCTAACAGCTGATCCTTGCCTAATCATTGGCTGGCCCATCTGCCAATCGTAATCAACAGTTGCTTAATAATCTGGGACTGTTCAGAGTAGCGTGATAGGACAGAAATCGAGTGCAGGCAGACTGTGAGGAAGTAAAAATAAAATGCATCCAAAAACACTTGCAAGAGGTGGTTCTTCAAGCTTCTGACTCAGGGAAGGTGAATTGATTACTTTTCACCACCCATTTTCTTAGGGTTTTGTTTGTTTTAAATTTTAAAAAAAGATTAAAACCACAGATCTTTTTTCCACTTACCTGCCTGTATCTTACTGTATTTTATGTGGATTCAGTTTGTGGTTGTAAGATGACAAAATGAGGAAAAGAGGCTTTTTTCCTCCTTGTCTGATTCTTTTTTTTTGACATTGCTCATTTGCCTTTCAGAGCTCCGGAGGGACAACGGTGTGGCTCAGGCCAGTTCCAGGTCTCGCATCTCCTTGCTGCTGCAGTCCCCCACCGCCAAGTTCCTCACCAGTCCTGACTTCTTCACTGTGTTGCATTCCAACCCTGTATGTACACCGCTCAAAAGTACTTTGCAATATAAACTGGTCTAATCAGTCCAGGTATATAACCTGGAACAGTCAGTAGATCATAAAATGCCTGTAAGTAAAAGATTGCCTATCTAAGAGAAGGCAGCTGATCACCTACAAAAAATAGATGATGTGGAAAGAATGTGTTGTGGAAATATTGAAGCAACACCACGAGACATCAGCACAAAGTTAGTTTGGTAACAGTTGTCTTTTCCAAATAGACAATGTTCCTCAGCATATCACCAAATTAGTTACAAATTAGCTGAAGGACAACAAGCTTAATGTTTTGGAGAGGCCATCACAAAGTCCTCATCCCAGTCCCAGAGAAGCAGTGAAGTTCACTGCTGCAAGGTGGCTAGGTGGCCACCAGTTCTATCAGGATGAATGAGTCAAAATTTCAGTAAACTTATGTGAGAAGCTTTTAGAAGGAAATCCAAAACACATGACCAAAGTCAGAAAGTTTTAAAGGAGAAATATTATGTAAAATCTACATTTTGAGCTGTACATCATGCTATAATGTTACTCCCTCATCAAAAACATACCTGGATTGGTGCTTTGATTCTTCCATTCATGTTTGAGAAATCCTTTAATTTAGTGTGGCAACTGTGCAAATGCCTGGATGGAACTACGGCTGCCTTCGAGACACAGCTCCTCCTCTGAGCTGCAGTGTCCAAGATTTTGCATCATAGAGCAGCACTTCTCCGAGACTCCACCACTCAGCTCCTTAAGACTACCCAGCAGCAATTAGCGAACACCTGGTGGAACTGCTCATCTGCTGAGCTCATTATACTAACTGCTTCTCAGGGCAATTTAAAAACGTTATTTAAGTGTCAATAGAAACAACAATGTTGTGATGACTTCCTGAAGACAGAGTTTTATAAAGGGCAAGAGTTTTTAAAGAGACAGAGGCCCAATTTCAACAGGTTAAATTACGATGTCATATTTATTTTAAGTTATATTTGATATAAATATAGCATTTTTATAACTGAAGTTAACATATTTAGTTGACTATCCTATAACATGGCACTCTCTGCATGGGAAAAACATAATGCTGCCCTTTTGAAGAAAGTAAATAAAATGTTCATTTTGCATTTTCCAAGTAAACAATAATTTTCTTAATTGACCTATAGCAGAAAATGTTTAGTCAGATTTAATATCAAATATACAACCTTTTTATAAAGTAAACTGTATATAAATGTATAGGGTTGACTGTAAATCCCATGCACTGCCACAGTAACACAGTGTTTTATACTTTACCAAACATTAATTTTACTGATGATTGTACACTGATCGCTAATTTCTCTGATTGTTCCTCTTCTTCTAACTGTGAACTCAGAGTGCCTATCGCATGTTTACCACCAACACATGTCTGAAGCATATGATCAGTAAGGTTCGTAGAGATGCACACCACTTTGAGCGCTACCAGCACAACCGTGACCTGGTGGCTTTTCTCAACATGTTTGCGAATAAACAGCTCGAGCTGCCCAGAGGCTGGGAGATGAAGCATGACCACAGCGGCAAGGTCTGGCTGAGAAATAATTAGTCACTTTGTCTTAACAGTTACAGATTGCAATCTCAACAACTTCAATTTCTGACATTTTGTTCACATGTAGCCTTTCTTTGTGGATCATAACTGCCGTGCTACCACATTCATTGACCCTCGGCTGCCTGTTCAGAGCTCTCGTCCAAGCCTTCTATCTCACCGCCAACATCTGACCCGACAACGTAGTCACAGTGCTGGGGAGGTCAGTCCAAGGCAACTGGTAAGACTGAAGAACTTCAAATTTTCACTGTTCTTTGACATCGGATAACAAGAGCTTATGGGGTTTTAGAGCTGATTATGCAACTGACACATACTAGCAAAGCAACTGAAGACAATTGACCAGAAGTTCATCATATCTGTACCAATCAAACTAGCCAAATATCGTTTCACACAATTCACAGCCAGGATATGTTTGCAGAAATTCGTTCATAAGAAATGGATATCCTCTAACGACTAATAAAGTGTAAAACCAAGCTTCCCACCTATGTTTACTCTCTAGGTTTAAAACTACAGTTAGCTACATGGGCCTTTTAAAGGCTTACCATTTTGCCAAGCTACAGACAGGTTGCTTAAAGGGTTGCAGAATTATGTGAGAAATTCAAACAAAATTGAAACAGGAAAAGTTAGTTATTTTTTTCTTTCTTTACAGTAGAGTAACAAATTGTACAAAGTGATGCAGAAATATAGTCACTAACTGCATTTTCATTGACCATATAGTTGTGCAATTTGGTATTTTGAAAATCAATGTAAAAATTGACAAAGTTTTATGCACATTTATAATGGAAGCGCAGTTTAATACTTCCCTTGTTAAGGAGTGAAGAACAGTGTTTAAGATCAGCAATCTTTTTCTAAAACAGTACGGAAAATAAACGGACACCCTAGTGTTAACAGATGTAGTTGATGGGCAAAATTGCCTGAATATTTACTTGTTATATCATGTTGTGGAGTCAGATTATTATTTTGTCTACATCTCATTGTTTTTTGTATGTCCTCCTGTCTTTCAGGTGGGTGAAGAAACGCATCACCCTGGTCCTCCAGTCTTGCCACGACCTTCAAGTACCTTCACCTCAGCTAGCAGGGGGCAGTGCCAAGAGGTTATCCCTGTGGGTCAGTATAATACAGACAGACAAGCACACATTCACTCAGACAGTTGAAATCCAGGCATTGTGAACAATTCTTACCAAAAATCTTTCATATGCTTGTTCTTTTTGAAGTAGGTTATCTTTTCTGTCAGTCTTTCCGGCTTAACTTAGGCTCACTAAAATTCCTCCTTACTACCCCTAATGTTTTTTTGAATTAGAAACTCTCTAAAAGCCTAACATGTTTATGAATAACTATAATCTTACAGAGTTTAAATTCTAAGAAAAATCTTGAAATTCCAGAAATTCAAAAAATTACGTCACTACTCTGTCATTTTACAAAAAACAAAAAAGTTTCGTTCCAATGAGTTCTGGATAAAATATTGGGCTGCGTTTACACTGCAGCCTTAAGTAACCAAATTCCGATTTCTTTTGATGTAATGCGATCTGTATCTAATCTTTTCATGACAGTCTGAACACCACAGGTCAGATTCTTTTTTAATGCGACCCAGGCCTCTTGGATAGCCGATACGTATCCGATTCAAATGTGACCTAACGTCCAGGTCGCATTCATCCCACCTGAATGTCACTGATACTCAACAAATGTCCCTATTCTGCGTCCTGATAGAGGTGAGAAGAAAAACAACCATAACGGACTATAATGAGGATTAAGTTGTTAATATGCTGGCTCCGGTTGGACAACAACTTCAAATATGTAAGCAATGCTCCACCGTTATCATCCAGGTTTACTTCCACAAACACTGAGCATTTCTTCTTTTTATGGCAGTTGGCAAAAAACTGAGAACGCTGATGTTATTGCGCCATCTACTGCGCATGCGGGATACTTTAGGTCGTTGCCCGTTCACACTGGAGAACACATACAGGTCGCATATATTTGGAAGTGTGAACCGCCATGAAAAAAAATCAGATTTGACAGAAAGAAAAAAAAATCAGAATTGAGTCACTTCAGGCTGCAGTGTGAACGCAGCCTTAATCTGACTCAACAACATGAATTAACAACTAAATATTCAGTCCATTTTACCCATCAGCTACTTCAGAATTAGGATTCTTTGAGAATATGGGCCCAGCTTTCAATTATATTTAGTGATCATGTAAGGGACCAGACTTAAACAAGGACATAAGGTGTTCAAAATGTCAAAAAATTTCAATTTAATAATTCCAAAAATGGTTAACAAAACATCAGGTTTCATCGAAAAATAAGTCAAATGAGAAATAACAGATTTGGCCCCAACTAAACTAACTGAACAAACAAAACTGGCCTGCAAACAAAGAACTAAAGACTTATAAATAAGGGGTGGAGTAACTTAAATCCACCACATGAGGGAGACACAACATAGCAAAGGAACAAACAAATACAAAATTACCTAAAGCATTCTATGAAATAAATAAAGCAAAACTAACTTTAACTTAGCACAAACAATAATAAGTGAATATTTAAGTGACAAAATTAAATAATTAAAATCAACTTTAAACAACAAAGTCCCCCCACCCATAGTGTTAGAAAAAAAACGGTATGTTCCAGGCTTCCTCCTGCAGCTGGTCTGTGTTGGCAGCACCTCAAACAAAAGAACAAGTGTGAGTAAAACCATTCAGACAAATATTAACTAAAGTGTGCACCCATTAGAAAATATATGTCTAAATAAAATTACTAACTTAAGCATAATGTAAGCTGTAACTAATAATGTAAATTAAGAAAAATAAATACTAACTCTATCTGTTGGTGGTAGGAGCATCCACCACAGATCAACATCCACTTAAAACATCAAAATAATTTCTGTCAGCTTTAAGATGGAACATTTAACCCAAAAAGGTAATTTCATCCATCCACAGAAATCAATACCTACGTTAATATTAAGTAAAACATAGCATTATTTTCAGAAGCAGTTAATCTATAATTCAGGATGTGACATGTCAGGTACCACATTTTTAACTTTTTAATCTTTGTAGCTTTCTTTAATGAAACAAATAAATCTGAGCCACTTGTTTCTTGTCTCATTTAGCTTACAATGACAAGATTGTGGCTTTTCTTCGACAACCAAACATCTTTGAGATTTTGCAGGAGAGACAGCCGGACTTCAGCCGAAAGCATGTACTCAGGTATACCAACATGTCTTCTTTCATGGTTACAATGTTTTATATTATGTATTTCTCAATTTGTGTGCTTTTTAAATTCAATGTAATATGTCAGAATGTGAGAGCATGGCGGGCTGTCTTCTGAGCCGTGGCGACAATGTAGCTTGCCACCATTGGGGTATGTTTGAATGTAGCGCTAAAGTCCTCTGGAGTTCTCTGGACTAGAGAAAGCCATTGAGGCCAATTTTGCAGTACCTTTCTACAAGTTTATCATAATAGTTTGCTGGAATTCTGGCCCATTCCCTCTGACAGAACTTTTATTGCTTACACACACCTTTTCAGCTCTGACCACTAGTGTTCTCTGGAACTGAGACCAAGACTTTGTGACTCCAAAACATTAAATTTGTTGTCCTTAAGCCACTATGTTGTTAATTTGTATGCTGAGTGACATTGTCCATTTGGAAGACCTATTTCTATCCTGGCTGATGACTTGAGGTGCTGATTCAATATTTCCATGTTCTTCTAAATGTTTGAGATGTTATCTCAGGTTGGCAAGCTTCTTCCATTTTCTTCCAAATTTTTTAGTTGAAATGTACAAACTAGTTGACGTTTCACAGTTTGTGCTCTAACTGTATTAGTAAAATACCAAGACATTCTATAGATAACTCAAAATAAACTAAAGTACTTTTGATTTACAAATTCATATAATTCTATAAATAAATAAAAAATGTATGTAAAAAATGAGAAAATGCAAATAAAAAAGGAGACATCCCTGTTTGATGTGATATCAGGGAGAAGGTCCAGCTGATCCGCACAGATGGTGTGTCAGGACTGACCCGACTGTCAGGAGATGCGGACCTTGTCATGCTGCTGAGGTGAGACATCCCTGCTGTTTTACCCCCATTGTCTGTCTCTGTGTTTCCATCCCAGCCTAATTGTTATTGTTCCCCAAATGGCCCACAGTGATCCAGATCTGGTCACTAAATATGATCCAACCCACCACATATTGCTTATCAACTTTGCTTCATCATTTTTTCAGCCCTTCTGGGCAAACATAATCCAGTAATGGCTTGAATTGATAGCGGGAGTCTATGGGCCGACAAGTTGCCTCAACACAGGCATAATGAGGAGCCAGACTAATATAAAAATCTAAGAATTGTATACATCAACTACAGTGTAATAATGCATTGGCTTTAAATGTGGTGAAATTATTTACATGTGAAAAAGGGGAAATATCTTGATGTACCCTGCCGTGGAAAAAAACCTATTTCCAAGCACTGTTCAGGTGAAACCACTCAATCAGGTTTATTCATATATTGTGCACAATACAGAGAGCTTGTAGGACAATCAGTAACGAAGCAGGTCTGCATGAAAAACTCTGCCAGGCAGAGCCAACACATGAGTTTTGTACAAAGGGATAAGGGATCCAAAGCATGGGAAACAGACTGGTTCCCATGCAGCTGGGAAAAAACAACGTCCAACCTTGTGCATGTAACCCAACATGTAACCCAAACAGCTTTAACTTGGTGGGAATATACAGAACTTAGAATAAACATATAGCAATACAACTAGCAGGTGTGACCTAATTGTAATTTTTCCACATCAACCCCAAGGATTTTTCAGGTCCGCCAGCATATTAGGGATGCACCGATTATACTCATTACTGGTCTTTAAAAAGCCTGGCATGCCGATCCCAATCGGCATGCCAGGCAAGAGCTAATGAAGATTTAGCTTTATTTATATTATACCCTGAAATATGACCATATTCCTCTATTAAATTAAGCAAACTTGGAATAGATTCTTTTAAGTTTGAAATGAACAGGATTATGTCATCTGCATATAATGAAAGTTTGTGTTCTACTTGTCTAATTGTAATGCCTGCTATAGATTTATGGGACCTTACAGCTATAGCAAGAGGCTCCAATGCTAAAATAAATAACAAAGGGGACAAAGGACATCCTTGACGGCATCCTCGTTTGATAACAATTGGTTTGGACATATTTTTATTTGTTAATATTTCTGCAGTAGGATTTAAATATAATAAGTGTATCCATTTTTAAAAATTGTTTCCATAACCAAAACGATTTAAAATGTTGAAAAGATAGGCCCATTCGACTCGGTCGAACGCCTTCTCTGCATCTAGAGAAAGAAGTGCAGTTCCTGATTTAACACCCAAGCCATGAATAATGTTTAGAAGCCTCCTCACATTGTGTAGACCTTGCCGACCCAAAACAAAGCCATTTTGATCCCTGTGTATCACTGAAGGAAGTGAATCTTGTAAGCGTATTGCTAATAATTTACAGAGTATTTTTAGGTCAGCATTAAGCAAACTTACTGGCCTCATGTTTTCACATTTATTGCTGGGTTTCCCTGGTTTGGGTAGCACAAAGATTAAAGCACTTGTCATAGATTTTGGTAGGCCACCATTACAATATGTCTCCTGAAACATCTCTAAGATAGGACTTAGTAATTGTTTTTAAAATTTTTTATAAAAGTCTATAGGGAACCCATTGTCAAGAAAATCCGAGCTCATCCCACTTCCCCATGCTGGAGATTTTAGTTTAACAGTAATAATAAATAAAGTTATCTTTAAAATGAATCACTCAAGTGATATCAAGGCCCAACAGTAGACTTAAGTGTCAATAAAATAAATCTAGTTGTGTGTGTTGTTTTTGTCTCATGCAAACTTTGCTTTAATTCTACTGTTTTCTATCTAATCATAAGAAATCATAGTCAGTCAGAAAGAGTCATTAAACAGGAAAAGCAGGTTTCCTGGAAAAAGAGGAAGTAAGTTTCCAGCCTGCAGATTTATAAAAATAGCTGAGACTACTCCTTATTTTAAAGCATGAAAGTTTGAATGAAATCTAAACATTTTGAGTAATTTGATAAGATTCAAAGTAAAATACTTATATTAATATTGGTTTACTTGTAATAATACTTACATGTACATTTGTGAGAACACTTACAAGAAAAACAAGTAACTGTAACTTTGGTATAAAATAATTAGAATCATGGATTATTCTTGGTTTCTTTTCAGAAAACATCTGTAATAACTCATATTAAGATTATAATAAGAATAATTAATAAGTTATGGTTATAAAATTATAAATGAATGCTAAATCAGAGAAGCTAAAGAAAATAAATGTGATATAAATGTGATTTTGACATTAAACTTGAAATGGTGTAAAAAGGTGTAACTGCAATTAAACATCACTGATATGTTGGAGGTAGAGAGTAGGTGAAAGGTTGTGCAGGCAAGGGACACAGGAGGTTGAGCAACCCTGAGACATTGGCACAGACATCATGACATGATGTCTCTTAAGACAGTGACGGATATGAGATCATCTGTCTAAGCAGACAGATAAACCCTATATAAGGTGGGTGCAAAAGTGGAACCTTTCGTTGGATCCTCCGGGCAGCTTCGAGCCAAGATCGAGATGGACAAAGAACTCTGCAGCTGAAGAAGAGCCGGGGCCACGGAGCCGAAGACTGTCCTGCTCATGGAGACCAACCCGTCTGGCCCACAATCTGTGGCTTCGAATCGCACTTCTCTCATCGGCTGGGTTCAGACCCCAAAGACAAAGATGAAGACAAAGGCAAAGACAAAGAAGAAGAACTGGTGCCTTTCTTCCTGCCAGCACCAAGTCCTGTGTGACCTCACCATCCATGCGGAGAAGAAGCTCATCAGACCTACAGAGATCCCTGCCTTCGCTGATCAACTTCCTCCTCCTGCTGCAGCACCTTCTTCATCATCGGGCCAGGTCTGGGGTTCGAAACGCCAAACTCCGTCCGTCTCTCTCAAAGGTTCCCTTTTTTAGTTCTCAGTGTCAGCAGTAGGGAAAGATAGACTAGATGATTGATTTTACTTATTTGATTATTTCTGCTACTGAATTAAGCTGTACTGACCCTTGCAAAACTGCCTTACTAATAAAATATTTAGCATAAAGAAAATCTAAAAGATGTTGTGGACATTCAGTTAATGAGTCACCTTAAAGTTCTTTGATGGTTGTAAAATAGCTGTGATGTTTGATTCTGGAGAGGAAGAAGTGGAAAATGTTTTTAGGTTGGTGGTAGCCCAAATGTAGAACATCATCCTTGGGACTCGCCCGAGTTACTAAAACCTACCTGGTTCAATAACAAATGCAAGTTGTAAAATAGAGAACGAGCGACCGTTAAGAGGTGTGCTCTGTGAAACTAGTTGGCTGTAGGCTGCTCAGTTTGGCTAATTCACAGGGGGAAGAAGGGTGGGACACCTGGATGTAGGCCGTCAGATAACCAGGCGAATCGTTTCTCGAAACCAGCTTAAACAGAGTTTACTTCAGTTCTGGACAGGGTAAATCCCAGCAGATTTAGGAAACTCAATTAACCCGTTAGAAGGAGAGCTGGTAGCACATCTCCCCTCTCAGAAGAGGAAGTACGAGAGTGAGAGAGTAGAGACAGAAAGGAGGGGGGGGTGTTGCGCAACAACACCATCAGGCCCAGCTTTCTTCCCTGCCTTTATGCAGTCAATAGCCTTACCCAGCTCTTCGTCTGTCATTTCAGCTTCCGATTGTTCTCTATAACCTTCATCTATTGAGGGAATAATTAACTTATTTAGAAATGAGTCGTGTTCCTGTAAATCAGAGGTGTCTTGAGAATCATACAGCCTTTCATAGTATTTTCTAAATTCTTCATTTATCTTGAATGGGTCTTGTCAAGAAAACTGGCATGGGGTTGTGAGATCTTTCCAGGTACACGCAGAAAAAGGTGCATGAGGGCCTAAAAATACAGCAATCTTGTGCTTTGATTATAATAATGATTGATTGTATATGTATGATATGGGTATAAGTACTCATTGGATAACATTCTGAAATGTATTTCTGAATGATGATCTGAAACAGTAACAACAATGAAATGATTATGTTTGATGATTTATAATAAGTGAAAGAGGTGATTAATTCTTAATGAATATCAAAGTTGTGATGATTTGAAAATTGATGCAAATGGTTTTTAATATAAGTTATGGGTTGACTGTGTTTAATGATTAATAACAGAGAAAATAGTGAGTGGAAAGAGAAGGGGAACTTGTGAGTTCCTGCTGTCGCAAGCAGTTCTGAACAGATGGCCAGGACACACAGGATGGGTGGTGCGGTGTGGTTAGCTAAGATCAACACGCTGGGGGAAGGACGGGACTTTCCACACTAGTCAGCAGACAGGAGGGGCCAACGGGGTTTTCCGTGAAAATCAGCAGATGTTCAGGAAACCACGTAAACTAAAACTCCCCATACATATACATGGCGGAGAAACGTATAAAAGCAGACGAAAAAGGAGAAGTAGGGGTTCTTTGTCCACGGCGCTGAAGGAGTCGAAACGGGGAAGCAGAGGAAACAGCAACGGACCGCACCCTGGAACCACGGGAGACTTGAGACTCAGCGCCGCCAAGAAGGGACAAGTACCGGACGCCCAAGCCCAGGTTCCTGATTCGGCCGTCGGTCTTACCTCAACCCAAATACATTGCAACAGACTTGGAGAAAAGACAAAGTTCCCGGAGGGATAAAGAGCTGGGTTTTTAAAGGATTTAACCCGTTCTACTTTGCTACTATTCTAAGGAAGATTTTTCCACATAAGGACAAAGATTCCGACCAAGGTCTCTGGATGTTCCTGTTGCTAAAGATCCATCAGCAACTGGGTGTGAGTTGAACTTCCCCCTAAAAAATCCATCTTAGAACATGCGACATAAGTTAGGGAAAGGAGACAGCATGGTATGGTTATACATGTGGATCTTATTATACTGCTCTCATATTATATACAATTGATTATTGATTTGTATGTCACATATCCCTGCTTAAGCTTGCTTAATAAATTCATACTCTAAAATTCTAATGAGGTTGGTGGACATTGGAATTAATTGAGTCGTTTAATCATTTTTCAGTTCTTTTAATAAATGTAAAACTAATGTACATGGTTCCAGTAAAGAGGTGGCTTCATAATTTCCTTTGGTGAGTGTAAATAATGACCCTGAGATTTACATCTGAGTCACTAAACGTAATCTAGCCGGTTCCAAGAGCGAGTTATAATTTAGAAAGTGAGCTACCGTTAACAGAAGTGGTTATTGGAATTAAGCAGCTGCGAGGGCTACTCAGCTGATTGTTTCTTAACTGTAAAGGGTCATAACTTCTGGATTGGAGGTAGTTAGAGCTAGACGAATCGCTTTCGCCACCAGTTTAAATAGATTATCTCTCATAGAGCACTTTTAGGGTAATACCCAAGTCTCAGAGATTTTCCGGACCTGTTAGACGGAGAACTGGTCAGTAGTCAGCCCAAAGGAGTTGTAATGAAGAGGTCGGGGCTGGCTATTGTGTGATAACAGACAGTCTACTAAAGTTTCCCCTTTACTATTAATAAGAGAGGTTATGTTTTTTTGCACTTCCAGTTTTATTTGCCATGCCAAGAGTTTCCCCTGTTTTTCTCCTTGTTCATAGAATGATTGATTTAATCTTAATAATCTGGAGGCCGCTCTGTCTGCAGATTCTTTTTCATATTGCGCCTTTAATAACAGCAATTCCTTCTCTGTTTCTGTGTTGCCATTTCTAAAAGCTTGCAGTTCTAATAATTTAATCTTAGATTCTAATTGTTGTCTGCTCTTGCGTTCTTTAGATTTTAATGGGGTGTAACTGATTATATAACCCCTCAAACATGCCTTAAAAGCGTCCCATTTTATACAAGCTGAAGTTTGTGTGGTATTGATACTGAAATATTCGTCTATCTTTATATTTATATAAATATTCGTCTCCAACATAATTAAGAAATTTCTCATCTTTCAGCCATTTCTGGTGTAAGCACCATCAAGGAGGGTCTCTCAACATGTTGTTATTAGAATGTAATAAATTACAGGGCGCGTGATCTGATATTAGTATGCTATCATAGCAACAATCAGTTATATTTGAGAGTAACAGTTCCAGTCGCCCCCTATAATGTATTTTCCTGTCAGCGATGAAAGGGCAAGAAAGGAGTTGGTATAGAAAACATCATCATCAGAGTTGGGACCATACACATTTACTAAGTTCAGAGTTTCTTGTAAAATGGACCCCTGAATAATCAGATATCTCCCCAATTTATCTTTAATAATATTGGTCACCTGAAAAGGAACAGATTATGAATTAGGATCATTACTCCCCTGGCTCTTGATGTAAATGGAGCTACATATACATCCCCCTGCCACCTCCTACGTAATTTTATATTTTCTTTCTCCAAGAGATGGGTCTCTTGTAAAAATACTATTTTAGAGTTTAAATCTTTCAGTTTGTTCATGACTTGTTTGATTTTTTTTGTTTTATGTAAGCCTCTACAGTTCCAGGATGTGCATTTAATTTCCATCCTCTGCGTCATGTCAACGTAAAAGACATTGATGCAATAACTCCACAAATATGTCCAAGAGGGGCAACAAAAACAACTGAACAGTTAACATACACCCACAATCCCTGAACTACCTGAACAAATAAAACCCCATTCCCAACCAAATAGTCAGGCCCTCCCAGTATATTGCTTCCAACCACTGACATGTATAGATCCTTATGATCTATTCTCTCAATTCTTAATCTCTACCAACAAAAAAAAAACTAAATATATGTACTGTACTCGACCTTCTCCTGCGTTTCCAACAGTCTAATTATCCCTATGCATTTGAGGTGATCTCTAGTGTGTATTATAGAGGTAGAACATCACAACAGAACAATGAATGTAGAAGTATAAGGTATATATAAAAAAATATATAATGCAGCTTCACGTTATACCATGTTAACATAATGATGATCTAACAAAACGGTATATTTATTAGAGACGCACCAACGCTACACTCCATCAGTACTGCATCTATTCAGTCACTCCGTTGCACTTATCTGTCCCTTCTGAATCCGATTGATGAACGTTTGGACCTCTGCTGGTGTGTTGAACTTGAAAGTTTCCCCTTGGTACGTTAGCACCAGTTTAGCCGGAGGGATGATGCCATGTCTCAGCCCGAGCTCGCGGAGGCGCTTGTGGACTCCATCGTACCGCTTGCGCTGCTTGTGTATCTAGCGACGTCGTTGTAGAATCTCACCCGCTGGTTCTTGTGGAGGATATCCGTTTTTGCTTTACTTGCTTTGAATATCAGATCCTTTTGTTTACAGTTAAGGAATCTCATAATTACGGTTCTTGGGGGTGCTTCTGCATTTCTTTTCGGGCCAACGCGGTGATCTCTTTCGAGAATCAGCGGATTTCTCAGGGCAGGCAACTCCAACACTTCTGGTAACCAGCTTTCCAAAAATCCACAGGCATCGGAGCCCTCTGCGCCTTCGGGGAGATTCACCAATCTAAGGTTGTTGAGGCGGGACCTCATTTCCATGTCAACTATTTTTTCCTCCATTAGCTTCTTCGTTTCCTCCAAGCTTTTAACTTTGTTAATTAGCGACATTTGCTCGTCTTCCATCGTGGACAAACGTTCCTCTGCATGCGTCAAATGCTTCGCACACTCACCCACTTCTTTGCTCACTGCTTCTATTGCTGTCATAACATCGTCAAATTTAGATCTGTGGTAGGAATCAATTCCTCCTTAGAAGGAGCAGCTGCTGCTGCTGCAGCTGCAGCCGTTGTTGTTGATATAGGCTGTGTTAAAACTGGAGAGACACCATCAGTTGGTGCAGGTACCGCTTGTTGTGGTCGTGGAATCGGGTAGGCGTCGAGATCTGGATCCAACACAGAGAGAGAACTCAAGTCCAGGTACAGACGTGTGGGAAGAGAAGAAGAATTGTAAGGTGGGGGTTTAACTCCCTTAGTTTTAGAAGCAGAAACATTTTCAGATTTAATCATAGAAATAGAAGCATTGTCATGTCGCCCCGCTATTTTCCCAGAATCATCCTTACATCCAGCCATTTGTTTAGCATTTTTCCATCTTTCCCTACAGTCTTGTTCTTTCATCCAGCATTCTAAACTCTCTTTATGTTTTTCAAGATCAACAAGACTCCTAGTCTCTATCTGTTTTTGTCTCTTAAAGCACGTTCTCTATTTTCTATTTCTCTTTGTACTTTTTTCAAAACAGAGAGTTTCAATGAACCACCCGTGGGGAAAATACCACATTTTATCCATTGATCCACTAAATTACACACTTTTTCCTCCATATTTTGTTATCATATAGTCAAACAATTCACCCTGAGGAGGAGATTGCATTCTGGAACCACGTAGACCCATTCTTCTTGAATTGGGTGGGATTTCCTCATTAGACTGCAAACGTCTTGCAGAATCCAACAAATCAGCTTTGTGGTAGCTCTGCCTCTTACTCCTTTAAGAGGGGCCTTTATTTCCAATAAAGGTCTTTAGGATTCTCTAAAGGTTTAGTTCCCCCAATTTAGAAAACCAAAACGTTAAGGACTTTCACTAGGACCCTCAGCCTAGAAACCCATGATTCCTTTTATTCTCTTCCGTTTGAGACTGTAATCCAAACAATGTCCAGAGGGACTCTTTCCCAACCGTTGTTTTCTTTTTTTAATTAATTATTATTTTATTTTATATAATTTTTATTCATTTATTTATTTATCTTATTAATTTCCCCCCGTGGGATTTTAACCCAACGTTTCCTCTTAACACCATCAATCTCTATTCCCCAGGGTGAAAGGCTTATCGGATCCTTTAGTATTTTAGATTTAAGAATTTGGAATTTGCAAAATGAATTTGTTAGCCTGAGTGAGTATCCCACCTAATAACAGTGGTTTTGAGTTTGTTGATCCCAGCACTGGAGCCGTGGAGCCGACCAACAGCCCTCATCACTCTTAATCGAGGTTTGAGGCTAGAGTTGAGTCCAGGTCGGCGCCTTAACGCTGTTCGTCGATGTCCTCGGATGTTCAGTCGAGGGATCCGGGTCACGGCACCAAACTGTCGTGGAAAAAACCTATTTCCAAGCACTGTTCAGGTGAAATCACTCAATCAGGTTTATTCATATATTGTGCACAATACAGAGAGCTTGTAGGACAATCAGTAACGAAGCAGGTCTGCACGAAAATCTCTGCCAGGCAGAGCCAACACATGAGTTTTGTACAAAGGGATAAGGGATCCAAAGCATGGGAAACAGACTGGTTCCCATGCAGCTGGGAAAAAACAACGTCCAACCTTGTTCATGTAACCCAAACAGCTTTAACTTGGTGGGAATATACAGAACTTAGAATAAACATATAGCAATACAACTAGCAGGTGTGACCTAATTGTATTTTTTCCACATCAACCCCAATGATTTTTCAGGTCCACCAGCATATTAGGGATGCACCGATTGTTCTCATTACTGGTCTTTAAAAAGCCTGGCATGCCGATCCCAATTTTGGCCGATTAACTGCAAACATGCAGACATGACCTGGTGAGCCTCAAGCCTTTCTTTTTGGAGAGCAGAAGAGTACAATGTTTGATATTTGGATCCCTGCTTGGGTAAATAACATCAGGAGGTAAGATTGGCTTCACATGCAAGTATTGACTAATCACCGATCTCCCAAATTTAAGGAAATCTGCTATGATAAATCTGGCTAGTAAATTGGTGCACCCCTACTGAATGTACAGTACCTCTAGTGAGTTCTGGTTCTGGAAGGACTCCTCCTTGTTGAAAGGGTCCCAAAAACCTCATAAGGGAGCAGAAAATGTATCCAGAATTTATTCCTAGATTCCTGTGTCATGTCAATTGTGCTGAGTTCATATGCAAGGCCAGCCCACTGTGGACATATCTAACATGAATTCACAACAGGATTATAATTGTTTTGGGTTTTTCATTAGTCTGAATGCTGTAGTCATTCAGGCACCACTTTTGGTTGTTTTACCTCCTTTCTGCCACCCGTGGTTTACATCTGGGCTACTCTGTTGTATTGCCTCAGTGTTTTAAGTCTTTCTCTCTGTCTCCCCTTGCAGTCTGTTTGAAGATGAAGTGATGTCCTATGTCCCTCCTCATGCCTTACTTCTCCCCAGCTACTGCCAGTCACCTCGGGGATCCCCTGTTTCCTCCCCGCAGAACTCACCAGGTATCTTATTGAAATATTAGCGAATACAAAAATATGTTCCTGAAACTACCGGTCAGTCCTTCTTTCTGTCTCACTGTAGGAACTCAGCGAGCCAATGCCAGAGCCCCAGCTCCTTACAAGAGAGACTTTGAGGCAAAACTCCGCAACTTCTACAGAAAACTGGAAACTAAAGGCTATGGTCAAGGCCCTGGAAAGCTAAAGTGAGCTGAATTTATATCTGTGTGTATCTTGTTACACATCCTCTCTTCGTTTTCGCTTATAGTTTGTGTTTCATGTTCATTTTTGTGCATATAAAGAGTGACTATCCGTCGGGACCATCTCTTGGAAGATGCTTTCAACCAGATCATGTGCTACTCCCGGAAGGACCTGCAGCGCAGCAAGTTCTACGTCAGTTTTGTTGGGGAGGAGGGGTGAGTGAGGTGGAAACCAATCTCGAAAAGAAAGTACAAGACAAGAGGTTTAAGCATTAATCTGTGTGTGTGTTACAGCTTGGACTACAGTGGGCCTTCTAGGGAGTTTTTCTTCCTGGTTTCCAGGGAATTGTTCAACCCATATTATGGTCTGTTTGAATATTCAGCCAATGACACCTACACCGTTCAGATCAGCCCCATGTCGGCCTTTGTAGACAATCACCATGAATGGTAATAATTTACACAAAAACACAAATTGTATTGAAATGAATGTACCACAATATAACTGATACATGTCTGAGAGTTATCAGAAGTTATTGGAATTTCAGCAGCCTGGAGGAATAGTTTCATGGTCCAAATGCTAGTTCTGATGCCCCATTTCAATCTTAGATAGAAGATTGGAAAAGTCTGAGGTCTACAGAGTGAAAAGAAATGGTTAGAGTATAGACCCTTGTGGCGCTCCTGTGCCTCTCGCCGCCTGGACAGAAACACGACCCTTCAGTCATAACGTGTTCTGTTTGTCAGGTAGACATTAATCCAGGTGACTGTTGAAGTCTCCACCTGTGTTTTGTGGAGTTTCTGACAGAGCCAATCAGACTGAATTGTGTTAAATGCACTGGAAAAATTAAAGAACATAATCCTCACAGTTCTGCCTGCTTACATGAGCACACTGCAGGGCAAGCATGTTTCCTTTCACAAGCTGATCTGCAGCCTTGTTCTGGTTCATTCTCTCCAGCTACTTCTTCACCTGACGTCTAGACTGCTCAAGGTGGCGGTGCCATTCTAGAATTTGATTGGCCCAGTCTAGTCAAAGAACCTTTTCTTCCAACAGACTGGGCCAACTTGTAATAAAACCACCCAATTTATCACTTCTACCATAATTATTTATGTCTGATGTTTATCTTTCAAAAGCAACTCTAAACAGGTGGGTGTTTAGTCTAGATTTAAGGGCACTCAAAATTTTGGCTGTTTTTCAGTTTTTTAGAAATTTGTTCCAGATTTACAGTGCATAGAAGCTGAATGCTGCTTCTCCATGTTTGCTTCTGGTTCTAGTCTGCTCTGCATCCCCAGACCTGAGCTGTCTGGAAGGTTGATACAACAACAGCAGATCTTTACTGTATTTTGGTGCTAAGCTGTTCAGTGATTTCTAAACTAACAATAGACTTATAGTCTGAGCTATAGGGAGCCAGTGTAGGGACTTTAAAACTGGGGAGTTATGCTCTATCTTCCTGGTTTTAGTGAGGATGGGAGCAGCAGCGTTCTGTATCAGCTGCAGCTGTAGGATTTTTTTAGGCAGACCTGAGAAGACACTGTTGTAGTAATTGATGCAACTAAATATAAACACATGAATGAGTTTCTCTAGATGCTGCTTAGACATTAGTTCTCTAATCCTGGAAATGTGACTTCTGTCCGCTTCGGTGAGAAGTTTCCAATTGAAACAAAGAAATCCCTGTTCTTTATGTAAGATTCAAACCAGTTGAATACTAGTTAGGTTGGAGAATCCAGTCGTTCCAGTAATATGTCATGGTCGACAGTGTCAAAAGCTGCAGAGGTCTAACAGAACCAGCACTGTGGTTCTCCCATAGTCCGTATTTATATGGATATCATTGAACGCGTTTACAAGGGCAGTCTCAGTAGTGTGGTGAGCCCGGAAACCAGACTGAAAGACATCAAAGCGGTTGGTTATCGTTAGGAAGCTATTTAACTGTTTAAACACAGCTTTTTCAATAGTTTTGCTGATGAATGTTAGGTTGGAGATCAGCCTGTAATTCTGCAGTAGTGATTTGTCCAAATTGTTCATTTTTATCAGTGGTTTGACACCTGCTGTTTTCAAAGCCTGGGGGAAACACCTGATGAAAGCGATGAGATTACTATTAGGATCAGATCATTTCTAATGACAGGCAGAACTTTTTCAAAGAAAGGTGTAGGTAGGATATCCATATAGCCGGAACTTGAACTTAATTGATTCATAATTTCTTCTAGGCTTTTATAGTTAAATTGTTGAAATTTAGCCATTTTTTTCTGTATTTGTTTTGTTTGGGCACAGCATTGGTACTGGATTTAGTGTGGATGTGCAGATTAAACCTTTGATTTTTTAAATTTTCTCTTCAAAGTTGGCAAATTTGTTACATGCTGCATTGATTGCAGTTCAGATGTTGCAGTCATTCTGTCAACTGTTGCAAGTAAAACTCAAGTATTGTTAATGTTTTTGTTTATGAATTCTGCAAAGAACGTTTCACTTGCGTGTTTTAGTGTTGAGTGATAGCTACACAGTATTTCTTTGTAGATTTCATAATAAACGGGAAGTTCAGTTTTACACCATTTGCATTCGGCACCAAGACATAGTTGTCTTGCAGATCTAACTGTGCATTTCTCCACTGAGACTTGTTCCTACCCGACATAATCTTCACTTTAATGGAGGCAATAAAATCAATGATACCTGAAATTTTAGAAAGGAAATTATCTATCAACTCATCTACGTCACTGCAGCTTACGGGTGAGGACAAAGAGTAGATTTGATTAAATGTTTCTGCTGTGTTGTCTGTGAAATAACTTTTTGTGATAGTAGCTGTTTTGGCTAAATGAGCCAATGTTGATTGTGCTTTCAAAGATAACAGCAAAATGATCAGACAGTGCAACATCAGTTACAGAGACATTGGAAATATTCACAGCAGATAATTAGATCCAGTGTGTGACCTCTATTGTGTGTTGCTTAGTTAATATGTTGAATTACACCAAGATTATCAAGAATATCCCACAGGTTTGTGTTCACTACAGTCATAAGGCTGAATATCCATTTGTTTGTGTGCCTCAGGTTCCGTTTCAGTGGCCGCATTCTGGGTCTGGCTCTGATCCATCAGTATCTGCTGGATGCCTTCTTCACCAGACCCTTCTATAAAGGCCTTCTCCGCATGTATGTTTACCCAGAATTAACCATGAACATAAACAAAGCATTTACCAATATTCATTTTAATTGTTTACAATTTTTTTATTGTAAGGCTACGCTCACTGGAAGCCCCAAAAACTCACACAAGTGCAGTCATTTATTGTTTGTCTTTTCCATTCTCCAGTCCCTGCGATCTGAGTGACCTGGAATATCTGGATGAGGAGTTCCACCAGTCTCTCCAGTGGATGAAGGACAATGATATAGAAGACATGCTTGACCTCACCTTTACTGTCAATGAGGAAGTGTTTGGACAGGTCAGACTCTGATATTACCTACATATTTAAATGCTTACTGCTATCTTGTTAACATGTGATCAATTAGAAAATATTGAAATAAAGTTTTTGGTCACAAATATACCTTTTTTTAATTTTTTTGGTTCAGATAGCCTTTATTTGCGAGCAGTTAGACAGAAAAGTAGGTACTAAGACAGTGGTTCTTAACCGGGGTTCGATCGAACCCTAGGGGTTCGGTGAGTCGGTCTCTGGGGTTCGGCGGAGCCTCCGCCACAAATATTTTTGTAACATCAATTTGATCAATTATGTAAATTCGTCATGACACACCCCGCTTGGCCATCACTTGCTGCAGGTGATCACGTTACATTAATTGACCAATCAGTGCTGCGGGGAATTTAGCGTGCTCAGTAGTCACCGTGTGGTTTCTTTCTTAATGTTTTAATCCATACTATGTCAAGCAAAAAAAGAAAGTGGTCGGACGAATATGTACAACATGGATTCACATGTATCACAGAACGTGATGGGAGTCAGCGTCCTATCTGCATGATTTGCAATGTCAAGTTGAGCAACTCTAGTCTCACACCGGCAAAACTGAAGGAACACTTCTTGAAGCTGCATGGAGATGGGGAATACAAGAACACAACGCTCGCTGAATTCAAGGTGAAAAGAGCCAGATTCGATGAAAGGGCCACTCTGCCTGCTCTTGGATTTGTATCCATGAACAAAACGATCCTCACCGCATCGTACGAAGTTGCTTACCTGATCGCAAAGCAGGGCAAGCCGCACACCATCGGTGAAACACTCATAAAACCAGCGGCGTTAAAGATGGCGAATCTGATACTCGGAACAGCGGCCGAAGGTAAATTATCCCAAATTCCTCTTTCAAATGACACCATCAGTGACAGAATAGAGTGCATGAGTAAAGACATCTTGGCTCAAGTAGTCGCAGATCTAATTTCAAGTCCGGCAAAATTCAGCCTTCAACTCGACGAGACCACAGACGTTTCTAATCTAAGCCAGCTTGCTGTTTTCGTGCGCTATGTGAAAGACAACATCATAAAAGAAGAGTTTTTATTTTGTAAGCCTCTTACAACAACAACTAAGGCAGCCGATGTGAAGAAGTTTGTGGATGACTTCCTCAGAGACAACAATCTTTCATGGGATATGGTTTCTGCAGTTTGTACGGATGGAGCTCCAGTCATGCTGGGAAGAAAGTCTGGTTTTGTTGGGCTAGTAAAAGCCGATGCACCACACATCATTGTTACGCATTGTATTCTGCACAGACATGCGTTGGCAACAAAAACCTTGCCTCCAAAAATGGCAGAAGTATTAAAAACTGTAGTGGAATGTGTGAACTATGTGCGAAATAGTGCTCTGAGGCACTGCATCTTCAGTGAGTTGTGTAAAGAAATGGGCTCTGAATTCGAGGTACTCCTGTACCATTCTAATGTTCGGTGGTTATCCCGGGGACAGGTGCTGAATCGTGTTTTTGCCATGTGTGTGGAATTAGCCCTGTTTTTGCAAGAGCACCAACATTGTCATGCAGATTGCTTCAAAAATCCTGAGTTCATTCTCATTTTAGCGTACATGGCTGATATATTCGCAGCTCTAAATCATCTCAATCAGCAGATGCAGGGTGGTGGAGTCAACATCATGGAAGCAGAAGAAAACCTGAAAGCTTTTAAAAAAAAACTACCGTTATGGAAACGACGAACAGAGAACAATAACTTCGCAAACTTTCCCCTTCTGGACGACTGTGCAATTAAGATCGAAGATGTGTCTGGAATCGGAGACATTTCTGTATCCATGGAACTGAAGCAAACAATTGCCACGCACTTAGATGAGCTTGCAAAGTCTCTCGACGGATATTTCCCTACAAGAGAGTCATATCCAGCATGGGTGAGACAGCCGTTCACGTTTGCTGTTGAGACAGCAGATGTCAATTATGAATACCTTGACAAAATCACTGAAATTCAGCAGAGCCAGGTTCAACAGCAACTCTTCAGAACAACAACACTCTCAACGTTTTGGTGTCGACAGTTGGAAAAGTACCCAATTATTGCTAAGAAAGCCCTGGAATTTTTTATACCATTTGTTACAACATACTGTATCTCTGCGAACAATCCTTTTCGAGGATGCTGGACATAAAAACAAAGAAAAGGAACAGACTTTGCTGTGAAAATGACATGAGAGTAGCACTTGCCAAGGTGAAGCCACGCATATCTGAACTGGTCTCTCAAAAACAACAGCAGAAGTCACACTGATTTACAGGTATGTAATTTGTTGTGAGTTGTGTTGGTTTTGTTCTTTGATCAAGGTGATGTTCATGCACAGTTCATTTTGTGTACCAGTAAAAAAAATATATATATATCTACGTCTTGAATTTGGAAAAAAATCATATTTGATTTATCACTAAAGAAGGGTTCGGTGAATGTGCATTGAAACTGGTGGGTTCGGTACCTCAAACAAGGTTAAGAAACACTGTACTAAGAGAAGGGGAAGACATACAGCAAAGGTCATCAGGTCTCGAAACTGTGACGTCCATGTAAGGATTGTGCATTGCCCCTGCGCTACCACAGCAATCCATCATAAGTATTTTCTTCTGTGTAATGTGACTCCATAACGTTTGCAGACTACAAATTACCTGTTTTTAGATTATTTACTACATGTTCAAAAGAAAATGCAGCTTGGCAAGCCTAAGTACCTAGGCGCAATGCTACTTGTCAAACTACTGGATGGTGTTTGCAAAGCTGCCAATCCAAGACTGCCATTCATTTTCCTTGGCGATGATTGACAAGAGATAAAACTGTAGCTTCTGCAGTCTTGCTAAGACTGTTTCCGCTGTGTGCATTAATGCATATTAAGATATATTAGTGTTGATCTAATAAAAAAATATATTGTTCCATAGTATAAGTCGCATTAGTCAAAAAAACGGAAAAAACAACAACATATCAGACATACTGGAAGGTAAGTCACATTTAACCTTTCAGAGTGAAAGTTCAATGAGAAAATTCAGTGAATACTCTTGTCTTCTCCCATCTTAACTTTAATGCTGATGTTTCCAATTGGGGTGCAGTTTTCTGGCTGAATTTTTATCTTTTATCTTTAAAAAGCCGGACCTGCCAATTCCGGTTGAAAGCAACAGTCAATTGCTGATCTCCCAAAATTAAGAAAATGAGGGCCGATTTATCAGTGTACCCTTTGTTCCCAAACCCAGCTCCACTGAGGTCGTGGATTCTGCTTTTGAAAGTGGCTAAAGCATTATTACATCAGTCTCTCTGACTTTCAGACTCAAACACTGATTTAGCTTTGAGCTAAACATGCTTTTTGTAGATCACAGAACGGGAGCTGAAACCTGGTGGAGGGAACATCCCTGTCTCAGAGAAGAACAAGAAAGAGTACATCGAGCGAATGGTGAAATGGAGGATAGAGCGAGGAGTCGTCCAGCAGACTGAAAGCCTGGTCAGAGGTTTTTATGAGGTGGGGTTGTGTCAGCTCTGTAAAAGCAAAACAGTTTGTAAGGCATATTTCAATCTTACAGAACATTTATTACCTTTACAATAAATGTCCTTCTTCAGGTGGTGGATGCGAGGTTGGTGTCTGTGTTTGATGCCAGGGAGCTGGAGCTGGTCATTGCTGGCACTGCTGAGATTGACTTATCAGACTGGAGGAGCAATACTGAATACAGAGGAGGTACACAGGGATCAATAAAGTAATCTCTGAAAAAATGTTAAATGTTTTCTTAGAAATAATAGTGGTTGACCCTCCTTCTAGTTGAAACACAGTCTGGAAGATTATGGATTTAGATTTAAGTTTTTTCCAGTTCTGGATCAAATAATGAGAAATTACAGTATGGAAATTTACAGACTTTATTTCCTATTCTTCCTTCTCTCCTTTATTCCTTGTGTCCTTCCTTTCTTGTATATTTTCTTATTTACCTGTCATCACTTTTACTTCCTCTGTCGTGTACTTCTTCAGTTCTCCCTTAATTTTTTTCTGTGACTCCCTCATAAATAAAACTATTTTCTTTTTTCCTGTTTTGATTCCTTAATTGTGTCAATGACACATTTATTTGTATAGCACTTTAAAAACGGGTTTAAAACTGCACCAAATGCTGTACAAAATTTATAATAAAATAAGTTGATGAAAAGAAACAGAAAATACAAGAAAAAAATGTATAATGTTAAATAATAAGAGTAATAATAAGTAAACAAAATAAAAACACCACAACAGAAGAGCTACAGTATCAGGTCTCAATTAAAGGACATAGAATAAAAATGAGTTTTAAAAAACTATTTAAAATGATCCAGGTTGTGGGCAGATCTAATCTGGAAAGGTAGATTATTCCATAGAATAGGAGCAGCAACGGAGAAGGCCCGATTTCCTTTTCTCTCAAAGCCAGTCCGAGGGACTTTCATTTGCAGCTGATTGTTTGATCTTAAAGTTCTGGACACAGAATGAAGTTTCAAAAGATCCTGAAAATAAGGAATGGCTAACCTGTTTAAAACTTTATAAGTTGCTAAAAGAATCTTAAAATCTATTCGATATGAAACAGGAAGCCAGTGTAAGGAGGCCAATATTGAACTTAGATGGTCATGCTTCCGGGTGCCTGTAAGAAGCCGAGTTGCTACATTCTGGATCACTTGAACAGGCTGTATCAGTGATTCATTCATGCCTTTACAAAAAAATTACAATAATCCAATCTACATGTAATGAAGGCATGGATAATTCCTTCAAAATCCTTTTAAAAAAAAATCTGATTTCACCTATGTTAAAATCCGCAAGTGATAGAAACTTGATTTAGCAACAGAACTAACTTGTTTGTCGAATTTTAAACAGCTATCAAAGATAAAACCAAGATTTCTGGCTGAAATCCGACAAAACGGAGCTAAAGAACCAAGTATCGAGTCTGGATTTTTAGTGTGAAGGTTTTGACCAAATAATATGACTTGAGTTTTGCTATGATTGAGTTGAAGAAAATTTAGTTCCATCCATGATCCAACTTCAGCTGTTCTGTCTTTTTTCACTCCTTCCTTGTGTGTTTCCTCTTTATCTCGTCTCCTTCCTTTTTTTCAGCTCCATCTGTCAGTTTCTGCTTTTTTCTGGTTGCATATGTAATGCCATACATATGGAACCATATGTTCCACTGTGCCTGCGTACACTGAACCATATTTGTAGTTTTGCATTTTAACTTAGTGAGAACAACTGGGAAGTCTTGGGTACTGAATGGCATGGAACTCTGATATGATATATGTATGCGGACCCAGTTCATAATGATACAACAGGATGTGTCGTTTTCAGGTTACCATGACAACCATATTGTGATCCGGTGGTTCTGGGCTGCAGTGGAAAGATTCAACAATGAGCAGAGATTACGACTCTTGCAGGTAGGCTAGTTTGTACATGGGAATGTAGCAGATGTCAAGCTAAATATTAGCATAGTAGAATATTTTTATAGATGTAACCACTGTTCTAGTTTTCCCCTATGAACAGCGCCCAGATTCTCTGACCTACTATCAACTACCTCACAATGAGAAAATAATGTATTAATTGGCAACAATATATGTAGTGAATAGAGTGCGTAACTGAGCACAAGAGCAAGACATAGCTATAAGTAAGATCTAAATGCAGTGCGACTGTGACCTTATACTAAAATAAGGAAGGAAAATGGTAAAGTTGAATATGTACCAGTTTAATAAACCGTACTGGTCACTAATAAACCAAGGGCAATGCACATTAACAGAGCACAGATAACTTTCAGCACCATGGAACAATAGCACAGAAGGTATCCCACCCATTAATTAGATATTAATCGCAGGAAGTGCTACACTCAATATTACAACCCCAATAGATTAGTAATAAGATTTTAAGCACACTTAGTGCAACTGTGCTGTCTCAGAACCAGAACTGTTCAAAACAACCCCTTTAAACAAGTGGTATTCAATAAACAAAAACAATAAAGCTGAATGTATGAAATACAAATACTGTTGGCACCAACCACACTATTCAGTTTCTTGAGTTATTAAAGCAGTCCGTTGGCTTTTCAAACGTTGCAGGCCTGAGGAGACTCTGTTAGCATTCGTCCTCGGAATAGCAGTTCCAATGATGGCGGCTCCCAGAACAACCACGAGGAATGGGTTACTCACCCCACCATGGATTACCAGTTTTAACCGAACGGCAATAAAACCGCTCCAACTTCGGTCCCACCGTCCGTTCCGGCTCACGAGCGAGGTTCGGATCTGCAGCTCCAAAATCCAAGCAAAACGTTGAGCGTGGTCCGGATCCGTGGCTCGAAAAACCAAGCAAAACGTTCAGGAAAAGTTGGTAGCTCCAACAGGTTAGCAATAAAAAAAATATATAATAGTCCACAGCGGCACAGGTCCAACCTCGTCCATGAACGGCCGCCGGCCGACTGACTGTGCTTAGCAGCGGCACTTACACCTCCAGTATCGTTCTCACCCCAGTCCATCACAACCAATCAAATTGCTTAAACTTGATTTTGCCCTTGACTGACCAGTAAGGTAGAGCCAAGTAAAACTGATGCATTTACTGGCGGTAGTAAATAACAATATGTGAGTGTAAAACATTTACCAAGTTAAGAAAACGTGATTACTACTGTTTAAGGTGAAAAGAGCTACAATGCATTGTATTTAAGAAAATGTTTAAGGAGTGTGGGAGAAAAGAGTGATATATATATATATATATATAACCTGAGGGGTTACATACAGTGACGTGCGGTGAGGTTCATAGCTGGTGAGGCACTGACGTCATCAGAATCAGATTTGCAAATAGATGCATAGATTGACAGCAGTTTACAAGTTATGTTTCACTTCTGCATCCTTACACATACAAACTGTAGCTCACAAAACACACATTTCCTTAAAAAACAAAACAAAATAAATGTTATTACTGTCTTACCTGCTTCGATTGAAAGTCCACTTGAGAAAACTTTTTAGTGTTGTAATGTAGTCATCCATGTCGAAAGTCGGGATAAGCGAGAGGAAAAAAATCACTATCTCTATTATAATCTATCGCTGCACTTGACTTGCTTCCCGAATCGTTTAGCCTAGCTCGCTGTCACTTACTCGGCAGTTGAGAAGTGAACAAGACGAACGTCTGGGATCTTGAGCGCCCCCTGCCATGAGGCAAGAGAACTGCCTGCCTCACCTCGAACCTGTTCTCTGCCGTTTATAATCGCTCATTACACGAAACACGTTACACAAACACAGTTGGTGACAAAAAGCACTGTACATTATATACATAAGCTAAATTAATGGAAATAAGTTCACATATTAAATTTGTTTAAACCATTTTATTGACGCCGTACAGCAACATGCTCTCTCCGCTTAGCAGCCAGCGCAGAGCCAGGGGTTGCGCAATCCAAGGTGAGGCAGAGCTCGCTGCTGCCTCACCGGCATCGCTTCCAAGCATTTGAATGGGAAAATAAGAAAATTCAGCGATTTTGAACAAATAAAAATCGAAATTGGTGAAGCTACATGAAAAATAAATATTTTTTAGTACAAACCACCGGATGAATATAACAATTTAAATTACTTTATGATTATATATTTTCTTTCTTTCCATGATGGCTGGTGAGGCACTGCCTCACCTGCCTCCCCTGACTGCACGTCACTGATAGATAATTTCATTCAAAAAGTAAAGAACGTGTATTTTTAATGTCCATGGAGTGATGTATTTTGGACATATAAGTAATATGCACCAACAGATCTTTCTATTTTAAGATTCAGATTTTCTGAAAATCTGAAGTTTGACTGTAATCCAAAATCATTGAGTAATGTGTAATGAATTTATAATGAGATTCACTCTTCAGACAAAATAATAAATAAAGAGACTTTAACTGAAATATATTTGTTTTCCACACTAATTCTGCTCCCTCTTTGTCTCCATCTATTGAGTTTGTGACAGGAACATCAAGCATTCCATATGAGGGCTTCGCTTCACTGCGTGGCAGCAATGGACCTCGCAGGTTCTGTGTGGAGAAGTGGGGAAAGATCACCTCACTGCCCAGGTGCCTGATCTTGATGACACTTTAATCCAGTTTAATTAGGGCTGAGAAAATTTTGTCCTCAGATCTAAGACACCTGATTCAGATAATCGAATCATCTCTTTAACCCGTCCATCAATTTTAGCAGGTGTTTAGAACACAAAAGACACCTTAAGAATTAGAGTTGCAATTCTTAACAACGTACTATGGTTCTTTAAGAATAATTAAAAAACTAAAACCCAACCGTTTTTAATATTGCTCTGTTTGGTCTTATAGGGACATCTACAAGGTTCACAGTAGGGCTGAACAATACGGCTTAAAAATGTATCAAAATATCAGCACTATGTATTGGTTGATATTGATAATTATTAATTAGTTTTAAGTTTTACATATCTGGAAATACTGCTAAATTTTTTGGTGTGACATTTCCTGTTTTATTCACAGCTTTCACTTTTATTTTTAAGTAGTTTTGAAGAACGGCAATGAAACCTTAAACTGCTGCTGTGCAAGTTGTTCAACAGGGTTGTTGCTTGTTAATCAAAGATTGAGTGAGTTACAGATGCCACTCACCTAATTTAGCTGCCTGTGATACGTTAAGTGGCTAAAGTCTTTCCTCTGCCTATATCCCCCAGAATGAGGTGCAATACTAGATTGGAGTTCAGTGAAATTACTGACAATTTTATCAGATGTACAGTATGTATAACTGACATCTGTATAACTGTCTGTCACAACATATATTGTTACTGGTTTATTGTCCAAACCCATTTTACAGAAACTAAATGACACTAAATTAAAAATGAATGACTTGGTTGATAAATAATAAAAATCGAAAGAACAGGTTGAATACATTTATGGTAATCAGTTTGAGTATCTAAAAAAGCTTGGCTCTATGTATGGACCGTTGCAGCTTGACGTCACCTGCTCAAGATCCCACCCCCATCTCCCTGCTGGGGGTCAAAAAGCTGCTGACTGACGATGACTATCTTTGGTTTTAGTTGTTATCAATATAATGCACTAAATCTTAAATGTATAGAATAGAATAGAATTCAACTTTATTGTCATTGCACTGTCACAAGTACAAGCAACGAGATGTAGTTTGCATCCATCCAGAAGTGCTCTACGAGATATAAATATTTATTTACAGATGTACAAGACTATGTATGTATGGACTGTAAGGGGTTATACCAAAGAGATATACTGTAGATATTATACAGATTATACAGAATATACAAGAATGTTAGGGAATGGATTATATATGTATATAATATAAAGATAAATAATGGCAGATAAAATTTACAGGTTGTATGTGTGTGTGAAGAAAACAGTCCGTGATGTGTGTGTGTGTGAGGATAGTCCATGTGTTATTGTTGTATGAGAGGATAGGGGAGTACAGTCCTTATAGTTTATGTTTTATGTCAGGAGGCGTTCAAAAGCGTGACAGCTGTGGGAAAGAAGCTGTTCCGGTGCCTGGTGGTTCTGGTCCGTAGGCTTCTGTAATGCCTCCCAGAGGGCAGGAGGGAAAAGAGTGTGTGTGCTGGGTGAGTGGAGTCCTTTGTGATTTTCCCGGCCCTTTTCAAACACCGCTTCCTGTAGATGTCCTTGATGGCAGGGAGCGGTGCCCCGGCGATATACTGGGCAGTTTTCACCACCCTCTGCAGCGCCTGCTGGTCAGAGACAGAGCAGTTCCCTTACCAAGCTGAGGATGCTCTCAATGGTGCAGCGGTAGAAGTTCGTGAGGATCTCTGAGGACAGGTGGTTCTTCCTCAGGGTCCTCATGAAGAAGAGGGGCTGATGCGCCTTCTTAATGAGTTTGGAGCAGCTGGTCGTCCAAGTCAGGTCCTCGGAGATGTGGACTCCCAGGAACTTAAAGGTGTCCACACGCTCCACCACTGTCCCCTTAATGTGGATGGGTGGATGTAGGTCAGCATTCCTCTTGAAGTCTACGATAAGCTCCTTGGTCTTCTCGGTGTTCAGCTGCAGGTTGTTTTTGTCGCACCACTCAGCCAGACGGTCTACCTCCTCCCTGTAAGCGGCCTCGTCATTATCTCTGATGAGGCCGATCACCGTGGTGTCGTCTGCGAACTTGATGATGGCGTTAGAGCCATGGACAGGTCTGCAGTCGTAGGTGAAGAGGGAGTAAAGGAAGGGACTCATCACACAGCCTTGTGGCACTCCGGTGTTTATGATGATGGTGGATGAGAAGTGGTTGTCCAGCCGGACATGTTGAGGTCAACTGGTCAGGAAGTCGAGTAACTAGTTACACATGAGTGAACTGATGCCGAGGTCTGTGAGTTTGGTAATGAGTTGTGATGGGATGACAGTGTTGAATGCTGAACTAAAATCTAAGAACAGCAGTCTGGCGTAAGTGTTCTTACTGTCCAGGTGAGAAAGGACAGAGTGCAGCGCTATAGAGACTGCATCCTCTGTGCTCCTGTTCTGCCTGTATGCAAATTGGTGGGGGTCTAGTGTGGGGGAGAGACAGGATCTGAGGTGTGCTAGGACCAGCCGCTCCAAGCACTTGGTAATGATGGGGGTAAGGGCTACCGGGCGGTAGTCATTGAGTCTGGTTGGGTTGGGATTCTTGGGAATTGGGACGATGGAGGTAGACTTGAAGCAGGTCGGTACCACAGCGCGGGCCAGGGACAGGTTGAAGATGTCCGTCAGCACTCCTGCCAGCTCCCCAGAGCACGTTCTGAGGACACGTCCAGGTATGCCATCAGGACCCGCAGCCTTGTGGGATTTAATCCTGCTCAGAGCCGCTCCTACGTCAGTGGGGAGGAAAGTCAGTGGCTGTTGGCCTGGGGTGGTAGCTGCTTTGGTTGCAGTTATGGTATTCCCTCTCTCAAAACAAGCATAGAAGTTGTTAAGTTCGTTGAGGAAGGAGACGTTAGTAGAAGCGGGGGTGGTATTGGGGTTCTTGTAGTCTGTGAGAATCTGAAGGCCTTGCCACATACGTCGGGGGTTGGAGTTAGAAAAATGATCCTCCACCTTCCTTTTGTAGTGGTGTTTGGCCTTCTTGATTCCCTTCTTCAGCTCAGCCCTGGCTTCACTGTAAGTCTGTGCATCCCCTGACCTGAAGGCGATGTTGCGGGCCTTCAGCAGGAGACGAACGTCTCGGTTCATCCAGGGTTTCTGGTTGGGGTACATGGTAATGCGTTTGCAGGTGGTGACACGTTCTGTGGTGGTGGAAATATGGTTCAGTACAGATGAGGCGTACTGATCCAAGTCTGTATGGTGGTAAATAGTCCAATCTGTATTCCTGAACTGGTCCTGGAGCACAGCGTCTGAGCCCTCTGGCCACACCTTTACTGTCCTCACGGTAGGTTTCACACATTGGATGAGTGGTAAGTACCGAGGTGTGAGGAACAGGGAGAGATGGTCTGATTGTCCGATGTTGGGGAGGGGTGTCACATTGTAGGCTCCAGCCAGATTGGAGTAGGGTCTTGTCTCCTCTGGTGTGGCAGGAGACATGTTGGTGTAATCTGGGAAGAACTGTCTTCAAGTTGGAGTGATTGAAATCACTCGCAAAAATAAAAGCAGTCTCGGAGTATTTGGTTTGGTGTTTGCCAATAGCCGCATAGAGTTCTTTCATGGCTAGCTTGGCGTTAGCATCGGGGGGGTGGGGAATCGAGGTGAATTCCCTTGGGAGGTAATAAGGTCTGCATTTGACAATTAAAAACTCCACATTCTGTGAGCAGTGACTCTCGGTAGTAGCAGAGTCTGTGCACCAAGCTTTGGTAATATAAATGCACAAACCTCCGCCTCTGGTCTTGCCGGATAGTGATGGAATTTTCGGCTCCTTTTCGAGATGCGGCTCTAATGGCTCTTCTTACTGTGGAGAGCCGACTCTTTCGGCTCCCCATATATATTTTTGACATTATTAATTAATTAATAGCTTAAACCTAATTTTATAATATTTTGTTTCATTATTGACATTGTTAAGCACTTATGATGAGTAAAAATGCTGCATAACAATGCTTTATAAATAAACCTTTTATTATAACCAATTAAATTATCACAAAATAGCACCACTTCCACAAAAATAACTTAAAATAAATTAAACAGTTAAATATAAATACAAACACCCACCACAATACGAAAAAGTATCAAAGCAGCTTCATAACAGAAAAGGTGCCACAATACAAATATCAAATAATATTCAGTGTTATGTGTGATTGGTCAGATGTGTGGAGCACACGCTTGACATGAGGGCAGTGGACCGACCGAGGGAAAAAACTCTCCGCTGTAGCGCTGGCAGAAGAGCAAAACGCGCAAGGAGAAGGAGAAGGGGGGGAGAGACAGCGAGGCACCGCAGGACAAAATAAAACGATGTGGGGAAAAACTATCGGCTCTGGCACTTGCAGAGCACAAGCACAACGACAGGGAGGCGGAGAGACAGCGATATACTGTAGAAAAAAACCCGGCTCCCAAATAGGATCCTAAAACGGCTCCCATTGTGGAGCCGGTTCCAATCGTTCACGTCAAAGAGCCGGCTCTTAGAGCCGGATCGTTCGCGACCGACACATCACTATTGCCGGAAGCATCTGCTGTCCTCTCGGCTCGGTGTGTGTGGCGTCCACTTAGCTGGATAGCATTGTCCGGGCAGCTGTTGTTTAGCCATGTTTCAGTGAAAAACATGACATTTGAGTCCATAATCCGTCTGTCACTCGTAATGGTTAGTCGTAACTCATCCATTTTATTAGCCAGAGAATGGACATTGGCGAGGAAAATGCTGGGTAAAGGGAGCCGCTGTTGTGTTAGCTTTAGCCTAGCTCGCACCCCTCCACGCTTACCCCGCCTTTGTTTACGTTCTCGTCGCGGCCTGCGTACACTTCCACCCAGCCGGGAGAAGTGAGCAGCCTCCGGTGTTCTGGAGATCTCTGGGATGAGTCGGAGATCGGCGATCATAGAGTCAAATTTGTAGCTCCAAAGGTCCAGAAGTTCATGTCTGCTGTAGCGCAGCAACGCTGTGCAATTCTTTAAAAAATGTCCAGTCATGAATAGATAAAAAACCACTAAAGAGCAGATTCTGGAGAGACGCTGAGCCTCGCGTTGTTCACGCGCCGCCATATACAAAAAATACAATGCTTTAAATCAAGATAAAAAAAATAGCAGAGGAAGGAAGTAGTTCAGTTATTATTGCTTGAGTTGGACAACCATAATATGTAGATGTCATGTGGAATTCTGTCTTGATTCAGTTACAAAAAAAAGACCTGAACACAAACTCTGTCAGATCAAATTCAAATTCAAAAATGCTTTATTGATTCCAAAGGGAAATTAAATGTTGTAACTTGTAATTTCAAGTCTTCAAAGAGTTATTTTAAGACTTGGATCTTGAGGACTCTATCTATCCACCGTCTACCCCCTGCAATTTGCTGCACCCTAACGACTGATTAAGACTTTATTTATTTATCTATTTATCACTGATGTACCACTCCTATTTTGTTATGTTCTAGAAACATAATGACAAACAAAAGTTCTTATGTCTTAACACACAACATTAATGGTTAAGACTATAAGGTTAAGACTACATAGCATAATTAAGACTACACACCTTTACTTGAAGTGAAGATGATCCCAGTAGTGTTGAATAAACTCTGAATTCCTTCTAGAAAACGTGAGAACCTATTGATCAAAATTGTTTGTAAAACCAGTTAATGAAAATTAAGTTCTAAATATTGTTAATGCTGAAAAAATAAAACATCCTCTGACTATAATGACATTGATATGCTATTGGTAAAAAAGTACTTCAGGGGATTTTTAACAAATCTACAGGAGAGAGAATCTACAACTTTTGAATACTATTACCTCAGAATTCATTACAATTAAAAGCTGGTTGGATATGAATATGTATTGCCCCAAGGACACAACAGAGGCAGACATAGTGAGAATTGAATCGGCGAGCCACCGATTGCAGGACTAAATCCTACCACCATCACCACTGTCATTCCGAAATTATGTGCATTTTCCAGACACAGTGTCATTTTATAGTACAATCAAGTGACTATTACCTTCAGTTGTTATGAAAATGGTTTATGTCTCAAAAACAGCTTAAAAATGTTAAGTAAAAAAAATTTGACTTCACAACATCTGATGCCTAGAAATTAGCTTCTGTCTAAGAATTTCCCTCCCTTTCCCACAGTCTTCCTTCAGCACATCATCACACAAAGTTTCTCCAACTATGCCGTTTTTACATCTGTCCTTAGGAGTGTTGCAGTTTGTATAAAAAGCTCAGCAGACTGCTGTTCCACTAGGTGTTTGCTTATTGCTGCTGCTGCCCTAACCCTAACCCTTATTGCTGTGGTTTCTTCCTCAGAGCTCACACATGTTTCAATCGATTGGACCTGCCACCATACCAGTCCTTCTCCATGTTGTATGAGAAGCTGCTGACTGCTGTGGAAGAGACCAGCACCTTTGGGCTAGAATGAGATGCTGTCCTTGTCCACTGGCCCAGTTTTCTACAGCACTTTTGAACCTGCTGTTGGTAAAGAGAGGAGGCCATATTAGAAGAAAAGACATTGCCCTTTCATCAGCCTTCAGTGTACCCAAAACTGTTTTTTACTCAAAGGATGACTTAAAAGCCTTGATTGGCAAAAACCTAATGACCCGGTTTTAAAGCATTTTAAAAAGCACCATCTGGTAATGTTCAGCGATTGGTTGGTAGGTAACATCAAGTCCAAGACCTCAGTCAAAAAAGAGAAAGACCAATTAGTATAGACTGTGTCTCTACTCAGCCTGAAAATCACTTTGCCTCAGATATTTTAAATCAAGACTGACCTTTTGAAATGACTCCACTGAAAAGGTAAATGCTTTATGTTGCACTCCTATTTTGCACGCTTTCACTTGTAACACTAGACGAATGAAGCCCTACACTGCCTTCAGGACTGACATCAGTGCTGCCTAGCCCTGACCATTCAGACACCTGTTTTTACACATTACAGAAGGGAAGTAAGTTTTTTTGTTTCAAAAGCTAAGCTAATGGAGTTTGTTTTTTTAGTTTGAATGAATTATCGAAATACAAGAATGCCCAGCAAAATCAGATCCAAGTACAGCAATTATTTGGAACTTCCCAATTTAGAAACGGCTTGTGTCAATTTTGAAAGCATTGTGGGAATTTCTAATTGAACCTTAAAGCTAACAGTTGATTTTGGATTGTACGTAGTTAGGAGATTTTGTATTAAATTTCAGTATTTTCCATGACAATAAGGGATTTTCTTTTTCGGAGGGATCTGAATGTAACCAGACTTAGCCTTCACAATAATTCATCACTATATAATTGTGTTAATTGGTTGAAGTGAACATTAGATGGAATTTGAATTTTTGTCATGTCATGATGTAAAACCTCCTTTCCATTAGATTTAAAACTGTCTTCATACATCCTTCAGTGTGTAATACACACTATATTTAACTGTAAATAATTGGATCTTCATCAATGTCAATGCTGGGATTGCCTTTGGAAGAAATGAGTGCATTGTGAATTCTTTAACAGGAAAGCAAGCTGCAGTTAGAGACAGACATCAAAAGCATTGATTAACTGATACATTGATGTATCAGTTAATCACTGTCTGGTACACAGTTGTCTATACTTTCAACCATGTAATTCGCTCAGAGCTACAGACAATAGCTGCTGTCTATAAATCTCAGGATTATAAGATATTTTCCAAATTACATTGTTATTCATGAATGTGGAATAATTTTATTTTCGAAAAGTTTGATTTTCACTGTGACCAAAAGTAGTATTTTATTTTATTGTTTTAGAAAATATTATTGTTATATTTCATCCTGTCAGCCATGTTGTGAGAAGAAGCAAAACATATTTAATTCCTTTATGAGCAAAAGTGCATTTGAAGTTCATCATTCAATTTGTGGAGAAAATCATCCACAAATGGAAACCTTTAAAGTGGATATATCATTTTAAACCCTTCCTTTTCACATCTAAATCATTCTCTTCTAAAGTAGAATTGCAATGCTTTGGTCTGAATTCTTCATTATTGTAGCTCCACAGACCCTGTTTTGAAGCACATTTTAGAGGAACTTGTTTTGCTGGGTTTTTAAAATGTGAATGAGATTTGTCATGCCCTTCCCCTTCCAGGGCTCTGTGTTATGTGTTCCACTCCACCCCATTCTGCCCTTTTTGTAGTTTGATACCAGCAATACAGTTATCTACCAACAGAGAAACGTTTTATTCCCAAGTTTATTAAAGGTGTCAACATCAGAAGATTTGTCCATCTAGTCTTGCATACTGGAACCAGAGTCTGGCCCGGAGCAGGATAATGGAAAGACAAACCACCAGAGCGTTTCCTATAGACGAATACATTGTAATGGTTGTATTCTCTATTTACACTCTCTCCATCCATACTCACTACCTACAATATGGAGCGTAGTTTAACCATAGTGTCCATGCATGTCATATATACCTATTAAAATTTTAATGCTACCACAATTTGGATGAAGTAAACAAATGTTTGTGTCATGTAATGGTGGTGTTGAGGCGGTGAGGCAGACGCAGATGGAACCAGGTTAGATGAATAATGAAGATTTAATGAACAAAATCCAGAAACAGTCCAAAAACACAGGCAGCATGACTGAGCGGAAGCCACGGCTCAACGTCAGTAGCAACTGGTACGACAGGACAACACGAAGGACTGAGCACATTAGACACCAAATGAGACGAGGACCCGAGAAAGACACAGACACACAGGTGACACTAAATACACAGGAGGTAATCAGGGAATGAGAAACACCTGGGAGTAATCGAGGGGAGAACAGGACAACACGGAGGCACAGAGACACAGAAAACTCTAAATAAATACACAGAAAAACACAGAACATGACAGTTTGACATAATAGATGAGTTAGCTATCAGGATCATGTGTTCCCCAAGACAAAAACGGCCAAAACAAAGCCAATTTCTAAACATGCAGTACAGTTACAGTACAGACCAAAAGTTTGGACACACCTTTTAATTCAATGAGTTTTCTTTATTTTCATGACTATTGACATTGTAGATTCACACTGAAGGCATCAAAACTATGAATAACACATGTGGAAATATGCACTAAACAAAAAAGTGTAAAACAACTGAAAATACCCCTTATATTCTAGTTTCTTCAAAGTAGCAACCTTTTGCTGTGATTACTGCTTTGCACACACACTGCATTTTCTTGATGAGCTTCAAGAGGTAGTCACCTGAAATGGTTTTCACTTCATAGGTGTGTCCTGTCAGGTTAATAAGTTGGATTTCTTGCCTTATAAATAGTCATGAAAATAAAGAAAACCCATTGAATTAGAAGGTGTGTCCAAACTTTTGGTCTGTACTGTATATCCTGAAGAAGACAGCTAGATGCTAGCACACAGTGCTAACAGAAGCAGAAGGCACAATGACTAATCAAACAAATGACCAAGACATCCTTATCAACACACAAAATTCATGTCTAAAATAAGCGTTGTTGTCATTTTAGCATTATTTGGAGCTTACCGCTTTGCTGTGTCCCTCTTTTCCATAGAGAGAAGGAACTGACCCTCAATCAGACTCAGTCTTTCAGAAAATCCCTCTTCATATTGGTGGTGGTTGCTGAAGCACTCGTCCCTCAGTTTTCTGTGCAAACGAACTTTCCTCACTAATAAGCCTTACCATTTCCTTTTTTGAGAAAAATTTAATTTAATTAGACACATTGAAGAGGCTCGGATGCTGGAGAGCAATCATGTTTATGAATACACGCTAGAACTGAACATTTTCACTTGTCTACTTGCAACTTCAGCAAACTGATTAGACAGAAGTCATGACTTTGTCACCACATTTGCAGTTCCACAGCAAATGCAGTGACATCATAGACAAGAAAATGTCATAGGCAGTAAAGAAAAATATAAAGACCTATTTTTGGGGAATATAAAGATATCTATGCAGCACTGGGAGAGAATAAATTGAAATTTTTTTGCACCCAAAGTATGCAAAAAATTTATTTAGGGGCTAAAAAAGTGGATTTTGCACCATATGTCCCCTTTAAGATACCTTTCCAGGACTTTAGTAAAAATATTAATAAAAATGTATTAATTTTACAGATAACATGGGCATGTTAATTGCTAAAGGAGAAGAAATAGGGCATGGTCTTCTCTCTTAAGGGAAAGCTCATCATCACTCAGGTTTGCAGTTCTTCAACTGAATGAAGTGATGGAAATAAAGTAAACATCCCATAGCACTTCACCGTGGAGTTCTATGGGACAGAGCCTGAGGATCCAACAGTCATTGAATTCACCGTGGTCTCATCAAAAGTTTATGGTTGGTCCACTGTAATGGGCAGAAGTAATTCTGTAAAACAGAATCTCTCCAGATTGATGAGGGTCAGTTAAACTGAAATAGCTTCTATTGCAGCTAAAAATGGTTCTTCAACATTTTAGCTTTGTTTTTCTTTCTCCTAAAGTTTCTGTATTTTCCCTTTGTTGTTGAAAATGTATAAAATAAGTACTTTGTGACATTTTGTTCATGTGAACATGTATTTATGCATTTTTCTGACATCCAAAGCCATTAAAACTCAATTACTTTTATTGTTTGTCCAACAGTGACAAACCTAAAAGCAGGGTTTGGTGCGGCACCAAGAGGTTGTGATTAAACAGAATGGTGTTTGGGGATCCCCAGGTGAAATCCATGTTGTTTACATGCAAGTAAAGTGGAATATATTTTTCCAATTTTTTCCTCCAGCTATTAACCCTCTCCTTCTGCAGATGGATCTAGTTATTGTGCCAGTCCAGCAAGTTTAATTAGCACTTATTTATTTATTCAATATACTTTCTGTGAAATGTCTCAAAGTAACTAAATCAACTGTGGGTCAATGTGAATACCACACATTGACCCTGCCCATTGTGAATACATTGACCCACAATGTAACTGATTTGTACCATGTTAAATGTAGAATGTGTTGCTTGGTTCCAAGTGGCCTAATGTTACTGTCACAAACTGGAGATGGGGGAGTTGAAGCTTGGTGTGCAAAAGTGTTGCTTTCTTTAGCAGGTTCAATGTTGCTGGAGTAGAGTTGATGAGATGATGAATGAAGCTAAACCTATTTGAGGTTACAGAAGACTTGAACCTGAGTCGGAGGACAGTAGTTCGAGACTCCTGGTTAGAATCGCTTTGTCAAAGTGCAGCCAAATATCAAATGGGGAAAAACTTCATGAGCAAAGCTGCATGGGGCACATTATGAAAGACGTTCAGCTATAGTTGCTACAAAAGGTTATTCTACAAAACACTGACACGGGAGCTGGAAGGAAAAGTTTAAGGGGTATGATAGGTTCTAATAGGGTTTGAGTAAAAAGAGCATTCAAACACTTTTCTACTTGTTCTTTACCATTTTTGCACTCTCATTTCACTTTTATTTGTGGTTCTATTGGAGAATGTATTTAGACCTTGTGTTTGTAAGCATCAATTACTCAGTTCCGTTGTTTCTCAGACTGGTGTTCTAGTCAGATTATCTTTATACATTCAAGAACAGTTTATGTAAACCTTGCTAATCCACCAAGATTGGTTTACATGATGTTTTCTTCATTACATTTTGCACTAAAAAAAGAATGCATGTACACTGCTGCAGAATTCACTAGTACCACACAAGTCTGAAATGCACAGCACAGTACTTCCTGGACCTTGAAGTATCTACTGCATTGCTGATGTTATTTAGTAAGAGACAAATTAGCTAAATATTTCCAAAATTACCTTTATATTTTCTGTTTTAAAACTAACTTGGGGCCTGAATTTTTAATAGATCCAAACTTGTTAGCACACATACCTGATTTACAGGTACAACTAAGATTGTGTCAGCAAAATTACTATTTAGCATGCATGCCTTCATGAGTGTGCAGAACATATTCAGAGCATCATAATGTGCAAAAGATTGGGCAGAGGTTTTGAAAATCTATTGAGTTACCTCCCACAAAGTGATTTATTGAAACAAAAGCAGATTGGGGATTTGTTCTAGTGTCTATATTTAGCATGTTTGAAAGGGAGGTGCAACTGACATGTCTGTGGTCAGTGTTGCAAGAGACAGACTTGGGGAAATGATATTTCTTGAAGACTGTGCTCCCACATTGAGCACTGACATTGAGTCTTTGACTAAGCCACCACGCTGATATTGTTGTGAAAACTGGCATAAATTGATGAGATCTTTCCAGGTTAACGCAGAAAACCCTGGGGGACATAATAATTTTGTATTTGAATTTATTGATGATTATAAAATAAGTAATCTTGGATTTTGATTTATCTTCATAGATGACTTGTCCTATCCATTTAACACCTCCTTTATATAAAAATACTTAAATTTATATATTTAGTGTGAAATATAGATAAATGTCATCCAGAAATGCTAAATTTGAGCTGCAGGATTACCTCATTCTGCATCAATTCCACTATGTGCAAACTGTTGAATAGAATTGATTGAGTTGACTTAGGTAAATAAATACAGATGTCTACAGCTTTAATTATGATTGATTTTTAAACGTTTTCACTGTTGTGTTGTTACTTATTTCAATGAAGTGCATTATTATTATTATTATTATTATTATTAATAGGCCTGTGTTGTTGTTATTCTTATAACTCCATGGTTTTTAACTTCATATTACTTTTATGGCCACTCCGTTCTCCTACACTGTCCATAATGCCACTCTCCATTAACATATGCAGAATCTTCATTTAAATAGGATGGTCTACACCACTTTTGCACCTATAATCAATTGTGCACACAATCTTTGTAGATCACCTGCAACATATGCATATGCAATTTCCTTTGCAAAAGCAAGTTAATGCTCTTTATTTGGGATCTTTTATGTTCAGGCCCTAAGTGTATTGTTTTTATCCTTCTTGATGCAGATGGACCTCCATGCAACTACAGATAGTAGGTGCTGCCTCTGTTCTAATTGGTTGAGAAGCAAGATTTCTGCCAAGCAGATAATAGATATTAACATTTTTAAATCAGTCATTCTTCTATTGTTGTCTTTGTCAGTGAAAACCAGTGGGGGCATTTATTTAACTATAAATGCCAGTTTTCATCAATTATTACATTAAGATAAATGTCCTTTACTGAATATACAATCTGATTAACCAGAATGTACCAAAGTTTGTAACTTATGCTGGCTCTTTCCACTTTCTGTATAGTGCATCATACTTTATATAAAAATGTTGGTTAATGTCTCAGTCTTAAATAAAATCATCTCTGTATGCACATGTCTTTATCCTTCAATGTATTTTGTTGGGATATAAAACTTTGCATATTTATTTTAATTAATGAAAATGCTCATCAGCTGGATTCCTCATTTTTTTGAATGAGTCAGGGCAGGTCATACATGCTCAAACAAGGGCACAGACCCCAGAAGGGACAGTTGATGATATAAAAGTCAGAATCAATTTTATGCAAAAATACACTGGTGTGTTGGCAAGATCTCAAGAATAGGGTTTAGTGGATGATAGCTGTTTTTCTGTTCTGTATTGTGACTCCATGGACACACTTTAACTATCAGACTGACCAGGCACTGTACTGAAAAATGCAGTAACTATGCTCTGTCTCCAAGTGTGTGTGCTCCAGCTGCATACGAGTGTCTTTGCTGCTAGCTCCCAATGCAGAGAGTGATACCACAGCATCAGAGGTTGACCCAGTCATTTTTTCCTGAACCATAGAGTGTTCCACTCATACAGCATGTAATGGAAAATGGTATAATGTGCTCCTCACCCCTCCTCTTCTTTAGATTTATCTGTATAGTTTTATGAGATTGATCAAGCTGCTCTCACAGCTTGATCTCACAGGAGACTGTTATGACATTGTAGTGTTACTTCCCAAACCAGAACTTGTCTGCCCTCTTTAGCATTAAGGAACAACTCCCTTTCCTTAACAATGGACAAATGGCAAGATCATCTATGTTTGGCTCCACAGAATCCTTGGTACATAACAAAATATTCGCACATATAGTCCAATCAAGTCTCTCTTCTCTGAACAGAACCTATAAAGGAAAGTCACTTCCATTGTTATTCAGAGCAGACTTGACAGACTCCTCCTTTGACTCTGTATTTTTGTAAGGTTTTAATACATTTCTTATTTCTTCTCATCCAGACTCTTATTAAAGTAATTTTTCCATGACAACCACTACAGGCATCCCTTTAAACAGTTTTGTTTGTCATAGTAGAACAGGTATACTGTACATGAAGTTCAGAAACACTGGATTCCTGGAAAACTGGATTTCTTCTAACCTAATTTATTCTTTACAAAGAGATTTATGTTGTGATCCGTATCTGTGATCCTGAAATATGAATCATGCCTAAATAATGAAATCCTACATGTGTGTGTATATATACACTGCTCAAAAAATAAAGGGAACACTCAAATAACACATCCTAGATCTGAATGAAAGAAATATTCTCATTGAATACTTTGTTCTGTACAAAGTTGAATGTGCTGACAACAAAATCACACAAAAATCATCAATGGAAATCAAATTTATTAACCAATGGAGGCCTGGATTTGGAGCCACATACAAAATTAAAGTGAAATAACACTACACGCTGATCCAACTTTAATGTAATGTCCTTAAAACAAGTCAAGATGAGGCTCAGTATTGTGTGTGGCCTCCACGTGCCTGTATGACCTCCCTACAACGCCTGGGCATGCTCCTGATGAGGTGGCGGATGGTCTCCTGAGGGATCTCCTCCCAGACCTGGACTAAAGCATCCGCCAACTCCTGGACAGTCTGTGGTGCAACGTGACGTTGGTGGATGGAGCGAGACATGATGTCCCAGATGTGCTCAATCGGATTCAGGTCTGGGGAACGGGCTGGCCAGTCCATAGCTTCAATGCCTTCATCTTGCAGGAACTGCTGACACACTCCAGCCACATGAGGTCTAGCATTGTCCTGCATTAGGAGGAACCCAGGGCCAACCGCACCAGCATATGGTCTCACAAGGGGTCTGAGGATCTCATCTCGGTACCTAATGGCAGTCAGGCAGTCAGGCCTCTGGTGAGCACATGGAGGGCTGTGTGGCCCTCCAAAGAAATGCCACCCCACACCATTACTGACCCACTGCCAAACCGGTCATGCTGAAGGATGTTGCAGGCAGCAGACCACTCTCCACGGCGTCTCCAGACTCTGTCACGTCTGTCACATGTGCTCAGTGTGAACCTGCTTTCATCTGTGAAGAGCACAAGGCGCCAGTGGCGAATTTGCCAATCCTGGTGTTCTCTGGCAAATGCCAAGCGTCCTGCACGGTGTTGGGCTGTGAGCACAACCCCCATCTGTGGACGTCGGGCCCTCATACCATCCTCATGGAGTCGGTTTCTAACCGTTTGTGCAGACACATGCACATTTGTGGCCTGCTGGAGGTCATTTTGCAGGGCTCTGGCAGTGCTCCTCCTGTTCCTTCTTGCACAAAGGCGGAGGTAGCGGTCCTGCTGCTGGGTTGTTGCCCTCCTATGGCCTCCTCCACGTCTCCTGGTGTACTGGCCTGTCTCCTGGTAGCGCCTCCAGCCTCTGGACACTACACTGACAGACACAGCAAACCTTCTTGCCACAGCTCGCATTGATGTGCCATCCTGGATGAGCTGCACTACCTGAGCCACTTGTGTGGGTTGTGGAGTCCGTCTCATGCTACCACGAGTGTGAAAGCACCACCAACATTCAAAACTGACAAAAACATCAGCCAGACAGCATAGGTACTGAGAAGTGGTCTGTGGTCCCAACTGCAGAACCACTCCTTTATTGAGTGCGTCTTGCTAATTGCCAATAATTTCCACCTGTTGTCTATTCCATTTGCACAACAGCAGGTGAAATTGATTGTCAATCAGTGTTGCTTCCTAAGTGGACAGTTTGATTTCACAGAAGTTTGATTTACTTGGAGTTATATTGTGTTGTTTAAGTGTTCCCTTTATTTTTTTGAGCAGTGTAATATCTTGTCTTGATTCTGAATTTATCTCTAGAATACTTATTAATGCACTACTTGAATCTGAACAAATTAAAACCTCCCTCTCCCGTTTCCTCAATCCACTCTAAAGCCATTAAAATTGCCATTAATTCACCTGTGTACACTGTCAATTTATCAGTTATTCTTATATTTCTCATAATATTTAAATCTGGAATTACAAATGATACACCTACTCTATCATTTAACATTTTAGAAGCATCTGTATATATTTGTATATACTCTGAATATTCTCTTTTTATATAACTTTCCACCTCCTTTTTTTCTGTCTCCCTTTTCTCAGTAAGTTTAAATCAACTTCAGCCTGTCCAAAGATCCATGATGGAATAACAGGAATAACAACCACAGGACTAATTAAAAAGTTATCTATTCCTACATCTTTTACTTTATTATTATCCATCCAAAACTAATAATTTGTTTCTTTTCTTTTTCTTGACAAGGTTGCAGAGTTACATATGGAGGATGATCTTCATTATGTCCTTTAATATTTGTCCAATAAATTATGGCTAGTTGTTCTCTCCTGAGCTCCAGTGGCATCTCGCCCATCTCAACTTGTAGAGCTGAAACTGGAGTTGTTTTCATGGCTCCACAACAAAGTCTTATTGACTGATATTGTGTTCTATCTATTGTTTTAATGAACTACTTGAAGCTGAATTATATAAAATACAACCATAATCAAAAATTGATCTAATTAGTCCAATATAAATTGTCTTTGATGCTTTCCTATCTGCTCCCCATTCTTTGCTTCTCAAACATCTCATTATATTTAAACTTTTACTTTTTTCAACTATTTTATCTATATGTATCTTCCATGTAAGTTTATTTTATCAAACCAAATACCCAAATATTTAATTTGATCTTTTTTCTATAACATCCCCATATAATTTGAGATTTACATTAATATTTAATTTCCTATTTGTATAAACAACAAATTTAGACTTGGATGTTGAGAATCTAAAACTCCATATAAAGCCCAAGCTTCTACACTATTTAATGCCTGATTAACACTACAATTCTTTCATAATTTGTTTTTGGATCATTATCATTATTCTTCACTTCTCTCACTGCTTCAGCATAAGTAATTCTCTTATCAGTTTCAGCTGCCTCTTTTCTTACCATGCACCCTGCATATGCTGCAGTTTGACTTCCTCCACTGTTAAAACATTTAACAGGACTATTTCCACACCCACCATAAGGATGTTCACTTCCACACTTACCATATCTCTGTTTCCCTTTACAAACGTTTGCAGTATGTTCATACCGTTGACACTTATAATATCTGAGAGGTGGTGGAATATAAGCTCTTATACACTGCTCAAAAAAATAAAGGGAACACTTAAACAGGTGTTTAACACTTAAAGTGTTCCCTTTATTTTTTTGAGCAGTATATTAAAGCTCATGTAACCAATCATCACCTTATCAGGCAGAACTCTATCTTTGAAATCCAGTAGTAGATGTACTGTCCATTTTCTCCCCACTCCTAAAAGCCTGTAATCGCTTGATGCCTGTAATCTCTCCTCCTTTTATTATTTTCTTTAGCTCCTCCAAGTTTCTCCTACAGGAATCCCTCATATTACCCCTTTTACTCCTCTTTCTTCCCCAACTACCTTTCTTTCCAGCATTTCTTTTTTACACACCATTTGTAATTTTAGGGCCTTATTCTTTTGCTCAGCATTTTTACAAATGATAAATAGGCTTCCATCCCTTAAGACTTTAGCTAGTTCTACATCTCCAATAACTTTCTTTAATCCATTTGACAAACTGATAGGACTTACTCCAATCATATCCTGTCCAGCCTTAAATTTTAATGACTTTAAAATCTTCCTTCATTATTTTCTTTATTATTTCAACTCTTTCTTCCTCATCCTCAAGAGATCTTTTACCAGCATTTAGTCCCTTTTTAACTTTATCTTTTCCCCAACACCTGTTATAGATTAACTGGTGGCTAAATTAACTGGCGGCATCTGGGAGAGACAGATGTCTTCTTCTTCTTTAGATTTTAACGGCAGCTTGCATCCATTTACGTTGCACTACTGCCCTCTATTGTCTCCTCCCACCTACACCTCAAATTCTCTTAAAAATCCCAGTGTTTTTTAAAAAACGAAAAATCTTCTTTTTCCCCTCAATACTATTCAGCTGACCGATCACCTTCTCAAATTTCAATTCCCTCCTAACACCTAGTTCTGTTTTTAATAATCTTCTTTGACTTGCGTATTTCCTACATTTAATCAAAACATGTTCCACTGTTTCTACTTCATCACACCATCTACATAAACCAGTAAGGTGTTTCCCCATCTTAAAAAGAGTTCCGTTTAGGAAACTATGCCCAGTTCTTATTCTATTTATAATTATCTCTTCCCTCCTGTTTAATCCTCTGATCCTTTCTACATCGACTGTATTTTGTATTCTAAATAAATGTCTTCCATTTATTTCATTTACCCACCTAGCTTCCCATATCTTCTTGCTTTCTTTCCAAATTATACTTTTAGATAACTTTATTTGCATATCAATATCATCTTTTTTAATTGTCTCCTTAGCCAGCCTGTCCGCTCTTTCATTCCCCATAATACCTACATGAGCAGGAGTCCAGAATAATACAACATTTTTATTTTGTTCACATATCCTATGATGAACCGCCATAATCTCGTATAAAATATTTTGATGATTTTTTGTACGTCCCTTTCCGATACTCGTCAACGCAGATAGAGAGTCACTACAAACTATTATTTTATTCCTATTAGTTTCCTCCACCCCTTCTAAAGCTACTAAAATAGCACCTAGTTCTACCGCAAATACACTCAAATAATCAGATGTTCTTTTTGAAATACTAATCTTTAATTCAGGAATCACTACGGCTATACTGGTTGCTTCACTTTTAGGGTCTTTCGACCCATCCGTATAAATTTGCAAATATTTATTATATTTATTCTGCATTTGATTATAAAATTCTTTGCAAGTATCTAATGTGTTCCTTTTCCTTTTCGGTCTCAAAGGCCACAATACAGTTGGACTAAATTCCTTATAATATACATTAAAATTTTTCGCTCTATCATCCCCAACCCACCCAAAACTATCCATTTGTTTCTTTCCTCTTTCCCAACACTCTCCTAATAATTTCTTAACCGGGTGATCTGCATTATGTCCTTTTAAACTTATCCAATAATTGACCATTAGCTGCTGTCTTCTAATGCATAATGGCATTTCTCCTGACTCTACTTGTAATGCACATATTGGTGTTGATTTAACTGCCCCTAAACATATTCTCATTGCTCTGGCTTGAATAACATCTAACTTTTTTAACCTAGTTTTAGCTGCTGATCCATACACCACACTCCCATAATCTATTCTTGATCTAATTAGAGACACATATATATTTCTAAGGGAATCGAAATTTGCACCCCATGTCAACCCAGCTAAACACCTCATAATGTTTAGAACCTTTTTATTCTTCTCCATAATATGTTCTATGTGATTTCCCCAAGTTAGTTTCTTATCAAAAACTACTCCCAAAAAACTCTTTCCCATATAAACACAACTTTTTATCAACCCCTATTTTTTTATTTGTGAAAAACATTACTTTTGTCTTTTCAATTGAAAATTTAAAGCCCCACTTTACTCCCCACTTACTCACTTTATCTATACCTTCCTGTATTTTAACAATAAGATGGTCCACATTTCTTCCCTTTTTCCATAATGCTCCATCATCAGCAAAAAGTGACTTACCAAAACCGATGGATATTTCTTTAAAAATATCGTTGATCATAACTGAAAATAATGTTGGACTTACCACACTTCCTTGAGGGGTTCCATTTTCTATTTTACATATTTCCGAAAACTGACATCCTATTTTAACTTGAATATTTCTATCCCTTAAAAAATCCCATAACCAATTAAACATATTACCTCCTATACCTATCTGATGTAATTTAATCATTAACCCTTCCCTCCATAACATATCATATGCTTTCTCCACATCAAAAAACACAGCAACAACAGTTTCCTTATTAATCTGAGCTTTTCTAATATCATCCTCTAAACATAAAATAGGATCCATTGTTCCTCTCCCTCTACGAAAACCACTCTGATAAGGAGCAATTAAATGTTTTGACTCCAAATATTGTGTCAATCTCTCATTCACCATCCTTTCCATCAGTTTACACAGATTAGATGTTAAAGCTATTGGTCTGTAATTTACAGGGTTACTCTGATCTTTCCCAGGTTTCTTCAACGGAATAATAATAGCTTCTTTCCACTTACAAGGCAGTCTCCCCTCCTTCCAAATCTTATTGAATAAAATTAATAATTTATTTAAAACTTCCTCACTTACATGTTTTAAAACAATATAACACACCTCATCCTTACCTGGAGCACTATTCCTAGTTCTATCCAAAGCTCTTTTTAGCTCTCCAATAGAGAAAGGATAATTCATCAGATCATTATTATTCTCCTTTCTTTTTAAGATTCCATCGTATTCCTTTTTAGTTCTCTCCCTTCCCCCCATTTCATTACCTAATAAATTTTTACCACTATGTATCTCCACAAATGTTCTCACTAACATATCAGCCTTTTCCTTGTCAGTTACAGCTACTATATCATTTTTATTTAGTATAGGATAACTCCATTCCCTTCTATCTCCTCCCATTTTTTTGATCATCCCCCAAACATCCCCTAGTTTTGTACTACTGCCAATTGTGTCACAGAAACCTCTCCAGTATTCTCTTTTTGTGCTCCTTATTGTTCTCCTGACTTTGGCTTGTGACTTTTTATATTCAATTAAATGTTGAAAATTATGAGACCTTTTAACCAATTTAAATGCTTTATTTCTTTCTCTAACTGCTTTCCTACACTCTTCATTCCACCATGGAACTAACTTTCTCCTATTTTTCCCTGATGTTTTTGGAATAGCCTCCTCTGCAGCAACTAAAATACCCTGACTAATCACTCGGTTCATACTTTCAATACTCTGATCATTTTGAACATTTAAAATTTTCCTATCACATAGGTTATAAAATTCCTCCCAATTTGCTTTCTCAAATATCCACTTCCCTCCTATCATTTCAGGCCTATGCACCTGGCCCATCCTTATTTTGCTGATTATAATGTAGTGATCACTACCAAATGACTTATTTTTAACTTGCCAATCACATAGTGGAGCTAAACAGCTAGAAACAAATGTCAGATCTAGTACAGATTCCTTACCTGAATTTATATCAATTCTTGTCTTCTTTCCATTATTCAAGCAAACCAAATTATTACTATCTAGAAATTCTTCTAAAATGTTCCCATTATAATCTATTTTTTCACTACCCCATAATGAATGATGTGCATTAAAATCTCCACACCAAATAACATTTCCTTTCATATCCATCTCTTCAAGTTTACTTACCTCAAGCTTTTTACAAGGATTGTAAAAATTTAAAACCAACAGTACCTTCTCTTCCACCCATATTTCAGTTGCAACATACTCCAAATCTCCTTTTCTTCCAATAACTTTATACGGAATACCTTCTTTAATCAGAGAAAGACACCCTCCCCCATTTCCTTCTTCTCTATCATATCTAACTGCAATATATCCATCCAATTTGAAATCCAAAAAAGGCCTCAGCCAAGTTTCCTGTATACAAATTACATCAGGTTTTTCTTTTAATTCGTAAATAAACTGTTTAAAATCTTGCCCATTTGACAGAAGACTCCTCGCATTCCATTGTAATATTGAGACTATCCTTCTTGACTTGCCTGACTACACAGTTCTCCCCTTATGTCCTCCCACCGAATATTCTTTAAGTCTAAACTATGGCATGCTGCCTTTACAATAATCTGAATCCTTCCCGTTTTTGATTTCACATCCGATGTTGCATTTATAACTCCTGCAATAAAAGTCACCATTTTCTTTTTTTCCTCTTCAATTTTCTTTTCAACCATTTCCATAATTTTTGAAATTACTTGCTTTTCTCCTGTTAGAGATTTCCCAGTTTGTTTCTCTTTCTCAACTACTTTACACGCCTCTGCATACGTTACTTTCTGCGTAACTTTTGTTTTCTGTATCATTGATTGTCGTTTCATTACCTCGCATCCCCAAAAAGCGACACTGTGCTCTCCTCCACAACTACAGCACTTTGGTTTAACTCCAACTCCACATTTACCATATTCATGGTCTCCAGAACAACGGGCACATCTCCTTTTTCCTTTACACATTTTTGCAATATGGCCAAATTCCTGACAGTTGAAGCACCTCACTGGTTTGGGCACATATTCCCTGACACTAAATCTTATCAAGCCAAAGAAAACCTCCCTTGGCATTTCTTTTGTTTCAAACTCCAGCAACACAGTTTCTGTTTCAATCTTCTCTGTACCCCTTGTCATTCTTCCTGCTCCTTTTACTTCCTTGTTTCTTTCTTTCAGATTTACAACTAATTCCTTCATATCAACACTCAACGGCACTCCTGTTATGATTCCTTTGCTTTCATTATTTCTTTTTTCACCCACTTTAACAACTGCTCTAATTTTGACTTTACACACCCATCCAAGCTTTTTTGCCTTTTCAACCTGACCTTCAGAATTACAGCCAATCAAAAGATTTCCGTCTCTCAGTACTTTAGCATGTTTAATTTCCCCAACATGTGTCTTAAGTGCTTTTGTTAGTTTAAGTGGATCAATCTTCTTGACTCCTTCTCCTTCATCAAATCTTATTATAATGTTCAGATTTTGTCTTTTTGGTGCTTCTTGTCCTTCCTCAATTCCTTCATTATCAGTGTCTTCAGTGCTTTCCTCATTTCCTTTTTTTCTCTTTCTTTCAGCAGCGCTGCTTCTTTCCACCCTTTCCCACCAATTCCCACTCTTTATCTTCATTCCGACCACTCCTTCCTTCCTCTTCACTACACTCCATACTATTACAGTCACTTCTTTCCAAATCCAACGTCGTCATGTTCCGAATTAAGTCGCATTTAACACCGAAGTTCAGCGAGTCAGTCCTCCTCCTCCCTTGCTCGTCTGATCAGCTTCCCTCCGCCCCAGAGACAGATGTTTTTTTGGGCGTGGCTTTTTAGGACCCCTTTACCGAACCAGGAAATAAACAACGCGACAAGCTTAAAAAAACTACAAATTTTGCAACAATACTATGAGATTCCGTAAGACATCCATTAAGATCTCGGGAATAACTAATTAAAAACACTTTTATTGATCTAACATGGTATGTTGCTCCCCCCCCCCTTTTTTTACATTAATCTGCAAAATCACCAAAACAGGTAAATTACGCGGAATTTGTCCTGATTTATCTATTGCTTCAGAGGTTGAAACTCGTCAAAGGAAGATCGAAAGATGCCATAAATAGAACTCAAAGCAAAGATTATTCCCTGAAAGCCGACATATATGTTGAAGAGCCATGGGATTAAAAATAAAATGTTTAAAAAGATCGACTGACTATGTTGTTTTTCACATCTCTCTCATATTGTATGATATTTCAATTAGATATCCACAAAAACAATAGCGAAACCTTTTTAAACACTGTTTTTATAACATGCTATAGTTTATTTCCTAGTTCACTTACAAAAGACATGGCTACCGCAGATCTATGTGGCAGTGTCATTTCTTTTTTATTGTTGATATTTTTTTCTCGTATTTTAACTAAACATCTTTATTCTTTTCATCAAGTGACCCTAATACTCAACCATAAGAGACAACTAGTGATGTTACGTGATGTGCCGAGGCTTCTTCTTCTTCTTCTTCTTGTTTTATGGCGGTTGGCAAACAACTTACAGGTGCATTACCGCCACCTTCCAGGTTGGAGTATGGATCACACGCTTATAACCTCCCCATAATACCCGTCCTTCTTAGAAATCTAAAAACACTCTCAAATATTATATCTCCTGACGATTTCTGAAATATTTCTTCTAAATCTAATTTACAATTATTCATCTCATTAACCAACATCTCTCTCTCCCTTACATACTTATTGCATTCTAAAAATACATGCTGTATTGTTTCCATCTCTCCACAATACTCACAACAACCTGTACTGTGTTTATTAATTAACTTAAGAGTACTATTTAACCTTGTGTGCCCAAATCTGATTCTAGAAATAATATCTTCATCCCTTCTATTCCTATTACCTTTTCTATACCCCCCAACTCTTTTTTGAAGTTTATAATAAAATCTCCCTTTTTCTCCTCTATCCCACTGTTCTTGCCATTTTCCCATCATATACTCCTTTACAACACTCTTTATCTCATTTCTACTCATTTTAATATTTAATTCAACAATGTCTTTATTAGAAGCTCTCTTAGCAAAATTATCTGCCAATTCATTTCCTACAATACCAATATGAGCAGGAATCCAAATTAATTTAATCTGAGATCCTTTCTTCTTAATCCTGAAAATTACCTGAAGTATATCCTCTATAATATCTTGTCTAACTTCCGATTTCATTCCTTCTATACTAATTAATGCACTACTAGAATCTGAACAAATTACAAACTTTCCTTTTCCTATTCCCTCTATCCATTCTAAGGCTATTAAAATTGCCATTAATTCACCTGTATACACTGTTAGTTTATCACTAATTCTTTTATTTTCCATAACATTTAAATCTGGAGCAATAAATGCTATCCCTACTTGATTATTTGACTCTTTTGAAGCGTCTGTATAAACTTGGATATACTTTGAATATTCTTTATTTATATAATTTTCCACTTCATTCTTTTCCATCTCTCTTCCCTTTTCCAATAATTTTAAGTCAACTTCAGCCTGTTCTAAAACCCACGGTGGGATGTCAGGAGAGACAACTACTGAACTAACTTGAACTTTATCAATCCCAATTTCTTCTATTTTACTTAAAATTACCCATCCAAAACTATTTGTATTCTTCTTTTCTTTTTCCTGACATGGTTTTAGTGTTAAATATGGAGGATAATTTTTGCTATGACCTTTAATATTCGCCCAATATGTTACTGCTATTTGTTCTCTTCTAATCTTCATTGGCATCTCACCCATCTCAACCTGTAGAGCCGAGACTGGAGTTGTTTTCATCGCTCCGCAGCATAACCTTAACGCTTGATATTGTATTTTGTCTATCTTTTCCAATAACTTATTGGAAGCTGAATTATATAAAATACATCCATAATCAAAAATAGATCGAATTAGACCAATATAAAACGTTCTTAATGCTTTCCTATCAGCTCCCCATTCTCTGCCTACTAGACATCTTAAAATATTTAAAATTCTTTTACTCTTTACCACTATCTTATCTATGTGTGTTTTCCATGTGAGTTTTTTATCAAACCATATCCCTAAATATTTAAATTCATCTCTCCTTTCTATTATACTCCCATAAAATTTAAGTTCCACATCACTCTCTTATTTGAAAAAACAACAAATTTAGATTTAGATGTTGAGAACCTAAATCCCCATTCTAACGCCCATGCTTCTACATTATTTAATGCTTCCTGCACTTTCTGTGTTATATATTCAATGTTCCTTCCCCTTTTCCAAATGACACCATCATCTGCAAATAGTGAAACACCTAAGGATAAAATATCATTAATCATTATATTAAATAACATAGGACTTATAATACTCCCTTGGGGAGTTCCATTTTCCACTTGATACTCTGAACTAATTTCCCCTTCTATTTTCACTCTTAACTTTCTGTCAGTTAAGAAATTTCTAATCCATCTATACATTTTACCCTTTATACCTGTTAGCTTTAATTTAATCAGCAACCCTTCTTTCCACAACATATCATAAGCCTTTTCCACATCCAAGAACACTGCTATCACACTCTCTTTATTAACTTGAGCTCGTCTAACGTCATATTCCAAACATATTGCTGGATCAATCGTACTTCTTCCTTTTCTAAATCCAAACTGGTATTCCTTTAACTTCCCCTTGGATTCTAAGAAATATACTAACCTATTATTTACCATTTTCTCCATAATTTTACATAAACACGACGTTAGGGCTATTGGTCTATAACTTTCAGTTAAACATGGATCTTTCCCAGGTTTGCATATAGGAATAATAATAGCTTCCTTCCAGTTATCAGGCAAAACTCCTTCCTCCCAACTTTTATTAAACAGTTTTAAAATTTTTTCTTTACTCACAGCACTAAGATTACTCATCATATTATACGTGATTTGATCATTACCAGGTGTCGATTTTCTAGAATTCCTCAACACTTTATCTAATTCAGCTAAGGAAAATTCCTTGTTACTATAATTATCATAATTCTCATCATTTTGAATTAATTCTATATTCCGCTGTTTGGTAGTTTCACGTCCTAATTTTTCCCTATTATTTAGATTCTCTGTACTATGTATCTTAGCAAACATCTTTCCTAATACCTCAGCCTTACTTTTATTATCTATAATATTATTTCCATTCTCTTTAATTATTGGGAAAAAAAATTATTTTGAATTCCCTGACATTTTTTTAATAGTATTCCAGACTTTATCTAATGCTGAATTCTTCCCCAAAGATTCACAATACTTTCTCCAATAATTTCTTTTAGCACTTTTAATAACTCTTCTAACTTCTGCCTGTTTTCTTTTACAATTTATCAAATTCTGAAAGCTTATCATTTTTTTCAATATCTTAAACGCTTTGTTTCTCTGTTTAATAACTATTGAACATTCTATTGTCCACCAAGGAACTATTTTTTTCTTTATCCTATTCCCATTACTTTTGGGAATACTTAATTTGGCCGAATTTATTATACCCTTGCTAATTTCAGAATTAACCTCATTAATTGGATTATTTACATCTACCTTTTCCAAGCATTCTTCACTCATAACTCCAAACATACCCCAATTTGCTCTCCCAAACTTCCACCTTCCCTCAATGTGCCGAGGCTTCGAGGCGTGTGTCGAGTAATGGAGGGGGCGTATCGAGGCTTGCTTCATTTAGGGGAGGAGCCGAAAACGATGACGTCCGAAGCCTCGCTGCCCGGCTGTACCACGTGACTGCTTCGGGAAGTGGCTCAGATGTTGGCGCGGGGTTTGACAGCTTTAGAAACCCCACAGGCTCCATTCAAAATGTGGGTTGTTGTAGGCGAGTTGCGGTCAGTTGAGAGAGTGGAAAGAGTTTGGATAGCGGCTATTTAGTTTGAGACAGTTAGTTCGGTGTTTGGAGAGTTTAGGAGAGAGAGAGAGAAAGAGATAGGAGATTTAGGAGCGCGAGGACAGGACAGGAGTAGGATGGAGCCGGCGAGAAAGAGGAGGATTTCCCCTATGTGGGAACATTTCGATTTGATAAGCCCTAACAAGGTAAGGTGAACTGAACATTTGCAGATGCATTAGGTTTGCTTATGAGGAACTGTATTTTTCACTGTTTCTTATTTTCTGTAAAGGTGAGGTGTTTATTGTGCTCCAAGGAGTTGGAGTACAATAATAACACCTCATCCATGTAGTGTCAAAAAAGTGAAATCGTTTGAAACCAAAAACTGTGGAGAAATTGTTGTTTCTTAATAAAAATGCATGAAATCATCCAAGTTACACAAGCATTAGCCTATGCACTACCCCCTCCCTAGTTCCACAAGCACTTTAACTGTCCTCTGCCTGATTAAGCCCAGGCCATTTTTCTAGAGTCACAGAAAAACTTTATTACACAACATGCCATATCACATGACACTACTATTTTGGGAATAATTACACACAGAGAATACATTCAAACAATATTTTATTATACACATATGTGTATACATAATTTATGTAGACAAATGATTTCGTCCTACATCTTTTGTGAAGTCATTCCCAAGAGCCATAATAGACAAAAATTCAATGCATCATACGTTAAGATACAGCTGGCTGTGATTATACACCTGGCCAGTAGGTGGTTTCGTGTGCACATGAAGCCTCAAGAAATGAACCCTTTCTCGAACCAGTTGGCTCAAGTGGTTCAATGCCTCATGAGGCTTCATCTCACCATCACTAGAGACAACGCTGAAAAAACAATTATCTTATATACTTTTACATCAGAAACGGGTTAAAATCTTCACTCACACTGAGATTCTGAAAGTGTCACCAGTTAATCCAGGTTTGGTTTGCTTCTTAAAGCACGAGGTGTCCGTTAGATCAGAATCAATAACAGGTAGGATTATTGGACTTCTGTCGGTCGATATACACTGCTCAAAAAAATAAAGGGAACACTTAAACAACACAATATAACTCCAAGTAAATCAAACTTCTGTGAAATCAAACTGTCCACTTAGGAAGCAACACTGATTGACAATCAATTTCACCTGCTGTTGTGCAAATGGAACTTTGTACAGAACAAAGTATTCAATGAGAATATTTCTTTCATTCAGATCTAGGATGTGTTATTTGAGTGTTCCCTTTATTTTTTTGAGCAGTGTAGTTTAGTAGATAAAACATTGCTCTCGGAGCTCAGCGACCGCTTGTACGAGTTCAGTTAGAGATGTAGTCTGATTCACTTTTTGGACCAGTTTATTTTATTGTCTAAAATAATAAAATTCACTTGCTGCCAACATTTTGAAGGTAACATCGTTTAACAAGTTTGCCAGGCAAACTTTTAACTGTAAGGATATTGTGAAATTACTAAATTACACAGCTTTGCGTCTGCAGCCCAGTTAAGGTGCAAACGAAATAATGTGGCTTCCATTAAATGAGCCAGGAATTAGTTTGCATATCAGAACTGTTTACATTTATTGACATCTTTGCAGAACATGTCAGTCAATATAAGACCGAGAAGATGTAAAATAATCGTAATTGCTCTAACAATGCTGGGTGATAGAAATTCTTACAGTTTAGCACAATGTCCTCTTGAAGTGTGGTATATTTTGGTGATATTTCAATATATTCTTAAATATTCCTTCACATACAATGAATTATTATTGTTTTGAAGAGATAATAGAGAAAGAGACATTTTCTAATCCGTTTATTTACGTTTGTCGCGTTTTGATCAGGAAACTACACATCCACCTAAATTTTACAAACATCTGCGTTGAGGACCCCGTCTGGCTGTCACTAGTTAATTCAGGTCTTAATGCGGCTTGTTTTGTTTTTAAGTTTATTTCCCCTCGTCACCAGCCTGCAAACTGCAGAGAACACACAGACAAATACTGTAGATATGGCTCATAATCTGTTGGTGGTATCTGACAGTAATGTAGAAACTTTTATTATTATAATTTTGGCTTGTCAATTTGGATATCACCACCAACTACAATATTGACTGTTAACTTTATATCATTTAGATTTAGTTTCTGACATTAAAGTCAGAAAGTCAGAATTCTGAGATCATCTGTATAATGCTCAGTTCTACCTTCTTCCCACTTTTTCTGCCATCTGTCCTTAACCTTTTGTTTAAGTAATTTCCTAGATATTTATATTTGTTGTATTTATTTAGTTTCTCTGCTGTTCGCTTGATGTCCTATACTCCAGTCCAGCAGGTGGTGGTAATGCATTTTTACAATAGTTGCCAAACGCAAACAACGTCAACAGAAAAAAAAAACGACGGGAGTTTGCAAAGTGCGGAAGGCGCGTCAAATAAACAGGGTGGTGATTTTGAATTTGAATTATTTTGCTGTACTTCTAGTGAAACTTTTGTTTTCCTGCATGGCTCAGCAGGACGACTCCTGGTCCAGCTGTAAGCGGCCTGCTGAGGTCGTTCGGCTGAGGAGAAAAAGAGCCCGTAGTGTCGCTGAGAGTCCCGGACCGAGCGGCTCTTCTCCGGCTTCTGGCCTCTCCTCAGCAACTCCCAGCCTCCACAGCCAGTCCACAAGCAGAGGGAAACGCAGGAATCCTTTTTTGACTTGGGATAACACTGTCAGTCGTCCGAAGAAAGTTTTAGTCGAAGACTGTGAAAATGTGTGTACTTTTATAAAGCTAATGTCCGCTGAGAAGACATCAGGGGACCGCAGAAGTGGTCCACCAGGAGACAGCTCGGCGGAGGTAGGATCAATAACTCGCTCTGAGACAAACCAGTTTTATATCTGCTCCGTAAAACTAATTTTTCCAACATGTCTGCCAAATAAACATGTTTCCTATGTACTGATTATGCTTACAACATAAAGCCTTTAATCAGGCCACTGTGTTGTTAAGCGCTCTGAATTACAACCATGACGCAATTCACCTAGGGCGTGGCAATAAATCAATAACAATACCATACCATGCCAACTTTATTTATGAAGCACTTTATACATCAACAGGACCAAAGTGCTATACACAATAAAATACAATGCGATTATAAAATAGAAAAGACTGAAATATAAAATACATACAGACCCAATAAAACAAAGTGTAACCTCTCAGATTGTGCCAAAAGCCAAAGAAAAAAGATGGGTCTTAAGAAGGGACTTAAAAACATCAAGTGAAGAGGCCTGTCTTATGCCCAAAGGGAGATCATTCCATAGCTTGGGGGCTGCCACAGAAAAAGCACGGCCCCCTCTGAGCTGCACTTTGTTGTTGGTACCTTCAGAAGCAGCTGATAAGCTGACCTGAGGGAAAGGGAGGGTGTGTAAGAATGTAACAGCTCAGACAGATAGGGAGGGGTGAGGCCATTAAGAGCTTTAAAAACAAATAAAAAGATTTTTTAAATGAATCCTAAAATGTACTGGCAACCAGTATAAGGAAGCTAAAATAGGGGAAATACGGTCATATTTTCGTGTACCTGTTAAAAGACGTGCAGCAGCATTTTGTACCCTCTGAAGCTGGGAAATATATAAATCACTGACTCCTATGTAAAGTGCATTACAGTAATCCAGCCGTATGGTCACAAATGCATGGATCACTGTTTCAAAGTGCTGTCTGGAGAGAATAGGTTTTACTTTGGCTAGCTGCCTTAAGTGGAAAAAGCTGGATTTTACAACGGCTTTAATTTGTGCTTCCAGCTTAAGACCGGCATCCATCTTGACCCCTAAATTTGTAATAACCTGGCTTGACATACTGGGCCAAAGTGCCAAGATTGGTCAGGGAATCTAAAGTGCATCTGCCAAAAATCGCCATCTCTGTCTTATCCTCATTAAGTTTCAAGAAATTTAGGCCCAACCAGGCCTTCAAATCTTCCAGACATAAAAACAGAGAGCGAAGAGAGGTGAAGTCTGTATAACAATGAAAAGCAATACAATAAAGAAAACACGTGATCAATATCAATAGAAAATATATCTAATGGAATATTTAATACTGTCACTAAACTTCAATCCAGAACCGCTGGTATAGTTTTTTGATTAACTATACCAGCACAGCATTCTGGGGGTTGTAAGCAGAGGAAAGACTCAAACTCTCACAGCAAGCTAAAAAGGTTGGTATAGCATTTGCTCAGTCATGGTTTCCCAGCAGCAACTTGTTGAGTAAAAATAATTAAATAAATGAATAGATACATAAATAAGAGATTAAAACCAATATCTAAGAAAATGAACCAAAAATGTTGCTAAAAAGAAATGTCTTAAGATCAGTCAGTGGCTTGTGATGCCCTCACATTGTCAGGTAGATCATTCCTTAGACGTGGAGCGACACCAGAGAAGACCCTATCCCCCATGGTTCTCAGTTTTTTTTGGGTATGTGGAGAAGGTTTGAGTGGGCGGAGTGGAGTGAAAGAGTTGTTTTTGTGGGTTAAATAGTTCTTTGAGATAGTTGGGGCTAGGCCTGTCGCGATAAACGATAAATCGATTAATCGTATGATAAATTAAAACTATCGACGTCATTTCAATTATCGGCATTATCGTCTCTTTTTCTCTTTCTGTTGATGACACCGAATGAAAAAAGGCTCAACTCCGGTGCTCTCCACCGACTCCTCCCTTCCTCATTTCCTCAGTGTAAAGCCCAGCGCGCACGACACGATCTTAGAGCTGTCGGCCGATTGTCGGCCCATTTTTAAAACCTGACAGACCAAACATTAGCCGACAGAAATCCTAGCTATAACGGTTCGATCGGGTTCGTTCCTGCCGTGTGGTGTCCAACAATGGGCACAAAATAATGGCTACAAGTCCAGTGAACTAATTTTAAAACCAGGCATTAATCAATGCTTTACTACAATCTACCTGCAATGTATGTTGCTAGTGTCAGCGTAAAGTCCTGACTGAATGAAAATCATTAGAACCTATTTACGTCACGTTAACGAAGAACAGCTGAAAAGTTACCGGGTTTATCAACTGCGGTAGCAATTTCGCTCCAACTCCTCCTCTTGTCATTTCTATATTCTTTGCATGTTGAATAAACATTAATATTGTTTCCACTTCGGCTGGACTTCGGGTTGCACCGTGTCAGCTGTTTGGGATTCCCCGACGTAATTTCCCCTCAGAAAACACGGAGGAGAATCCGTGCTTTCTGATTGGCTCTGATTGGTCACATTCAACAGGTGTAGTTAAAGCTGCCAGTGGGAAAAACCCCTGATTTGGATCGGAGCGAGAAAGACCAACGTTTTAAGATTGTCATAAGGGGAAAAATAGGAGCAAAAATATCATGTAGTGTGAACTATTGCATCAGGTAGTCAATGTGCCCATCTTCTCTATTTAAATCTAATTATTACTGAAGGGCAACATAATATACAGACTTCATAATCTGCAGTCTTTAGGTTGAATGCAGTATTTATTTCCACTTTGGCTTTATGTTGTTTAGTTTTTATCAAGTACATTTTTTGTTAATGGAGACTGAGAATCCATTTTGTTTTTGGTTGTTTTGTTTACTTTGTTTATCAGTTCCAGTGTTAAATATTCTTTTGAAAATAAAGTGTATCTATCTTTAGCAGGAAATCACATGCATTATTACATCATTTCCATTAAATCAGTGTAAAAATGTCTTCAGACAATATTATCGTTTATCGCAATAATTTTTTGAGACAATTAATCGCTCAGCAAAATTTGCTATCGTGACAGGCCTAGTTGGGGCCATTTCCATAGATGCATTGTGTGTGTGTGAAGAGGGAAATCTTGAATTCAGTCCTGGTGAAAATGGGAAGCCAATGGAGAGAGTGGAGGATGGAAGAGATGTGGCCATGTTTGCATTTGTAAATTAATATAAATAATATGTATTAATTTATAATGTATAAATGTAAATAAATAAATAATGTCACTTATTTGTTATTTTTGATACTTATCTCTGTGAAGAGAGAAAAATGTAATAGATTGCAGTTACATGAATGCATGCCTTTGTATCTACAGCCTATAAATAACGTAAGGTTGGAAAAGTTTTGATGATTGGGGTATGAGCCTTTTTCAGTTCATTTTCTGCTTTAAAGTACATTTAAGAAGTGATTTTAGCTGTTTCCACAAACCCCTTTAATTTCAGAGTAATAACTGATTTCTATAGAATAATAACAGCTAAAATTATTTTATTTACATATAAAAAAAGCTATTGCCTTAATTATCTGCCAACTGATTTATCTGTGCCCATTTCCTTAATTTTGCGAGATCTGTGATCAGCTGATACTTACACGTGAGGCCGATCTTATCCACCTCATCAAAGGTCTAAAAATCAGCTAGACGGACCACCAGGTTATGTCTGCACATTTGCAGTTAACAATAGTCACCCACTGTTACCAACTCAGCAACTTTCTTGCTATTTTCAGACAAAAAAATCAGTATTGGCCAAAATCAAAATCAGCAGGTCAAGCATTTTAAAGATCGGTAATCGTCGAAAACTGCAATCGGTCCTACCCTTAATAACTTCTGCAGCAAAGTCAGACTCTGCTGCAACCGTAGCGATGAAGAGTGAGGTTAATTGGAAATAAACCATAAGTTTTACTGTAAGAGCTGTATGTGCAGACGCACAAAAAAGGACAGTGTAAACTACAGACCACGCTCTTACAACCGTAACGTTAGTAACTAAAAATAACGTTCACCACTAAAATATAAACTCTTAATTCAAAAACTATACCCTAGTGTTTGATTACAATAAAACAAATTCACAATTTCAACCGATCAATATTAGAAATATCCTTATTTACAAAATAAACATACCATGTGCCTCTATTAAGGGGGACTTTAATAAGATACATTTAAATAAGGCTGTCACAACTTGTCTTCCATTCTTTTTGTCGTTAAGCTGCCACCCTATAATACATGCAGCGGAAGTTATTGTATCAAAATAAAGGCATCAAATCAGAAACCGGAAGTCAACGGTATATTATACGAATAAAACGATGTAACGGCAATGAGAGTTAAAAAGGTGACACAACAAATAAGGAACTTAATTTGGGGTTACTTACAACTTATTTTAAACAAATGTTGTTCAAAATTTCTAGGCCGAATTCCCCTGCCTGATAAACAAAAAATAAACAAGAAGTCAAAGAACAACCGCTTAATACCTTGTACACCAAAGGCTGTGAGATTGTTGAAATTTAGAACCTATGCTTATCAAGAATTTTACCAAAATAGTTTTTTTGTTTCAGCAAAAGACAATTTTTTTTGTTGAAAATTAATTTTTCAACAAAATTAGAAAAACTGATTTTGTTGCTCAGGGTTGAATTGCAAGAGCAATAAAAAAGAGTAAAACATTAAAGGTATTGCAGGGATCAAACAAAGAACAAAAACATGCTGATGAAAAAATTGCATGTATTTTGTTGTAGAAGTCTCTGTCTGAAGACAACCCTCTGTTGGAAACAGAGGAGCAACATACTGACAATCTGCTGTTCAAGGTGGGCTTTTTCTGTTATATTAATACAAGCAGATATGTAGCATCAGAATGTTAGTCTGTAGCCTTAAATGTGCTCACATGTCCTCACTGTTTTTCCATTAGAACCCACTGACCATTACACCCGTCTCCATAGCTCCTGTTAGCTGTGCAGAGTATCCAGCTGACTGGAGCTTGAAAACTCGGGTCATCTTCACCTCTCCAGCCTCCTTGTCGTGGACAGGGCAACCGAAAGCTCAGGAAGAAGCTCTGGGGCTCAGCAACAGCTGCAGAGCTAAGTTTACTATGCTCCCGCACAATCTGCAGGTAGTTAATGTTATTAGCTCACCTCTTTCTGAAGCAAATAGCGCTTTCCTCATTTATCTTTTTAACTTTACAATTGAATTTGAGAATTCCTTTTTGAGAATTCCTTTTAATGTTATTGTGCACGAATAAAGCAAAAAAAATTTTAAAACAAAGCAACTCTTGAAGAAACACAGAAGCAATGTTAACTCAGAATAAATAAAGAATAAATAAATAAGTAAATAAATAAATAAAGATCAGGTTTTAGATGAATTTGCTGTCTTTTGGGCAACAACAGCTCTTGGGTAGAAACTATTTTTTAGTATGTTTGTCTTTGACTTTAGTGCCCTGAAACGCCTCCCAGAAGGTAGGGTGTGAGGGATCCTTGATGATGCTGCGAGCTCTTCAGAAGCAGCGGGTTCTGTAGAACTCCTCCATAGATGGAAAAGGGCAGCTAATTAATCTCTGGATGGTGTTTATGACCCTCTAGAGCTGCTTCCTCTTTGCTGCAGTGCAGCTGGAGAACCACAGCAAGAGTCCATGGCTCAATCACAATACAGAACAGAGATAGGAGGACACCAAAAGCTCAGTTCTCAGGTTGTTCTGAGAATCCTCAGGAATAGACTGAAAGTAAAAAAAGAAAAAAAAATAATTTTTTGATCTGATTGATTCCTAATCAAAGTTTCTAAAACTCCCAGTGCAAACTGCAAACCTTGCAAAAAATGAAGTTCATGTCAAGCGGCTCCCCCACTCAGTTCCATCAGACTAGCCAGCAACAATTAGCAATAATTAGCAACAATTAGTTGGTGCCCCTGCAACAGACTGGCGACCTGTCCAGGGTGACCTCGCCTCCTGCCCGAAATGTTTGCTGGAGACAGGCACCAGCACCCCTCCTGACCCCACAAGGGTGTTAGAAAATGGATGGATGGATTGTAGGTGCCCTGTGCTCATTATATGAGCTACTTCTCAGTGCAGTGCTGGTAAAAATTGTTTTTAAAGAATTAATGTAGATCCAAGATGTTGTGAGGACTTCCTAAAGGTGAAGTTTCAGAAAATACCGTGTTTTTAAAGAATCAAAGGCCCAATTTCAAAAGGTTATATATCAAAGTCAAATTTATTTTAAGTAATATTTTACATATACTGTGTTTCTATTACAACTGAAAGTAACATAGTTACTTGATTGTGCGGTAAATCATAAGGGCAGTATTATGTTCTTCCAGGCTGGAAGCACATAATACTGCCCTGTCAGGGTTCTTGACCACCGTCCTGCTAGGGAATCATATATATATATATATATATATATGTGTGTGTGTGTGTGTATATATATATATATATATATGTATATATACACACACACACCCCCACACACACACACACACATATATTTATTTATTTATTTTTTTACATTTCCTGTCAACTTAACATCTTTTAATACAAAAACAAGGTGGACCACCGGAGGACCGCTTTGGCGCTCTGACCACCGAGCTTAGCAAGTTTTCTGGGGGAAACCCTGAATATCATGCTTAGTTTAGTTAGTTGTTATTTGTTCATCTATTTTGCTGAATGTAATGCTGTGCGTGTGTTGCAGGAGCCCAGGTCCTGGTCCGACGTCCGGTCTGCCTTCCAGCAGAGCTTGGTGTACTGGCAGCACCCTTCTCTGCCCTGGCTCTCTTTGTTCCCCAGGATCAATGCTGAAAAGAACTTCTCTGGGAAGAACATGCCCTGGACTCAGGATGAAGCAGTACACGAGAGTCTTGTGAAGGAATGGTGAGGTGGTTAGACTTTCTGCTCTCTCCTTGAGGTCTGGGAGGATAGCATCCAATAAAAAGCTTTTTTCTCTCCTTAGGTCTGTCAGTTTGTCATCTCTCTACAGCCTTTTAAAGGTGGGGCTGTGCCCATACTTCTATGTCTGCTCCTATCAGGTACATTAACCTGCTTTGGTGTTTGATAGCTTCTGTTTTTATTTCCCTAATTGGCTCTTCTTTGCATCAGTTCACAGTGTTGTTCAAGGCAGCAGGCCTTGCAGGGTCAGACTGCATAACTGCCTTAATTTCTCCTACGACTCGAGGTCTCAGAGAAGCAATGAAGGCTGAAGGTACTCATAAAAGATTAGCATGTACCAATTGGGTCATGTTAACAGAATATTTTCCATATTTGACCGTTTTTTTTGTTTTGTTTTGTTGTTTTTAACGACGGAAAAATGTGAAGCCCGTCCATCATTTTGACAGGTAATAATTAACACCCTTGACTGGTGCACATGGGCAGACATTATAGACTTTATGCAATTAGTTCATCGCAGAGGAAACTAAAATCAATCAATAAAAAGATGCTTTCTGAATATTATCTTATGGACACTGAACTAAATGTGTCTTTCTGACCGGGAGCTGACAGCGTGTTGAAGAGTTATGGACCGGACGCTTTGGTATAGAAGGGCATTCCAAACATTTGGTTGAAATGGCATCTTTAATTCCAGTCTCCATTACATACAGGACAGAGAAAACTGAAGAGAATGCAATGTTGTGTTAATTCGTTTACAGTCTAAACAGAGGAGCTGAGAGTTCATCGTGAGGAAATAAGTAAAGTTTCAGAAGTTAATTAGACTGTAAAAGCGCACACCCGGACCGCTCATAGGGTAAAAAGCTAGCAGAGTTCAATTGATCTGTTTGGATCAGACAGATCCAACTGAGTGATGAACTAGTGCAGATTTCTCTGCAGATGGGAACCAGGAGGAATTTGTGAGGCTGTGCATTCAGACTCCAGCAGGTGAAGTGCTTGTAATTTAAGTGGAGTCGTTTAATTAAACTTATTATAAGTCATTGGAGTCGCAGTCTGTGGTTTTTGTCACTATGGAGAAAAAGTTAGATGTGTTCATCTGCTTTATGTGTGATGGGACCTGGACTCATGGTTCAACTAGGTCAACATTAACTAAACCACATGAAAAATGTGGCTGAATAGCCTATGTTAATGTGATTATAATTTGAGGAGTAAATATAGTAAATGACAGATTTCTTTTTTTATGCTGTCAGTCAAAATGACAGACAACAAAAAAGTCTAGTGCGACCTCTGGTACCAACTATCCCTTGTGCTGCTGTGCTTCATCTGTGACCCATGTATTTGTTAAGGTGTGGAGTTCAGTCTTCCCCTGCTGAAGGAAAGGAGGCGGATTAGTGAGCAACATAAAAGTATTCAAAAGGGAGAAGAGGAAATGGAAAACGAGAACAAAGATTTGTGAGACTTTTACTTTGTCTGCACTGTTGATGACGAATCTGAATTCTGTGTTCTTTAATATATTTAAAATTTTCTTTTTCTGGTTTAACTGCTGCAATGATTCAAAATGTAAATGTTGCAGCTTGCAGGTGGATGAGGACTATCAGAATTGGGATGAAGAAGATGATGGATACAGCCAAGGTGAAGATGACAGCTTGTCTTGGCTAAAGGAGATAGGAATCCAGGACAAACTCAGGCAGCCTGAATGCATTAACATACAGCTGTATCCTTCACTGCTCCTTGTTTTTGCAACGTTTCAGTTAAAAACAGTGAATACTGAATGCACCTTGACTGCTTGTATAGACAAAAAGAAGCTCCGACTCTGTCTCTAGACCATAAACCTGAGTCGGCTGTATGTGTGGAGGGATCCAACTCTTTCAATCTCATCAACTTCCTAATTAACTGGAAAAGTGTGGTGGCTGCAGCTGGTTCTCAGACCGGTCTGCCACCAACCTTGCTGGCCCCCACTGCCTTCAGAGGGGCTACCATGAATGTGCTGAAGGTATAGGAGTTATCCATGTCATCGTTTCTGAGTCAATACACAAGGTTTTTTTTGTTTTGAAGGACTGAAAATGAAATATAAGATCAACCTTTACTAATAACTCTGTCTTTATTAACCCCTGGTTGACAGTCTGGTTTATGATGTGTTTTCCAGGGCCGCAGCGTTAATGTCAAGAACTTGGTCGATTGTACCTACCAGAACATTAGCAGTCTGGAGCTCACAGGTACAGAACCAGAACTGGAAAGTTGTTTTTAACTTCTGAATTGCAGATGTTCTTTTTGAGTTTTTAAAACTATAACCCTGTTCAGATTGATATTGTATTGGTGGTATTACAGTACAGACCAAAAGTTTGGACACACCTTCTAATTCAATGGGTTTTCTTTTTTTTCATGACCATTTATAAGGCAAGAAATCCCACTTATTAACCTGACAGGACACACCTATGAAGTGAAAACCATTTCAGGTGACTACCTCTTGAAGCTCATCAAGAAAGTGCAGAGTGTGTGCAAAGCAGTAATCACAGCAAAAGGTTGCTACTTTGAAGAAACTAGAATATAAGGGGTATTTTCAGTTGTTTTACACTTTTTTGTTTAGTGCATATTTCCACATGTATTATTCATAGTTTTGATGCCTTCAATGTGATTCTACAATGTCATTAGACTTGAAAATAAAGGAAACTCATTGAATTAAAAGGTGTGTCCAAACGTTTGGTCTGTACTGTATGTTAAATCAACTTTTTTGAGCTTTACATGATATAATGTTATTCCTTCACCAAAAAACATATGTGGAGTGTTGCTTTGATTCTTTCATGCATGTCTGAGAAATTCTTTAATCTTCCATGGCTACCATTCAACTGTGCAAAACGCCTTTAGTGAACCTGGCGACGCCTTTGAAGCACAGCTCCTGTACTTCAGAGCTTCCACCTCACAGAGCAACCCCTCCCACAACTTCACCACCCTGGTCCTTTAAACTACCAGGCAGCAATTAGCAAAAAGCTGGTGGAACTGTGCATCTACTGAGCTGATTAAACAAGCTATGTCTAAGTGCAATGCTGGTAAAAATGTTGTTAAACGGTTAATAGGGGAGCGATGTTGTGGCGACTTCCTGACGATGGAGTTTCAGAAAGAGCAGGAGTCTTAAGAGGTGTTAAAATACTGTATCAAATTTCTTTAAAGTCACATTTGATATATGGTATTCTTATAACAACTGAAGGTAACATAGTTACTTAATTGTGTTATAAAATGGCATTATGTGCATAGGAAATATACATTGGTTACGGAAAGTATTCAGGCCCCTTTAAATTTTTCACTCTTTGTTTCATTTGCTAGAATCAAAACAGTTAATACTATTTCTCATTAATGAACACTCAGAATCCCATCTTGACAGAAATGTAGAATTTTTTGCAAATGTATTGGCAAAAGAAAAACTGAAATATCAGTTGGTCAAAAGTATTCAGACCCTTTGCTCTGATACTCATCACAGCAAAGGGAGATGAGTTTCAACCTTTGCTGACACTCATCAGCAAAGGTTGGGCAGCATGTGACTGAAATGGGCAGCAGTCACATGCTGACCATTTCTTCGGATCCTCCTATGAAAACCTGCATAGAGTTAGCCAAAAAACACACGAAAGACTCCCAGAATATAAGAAATAAGATTCTCTGGTCTCATGAGACAAAGATTGAACTTTATGGTATTAAGTCTAAGTGGTGTATGTGGAGAAAACCATGCACTGCTTGTCACCTGCCCATTACGATCCCAACAAAATAAAATCTTACCACACTCTGCTACTTTTTTCTGCTACTCTCCAGTTTTAAATTTGCCATTATTTTGGCTCTTGAACTGAGCTGAATGAAACCACAAAATTTTCAGGGAAACTTGAACGAAAATACCAGTAGGTGGCAGTAGCAGGTGATATTATCACAGTTTAGACAGATTCTTTTTCTGTGCCAGTCCCCTTTTCATGAAATGAAAATAAATTCAATTCCAAATACAAGATGCTCATTAAGCATTGTTTACTGTTTTCTGTGCTTGCTTTCTGTCCTCTCAAAGTCCTTCATAGATAACATTCTAAACTAAATTTGACTGCTTTACTTTACAAGATCAAACTGGACTGTATGTCAGTGACTCTGATCTGTGGATGATTGGATCTTACTGATGGGATTTTGTTGTGTATTTCTATATGATAGGAAACAAATGGGGTCTGTGTTTCTTAAGTGTTTTGAGATAACATTTGTTGTGAGTTGGTGGTGTACAAATGAACTTAAACTGACTTTCCTTTTGCACTTTAGGACCCATCCTTCCTTCATCTCTTCATGCCATCACAACTCTTCTTCAGACTGCACAAAAAGGCAACTTCTCTGCTGCTCTTTATACTCATACACCCACTGCTGTCATGAACATAGAAACCTACAGGAAACGGGTATGATATTAATCACATATTAGATGCACGCTAACACTAATATTGAATTGGTCACATCACAGTAAATATTGAGCAATCTCCCATGTTTCTGTGCTTTATAGTGTGGCAAGGCAGTGGGAGACCTGACTCACTGTGGTCTTCCTCCTGCTTCAATTAATCATCTCCAGCAGCCATCCACTCTTGGGAAAGCTACCCTGACACACATTACAATGAATAACTACAACTACACCTGGAAGATTGGATAAAACAAGAGACGGTGCATATCTGAAACCATCACACCTCAAGCAAAGAGACAACAGCCAATGGAATTTCTTCGATGCTTTAGATTTTGTTGGTCTTTCATCAAGCATAGGTGTATTTTTTGTAAATTGTTTTTAAAAAATAGTTCATAATAAATCCTATTTATGCAAGTAATTTTTCTACAATTTTTGTTTTTCAACAAGGTAATTTTATTGGAGAAAAAGTGTTTGACCACTTCCTGATTTCCTTTTTTTTCATGTTAGTGTTTCAAAACATCAAACCAATTTAAATTGGTTTGATGTTATTCTCTCTAAAGGAGAATAACGTCCCAACTTACATTACCCAATGTGAAAAGGTGATTGCTGCCATACCCTGAAAACTGGTAAGAGTTCAAAGAGTTCAACTTTATTCAGTCAACTTTTGTTTTCCCATAAGTCTTAAGGGTCATCAAGATGTGCTTTGGAAAGATTGAGACAACCCTTAAATGTTCTTTTTGCTTGTCTTAGAACAAGTGTAACCCAGAAGAGAAAACGTCCCCTTTTCTCTCCTATTCATATTAATAGATTTACGTTATTATTTTGAAAAGAAGTGTGATCCTCTTTTAGCTTTATTTCCTGTTTCAAAAGGAAGCATGATACTGTCTTCTTAACTTGGAATGCACGGTCAGCTTCACTTTGAAGATGTAAGGAGGCTGTAGACAAGCTGTGCTGAACTTTATGGTTATCATTAAAAATTAACAGCACTTTCCAGAAGTTAATTTTTAATATCTATTATGCTAAGTTGATGGGAGCGTGAGCTAGCGAAACGGTGTTGCTGTATCCATTGATACCTGGTCTTGGTGAGTTAGCATTGTGCTAATGCTGAATTGCTATTGGTTTTGTTTCCGTTTAAAAACATTCTTTAACAAAAATATTATTTTTGTTAAAATATGATTTTACCCAGTCAGATTTAAGTTCACAATATTATACGGAATCATTCAAAGTTTTTTTGCACTATTTTTTCAGTTCAATGTACTGTTTATTGATCTTAAATAGGTTTTCTTTGTGATTTAACAGGAGAAGGTTTAGTAGAGTGATTCATTAATTTTATTTCATGCCATAATTTACAAAACCTGAAAAAATTATTTAAATCAATTATTTAATTGGCTAAAGAACACTAATCCGATTTATATGGTTAAATAAATTCATTTATTTGTTTACATGGTTAAAAATAAAATATTACAAAAGATATTGAGTTAAAAACAAGAACATGCATGTAAAATATTACTGTGGTAATATGGAAACTAAAGCTATAAGAATACATGAAAAAAAAGATTTTATTGTCTGTATACAATAATGCCATTGTGTGTAGGCAAGGTTTTTTTTTTTTTAAACAGCTGTTCTAACTATCTGCTACCCATCAATCCGTCCTACCTTGTGGCAATGCCTCTGCGCAAGTCGGTGTCACATACTGCTTACTCAACAGATTTATTCATACATCCTATCTGTGGAGGTTTTCTTTTGTCTGTTTTATTCCATTGAAGATTAAGGTAAGCTTTATCTAATTTATTTTGTACCTGTCTTTAGTAAGCTGTTGTATTATGCATTTTTAAGGCAGCTTGTAAACATATTTGTAAATGATTAGTTTGCTGTCTGCAATGTCCTTACTGTACTGCATACTGTAAACAAGAAAGTCATTGCTTGGCGTCAACCACGTGAATCAGGACAAAGTACGTTGTTTTGTGGGCTATGTTGTCCCTATACTTTAAAAAATTTTAATTTAATAATACTTTTTTTTTTATTCAACTGCCAAATAGAGCATTTTGGTAGCGATATTATGTGGGATTGAAGCTGTGTATTTCTACGGTATAGTGTATATTAAGATATCCTATCATTTCAGGTGCACAGTGGCCTGTGACGTTTGGTGGACACAATTTGACTGCTTCATTTGATAGACTGTCATACAATGTATTAATGTACAAAGAAGAGTTTGCAGAGATCTGTATTTGTAGATGTCTTATTTAATTTCAATAAAAACTTGTTTCCGCTGTCTGATGCTGTTTCATTCTTTGAAACACCTCTGCATTTAAAATATTTTTAAAAAGGTAGGATATTCTGATGCAGGGTCTTAATGCACTGCTATGCTCTACCCACACATTTACCAGGTAGGATATTCTGATGAAGGCGTTTTGATGCATCAGCATGTGCTACCTCTGCATTTAATAATGATATTCAAATGAAGGAATGTACTGTAGCAAAATGTGCTACCCACACATTTCATTACCAGGTAGGATATTTTGCTGGAGTTTTGGTAGATCAATATGTTCTACCATGTGTATTTTGTGAAGGTAGGATTTCTAATGGGGTTTTAGTACCAGCTTTACATGATAAAACAGGTACGCTATTCTCAAGAATGTTTTAAGTGCATTTACACAAGGTGTTCTTAAACAAGGGATTCATATGCTTTTAGAAAAATGTCATTCACATATTTTTTTCAAATTCTACTTATCCTGGTTAAGTGCAAATCCATTCCCTTAAATATAATAATGGGAAATCAGTATTTAACATTGGCACTAACTGCTAAGGTCTTTTGTATGTAAGTATGATTAGCGGTTTTCGAGAGGTAGTACCGACAATAGCTATTAATAGAAAATTTGACATGTTAGCACAGATAGTCAGAACACTGGGACAATGCAGTGGTCATAAAAAAAGGAAACATCAACAGTTTGCATAAACTTGATTCACTTGTCATTAACAGCTTATGGTTTATGAAATGTTTATTATTAAACTTCAGAATACCAGACACCTGACAATAAGCTATAACAAGAGTCAAGCAGTGAAGTTTATAAAATGTGCGTAAGGATCAAATCTTTTGGGAATAACTGCATAATGAATCCATTGCTGTGATGTTGGGAGATGAAGGACCCAATAAAAACATAGGACAACGATTTGTAGGTGAAGACACTATAATTTTAAGAGTTCCATTCAGAGCAAACAAAATGGTCAGAAGGGAAAATCCAAAGGACAGCCAGCTGGAGGCAAGACTGATGGAGCCTGGACATGTACAGAGGGCTTGGTGCATTTCTTGGACAACAGATGTTAAACATGGAACTGCTAGTGATGAAGAAAAGGCTGCAGAGAAGATTAATGGGTAAAGTGAAAGAGGACATGCAAAGTCAATGTGGCAGAAGAAGATGCTTGGCTTAGCATGAAATGGGGGATTATAATCTGCAGTGGCAATCAAAAGAAGAATAAATATGATTGATTACACAAAGGTGTAATGAGTGTCATTCAGCCTGGAAAATACAATATGCATCTGATGCACTAAAATATGGCCTTTGAAAATAAGATTAATACTAGTAGCCCTTATTTTTTTGGAAGGACTTCACTTTGCTACTCTTGCATTTTTGCAGAAATATGAAACCGATTAAAGTGTTAAATTCAAGTTAGCTAACATAAAATAAATGTCTGCATACTTTCCAACTCTTTAATTGGCATCCAGTGTATAGAACCAATGCCTTTTACCTTTGACTTTTTACCTCTGACTCTAAGTGTATGTGTCCAGATCTGAGACACTGAATCCCATACATTTGTGAAGTAAAACTCCTTTCTGAGCAAAAATGTAAAACAAGTCTTGAGTGAGTAAGTTGCACAAACTGACACGTTTCTTCATTGGTATAAAAACACATGCTGTACTGTTGGTGATCTGCATTCGCACAGTCCTAGTGTGAAACCAATTGGAATTACATTCACTAGAAATGACACCAAAATCTACATATTTGTGGTTCAGTAACATTTTGTAAACCCTACAGAAAATGAACAGCTTACTCAACAGGTCAAAGCTTTTTTAAGAAAACAAAAAGAAAACAATACATTACCGGTAATGTTTGGAGATTTCATGAGATAAAGTTATTTTGTGTATCTGGTGCAAAAATCAGGAGGCCATAAAGATTGAATAGCTTATCCAATTCCAATTTGACAGGGTGAAAACTGGCTTTTTTTCAATCTGTCAAACAACAGGGACAGACAAGGGCCAGTGCCCCTGCAGAAAGTCCTGAACCCTGTTATGACCTCTGTAATAAAGTGATAATACTAAATCAATTTATGATGATATGAGACTACATAGGTGGCATTTTGGGGAAATTGTAATTAGTCATTTTACAGCAAAGATTCAACACGTTCTAATGCCACACAACTTTTATAAAATTTGAGATGCTGTGAGAGTTTTGGTGGAGCCAGCTGCACATTGTCCACCCCTCCTACCCCCCAACCCCCCCAAAAAACAAACCATCATCCTTCTACTACTTCCTGTCTTCTTCTGGTTTTCGCCAGTAGTAACATCCTGCTCATTACTCTTGTGATGTGAAAAAAGTGTTTCAATACGGCCGAAAAACCACTTCATCCTAGCGCAAATGCTTTTTATCGAAAAACGTTAGTTTTTTTGTTTTTTTTTAAAATTGGATGCATTTTGAAGAAAACAAAAAGAAAACAATATTACTGGTAATGTCTTGAGATTTCATGAGATAAAGTGGAATTTACAAAATTGTGTTATGTGAATTTTGCGAATTCGCTTAACAGATAATTGCACAAATTGTCCATTAACTGTATAATTTGCGCAATTATATGGTTAACGGAAAGGCAGCTATTGCTATGTTGGGCCAATTACATTGGTTTCCTTGTTTTATTTTAACAATGAATTAATAATTAAAGTTGCAATATATACCGTTTATCAATAACATGTTTTTTACATAATTGTTAAAACTGTCACCATATCTTAACAGTACGAGACATATAATCTGCCTAAAGATCAATCTTCCTCCCTGAGCTGCTCCCGACCAAAAACAACCAATCAGAGCCAGGAGGAGGGTCTTGGTGCCACCACTAATCCTCATGTACTCGCTGCTAAATGTGCTAATGGCGGAGAAACAACTTACTGTTACAGAAAAACGATTTTAGCCGCTGCTATGCTAACTAGCCTGAGCACTCACAACAGAATCTGTTGGCAAAAGCTGGCAGCACCACAGGACACTGTGAATGACAGCGCTAACCCCCACCTCCGGGCTCTGATTGGTTGTTCTAGTTAGCACGGGGAGAAGGCAGAGGAGCTAAATTTTTTTTCACTGATTCTCTGCCTCATACCACGACAGTGACAGCTTCAACAAATATGTTTAAAAAAATTTTTTAATAAAAATTTCATACTGCGGCTTTAAAGTGTTGCTCTTTTAGTTTCAGCTGCATTGAGATAGAATAACAGTTTTCATCTGTTATTTCATTTCATCAGCTTGATCCCTTGATCCACAGAACCAAATGGCTCTGTGGCTTACTTAACTTATGAAATATTGCCCTGTTTTTTTTTTTATTGTTTTGAAAAAGAACTGCTCCACCCCCTGCCGGTAAATCTAGTCTAGAACCGCCACTGTCAAACAACTTAAATGATGTAAAGATAAGACTCGCATAGTCCTTGAGTTGTCATTATATAAAATATACTCATTTCAGGTGAGTCTACTCTTAGCAGCATTGCTGTGATAAGAGTAGAAAAATCTGTTATCACTGTCTCAGGTGACTCAATATGGTCTCCATACAGCTTCAGCAGCAACCATGTTTGTTGGTGAGCTACTGTGGCTGGATTCCACCTCCACACCCACTCCCTCATTCTGATTAGGCAAAGAAGGGTGTAGAAGAGAAGAACCTGTGGATGCAGTGGTACAAGGGGGGAGGATACGAGGTGGAGAATGTGAGTCACTGCCGCCTCCTCCCCCGGCCATCATAGAGAACTGGTATGAGCCGGTGGTGGCTGAGTAGTACAGGTGGTATGGAGATGAAGTAGACTGGAACGGCCCATTCTGAGTTTGGTGAGGGGTGTTTGCAGGATACGGTGGAGGCAAATATGTATGGTACCGTCCTGTTTGGGTGGTTGCCATGGCTGTCGCCATAGTGATGCTGATGGCACCATTAGAGACTGGATTATGGGTTGGCGTGTATGTGAATGCAGCTCCTGTAGGAGGATAGTGCACCCGAGGGTTAGAGAAACGAGAGTCGGGCAGGGAGGGAAGGGAGCTAAAAGGCCGCTCCAAAGCCATCCTGGGGTCACCAAAGGCTGTAAGGTCAGGACCTGAGGGAAAACAAATGTCATAGAATATCATCTGGTTGAGCCTCATATATGCTTATGGTGTATGTTGATGTTTTACCTGTGAGTCTTGAGGACAGGTCACCAAGAGAAGAGCGACCAGGTGAAAGTGGAGCAGTTGTGTGAACAGTGGGAGTAGTTATCTGGCCAAGGTAGGGATAAGACTGATCATAGGACCAGGATGGAGAAGACTGTATCTGTCTGGAATCTGAGGCAAACAGAAATGAATTAAATGGTTTAGGTAGCAGAGCTGGATGATATCAGAATAAGAGAAATTATTCTTGAATAGTATAATAACCATTGTGATTCATACATTTTTTTTTCTTTTCCATCAACATGATGTCCATATCCCTAAGGATTAGCATCTTTTAGCCACTTACTAAATATTTAAAATTTCATTGTGCTTCTGTCTGTGTACAATGACAATAAAAGGGATTCTGATTCTAACATCTACATAATGTTTGGGCTCAAAGTGACTAAAGGTAATTTCAGTTTGAATGCATGGCTCTCCTGAAAAGATATAATGTACCAAATATTGCATCAAACCACTCCTTATTAATTGTGTTTGTGATTGCACTCATTAATATTGTGACAATGACTTTGACTGGATATTGTGCAGTATTTCCTTCTGAGTGTTATTCCCACAATATTTGAATTTCTAACCAAATGTACTTCATTAGCCACTGTTATTGTACAGGCTTGAATTATAGCAGAATTCTAAAAAAATTAGGGGTCTAAAATTAGACTCTTATGCTACCTCTCCATCCATGTATTCAGTGGGGAGGCAGTGTCTCAGAATGAAGAATAGTCAACTTGAAATCAAGAACGTGTTACTGGACTGCTTTTTTTCGCCTATACCATCTGGTTGGAATAAATCCCAAAATGTTTATAACGATGTCTTAGCAGCAGAATCCCATGGAGTTGAACCAGAGAAATTTTTAGTCTTTCAAACACCCGAATAGCATATCTAAAATAGTATCCAAAAAATCCATAAATACAGTGGGCCCTCACCTATTCGCAGTTTAATATTCATGGATTCACCTATTTGCGAAAATTTAGACTTCTGTTGAATGTGACTCCAAATTATTTGCAGAAAATATTCTTATTCACAATGTTTTTTGTAGAGCATACATGAAATAGTTAAAAGGAAATGCAGGGCGTGCCGTGGTGGCGTAGTGGCTAGCGCGACCCGTATTTGGAGGCCTTGAGTCCTCGACGCGGCTGTCGCGGGTTCGACTCCCGGACCCGACGACATTTGCCGCATGTCTTCCCCCCTCTCCTTCCCCGTTTCCTGTCAGCCTACTATCATATAAGGGACACTAGAGCCCACAAAAGACCCCCTGGAGGGGTAAAAAAAAAAAAAAAAAAGAAATGCAGCTTGGGAAGCTGAAATACCTAGGTGTAATGCGACCTCATTTGCGTTTGTCTGCCATTTGCAAAGCAGTCAGTGCAGCAAGTTTTATTTTCCTTGCCACTAATTGGCTGCTCTCCTCCATACTAGAGATAAGAAAAACGTGGATATTAGCTTCTGTGGAAGAGTTATGACGGTTTTCATTGTGTGTATTGATGCATGATAAGGTATATTTGGTGTTTGAGCAATTATATTAGGCAGTCACACACATTTTTATAGGAGGTCTTGAGTATTCATAGATTTAATCTATTTGGTTGTGGTCTCATCCCTGCAAACCAGGGTCTGCATTAATTTTTGCTATTTGGAATAAAGCACAATTATTTGTCCTGATTACAGAGTAGTCACAGCAAATATTCTGGGAATTATAGTTGTTCTCAGATATCCTGGGCGTCAATTGTATAGAAGAAGCACCTCGCCATGCTGTCAGGAATAACAAATTGAAAAAACTTTCAAACAAACAAATCTTTTATTGAAGTAGAATAACTTCAATCCGAATATTTTCAGATCCAATCTTTAGTTTGATGAAGTGCTGCAGTGCACACAGTTTTACTGTCTTACCAGCTGTTAGTCCAGAGTGTGGAGGGCTAGAAAATGTTGCTGAAGTGAGGACTGCAGATTGGTGGCTGTTTGCAGATTGCTGATGATGATGATGATTATGAGGAGGTGTTACTCTGATAGAGCTCCTTCTCAGCTGTTCCAGCTCTGTAAGCCTCTCAGAGAAAGCCAATGAGCCAGGTTTGACCTCTTCCAGCTTCTGACGATGACCTGGAGGCCAAAACACAAAGGTTCTCTTTTTAGATCGGTCAACAAAACAAGGTTCACTTGTAATCTGACACAATACTATTTTTTTTTCTCTCGATAAAACCTGTAACTCTTTAGACTACATGTTAGTGATACAGCATTAATACTGTGAAAAAAACATATAATTTAGTATATTTTAAACATACTTACATTTGTGTAAGTACATTTTAAGTATACTAAGTATTAAGTGTACTACATATAAATACATCGAGTATACTAACAGCATGCTTGTACCAATTTTAACATAACTTTAAACACACTTAAATATAATTGTACCAAAATACACTTTTAAGAAATAAGGTATATTAAAGTATACTTTAAGTGAGCAAAATATGTATTTGCTCAAGTGTACCAATAAAACAATATGCTTTTAAAGATTAAAGAATATACTGAAATTTCAGTATGTTTTAATTTACATCTCACTGTATACTTTAGGCTAATAAAGTATGTCTTTTTATGTGCCTTAATAATCTTTTACTTCTTTGTTAAAATGGCAAAGAATAAAAAAAATTAACAATCCTTGTAGTGGAATAATGTGTTTATGCCTCAAAACATCAAACATTTTATAGTGACTGAGGTTCTACAACAAAAACAAATGCAAATGTAGCAGGTATCTTCAGTTTTATATCTCTCTGAATATGATCTGTTGTTTTCAGTTTTTTAACTAAAACATAAAAGCTATTTTTTTTACATAATCCATTTTCAGATATATGATGTATTAGTGAACGGCATTACCTCCAGTTCTCACTCCAGACTAGATGGTGGGGGTAATGCACACTTTCAGTTTTTTTTTTTGTTCTTTTGTCTTTTTTAGAAAAGCGCCATAAAAAGAAGAACAGCATCACCGTGAAGCCAGGGAAGATAAGGGATGCTCTTTAAAGTCGCCATTTTTACTTCCATAGTATTGCCTTAAAACAAGAGACATCCTTGATAATAGTTAGTTTTGGTAAATTCAAGCTGGTGATGTCCTAGTCCGAGTTAGAGGAAAACACAACAGGACAAGAACCGGATGGAAATTAAATGTGGGTCATGAAAGGAGCCCAAAGGTGCGAAGGCTGCTAACATGTTGCTAGCTGGTGATAAGTTTGCTTCAAAATGCTAATTATCTTCGTCTAATTATAAACAGTGCAGTACATATATAAACAAACTTAAGTTTGTTTCAGAAATAGTCATTTCATCAATTTTATTGTGATTATTATTAGTATTTTTATAGCAACTTCATGTTATAACTGCTTGGATTCTCTGTGTGTTGCGACTTAGTATCATAAACGTAACCTGGTTTTAATTAAGCTCAGTATGCCAAAGAGACTTTGATATTATGAGGCTGTTGTTATAACTCGTTCATCTTTGTTTTTATCTTCAACATATTTTTGCAATAAGCATGATTTGATTTAAAAATAATTTGACAGAATTGATTCCTCTTGTTAGTCTACCATTTCTCTTTCATACATTTTATTCATTGTTATCTTTCAGGGCCCTGTGATGGACTGGTGACCCGTCCGGGGTGAACCCTGCCTCTCATCTGATGACTGCTGGAGATGGGCACCACCAGCCCCCCTCACCACCCTGCAAGGATCAGATCATGGATGGAAAGATTTTAAGGTAGTTTCCCTTTAAGGTAGTCTATCTATCTTAAGTCCACACTTAAAACAACTTTATAGTTAATGCCAACATTAACTGATTTTATAATATTACTGACTATTGTTTCTACTTTAACATAAACAGGCAAAGAAGACACCCAGAAATGTTTATCCACTCCAGGCATCTGGTCCCAATCATCATCATTTCTGATGATGTCACACAACGTTTTTAAATTGTAAGTCGTACTTTTTTATTTGCCGTTTTACTGTACTCTTTAAAATACAAGTGCTTTCTCTGTTTAATTGCTTTATTGTTTTATTTTATTTTTTTTATAGATTTCTGTAAAGTTCAATGACTGGTTCTGTCGTTGATCCTTACTGTTCTTAGGAAGGAGAAATGTCAGTTTGTCTGCAGTAATACTGGAATACTGTCTCATTGTATTAAAACAATACTGTGTCCTTGGGGAAATATTTTTCACATTTCCTCTAAAGTGTACCTGTTGTTTTATTGTGCTAATTTTCATAAGCATGTTGTCTGTAAACTTTTAATATATTGCCAATTTGTACAATTCTCTGATAGTATATTGGCAATGTACTCTTGAAAAATGTGAATATATTGAGTACACAGTGTAATCTTTCTCAGCTGGAAGGTGTGTTGTAATTGATCTTTCTGTGTACTGTAGCCTGATATGTTTGCAGTACTGTAGTGTGTATGTATGAAGCATGTAATGTACAAAGTGACAAAGCAAAAATAATAAAAGACATTGATAAGGAACTGAAGATTGTACTTCACTAGCAATTATAATAAACCAAAAGTGTAGTTGGAGCATACTATGATCACACTACTAATATATAACATATGTAATGCTTGTAAACGTAGAAGACATTCTAAATATGTTTTAAATGTAATCTGATCACAAAAATAGTACACTTATGATAAACTAATCAAGCATGCTTATATTATGTAAATAGCAGTATAATTTGAATTAGATTGGTATCCACTTGAATGTAACCAGGTTTGGTAATTACAAAGGCATGTCATACATTTTAGAATTGAAGTTATTCATAAACTGTTACAAGTTCCAGTATATGTGCTGTAGGATTACAAAAGTATGCAAGCCATACCATTAGTTGTTCCAAAAAAGTATGTGATAGTACACTGAGTACACTTTAAATTGTGATTTTCTATTACTATTAAAATACACAAAATTAGTTGTTCTAAAATGACATACTTCAAGTATACTGATGATTAGTGTGGCTTCAAGTATGCTAAATTTAACATGCTTAGTATATTTATTATACTATGCTTAGTATCTTTATTATACTAAGCATAGTATAATATGCTTAGTATAGAATATATACTAAGCATATATTACATATGCTTAAAACAGGGTAATATATATATACCCTGTTTTTAAACAACCAGGGTTGTTTAAAAACAGTATGTGTGGTTTAATGTTTATGGAATGGTGATGGATTAAGCCGAGGGCTAAAGGTGACTGAGTGTGTGTCCCACAATGTGTGATGCTTGTTTTTTCTTGGATATCTTCAAAGTGATCCACTTTTCGTGTGATCCATGTTTTTAGTCTGGGTGTGGGAAAGTTGTGACTTGCTAATGGGGAAAGTTTTGTACCTCTTCTGTAGTTTTTCATTCGTACAAGATTATAGGGCTATTTTATGCTTATAATGTTGCACATTTATGTGTCCTGTGTTGAACCATGAGTGATGGTGATACTTTGAGGTGCCTCTTGTGTGTTATTAAAGCATTCATGTTGATGCAACTGTCAGATTGCAATGGTTTAGAACAATGTAATCTCACATTATTTAGGATCTGTTGAAAAAATGTTTTTGAGCAGAATTCAGAGTAATAAAACATTGAATCAAGACTTAAAATTTTTCTAACTTAATATTAGTTATTTTATGTTGACAATATGAGTGAAAATTATACAGCAATATGTGCTTCAATAGATCAGGGCAGTTTTCTTGTAATTATTTTGTGAAATAATATAATTTTGAATGCAGTTCAACCAGTTTTGAATCATTAGTCACAATTCAAGACTAATGATCTATTAGAACTTGAGAAACTGCTTTGGCAACTTGCCAAAGTTAAATATACTTGAGGAACTGTCATTTCTGAGTTAAAAAACTATTTTCTAGTTCACATGCATCTTTAAGGCAGCAGGTGAATGTTTATTTTCAAGGTAAACTAACTTCAAATGTTTTTACAGTGTGGGTGCTGAGGATCTGTAATCTTTAATAACCTTTAATAATTGTACAGTATTATTATTATTATTATTATTATTATTATTATTATTATTATTATTATTATGTTGTAAATTTGCCCTTACTGCACAGTCTCTTATTTTTATTTTTCTGGTTTTGTCACCATTCACCCTTAATTTGCTACTAAATGTTTACTCCTGACAGATGATAGAAACACTCATCAAACTCTGCACCAATTTTCTTACTTTTAGGAGATCGGTGATCGGCTGATACTTGCACATGAAGCTGAACCTATTCCCCAATCTTATCTAACTCAGCAAAGGTTTAATAATCAACCACTGTCCTCTTCTGCTCTCTGAGAGGTCTGACTGACAGACAGGCCCACCAGATTATATCTGCATGTTTGCATTTAACAATATTCACCCCACTGTTGTGAACTCAGCAACTTTCTTGACCTATTTAGTGACATTTCGGACAAAAAAAATTATACTGGCCAAAATCGAATCGGCCGGCCAGGCTTTTTAGATTGGTGACTGGCTATTGTTCAAAAAACTGCAATTGATCCACCCCTACTCAGATATATTTATGTAAGTATGTCAGGATTACTCACGTCGTGGCTCTCTGGGACCATCCACTGTGATTTTGATAGCTCTTTGATATGTAGCCACTTGGGGAGGGTTGGTGAACACCGTGATCGTGAGAGTGAAACTTTTTCCTGAAGAGGGTCAACAAGGCAACCATGGGGAAAGAATAGAGACAGGAAAGGTAAAATATAAGAGTAATTCCTTTAGATTTGGTATCCACTTGAATGTAACCAGGTTTGGTAATTACAAAGGCATGTCATACATTTTAGAATTGAAGTTATTCATAAACACTGTTACAAGTTCCAGTGTACGTGCCGTAGGATTACAAAACAGCTTTAAAGCCTCATGTTATTTTTCAACTCCATGAGCAAATTTAATAATGGCCACAAGGTGGCACCTAAAAAGTCTATTCCTCCATTTAGTCATTTATTCTACACTACATACTTTAACACAGTATATACTGCACATTCATTACTGTACAGAAACCAATCCATAGGAATATGAAAATATAATTTGGAGAAACTATAAGTTCATTTAGAGTTTACATACAGTCTGACAGACAGGAAGAGAAATAACTGCCAAAGCTATTGTGTCTGATTTTTGGAGGAGATGAACTAAGCTCTGTCTTTGGCTTAGTACTCAGATATTGCAAAAGAAAATAATAAGTGTTCTGTTTAAAAGAGGAACTATAAGAAAGACTGAAAACTTGTCACAAATGACACACAGAGACATGCACAGATTAGTGTAGCATTGAGTACATTAAGAACTTTGTGGATTTCATTAACTTATTTTTTCTTTATAAAAACTGAGTTAATTCTCTTTTTTAAGGAATTGTACATTTTAGGTAAACAAATCAAGCTCAAAAGGTTGCTAAGTGTTTGTTATGAAGAAAATGTATCAAACTATAACAAACTTCTCTGTTTGTTGTTGTAAACGTTTTCATCCGCACCGCTTTACACACTCAAGTAATGATTTTGCTACATATCAGAATCACATTTTGTTGTTCAACTACCTGCAGCAATTCTCTTTTAATTAAGTGAATTGCAGTTGTGAAGTGATCCAGATCTTTAACTTTTATCTTTGTGGCCTGTAGTAAAGCTGGGAATTCAACCACCACAATGTTGCTTTTAACTAAAAGTGCATTAATGATTTTTTCTGCAATACTGTGAAATCCCTCAATAAAGTTCTGACAGTTGTGTCTATATTTTCAACAGGGCAAAAGACTAAGCACAGCTTTCAACATTACTAAATGTGTGGAAGTGCAGAAGGAATTTGTGTACTCAGGAGTGCTGTTTTAAATAGATAGGCAGGGACATTTGCCTATGGCTGATTTAGAGTAACTGTGGTCCAGTGTTTCCGTTAGAGACAGAAATGGGGAGGGCGTGGCTTGGCAGAGGCAGGTAAATGAAGTGTTAGGAGGAAGTTGAATGAATGCTGTTCTTATTCACATGTATTTCCCCTATTTTATCCATTCAGCACTAAGTGCCTGTTCAAAACGTGTCCATTAAAATTCAACCATGGTGAGACAAGAAGAACCCACAGACTCTCCCTAGTATTTCATGTTCTGTGTCATGTATCCATACCTCTCCCGCTGCGGCCGACAAATCGCAGGTCATTGAATCGGGCCACTTGATTCTTGATGACCGCGGTGGCATTGCGAAGCTCTGCTGAATAGTTCTCATCGTTTCCAGCCATCACAGTTACCAAAGTACCATCAGGAATATCACCCAGGGTCACTAACTGGACGAACACCAAACAAAATTATGACAGTCTAGAAACTTTTGTCTTGTTAAACCCTAGTACAAAATAAAATGATATTATTTTTAGCTTTATATACAATTTTATTCTACTTACTGGGAAATGGATAAAAGTTCTGAAAGTTAAAACTTAAAGGCTAACATTCTAATGCTATTAATGAAACCTTTGGTTCTTATTGATCACCCATTAGCTCTGCTTAAATGTATCACACCATTTAGATAGACACTTCAGTTGTGCGGGTCCTGCTTGGTACAGACTGACATATCTATAAGTCTCTTGAAGTCATCCCAAAGTATTAAAGGCGGAGTACTTTCCAGGTATACAGTGCCACTCTATAGCACAATCAAGTAACAATGTTAACTTCAGCTCTTTCAAAAATGCTATTCATATCAAATGTGATTTAAAAGAAATTTTGCCTTGAAATTGGGTCTCTATTACTTTAAAAACTCCTGCTCTTTCTGAAACTTTGCCTTCATGAAGTCATCACAAAATGGCTCCTCAATTAACCCTGTAATTAGAGGGTTAATATTAATTCTCCGTGTTGGTCATCTTGAAATCTTGAAAACATGTCACACCATGTGTTGGTCTGTCATGGTGTGACAGACCAACACAAAGCAATGCATGATTGTGAAGAGGATGGAAAATAAAGATGTAGCGAAGCAACAGCCAACAGAATTGTGGTAACTCTGGAGGAGCTGTGGAGAATTTACCGCTCAGATGGAGAAATGGCAAACATGTGGAGGAAGGTGCTATGGTCAGATGAGATCAAAATTGAATAATTGGCAACATGTAAAGAAAAACTAACACTTTACATCACCCTGAATATAGCAGCTTAGTAAGAGCATGGTAAGAGTTGACAGGAAGATGGATGGGGGTAAATCGAGTAAAAACTTGAAAGAAAAAAGGTTACAGGCTGTAGAACACTTCCAGCACCTTCCAGCAGGACAACAGATGTTTATGATGAATAGATTCATGTGTTACAATGGCCTAGCTAAAGTCCAGCCAAATTAATGGACTGATCAAACTTTTTATAGAGCATTTTTCATACAATCACACACTTCACAATGACGCACTGCTTTGTGCCATTTTATCACATCCTGAAATCAATTAAGGTTTGTGTTTCGGATGGGACAAAATCCAAAAAAGTTAATGGGTGTGAATACTTTAGAAAATGTAAAATGAGGGCTTTAGTGTCCATTCTTGTCTTTAACACCTGCTGTTATTGAGCCCCAGCAAGGCTTATTTCCATAAAAACGCTAATCTACCATTGCTGTGCAAATGTCCGGGATAGATATAGTACTATGGATTGTTTCTCTTCTCACATTGGGCTCTCTAAGCAAACAACTGCAACCTGTGTTGACTGACAAGCTGCCATTAATCTGTGAGTTAAACATTGATTGTAATGTACTTCAATAATCAAATGTTGATGTTTGCATTGAGTTGTCAAAAATAAATAAATAAGGGCAGTAAAAGACTGAAAAATCAAGCAAAAAAAAGCAACAGAATTTAGAATGTGCAGATATCTGTAGAAAAAAATTATGAAATACCTGTCTGCATATCCATCATATTTGTGCTATAACATACATTTAGATAGGCGCTTTTATGGGTGTGCATGAAATGTGCATTATATGTGCATTACATCCATTTTCAGTAAGACGTAGCTACAGCCACTCATTATGCTCCATAATGATGCATTATGTTCCAAATTCACAAACAAGCAGAGAAATGCGTGTGGGAAGGCTAATGCATAAAACTCAATAAATCAATCTGCTGTGTGTTCTGCAGCTTAGAGATGCTGTTCCATAAATGCACTGAGTCTGAAAGAGGAGAAAAGCTTCCTACCATACATTCACATGTGAGTGAATACCCTGGAAACAAATAAAACACCAGACAGTGAGCTTTCAGAATGAAAGCACACTGTCTGGTGGACTAAGATGTTGAAATACAGATAAAAAATGTTTGGAGATATTATCACTTTTTTATTAGCAGTAAATTATATTAATATATTTCTGCTAAAGATCACAGTCCATAAATTTAGTCCTGAAAAAAAAAGACAAAATATTTTTAACACAGTCCAATAAAGAATTAAATCTGTCATAAACAGTTTTTTGGTTGATGTTTATGTTAATGAATGTACAGTGGACCCCCAGTTAGAAAATAGCTTTAGTCTGCGAATTCTGGAGATCTCCTCTAAAACAATAACTACCTATTTTAATATTTCAAACACTAAATATACCTTAATATTGATAGAAAAAATGGAAACCAGCTTAGCACTGGGTTAGGGTTAGGGTTATAATAATCAACATTCACAGTCTTCCTTCTCTCCATTGAAGTGGTATAGATATTTCAAGTTTCCCAAGCTTTCAAATATTTTAAATAGTACTGAATGAAAAAAGCTTCAAACTGAACTGGAAATAGGTGGGGGTCCACTGTAATGATTTTAACATATGAACTTCAGGTTGGAGAGTTACTATAAGGGCAAAAAACAAAGGATCCAGCACAAATACATTTCAGTGAGGGTTTACTCTTTCTGATCCAAACCCCAGCAACTACACAAAATAAGTGTGTGAAGACCTATTATTAGGAGGATTAGGAACACACATGTGAAATAAACTCACAAACACACACTTACATATATATGCAATGCCAATAAAATTTTTTTAGTACACACCTTAAAAGCAATGGGAAGAGTCTTGTTACACCTCCAGTGAGTGGGCAGGACAGAGCAGAGGAAATTTGGGCTGTCAGTTTTTACCAGCTCTCCTGGATGATCAGAAATCACCTACAAAGATGAAAAAGGGCATCACATTTTTTGTTTTTGATTATAAGTCAAAGCACTTCAATTATTGAAGAATTTGTTGCTGTACTTCAGCCATGCTGTGGTCCGCTATGCGGAACTTGCCCATCACGGTGGCCCCTCCACCAGCCTCCTGGGCTCCTAGAGGCAAAGCCTCAGCCATTTTCCCCCCCGAGGCAAGGGAAGTGGAGGGGGGAGTGTATCGCCTACCAGGGGCTGGATCTGGGAGAAAATGAACATGGTGGCATGAGTCATACTACAGATATACACATACAATAATATTGAAAACAAATAAATTCTTTAAAAAAGTGATTTTTCTATTATATAAAACATTTAGCAAACACTTTACCAGTAATTTTTCTATTAATTTAAAAATCACTGAATTTTAGATGGTATGAACATCTGAATTCAGTTGATTTATACAGTGCCATTTCACAACAAATGTTGTCCGAAGGCACATTACAAAAAATACATTTCAGTTCTGCCACACACATTCCACTTGTTCCTAATTAACAAACAGTGAATTAGGTGCAGTTTATTATTCAAAATCAATCATTGACTTGAAGCATTCACTCCTCCTGGATGAGCACGTAGCGACAGTAGACAATCTCTTGCGTTGTCATTGACTTTACAGCAGTCCCTCAGCTGTAAAGTGCATGTAGCGACAGTGGAAAGGAAAAAGTCTCCTTTATCAGGAAGAAACCTCCAGCAGAACCAGAACCCGGCTCAGTACGAGCGGCCATCTGCTACGACTGACTGAGGGTTTGAGAATACGGAGCACGTACACCAAAAATAAACTAAATAACTGATGCAGCAGTAGTTCCTATGTTAATGACATGCAACAAGTTAATAGCAGGAGAAGGAGAGGAAGTAGTTGGTGACAGCATTGCCTCAGTTGCTAATTAGAACCCCTGTGAAGACTCCTGAAAAGTTATTGTCATCTTTTATTGCATAATTGTAACCTCATAATATTTAGAATTTTTAAATATCCCATGTTAATACTTTTTTTTAAACAAAAAACTTTCCTCAGTCTCAAATATCAACATGCTTTTTTTCTTTACTATAAATATAACTGGAGGACTTTTATAATTTAAACTATATTGGGTCGTTCTAAGCGTTGACAAACTATTACAGAGCAATTCACAATTCCCTGTTTGCCAACAGGTATGAATATGGTGTAACAGATTCATATTATGAATGCCATTTAGGGAACTCGCCTAAATTTGCTCATATCTATAGTGAGAGCTATAAAAACTAACTGTAACATGCAGGGGTGGATGAGGACCCACAGTAAAGCTAAATGATTTATTAACCTGGCAAATTTAACTTAAAATGTTTTTTTCATTACAAAAAAATTAAGTAGGAGTATCAGTACTGAAAAAAAATCTGATTTTTTTTTTTTTTACATTTCTTTAAGAATGCCATGCTTCATATATATTTTTTTTTTAATTTTTCTCAGCAATCAATAAAAAATCATTTTTGGGATTCCAACTGCTGAACAGCTTTCTCAATTATTGGGACAATCAGTCTGGTGATAAGCTCCAGGTCTTTGGGTTTGGAAGGCCTCAAAACCATTACCCTAATCTTTAGCTCTATGCATAGTTTAAAGTCAGTACTGGGCTGCTATGAATCATTTTTGACTAAACCGCAAATTTATTTTGCCACCATTTATAAAGAGCAGGGTGCAGGCGGCATATCTATGCCGGTTATATAAAACGGTGGGCTTTTTGCATTTATTTACCAAAACTGAGTCTTTGGGTCAGTGTAGTTTTTGACCAAGCCACACTGAAGAGTGTGATCAAGGAACTAAAGGAAAAAGAAGTATATGTTCATAATCAATATCTGTTAATTTAAGCAAATGTACTTGAATGCTTCCAGAAATCCCAACATTTCTAAAGATTTAGTTGCAGTACAGAATAAGTCCCCCAGGAGCCTGTAAATAACTCAGTTTTAAAGTGCGAGAAGAGTTTGAGACTTTTAAAGCGTTGGAATCCAGAGACTTCAGCCGCCAAATGAGGACAGACCCGGGCTGTAAATATGAAACATTTCTACTGAAATGTGTTTGCATGCAGCAGTAATATTTCCCTTCACTTTCACTTTTAAATTATTTCCAGTAAAATGTAATAGTTATGTTGCAGCTCTTGGATGCTTTAAGCAGCAGTTGTCTTATTAAAGGCAAAATCAACCCCTCCTTCACATTTTTTGCTTCTGCATTCACTAAATGTCTTAATTGTTCATGCTATTGTGGCAACAAGAAATAGTGTTCACACACACAACCCTGCAGTTTTCTATGCATTCTGCTCATTAACTGTGGAAGAGGATGTTTAAGCGGAATTACTTTTTGATTTGAAGTGTGGCTGCTTTTTTTTTGACATGAACTAATTTTGATCAACTGAATTTCAATCAGGACTCATCAAATGCTCATTACAATATATCCTCATTACAGAACAATGTTTAATTTCTTCAGTAATATTTAAAAAATGCCTAAGTCATATGTGTAGTTCAAACATGATTGCATGTTGTTTACAGAGAGAAAAGGCTATTTTTTAAATATGGACGTTTATGGCTCATTTTCTATAGTCAACATATAATGGGACAAATACCCTTAAAATGATTAATAGAAACTCAAATTTTGAGTGCCCAGAATAACTCAAAATTTTATATCATGCTTAGTTTTCTACATTCTTTATTATCCAGGCTTGAACTCTACAGACCTAAAAGCATTGCATAAATACAAATTTTAATTAAATAAGGTACACAAAATAAAATGCTAATTTTGTATAAAGAATTTTTACATCTACATTAAACTTTTAGAATCCAACCATCAAGTTGCATTTACTTTGAATCTTCGGGACAACTTAAGATATTTTTAGAACCTAATAATTTAATCAAAAATGTCTGAAATATGTGAGGATAGTATAGAGAAAAGTTACTTCTTCATCTTCTACTAGAGCGTTATTAACAAAAGCAGAATTTCTTTGAACAGACGGATTGAGACGTTGCCGTCCTCAACCGAGCTTGAAGCGCCTTTTAGCGTATTTGTCAGGTTTAAAATTTGGACCGGGATTTCTAGACTCAAAAACACTAAAGTGCAGTTTATCGTTCCTTTTTTTTCTAGCCTGGACTGATGAAGTCATAAAAACACGTCCAATGTTTTGGGGGGTGGAGAGTCGTCAATGATGGTTATTAAGTTGTTCTCTGCCAAGTGAAGAACAAGGAGCCCGGCTGGAAGTTGTGCAGGCCTACCGTATTTTGCATCCCACAGAAACACCATCTGTGCGCCTCAGTGCCAGCAACACGACCTCAGAACTCTCCAGGACCTTCGCCTGCAGTCCCGCAGTTCTTTCACACTACTCGGTACTCTTTAAAATCTGCAGAGGTGCTGGTTGTTATTTCTGGTATGTGGGTAAAATCCGAGACGCGCCGGTTGAGCCAGATGCAAGCCCAAAGTGGCTCAGCTCTCCAAAACAAAAAGAGGTTTGTTAAGATCTGTGATCGATCTGAGAAAAAAGTGTCGAGCAGAAACTGGGCTTCCCAACAACTAGGAAGTGAAAGGAGAAGTTAGATAGAAAAAGGAGATGTGCGGGTGTGAAGCAGCTGCGCTCTCGCTCTCTCTCTCTCTCTCTCTCTCTCTCTGTCTCTCTCTCTCTCTCTCTGTCTCTCCGGGCTTTTTAGTCTCTTCTACACATGAATGGCCATCCTGATGGAGACAACATGCTTTTACCGGCATAGAGCACTATTTGCATACTGACAGCATGGCTCAGGTATTAACCAATTAGGAAGCTCATCACAGGTTTGGGTTAATGCAACTGACCAATCAGCGTGTCGTCCGCCCGACACATTTAATTTCGAACCATAGCAAATGCAAAGCGCCTTGAAAGTCAGAAATGACTACAGTGGAGTTCACTGGAGCCAGAACGTGACCGTCACATTGACCAGAAGGAACACGACGTGCTTAGTAGGGCTGCGCGTCAACGGCACACTTTCAGAACTGAACGGGTCCAGCAGGGGGCAGTAGTTCATGCAAAATTTGACGAAAGGAAAGGCTGAAACAAATTATTTTAACAAATTCAATCCGTAAAAATGACAATTCTCTATATCCTCACTCGTATTATGACTTCGTTTATTTATTTATACATATAATTATTTAAGAATCTTCAACATTAAATTATGTGATAAAAGTTTTTTTTCTCAACCAAGGCACAGATAAATATCTAACCTCTGTTTTATTTATTCATACATCTAAATATCTACAGACATGGTATCAGTCTTTATATTCATGACCTAATTCCAACAGTATGGAATTCATATCTAAATGATCATTTTCTTTAGTTTTTATTATTATTAATTTCCAAATAATTTATACATATTTGAATGTTTTTATGCCTTAAATATCCTCTTTCTGTAACTATAATCTTCAGTCCTAAAATTCAGCATTTGAATGGCAATATAATATAACTTGTAAATATTTTATTGTATTGAGAAATATAGATGATTTTTGATTAGTTTGTAAAGCAGTTTATACCTATTTTTTATTTGATGTGTAAATGACATCAATAAAAATACAACAAAATTGTAGAAAACAAGTATTTTCATCCCTTCTTGTCCTTGACAATAGCAGAAGCATTTTATTAAAATCTTTCTATGGACTTTTTTGCCAGGAAGAAATCTGATATTATTGCACAGTTGGAAGAAATGTTGATATAGCTATTATACCTCATATCCATGCTCTTATAGTTTTAGATAAAGACCACACTATCTTTGCTTCTCCTGTCTGTTGCCAAAAGTGGACTATTGAAAATGTGTATTAGACCTTAGATGAACATGACATGAATAGCTATTGCAAATATTCATATTTCTATTTTTCCTTAATTAGTTGTTCAGTACTTTAAGGAGGAAAATAAATAACAACCGTTAATAAATTAACTACTACTCATACTTTCCAAAAGGATTTACTAAATTAGTCTACACGTTCCAGGCACAAACCTTAATGTGTATCACTTCATAAATCAGTAAAAAGAAGTTCTTCATAATAAAACTTTCTACATTCTTTTGAAAGCAGCTCAATTTCAGTCGATGAACATCAGTTTGTAAGTTATTGCCATAGATTTTCAGTTGAATTTAGGTTTAGAATTATAATTCAAACATATGAATCAGCTTTGATCTAAACCAGCGGTGTGGAACTCCAGGCCTTGAGGACGGTTCCCTGCAACGTTTAGATGCGTCTCGACTTCCAACACACCTGAGTTCAATAATGCAGTTATTAGCAGGACTTTGGAGAACGTGACTACAATTGGGACGTGATTCAGCTATTTGATTGAAAAGTGTGTTGGATCAGAGAGACATCTAAGAGTTGCAGGACTCTTTGGGGACTGGGATTGCCCTCCCTGATCTAAACCTATTAAATCTTTGGTTGTATATCATGGTTGACCTGCTGGAAGGTGAACCTTACACCCAGTCTCAAGTCATCTGCAGCCTCCAACAAATTTCCTTCCAGAATTACCCTGGATTTAGCTCCATCCACACAGCATAATGCTGCCACCACCATGTTTCTTGTATTGCTTTTCCAACATACCTTATATCACTGGATTTCTTATGGCTTTCTTGTTTCTATTCTTCCAATAAGGCCAGATTTATGGAGTAGAATGTATCATATGGACAGATTCTTCTACTTCAGCTGTAGATAGTGAGCCACAGCCCTGAACGGCTTCACTGTACCTTACAGAGATACAATATTGCCATCATTATGCTCCTCTCAGTTGGTATATTCATGAAGAAATTGGGGGAAAAAAATCACTCTTGTTTTCCCTTAGCTGACCATCTTCTTCATGTTTGCTCTGTCCTCTGCATGGCTTGTGATAAACTGCAAGCAGGACTTCTGACTTTCTTTCAACATTGTGTTTATTCATAACACCCTTATATAAAAATAGAATTTCCAGAATGCATGATGATGGTTGTTCTGTCAGCAGATTCTCCTAGAATGAACTGTGCATCTCTGCAGCTCATCCAGAGTTATCATGAACTTCTTGGTAGCTTCTCTCCTTGGTAGCAGTTTAGTCCAGAAACCAAGCAGCTCTAACTATATTCAAAATAAATTACGCACAGCTGAATTCTACTGGCTATGATATCTGAAAGTACTTGATTTTATTTAGTGGTACTGAATCAAAAGGGGCAGAATACTGTAGACATTTATTTGTAAATAAATATTGCAGAATCATGTATTGCATAAGGACACTTCTGGTTATGCTACGACTAAACTGAAACGTTTGTAAAAGGGGTAGGAATATTTTTGTTATTTCATTGCCTACCACAAATACTTATCAGCATAAATGATTTATAATCATTAGTTTGAATGAATACATAAAAAAATGTTGTTGGTTGCTAAGAATTGCTACTGAATTAAAGATTTAAAATCTTAAGCTTGATAAGTAAATTATTAGTCAATATTACTGAAGGTTTAAATGTTGCCTAATAAAAATAATATCCTAACAACCCACACGAGAGACGTTAAAGTTTCCTTTAAAGAAACATGACAGAGTGAGTGGTGTTGAGTTTCAGTCATCTAACATTTCCCATAGACAGCTTGTAATACGATCTTCATTGCTGTCCTCTGATCCAGAATCTATACTGGATAGCCTTAATCACCTATCAAACTTCCTGAGAATGTTATTGGCCTTTCCCTTTGCTAATACAAAAAGAGTAAAAACAATAATTTCTTTTCTTCTTGTTGTTTTTTTTTTAACTTAAACTATCAATTATGTGGTTTACAAATTCTTGTGAGGCACCTCAGCTGATATTGCTAAACAGAGGAGTCATCGTCGTCTTCATCTTCAGTTTTACAATGTCATAGGCGCAAAGTCAGACATTCAACTAGACTTATTGTCATTGAACAAAGACATGACAGTGAATTTTGCAATGAAATGTATTAGAGTACACAGGAGAAATACTGAAAAAACTATGTGACTATAAAAACATATATACAAGCATTACTGGTGCATGTAAAAAGAAGAAAGTATATAAAAAATAGTTATGTTCTATGCATTTATGTTCTGGGGTATATCTTGGGTTCTTATGGCTGCTTTGTTTACACCATTGACTGCCAACCTAGATCTCTAACACCACTTCAAGCACTAAATGCCCTTCTTCTTTTTAGCACCATTTGCTATTTTCTTAGCTCTGAGAACCATATTAAAAATGATTCTAGTCTAAAGGTTCCATCAAAACTTTGAGAGCCAGACTTTGTCAGGCCATTAGATTAAGCTCAATCACTTTCCATATTGTCTGGGAAGAAGGCAGGACCACATTTTTTGCATTTGAATTTTTTTGTTTGGTTTATTCTTTCACAGTGGTGTTAGAAGTAAGACGCCATGGAACATGCCCATGGAACATGCTTCTCTGAACAAACATCAGACAAAAAATACAATTTTTTTTAATTTAACGTCATTCCACAACATTGAAAATGAGACACAACAGTTATGATAACTTTACCAAAGAGTCCGCTGCCCGTGTGGCCTTTCCTCATCAGATACATGGCCCAGGACAGGGGGCCAGGGCTGGTGAACGTCCCTGGGTTCATGACTCGATCCTTTCCAACAGACAGGAGAAGATAAAAGAAAAGAAAAAAATTTAAAAGTGGATGAAGAAATATTCCAGTTTTTACAGTTTATATTTGAAACAAAATGGGAGCTGCCAAGAAAAATCACAATCTTCACTTCTACTTTTTCTCACCTTTAAAACCTGCTTTTATACCCTTTTATTCATCCCCTCACCCACTCTACCCCCTCTCTTTTACTTATCCTATATTTGTTAAACAACTAAAGAGTGGGAGGGATTATGAAAAAGGGCAAGAGGAGGGGGGAAATATCCACTGAAGCTTAATTCATTCCCTCCTTCTGTAAAGTGTAGCCCCAGGGGACAGAACTTCACTTTGCCCTTAGGCTCTTTAAGGCTGCTAATTTCATTTAGCTGTAAAAATGATTTTCTCCCTCCTTTCTCCAACCAACCCCATTTTTCTGTCACCATCTTTCTTTCACTAGTTTCAAGATCTGGTTAAAAATTGAGGACATTGCTTGAAAAACAACGTATCGCCCCTGCAGATGCTTGCTTCATTAATCTGAAGATGGTGTGTTTTTATTATTATTTTTTATGTTTTCAAGACGGAAGTGACTAATTGGCGTTATTTGCTTTAAGTGTTTTTAAATGATTTTTTATTTGAAATTTTTAAATACATCTTGTGGTCGCTGTATGTGAGAAGCTCAACAGTGTGTGGTTCAATAATCACGCTAGAATGAAGGGCACATATTAAAAATGTTAAAGGAAGCAAAGAGCTTCAACTTCTCCAACAGAAGATTGATCAACATCCTCCATTTTTATATAGAAAGATGAATTAGATCACTTTAGAATAAAAACCCTGGGTGAGAGGTGGGTTACATCCTGGACTGGTTTTCACCCACCTTTCAATTTTTTCCACTTTCCTTCAAACAACAAACACCATTCAATTTCATTATGATCACATGTGACATGGAAACACTGGAAAAAAGTAAGTAGAATTTCTAACATTTATTGAGCAAGAGAATACTATTAAATTAGATTTTATGGTCTCAGCAATGATAAATTAAAATATTTACAATTGTTTAACATTTAAATGTGAGACTTAAAAGGAATTAGCAAGTTTACTTAATAAAAGTGCAAATAATTATCTTGTTTGGTTGTGTTGCATAACAACAATATTTAGTCTTTGCGTTTTGAGGTCGGTTTGTTCACAGATACACTGATAATTGGTTATTTGACTCAAATAACCAATTATCAGTGTCTGCTTTTAAGCTCAGCCAATTAAACTTGGACCCCTTTCCCAGATTCCACCAAATTTACATTGAAACACCATTGTGGTGATGGTCTTAACATATGCTGATGGCTTTTTTTTACATTTTTTTTTACTTCCTAATGCGGACAATCAAAAAAGATTGTTTCTGGTCTCCATAAATGCTGGATCTGTATCTAGAGCCTAAACAAAAATAGAACTTTGCAGATGCACCTAATCTTGTCTCTGTGGGGACAGTGCCACATAGAGACCAGATTGCCAGCCCTGGCATAAATGCATAATCCACTTTAATCAAACTCTAGTTCATTTGTCTAGGAAGTCTGGTTTGTTTTCGGAGGGGTGAATGCACAAACAACCTCTAATGCAGAGCAAAAAAGCTAACTCTAGTCCACCTAAAAACTTAGGTCTCAGTTCACTTTCAAAAGAAAAATCCTACAACTGCTAAAATTTGACACCACTCCATTTTTATTTACATTTTGTGAAGAAGGAAGTTGTTTCCTTCAATTGTTTCTGGTGCAGCGCCACCACAAGACGGTGAACAAGATTTTCACTTAGTTTGGATCATTTGATAGTGCACTGTGAAGGTGAACAGCAACCGATGAAAATGTAGCAAATGTTGCAATTTTGGTCACCAATTGAACCAAGTCTACTGGACAGTGAAGTATGAAAGCACCTTTAAAGTTTTATCCTTAATGTCCGGTTGGAGGTGACATAAGAGGTGGACCCATTATGACTGGTCCGGTGGGGGGCCCAGAGACCGACATGATTCAGGAAGACCTGGGGCCTCGTGTATAAAGCATGCATATGCACAAAAAATGTCCAACGCCATATTTTACAAACAAGTCAGCATGTATAAAAATGAAGGTGGCATGAAAGTTTTCGTAAATATGCAGAAACTGCTGGACTACTGTGAAAATGTGCGGCAGCCACACAAACTTTTTTTGTGGACAATAAACTACAAAGCATCAAAAACTCACCTAAATCCACTGAAATCTGAATACATCCAGTTATTTAGAACAAGAAGCATCAAATCTGATATTTTTTCATGATTTTGATATTTTATTGTTTGAACGTAAACTATAACCCTGAACAACATTTATCTTTAGACAATAACATAATAACCACACAAAATAAAGAAAATAAAAATAAACGTATGTGAAAGCCTCACTCCAATGTAAATAGTACTTTTCCTCAGTTTTTGTCTCTTAAAGATGTCATTGTTCTGTGCGCCGCAGCACATGAAGTGCATCTATGGGGTAATCTAATTCTGACTGAAAGAGAAAACAGCAGATTAACTCCAAACAGGTTTGATTATTTTAAAGGTGATCAAGGTGTGTATACAGTCACATGTATATAAATATGTGTGTTTGTCACACGTATTCTCTGATGGAGAACATCGCCAATGGAAGGATTCAGAGGGAGAGTTTAATCAGAGATCATATTGATCTGTTGGGAAATGTTGATGGCTTATTAGTGTATAGATTGCCCAGCCCCAAACTGATCATCTTGGAGCTCTGAGCAAAACTTAAAGAGCTGTGCGGTACCGGTACCGGCCCAGCTGCAGTCATCCTTCAGTCGAGCCGCCTGCTTTGTGAATGCGCCTTATGGACAGAAAGCATCTCTATTCTGTAAATGTATAACTTATGCACATGATTCTATTATTTAGAATAAATGTTGACATTCCTTTTATTTTTTGTGAGATGACCTTATGTGCCCTGAAAGCACCTTTTAAACACAGGTATGTGTTCAGTCTTGTGGAGGCTAGCTTTGGGCTTATCACTTGGGGGCTTGGACGGAGGCCCACTTACTGTGGCTGAAGCTGCGGCTGGTGCTGGAGGGGAGATTGGAGCTGTGGAGGAGGATGAAGAATGTGAAGTGACTTCCATTGAAGTCACTTCTAAACGCTAACCCCCACAGATCGCCGCTTCCGTCCATCTTCCTCTCCAACGTCCGCTCTCTGGACAACAAAATAGACCATCTGCAACTGTCTTCAAAGAGAGAGTTGAGGAACTGCTGCGCTCTCATTCTGACAGAGACATGGCTCAACTCGACCATACCGGACAACGTTGTTAGCCTGGAGGGGCTCGCTACATTCCGCGCAGACAGGAGCAGCGCTCTCAGCGGTAAAACCCGAGGAGGGGGGCTGTGTATTTACATCAACAACAACTGGTGTAAAAATGCCATGACTGTCGCCAGTTACTGCTCCCCGGACATCGAGCTTCTGACTGTTAACTGCAGACCATTCTACCTGCCCAGGGAGTTTACTGTTGTTAGCATCACTGCTGTGTATGTGCCCCCCAGTGCTAACACTAAAGAGGCTATGAGTGTTCTCTACTGGACCATCAGTGAGTTGCAATCCAGAGGGCGTTTTCATCATTGCTGGGGGATTTTAACCAGGCCAACATGAAGCCTGTTCTCCCTCACTTCAACCAGTATGTGAATTTTCCAACCAGGGGAGTGAATACTCTAGACTTGGCCTACACCAACATCAAAGAAGCATTCAGAGCAGCCCCCCGCCCCCACCTTGGCTCTTCAGACCACCTATCTGTCATGCTAATTTCTGCATACAAGCCCCTCCTGATCAGAACAAAACCTACAGTGAAGCAGGTGAGGGTGTGGACTGAGGGGGCCATGGAGGCACTTCAGGACTGTTTTGAGTGCTCTGACTGGGAGATGTTCAAGGCAGCAGCCATTTACAATGACCAGATCAACATCGATGAGTACGCCATGACTGTGTCAGCCTACATCAACAAGTGCACAGAGGACGTCAGCATCACTAAGAACATTATCACCCGGGCCAACCAAAAACCCTGGATGACTAAGGAGGTATGGGAAATGCTAAAAGCACGGAACTCAGCCTTCAAGTCTGGTGACAAGGAGGCACTGAGGACAGCGAGAGCCAACTTGAACCGTGCTATCAGGTTGGCAAAGCGAACCCACAGTCAGAAAATACAGGAGTTCTTCCACGACACCAGCAACACCAGGAGTATGTGGCAAGGCATACGGGCGATCACAGATTACAATCCATCCTCCCCCCCAGTGGGCGAAGTTGATGCTGACTTTCTAAATGGACTCAATAACTTCTCTGGGAGGTTCGAGGCACTGAACAGTACTCCGGCAAAGAAAACTGTTCCCCACCAGGAAGAGGAGGCACTCTGCCTGGACACAGCCGATGTGTTGAAGACTCTGAAAAGAGTCAACCCACGGAAGGCCCCAGGCCCCGACAACATACCTGGGCGGGTGTTCAGGGAATGCGCAGGTCAGCTGGCTGGTGTCCTAACAGACATTTTTAACACCTCACTGGACCAAGCCACAGTGCCAGCCTGTCTCAAAATTGCCTCCATCATTCCGGTGCCAAAGAAACCTCAAGTCGCCTCTTTCAACGATTACCGGCCTGTGGCACTGACTCCCATCATGATGAAGTGCTTTGAAAGGCTGGTAAAAGAACACATCGTCTCCAGACTCCCCTCCACATTCGACCCGTTCCAGTTTGCCTAACGCCGAAACCGCTCCACTGAGGACGCCATCTCCTCCGCCCTACACCTGAGCCTGGCTCACCTGGAGGAGAAGAACACTCATGTGCGGATGTTGTTCCTGGACTTCAGCTCAGCGTTCAACACAATCATCCCACAGCATCTGGCAGGAAAACTGGGACACCTGGGCTTCAGCACCCCCCTGCGCAACTGGCTGCTAGACTTCCTCACCGACAGACCTCAGTCAGTCCGGATTGGACAACACACCTCCGATGTCATCACCCTCAGCACAGGCTCCCCTCAGGGCTGCGTCCTGAGCCCTCCGCTGTTCACTCTGATGACACACGACTGCACCCCCAGGTTCGCCACCAATCACATCGTGAAGTTCGCGGACAACACAACTGTGGTGGGCCTCATCAGAGACGACAACGACCTGGACTACAGAGAGGAGGTGGAGCAGCTGGTGGACTGGTGCAGAGACAACAGCCTGATCCTGAACGTTGACAAGACGAAGGAGATGATCGTCGACTTCAGGAAGAACCGGCCCAGCCACGCTCCACTGCTCATCAACAGCTCGGCTGTGGAGATGGTCAGCAGCACCAAATTCCTGGGGGTGCACATCACAAACGACCTCACCTGGACTATGAACACCACGTCTCTGGTCAAGAGGGCACAGAAACACTTGTATTTCCTGCGGAGGATGAGAAGAGCACACCTGCCCCCGCCCATCCTCAAGACGTTCTACAGAAGCACCATAGAGAGCATTCTGACCAGCTGCCTCTCTGTGTGGTGTGGAGGCTGCAGCGCCTCCGACTGGAAGAACGTGAGGAGAGTGGTGCGGACAGCAGAGAGGATCATCGGGGCCCCCCTTCCCTCCATTCAGGACATTTCATCCCAGCGCTGGTGTCCCGAGGCCGAAACATCGTCAGTGACCCCTCACACCCCCACCATGGACTGTTCTCCCTGCTGCCCTCTAGAAAGAGGTTCTGCAGCATCCAATGCAGGTCCACCAGGTTCCGAAACAGCTTTTTCCCACTTGCCATCAGACTGCTGAACTCTTAACTGGACTGCACTCAAAAACTGGTCTCCACTTCATACCTTGCACATGTACATAACTAAAAACTTCTATTTTACTGTTATTCCTGCCCTTTATATTTTATATTTATATACCGGAGTAACCTCATAACATTGGAACCTCAAAACATTGTTCTGAGCCGTATGCAACGAAATTTCGTTCTGTATACACCCTGTGCATGCAAAATGATAATAAAGTCAGTCTAAGTCTAAGTTCTTGGCTTCGATGGAAGTGTCTCCACAGCCATTACAGCCAGAGCTACCTGCTGTTCCCACCTCGTCTCCTCCAACAGCACTTTCAAGCCCAGAGAAGGGACGTGAGGTGTCTAATGCTCTGAAGGATAACACACATCTTATTGCTATTCCGAGGCAACCAGATGTGTGTTAGCAAGCAGAGTATGGTTTGGTGGTAGAGTCTATGCAGTTTATATTGTAGATTTTACATATTTTAGCAAATCTGCTGGGTCCATGTTGTGAATTTTTGTCCCTTCCGAGACCTGATGGTAGTAAAGTTGGTCGGGTCCTTGTCATAAAGTGTGGTTGTTTGATAATAAATATTAATACATTTTATTTGTAGGCACCTTTCTGGATACTCAAGGCCACCTTAGATAGTTTTACATAAAAACAAACACAAAATGTAAGTGTATAGTAAAAATTAGTACAAAACAAGATTTAAAAAGACAATGCAATTGCAATCAAAGTTTGGACTTTAAGTGTGGCAAAGAGTCGATGTTACGGAGATCAGGTGGGAGTGAGATCCAGAGTTTGTGAGCAGAGCGACTGAATGCTCCGCTCGCTAAAGTGACAAGATGGATGGGGGAACAGAGAGATAAACAGAAGAAAAGGATCTGAGGGTTCAGGTGGGCGTAGCAATGTGAAGGAGCTCCAAAAGATATGGGGAGGGGATGAGGTTGTGAAACGCTTTGAAAATTAGGAGTATTTTATAGTTGATGCAATATGAGTTGGGAAGCCAATGAAATTGTTGTAAAACAGGTGAGATTTGATGAATTGAAAGGGTCCATGTGATGATACAAGTGGCTGAATTTTGAACCAATTGTGATTTAGTGAGAGTTTTCTGTGGCAGACCAAAGAGAGGAGAATTACAGTAATCTAAATGAGAAGAGACCAGAACAGCAGTGGAGTGAGGAGTGAGAGAAGGACAGAGACGATGAATATTTCAGAGATGGATGTAGGCTGACCCAGTGATATTATTGACAAGGGAAGCAAAAGGGTGCTGTCGAGGATGACACCCAGACTTTTAACCTGAGGGGAGGGAAAAATGGAAGAGTTATCAACTGAAATGGAGAAGTTATTAAATTGGCTTAGCAAAGTTGCGGGCTTGTCATCCGCATAGCAGTGAAACTGAATATTATGTTTGAGAAAAATATAACCAAGGGGGAAAAGTTAAATGATAAACAGCAAGGGTCCCAGAACAGAGCCCTGGGGAACACCTGAGGTAACGGGAACAGGATGAGAGATAAGGTGAGGATGGAGGCGGTGAACCCAGGCAGTAGTAGAAAAATGATGGTTTTAACAAAGTCAAAAAAAAAAAAAAAGTACAAAGTCTAGGCAGCACAGGTGAGCAAAATTCAAGTAGCACTGACATTGGTAACAACTGGAGAACGCATACAGCTGGACAGCAATGACATGATGTACCTAGGACCCAACGAGGAAACACAGACACAGGTGGGATTAAATACACAGAGAGCTATCAGGGGAAACGAGGGACAGCTGGAAACAATTAAGGGGTAGCCACACAGGGACTAATTAACACACAGAAAACTGAATTCTTACAATTAGAAACCGCTCACTGTGTAATATTTTAGTGGTGAAAAAACTTTATGTTCTGAGTTATTCCACTGGTAGGATCCCATTATGGAACCACACTGGAGTTTACTAAGCTCTTTCACAAATGTTTATAGTGACTGAATACTTTTTACCAAAGCTGTGTTAGACTTAAGCTCACAATTAGTCATCTCTCTGCAGATTTAGATTTGGAAATATTAAAATTCAACCAAAATGTTTCTTTCTGTAAGTAAATGAGAATACAACATGTCTGAAAGGCAGTGAAGCAATGTGTAAGCAGTATCAGTATTGAAAAAAACACTGTTAATTGTTTTTATTCACAAAGAAAATGGCATGCTAAAATGATTTAACCTTCTCAAAGAAAAAATATCTTTTGTGGCATTTGAGCAATCAAAACTTTCTTATAATTGTTGAGGAACATTTTACATGTTTCCTCTGGAGTTCTAGCAAGTTATCTTTGTTGATATTCTCCAGGAGTTTGGTGTTAGAAGGCCTCTTTACCATCACTCTAATCACTAAAGTCCTACAGAATTAGGTCAGGACTCTGTTTGGAACTGCACTTCCAGCAGAAACCTATGCAGTAGGTTATATCAATCTGCCAGTGGTATGAATACTTTGGGCTTATCTGTAAATGTGCCACTTCGATATGGTGTGTAAAGTGTTGTGAAAGTAAAGTGAAAAAAATTGCTAACTTTTACAGGTAAAAAAATGACAACATTATTTGGTATATGGGAAACATTTTGTGCAAGTCTGTGCTAATTATATGTTTACACAAACATTATGTTCAGAGAATTACTATTATTATCTAATAGAAAATCCAACTTTGCACCAAATGAACTTAGAAGTTACAGAATTCTTAGTTTAAGAAGAAACAAGTGCAGGCACTTTAATCAGTGAAGTAGAACAACAAAAACAAAATGACATCCTCTCTGTGCCAGTAGCCACCCTGAGGCCAATCACAGCAGCAGGGATCAATACCACACACACACACCCACCCACCCCCACACACGCCCCCGCCCCCACACAAACGCACGCACACCCCCCCACACACCCATTCCCGTACACCCCCACAGACACACATACACACGCACAGTATGTCTTTTTATCTTCATGAGAACTTTGCATTGACTCCATTCCCTTTTCAATCATTTCTACAGCCTAATCCTGACCTTTACCCTTAAGACACAATCACAGCCAGGGAATATCACATATTTGGGGATCAATTTTGCTCCTGGCTGGTCAATATACCAAAACTAAGCCAAATTCCACTTTTAAAGAGAGTTGAAGATGATCTTGCTAAATAGTAATCTCTACCCATATTACTCATGGGAATGGCCGTTTTGCCTAAAGTCTATTACTTATTTTCGATGATTCCAAGCAAACGTCATATGACTGGTTTGGTTATCTGGACTCCTCCATCTAGAGAGGATGGAGGAGTCCAGATAGCCATCTTTCCAAAGGAATTTAGAGAGATTCCTTTGGAAAGACAAACCCCCTCATATTAGCTTAAAGTGCTACAGAGGAGTAAAGATAAAGGAGAATTAACTCTTCCTTAGGAAACTGGGGTGTTTGTGTGGTTGGCTTTCACTGTTTCTGGAGCCTTAAGTCTCCAATGTAGGGAAAAATGGGACCGGAGCTGGCAGATGAAGTTGAGCAGGTGTGCTTTTGTGTACCTGTCAAATATCAAGTCATCACCTGAAATATATTAGTAGCTGGCTGCCCCTTTTGTTTAACTGGAGTGGTGAACAAAGGCCCTTTGAGTTTCCTCGTGATAGTCTGTGTTAAACTATTGCCAAAATCTTTTTGTGTTTCTCCACCTTCAAAGAGACCCTCGAGCTGAAAGCAAGTTTTATCCTATGTATGCTCCTGGATTTCTCGCCACAAACCATTTGCAAAAACTACAACCTTCAAATCTAGGGTTAGGGTTAGGGTTAAATCATAAAGCTATGATTAACCAAAAGGAAGGAGTAATGACAAGCTACCTAGAAATGTAGAGAAGTTGTAAGTACAATATTTGTCTTTAAAATATAGTGGAGTGAAAATCATAAGTTTCCCAAAAAATAAATGCTAAAGTAAAGATACTCACAAAATGTACGTAAATACACTACTCAAGTGAATGTGCTCCATTTGTGTCCACAACTGATGTGCGGTCATAAATACATCTTAGGCTACAGGTTACATTAGATCTCAATGTGGTTAAAACTCCTTAACTCTCACCACTGGAAAATACAATGGAAAAACGAAACTCGGGTGTTCTGCTGCATGTTAAGGGGTTAAATGAGAGCCGTTAACTTCACCTAATTATGTTGTTCCTTCAGCTGGAGAGCAATTAAATTTGTTGATTTATTTAAACTAATACCTGTCTAAGTCATGCAGTTTGGGGTTCCTGGCAACCAGCAGATAAGTTGGAATTTGTGTGTGACGTTCTGGTGGATCAGTAACTCCAATACTAAACCCAGTTCAGCAAATGGTGACTCCAAGAGCAATGCTCTAGGGCAGAGGTGCCCAAAGTCGGTCCTTGAAACGGGCATCCTGCACATTTTAGTTCTATCCCTGGTGGTACCAACAACCTTTTCAGCAGGTCAATGTTCTTCTTAGGCCTCTAACGAGCCATCATTTGATCCAGGTGCATTAAACCAGGGAGAGAACTAAAACATGCAGGATACCAGCCCTCCAGGACCCACTTTGGGCACCCCTGCTTTAGGGAGTCTAAATCAACAGATAAGTTAGTCATCATGGGCCAGAAGACTTTGGTGATCCCTAAAAATGCTTTCCGTCCTGATTCTTTCAGTCACGTCTTCATTTATACATATTTTTGGTGTTTATTGGGAAGAACCCACAGAATCCTCTGGTGCCAAACTAATCAGAATTAGTGGAAGACTAACTTGGCCTCATTGACAAATTCCTCTTAAATAAACCTTCATACTAAAATGAAATCAAGCCATAATTTTATTGGTTCTTGTAGATTTTTATAGTTTTCACTTTTTAGTAATTTTAGTTCATGTCATCTTTTCAATTTGTACTTAGTATTTTTGTTGAGAGTTACTTGCTTAGTAAATTTGTTGATATAAATACAGTAATTAACTGTAACCTTTAATGTTTTTATTAATAAACTTGTATATGGAGAGAATTTGTCTGTTTATTTCATGCATGTGTAGAGTCTTGCTGGACTTATTTCTTCATTTATTGTTGTGTTAATACAATACCTAATTCTTCTCAGGCAGGAATAATTTATAAACAATAAGACTGAATGTTGTGGCTATTATTTTCCTGGTAATCATATGGTGCCCGGACTTAGTAATTTTGACATAAATTACTAGTTTTATTAATTGCAGTTGAAAATTATTTCGAGTTATTCGTACTAGTCCTGTTGCTGCACAAAAATATTTTGTGGACAACCACAGAGGCCAGAAATTGAACACATGCAGCTGGACTCAGTTTACTACTGATCTCTGCACTGGAGCGAAATACAAATGTACACCAAACACTTGCAATTTTTACTTTCGAAAAACTCAATCACTTGTCATTATCTTTGCACTTCATGATGATGCATCACTTTTTGTTAGTTTATCAGATAAAAACTTAATAAAATAAATTAAGGTCGTTAGATGTAATTAGACAAAATATGAAAAGGTCTGAGATATGATTTGCAATACCCTGAAAAAAGCCCCCCCTCCCAGTCCCTTACAATAAACGGTTATCCAGGTCAATATTCAAACATGAGAAATACTTATTGTGAGAGCAACAGTTTTAACCACCACCAGTCCAGTGTTAAAGAAAATTCACTAAAAAGAGAAAATAATAAGGCAGAGATAATATAAAAGAGTATTTTCCAAAATCGTCTAAATTATTTATAGAAGAAAAAATAAAACCCTGCAACTTAAATGTGTACATCCATCCTTTTATGGAGTTTGTACTTACTTATTAAAGCAGCCAATGTCCTGACAAGTGTGTTTTATTCTTGGTAAGCTGAAATTGATTTTCTGACACATAAAATGAAAAACACAGAGTGGTGGGGGAACATACCTATTCAGTCATGCAAAGAGTCAAGGTTTGTTAAATGTTCATTCTTTCAATCGAGAAATGAAAATAAGCTAGAGGAAGACTGAAAAAAAAGAAGTTTTCTATGTCTGACAGAAGTGAAGGAAGGAGAGAAAAATACATACTGAAGAAGAAAGCAGTAGATAGAGATGCCCCAGGCTGCATTTACTTCAATATGAATGACTGAACAGGTGCATTAGACCAGAAATGTCTCTCTCTCTTCCTCTCTTTATCGCCATAGTTACACACGCACACACACGCCCACACACCCACACGCACAGCCAGTTTGTATTTCTACACATATTCTAACTTCCATTCATATTAGCTACTGAACTTATGCCTGACCCTGAACACAACCCCTAACTCTTGTGGCGATGTTTCCTGGGCTTCTTTCTGGCTTTGAGTTTCCCTTGGTCCTCTACGACCTGCTCCTAGGGTCCTAGGTGAGGAACTAGACAAAGCGCAGCCCAATAAGCCCTTATGATGAATAAAACGTTTGGAATCAGTATTCCCTTGCCTGGACGCGGGTCACCAGGGCCCCACTCTGGATCTGGGCCTAGAGGTAGGGCACTTTGGTGAGGGCCTGGTGAATGGGCTTTAACGCGTGGAGCCCGGCTGGACTCAGCCCGAAGAGGAGATGTGGGTCCCCTTTCCCATGAGCTCACCACTTATGGGAGGGACTAAAGGGGTCGGGTGCAGTGTGGGATGGGTGGTGGGTTTGGGTGGGGACCTTGGCGATCTTATCCTAGGCTACAGAAGCTGGCTCTTTGGACATGGAATGTCACCTCTGGTGGGGAAGGAGCCCGAGCTAGTGTGTGAGGTTGAGAGGTTCTGGTTAGAAATAAGCGTTGTAGTGACAAGCCTCTTATATTTGTTTATTATGCAGCATTTTAGGGAAATTGTAGTCAGCAATTTTACTGAAGACATTTAAATGACTGTGATGGAAAAATTACAATAAGGTCACATCTGCTAGTCATGTTATATGAATGATTGTGAACTCTCACCAAAAGAACTATTTGGGTTACATGTAACCCAAATAATTCTTTTGGAAGTTGTTTTCTACAGCTGCATCAGAACCAGACTGTCTTGCCCTTTGTTGTTAATTCTTTATCCTTGGTATAAAACTCATGTGTAGTCTCTGCCTGACGGAGCTTTTCATCCAGACCTGCTTCATTACTGATTGTCTCTGTATTGTGCACAATATATGAATAAACCTGATTGAGTGATTTCACCTGAACAGTGCTTGGAAATAGTACTTTTTCCACGACATTGACAAACAACTTTTTATGAACTGTAAGATGCTATGGTGAGAGTTATGGTGGAGCCAGCTGCATAATTGCCAGAAAAAACAAACAAACACTGTCATCTTCCTACTACTTCCTGTCATCTTTTCTGTAGTTTTCACTAGTAGTAACATCCAGCTCATGAGATGTGAAAAAAGTGTTTACATTGCAGTTTTGCAAAATCATAATGTAAAACCACCTCATTCTAGTGCAAAAATACAAACACAAAACCATGAGGTTTTTTTTTTTTTTTGAAAGTGCTGTGTTTCCATAATGTGAATACATTCAATTTGGGAAACTTTTGGTTAATGGAATCACAGTGTCTCCTGCTTCTGAATCTGCTGATAAGTTGTCTCTGCCATCTGAGACATAGATTTAGTGATCATGTTTTGATAATTGCACATGGTTTGGGAATTCAGTCCATTTCTTATATCTTTATTGGAGGTAAGGATAGGTTCTGTCTTATTGTCATACCAAAGGTTAGACAGTTACTTCACTGGATTGGTTTGACCCTAAGAAGAGAGTATTGACAAATGTGGAGAGTTATGGTGCCAGATTTATGTGAAAAGTAGATGGGAGCACTTACATTCATCATGCGCATATGTTATGCTCCATAAGCACGGTGAATGTCCCATGTGCTCACAATTCAGTGACCACGAGTACCAAATGTGTACTTTCTCAACACCTCTAACAAACTTGTTTTTCTTCTAATGAATCAATCTTTCTAGTAGTATTTTAAGCAATGCAAAGTTTTTCTTTTGCAAAATTGCTACAACTTTTGCACAAAGGTGTACAACCTAAACAACACATTATATCATATGTTGAGTTAATTGAGCAGCAAAGAGAGAAAATATATTTAGAGAATCATTTTTTTCCCAAATGTTTGGTGTGCTCTCAGTGTAAATGTGTTTTTAGGATTTAGTAAATTTATTTGATTTATTTGTGATGTAGGAAAGTTCCATCATCATGAAATGTTAGAAATTATATCCCCAAAACACTTTGACTTTAACACTATTATTCTCAGTAAAATTCACAAGTTCATTGTGACAAACCAAAATTCCAAGCATTACCCATCATTCCAGAGTACAAAAGTCAATAATTGACTTAATAGATGATTCCTGACAGTCAAGAACATTTTTAATTAGACATTCACACCCCTAAGGCTTTGCTATATGCTTTTAGTTCTGTGTAAGTGGGCAAACATGTTGTGTCATCCCACACCCTCCTCAACACACACAAAAAAACAACAATTTCCGAAAAACATTTTTAATTACAGTGAAAGGCCCCAGATGAAGCGACCAATCAAATGGAGAAATTTCTACCTCAGAAGGATACAACAGTCTTAAACGAGCCAATAAATAAGTCAGGAAACACAATTTACAAGAGAGAACATAAGGTCGCTAATGGGTATAGACCACATGTACCACAATGTGGGGATTAATGATGAAAAAGGGAAGGAAGAGGGTGAGGAAGAGTGAGAAGAGGGTGAGGGACCTCTTTGCATGACTTCTTTGTTAACCACAAGACTTAAGGGACGTTGCCTCACACACACAGGACGTCTGTCACATCATGATTTACAGACATGCACCATCCATTTTGCCCATTAAGGCAGAAGAAATATTAATATGGTTTAGAATGAAGAGGGCTAGAAACAGCTTTATTATAAAAGAGCTGAAAGTCAGTGAAGGGGTGTATTGGCACTATGTTCAAGAAACTGAAAGGAGATAATATGCATCACCAGTCTGTGAGCTAATTAAGTTCTTTATGAACATTTTTACATTGTCACTACAGTGACAAACGTGATATACCAGCTCAATGTAGTGCTTAGATGGGCAGTATTATGTAAAATTGACTTTTTGAGCTTTATGCCATATTATAATGTTATTCCCTCATCAAAAATGTACCTGCTTGGATTCTTTCATGCATGTTTGAGAAATCTTTTAATCTCTGTGGCAACCATTAAGCTGTGCAAAACACTTGGGTGGACCTACAAACAAAGCTCCTACTTGGAGATACAGTTTCCAAGTTCCAAGCTTCGGCCTCACAGAACAGCCCTCCTCCCCAACTAGCTTGTAGCAATTAGCAGACACTTGGTGCTGGTGTTTGCATCTCTTCAGTGTAATACTGGTAAAAATGTTGTTAAAGTTCATAGAGGAACAATGTGTTAACTTCCTGAAAGCAAAGGTTAAGAAAATCAGGAGTTTTTAAAGGGACAGAGATCTAGTTTCAAAGCGTTAAATTACAATGTCAAATTTCTTTTAAATTGTATTTAATATATACAGCATTTTTTACAACAACTAAAGGTAACAAAGCTGCTTGACTGATCCATAAAATGGCACTATGTACCCATAAAACATAATATTGCTCCTTTAACTGAGAAGTGGAAGGAAAGGGATAGAAATTGATATTTTGCACAAAATTAGTAAGTTTAAGGATTTTCCCATGTTTCTATTGCTAAAACTAGGCCAGGTTCAGGAACTGTACCTTTGCCCCATCTTTCTATCTAATGATTTTCATGGGTTTCTATGCTGCATTTGTAGTTGTTTGTAGATGTGCGGCACTCTAACCAGATCCATCCAGTGACTTACAGGATTATCCAGAAAATGCAGGTGTTGATGATCCCTCTATATCTATGTTAGAGAACTGCTTCCAGATGTGGTTTAGCAGCTTCTAATTTTATATAGTCTATATATACTGTATATCCCAATCTATTGACTATCTGGGGCTGGTGTTCATTAGAGAACTCATCCAAAGACTAATCAATACTGACCTGACTGGGACACCTACAGTATGCATCAACATGTAGATGCAGATGACACTGAAGGTCAATTTAACTGAACACACAAAAACTTCATTTAGTTCATGGAACATAATACATCTAATTTCATTGTTTATGTTTGTTTTTCTTTAGTTAATGGCATTCTTTTCAATCAAAACTTTTTTGTCTCACAGAAACCTGGATGCATTGGGAAGATTCTAAATAAAGAGCTGCTGATAGCTGTTGGCAGAAACAATCTCCTGTAATGGTCGACTGACTGCTTGTCAACAACAGGCTGTCGTCAGTCTCTTGGAGAAGATCAGGGTAGTCCATAATTTTCTTAATTTTCTTAAGAATTCTTCTGTGCAATGTAATTTGCAGTGGGGTTTCCATAGTTAATCCCAGAAAAGAGCCAGCCTTATTCATGAAGTTGTTTAACTTTTAAATTCCTGGAGACGATTCGGCTACCTCTACAATGATAGCAGAATAGATTGCACTCTCCATAAAAGTCATAAAAGCAGACATGTAGCATCTTACTGCAAACACTGAAGACTCTAAGCTGCCTCAAGAACTAAGGTCCACTTCATCCCTGTTTTTTTTTATTATTATATCGGCTGAGTAGTTTTTCACATCTTTGACCACTCATGAATTCACCTGAAATATGTTGCCAGACCATAAAAGGGCAATAAAGAGATAACAATTATGCATACACACTCACACTTAAGTACAACTTAGAGCTAAACAGATTTAAATGAATATATTAGTTGTGGAGCTCATATGTCTATTTATTCAACAATTCAGTGCACACAATGACACACACACTGTTCTGTATTTTCCTTCTATAGTTCTGGTTCTTTTTGAATTTTTAGGCAGAATGTCTGAAAAGTGCTTTCTAACTTCTTCTAGTGAGACATGTAGTGCATTACAAACATTTCTGCCTTCATCTCAGCACTGATAGAACTTGTTTCATTGTTTGACCCCACTTTAACCTAGGAAGTTGCAGCTGGAGGAGTGTTACGTCTAAAAGAAGGCATGGGTCAGCTGGTCAGGAGCCTCCCACTGGGCTCTCCCAGGGTATTCTTTAACGCCTGCATTTGTGATTCTATGGCTGATCTGATATCAAAATTAACACCAGCTAGTAAATTAATGAAACTTACAAAACAAAAATAATACTAGATGTTGTGAACAATAAAAAACAAAAAACACCAAAACAAATAGTTCTCAGAATCTCAACACAAATACGATGTGCAAAGATTATTTCAAAGTTAGAAAATATCTAAAATAATCAGCAAAAATAGATATGATAAAATATGAATAACAAGAAATTAAATGTAGAATAAAAAACATGACAGATTATACCTATTAAGCTCGACTAAGGTTAGCTTGAGTTGTCTTTAATGTACTTTTTAAAAACTCTCATCTGTCTGCATGTTGTCAGTAAGTGAGCATTATATTTCCCTTTGCTGTGGCACACTGCAGTGAATTTATCATAACTACGTCTCCAGATTTCATTTAGTTAACAAAATTGTTCTACTGTGGCAGACTGCTTTGTTACAGTAAATACAGTAAAGTACGTGTTAAAAAAAATGTCTTTTTGCCCTTCAGCATTGTGCACATGTGCAAAATTTCCAGATATAAACAACAACATACAGGGGGTTTAACGCAGGATTATATTAGCATTTTTGTAATGCAAATGTGAGCATGGAACATTATTTGCATAAACGGGAATATACTTCCCATTTATAGCAAAATTCATCTCATGGTGATTTGAGGAAAGGGACACATGCCTAATTTATGTCCAGTTCAAATTAAGTAAACAAGCTGCTGAATGTGATGATGCATTCAAGAGTCAGGGATTAGTTGGGTGTGATTATATATTTTCAGATAATCTTCCAACCTCTAACTCACATTCTTGAATACAGATATTTAGCAATTCATATTTTGAAAGATAGTGCATATGAAACTGCATTTACTTTATTATTTATTTAGCCCCTGATTCCTAAAAAATTGGTATCAGACCCACAACACTGGCATCAAGACAAAACATCCAAAAAGCAAAGATTTTCTGTGCACAAGCTACAATGAGATAAAACAACAGATTATTTTATTCTAAGTAGTGTGTGATCGTTGACAACTAGGTATCTCTGTTGTGACTTATACTGACACTTTGTTCTAAGACAAAATATCAACCATCAAAAATTAATAAATTACTAGTTGTAACTAATATTGTCCAAGTTTCTTCAAACTTGGGCAATATTAGATGGTGATGGCTGTGGTGTGGCTGTGGGCAGGAAGGATCTTCTGTAGTCTGTACTGACAGAGCCTCTGTCTGAAAACATTGTTGTTGTGTAAATGTCTCATCAAAAGTTTTGGTTTTTTTATAAAGAAATCCTTAAAACAATCTTCTCCAGAGGGTCAATCAATCAATCAATCAAATTTTATTTGTATAGCCCATTTCAGCAGCAAGGCATTTCAAAGTGCTTTACATCATATCAAACACAGAAACACAATGCAACATAGAATCAACAATCAAAACACGACATTAAGTCAGGTTCCATCAATAAATTTGTAATTGATTATGTTTCAAATACAATTCTAAACAGGTGGGTTTTTAGTCGAGTTTTCATCCATAAAAGGTTTACCTGTTACACTCCTACTGTGTTATATGGAACAAAATACCTATTGCTATTTTTATTCCCACTCACGCTCACAATCACACAGTTTAAAACGACGTAGACAGCATTTTAATGGGCTTCTGGCACAAGGCTCCGTACACCTCTTTCACGGAATTTCGAGCAGGGACTCTGCCGTCCCTCACGGATTTTTGTGCAATTCTGCGGTATCTGTTAGTGTCTAGAATTTACAGGGTTTCCGTTACGCGCAATGACCCTCAGTCACTCGTCGTTTTTCTTCCGGCATGGGGATCCGTATACCTCTTTCACTGAATTTTGCTCTGGGACTCCATCGTCCCTCACGGATTTCAACATAGAATCAACAATCAAAACATGACATTAAGTAAAGTTCCATCATTAAATTTGTAATTGATTACGTTTCAAATACAATCCTAAACAGGTGGGTTTTTAATTGAGATTTAAAAGAAGTCAGTGTTTCAGCTGTTTTACAGTTTTCTGGAAGTTTGTTCCAAATTTGTGGTGCATAGATGCTGCTTCTCTGGTTCTGGGGATGCAGAGCAGAACCAGAACCAGAAGACCTGAGAGGTCTAGAAGGTTGATACACCAACATCAGATTTTTAATGTATTGTGGTGCTAAGCCGTTCAGTGATTTGTAAACTAACAACAGTATTTTAAAGTCGATTCTTTGAGCTACAGGGAGCCAGTGGACTTTAAAACTGGTGTTATGTGCTCTATCTTTCTGGTTTTAGTGAGAACGCAAGCAGCAGCATTCTGGATCAGCTGCAGCTGTTTGATTGATTTGTTGGACAGACCTGTGAAGACGCAATATGACTGAAGATAAACGCATGAATTAGTTTCTCTAGATCTGGCTGAGACATAAGTCCTTTAATCCTGGAAATGTGGGTCCAGAGCAGTCTCCGGAAAAGAACATGCCATCTTCATCAGCTTGTTTAGTCATTTATAATCCCAGGGTCGGATGTTGCTACCACAACAGATGATAGCAGAAAAGATGGGCAACTAACTGTCAACAACATACTTTTAGAATTAGCACCTTGCTTCACATCTTGAATGATCTTAGTTTCCTCCACAAGCCCAGTCTGCTCTGTCCTTTCTTGTAGACGCTTCACTGTTGCATCTCTAGTCCAGTCAGTTGTCCAGGTGATCACTGAGGTATTTGTATTGCTTCACCAACTCTCCACTTCCTCTCCCATAATGGAAACAGGATTTGACCTTACTCTGTTTCTCTCTAAATCTGAAATGATATCCTTTGTTTTATTCACATCCAAAATAAGATGACTATTTCCACACCATGCCACAAAGTGGTCTTCTAGATCTCTGTACTCAGCCTCTTGTACATCTCTGATACACCTGAAGACCTGAAGGTGTACAAAGTGAAAAGGAGTGGTCAGAGTATGGGTCCCTGTGGAGCTCCTGTATTGCTGACCATCAGGTCCACAATCCTTCAGTCTCAAAAATCATGTTTTTAAGATTAAAGATCCCTGTTTCTGTTTAGGTGGTGATGCAAACATTGCTTGTAAAGTGCTTGCTCATATCACGTAGTCTGCATTATATGTCATTATGGAGCAATTTGTCATATCTGTTTTTAGTTTAATGTAGCTGTTGTCAATAATGGTATTAATTATGAAGCAAACAAACTAGGATGCTGCTGATACAACTTAGCATCCCAAAGAAATATGTGCAGTGCATTATCTGTCATGAAGTGCGGTGTAGGCGGTGGTGAGGCAGACGCTGTAGACCCAGGAGGTGATAAATGAATGATGTTAATGGTGAATGTCCAGCCAAAAACAGTCCAAAATAACGGGCAGCAAGGCCGAGCGGAAACCAGGGCTCGACGCCGGTAGCAACCGTAAAAATGAAAGGACAACGGAACAACACGAACACACATTAGACGAGGACCCGACAGAGACGCAGAGACACAGATGACACTAAATACACACGGGGTAATTAGGGAACGAGAAACACCTGGGAGTAATTGAGGGGAGAACAGGACAACACGGAGACACAGAGACACCGAAAACTCGAAATTAACACACAGAAAACACAGAACATGACATTATCATGCAACTAATGCTATCCTTCAACTTACACAATGGTGGGATGATTTACTATAAATATTTAAATAATTTCTTTTTGACTTTCAAACCAAAAGCTTTTATTTTTAAAAGTTATGTAGTTAGGCAATGTTTGTTACATCTTTAATTTGAGCCTTTGCAGTAGCACACAAGGAAATCATTTTGTAACCGATGTACTTCACTTGTAGTAGGGTGTTGTGACATTGGGCTGCATAGTGCCCAATGTCACAATGCAGAATGAAAGAGCAAGCAACACATTCTGCCTTCTTTCCTTTAATCCAACTTAACTTGTGTCCCAAAAACCGAACGGACCCACCAGAACTTCCCAGATGAGCCACGTTCTCTTGATTACTCAATAAAGGCCTGATACCTAGAGAAAATGGGAAAACAGGCAAACTCCTCACAAAAGAAGCCTCTTCCCAAGGAGGATTCAAACCCAGGAATCTCACGGTTCCATCCTTCTCACAGTTATCTTGACAAAAATGTTACACCACCTTTTTATTTGAAGTTCTGTATAGTTCGTATGTCTAGGGTTAACATACTTTGATTTCCTTTTTTTCATATCAGCTTCACCTTGGCTTTAATCAGCAATGAAATATTGTTTTGTGGCTTTATAAACTTGAGGTATGGGAAATTTACAGTCATAGTGACAAGAAAGTACACCCTCAGTTGATTTTAGTGTTATGAATGATTAAGTAAAGTATGAATGATTAAGTAAAGACTTAATCATTCATAACACTAAAATCAACTGAGGGTGTACTTTCTTGTCACTATGACTGTAAATTTCCCATTTCCTTCTTTTGCCTTAGAAATAGTTTTTTGAAGGTTGATTTGCATCTTTGTTGTTATTCTCTTTGCTAATTTATTTCTGTTTGCAAATTCTGAACAGTCCTCTTGAACAGTTTGTCAACCAAACTTACTTTGCAACATTGCTTGGATTTCCCAGCCATATTATATATGTCTTTTCATAACCGAATCAGATTATCTCAATCCTCCACCTGCTGTGGTTATGTGTGTGAGGATCCAGAAGACAAAAAGAAAGCGTGTTATCAAGCAGCAACAGTGTTTAACAGAGGAAACTCCACAGGTCTGGGACTTGCTGATTTAAAGTTGGTGATCCTGGAATATGTAGCAACATCCAGAAAGACTTGAATGTTCTGAGGCAACTCTGCTATTGGTGGTTTCTCACATCATAACTTATCAGCATCAAACACACCCATGTAGAGCAAACAATGCCTACCTGTTATGTCTATGTCTTTTCTTTGCTGGTCTTTTCAGTGTGACTCAGGCTCATGTTCTGTTTTAAACTTGATATTCTGTTTTCTGAATATTGACTGTATTCAAAATGAGTTTGAATAGAGTGAACTGTTTGTGATTAATGAAAGGGCTCAAAATCAGGATTGGTAAATGTCCTTCTTACGTTTGTCACTGATCGCTTTGATTAACTTGGAATATGTGTCACAAGAAGATTTAATCCCCTGTTTAAAAATAACTTCTTTCCCCTTCCGGTAACAGTGCAAGCAAACACTGTCAAGATGGTCTCCAATATTTGTGTTTCTAGTTGGTGGGATTAACTCAGCAAAAATGGTGCTACTTCCAAAATTTCTAGATTTGTTTTAATGGCTTACCATTCTGATTATCAAATCCTCTTTTAAATCTCTGGATTCTTTAATTATTTTATTTATATGGAATGGAAAATGGAAAACTGAGGACCTTCTTTTTATACTACTTCCTATCAGGTGTAAGAGCCGCTTCTACCTGGAGCAGTCATCACCTGTTTGAGTCACCATTGAGTCTCATTCGAACAGGAAGGTAGACTGGTAAAGAAAGTGTACAAACTATGACAGCATTATTTCCTCAAAACCTTCCAGACAACTCTGTCAACAGGTTTTTATCTCAAACCAACATCTGGTGGCATAATATCAGTTGCGTACCACTTTATTTTCAAATGTACTGAGCATCCTTTTTATCCCCTCTATGATGCCTTACGCAGGTCGAGCCCCCACAAACCAGCCTACCCAGCAGCCAGGGGCGCGAACAAGTAAATAGCAGTTTAAATAATTTAAATTGTAATTGGAAAGAAAACCTCTGATTAGCACAAACACAAAATATATTAACTCTTATTGTTAGGATCTGGGGTTGTTTGACTTTGGTTTTGGGTTTTATCATTTTTTGTGTTCCTTAGTTTTTCTCCATTTGTTCTTCCTTAGTGATTCTAGTTTATTTCTTGTTTCTAGTTCTTCTTTGTCTCTCTACTTTAATTGTTTCTTTAGTCTAGTTATTCTTTAGTGTTAGATTTATTTTCTGTTGCCCTGTTTACTCTCCCTCGTCCCCTGTCTCTCTCTCGTCAGCCTGTCTTCTGCTCTCTCCTCTCACACCTGCAACCTGTTTCTAATCAGCCGTCTGTTCCTTGTTCAGTATCAACATCTGCTGTATAAAACTCATTCTCAGTTCATCCTTGCTGGTTCCTATCGTCAACTTCTGTTATATCTCCCTGTCATCATTTTGTTTCTGGATTCCTGTGTTTTGTTGTACTCTGGTTCCCTGCATTCCTTGCGTCTCCACGGATTTTGTTGTAAGTTTTTGTTCTTAATTTTAATTAAAAAACACAAAATCTACTTGATGTCTTTGCCTGCTGCATTTATGTCTATCAACAAACACACAAGATGACAGTTTTGACAAATTGCAGCTTCCAAAGGTTCAATAAAAGTAGTAATTATTAAAGAAACACTTGTCATCTCTTTATCCTCCAGCTATTTACCATCCATCCTCTATAGGAGTTTTTCCAAGTATTTCTCTTTTCTTTTCTTCTTTTTATCTCTCAGTAGATCTAGAGCGCTCCCACGACATCAGACCCTGACATGTCGGAACCCTGCTCACAAGAGTCACTGTGCCGAGACTAAGGGGTGAGTAATCGCTATGTCTGTTCCTACCAGCTGCTAAAATACAGCAGTTGATTTGACCTTTGAGTTTCTGAATAAACAGAACAAAAAAAGATCAGATGAAAAGCCTTCTGTCTGATCACTGTGTACAAGCTTTTTACTTCCCTGCCATAAGCTTCCTGATCAAACTGAATTTTAGATTCATCCACTGAAATCTGAGTTCAAAACTGAGATCTGTAATACATATGAAGGGGATTGTACCTGAGGTGTATTAAGTATATACTTGTATGAGTGAATATTTGTGCAAGCTAATACAAAAGTATGTTGGTGTGTGATAAAGAGGAACCAACCAAATCTGACCTCAGTTATAGCACATTTTGTAAAACATGCTGTAAGACGTTTATTTAGGGAGGAAGTATTATGTGTTTTACAGGCACACAGTGCAATTTTATAGCATAATCAACTAAGAGTTAACTTCAGTTGTTATAAAAATGCTACATTTATATCAAATATAACTCAAAATAAGTTTCAGTTCCTAATTTAACACCTTTAAATTTACCAAAATGGCAATGAAATTCAAAGCTGAGAGGTTATTCTTAGTGAAATTAGTAACTGCCTTTCTTGTAAAACTGCAGCAGTTTTATTCGACATATATTTAGTGAATCATTTCCATTGAAGTCTTAGTGTTACAGCACAGAATATTCTCCCAGTTTTGCATTAGTTTTAAGGAGACTGTTGTTTAAAGAGGACAACATTGCAAGAAACCCAACACCCCAACCACATTGTTTACCATGGACATGCAGAAGCAGAGACTTCATGCCATCAAAGGCTAATGAGGGGAAACTATCTCAGAATTTGGTGCATCACTTTCTCTGTCAAGGCATGGATAAAGGAGGAGGAAAATGGAGCAGGGCAAATGTGATAATTGGTCCCATGTGTTTCTGTGTGTTTGTTTAAATGTGTGCATTTGTGTGGAAACATTCTATTTAATTCATAATATTTTTGAACAGGTTTTTTGACAACAATGTTTTGATTATAGACAATTGCAAACACTGTAAGACGAAAGAAAAAGAAAGAGAGAGAAGTAAAGAAAGGAAGAAGGAGAGAATGGAAAGAAAGCAAAAAGAAAAACATATATGTTGAAAAATTTTATTTACAAACGCATCCAAAACAAATACTCATTGTCTCATATTTTGCGGTGACAAAACTGTTTTAATAATTGTTTTGAACCTCATTTTATCTAAATTTTTACAAAGAAAATTTTACACTAACTAGTCAGTATAAAACTCCTCATGAGTGCAACATTTTATGTCTCATTATTTGCGATTTTTCAAATCCAAATTTGGATCATATCAGGTCAAGTCACCTAACAAATGGTGCTTTATGAAGAAAGGAAGAACAAAAATAATGGAATGAAAAACAAAAAACAAATGTTTGTTGTCAGTATCATGAAGGCATCTCCCATAAAGACATAGATCATGCATATACTGTTGAATTTCTCAAACCTCTACTGCATATATAGTCTCCCTTACATACTAATATGTGAATATTTATTCAAATGTGATGTCAGGTTTGATAAAAATCAATAAGGCAATCAAGTTGATGCCATCAAATCGCTGCGTTTGCGGCATTTTGCATATTCACCGTTGCTCGCATCATTAAAAATAAATCCATCGATGCCACCACCACGACTTGCTTTTAATTAGTTCCAGCAAACATATTGAACAGTGTCTCAAGCAAAACACACACACATGCGCACTCCCACAAACACACTAACTTTTTTAAGTGTGTGAATCTTTGCTCAGCAATATTGCTGAATTGATAAAAAAAAATTGTCAAAAGAAAATCCTGAAAGGTGGAAAACTTAGTAGTTTCATGCAAAGGTGCCAAGTACCTGAATCTCTTTTGTAGACAAAAAGTGTGCAAGACAAGACTTCAGCAAGAGAATACAATTGAATAACACTGTGAAAATATTGTACCTATTGTTTGATTCAATTCAGTTCAATTTAATTGTGTAGCATGTTGGAGTAACTATGTTACTTTTGCCAGGGTTTATAAAATTCAAACATTTTCAATGTATTTTTTCAGAACTACACTTTGGTGATTAAAACAATACAAGAGAACTAAATAGAACAGTTTCAATTCACTTTTATATGATATCATTTATTACTATTTTGCATTGTACGGCAGGGACAAGGTAAATCACTATATAACAAGCTTTAGTGTTTTGAGATGTCTCTCTCACACACACCCTCCACCAAAAACCTGGCAAACCTTTCTAGTGATACTTAAGCCTGAACTTAAGAAGCCTGAGAAATATGCTTGAACACAAAACTTGACAAGTAGTGGCCATATCTGATTTAAAAGTAAAATAACTAAATTATCTAGGGAATCTTTTGTCGTAAGTTGTGTTTATAAGGGATGTTTAATTCTGTTTGCACAATTGCACTAAACCATTGGAAAGAGATGACTGGTGTTTATTTTAAATATTTATCAACTAAGTAAACGAAGCTATTGTTTTTTCTTCTTATTTAGGCTCCTTTATTATTAATTTTACATTATATTTACAATTCCTATTTGCACTTTCGGATCCATTTGGAAGAGGGTTTGTTACCGTTTATTTTTCCATGTTTGACCAGGGTAGACAACTTATAGTTTTGTCTGTCTCAGTTGGTTGATTATTTGGTTTACATTAGCTGTCATACTCCAAATTGCACTGACTTAATAAATGAAAGTTGTTATTTCTACATGTTTGACCAAACTTGTGAAGCTATTGGTATATTTTAGTGTGCTGTACTGGTTTAGAGTTATCAGACAAATTTGTACTTCAGTACAGTTATATATCTGTGTTAAACAACGAAACCCTTTAAGTCAATTCACCACCTTTTCTGTATAGGTTTGATATCAGTTGATTCTAAACCTCAGATATACTGTATGTATTGGAATCAGAAGTGAAAAAAGAGGATTGGTGCAGCTCTAGTCTGAACCATCACTGGTTTCACTGCTGTCTTGTACACTTTTCTTTTCGTTCTTGCCGATATGCTTATCACACCTGACACTCTTCTATACCCATTCCAACCTGCTTGCACATGCTTCTTCACCTCATTTCCAAATTCTCCATCTTTCTGGATGATTTACTTTAAGTACCTCAGGTTATCTACCTTCTTCTACTTCCTGTAACACCACCATTTCCCTTGTGCCTCTTTCATTTGACCTCTTAACTATCATGAGGACATCTGTTCCTCATGGAACCTATCTGACATGTAAGCATTTTGGGGGTGACTGTTAAGGGCTGAAGTGAATGGATAACAGTGTCCATGTTTACATACATGTACATCAAGCCTTTATTTTTGAAAAAAAATGCTGCAACAATATACTGATAATATACAGTAAGCTGTTTGGTGTAAAATTTGATATTATTTTCCCCATTTCAACTGTATAGAACTTGTGTCCCACACCTGCCATAGTTTTGACACTGACCTCAGTTTGTTACTCAGTGGTGCTCCTGAAGTGGTTTTCCATGTCATCCCAATAGTAAGTAGAACTCAATGGAAAAAAAGTCTCTTGAAGCTGGACCTCGTTTGTCTCTATCAGCTATCTGTATCTCTCCCCCTCCTCCTCTCCCCCTGTGTTTGTGTCCTTTGCCCACTGCGGTGGGTCTCCGGTTACCTTAATGGTTCCCAAGATGCACTGTGGCTTTGTGTGTGCGGGAAAGCAAAAGAGGTTTGTGAATGTATGTGTGTGTGGCTCACAGTGAGTTGATGCGGTCATTTTGACACTTGAGAGGTTATCCATCAGCAGCCAGCAGCTACAGTCTGAGCTAGCCATTTCCAAAGGCACTTACACACACAACCACAGACCCACAGATTTCTGTCACCCCACAGGAATCTTAGACATGTTAACAGGAAGAAAATTCACACATTACCAAGATTAGAGTTAAAGTTCAAAAGAAGGTATGCTGATGGAGTTTATAATGCATTCTTAATTTTAAAAGCCTCAGCCTCACTCCCCTAAAGATTTCTTATTATTGTGTCCAAGCAACTCGTTTTTTCCTGTCTATCCACACAACATTTCATAAGAAGCCATTTGGCTTGTGCATGTCGGAAACATCAAGTTGACCTTTACATGTAGAGATGTCATCTTTTCAAGTCCAAGTCATTTTTCTAGTCCAAGTCAAGTGTCACAAGTATCTGATTCAGAGGAAAGTCTTAAGTCTTTATTGACTGAAGTAACTGCTTTTCAAATCAAAGCCATAACATTCATGTCACCACACTATATCACTCTTGGTTACCATTCCAAACCTGTCATTTGTCCTTTAGCCTAATTAACATGAACATTTATATAATTATCTGCCAATGTTTCAACAGTTGTCTTTTAATAATTTTATATTTAACTTATCAAGAAAAATGCAAAAGGATGTAAATTTTCTGAAAATGCTTCAGATGTAATATGTTGTCAGTTATGGCTCCTCCATCCACTCAACAAAATTGACAAAATACCATATCTTTATATTTTGATATATTTTATTTGATATTTTCTATGTTTTTTACCCTCTACATTGTTTTTGGTTCTTTAACAAACATTCATTCATCTTGTGACGCATCAGAATCATGAGTACCTGTCAATCATTTCCATTGTACCACATTTCAGTCAAATTTGAATTTTGTGTATTTTTTCACTTACATCCTACATTAAGTTCTAACTACGAAGGAGAATTAGGGCCATGCTAAGAAAAATAAAAAAGTAAAATTACGAGAATAAATTCAAAATGTAATGAGAACAAAGTTGAAGTGATATAAGAATAAAGTCATAATATTACAAGAAAAGTTTCATATAATGAGAATAAAGTTGTAATACTTTGACTTTATTCTCATACAACTTTATTCTCGAAACACTCTGACTTTTCTTTTTGTAATATTATGACTTCCTTCTCGTTATTTTATTTTATTATTTTATTACCATGGCTGTAACACTCTATTGTATAAAGACTAAACATGCACAACTTTGAGGCTTAATATTCACTTTGGGGGCGTCACTCAAAAGAAGAGGTGGAAAGAAAAGTGGTAAAAAAAAACCAACAAAAAAAACCAACACAGGACTGATCAAAAAATTTATGTTTGCAGGAAAAGTTTTCAGTTTCTCAGGATGAGTTGCAAAACTTTAACTTTTAGGACAACATTATGAGCTACAGCATGGCACCAGCACACAGATGTAGGTCTGCCCAGCATGGGGCTGCATTGTTGCGGCTGTGCTGAGTGACATGACAGTGATGAGGCAGTGAGCAGTGCATGCTGAATAAATGCATCTTAACACCTAAAATAAAATAATTATCAAGTTGAAAGAAAACATAGTTTATATATATTGTTTTTCTCTGCTCATTTGAATAAATTTCAAGCCAAGGAACTCGCCATCATGTAATGTTTGTTAAATGGTCCTCAGCATGAAAAGGTTTGGGAAACACTGTCAGGTCAACATGAGCCACTCACTACAAATTAGTCCTGCTAAAATGACTATAACAATGATTCAGCACAATGTAAGATTTAGTTGATCCACTTGAAATTATTATAAAATAAAATTATTTAGGAAATAAAATATTCAAAAGATATTCAGGTCCACTTAACTGCACTCTATGTATCACAGGACTCATAAAAAAGTAGAAATCTGTAGAAATATGAAGACGTTGGGATGCAAAAAAAAAAAAAAGGAGTAAATTTCCCAGTAATTGAAAAATAAACCCAAAAGACAGGAGATTTCCAGGATGTGTTTTGATAAAGGCTTACTGTAAATTCTAATTGTATAAAAGATGTTTGGAGTCTGGATGACTGTCACTCTTGGCCTCTGTCCTTTCCTTTATTCTTCATTCTTTCACACTAACAGTCTGTTTTTCTGTGTGTGTGCAGTTCTGATCTCTTTACAGTGACATTACAGCAGAGCACTGTCTCCTCTCGCTTTCTCAGACCGGCTGAGACTTTAAGTGTATTGCTGCCTAATAAAAAGACAGAGGGGGAGGGAGAGCATTGTTTTCTGGAAATGGACTTACACACACAGTTCATCAGCAATCATAGTCCCAACTCACTGGTAATGTTTGCTATAGTATCATATAGACCACTGTAGGTAACTTATGAACACATTGGAATTACACAGTCAGTGTAAAAACATTGAAGGGTATAAAATAAACAAAATTTCAGTGTATTAAATTTGAATATGCTTGTAATTATTTTTCACTAACTTAAATGCAACAAAAGGACATGAAAGCAAATTATGAGAAAAAACATTTCACAATTCTACTGCATCATCCACACACTACAGTGTGGCTCAACCAACAGTGTGAGTTCTGACTGAAAAGAAACCACATATCAAATCTATATTTTCACAAAATAAACCTCTTGTAGAATATAACCTTAAATTAAAACTATAATAAAATCCCAAAATTGAAAAACTAATCTAAAACGCATGTAACAAGAACTTGTACATACATTTTTGTCCTTCAGTTGAAACCAGGCCATGTTAAGGGAATCTTTCAAAGGGGGTGGGAGGTGATACTTCCTGGCTATCATATCACAATGATATAATTAGGTGTAGGGAAAAAAAAGCCTTTTCCACTCTATAAACATACCTATTAAAATTAATCATTTTAACAGCTCAATCTACAGATAATCAAATATAAACAGCACAACTCTGGAGTTTTATATCTTCACATTCACTTTCTAAGCCTTTTTTCTAAGCCTTCTGACTTTGAACTCAACATATTTCAGTTTATCTCACTATCTGTGTTTCCATTACTAATCTGCGCAAAACTTTGTCAATATGCTGCTAATGTCTAAGAAACACAAATTATGCAATTGCACTGTTTACATCAAACTCGTCAAATAATGTTGCCATGGCAGTGCATAGAGGTGCAGCAGCCACAGAAACACAGCTCCTGGAATTCAGCCTTATTTTAATTCATATATGGCTGATTTAGGCACTAATTCAATGCCATATTCAGGGCTAAAGTACAGCTCGGCCGAACTAATGGCTATCGGAGAAATTTCAGCTGTTAATACATCACAGTAGTTGAAATCCGCACTTGGCAAACAGCAGCTCTTAAGGACAATGGACTAGTGCAGCAGAGTGTGAGGAACAAAGGTCAAACGGAGACGTTGCGCCCGAAAACAGAAGAGAAGCTGAAGATTAGGAAGCCACTGATTGCAACTCTCTTTCTGGTCAATGTTTGCTCACTGGATAACAAAGTGGATTTGTTACATCTGAGGCTGAGTGTTTCTACAGAGAAGAAGTGTGCTGTTCTTTGTCTAACAGAAAACTGGCTTCACAGCCGAGTGGACCACGACCAATAGTCTGGAAAAACAAGGGACCCCCAGCGGTCTTTCATGTACTTGACCAATCTTCATTCATGTACATGAATGAAGTTTAGCGTATGAACTGTGGACTGATAAAAAGCTGCTGCTCTGAGGTGATAGAACTTATGACAGTAAAATGTCAACATGCTATCTGCCACGGGAGATTACTTCAGTGTTCGTCACTATTGCTTACATCCCACCGGGTGCTAATTGTCAGGAAGTGCGGGTGTGAGGTGGTGAGGCAGAGGCAGCGGACCCAGGTAAGATGAAAATGATGATTTTAATGGTAAATAAGTCCAGCAACAAGTAGCAGGCACAAGGAAACACTGACCACGACTAGACTGAACATTGACAACGACAACTAGACTCGACATTGACGAGGACCCGACGAGGAACAAGGAACACCGGTGGAGTTAAATACACGGGAGGGTAATCACAGAAACGAGACACACCTGGGAACAATCAAGGGGAGGACAGGACAACGAAGAGACTTAAGGACACAGAAAACTCTAAATAAACACAGAAAAACACAGATCCTGACACTAATGGCAAAAAAGCTTCGAAGAAGCTGTGTGACACCATTACCTCACTGGAGTCCCAACATCTCCTGTCTGGTCAGGAAGGCCCTCCAGTGTCTTTACTTCCTCAGGAAACTATGGTGAGCTGGACTTAGGAGCTCAGTCCTGAGGAGGTTCTATTGCTGTGTGGTGGAGAGTGTTCTCTGCATTTGCATCACCATGTGGCACTGCTGCACAGAGTACTGCGGGAAGTAGCCTTCCCTCCACCATAGATCTCTACACGTCACGATGCAGGAGGAGGACGCTCAACATCATGAAGACTCAACCATCCTGGACACAGACAGTTCCAGCCCCATCCCTCAGGCAGGATGCTCAGGAGCATTCAGAGCAAGTTGAGGCTGAGGAACAGTTTCTTCCCTTCAGATTTTATTGAAAAACTTGAGTTTTATTTTTTTACTGACATGGAATTAAGCAAATTTATTTTAGTAATTACAACTTGCACAATTATGTGGTCAGTGGAAATGTTGATCATCAGAAATAAATAACCAAACAGTTCTCTGTCTCTGCCAGTTATTGTTCTATGGAGCTGCGGTGTTACAAAAGTTAAATGAAAAACAGATGACCTGAACTTGTGCACCGGCATTCTCAAACAGCAAGACCTACACACACATACAGTACACAGAATAAATACCTACAGCTTCTCTCCAAAATAGAATAATTTAATAATAAAAAATACATCAACTTCCATTTGTCAGGAAATGCGGGTGGTGAGAGTGGTGAGGCAGATGCAGCGGACCCAGGTATGATGAATATGATGTTTTAATTACGGAAAGCCAGTCAAAACAACGAACAGCAGGCACAAGGAAACACTGACGACGAACTGACTAGACATAGACGAGGACCCGACGAGGAACAAGGAACACAGGTGGAGTTAAATACACGGGAGGGTAATCACAGAGACGAGACACACCTGGGAACAATCAAGGGGAGGACAGGACAACGAAGAGACTTAACGACACAGAAAACTCTAAATAAACAAGGAAAAACACAGATCATGACAGTACCCCCCCCTCAAGGGCGGCTACCAGACGCCCAAGGAAAAAAAAACCAAAAAACCCAACAAGGGTGGGTGGAGGGGTGCCGGACGGCGGGCCAGAGTCCAAACTAACAAAAAACAACCCACCATCGTGGGCGGAAAAACAAGAAGGGCCAAGAGTCCATAAACAACAAAAAAAAACTACCCACAGGGTGGGCGGAGGCAAAGGAGGCGGGAACCACTGAGGTGGTCCGGCGGTCGTCCGCGGCGGCGGGAACCACGGAGGTGGTCCGGCGGTCGTCCGCGGCGGCGGGAACCACGGAGGCGGTCCGGCGGTCGTCCGCGGCGGCGGGAACCACGGAGGCGGTCCGGCGGTCGCCCGCGGCGCTGGAGGCGGGAACCACAGAGGCGGTCCGGCGGTCGCCCGCGGCGCTGGAGGCGGGAACCACAGAGGCGGTCTAGCGGCCGTCGCCCGCGGCGCCGGAGGTGGCAACGGGGAGTCCCGGGGGCCGCCCACAGACGGCGACGACGAGCCCCCCGAGGCAGGGTCTCTGGTGGAGCACAGGGGGTCTCAGTGGGAACACAGAAGGTCGGGGTCTCGGAGGGAACGCAGAAGGTCGGGGTCTCAGGAGGATCGTAGGGGGTCTGGGTCTCTGAAGGAACGCAGAGGGTCTGGGTCTCTGAAGGAACGCAGAGGGTCTGGGTCTCTGAAGGAACGCAGAGGGTCTGGGTCTCTGAAGGAACGCAGAGGGTCTGGGTCTCTGAAGGAACGCAGACTGTCTGGGTCTCTGAAGGAACGCAGAGGGTCTGGGTCTCTGAAGGAACGCAGAGGGTCAGGGTCTCTGGAGGAACGCTGGAGGTCAGGGTCTCGGGTGGAACGCTGGAGGTCAGGGTCTCGGGTGGAACGCTGGAGGTCAGAGTCTCGGGTGGAACGCTGGAGGTCAGAGTCTCGGGTGGAACGCTGGAGGTCAGGGTCTCGGGTGGAACGCTGGAGGTCAGGGTCTCGGGTGGAACGCTGGGAGTCTGAGTCGGAACGCAGGGAGTCTCGGTAGGAACGCAGGGAGTCTCGGTCGGAACACTGGGGGTCTCGGGAGTCGGGGTCTCGGGAGGAACGCAGGGAGTCTCTGGAGGAACACAGGGAGTCGGGGTCTCAGGAGGAACACAGAGGGTCAGGGTCTCAGGAGGAACGCAGAGGGTCTCGGGAGTCGGGGTCCCGGAAGGAACGTAGAGGGTCTCGGTTGGAACACAGGGGGTCTCGGTCGGAACACAGGGGGTCTCGGGAGTCGGGGTCTCGGAGGGAACGTAGAGAGTCTCGGGAGTCGGGGTCTCGGCGGGAACGCCGGCTGATTCGGCCTCGGGTGCGCCGGCTGGAACGCCGGCTGATTCGGCCTCGGGTGCGCCGGCTGGAACGCCGGCTGATTCGGCCTCGGGTGCGCCGGCTGATTCGGCCTCGGGTGCGCCGGCTGATTCGGCCTCGGGTGCGCCTCCAGCCGGCTGATTCTGCCTCCGGTGCGCCGGCTGGAACGCCGGCTGATTCTGCCTCCGGTGCGCCGGCTGGAACGCCGGCTGATTCTGCCTCCGGTGCGCCGGCTGGAACGCCGGCTGATTCTGCCTCCGGTGCGCCGGCTGGAACGCCGGCTGATTCTGCCTCGGGTGCGCCGGCTGGAGGTGAGCCGGAGCGGAGCCTCGGTCCCGGCTGCGGGGGCGAACCGCAGCGAAGCCTCTGAACGGGCTCCGGGGGCGAGCCGCAGCGAAGCCTTGGAAACGGCTGCGGGGGCGAGCCGCAGCGAAGCCTCGGAAGCGGCTGCGAGCCGCAGCGAAGCCTCGGAACGGGCTCCGGGGGCGAGCCGCAGCGAAGCCTTGGAAACGGCTGCGGGGGCGAGCCGCAGCGAAGCCTCGGAAGCGGCTGCGAGCCGCAGCGAAGCCTCGGAACGGGCTCCGGGGGCGAGCCGCAGCGAAGCCTTGGAAACGGCTGCGGGGGCGAGCCGCAGCGAAGCCTTGGAACCGGCTGCGGGGGCGACAGCTCCGGAAGGCGACGAGGGGCCGGGTCCCTCGGCGGCTCCCATCGCTGTCTCCGAGCTCGCAGCGGAGGAGGTGCTTCCGGAAAGCGACGAGGGGCCGGGTCCACCGGCGGCTCACGTCGCTGTCTCCGGGTAGACGGCGGAGGAGGTGTTCCCGGAAAGCAACGAGGGGCCGGGTCCACCGGCGGCTCACGTCGCTGTCTCCGGGTAGACGGCGGAGGAGGTGTTTCCGGAAAGCGACGAGGGGCCGGTTCCACCGGCGGCTCAGGTCGCTGGCTTCCCGGACGAAGAAATCGACGGGGGCCGTACCCGGGGGGTGCTAACACCAGCCTTGTTCCCCGGAAAAGCTCCCGCTGCAGGTCGGCGAGAGCTTCAGCTAGCTCCCTGTCCTCCCTGCTGGATCTCCGCCTCGGTCCGCTCTGCTTTTTCGGAGGGAACCTCACTCCAGCTGGGTCCATAATAGCGAGCCTCACCGTTCGGTCTGGTCGGGTCCTTCTGTCAGGAAATGCGGGTGGTGAGAGTGGTGAGGCAGATGCAGCGGACCCAGGTATGATGAATATGATGTTTTAATTACGGAAAGCCAGTCAAAACAACGAACAGCAGGCACAAGGAAACACTGACGACGAACTGACTAGACATAGACGAGGACCCGACGAGGAACAAGGAACACAGGTGGAGTTAAATACACGGGAGGGTAATCACAGAGACGAGACACACCTGGGAACAATCAAGGGGAGGACAGGACAACGAAGAGACTTAACGACACAGAAAACTCTAAATAAACAAGGAAAAACACAGATCATGACACCATTTAGAATACTCCAGTCAACAAATTATTTTAACAAGGTTAGAAATATTCAACAAAATTTTACTGTATTCCAGTTAGAGTAATGGGAATACGGTAAAATTAATAAACTACAAAAAATAGTAAAAGGGAACAAAAAATGCAGTGAAAACAATAACAGTCAAATTACAATAGGGCTTCACAGCACAGTTTTAATGCTTCATTAAACCAATGCAAAAATGCAATACAGTAATACATGCATGTCCACACAATGTGAATATGTGTTTAAGAACCAAGTTGTGAAGAACTGGTAAAAAATAGTTTTCAAACCCATTAAGAACAATAATTGGGACATGTTAAGAATGCAAAGCAGAAGGCAAATTAAACACTATTTTGATAGAAATGTTCAAAAATATTTGCTGCATTAGGACTTTCCACTGAGCAAAAATGATTTGGTTTATGAAGTCATGGGGATTCCAGCTGTGATTAATCCTTTGTGGGAGCTGTGCACAGCTGGCGGGGAACATCCTGAAATGGCATGTAGCCTTCCAGCTAAAACTGTGCATTCTGGGAATCTCTTGTTTGTGTAGTGTGCTTCAGTCCATGACTGAGTCCAACACTCACAATTCTTTAAATGTCTTTCCAATAAGAGGGGAAAAAAGTTAGCTTAACTTCAGAGCTGTGTTGAACTTTCTCAGAAATTTCAACCTATTTGCAGGTTGTCTTACACCAATACAAACAGCCCAAAAAATTACTGTAACAAATATAAAACATGATCTTGAAGGGTTTTTCTGTTGTATTGACTGTATATATTTTTATGGGAAGTACATGGACTTTTTTAACCTGTAATTTTCCAGCTACTGCTGGGTATTTAAGGGAAATAGCTCTGTGATGAGCAGAAAAGCTGGCAATTGCATGATAATATCAATTTCTGCTGTAGGAAACGTGAGAAGAAATCTTTAGGAGGTGGAGAGGATTCACATAGATCTCCAGGGCCACTTCTCAAATGTTTCACAATAGACTGTGTTGCAATTCAGTTTTCCTCCCATGTCTTTTTTCTGCATCCAATCCCCAGTGAGTTTTCCAGTCTAACTTGATTCCCAAATACTTGTGGGTGTGTGACAGGAGCAATCCCTGTAATGCTGGTTACATGTTATCACCTGCAGCTTTTTCTGACATTTTATTTCTGTCTTTTTTTCATATTTTGACTTTTTTAAAAATAATTTGACAATTTTTCTCAGATTTCAAACCTTTCTTTCTTAGACATGACTTTTCACAGATTTTATTTTTTCCCCTTAATTTCAGGAGGTGGGGTCAGACTTGTGACTTTTCTCATATTTCTGACATCTAGGATTTCTAACTTTTTCTCTGGTTTAAATTGTTTCTAGATTTTTTCAGATTTCTGACAATTTTTTGTTAAATATCAAAATGTTTTTATTTTATCTTTTTTTCTTAACTTCTATTTTAAGATTGTCTAGGGGTCATACTGAGCTTCTTGATCCAGCTATGTTTACAGTAGGGGTTGAACGACTACATATTTTTTAAGGTCGACTACATCATGATAATAGTCGAGTCGATGTCGACTAGTCGCGGTGACGTCATAGTGACGTAAGCGCAAAAACCCTTCACATCTACTTGGAGGCTTTATTAGCTATTTTCACGGCAAATATTGACCCCCCCACCATGGGCGTAGGTTTGGGTATGGACGGTCGTGACATGTCACGACCAATATTCAAGGGATATAAAATAGTCCGGACCAATTTTTGCCATATTAATAAAAATAAAAAAACATATGTATTTTTTAACAAAAACAAAATAAATAAACGAAAATCTACATTGATTAGTTTAATATTTCAATATACTACGCAGTGGTAGCATTCCTTTTAAAATTCGCTGTTATGAACTATGACGACCCATGCAGCTGTTGGCTCAAAGAACATGGATCTACGTTCTTTGATTAGCTGCACCAGGCGGGTGTCAGTAAGTTGTAAGGTCCCACCAAAACGTAGACCAAACCTACGCCCTTGCCCCCCCCACACACACACTCTCCCCTTCTCCTGCTTTTACTAAGTCTATTATGGAGATTCTTCGTGAGCAGCGGGGAAAAGTTTGTTGCACAAAGTCGGGTCTGACTTTTTTTTTCGAAACACCGGCTGATGCTGATGATCTCTGGATAGTTACTATAGGACTCAAATTATCACACTGACTACGTGGTGCTTTTGGAACATCACAAATATAAATAAAGTTCACTCGCTGTCAATATTCTCTTCGCTAAGAGTTGTTGGGGTTTTTTCTTGGTTGACATGTAGGAAAACAAGGGCATCAACATGAGCCGGATGAAGGCTTGCCCGCTTTCTCGTAATGGTATTCCCAGCGAGAGAGAAAATCCTCTCGCTGGGAGTGCTGGGAGTTGTTCAGGAGCTAGCATTAGCAGATGCCTTTTCAAATGACTGTGCATCGCGGTCGTACTTTTGTTGTACTTCAGCACAGTTTTGCAGATTTTGCATGTTACGGTAGTTAAACCAGAAGAGTCATCTTTAGTGAAATATTTCCACACTGTTGACGAATTTCTACCTGTTTGACAAGATGCGGGCTTGTCCTCGATCTGTTTTGAAGACGCCATTTTGTAGCCAGTGTTCTGTCAGATCTGCTGTCAGAGTGTCATACACTTCTGACAGCTGATCTGATGACACTTCTAAGCACGAAGTGTCATTCTTAGCACAAACTCACGGCTATATATATGTCAGACAAGTATACACTGTCATTACCAACTACAGGCTTTTATTTAATCAGCAGCTGTCATTACCACAGATCTTTATTTAATCAGCAACATAACATCATAATGTATTAGTTAGATCGTCGTGACAAAGACACTCGCGAGCCAGCTAAGTGACATCCTTAGCAGGAAGGGGGCGAGTTTTAGACAGCTCGTGTTTTGTAGTGGACTGCAGCTGCAACTCCATCTCCTTTTAAAAACACTGTAAAACCACAAATATGCATCCATCTACATATCATTTAAACTAATGTATTAACTTATTTTTCTTGTGTCTTGTGACGTATACTGTGCTGTCAGATCAGCACAGGCTCTCACCACCGGCAATCACATGACTGCGACTAGTCGACATGAAATGTAAAAACTCGCGAGACGTCCTAGAGTCGACTAGTCGACTAATTGGTTCAACCCCTAGTTTACAGTAGGGAAGGTTTCTTCAGTGAGTTCTGGTTACACTGTTTACTTCTGAATGCAGTTGTTTATACCAGGTTTTATTTAAAAATATCAGAGTAAAACATGTTGGAAATCCCAGACTGTTGAGATTTTTAAAAATAGAATAGAATAGATTAGAATATACTTTACTGATCCCCAAGGGGAAATTGCTTATTTGTTGAAAGCTACTCCATCTTAGGTAATAAATACAAAGTTAGTAAAATATATATACAGTATATACCTAAGAGTGATAAGTTCAAAATGACTAGATGTAAACAAATAAATAAATAACAAGCAATCACATGGAATATATTAATCAATAAATAACCTGTAAATGAGCGCAGAAAGAAATTGAATCAATTAGCACAGACTTGGGCATTGTAAAGCCTGATGGCAACAGGCAGAAATGATTTTCTGTGGCGCTCTGTGGTTGGTTCACTTTGGCAAAATGAGTCTCTGGCTGAAGGTGCTCCTGTATCCGGCCAACACGTCATGGAGTGGATGAGACTCGTTGTCCAAGATGACTTGCATCTTGGATAGGATCCTTCTTTCTGACACCACTGTCAAAAAGTAAAGCTCCACTCTAACGACGCTACTGGCCTTCCGGCTCAGTTTGTTCAGTCTGTTGGTGTCCTTTACCTTCAGTTTGCTGCCTCAGCACGCCACACCATACAGGATGGCACTGACAACCACAGAGTCATAAAACATCCTGAGCAAAGTCCAAGATATGTTGAATGACCTCAGAAAGGAGAGGTGACTTTGGCCCTTCCTGTACACAGCATCAGTGTTCTTGACCCAGTCCAGTTTTTTTTTTATCAATGTGGACGCCCAGATATTTCTAATTCTCCACAATGGCCACACTGACCCCCTGGATGGTAACAGGGGTCACTTTCCTCCTGATCCTCCTCCTCAGATCCATCACCAGTTCCTTGGTCTTTGTCACATTGAGCTGCAGGTGGTTCAGTCCACACCATGTGACAAAGTTGTCCACAGCAGCCCTGTACTCAGTCTCATCACCCTCTCTGATACATCCCGTCATCTGAGAACTTCTGGAGATGACAGGTCTCAGTGCAATAGCTGAAGTTGTATGTATAGAGGGTGAAGAAGAAGGGAGCGAGGACAATCCCTTGTGGAGCTCCTGTTTTGCTGACAACACTGTCTGACACATAGTGTCACAGGCGCAAGAACTGTGGTCTGTCAGTTAGATAGTCCACAATCCAGGACACAAGGGGGGATCCACCTGCATCGCCGTCAGTTTCTCAAACAGTAGAGCAGGATGGTGTTGAATGCACTTGAGAAGTCAAAAAACATAATTCTCACAGCGCTCGCTGGCTGGTCCAGGTGAGCGTATGCGCGGTTCAGCAGGAAGATGATGGCATCCTCAACTCCAAGCTTGGGCTGGCAGGCAAACTGCAAGGGGTCCAAGTGTGGATGTACCAGAGTCCGGACCTGCTCCAGGACGAGTCCCTCCAGGGACTTCATAATGTGGGAGGTCAGAGCCACAGGCCTGTAGTCCTTGGAGTCACAGGGGACATTCAAAATGAGGAATGTTTAAAAACCTCTGTGTGATTTTTGCTCACTATGTCTCAAAAAATTCCAGCACTTTGTGGTTGTAAGGTGAAAAAAGTTCAGGAGTGTGACTCATTTTGCTGATTTGTTTTCATCTTAGTATAGAGTTTCAAGATTTATAAAGACTCAAATAGCATCCATCTTAGTTAAACTTCCTTTTTTAGTAGTCTCCTTATTTAGTCCAGCACTTTGATTTCACAAGTGACAGTCTTGGTTATTAAATGTTTCACATGTACACTCTTTGATTGTTTAATTCAGGGATTCCACATTCATTGTGCACAGTAATGGCCAGTGAACCACAGTAAGTTTCCTTTCTTCTTTCCTGTTCCTGTTTTGGCATCTGGCTGTTGTTGTTTGTTTGTAGTCTGTTCCGCTGCGCCGCCTTTTTCCAGTGTGTCACAACCAAATGTCTAACCAAGCGCTAACAGGAGGACTCACGGGGTCTGTGAAAGAGTATGTGTAAGTGTATGAAAAAGAAACCCTTTTATTTTCATGCTGTAAAATTAAACGACACAAGGGGTGTGTGTGTGTGTGTGTGTGTGTGTGTGTGTGGGTATGTTGGGGTGTGTTTGGAGGGGGTGTGAAAGCTGTTTGTATGTGTTTGTGTTTTAGTTCTGTTCCCCAGGGTCAGTGTGAAGGCTTTAGCGCTCCGAAGACACAGTGTGGCAGGTAAATAAACAGGCACACGCACACACAAACACACCCCAGGACCTGTCTGTGAGTTAACCAGGTGAAACTAAGCCAGCGTGGGATAAGAAGTGGGCCTGTATGTTTGTAGATTTCAACATTTCAAAAGCTCTCATCAACAGAACACACTGACTCCATAATACAACTGTAAATTAGAGGGTAATTAAAGTCATGTCTTAATGTTTACTTCCCAACATCCACCAAGCAAAATTTTAACCAAGTTAGTGAAGTTAATAATGCTAGGATGGAGGAGTAAAATGGCAAGATATTATGCCAGCTGCAACTTTACAATGTTGTTTCTTGCTTCTTCTCAAAATACTAAACATGTATTCATAAATTATTACTTTTCTTACTTAAAAATTAAAGTACATCATCAACATATTTCTTATATGTGCTTTACAAATTTTAGTAAGTTTATTTATAAAGCACTTTTTTTATAAAGGCAAAACAATTGTATTTTCGTCGTAACTTTTTGAAAGAAAAAAAGCATAAAAAAACAAAAAAAATAATGTAACTGTTGTTTTGAGTATATGTGTATTATGAAATCATAAATAATATGGTGTTGATTGAAAGGTGTGAGTTTCAAAGGAAGAAGGAGTCCCTTACAGGCAAAGTAATCAGTTGACCGTACAGTCATGTTTTGGCAGGTGGCAGGTAATCAGATTGGTGTTTCATAAAAGTAGGATTATGAAATCCAGGATAAGAGATAAAACCAGTTATGACATAAAGCCTTCATCCTGTCCTTATTCGTTTCACAAAGACCAAACCAGGCTCAGGAGGAGCAGCAATGTCAAGCCAGGCTTAAGTAATTCAGGTGAATGCGAGCCAACAGATTTCTTCAGCAGACCATAAGATCGATCACAGATTCATTGATGTACACTGGATAAATTGTGTGCCATACCTCACACCAAACAAACATCATCATTTAATTGAGGATTATGAGGGATTGCTGCTACAACAGCAAACGATAGCAGATCGACTGAATGAGCAATTAGATTGATATTCCAAACCATTCTTAACTAAAAGATCTGTTATGATCTAACCTGTCATATGCTCAAATAAAAAACTTTAATCTAATACATGAACAGTAGAAATCAATATTATAACATGTTAATCTGAGCGAATTTATCCATGTTACTCTTTTTTGTTTCACATCTTATATACAAGTATAAAATAAATATGTTAACAGAGCAAACATAACAACTGATCAAGATTAAATATAAGAACATTTTGCAGTATCTGGAAGTATGTGGATAACATGTTGACTACAAAGTGCAAATGACTTATATTGATAACTTAGAAGGTATAACACCTATCATCTTTAATTAGGTTTACCTATAGTTAACTTCCTGTTTGAGTTGTGATGCTTTTGTTTTGAAGGGACAGTTTCTTGTTTAACTGCACAAAGACAGCTTAATGGCAATCAAAGGACAGAAGATAAATTGCAATCAAATGTATCTTATTATTTGACCCTTATGATGTAAATAAGTGCATGTTTAAATATTGTGTGATTTAAACTGAGTATTTGTTTAATTATATGCCAAAAATAAAGTTAATTTACATTGTAACCATTGTTTTAAGTTAAGTTAAAAAGAATCAGTTACCATATTTTCTGGACTATAGAGTGTACCTTACTATAAGCCTCCTCAACTTAAAAGCTGCATCATATGAACTTCATGTAGTTTCCATGATGTTTGAGTTTGAAGAAATTTCTCCACCGTGCCACAAGATAGTTTGTGCTTGTTCTAAATGTAAATTAGAGCTTTCTTCTTTGATTTCCAATTTTGACTTCCAATTATTCACTTCCTGCTAAAGAGCCCCCTGGTGGTTGAAGAAAAATCCACAGGAAAGCCTCACCAGGCTATAAGCCACATGGTTCAAAGCGTGGGGAAACAAAGTAGCAGCTTATAGTCCACAAAAAACTGTAAGTATGTAAAGTATGCTACAAGTAATATATATAGCTTGACTTAATGACAATACATGTGCTTCGTTATCAGTCATTTAATCCCCTCATCAGATCATTTGTCTATCAAGCCCTTTTTGTCAAACAACTTTTCTGAACAATCTTTTTGTTCAGAAACACAATCAAACTTTAACAGACCTTGTATGGGCCTTTGTAAAATTAATTATGGTATTTTCTAACATTATAATATTAAAATAATAATACTATGTAGAATAATTGTATTTTAATGCATGGTGATAAAAAAAAGACCAAAACAGACAGATAAGAAAACAACGGGGCAGGAGCTGTCATCGGTGGCCAAGCTGGCCAGCCTGTGGATTCACTGCAGTCTCTGGTGGGGAACTAGCTGTTGTTCTCCACACCAAGAGTCAATTTTGCATTAACCTCCCATCCCTGCCAACACTGTACCAACTCCTTGGCAGGATAGTTGTTTTGAAGAGCTCCAAAATCTTCAAACCCAATCCAAAATTTGAGAACTATGTGTACAACTAGTTCTGTGCCAAGAAACCACCAATTTACCAGCAATTTATGTTTAAGAAAAGTGGTTATATATCCAACCATAATTATGCCTTAAGAAGTGCTTGCAATCCCCCATAATTACCCAAATATTATTGGGTATATGTATGTATATATTTGAGCCACGAGTAATTCTGCTTCAACTAATTGTTGTTTGTTGAATACTGTATTATCAGTCTAAATTGTATAGATCCGCTTTTATGTTTAAAAATAAATCCAAACAGCTGGTTCAGTAGTCAGGGTAAAATTGACACTTTTTAGATTTCTTGGCTTTTTATGATAAAACTGTAACCTTCAAAAATAATTTCACCTTACTAGTACTCAGAGTAGTACTCAGAACAAAGCAACATTTAATAATTCTGAGATTAATATTTTGCATTATTTAGTTTTTTTTGTAATTTGGCTGATTGAAAAGTCAATTTTCCCCATTTAATATAGAAACCTGTGACTTTATCTGTCCTTCTAATAGAACCATTTGTATTCCCTGTTGCCAGCTGCTTCATTAGCAACATGGTGACAAATAGTTTCAGTATCTCCTGCTCTGTTTTCATTTACACCCAATCAACTTTATTGATCCAGAACCTCTCACATCCACCAGTACAGTATCTTACTCTGCATGTTTGCTCTCTCTCACACATACAGAGGAACAGAGAGCAAGATAGATAGAGCGGATGGGGGACAGAAACAGAAGAAAAATTCCAAAAGATTTGAAAAACGGGGAAATAAAAGGCTAAGTGACAGCAGGAAAACTCAATCCATCCGTCACCTCTGAGAGCCAGTGACCTCTGTGTGAGTGTGTGTTTGTTTTCCCGAGTGGCCCTTTGTGTCAAGGGATGCGAAACTTAAATCAGCAATTAAGGTAAATAATTAAACAGGTTGACAATGGATTATTAATGAGACGGATGGGCTAATTGCCCTCCACTTTGAATGGACAGATAACACCTGAAGATAGATTAAAAAAAATACACAGAGAAAGCAGCAGAGTGACAATTACAGTCTGGGGTAAAGAAATAAAATAAAATGAATTACTTGAAAAGACGTTAAAGGAAAAGCAGCTAATGCTTCTACAATTCCTTTTAACATAGATGTGAAACATGTGCTGCATGCAGGAAATAAGGAACAGGAACCATGATCCATGAGTGTTTGGATTTTGGGTTTCTGAGTTCTTTATCATTGTCATTTGAATTTTTCTATATTATTTCATCACCCTGTGTTTATGCTGCATTGCTGCGGAAGAACAATCCCAGTTAACTAAATGAAACCTGGAGATGTATGTATTATTATTGGTAATAATTATTAATTATTATTATTATTATTAAAAAGCATATAGCCTTTGCTGTGGCCATGTGCCACAGCAAATGGAAATGTAATGCAGAAAAACAATTGAAGAATAACTCAAACCCACTTTTTTTCTCACTCACTGTGTCACGCAAACTCAGTGCTATGGCAACTGTTTCAGGATTCAACAACAAAAAACACTCAAACTTTTCCCACACAAAGACCAGAATATTTAATCCGTTACTTGTTATGTTTTTAGGCTTAATATTTATTTTGCTATTACAAATAATTGTTTGCTGTGCTAAATTTAAACAGTTCCGCTGATGAGCTGTCAGAGTTGGTGTGTAGGTCGTCTTTTTTATTTTTTGACTGAACTAAAACACAGATTTCCACATCACATCTACAAGCTTAGGTTGTAAAACTCAAGCAAGAATAACTGAACTACTTCTCTCACTATTTTTATTTATTAAAACTTTTCCTGACCTTGTTTTCCAGTGTTAACAATTAGTATCAGAACACTGTTCCTTTTTCTTTTAACAGACATATATTTAAGATTTAGCAAGCTATGTTAATAACTTAACAGCTAAAACCAATGGCAGTCATCGTCATAGAACAGCTTTTTGGGGGAGATGTTGGTGGAATCTCACACACATCTCACACTGCCTGGGGTCCATATATATGTATATATTTAAGTGTATTTAAGTGTATACACTGAAAAAATATAAACGCCCCATGTCCCATGCCAAGTTTGGGCCACACAATATATAGAGAAACTCAAAATATATTTTCAGTAATTACTGAAAATATATTTTCATTAAATATGTTTTACTCAAATATATTTTCCTATCAATGCCAATATGTTATTATATTGGCATTGATAACATTGTGGTATGCCCATTTGTAACGAATTGACAGTCCTTTGAACATGATAGGGATCAGGGTGAGGAATTTGCCAAGCATGGAAGTTGGTTTCTCGTAGGCGAACTTCCTACGAGAAGCACAACAGACTATTGGTCTGTTGTGTAGACCAATAGTCTCATCAACTGTGTGTGTCACTGGTCTTAGCCAATCCCGGAGATGTACGAGCCAGATGTGGTGATCTTGTGCTGGAGTGGTCACGAGTGGCCGACGAGAATGAGGTCAATTTGTAGAAGCTCCAGTCTGTTGGACACAAACTCTTAAACTGACGATGACATTGAGCCATGCAGCTACTGCTCTGCTGGACATCCAACATGCCAATGGCATGCTCCCGTATAACTTGAGACATCTGAGGCATTATGACTTGTGACAAATTGTAACATTTTGTCAGAATAAAAGAACAATCTTCATTTTACTCAAACATATACCTACAAAAAGTAAAATCAGAGAAATTGATCATTTTAATTAATTTTTTTCCATATACATACACACACCCGCACCCCCTATACATATATATATATATATATATATATATATATATATATATATATATATATATGTGTGTGTGTGTGTGGTCCTCTACAATAATTCAAATTCTCATGTTGCTCTTTTGAAAAGATAATTGCCCACCCCTGTTCTAGATCATACACCCTCTATCTTAATTAAAGTTCCTCTTCTTCTCTGTTTTGTCTCCCCCTCTTTTCTTCATGTCACTATCTTGCCAGTGCATAATATCTCTCAGCAAGGAAGGCTGTGGCCCCCTTTTCCCTTCCAGAAGAGATTCAATTGGACTGGAAGCCAATCAGTCACTGAAAGTATCGAGCTTTGATTGGATTTGCTTGGGGCTGACGGGATGAGGTGGGTGGGCAAGGGGGCCCAGCTTTGATTTTAACTCTACTCCAATGAAAGTAAATCTGATGTAATATTGCTGTAGACGCAAAGGACAGACGGACTTTGGGTGTGTTTAGGTGGAAGGGTGGATGGTGTGTGTGATTGTAGCTGACATCTGTCATAGCTTGAGCTTTTAAAACTGGACCAACTCTGACTGATGTCTCTGGAAGTTGAGCTCTGGCAATCTAGTATATTGAGTAGCACTGGGCTATGGAACATTTTACATCTAAAAAATTAAAATAAAAAGAAAAACAAACCCTGGATATAATGTGATCAGTGATACAAGAATTTGCTGTTTTAGATTTTAGGTATTTTAGTAAAACAAATATTTTTTTGTTATGGTTTAACCTTTTTGTAACTGAACAATAGCCATTATACAGCAAAATTACAATATAGACAATATATAATAACATGCTATATATTGTTAAGGTATGTTGAACCAAGCACTGCTGTGGTAACGACTGCTCTCACCCTCAACACACCCATAACCAAGAACACTCACAACTCCAACTACTGGGCAAAACCACGTGAAAACAAGGTCCTGTTTTTGTAAGCTATAATAAAAATATTAGTTACCAATGATCTTCAAAGCAGAAATCATATCCATTTCTATAGAGTGACACACAGAACATTGAATTGCTTGTAAAAACAGTTCTAATGCAACTGAACTTGTTACTGTACCGCCTGTGAAAGGAACAAAAAATGTCAATGTCAATGTCAAATTTATTTATATAGCACTTTAAAACAGGCATAAAACTGCACCAAAGTGCTGTACAAGAATGACAATAACACAAATGAATAAAAACAGAGTATCAAAACACTAGTTTAATTAAATGCTAAGGAATAAAAATGAGTTTTAAGAAGCGATTTAAAATGATCCAGGCTGTGGGCAGATCTAATTTGGAAAGGAAGATTGTTCCATAGAAGAGGAGCAACAACAGAAAAAGCCTGATCTCCTTTCCTCTTAAGTTGGGTCCTGAGGAACTGTCAGTAAAAGCTGATTATTTGAATGTAGGGTTCTGGACACAGACTGAAATTTTAAAAGGTCCCAAAGATAAGGGGGAGCTAATCCATTTAAAATTTATAAGTTAATAAAAGAATCTTAAAATCTATTCAATAAAAAACAGGCAGCCAATGTAAAGAGGCCAGTATGGGCCTTATATGGTCACCCTTCCTAGTTCCTGTAAGAAGTCGTGCTGCTGCGTTCTGGATGATTTGAAGTCGCTGCATCTGTGATTTATCCATGCCTCTATATAATGAATTGCAATAATCCAAACGAGATGTAATGAAGGCTGGATAAGTCCTTCAAAGTCCTTAAAACCAAAATAAGATTTAACTTTTGCTAAAATCTGCAGGTGATAAAAACTTGATTTAACGACAGAGCTAACTTGTTTATCTAGCTTTAAACAGCTATCAAAAGTAAAACCAAGGTTCCTAGCAGAGGTCTGACAAAACCGAGCTAAAGAACCAAGAATCAGATCTGGATTTGTGGTGTGAAGACTCTGACCAAATAATATAACTTGTATTTTACTTTGATTGAGGTGAAGAAAGTTTTGCTCCATCCAAGATTTGACTTCTGCTAAACAATCGATCAATAGCTGAAGAGATTTATTTTTACCATTTTGTAGTTTAAGGGGCATATAAATATGGACATCATCAGCAAAGCAATGAAATGAAATGGTAAACTTATGGAAAATCTGACCAAGAGGTAATAAATACCAAATAAACAAAATGGGACCTAAAATTGAGCCTTGAGGGACGCCGTACTTTAAAGGTTTGGCCCCAGAACAACATTGGTCTAGATGAACTGAGAAAGTTCTGTTTTCTAAATAAGACTTAAACCATTCAAATACTGGGCCTCTCAGGCCAACACAATGTTTTAATCTATGTAACAGAATCTGATGATCTACAGTATCAAATGCTGCGCTCAGATCTAAAAGTAATAAAACTGCGACATTGCCTGAATCAACTGTTAAAAGAAGATCATTATACACTCGAAGCAAAGCTGTTTCAGTGCTATGAGCAACTTTAAACCCAGACTGAAATGTCTCAGTTATATTATTGTCTTTTAAAAACATTTCAAGCTGAATAAAAACTAATTTTTCAAGGACCTTAGATAAAAAAGGGAGTTTAGAAATGGGCCTAAAATTTGCTAGTACGCTTGAGTCTAGATTAGGTTTTTTAAGAAGGGGTTTAACCACAGCATGTTTAAGAATTGATGGGACACAACCTGACTGAAGTGAGGCATTTATCACCATTAAGATATATAGGCCAGAAGTAAGAAAAATGTCTTTTATCAGACAAGTAGGAACACAATCCAAAGGATAATTTGATGGCCGCAGATGCTTAATTATTGAGGTCAGTTCATCTAAAGAAACTGGCTGAAAATGGTCCAGAACAGCTGTACATTGTGGCATTTCTGGGGAATCTAAATCTAATAGGGTATTCAAGCCTCTAAGAGCTACAATTTTTTCAGTGAAAAAATTAGAGAAAGCCTCACAAAGTTCAGCAGAGGCTAAAGGCCCAGATGTCATCGAGGGATTAACAATCCTATCCAGGACATTAAAAAGGACTTGAGGCCTGTGCCTATTTGAAGCTACAAGATTGATGAAATATTTAGATTTAGCTAATTTGACAATTAGCTAAATTAGCTGATAATTAAATAAACTGTTTTTCAATATTTCAAATGAAACCTGCAATTTATCTTTTTTCCACCTCCTCTCAGCTCGCCTACATTCCTGTCTGAGTGCATGAGTGGTTTCATTAAGCCACGGCTCTAAAAGTTTCTTTTTTGTAGTTTTTATAGTTTTCAAGGGAGCTACTGTGTTTAGAGCATTTGAACATGCATTGTTAAAATTTAGAACAAGGGTTTCAATACCAAGATTGCTATCGGTAGGGAATGTAGTATTAGCAAGGACTGCATTTAGTTGAAGAGCAGTATCAGAATTTATAGTACGAGAAAGTATGGGTTTAGTATTGTTTGTATCCACAGAAGATAAAATATTGATAGAAAATAAAACAGGCAAATGATCAGAAATACATGTCTGAAGGATTTCAATGATATCCAAACAAAGCCCATGTGATAGCACCAAATCCAGAGTATGTCCCTTTAAATGCGTTGGCCCAACCACAGATTGTGTAAAATCGAATGAATCAATCAAGTCCAAAAAGTCCTTCACCAGAGGTTTATCTGGGTAGCATACATGTATATTAAAATCACCTGTAATTAAAGTATGATCATACTCTAATGTAATCCATGCTATAAGTTCTGAGAATTCATGAAGAAAATCCTTGCTGAACTTTGGAGGACGGTAGACCACCACACACAAAACTGGTTCAGTGTGTGGTGTTATGTGTGTGAGTGTGTGAGTTATCTTCTGTGGATAAGACATCAGCTGCCTGTAAATTTTTAAACCGAAACTCTGTTCAAAACACCTGATCTACAGAAAAAATGAGCACTTGGGTAAGATTGGTGGGTGGGAATTATCTGCATTCACACATTCACATTGTAATTAAAGAGGCATATGTAAATTCAACTTTTTTGAGCTTTACATCATGCCATAAAGTTATTCCCTCATCAAAAATATACCTGGAGTGTTGCTTTGAATTTGTCTTGCATGTTTGAGAAATTCTTTGTTCTCCTGTGGCAAAGCGACTTGGGGGATCTAACACCGCCTTTCAGATTTCCTTTCAGTTTTCAATCTTCTGTGCTTCCACCTCACATAGCAGCCCTCCTCTTTAGGGCCAGAAGCCTAATTTCAAGGCATTAAATTAGGAAGTAAAATTTATTTTAATTTCTTTTATATATATATATTTTCCCAATAAATTAGTTTACCCATAAGGCAACAATTATTTAAAGAGAAAATGAAGGCTGGAAGTGGTGATCTGCCAGCAATGTCCCTGTATGAAACATAAACTCAGGAAACATGAACCATTTCTATTTTACAGTCTAAAAGTAAACAACTGTGGTTTAACGATTTATAGATATGATTATATCATATTTATCATAAAATATGATCATATCATATTTATCATAAAATATGATAACTTGTTCTGGAGTTCCTTCATAATAGTAGAACTGTTTAGTCTTGTTTCCTCATGGATTAAGTCTTTGCTTGAACCTCTGGAACAAGCTGATTAATACCATGTGAAATTGTCAAGTGAGTTATCTTCTGTGGAATAAACATCAGCTGCCTGTAAATTTTTAAACCGAAACTCTGTTCAAAACACCTGATCTACAGTTGTTTAAAACAAATTAACCATTGGGTGTTTCTTTGCTTTGCTCCTAACTCTGTTTGCACTCTTACCATGTATCTGGCAATTTGCATTAATGACAAACAGCTTTTCTAAGAAGATTCAATTAGTTTATGTAAACTCTCTGAGTAATGACAGCATACTCACACAGAAATGAGACTCCTTGCCAGTATATTATGACTGATGGTTGCATTAGGTCTGTGGAGAACCTCCTCCATGACAGTTATGATGCTAAAAGATCTGTAGATATTTCTAACTGTCTCTCTATCCGCCCATCTACACAAAAATATAGAATCCACACTTAAATACCCACACAAGCAGCACCCCCCCTCCACACACACATTTGAGCATATATATATATATATATATATATATATATATATATATATATATATATATATATATATATATTTCCATGAATTTGTACACCCACTCTTGCACGCACCACCCGACATTTTAGCAGTTCTTACACCACAGGCGAACTGTAGCCACAGATAATGCTGTAAGGAGATGATCAATACTAATTCACTCATCCTAACCTGCTTAGGACTGACCAGTCACTCTGTGGGTGTGTGTGCATGTGTGTGTAAGTGAGTGGGAGAGAAAGGCAGGAAGAAATGTGTTTGCATGTGTTCCTTTTCAGTGTAAGTGAATGCATGTGTGTAACCCATTTAGAGCTCCCATACATATTTCTTTGCTGTAACATGAGCCGCAGCTGTAGAGCAGATCAATACAAATGTTTCTTTGTTAATGAAGATGAGTCTACAGTATTTGTGCTGTGTGTGTGTGCATGTGTGTGTTGTTGGCTGCGGGGTGACCACTTAAGTTGACCACTATGGCTGACCACTGTGGTCAGCTATTGGAGGATTTAAACTGCCCACAAAATCCCACCAACAAACACACACACACACGCCCATGCCCACACCATATAAGGACACACACACGCAGATCCATATAGTAAAAAACGTCACAGTTAGTAAAAAAAGTATGGCATATTTTTTAAATAATCCTCAATAAAAAATAACCTCTCTCCCTTTCCTTAATTTAAATATACAATTGAAACCATTGTAAAGGTGTTGTGACAGAATGGACATTAGAATTATTACACCTCCCTCCCTCTTTTTACTTTATTTAAAAGACTGCAGTATATTTTTAAGCGGCACTTCTCCGTCTTGAACTGAGATGTATTAAACTGCAGTTACAGCAGTTCGCCACCAGTTGGCACATGGAGCAAGGTGAGCACTCCTGACTCAGCGAGCCAACGGCAATTTAGTGCGGTAACGGCTAGACAGCGGAGGCGTTCACTGTCGCTCTTGTCTGTGTTAACAGGTAAATATCAATTAGCGCTGCTATTTATATAAATTGTCTCGTATAGGGGAAGTGAGCTAGAGTAAGGTAATTAGATATTTGTGTGTAAGTTTTGAGTAAGCATTTTTTTAACCTATATTGTAAATATTTATTGACTCAGCGAGCCAACGGCAATTTAGTGCGGTAACGGCTGGTCAGCGGAGGCGCTCACTGTAGCTCTTGTCTATGTTAACAGCGTTCAGAAAATAAGAGAACCTTCGAAAACCACACTGCTTAATCATTAAGTGTGCAACAGTGTTCTAATATTAATAAGACTAAATGTTTAATCTTATAGGTTTAAGATTACCAGAATAATTTTTATTTACCAAATGCCAAAAAATTGACATAGTAAATTTATGTCCTGTATGAACTTTACCTATACTCCTTTGACCACTGCGGTTCTAAACCAACTGTCCCTCTTGCTCTGACCACTAATTCTCTCTGGGGTTAAGGACTTTGTGATGGTCACTCCTAAGCAATGACTTTGTTGCCTTAAGCCTCCAATTTAGTGGAATGTTTGGATTCAATACTTAAAGGCCCGTGGTAAATTTAATATAGAACTAAGCCTAAGTCCATATTTGTATATATTTTTTGGTATTGGTCTTTAAAATACCAGAATTTGCACAGTACACTAATTAGAGTACAATTTTTGGGTACACTAACCCACTTCCGTGTATGAATGATGATTGATTCTTTTGTTTTGATAAAAAAACAGCCATAAAGTAATGTGTACTATTTTGCGAGCAAGCCACCATGGTAAGCATCCCTTGTTTTAATTTCTGAACGAGTTAGGAGCCTAGACTCATGTGATGCCAAAAAGTGCAATAGAAAAAGTGTTTGTTTTACAGTTTTGTGAAATACATCTATTTTAATACAGCCAAAAAGCTTCTGATTCTAGCACAAAATCTTTTTAGCGAAAAACCTCAATTTTTTCAAAATTGGCATGTTCCTATAAAGCACATTTACTTTTGTAATTTCAAATTGTGCAATTTTATGGTGAATGGAAACAGAATATGACCATGGGATCATGGGAAATTTCCCACAGGAGACCCTACCAGGAGGTAAAACTTCCAAAGTGATAGTGATAGAAACCACAGGCTTAGGGTTGCACAGGGTCAACACATGAGTCTTGTCTCAACATATGTGTCTGTTTAGGAATGTTTTACATACATGATTTTGGACAGAGGGAGTAATAAATGCCAGAAAAATCTTTACAATCAATAGGACACATCTGGATAAGCAGCAAAAGGGAAGAAAATGAATGGAAAATTATGTTTTCCAGTCTTCCAGTCTTCTAGTATGGGAAGCTTTATTAGCATATCTGACTCATACATCACTCATATTAGAGGCTGACTATGCACAAATCCTTTGGGTCAATATCTAATTTCTGCTTCATTAGCATAGATTCTGTTAGAACGAGCAAAATCTGTGTGTACTGTGTGTTTGTGCTGTGTGTATGCATCTGATGGTACCATAATGGAAGGGGTTAGAAAGTAACCCAAGATTCCTTTTTTTCAATAGAAACTGTAGAATTGTTTAAAAGTACATCTAGAAAGCAAAGTAGCATTACGGAATGTCACAAAACGTTCACCTTTTCTGCTTTATTCACTTCCATGTCACTGATATCCTAGTTGGTAATAAACGATGAGTATCACAGTAAACAGTAAAGATCAACAATAATCACTAGTTTGATGTCATCATTCAGCTTTTTAAAGGTTGTAGTGTGGACCCTGATACTGTTTTATATAACCCAATCAAAAATTCCCCATGGAACTAAAATGCAGAGAAACAATGAATCAAACTGAGTGAGAATTCAAGCTGTGATCAACCAATCTTACTGGTTGTAAGGACAATTTCAATTCAAAAATCCACAAGCCATGATGAATGCTACCATAGAAGGTGAAGCTAAATAAACCCATCTAAATGATGAATAAATAAATAGAACAAAGTGAGAAAAGTCATGGCTCTGATTAGATCACAAAATGTAGAGGAGATGTTACAGGTGAAAAACTATATTGAAAGCTGAACAAACAACTAAATTAATGAAACAAGGTTCCGTACACCTCTTTCACGGAATTTCGAGCAGGGACTCCGCCTCCCTCACGGATTTTTGTGCAATTCTATGGTACCTGTTAGTGTCTAGAATTTACAGGGTTTGAGTTACGCGCAGTGATTCTCAGTCACTCACCGTTTTTCTTCCAGCACGGGGCTCCGTACACCTCTCACGGAATTTCGTTTTGGGACTCTGCGTTCCTCACGGATTTTTGTGCAATTTCAACATAGAATCAAAAATCAAAACATGACATAATATTTGGCAAACTAAAGGAAAAGAGATTTTCCTTTAGTTTTATTTTTTAATGTTTGCATTTTGAAATGTTTGAAATGTTTAATGTTTGCATTTTTAAGACTTTATAGTTGATGTTCAGATATTAATCTTCCAATCTTTCAATAACACATAATCATCAAGTGATATTTTTAAATTTCCTGCCAACTTTAAACATTTTTAACTCAAAAACATGGCGGGCCGCTGGATGAATGACTGCCAAGCGCCCCATCCACTGGGCTTAGCAAGTTTTCTGGGAGAAACCTTACTCATTCTACCATCACTTCTCCTGATGTATATGTCTTTTTGTTATCCAAAGAAAAATAAAAAATACAAATTAATTTGAAGGAGGTTATGTGATAAGCCAGCGCTCAATGGAGGTTGTCAGGCATCTAGAAACAACAGTGATTGTATGAATGAAAAGATAGATATAAAAGATGTGGAAACAGTTTCTCTCTTATTCTTTCCAAACAGGACAAAAATCATGTGCATGTAGAACCAAATTTAGATGAAGGTGGAATCAACATTGATCTGTTATGGTTGAAAACCTAACGCTGATTCAACAAGTAATCAGTAAAAGTCATTGACCATTTTTTGTTTGATTTCAATGTCAGGTTTCAACATGGATTCAATATTTCTGCCTAACCATGTTTGAACGTTGATTCACTCACATTTTGCCATCTGGGTTGTATGTCAACATGTTGACCGTTTCCTGGGGAGGAGGTGTCATGACACCTTCATTGGAGAGGTGTTTACATCAGCCTCTCCCCCACCCATTTAAAATCTATTCACACAACATGCAACACTCCATGTGAGCTGATGGAGAGAAGCCTCTGTCTGTTCCCTGTTCACAGCCTGGGGCTGGAGGCAGGCAGAAGGACTTGGACTGTCAATGCAGGGGATGGGGTGGTCTGCCTGTCTCCACCCTATAATGAAGAGGACCATGAAGGAGAATGAAGGGGATCTCCTGGGTCTGGAGGTCAGACCTGGGAATGGGGCGTGTCAGTGGGGCCTCAAAATCCAGGAATATTGCAATGCAAGAATTTCCACAATATATTTTAACTATATATAACTATGTGTTCTGTCTCTAATTATTGCAGCATATGGCTAACAGGAATCATGTTGTTAATTCTAAAACAAGACAAGTTTGGTCAGATTTCACTTCAGACAGTGAGTAAACAGGTGTATGGTTTCAATCGTATTTATACGCTTTGTGTCACTTTGTGTTAATTAGTTCTGAAACAGGTGTAATCAATAAGAGTATGTTGCAGGAAATAATTTCTTGTAATTCTTTTCAATTAACAAAGAAATATTATAATAAAAAGAACAACATATATTCCTCAAAGATAATCTAGTGTTTCGTCTTCAATTGCTCCTCTCCCATGGCCTTTGTCCTGTTCCTTATTTTTCCATTTGTTTTATCCTGGCAGGGCCATTAACTCATAAATCCAATACAGGCCACCTCAACACTATTTGTCTTCTGCCGATAGACAACAAGGTGGGGTGACGGAGCAGAGAGGAGGATCAATGGCTCCCCTGACTGTCAGTCTGCTCACTTGTTTTCACATCTATTTACCAGCTGCCTCTGCCACCTTATCTCCATTCCCTTCCTTTGCTCTCTTTTTTTTGTCTGTCCAAAACCCAGGAAATTGTTGTTTTTGAAAGAAAACGTGTTAATATGTTAGGCCTTTGCACTCCTGGTATAAACCGAAAAAATTCAAATATATTTTCTACTTACTATTACTTACTTGGAACTATTTCTTTATTTAAAGTGCTGCAGAATCTGTTACCAAAGGCTTGCAGAGAAGCTATAATTCCTAATCATGAAACAACCGACCAAATACTCATGTAGTCATTTGATTCTCTAGGAATAAAAAAATGCATTGACTTTAGGTATATTAATATAAAGCAGCATTAATACTGATCTTTTTTATTATCTTTACATCAGGTTATAGTGATTGTAACATTATAACATGTAACATGTTATACATTAAATGTACATGTTACATACAAACAATATGTTTATGTGCATGTAACATAATATCATAATGTTACATGTACAACTTTTTGAACTTTACATCAAGTTATAGTGTTAAATAACATTATATATTACATAACATTATAACAATATATATATGTTTATGAGGCAATATTGCCTCATCAAAAACATATCGGGAGTGTTGCTTTGATTCTTGCATGCATGTTTGAGAAATCTTTACATCTCCCGTGGCAACCATTCAGCTGTAAAAAATGTCTGGGTGGACTGAAGGCTGACTTCGAGCACACTGAGAAGCGCATACATAGGCTTGATTGACAAAACTTTATTCCTGGCCGTGGTTTTTTGTTTCTGACCAGGAATGATGCATTTCTACAGACAGTCATTTTCAGAAATGCTTCACTCCTGGTCAGAAACAAACAACACAGGAAGAAGGCAGAGAAGCTCCATTTCACCACAAATGCTCTGTCTCATTAACATACTGTCATGACAAACATATTGTTAATAGAAGTTACATACTACGGCTTTAAATGTGCAAACTTGGATCTTATTTTCTCTCTCCCTGACTCTGTGCTTATCACACACTACCACACACCCCAACACATAACACACACACCCCTACACACTCAGGTCATGCCCTTCTCATGTTTCCTCTGACACATTGTAATAGATTTCGCTGTTCTTCCACACCACATCTAAGTGGCCTCACCTTTCACTGAAAACAAATCAGTCCTTCCCTAAGTCTGACACACACCCACCCCTGCACACACACTTTTTTGACCACTACCTCCTTTTCTTCACACATTTCACATCTTTCTCTCCGTTTTCCAATGTATTCCTATCTCTGACCTTCCAAATCTTTTTTCTCTCATCTGTCTCTCCCATGGGTGTTCTCCTCTTCCTGTTCGTCAAGCCCACCATCTTTTTCTCTCTGCTCTATCTCTCTCCACTCTATGCCCTTCTGTAAATTCACTCTCTGCTGGATAATGTTTTGAAACAAACAGCTTTCGACAAACACTGAAATGGGCTGGTTGTGATTTTATTCTTAATTGAAATCAATATTATTACAGCAGATAGCATATTCAGTTGCTCTGTTTTAGTTTGGCATGAAAGTATTTCATGACTATTTAGTAGTAAACTGCTTTAGAAAGAATAATTTTAATTGGTAACCATTAAAAATATATTCCTCCTACTTTCAGTTTCAAAGGTCTGTGTTTTTAAATATTTGACCTTCATCTTTATGATGCCAAGCATGTTCCAACTAATATAAATTGGATATTACAAAATAAAATAATACACTTTTGTTGCAGCTATCTTAAATAGCCAAGAAATCTCTAAAGGGATTTTCATCAGTTTGTAATTATAATGTTATAATACAAATAATAAACTCAAAGTATTTTCCATTGATATTTTGTGTATTGGAAATGGACAACATTTAGAAATATTACATGTTAATGTTTAAGAATTGATAGTATAAAAATGCAAAAAATATACTAGCTATATAATTATTAAAATATATATATAAAATATCCCCATTAGTGTCCAATTAACAGGATGCAGGAGATAAATAAAAATACTGAACAATTAAGATTGTAAAAACTCAAGAACAATTCACTCATAGAATGCAGAAAATATTATATTATTAGTAATATTATTTCTCCCAATTAGCCCTTGTGAAACCTACCAGGTGAATATTGACTCTTTGACTCCGTGTCTGAAATCCAGTGCCACTATTCTGCAGGTGAAATTAAATGGTGACATTAGATTTTAAATCCAAGTCTGGCCTTTTTGTTGCAGCTTTTTCCAGTTGTAACAAAAAGGCAATTTTGTCCAAATTAGATTTTTAAAAAGATCATCCAAGCCCACCCTTAATTATGGTATCATGATTTATTTTTGGGTCAGCCAAGCTGCCCTCTCTCACCTTCATTTTGTCCAAAATGGAGCGATTCGTCTTTTCACTCTTTGTCTCGATCCAACAGGCATATCACTTCTGTGCTGAGTGCTCTTCATTAGCTCCCTGTGTGCTACACAATTGATTTCTATATTCTTACAAGAAGAATATAAAAATTTCTTAATGCTTGTGAATGTTTTCATGGACTCGCTCAACTCTATGTCTCAGACTTGCTTCAGTCGCACTCGTCTTCACGTCCTCTAAGGTCATCTGACCAGCTGCTCTCCAGAGATGAAGCTGAAGTTCAAAGGTGACTGGACTTTTGCGGTATCAGGACCTAAGTTATAGAAATGGGATTCATTTTAGGCAAGCTCCTTCACTGGCCTCTTGAAATCCTTTTTCTCTAGTGTTCAATAAGCATGAGGGTTTTTTTTCTCTGAGTTGTTGTGTTATCAATCATTGTCTTCTTAAATGGAAATTACACTACCAATTTTTCCACTTTATTTTTAATTAACAAACTAATTAAATTAACTTGTATTTTTACTTATTCTATGAATGCACTTTGATCAATCATATATTTTTTAATGTATTTTATAACTAAATTAGGATTACCAATTTAAACTATTGTAGCTTGATGTAACCTTCTAATACACTGTAACTGCAATATGGAAAAAATGTCCACAAAATTACGGAGGTATAGAAAAATTAAACCTCTTATTAAACAAAACTAAGAAAGAGAACTTTTAAGAACTGAGAATCGAGAAAATATAGACATGTGTCAAATATTATATGTGTATCACTGGTTTGGAGCTTTGAAAATATTGTGTATGCATAAAAACTGTCATCGTGGTCTACGAAGAACTGGTGGAATTTAAAATCAATGGTGTCTTATAGTACAATACTTCCCTCTAGTGGTGAGTGACATATAGACAATCACCGGTAAACAAGGAATTGCGAAGAATGTTTTCTCAGCTGAATGCTGTAAAAAAATAATAAAATGGAGATCTATTTATTTACATTAAAAAGCTTAACTGCAGTTTTACAACATAATAGTATTATCATAATATCATGTTGTGTAATTCACATCTTTATGGCAATGTTTTAACAATGTTGTTTATGATCATAGTTCATTCTGCAGCAACTTTTCTTATAAAATTCTGAATGGTCTTTTGACGTTTCATGTATAGTTTTATGTATTAGGCTTCAAGTTTTAGCATCAATGTCTGAAAAAGCAAGCGGTCTAAACATCTTCATGACTAAGTGACATATGTTTAAAATGTTTTCTACTTAAGTGGAAATTCCACCAATAACTATTTTAGCAAAGGTGTCCCTGGTAAAAAATAAATATACTAAGCATGTTAAATTTAGCATACTTGAAGCCACACTAATCATCAGTATACTTGAAGTATGTCATTTTAGAACAACTAATTTTGTGTATTTTAATAGTAATAGAAAATCACAATTTAAAGTGTACTCAGTGTACTATCACATAATTTTTTGGAACAACTAATGGTATGGCTTGCATACTTTAATTATACTGCTTTTTATGTAATATAAGCATGCTTGATTAGTTTATCATAAGTGTACTATTTTTGTGATCAGATTACATTTAAAACATATTTAGAATGTCTTCTACGTTTACAAGCATTACATATGTTATATATTAGTAGTGTGATCATAGTATGCTCCAACTACACTTTTGGTTTATTATAATTGCTAGTGAAGTACAATCTTCAGTTCCTTATCAATGTCTTTTATTATTTTTGCTTTGTCACTTTGTACATTACATGCTTCATACATACACACTACAGTACTGCAAACATATCAGGCTACAGTACACAGAAAGATCAATTACAACACACCTTCCAGCTGAGAAAGATTACACTGTGTACTCAATATATTCACATTTTTCAAGAGTACATTGCCAATATACTATCAGAGAATTGTACAAATTGGCAATATATTAAAAGTTTACAGACAACATGCTTATGAAAATTAGCACAATAAAACAACAGGTACACTTTAGAGGAAATGTGAAAAATATTTCCCCAAGGACACAGTATTGTTTTAATACAATGAGACAGTATTCCAGTATTACTGCAGACAAACTGACATTTCTCCTTCCTAAGAACAGTAAGGATCAACGACAGAACCAGTCACTGAACTTTACAGAAATCTATAAAAAAAAATAAAATAAAACAATAAAGCAATTAAACAGAGAAAGCACTTGTATTTTAAAGAGTACAGTAAAACGGCAAATAAAAAAGTACGACTTACAATTTAAAAACGTTGTGTGACATCATCAGAAATGATGATGATTGGGACCAGATGCCTGGAGTGGATAAACATTTCTGGGTGTCTTCTTTGCCTGTTTATGTTAAAGTAGAAACAATAGTCAGTAATATCATAAAATCAGTTAATGTTGGCATTAACTATAAAGTTGTTTTAAGTGTGGACTTAAGATAGATAGACTACCTTAAAGGGAAACTACCTTAAAATCTTTCCATCCATGATCTGATCCTTGCAGGGTGGTGAGGGGGGCTGGTGGTGCCCATCTCCAGCAGTCATCAGATGAGAGGCAGGGTTCACCCCGGACGGGTCACCAGTCCATCACAGGGCCCTGAAAGATAACAATGAATAAAATGTATGAAAGAGAAATGGTAGACTAACAAGAGGAATCAATTCTGTCAAATTATTTTTAAATCAAATCATGCTTATTGCAAAAATATGTTGAAGATAAAAACAAAGATGAACGAGTTATAACAACAGCCTCATAATATCAAAGTCTCTTTGGCATACTGAGCTTAATTAAAACCAGGTTACGTTTATGATACTAAGTCGCAACACACAGAGAATCCAAGCAGTTATAACATGAAGTTGCTATAAAAATACTAATAATAATCACAATAAAATTGATGAAATGACTATTTCTGAAACAAACTTAAGTTTGTTTATATATGTACTGCACTGTTTATAATTAGACGAAGATAATTAGCATTTTGAAGCTCCTTGTCATGCTCTTCTTTTTCTTTCGTTCCTGCGCTCTGCTGTCATCCATTCTGTTATCCACCATCGTGAGAAATCCCTCCACCCCAATGTGTTAGACGCATCAAACTTCGACCAATAATAATCTAGCATTCATGATGGACGTTTGCCAGAACAAATCAGACAGTTTTTCACCATCAAAATCCTCTTATCCCGTGATAAAATTAAAGCATTCTGACCGTATTCATTCACAAAAATACAAAGCATCTTTCTATTCCCCCAAACTGCCGGGGCCCTGGGCTGCAGCCCCGGTAAGCCCTTGCTAAAATCCAGGCTTGGACGTTGGGGATAGAAATAGTGAAGGAACATCATAACTTCATTTTACAAGTTAGATTGAAAAACTGTCTGCTTTGATCACTCCATTTTTGGTGGAAATCACGTTAATACATTTTTACTTCCATGTGCTAAAAATACCCATAAACACATCAAGCAGAATGTAGGGTTAAGTATTTTATACAAAACTGCTTTAAGCTTTAAGTCACTACTTCCATTGATGTAACCGCTCTTATTCCCGCGATTTGAATTACTCACAGAGCATTAGCGTCAAAGATAAGCAGAGAGACGGAGAAGTGATGAGATGCTCTTGAGTTAACTTCTCTTCACCCAGCAACTGACACACACACATTTTTTATCGTTCTTGCTTTTCCACACATTGGCTTGCAAACCACCTACATCATCCCTTCATTAAATGGACAAATTTAAGAGAAGGGGCATTCCACCATCACTCTTGAAACTTCTTGAGAGATTAATTGCGAACAGTTAAAGAAAAAAATAAATCTTCTTTCTGTCCACATATTTGAATTTTTTCTGTGACCTTTGATGTTCACATCACACTTCGTTTTGTGATCAGTGTGTGTTTGGATTTATTTAAAATATAAGTTCTTGGTGTTTAAAGAGTAGTGCGTTTGTTGGTAGGGGTGTATGTGTGTGTGTGGGGGGGTGTGTGTGTTTATTCTGAATGGCTCCAGACCCTCATGCGTCAGAGATCCTTTCTATTTCTATGGCCCCTAAGCAAACATATTAAGAACTACCTTATCACCGCTTGCACAGTGAGGGCCACACACACAAATGCAATTACACAAATACACACGCACACCAACACATTAAATTCTGTCCTAAGTACACATTCCACATTCACAAAAAATAGCTTTAAGACCAATCACACTAAGCTCTCTGACAAACTTTCTAAATGTCACCAATCTACATTGTAGGATGGGTGGGCCTAGAGAGCTTTCGGGTCTTTAACTGGTTCCTCTGATCAGTCAGTTACACATTCAGCAAAAAGCTTCAGTTTATAAAGGGAATATTAGACAAGTGCACCAGGACAGACACATATACTTGACAAGCCTTATCTAAGAGGAGCAGCTTTGGAATATTTGCCTTAAAGAAGACCCCCCCCAACAGTGAATTATTGGGGGAATTTGGAGTTAACCTTCTGGATTTTTTTTTATTTATCTAAGGCGCTTAAAGTGATTTAAACATCTTCAAATGAAAATCAAAATATTGGTCTATTTTTGAAAAGCTTTGACAATTTAAAAGGACAACTTGAATTGATCTGACCGCCAACTCAGCATCAACAAAACACCTGAGGAGTTTAATGCAACTTTTTAAAATACCACATACTGAGAAGCAGCAGAGTTTGTGGAAAGGAATCCGGAGTTTGAAATTTCAGCATACAGTGAGTTTCTTGTAACTAGCAATAGTGCTGGACTCTAAACTCCTCTGCAGACGCAATGCATAGCAGAGCAGCAGCTGTTTGGGGGATGAAGGTGGTTATAATTAAGCTGATACTGTTTGGAATTCAAGTTAACTCAGCACCCAGTGAGAGAAGAGAAGAAACGACTGAACTACCAGGTGAGACCAGCCAGCCAGTGACATGGTAGTGAAATCAGTTGTTTTCAGATCAACAGTTCTCCGTTAATCATTTCCAATGTAGTACGCAAGATGATCATGTGTATAAATGTATGAAATCTATACAGTTATTTCTAAAAGTATTATTGGGCCTAAATATAATTATGAGTAAGAGAGACAATCATAGCAGTTTGATATAGAACAGAAGTTGATATAACATTTTAATTATTATATTTATGAGTGTTTTTGTCACAACCTATTGCTATGTAACATATTTATAAACTTAACATAAACATTTTGAAAAATGTTATGTTAACATTGTGTATTTTTTGTTTCATTGTTTTTATGTATTTAAAAATAACTAGCTGCTAAAATTAGCTGTCAGCTGACCAACAATGTGCAGCAACAAGTAGAATTTGGTGAATCCCTCTCTGACTGTATGTACTTTCACAACTATAGACGTATTTCTATTAATCATGGAATGGCGCAAATTGAAATTACATTAATTTGCTTAATGAAAAGACGTTAATTTTGAAAAAAAAAAAACATTTTTTGATTAAAAAGTTGTGCTAAGATGAGGTAGTTTGTAGGCAGTATCAAAATAGATGTATTTCACAAAATTGCAATGGAAACACGTCTTTTGCAAAATAGAGTCACATGACCTCCTCATGGGCTGCCACCTTACCATGGTAGAGGAAGTGTCCCAGTGATTCTAGGAGCTATGCTATCTGGGGCTTCGTGCCCCTGCCCAAGCAGGCAGGTCCTAGGTGAGGAACTAGACAAAGCACAGCCCAGAGACAACTTATGATGACTGACAGCAATGGAGATTCAGTGCTCCCTCACCTGGACGCAGGTCAAAGGGTCCCCACCGTGGAGCCAGGCCTGGAGGTGGGGCAGGTTGGCAAGCACCTGGTGGCCGGGCTTTTACGCATGGAGCCTGGCCAGGCTCAGCCTGAAGAGGAGACATGGGTCCCCCTTCCTATGGGCTCACCGCCTGTGGGAGGGGCCAGAAGGGTCGGGTGCAGTGTGGGATGGGTGGTGGCCGAGGGAGGGGGCCCTGGCGATTCGATCGTAGATTGCAGAAGATGGCTCTTGGGACGCGGAATTTCATTTCTCTGGTGGGGAAGGAGCCGGAGCTAGTGTGTGAGGTTGAGAGGTTCCGGCTAGAAATAGTCGGTCTCACCTCGACGCATGGCTCTGGTTCTGGAACCAGTCTCCTTACAAACCCCCGATCTGAACTCAAGTGGTGTTCCGTTGTTGGACATACTGTATGTGCTCAACATGGGTTGTCCATAATGAACACCATGCTCAGGCATAAGGGTGTCCATATGTGCACTTGGCACCAGGACACCCTAGGCCGCAGTTTGATGATTGACTGTCATCGCTTTGTCGGATCTGCGGCCGTGTGTCTTGGACACTCAGGTGAAGAGAGGTGCAGAGCTGTCCACTGACCACTACCTGGTGGTGAATTGGCTCTGGTGGTGGGGGAGGATGCCGGTCAGACCTGGCAGGCCCAAACATGTTGTGATGCTCTGCTGGGAACGTCTGACGGATTCCCCTGTGAAACGGAACTTTTACTCCCATCTCCAGCAGAACTGTGAACTCGTTCAGGGGGAAGTGGGGGACATTGAGTCTGAGTGGACCATGTTTATGCCTCTTTTGTTGAGCCTGCTTATAGGAGCTGTGGCCGCAAAGGTGTCTGTGTGTAACCTCGGCAATCATGATAGCAATTTCTGGAAAACCCCGCCGGTCCCCAACTTGCGACATTTCCTGACAGCAGGACCCATCCTGCTGATCTCAACTTTATGAACTCCTCTCTTTTCTATAACTCACTATTTTGTGTTATAATTCATTAATCATATTCAACCTGTATTAAAATCATTTGAATCACTTTTCAAATCATCATAACATTGACATTCATTGAGAATTAATCACATTTCTTACTTATTATAATCATTAAACATAATCATTACATTGTTGTTACCATTACAGCTCATCATTCAGGAATACATTTTAGAAAGTTATTTAGTGATTACTGTCTGTTATTACGCAATAGCCAGCCCCGCCCACTCCTCACAACTTCTCCTGGGCTGACTACTGACCAGTTCTCTGTCTAACAGGTCCGGAAAATCTCTAAGACCTGGGTATTACCCTGAAAGTGATCTGTAAGAGATAATCTATTCAAACTGGTGGCGAAAGCGATTCGTCTAGCTCTAACTACCTCCAATCCAGAAGCTACGACCCTTTTCAGTTAAGGAACAATCAGCTGAGTAGCCCTCGCAGCTGCATAATTCCAATAACCACTTCTGTTAACGGTAGCTCGCTTTCTAAAATATAACTCGCTCTTGGAACCGGCTAGATTAAATTTAGTGACTTGGATGTAAGTCCCTGGGTCATTATTTTACTCTCACCAAAGGAAATTATGAAGCCTCCTCTTTTCTAGAACCATGTACATTAGTTTTACCTTTATTAAAAGAACTGAAAAATGATTAAACGACTCAATTAATTCCAATGTCCACCAACCTCATTAGAATTTTAGAGTATGAATTTATTAAGCAAGCTTAAACAGGGATATGTGACATACAAATCAATAATCAATTGTATATAATTCGAGAGCAGTATAATAAGATCCACATGTATAACCATACCATGCTGTCTCCTTTCCCTAACTTATGTCGCAAGTTCTGAGATAGATTTTTGGGGGCAAATTCAACTCACACCCAGTTGCTGATGGATCTTTAGCAACAGGAACATCCAGAAGCCTTGGTCAGAATCTTTGTCCTTATGTGGAAAAATCCTCCTTAGAATAGTAGCAAAGTAGAACGGGTTTAAATCCTTTAAAATCCCAGCTCTTTATCCCTCCGGGAACTCTGTCTTTTCTCCAAGTCTGTTGCAATATATTTGGGTTGAGGCAAGACCGACGGTCGAATCAGGAACCAGGGCTTGGGCGTCCGGAACTTGTCCCTTCTTGGCGGCGCGGAGTCTCAAGTCTCCCGTGGTTCCAGGGTGCGGTCCGTTGCTGTTTCCTCAATCTGCTTCCCCGTATCGACTTCTTTCCAGCGCCGAGGACAAAGAACCCTTGCTTTCTCATTTCAGCCTCCTTTTATATTGTTCTCCTCTGTGTGTGTGTGTGTACAGCTTGGTCTGCATGACTTCCTGAACATCTGCTGCTTCTCCGGTGGAAAGTACCGGCCCCCATCCTGTTTACTGAGTCCAGCAAAAAGTTCCTCCTTTTGCCTACTTGCGACATTTCCTGTCAGCCGGGCCTCACCCATCCTGCTGACTGTATTGTTCCAACTTCCTTCTTTTCTATAACTGCCCTCTTTGTCTTGTTAACATTATCAACCATATTCAACTTAGTATTGAAATCATTTAAATCATCTCAGCTCTAATATTCATTAAAACTTACATCTCTTTCAGATTATAACTCATCAACCATAATTATTTGTTGTTATCATTACAGATCATTATTCATACATTTCAGAATCATTCAGTGATTACTTATACACATACACATATTACCAATTGTACTCATACATGTTCAACTTAATCATTATAAATCAAAACACAAGATTGCTTTATTTCTTTCAGGCCTTCATGCACCTTTTTCTGCGTGTACCTGGATAGATCTCAAACCCCATTTCAGTTTTCTTGACATTACTCATACACCTTATACCAATTGTATTCATACATATTCCACTTAATTATTATTGTAATCAAATCACAAGATTGCTTTATTTCTCTCAGGCCTTTATGCCCTTTTTCTGCGTGTACCTGGAAAGATCTCACAACCCCATGCCAGTTTTCTTGACACAGTTCAACTCAGTTCTGCGTTGTGTGAATAAGGGCCAGGAAACAGGATGAGATGAAATGATTTTTATCTGTATGGAACAGAATAACAACTGATCAGGAATCAGGTTCATCACAGCGGGTACAGCACCTTACGAGGAATAGTATTTCATGTTAGCATCAAGCTAACATAACATTTTACCAGAGCGTTAAACTCAGTGAACCTACCTCGCGCTCATCTCTCATGAACTGGCAACGAGATATCTGTGTTCAGTATATTTAACACTGCCAACCACCAGGAGTGGGTGCTGTTTCACCCATTACACATGAACCCAAACTTGGAAGTAATGACAAGTGGAATTCTATACATTAACTATGTTACATGTGCCTGTTGTGGCGGCAACCCTTAAACCTGTTGGTGGACACCTTTGGTGAGGGATGTTGTCAGGCTGAAGAAGGAGTCCTATTGGGCCTTTTTGCCCTGTGGGACCCCAAAAGCAGCTAATGGGTACCGGCAGTCCAAACGGCATGTGGCTCAGGTGGTTGCTGAGGCAAAAACTCGGGCATGGGAGGAGTTTGGAGAGGCCATGGAGAAAGAATTCAGCACAGCTTCGAGGTGATTCTGGTCCACCATCCAGCATCTCAGGAGGGGGAAGCAGTACAGCACCAACACTTTTTATAGTGGGGATGGTGTGCGGCTGACCTCGACTCAGGATGTTGTGGGCTGGTGGGCAGAATACTTTGAAGACCTCCTGAATCCCACCAAAATGCCTTCCATTGAGGAAACTGAGCCTGGGGACTCTGGGTCGGGCTCTCCAATCTGCTTCTTGGTGGCAAGGCCCTCTGGTTGGATGGGATTCGCCCGGAGTTCCTTAAAGCTCTGGATGTTGTAGGTTTGTGTTGGTTGACGTGACTCTGCAATATTGCATGGACATCGGGGGCAGTTTTCCTGGATTGGCAGATTGAGGTGGTGGTGCACTTGTTCAAAAAGGGGGACTGAAGGATGTGCTTCTTTTACAGAGGGTTCACACTCTTAAGCCTCCCTGGCAAGGTCTATTCAGGGGTCCTGGAGAGGACGATCAGTCGGATAGTTTAACCTCAGATTCAGGAAGAGCAGTGTGGTTTTTGTCCTGGTTGTGGAACACTGGACCAGCTCTACTCTCTCAGCAGGGTCCTGGAGGGTGCGTGGGAGTTCACCCAACTGGTCTACATGTGTTTTGTGGACTTGGAGAAGGCGTTCGACCGTGTCCCTTAGGGAACCCTGTGGGAGGTTCTCCTAGAGTATGGGTTACCGGGTCCTTTGATATGGGCTGTCAGGTCTCTCTATAGTCTGCATTAATGGCAGTAAGTCAGGCCCGTTTCTCGCAGTGGTGGGCTGTCAGGGCCTGCAAGGCCTTCTCTGCTGGCCTAAAAATATCTGAATCACAGACTGATGTTAATTATATACTGCTCAAAAAAATAAAGGGAACACTTAAACAACACAATATAACTCCAAGTAAATCAAACGTCTGTGAAATCAAACTGTCCACTTAGGAAGCAACACTGATTGACAATCAATTTCACCTGCTGTTGTGCAAATGGAACTTTGTACAGAACAAAGTATTCAATGAGAATATTTCTTTCATTCAGATCTAGGATGTGTTATTTGAGTGTTCCCTTTATTTTTTTGAGCAGTGTATTTTGTCCATGAATACGTATTAAATAAATCCAAATGGTCTGTCCGCTTCCTTTCATTGCTAACCCCCTGGTTGCGCTGCTTCCAGACGTGTATTTTCATATTTAAGCATTTAACCAATCACATTTCAGCCACTATTTGTTGCCAGGGTCAAAGAAATCTGCCTGGAGGCCTTCACAATCAGTTCCACGGGCCCTGTAGCATAAAATAAATGTCTATCAAACTGTTGCTTCAACCAATCAAATTTTGAGTTGGCGACACCAAGGTCGTCTAGCAGGCGTACGGAAACGTCAGCGTATTCACACGCTCTGATTGGATAGTCAAAGAGTGTACTAGCCAGAGCTAGCAAACTGCATCTGTAGTAGTGATGGGATTTTCGGCTCCTTTTCGAGATGCGGCTCTAATGGCTCTTCTTACTGTGGAGAGCCGGCTCTTTCGGCTCCCAAACGGCTCCCCATATATATTTTTGACATTATTAATTAATTAATAGCTTAAACCTAATTTTATAATATTTTGTTTCATTATTGACATTGTTAAGCACTTATGATGAGTAAAAATGCAGCATAACAATGCTATAGCAATACCGATGCGTGTGATGTCCGCATGTGCCTGTGCAGGTTGTTTGTCGAGCCTGCACGATAGGAAATGCTGACTTTGCACAGTCTGCACTCTGCCCTGGAGCTTGATGTAGCATTAAAATGAGTCCAAATCTTGCTCCGTTTTCTGTCACTCATTTATTTTCACCTATTCAGTTCTCACACTGACTCCCCTTCTTTCTGTGCTTCTTGACCGCTGACTGAGTGTCTGTGCATAAACACCTGCCGACGAACGCTATACAGTTTGGCCAATTGCCTGCTGTTTCCACAAAAAAAGTGGAGATAAACTTTTTTTTCAGCGTTTTCCCACCACATTATTAACTGAAACTATGTGTGATTGGTCAGATGTGTGGAGCACACGCTTGACATGAGGGCAGTGGACCGACCGAGGGAAAAAAAACTCTCCGCTCTGGCGCTGGCAGAAGAGCAAAACGCGCAAGGAGAAGGAGAAGGGGGGGAGAGACAGCGAGGCACCGCAGGACAAAAAAAAAAAAAACGATGTGGGGAAAAACTATCGGCTCTGGCACTTGCAGAGCACAAGCACAACGACAGGGAGGCGGAGAGACAGCGATATACTGTAGAAAAAAACCCGGCTCCCAAATAGGATCCTAAAACGGCTCCCATTGTGGAGCCGGTTCCAATCGTTCACTTCAAAGAGCCGGCTCTTAGAGCCGGATCGTTCGCGACCGACACATCACTAATCTGTAGCGAGCTGCACAAGCAAAGATATTGTTGTGTTGATTTAATAGCTGGTTTGTCAACCCACAATGGGTGAAGGAGGAGAAGAAATGGATTTGGTTGGAGATTTACTGTCAAAGTCATTTTCAAGACGGACTTTTCAAGAAAAGCTGGACATTGTTAAGCAAGGTCGGGCAACTCCTGAGCTAGCAAGCCTGTCACAACCGGGAAAAGGATTTGTCCGCCACTTTCAGTCTACTAACGACGAGCGGTACTCCTGGCTCACAGGCTCCGAGGAACGCTGCAAATTGTATTGCTGGGAGTGCTTGTTATTTGCCACTGATCGACATGGTGTTTGGAGCCACACTGGATTTGTAAATTTGACTTGCCTAACGAAGGCAGCAACGAGGCATCAAAGCACTGCCGGACACTTACAAGCAACGGTGCTTTCCAAAACCTGTGGGGAAACCAGAGTGGACCTACAGCTGAGCGAGCAAGTGCGCAGGGAAACGGAGCTCCACAACGAAAAGGTGAAGAAAAATAGGGAAATCTTAAAAAGACTGATAGACTGTGTCATTTTTGGGGGGCAAGCAGGAACTTTACTAGAAAGGAGGATGGATTTTGTGTACAATCAGGATTTTTGGTGAGTAAAATGTTGCTATATTCCTAAATAATATTGCAATTTTATCAGGTTATTTTTGATGCTTTTTTAAATGTGTGTCGCAGCTGTACCTGCAGTAGATTTTTTATAGCCATAAAATAGTTATTGAGGGTTGGATTGATTCAGACGCAGCACTACTGAAGGCCTAGGTGTGAAATGCACGCCCGCCACTGGTTTCTCGTGAGGGTTGGACTCCCCCAAGGCTGCCCTTTGTCATTGATACTGTTCATTACTTTCATGGACAGAATTTCTAGGATCCGTTTTGGTGGCCTTAGGATTGCACCTCTGTTTTTTGAGGATGATCAGGTCTTATTGGCTTCATCAGTTCGTGATCTCTCGCCGGACTGGTGCACATCCAAATGTGAAGCAGCTGGGATGAGGATCAGTGCCTCCAAATCTGAGGAGTTTGTTCACCCGACCAACTCTCTACATCCAGTGAATGGCACAGGTTGATACAATCAATAGTAGCCACATAGGCACACCCGCTACAAGGAAACAAATGCACCCAGTACCACACCTTCATTCTATTGGCTGAGAGGTTGCCAGGTGACTGTGACAAAAGGCATTTCCAAAATCGAGCAGAGACTAAGTATGAGCGTGAGGAGAAGTTTTGAGTACAATCATTACAAGTTTTGAGAAGAAATATATGAAGTCCTGCTTTCAAATGAAAATGTAAGAAAAAGTATGAAAAGTTTTGAGAACAAAAGACATGAAATCCTGTTTTCAGGATTTCAGGATTTGAAAATGTGTGCTCCTGGATTATGGCAGAAAAATCCCCCCATAACTTTGCCGCTCCATGAAGCTCCACTCATGTTAACTTAGTCCATAAAAATGCTCTACATGGTTTTCCATCTGTTGCCAAAGTGGCAAGTGACAAGTTTTAACCAGAATACACTTGGAGACCATATGGGCTATTCACTTGTAATTTATAAGGCCAGTTATGTAGCACAACATTTTACTCAATATTTTACACTCACTACATCACTAAAATCATTTGATCATGTAAAGTTTTTAGCAACCATGAGTCAACCCTGACTGGGGCAACCTATATAATCCTACATACACCTCTCATCAGGAGAGGGCCTGCTTTCTCCAACTCTCTTCAGAGCTGGATTTCTGCAGTCCCATTCTGTCTTTCATTTGGGCCGGTAGGCCCCCCAGGTTCAGGGCCTACCGTCCTTCCAGGGGGGCCCTCAAGCTCGGAGGGAGCCAGCGTTGTGTCAATTGAGTACTGGACCATGCTTATCCAACTTTCCAGTCATTTCAGTAATATGTCATGGTCAACAGTGTCAAAAGCTGCACTGTGGTTCTTCCACAGTCTGTTTATATGTATGTCATTGAACACTTTGACAAGGGCCTCAGTACTGTGATGAGCATGGAAACCGGACTGAAAGACATCAAGGTAGTTGGTTATATTTAGGAAGTCATTTAATTGTTGAAACACTGCTTTTTAACATGGATTAATTCAACAGCGTTTTTGCAGGTCTGCCTAATAAATCTATCCTCCAGCTGCAGCTCATCCAAAACGCTGCTGCGTTCTCACTAAAACCAGGAAGATAGAGCACATCACCCAGTTCAAAATTCTCTGTACTGGCTCCATGTAGCTCAGAGAATAGATTTTAAAATACTGTTAGTTTATAAATTACTGAAGCACAATACATCCAAGATCTGCTGTTGTTGTATCAACCTTCCAGACCTCTCATGTCTTCTGCTTCTGGTCTGCTCAGCATCCTCAGAACCAGAACCAAACATGGAGCTTTTATGCACAAATGTATTCCACAAATCTGGAATAAACTTCTAGAAAACACAGCCGAAACACTAAGTGCCTTTAAATCTAGACTAAAAATCAACTTGTTTATAGTTGCTTTTGAAACATCATAAATGAAACATTAATCAGCAATCTAATGTGTAAAGATGGTACTCGATCAGAATGAAATGTTTTAATTGACTGTGACTGTGTGTTCTATGACTTTGTATTTTTGTGTTGTTATGATGTAAAGTACTTTGAAATGCCTTGTTGCTGAAATGTGGCATACAAATAAACTTGATTAAACATTGCGGTTATTTAACCACAACAACATCCAGAAAAATATTTACATATTTACATGTGATACATACTGTAACTACAACATACTGATAGTTGTGAAACCTAAAATGTTTGTGAAACCTTGATGTTGTCGAAATACCTGTGATTTGCCAACTCCCCCATCCCCCTTAATTAAAAGAATTAACAGTAAGATAATATTGCAATACAGTTAATGAGCATGAATTCAGCTGTTTTGTTGTGTGTACATTTTGAGCAAAAGTGAGCAGAAGATTGTAAAATTTTAAAAAGGGAGAAATAGAGAATTTGAGGTGTGTGTGCTCTAAGGGAGAACATTCTCATTATGTTTTAAAATTAAGTATTTACTTATCCTTTTCAGTGAATGATCAGAAAGTTTTATTCTTTGCAAATTAATGTTGAAAGTAATCATTTTAACAGTGATTGAGATTCTTCGCTTTTTAATGAGTGTATTTTGAGGGTACAGATTTGAACTTAGGATGATGCAAGCCCAGGGTGGGGACAAGTGCAGGAAATAAATATTTGATTTGAAGACATTAGTATAACTTGAGGATTTTATGATTTTTTGGTGTGAAATAAATAATCTAGGACCATCCAATGTATTCTATAATGAAGAATCATATCTGCTTTGTATAAAAACTTTAATGTTTTTCTTTCTATGTATAATCATAAGTTGCAAACATGGAAAAGTTATGATGATGAAAAGTTGATCTAACCTGTATGGATTATATAACAAGTTAAAACTGTGAGCAATTAGATGATTTTTGATAACTGTGGAATAAAATGCTACAAATATCCATAATGAATTAATATTAAACAATGATATCAATAATTGGGAAGTAATTTAAACTAAGTCTTTGTCATTTAAATTATATTTTGATTACACGTGTATAAAATGTATTGATTGGTAAGATAAGGAACAGAAGATGACTCAGATGTGATGTGAGAAAAGGGGAAGTTTTCTTGGACAGAATGTAGGTGGCTATAGGGGAACAGTTTTAATGGCAAAAAAGAGGAATTTTCCAGTACAGAGGGATGATTTTACGTGTCACAAAGGCATTGCCCAAAAAAGTATAAGACAGAAGCACTTGTTAATATTCGGGGTTGTGCCTCGGGGACAGTCTTTGTGTTCACATCAGGAGGAGAGACCATAAAGACCATCTGAAGAACTGCTGATAATCCACGAGCCTAAGATTGAGTTTTCAGAATTTGGATTTCCTCAGGACTACTGCTTCACATTGGGTTTCTTTTTTTTTTTGTTGGATACAAGAACTTTCAAAGGTTTTGTCAAGAACAAGTTGAAGAATTTTTTTATTAGATTTTTGGGGCTACATCTGACCATTGGGGAAAATTGGATTTTTACCATGTTTTCCTCACAAAGAAGAAATGGATCAACCCAGGAAAGGGGGTACAAGCCTCACTCTGTCTCCTTGCAAATTTAAAAAGTTCACTTAGACACAGTTATAGGGAAAGATATAGGGACAGATATTTTGTGAAATCCAAATTCTTTTGCATAGTCATTCACATTTTCAAACATATGCTGTTTGTATGATCTCTTGTGTGAATTGCAAGGGATCTGAGCTTGTGCCGCATGCATGGTAGAGGGCGCAATAATGTCACACAGAGAGAACGTGTTAAGCCAACCACATTAAAAAAGACAGAAGTGCTCAGTGTTTGCGGGAGGAAACATGAGCATGTCTTTTCATGTTAAAGTTGTTATCCAACTACAGCCAGCACATCAACAACTTAATCCTCATTATCATCCGCCATGGTTGTTGTTTTTCTTCCTGCTTGAGCGTATGAAGTCACAGCATAGTGATGTTTGTTGAATATCAATGACATTCGGGTCAGATGAATCATGGGATTTATGCGACCTGACGGTATAGACACAGGTCACATTTGAAAAGATCAGATAGATATCAGATTAAGGACCACATATCCAGGTGATCCTAAATCCGATATGTTTGTGAGTTGCTTTAGAAAAAATCCTATCTGTGTTGTTCAGACTGTTAGGAAAAGATCAGATGAAGGTCACATTAAGGGAAAAAAAATCTGATTTGGTCACTTCAGCTTTTTTAATATTGCTACAACTTTGTTTCACCAAGAACTTTTCTCCATACAAATTTATATTTCAAGCTTACAAAGTCAGGCATAGTGATTAATTGTGATTATTCACTGAGCTAGAGTGTGACTAATCTGATCCTTTTTTAATCGATTGACAGCACTAGTTTTAATTCACGTCTTATTAGAATTACTTAGACCTTTCACTAAATGTACTTAATACATTTCAGACACGACTTTCAGCATGCATATTGTATCCTCTTTTTCTTTCTAGCAGGGTTTGGGACACCATCAGATCTTTTACCGCCTGGCACTATAGCATCATCTGTCCTGTCGAAAGCCTCCCCATTAAATACGAGTCAATGCATGAAATTTAGTTTTAGCATAAAAACAACTGGGCTTGATAAAATGACAAGAAATGCAGAAAAAATTACTCAACGAATTATCACTGCTGGTATTATGGCTGGAAGATCACAAAAAAGTACAGACACTTCCAGGTCAGATAATCGAGCCAAGATACTGAAGATGATCTCAGTCCTTGCAGAGCTGCACAAGACCTTCAACAGCACACTGAGTTCACAAATCACTCTTATCCCTCATGGTAATTTTACTTTATTTTCTCACTTATGTGGATTCTAAAACCAGTTTGTATTCTTTTTCCTGATCTGCATTTGCCATTTTTTCTTCTCTTTTCTTATTTCAGCAAACAGCAAAAATCCTAGAAGAAAAAGTAAAGTGGTAAGATCCAGTATTCAGATCAATTAACTTTACTCCAGTATTATGATTTACAGCCTACATCATACTTTGTATACCATGATATAATATGATGTATTTAAAAATCAGAAGTGCTTTTTATATGCATGACTCCTTCCAAGTATGTAAAACCTGTTGCCTGTTATTTCTTCCTGTGAGAAGCTCCCTGCTCCAGTAAAGACAACTGCTGCCTCTCTGCCAGCCTCGCAGACCACTGCTTCCAGGTCAAGCCCAGACTCTATTGCCCTGAGTATGCCGGGCCGAAACTTCAGGAAGTCTCTGCCACCACAGACCAAGAAGACCAACAAAAGAGGTGAAGAAAGCCAAAACCTTTTCACTATGCATCTGTGTTTCTGATTACTAGAAATGACATTTTTATTATTCATTATGGCACATTTTGTCCTTTTGTTGGGGTGACCAACAATATTTAAAGTACGTTAAAACTATACTACCCAAAACATTACTTGATATGAGCAAGGTGAGCAATGGGCTATTTTAACCTTCTGGCGGTCTTAGTATGATGGTCATGATGCTGTCATGGTTGGACAGCAGGGATGAGGGGGGTTGTTCCATCAGACTGTCAGTTCCTGAAACCACACAAAAGAAAACCTTTGTAAAAGCACACTCAGGTTCACTGTGGACCCTCCAATGTTCCCTGTCTCTTAAGACCACAGGAGGGTTAAACTGGGTTAAATGTTGTTCTTTTTGTAGGCTGTTGCTCAAAATGTATTTGGTTGAGGCACTGCATGTTTGGAGAAATATTTGCTCTGGTTTTGAATTCTGTGTAGCTGGAAGTGTTTTGCTCAAATGATTTTATATTTGGACAGTTGTTATGATGCATAACCATGGCAACAATGTGTTGGTTTTACAACAAGAAGCAGCTAATTAAGCATCTCAAAATCTCAAATAAAACCTTAACTATGATCTCAAATAACACAACAGTTCAAATAACAGTTCCACGACTGCAGAGAAGGGCCAGTAGCCAGAGATAGAAGGAGGAAGTTCAAATGATCTCTTCCGTCTGTCATAATGGGTCACAATGGGTCATATTGGGTCATATCCCCGTCTTTCTCCTAAACTTTTTAACAATACGGTCATACAGATATTTAAACAGGAGCAGCTAAAGCAAATGAGATGGATGAAGCAATGCTTGCTAACAACTGGTGGTGACACCCAGCACATGTTGTGGAATATATTCCCTGTTGTCTTGAAATTGAGCTATTATCATGAGCTACTGTCATACAGCAACAGTTTTTAGTTGGAAGCCTCTTCAGATTTTGTTTTTTGAGACTGACTGCTACCGAAGAGCATTCCTGCTCAGAGCATAACCATCTGACTCTTTGAAGATACTTGGATGATATGAGTTACAACAACATATCATTCTATGCTGAGATAAAATTGATTTAAACTCACCTGAATTGAAACAGCTATAGAATAGAGTATACTTTATTGATCCCCAAGGGGAAATTGTTTATTAGTTGACAAGCTACTCTATCCAAGGTGTTAAATGTTAATAATATAAATATAACCATGAGATGAAAGAGTGATGTAAGTAATTCAATGTGACTGAATATAAATAAATTAGGATTGCTGTAAATGAATATTTTAGTAATTGGGTATTCTATTGATTATGCTTACCGATTATATCTTCTTAACTGATTACTAGATTAATCAAAACACACTGTAAACAGAAGACGAGATAGGTTAGACCAGGCATGTCCAAAGTCCGGCCCGGGGGCCAATCACGGCCCGCGGTCAGCTTCGGTCTTATAATGTATTATTTATGGCCCGCCTGCACTGTCAAACAGAATAAATTAATCATAAAACTTGAAACTGTAATTCCTCCTTTCACCAAATGGTGGCAGCACCACTTTAATACTATCAGTCTCTGCCTCCGTGCAGTGAACCGCTCTCCGCTCATTTCTACCATGGCCACTGCAAAGAAAACGAGGAAAGTTGACAGTGAGGGCCGCCGCTTTCAAGAGAGATGGGAATTACAATACTTCTTCACTGAAAATCAAGGCAATTGTGCTTGTCTAATTTGTGAGATTGTTGCCTTGTTTAAGGATTTCAACGTAAAGAGACACTACCAGAGTAAACATGCTAACACATACAACAAGCTAACAGGAAGTGACCGTGCTGAAAAACTGAAGCAGCTCCAAGCTGGACTGGCATCACAACAGCGATTCTTCACGCGGGCCTGTGAGTCAAAAGAAAATACCACCAAAGCAAGCTACGATGTTAATGTTAATAGCTAAACATGGCAAACCTTTTACTGAAGGTACATTTATCAAAGACTGTGTTATGAAAATGGTGGAGAACATTTTGCCCTGAGAAGAAGCAAGAATTTGAGAAAAATGTTTGCCTGGCACGTAACAGTGTGGCACTGAGAGTTGAGGACATGAAACTGAGTGTTTTGAACGGTAACGTCTGTCACTATCAGCAGTGAAGAGCCAAAAGAACATTTATGCACCTGGATTTATGGCACTTATTTTTATTAAACTCTTGAGTAAGATTTGGTTATGAACCTGTAGATATAGTAAATGACGAGCAAAATTCACTTGTTTTAAGATTTAATAATAACAGACAACTTTGCATTACTTATAACTCCTGTTTAAAATGTTCTTGAGGCAAAGATATTTTTAAACTCATGTAAATTTAAGGTATTTCATACAGTTTGTTCAATGTTATCTGACTCTCCAGATATGAAAGAAAGGCAGAATTTGGGTTTTTAGAGTTGTTCTCATCTGCCTGAGTGGCTTATATTTGTTTTTTTGTCATTTGAAAAATAAAGATAATTGTGACAATGAAAATTGTGTATTTGCATGAAACTTTTGTAGTTAAAAAATGTCCAGGGCTTGCCGTGGTGGCGTAGGGCGACCCGTATTTGGAGGCCTTGAGTCCTCGACGTGGCCGTCGCAGGTTCGATTCCCGGACCCGATGACATTTGCCGCATGTCTTCCCCCCTCTCCTTCCCTGTTTCCTGTCAGCCTGCTGTCACGTAAGGGACACTAGAGCCCACAAAAGACCCCCTGGAGGGGTAAAAAAAAAAATCAAAAAATGTCCGAACAAACTATTGGCCCCCGAGCATCTTCACTTGATCAAATCTGGCCCTCTTTGCAAAAAGTTTGGACACCCCTGGGTTAGACTGTAACCAACATTTTTGCCTGTAACCATTAGATTATTTGATTAATCAAGTAATTGGATAAAAAAAAGATCAAATAAAATATTGGTAAATCTAACATAAGAGCTGTGTTACTATTGGATATCAACATCAGTCTAATTTTTCATATATGAGCTCCTGCTGCACTCTTTCTCGCCACCAGGCAGCAGCTCCGGGAGGAGAAAGCCTGCCGTACTCCAGGCATCGCGCCAGTCATTTTATGGATGCTTATTGGTCCCCAAAAACATGTTGCTAACACTTGGCTTTCCTCAACAACTTATAGGAGGAAGTGAGAGCGCTGCGCAATGCAAATAATAACCTGACCGGAATACGGTGCTAAATAATAAAACAGAATTTAACGAAGCTCGAAGGCAGATACATTTTCCTCGAGGAATTTTAACAATCGAGGAACTCAAATAATTACAGTACTTAATTAAATAACAAACATGTACATGCAAATATGTTAATCGATAAATGAGTGCAGTGAAAATTAGATTTAAGTTACTCTGTTATGAGGTGGTGGATGAGGTGGTGAGGCAGACGCGGTAGACCCAGGTATAAATGAGAAATGAAGGTTTAATGATGAAACAAGTCCAACAATAGTCCAACAACCAGGCGGCACGGCTGAGCAGAATCCAGGGCTCAAAGCCGGTAGCAACTGGAGGAAACGAATGGACAGCTGATGGAGACGACACATACGAACAAGCCAAATGAGACGAGGACCCGACAGACACACACACACAGGTGACACTAAATATACAGGAGGTAATTAGGGAACGAGACACACCTGAGAGTAATCGAGGGGAGATAGGACAACGAAGAGACTCAAGGACACTGAAAACTCAGAAATAAACACAGAAAAACACAGATCACGACATACCCAGACTTGAGCATTGTAATGGTTACAGGCAGAAATGTTGGTTACAGTTTAACCTATCTTGTCTTCTGTTTACAGTGTGTTTCTGGAAGTACTGTTCCCAGAACTGAAGTCTGCCAGCTAACACTGGTGTCCACTCAACACTAGTCACCTATGTCTGATCTTCCTACCGGTGATGTCTTCTCAACTAATCATCAACTCAACCATCTATCCCAACAGAGCCAGCCACAAATAGTTCTCTTTTCTTGTTCTGTTCCTGTTTCATTGTCAAGAACTTTGAATGAGCAGTGTAAGGTTAAACTTGTTATTTTACAGTAATGAAATGGTTACATAGAGGTTATCAATAGTGCAAACAGAATACCTGCTACAACAATAAGTTGACTGTATATAAAATGGTGAATGTATCCTTTCCTCTGCTGTGTCTTTTCTCTGACTTGTGCTAGGAGACTGTTGCCAGGCTTCAGAAAGCACCATGTCTACCCTCAGGCTGGCGCCAGTCTTGACTTGGCCCTTTTCATTTACTCATTTATTAACAAGACTGACCAATCAAAAACAGACGATGTGTGCTCGTGGTCTGGGCACATGAACAGATAGCTTTGTTAACCACATTCTGTTAAAGGATGGGCACATGTCAGTTTTGTGTTTGTGCCATGTTTAAAATAAAATTCATCTGTTGCATGACAAACAGCAGCCATGGCGACAATGTATGAAAAATGTCATCAGCTTTCTGTAGTTTCACTGTCAGTTTGATTTAAACTTTCATGATTTTAAAACTGATGTTGCTGTATAAAAAGTTGCCCTTTTGGAGTATTTAGTAGAGTTTAATTCCAAAAGTTTTATTTACAAACTGGAACAAAAATAAAACACAGTCCATGATGCTCCTTCAGTACTTTGTTCTTTTTTTTCTGCATTTTCAGGATATCTCATTGGATCAAACAAGCATACAATTCACACTGCATTAAACGGAAAGAGTTTTTATTGTAAACGCTGAAAAGCATTGCAAGATTTGAGTGTAATTCCACCACCTGGTTGTAACACTGTTACACTGAGAGGTGTGGTGTGGAAGAAAAAACTCCTCAAAGTTGGCTGTAGCATAAACAAAGGTGGTTTATTAGGCCTCCTTCAGCACAGCATGGCTCACAGACAAGACAAAAATGACATCTTCTCAAGCTTTCTCCCTCTTTTGGCTCAGCCAACAGTCCTCTTATATACTGTTGTCCCCACCTTCTCAATTAACTGCCCAGCCAATCAAAGTCCGGCAAACATGGACCTTTCTATAAAAGAGCTGGGTTTGAGGCGGGCCTCCTCTTTGGTAGGTTCCAAGATGGCCGCTACAAGGACACACCCAAAAGGTAACAAACATTTCACAAACAAAAGGATCACATACACATTCTAGAATTTAAATGTTACAGAAAATATTATTGCTTCTTAACATTTACTCACTTCTTCCCCCTCTGGTTTACAAAACTCAGGTAAACGAGAAAGGTAGTCAGCAATAAGATTTTTCTTACCTGGACAATGCTGTATGGTGAACTGGTATGGCTGAAGGGCGAGGCACCAACGTAATATACGGGCATTCTGATGCTGCTTGGAATGCATCCACTTCAGAGGTCTGTGATCAGTTTGCAGAGTAAACTCCCTTCCTAGGAGATAATATTTTAAAGAGTCCAAAGCCCACTTTATTGCAAGTCCTTCCTTTTCTACTGTGGAGTACTTTTTCTCCCGGTCAAAAAGTTTTTTACTTAAGAAAAGGACAGGTTTCTCTTCACCAGCTTCTCCCTGAGCTAGCACTGCTCCAAGACCAACATTTGAAGCGTCCACTTGAACAATAAACGGCTCGGAAAAGTTAGGACTCTGTAAAACAGGAGCTTGACAAATCAGTTTCTTTAAAGATTGAAATGCATGTTCACAGTCCTCCTTCCACATAATTTTAGAAGTAGACCTTTTTGTCAACTCAGTCAGAGGGGCTGCCAAAGTTGAGAAATGGGGTATAAATCTTCTATACCACCCAACTAAGCCCAAAAATGATCTCACTTGCTTCTTTGTTTGAGGTCTGGGAATCGTTTGAATGGCTCTTACTTTTTCAAGTTGTGGCTTTATCTGTCCATGGCCAACAAGGTAGCCCAGATATGTTACTTCTTCTTGTGCCCATGCACACTTGTTCACATTCAGAGTGAGACCAGCATTCTGGATCCTTGCCATTACCACCTTTAGATGTTGTAGGTGATTCTCCCAAGTTTCACTGTAGATCACAACATCATCCAGGTAGGCAGCAGCAAACTTTGAACAGTCACTAAGAATAATGTCCATCAACCTTTGAAAGGTAGCTGGTGCTCCATGAAGACCAAATGGTAGAACCATGTAATGAAATAAACCCATTCCTGGAATCTGAAAGGCTGTGTATTCCTTACAGGATGGATCTAAAGGCACTTGCCAGTAACCCTTACATAAATCTAATGTTGTGATGTATTTGGCTTTCCCCAGTCTTTCCAGTAGCTCGTCAATGCGTGGCATGGGATAAGAATCAAAACAGGAAATGCTGTTTAACTTTCTTAAGTCAGAACAAAAACGTAGTTGATTTGAGTCTTTTTTAGGAACCAACACAATGGGATTTGACCACTCACTTCTTGATGGCTCTATAACTCCCATTTCCAGCATCATCTGGACCTCTTTTTTCAGTGGATCCATCATTCTTTCTGGAATCCGGTAAGGCTTAAGACGAACAGGTGTTGTATCTTTCAAAGTTATTTTGTGTGTTATAATTTCAGTTCGCCCAGGTACATCTGCAAACAGGGATGGAAAAGACTGTTTAATCTCACCCAGCTGTTGCCACTGATCAGGAGTCAGATGCTTAGGAGCCTTTTCAGATTTGGTCAATTCTCTGCATGGACTCATTTCAGCTTCCCCATCTTTCAACACAGCACTGTCTTCTGGCTGAACATCTTGTACCATCAGGATCTGCTTCACATCCATTTCTGGAACATTTCTTTCATGATACTCCTTTAATAGATTTACATGAAGCAGTTGCTTTGACTTTTGTTTTTCTGGACAGATAATTTCATAAGTCACTGGTCCTGCTCTTCTAACCACAGTGTAGGGTCCTTGCCATTTAGCAAGCAACTTACTTGGCCCACTGGGCAAGAGTACTAAGACTTTCTGGCCAGTCTTCAGCTCTCTTTCACGGGCACGTCTGTCGTACCATACCTTTTGCTTATGTTGAGCCTTCTCCATATGATCTTTAACTTGTTCTCTGTACTTTTCCAGGTTGTCTCTCATCTGAAGTATGTAGGAGATGATGTTTGTTGGTGAAGCCGCTTCACTGGACCCTGATGCCACTCCAGCCACCCAGTTCTCCTTCAGCATGTCCAAAGGGCCTCTAACCTGTCTTCCATAAAGCAACTCAAAAGGAGAAAAACCAGTTGAGGCTTGTGGTACTTCTCTGTAAGCAAACAAAAGGAAAGGCAACCATTTATCCCAGTTTTTGCCAGCATCATCAATAAACTTTCTCAACATTTGCTTTAATGTACCATTAAATCGTTCTACCAAACCATCAGTTTCTGGATGGTATGGAGTAGTCCGAATACCTTTTACACCCAGTTGATCATAAAGAGTTTTCATCACCTGTGACATGAAATTGGTACCCTGATCTGTCAGAATCTCCTTTGGGATACCAACTCTGGAGAAAAGGTCTACTAAACACCGAACAATGTGTTTAACCTGCAGAGAACGTAATGGATAAACATCTGGATATCTGGTTGCATAATCACAGATGACTAATGCATATTTATAGCCATTACTGCTCTTAGGTAAAGGACCTATGATATCCATGGCGATTCTCTCGTAAGGAACACTCATTATAGGTAATGTCTGCAACTGGGCACGGTCTGAAACTTTAGTAGGGGCCACCAGCTGACAGTCATGACATGTTTTGCAGTATTCAACTACATCTTTATATAATCCTGGCCAATAAAAACGTTGGGCAACACGATTATAAGTTTTTGCCTGTCCTAAGTGCCCTGACCACGGTATAGTGTGACCCAAATGCAGAATTACTGAACGGTATTCTTTTGGCACAACAAGTCTGGGTTCATCAATGTCTGCTAGATACAAAAGTTTATCCCTTATAATGAAAGGCTCTCCTGCTAAACTTTTAAACTCAGCAGCACTCTCTTTTCCACCATCTTTATATGCTTTATTAAAGAGAGGTTTCAAAGATGGATCATTTTCTTGTCTCTCTTTAAAGTTATTAGGAATTTTCCACTGGAAATCAATACATGGAGTTAATGGCAATGCAGGTTCAGGGTGTTTTGACCTGCTTTTGTTCCTATTTTTCTCCTGTCTACGCTGTCGTTTTGATTTCCTGATTTTGTTTCCTACTTCATACAGATCATCATCTACATCTGGCAGAGGTTCTAAACCCTTTTTCATGGAACGTGTGGTGACAGCACAGGAAGAAGCCACCGAGTTTTCTTGAACCAAACTGTCTAGGATTGGTAAATCTTCTCCTAGGATAACATCATATGCTAACTGATTCAAAACTCCAACAGTCAACATAAAAGCTTGTCCTTCAACATTAATAGTGACATCAGCAGTTGGATACTCTTTCTGACATCCATGAACACAAGTAATGTTTACCGGTTTGTTAAAGTTAGGCAGTACATTACTCAACAAGGATGATTTCACCAGAGTTTGTGAGCTACCTGTGTCTGCAAGAGCTTTTACAGCTTTGCCATTTATCACCACATCAACTACATATTTATGTGGAATCATGTCATCAGAAAGTTCATAATTATGTTCTTTGGAAGGTACCACACATAACTCTACTGACTTACTTTTTCTTAATGGACATAAAGAAGCTTTGTGACCAGGCTGCTGACAATAGTAACAAATGAGACCATACTTTAGTCCAGACTGTGTATACTTCTTACCACCCCTCTTGTCCAAGTTGTCAGCCTTAGTTGCACCTGGAGGTTTTACCTCCATAGACCTTGGTCTCTCAGTCTCTCTTGACTTAAAAGGTTCTCTGTGAGCAGCCAGGTAACGTTCAGCCAGGTCTGCCGCTTCTTCTCCAGTCTTTGGATTGTTCTCCTTCACCCATGTGCGGACGTCTGGTTGAAGCACACGAAGATACTGCTCCAAAATGATTGTTTCCCCAATCTCTTCTTTACTACACTGATGCTTCGAAACCGGAATCTGTAGGTCTCTTCTGTTACATTAAACTTAGACAACACAGCAGCTTTAATAGCGTCATAAGAGTCAGATTGGTCCTCATCCATTCCAGCATATGCCTCAAGGGCTTTTCCAGTCAATAATGTGACCACTCTAGCAGCCCATTCAGCTGGTTGCCATCCCCATGTTTTAGCAATGCGTTCAAAACGTATGAAAAAACTTTCAGGATCCTCACCCTCATTAAAGTCAGGTATTCTCGGATCACCTCCACGGGTTGGTTCCACTCTTTGTGCTGGAGCTCCTTGTGCTATATGCCGCTGGGGCTGAGATGGAGAATGAGGTTCAGCTTGGTAATCAGAGGCTCCTTGGACTTCCTCTGTTGCAGACAGCTGAGACAGTGTCCTAGTCTCTCGCTTTGGGAAAGCTGCTTCTGTAGAAATGCCAGTCTCGATAGACAGCTCATGTTCAGCATAAACATCACTTCGCAGTTTTGGCATGTTACTGCGCAACTGTTTAATCTGATCAAACAGTATTGCTTCTGTTCGTTTAGAACGTCGGATAAATTCTCTTATTTCATCAAAGATGTCAGATTCAGAATGTTCTTTACTCACAGCACCAACTGTGGTCTGCTTAGGCCGCACAACCGGTTCAAAAATGTCTTCCCCAGCCATGGCTCCTTCAGGTAATGAATCCGGCTCTGCTGGTCCTCCGCTTTGTCCTTCTTCCATCTCAGAAAGGGGGCTTTTCTTTGTCCCACGAGTTCTACCACGTCCTACTCCTCTCATTTAGCCTGTCGTCTTCCTTCATTCACAGGCGTAAACCATCCCACTTCTGACACCACTGTTACACTGAGAGGTGTGGTGTGGAAGAAAAAACTCCTCAAAGTTGGCTGTAGCATAAACAAAGGTGGTTTATTAGGCCTCCTTCAGCACAGCATGGCTCACAGACAAGACAAAAATGACATCTTCTCAAGCTTTCTCCCTCTTTTGGCTCAGCCAACAGTCCTCTTATATACTGTTGTCCCCACCTTCTCAATTAACTGCCCAGCCAATCAAAGTCCGGCAAACATGGACCTTTCTATAAAAGAGCTGGGTTTGAGGCGGGCCTCCTCTTTGGTAGGTTCCAAGATGGCCGCTACAAGGACACACCCAAAAGGTAACAAACATTTCACAAACAAAAGGATCACATACACATTCTAGAATTTAAATGTTACAGAAAATATTATTGCTTCTTAACAACAAAGCTGACTCTAGTTGCATTTTAAACAAAGTATAAAAGTATGACAGAGTTTTCCTTTTTTCCTGATTGGCCAACAGTTTTACAGTTGGATAAATGGACATAAAATGCTTTAAAGTCAGTTCCTCAAACTTTTTCGTCCATGTTTGTAGTTTGATAGCGGTAATGCGATTATTCCCAAGTGTATTAATGAAAATGCATCACAATGTGTTGTTACTGTATTTATATGATGCAGTGCGGTAGGCTGCATCATGAATCTCAGATTGTGCTTTGTCATAAAAAAATGAATTCAGGAAAAATAATAATAATTCTAGGTGAAGTTATTTTTATTGCTGATGTCATTTTTTTATATAGAGGCATATCATATAAAGCCACTTGTGATCCTTCCCTTTAATTTCTACTGAATTTTCCATTTTCATTTGGCTGCAAGCATGTTTGTGGCTTTATTTTAACTATCATACAAGAACAGAATCACTTTTATCAAATTGTGTACAAAAGATATTTTATTTAACAACAGTGTTGTGATAACAGCTAACTCAGGTTTAAGAGAAAGTCACAATGTTGAAACAATTAATGTGTGGAAAAGGATATTTATTTGCACTTCTACCTCAAATCTACAAATACTCAAGTCCCCCACCCCCAGAAAATGCCTAAAGTGCCTTATTTTAATATTTTAAACACCAAACATACCTTAATACACCTTAGAATTATGCACAGTAAACACTACCTTAGCACTACTGCAAAGATAACGTCTCTCTTGGTGGTACAGCTAATCAGCAGCAAAGAAAATGAACTGAACTCCTTTGCAAACACCAGCCAATAGTGTGTCAAGCAGCATTTCAGCCGAACAACCTGCATTTTCTTTAAAACATTTTACAAAACAATCCATGAATGAGTAAATTTTCCACAAAACACTTGAGTATAGGTTCCAAAAAAAAATCTGACAACAGAAGAATCTATGAGTATACTGAACTAATAATAGGTGGGCTCCACTGTACTCACAGTCATAAGAACTAAGAAACTGTGAAGAAAAGAAATAAGGACACCAGATGTTTAAAGACCAAGGCCTTTACTTGTGATCACAGTATAACATCTTTCATTTCATTGTGATATCCGTTTTTTGTTGTAAGTTATATGTCATGCAGTGATTTTACTGTAAATGTGGCTCTGCCATCATGTGAGAGTAAAGAAACATCACATGAAAAATGTTCCAGAACATGCATCCCAACCGGTGAGTGCACAAAGACAAAATCATACCTCATCATTTTTAGTAAGTCTCTGTCTGTCTATAAAAACTATAAATTCACATTGGATCTTGTTTTGTTATAATCTGACTCTCCTCCCTCTACATCTTGACTCTAAACATTCAAACTAGCTCATTGTAGAACTTGCATCTAAATTTTTCCATGTTATCTTTTCCTTCTAGTAGGAAAAAAGATTTTTGATTTCTTTTAGTCAGGCAGTTTATTCCTCCAAACCAACTATTCCTTTCCCCGCTCCTATTTAATTAGTTTTGCAACATCCAGGTAGGCAAACTCAGTCTCCCGTTCTGCAGGGCAAGTGCTGGTGAACTCTGTCCTTAAGTAGGCACAGGTCAAATATCTCCACACACCAGTCATTTCTCCAGGGATGTCAAGTCCACGGTATTTCTTCACTACAACCTGATGAAGAAACCAGAGAATAGTGAGCACAACAGGTCACACAATCTCCAGTGAAGAGATTGAACTTTAGTGACCAAACCTTTAGAATATGTAGCTTAGGTAGCAGGTTACAGTCTGCAAGGGTGAGTTCAGGCCCATCCAGGAAGCTTCTGGTGGACTCAGGCAGGTCTCCAACTGCATCTGCATCAATCTCCTCAGACAGCGGCGTCCTCAGGAAGTCATCAAGACGACGGAGAGACTTTAACAAGGCTTTCTCTAAGGCTTTCATTACAGAGGGACAGAAAGAAAAAGTCTGAAGCATAAAAATGGATCAAGTTAGATTTTTTTCATTCATACACATTTTCTTCATTTTGCAAACTGTGGAAGCAAAAGCAACAACAACTTCCTTTCAACATTTAAAGCTGCAGTATGTAACTGATAAAAAATTCTTTTATATATTTGTCGACACTGTCACTAATGGAGCCTTGGCGAAAATTCAAACTGGGAGACTCGACCAGTTTGAATGGTCAAACTGGTCGACCACATCATCAAACCACATCATCTAATCACTACGCCCGACCGCAGCCAATCCGGACCGGAGCTTCACGCCGCTCCAGCCAATCGTCGTCCAAAGACACCTTCAAAATCCAAGCTACCCTGGGGTCTTCCTGCTCGTCAGCCGTGCTTCGACCCACCTCCTCCCCATCTCCACCTTCACCATGAGGGTCGTCCTCCAGGATCCCTTGTGCCCTTCCTCTCCAAGCTCCGCTCCACCACCAGGGAAGACTATCCCGAGCTCGCCGAGCAGACCGCCTGCTCACGGCAATCCTCGGCTCACGGTCTTCTGCCGGGTCCGAGCGCCAAAGAAATTGTACCATTAAATCTTTTTAACTGCTATTTTCTTCTCTGTGTGAGTCTCTCCAGATTGAATTCTGTGATTGTATTATCAGACAGATAATGTGGAAAAACTGAGCTCCTATGCCTTCTTCCAGTGCTCACAGTGCTAACTATAAATAACCAATCAGAGCCAGGAGGAGGGTCTTAGCGCTGTCAATCACAATCTTATTTGGCGCTGATCATCTCTCCCTGCCTCACCGGCTAGCTGCAGTGCTTTCTGATACACTGGCTAGTTAGTATGGGCATCAACGACAGCTAAATATGGAACTAAAATTACAAATATGGAGACTTTAGGATGATGCACTGCTTTTTGCTGATGTGTCATTAAATCTCAATCAAATAAAATTGAAGATCTTTTTCATAAGAGATAAAAAGGGTTGGAAATATTTTTGGAAAACACAGAACTTTTTTTTCACATATTTATACAGCAAGCAATTTTTGAGACAGCATCAGGTAAAATTATCCTGATCAAAATTAGGAAATGCTATTATGGTCATCACAACGGTATGTTCACAGAAAATGTTCATAGTCACAGGTAATTCTTCTGCTGGCAAATGTATTCTGTTGTGCTAAAAATATTACTAAAATAATATGAACCTTTATAATTCCTGTACTGCAGGGGTCTCAAACTCGCGGCCCTCGGGCCAACTGCCGCCCTCGGGATGATAGTTTGTGGCCCCCGCCTTAATATGAAAGTTTAATGTTAGTGCGGCCCGCGAGTTTGATATAATTGGCACTTTTCAGTGTTGTGTGCAGAGCTGAATGAACTTACCAATCACGGTGGAGTATATTGCTCTCGGGGGCGGAACATCAGCCGGGCCTATTTGCGTTTTCTATTTTTCATTATTTGCATGCGGTACATGCGCAATTTCCACGGCCGCTCCCGCTTCACGTGCTTCAGCATCCAGTCCAGACCCGGAAGTTGCTGATCAGTGTAATCAGTGTAACGTAATTAAGGTTAGGCGCTGTAACGCTTGGGTTGTGTTTAAGGGAGGAGAGGAGGCGGCAGATTCGTCAGGACGGTCAAAAACTCACAACCACACTGGTACTGGGAATTCCACAGTGTTGTCCTTTAATAAATACGCTCTTCACCAACCTTACAAAGCCCTGTTGAACGGCTGCTATATTATCAGACATGAAAATTGAGCAGCGTCCAAACAACCCGTAACATTACTAAAAAGTTAGGGAGCTAACATGTCCATTTAGCACGTTTCTCCCATGCTCTCTACAGAGAAGCCGTGGCGCATACTTCTGACATCATTAGCAATACTAGAGTATCTTAAAGAGACACTACACAATTACGGCTGTTACAGCGCCTGACTACGGCCAAATATGGTAATAGGCAATCAGAAAGGTTCAGCTGAGGAGACCGTGTGTGTGAATGCGGCCCAGCCTCACCCAGACTCTACCTCCAGCAGCCCCCGGGTAAATTGAGTTTGAGACCCCTGCTGTACTGTATTAGTGTAATAATCATCACAACTTTAAAGAACACCATAGAAATTATGTTAACTTGTAATAACAAAACCTGAAAGTCTGAGAAAAAGAACAATAGCATCAAAAACAATAGTTCGTCCCCACACCAAATCAAAAACTTAGTAATCTTTCAGCTTTTACTAAGCCAAAAGACTACACCACTACATCTGTACCACATGAGGGTGATGTTTAGCTACTCTAAGCACAGATGCAGAGGAAGAGACCAACGGTAAAGCAACACTTTCTTGTCCAAATCATATAATCTCTCTCTTACCATCATGTGTGTCTCTTCTTGGGTTTTTGATGTAGGCAGAAAACTTGGCAAAGATGTCGATTCCTGCTGTGTTGGCTTCACGATGTTTGGGAGCTAGTCTGGGGTACCTGTTTTTTTCAAGAAACAAAAAAGAGCTAAATAAACTGTGTGCTAATATATTTTGGCAGCATAAGTAGTCAGCAAAGTGGGCATAAACATAGCCTGTGCATATTTTAGCACTTCTCACCTTGTGAAGCCAATTTTTCCAATAAATACTGTGTTGTGAGGACCCAATGCTAAATATCAAACCCAAGGACTGGGCCCCACGTTGTTTTTGGGTTAAGGGTTAGCTTTAGGAGTAAGATATGAATTGAGTTTAGGTTAGGTGTAGAGTTAGATATGCAGTGGTAGTGTTTAGGTTTAGGATATTGGTCAGGGTTTGGCTACAGAAACAAATGAAAGTCAATACACAGTCCTTGTGATGACAGACTTGTGTGTGTGTGTGTGTGTGTGTGTGGGTGTGTGGGGGTACGTGGGGGTGCGTGCGTGTGGGGGTGTGTAGGCGTGTGTATACCGTGGTGGAGTCAGTTTCTCCTCCAGGAACTCCTCTATCTTGTTAACATCAACCTTGACCTCGCCATCAAATGTCATGAAAGGAGGATTGACCCCTGGAGCGAGGTCCTGTAGGTTTGCTGGCTTTCTGAAGGTACACATTAATTGATACATGAACAATAGCGTAAAAATGCAAGAACAACGTCTTGACATCTGCCTCCAAAGAAACTAATAAAACAAACTTTAATGCTTACACTGTCAATATGAAAAGATGGTGACAAGAAGTTACCTCTTAACATCCACTGTGGTGACAGTAAAGACGACTCCTTTCAGCAGTAAGATCATGAAGATTCTCTGAGAAAAAGGACAGTTTCCAATGCTCTCTCCATCACTTCCTGCCTAAACACATGCATATAAAAATATGTTCATTTTTTACATATTCTTCATAATAAAAAGGCACCAGCCCCCTATGATCCTGTAAAGACAATTGGGTATTGGATTGCCATGCCTAATGGCAATTAAAAATAATCAGCAGGGTAATATGTCTCACAGCTGGAGGAATTTAAATTTAAGGACTTGCTGGAGGAATTTAAAATTAAGGACTTGCTGAAGTTGGTTTTGTTAGACTGCCCCAGGGCAAAAACTGTGTGTGTGAAGGGGTGAACAAAGCAATGTAGAGTGTGGTGGCAAACATTTTGCCTGAAGACTTTTTAGCCTTTTGCATTTTTTCTACATCCCCCAAATTCATTGCAGGCATACCCAGGGGATGTTCATCCCCTGGTGTTGTCCCAGTATGCCAAGTGGTCAGTTCTGCTTTGAATCTGGATGTAGTGTGATTGACTCAGACCTGGACATTCAGAGAGACATAAAGCCAATGATAAAGTTGGCCTTTTTATCACCTGAAGTACATTTCCAGAATTAAAAGACTAATGTTCCAACAAAATCTAGAGAAACCTTTATATTTAGTCAGTTTGATTACTGCAACAGTGTCGTCATTAGTCAGCATAGAAAGTCAATCAGATAACTGCTTTGATCTAAAAGATCTAAAAATCAACCATTGTCCTCTTTTGCTCTGCTGTGAGAGAATTCTGACTAATAAACTGGCCCACTAGGTCTTGTCTGCAGGTTTGCACTTAACATAAATGACTGGTCAAAAAACTGCAATTGGTGCTCCCCTAGTAAAAAGAGCCTGGAGTAGGCTCTGAGGTGTTACACATTCAACACGAACACAGTAGAAGTGGGTATTTGTGGTCAGCAGTTCTTCTCAGCATCAAATAGTGGGTTAATCAGCTTAGAGAGTGAGAATGGGGAGATTAACCTGCTATTGGGAGCAGAATAACACAAGTACACTGCAAAGCCATTGGTTTTTATCTCATAAATAGACAACCCTGATGTTGTCTCTAGATGAGACAATTTGGAATCAGAACTTGTCATATTATTGACGATTTGACCTGTACACACAACCAACACAGTGAAATCCAGTCCATGTACTCATTCCATAATATTTTCATCCATCTACAGGCAATGCCCCAGAGCTCCTAATAAAGAGGCTATTGTTTGAATGTGAGGTCTCGTGGTGTGTAAGCTTGTTGTGCAAATATTTGAGGCACAGCTCAAATACCCCCTTATTGTGGAGTTGGACCATTGCTAATACCCTTTGTAATTCATGCCCTTTTTCCAAGGCTTCTGGTCTATAGAAGAGCAGAATGAGCTGCTCTATGGTGATGAGGGAAACTCTAAACTTTCCATCATTATAGAATAACTAAGACTTTATACACAATGTGCTATTCTGTCCCTTACCACTAGGATTGCATGCCAAAGTAAAGCAAGCTATCTTGTCTGTTGGATTAGAACAGCACTGGTCTAATAGGATAAAGAAAGCAGTCTGTCAAACACACATACTGTACATGGACCACAAATCCTCTAGGTGTGTGTTCTTATAAAAATGAAACTGGTGTTGGAGCTAAATTCCTCAGTTCGTATTACTACTGTAGATCTTTTGATATCTTTTGCTTAAAGTGTTTGTCTCAGTTTTGTGGTTGGTGATAGAAGAAGTCTCCCTATACCTTGAATTGCAAATTCTTTAAATTTAATTAGGTTCCAGGAAGAGCTACATGACATGCTTATCCACATTCCAGATGGCAGTCAAAGATGTTGTGATGCTATCTATGGCTGCTATGGATGTTTCTGATAGTGGTAGGTTCCAACTAGAACTACTAGTTTAAGAAAAGTATGTTAAATTCTTCAGCCTACCAAGCTTTGAAAGTATATCAGTTCACCATTCAATCTGTTGCTTTGCATAAGTATTCTTGTCCAAATTACTTTTTAGCATTCTGCCATGTTCTAATCCAAAAGCATAGTGGACTCTCATCTATTGTGATTCAGCAGTTGTGGATTCATCTATTCACAGAATGTTATGTGGGACATAGTTCCAAATTATTCACAGATAATCAACCTATTCACCTAAAGTATATGGAAATACTTACTCTTTAGTATTTCAGCTTAGGAACCCGGAATACATAGGTGGAATGCTAGCTGACATGTCATTGGCTGGTGTTTGCAAAGCAGCAAATCCATGAACATCATTGATTTCCTTGTCACTGATTGATTGTATCTCCATGAGTGGGGATAGGGAACACAATAAATGCTAGCTTCTGCAATAATACTGTACATTATAACACATATTAATAGTGTTTGAGCTGTAAAAATTGTTATTAGTGTTTTTAGAAGTGATCTCAAATATTTGAAAATTTTAGCCACAATTCCTTTACTAGGTTATGGCAGTTGCAAACGTTGGTGTAGATTCTTAGTCATCTAGGATTTGACAATCCTAAATACTTAAGTAGAACACTGGACTTTTTTTTGTTTCTTGAAAATGAATACCAAAATGTTAGTTGATGTGTCTCAAAGAGTGACTGACTGTAAAAGCACCTGAGACAAATCAGGACTGTAGAGTACTGAAGATGTTAGAAAGATAAAGTTGGAAGGTGCTTCCTCTGTTTTAAATTTGTTTTTCATGTTGAAGATAGATGGCTAATTTAACTCATTTCTACAGATGTCTCCCCTGTCTTTTTATACATTGATTCTTTTTAAAGAGTGTCCCTTATTTTTGAGATGCGGGCCTTCAACCAATGAGCCTTCTGTGTTCGGCATTGCTTTTATAACACAATTTTATTTCTCAAACAAAATTGCAAATGCAATCGCTGAACTGGACTGCATATACCACTCTGCTGAGCTTGTGTTAGGGTCTCTGTCTAGTATCATGTCTGAAAGTGTTTGGTTTAATATGCACCAGAATGTAAGGCTTAATAAGAGTAGAGTGCCTTCTCTGGGTTGGGGGATGTCCTGCCCCAAGTGAAAGAGTTTAAGTATCTCAGGATCTTGTTACAAATGAGGGAAGAAGGGAACGGGAGATCGACGTTCCTACCCTCATCTATGGTCATGAGCTTTGGGTCATGACTGAAAGAACGAGGATACAAGCGGCCTAAATGAGTTTTCTCCACATGGTGTCTGGGCTCTCCCTTAGAGATAGGGTGAGAAGCTCGGTCATCCAGGAGGGACTCAGAGTAGAGCCGCTGCTCCTTCACCTTGAGAGGAGCCAGTTGAGGTGGCTCAGGCATCTGGTTAGGATGCCTCCTGGGCGCCTCCCTTCTGAGGTGTTCTGGGCACATCCCACTGGGAGGAGGCCCTGGGGAAGACCCAGTATACGCTGGAGGAACTATGTTTCTCAGCTGACCTGGGAACGCCTTGGGATTCTCCCAGAAGAGCTGGAACAAGTGGCTGGGGAGAGGGAAGTCTGGGCCTCTCTACTTAGGCAGCTACCCCTGCGACCCGACCCTGCATAAGCGGAAGAAAATGGATGGATGGATAAAAATCCTTCTTTGTTTCTGGGATACTTCAGACATATGTTTCTCTGTCTTTCCCTTTACTGGATTGAGTTTTGTGTTTTCTTGAAATCCTGGATACCTTAGCAAGGCCCAGTGAGGGTACTTTCTAAGAAGTACTTTCCAGATGATTTTGTGTGCCTTGGCCTTGGTCATCATTGTAAGGACCAGTTTATGTTACAGTGAGTGATGACATTAAAAACCTTAAGTACATGTCCGTGTGTGCAGAATTTCAAATCCATGATCAGAACTGCAGAAGCATTTTGTTTTGTTCTGTTTCTCCAGAGCAAGTCCAATTGCCTTCTACTCAAGCACTTACAAAAGGACTTACAAAAAGGAAGTATGTAATCAGCCCTTCTAAGGCAACATTTTAAAGGAACTTAGGCCTTATTGCTGCTGTATTGTCTCTGACATCTGGTAGTGGTAATGAATGAAGCTCCAGCCAGAAATATCACTTTTGAAAAAGTAATTATAAACTTCAGCCTACAAAGTCACTGTAGATCTTCTCATTTGAAAAACTTAATTTTCATTTTATGAGGGACAATACAATTAAATGATCTTACAGTCTTATTGAACCAGAACCTTCTATGGTTTAGGCTTAGTTTGGTATTCAATATAACAGCAACTTGTAAATATTGATATGTACAACTCTAGAAAAAATTAAGAGACCACTACACTGAACTCCATTGAAAACCTCATGGTAAACCCACCAAATATTGATTTCTGAACTCTTTCTGAGCTAAAAATTTTACTATTGTTGTTTCTAAATGAATATGAACTTGTTTTATTTGCATTATTTGAAGTCTGAAAGCACTGCATCTTTCTCATTATTTTGACCATTCCTCATGTTCTGCAAATAAATACTATTTTTGGATATGTGTTGTCAGTAGTTCATAGAATAAAAGAACAATGTTAATTTTACTCAAACCTATAAAAAGTAAAATCAGAGAAACTGATCATTTTAAGTGGCCTCTCAATTTTTTCCAGAGCCATGTATAGGCCTTAAACCAGTTTTGTTGCATATACAACTAGATTGTGTGTGAAGTGCAGTGTTAGAACTCCATTCATTACCTTCACATAGAGAGAAATTTCATGGTTCTGATCTTGAAGTGTTCTGCTGTTTTTTCGTTTAGGATGTACTGGGCTTTCCACTTTCCTGTGGAAGATGAGCTTGACCTCCTCTCTCTCGTCCGGGCTCATCTCCTCCCGCTGTGGTATATATGAATGGCCATCCTCCAGTAGCACTACTCGCTTCTTCTTCACTTGGTCATCTTTTTTTTTGGACTGGGATTCATCTTTGATCACTGACTTTAACTCTTTCATCCAGTCTCCCTTCTTTGGTGAACTTTGCGGTTCTGGCACTTTTTTCATTATCATCCATTCTTGGTCTCTCTTTTCATTCTCCAAGATATTTTTTCTAAAAGGCCTCAGTTCTTTTCTCCGGTCCTTCACCTCTTCTCCAATCCCTTCATCTTGTTGGTCTCTTTTAATCCAGTCATCATCTTTTCTCATGGTTGACACCAGTTTCGATTTCCCCTGTCCTTCTTTCCAAAGTGGTTGTGGTTGTACCCCCACAGTTCCATTCTCTATTACCTGCTTCAATCCTTTAGAGTCTTTCTTTATGTCTTTTAAAATCTGATAATCCTTTTTCTCTTCTTTTTCTTTTAGTTTCTCTTTCTCCCCCTCTTGTTTTGTGCACTTTTCTTTTTCTTTGACTTGTTTCTTTTTTTCCTCTTCCTTTTCTCCAGCTTGAACTTTCACTTTTTGAAGCTCTTTATCCTGCTGTCTCTCACTAGTTGTACCAAAAGGCCATCTTATAAATGGAATGCTTGGGACTTCGGTGGACTCTATAATGTAATCATCTAAAACAGTGACAGGTTCCTCTCCCATTTCAACTTCTGCTTCTACTGGATTTTCTTGTTCAGTCTCTTTCGTATCTTCAGCAAGTTGCCTGAGTTCCTGATTGTCTCCTGGACCTATTTCAGACATTCTGAGATCTTGCAAAAGATGCTCCTGCACTCTGCCTCTTTCAGCTGTTGTAATTGCATTTTCTTTTAATGGGACTTCAGTTTTTTCATTCATTTCAGATGCGTCCCTCTCCTTATCAAAAATCTTATCTTTGTGTCTATCTACAGACACATCCTGCACATGCAGCTCACCCGGTTTTACATGAATATCAGCTGCCAGGTTTTCAATCTGATGAAACATTTCTTTTTCCATTTCATCTTTCCCCTCAAACACTAAGTCTCCAATAATTTTTTGGCATGTCTTTCTTTCATCTTCCTCATCTTCCAAAGTCTCAGCCTGGCCAACTCTGGCCCCTGTTTTCCTTTCCACAACCCCATTCTCTGTCAGTGATTGTGGTTCAAAGGTTACAGCGAGCAGCGTTCCCGGTTCTGTCTCATCACCTGCTTCACTTCCTATCTTTGACTCAACATTGGAATGCTGATCATTAGAACTAGAAATGGTGTTTGTATTTTTCCTGTTCTCATTGTTTTTCACCTCATCTTGATGGTTGGTTATTATCTGGTTGTCCTCGGTTTGGGTAAGTGTATTGACTTCTATGCAGTCATTGCTTTGGCATGGATTACCCTGAGAGCTGACATTTTCCTTTACTGCAGTGAGAACTTGGGCCAAGTCTCTCTCTAAGTGGTCAGGATATTGGGTCGTGTTTTCTGAAGTTTTTCTAACAGAATATTTTCTTCTATCTCTGGACTGCCCCAGGCAGACGTCAAGACAGTTGACATTGAGTTCTTTTAAACTGGAGTCCCGCATATTTGTTTCAATTGGATCTGTTTCCATACATTCTTCTGCATAGATTTCCTCCCTGAGGACTTCACTGCTGGCTGAAATTTGATATTTCTTAGCCTCTGCTAACACAGAAGAAGAACTTATAAATGTCTCACATTCTTTGTCTTTTGTCTGTTCATCTAACTTTCCTCGATCTTCATCCTCCGCTTCAGTTCCCTCATTTACATGCTCCTCTCCTTCCTCGTGCTGTAGTGAAGCCACTTCACTTCTTTTTGTGTCCTCATTTTCACTTTGCTGTCTCAACTCATTCACAGTGTCATCAACTTGCTCCTGTCCTGCTGCAGTTAACATTAAGACATCTTCACCTACCTCCTCTGCTAGTTCCACCTCTTCAAATTCCCCCATTGCCTCCTCATCCTCTTTACCGCTCTGTGTGTCCCGATCTGAACAGATGGCTACTGGGCTGTAGATAACGGCTCTGTTTGACAGATCTGGGTGTTGGCAGGAGCTGAACTGAGCCATGAGGAACTTTTACTGAATGATGGAATTTAATCCAGAGCTAATGCTGCCCAGAATCCCAGGATACGATTGACTCAATTGATTAAATTACTCTTTGTTCGGTAACTTTTAGATGAGTCTTTAAATCCAGAACAAAGCAAAGACGAATATTTACCAAACCTTTATATTCAAAGAAGTACGATGTCTTCAAAATCCAGACTCCAAAATTACAGAAATGAAGAAGTTCAAGCGTACGGTATGAATAATATCCACCTGAAGGATCAGCTTGACTTCTTGATGTGAGGCTCCTCTGCTCCTGTCTGCTAGCAAATGCTGGATATTAATATGTACAATCTTACTCCCTCCTTCTCTTCCACTTCCTCCTCCTCTTCTATGTCCTCTCTCTCTCCCTCTCTGTTCAGAGATTAAAACAAGGCTGATCCCCATATGACCAAAGGCTTTAATCTCTTTGCAATTCAAGGACCAGCACCATTTAAACAGAAAAAAAAAACAACTCAGCAGAACCTGCACTAAAACCTTTGCACCTCTTAGGTTTACAGTTTGTGCAAACAATCAGGTTAATTAAATTCTATTATTGAAAAGTTCATTTCTGCACAGTGGAGCAGTTGGTAGCGCTTGCCTTGGTTCCAGGATTCGATTCCCTGATACCAATGATTCTAGGAGCTATGCCAGGGGTGGGCAACTCCAAGCCTCGAGGGCCGGTCTCCTGCAACTTTTAGATGTATCTCTACTTCAACACACCTGAGTCAAATAATGAGGTCATTAGCAGGACTCTGGAGAACTGGACTGCACTTAGGAGGTGAGTCAGCTGTTGGATCCAAGAGTGTTTCAAGGGAGACATCTAAGAGTAGCAGGACACCGGCCCTCGAGGACCAGGATTGCCCACCCCTGAGCTATGCTGTCCGGGGTTTTATGACCCTGGATCCGTTTTGGTGGCCTTAGGATCACGTCTCTGCTTTTTGAGGATAATGTGGTCTTATTGACTTCATCAGGTTGTGATCTGCAGCTCTCGCTATAGCGGTTTTCAGCTGAGTGTGAAGCGGCCTGAGGATCATTGCCTCCAAATCCAAGGCCATGGTCTTGAGCCGGAAAAGGGTAAAGTGCCTTCTCCGGGTCGGTGGGGGATGTCCTGCCACAAGTGGAGGAGTTCAAGTATCTCGGGATCTTGTTCACGAATGAGGGAATCGACAGGCGGATTTGCGAAGCGTCTGCCATGAAGCTGCCGCTGAACAGGTGAACTGAGTCAAAAGCGAAGTTCTCGCTGTTCTGCTCCAGGACTCCAGGGGGCGATAGCTTACTGGGTGTGTGGAGCGCCTGGGAGAAAATGCAGAGGCGCGTCATGTCCTTTATCCTGTGAGCAGCTGTCATGTCAACAGACTCAGTATTTCGGTGTCTCCAGATATAATCCAGAGTTCATTTTGGCCTAGCAGCTCTGATTCAGTCTGAAGCAGGTTAGTGTGGAGTCATTAGACTACTAGGAGCTAACTCAACCGTCTGTCAGCTCAGACCAGCTTCACTCTGCGAGGACATTCTGTTTTAGCTCATCGTGATGTTGTGTCTGTGTGTAGGAAGAGAGCCTGGAGATGGAGCTGCAGCAGGCTGTGAACGGAGCCGCGGAGGAAGAAGAGGAGGTGGCATTAGATGTTCAGGTCACTGATTTACTGAACGCCCTGATCGCCTGGAAGGTCCCGGATGATCTGTTCACCGTCAGCAGTCTGAAGGTAACAAGTGGCTGAAAGCTTACCGGGTTTTCCTTCCATGATCAAACTATGCAGCATACCCCGAAGTGGAAGAAAATGATGCATGGTTTCAGGGTGATTTACCACTTATAAAGTAGAAAATAAATTCCACCTGCTTGTAATTCAATTTCAGATTGACCTCAGATGTTTGTTAGAGAACTGCAGAGATCTGAATCATCCTTATTCGCCAAGATTGTATGCAAACAAGGAACACTCACAACGTACAGATGTTGTACAGTATAAAATTTAAAGGAAATAAAATAAAGGATTACAGGATCTGTTTGTGTGTTGTACAGCCACTTCACTTCTGTAAAAATAAAAACTCAAAAAAGAAAGGCTGTGGTAGCATAAATCTGCTTATTTTGTTTCACGCCAGAGTATCTGACTGCCCGGGTTGTAAGATGTTTATTAGAGAGGCAGCCTGAAAGAAGAAACTTTTATTGTTTTTGAAACCACTGTTTATCAGAGTTGACCTGAAGATAAAAGTCTGTGTCCAGGATATGTGGAGTCTACAGAGATGATAGATGCCCTCTTCCTGACCTGACCAGAGGTCTGCAACATTTACAATCCTAAGAGCCATAATTGCCTCCCGTCCAGCTAAATAACTTTAGAGCCGTAAATGTTACCTGACTTACTTTTTCTTTAAAGGATGACTTAAAATTTTGATAAATGTCTACTTTTTATTTTTACATTTTATAATAAAGAAAACATAAAACCTTAGCAGAAAGGAAGGGGGATATGTTTCCTTCTGTGGGATGTTTAAATTTATGGAAAATGAAGAAATGGTATATAGTTTCCAACTTAATGATAAAAAGAACTAAAACGATATCACTTTGTGTCATTCTGTTGTGTGAAATTTATGTATTACATGAAAAAAAACTTCTTATTAAATTTATATTTAAAACACTAGTTGATTCCTTATCATTTTAAGCTAGAGTTATTAATACCAAGGAATCATGGAATCTCTCTATTAAGGTATCGGTCAGTAACATGAATTGAGAGTGAAATAATTGAAAGGATTTGAGGATAAGCTACACAAGTTTGTCCATTCTTATTTCATTGTCCTCCCTGTTATATATATATTTTTTCCAGGCCAGCTTTGAGTCCCTGTTCCGTTCATTTGACCCAGAAGTTCAGTTCCAGTATTTCCGGTCATTTCGACGGGTCAGGATCAGCTTCAGAGATGCTCTGGCAGCAGCTCAGGCAAGGCTCAGGCTGCACAAGACAGAGTTCAATGGGAAAGAGATGAGACTGTACTTTCCTCAGGTGATTCTTGTGTTCCAGGCTGGAAGGTCTTCCACATTTCCTAACAGTTTGATGAATAAAAAGAGAACGTGTTTAATAAATTAGCTAGACAGTAACGTTTAGCAGTATTTTAATGAATTTGTAAGCTTCTGGTAATCTGTTTAACCTTTTTAACTTTCAATAATGTTTGATATTTTAAATATATTCATCTGTGAAACTAAAAGCTGCTGAACAGGCCGGTTTGTTCACTTGTTTTTTCATTTTTATTTCCTATAGTCTGTCCACATTGGGAGTCCTCGTCTGGAGCCTCCAAAGCCGGAGAAGCAGTTCCTTATCTCCCCTCCAGCCTCCCCTCCAGTCGGCTGGGAACAGTCTCATGATGCCACACCAGTCATCAACTACGACCTGCTGTGTGCCATCTCCACACTTGGACCAGGTACAGAACTCAGCTTCCCCTTCACTTTTAATGAAGAACAAGGGTAAGTAGAACCTCAACTGGGACACCTGAGCTCCACTAGCAGTAGTCACAAGCATCAGTCTGTCCATTTCAAAAGAACTCTCTGTTTAAGTCTTCATCTCATAAACTGGGCAGTGTGTCACTCCTGCATCTTGGGAACCAGTAGGCTTTTTCTCTGAAATCTTGTCAACCCAGTGGTAGAGACACTGAGGCCCACCACAGCCTGGTGGTGGGCAAGCAAATCCTGGCAGCCTACCAGACCTATAGCACGCTGGGACAAACCCTGCATTGTGTTTCCACATATTTATTATGTTAATGTTGCTAACTTGTGCTCCTTTTCCCCTGCAGGAGAGAAGTATGAACTTCACACGGCCACGCCCACTACCCCCAGCGTGGTCGTCCATGTGTGTGAGGATGAGCATGCTGACGGTTCGGCGGCTCCCGACAGTGACCAGGAGGACAAGCCCTGTCCCCCCCGGCCAAAGATCATCCAGACTCGACGTCCCGACTACACCCCCAGGGTGGAGCAGTGAACAGTGACCACAACAGAGTGCAAAGTTTTATCATGAAGTCATTGGTCAAGAGCTGACCATGCTCTCACAAAGATTCTTTGACGGTTAGGGGGATTTAAGAGCGCCCTCTAGGGAGCGAAGGTATCCTGGTGAGGGGCGTGTCTTCTAAGATGGAGACAGAAAACTAGCTGCTGATTGGACCGTTGTCCAATGGGAACTACATTATGAGAGTTTCCTGTTAGAACCAATTGAGCTTAGCCATCAGATGATATTTAGTGTTTGGGTTTGAGGGCTGAAGGAAATGTTACTGTTGCATCATTGTAAAAACTTTGTCCTCATCCAGCTTGCCTGATTTTCCACTTTGGTGAAATCCAGTGTTAAATGAGGCCCAGCCTAAATCATCCATTCACTTTATTGTATGGTTGCTTTAATTTCCGATATGAACAAAGTGTTGGTCAGGTGACTGGAACTGAAGGAGCGAATTCTTGCTGCTGATGAACTCTTTTGTCCTGCTTTGCCAGGTGACTTTGCTACTGTTTCATCTGATGACTGAGCTTTACATATCTGCTCTGTTGAACCAAGCAGGCACCCATACTTCCTGTGGCAGCATTTCCTTCTGCAACAGAAAGCCAAGCAGGGGTGGCCTCTTTCCAGATGGATGTATTTAGTGTTGGTAGGTTGGAAAATCCAGGCTCCAGAAAGCTTTTGTTTGTGCTGGGATTTTGTGTGAGATCATCATATGAATGTTTCCTGCAGCGTCACAGCATGACTAAAGTATTCTCACCTTCTGACCTTTCAGCTTCATGTCTTTTAGTAAAAATAAAAACAGAGGGAGAACAAAGTAAAAGTTTTTTTCATTATTATTATTATTATTAATACTGTGGTTGGACCTGGACAGAATGTGGAGAAGCTCAGTGGGGTGTGAATACCTTTTTTGACTGTGTGTCCTGCTCTAACTGTTAACATGTAACAGAAAACACACATTTGCACAGATGTAATTTTAGTCAGGGTGTGCAGACCTGATGTACCCGTGTTGTCTTCAGTGTTAGCATCACTTAATGAATGGACATAACCACCAGGTTGTCTAATAGCTTCTGGAAATATGTTTATTAATGACAGAGATCACACTCTGTAGGGAATGTTATTTTCTTTGTTTAAAAAGTGATAGTGATTAATGCCTATATAAATGCTGATCACTTGACAATGTTATATATGTGCAAGTTACAGGGGGCTCTGGGTTAGCAGCACTGTGAGAAAACATTTGAACCCTGCAAAAGGCTCTGTGTCTTCTTTGTTTTAGTCCTGGTACATTTATTTTGATAAATATAACTTACTGTTTGTGGAACAACAATAAATAGAAGTTTGAGAAACTTCTTCCTGTGTTATCTCAGCATTTGATGATTATAGGCATATATATGATTATTTTTATACAAATCTGTTGGATCCAAACAGAAAGCTGTGCTTTTACATTTTTCTTACAACTTGCTGCTACAGGTCCTATTTTTAAAGCCTGATCAGTTTTTTATCATGTTCTCTATTTACACTTTGGAAAAGGAATCAAAACTAGAAACTTGAATATGGAAAAACAACTTCATTCCAGGTGGGAAGCCTTATATATATACATATATATATATATATATATATATATATATAATGCTCTTATTGACAAATATATCAATTGTGTGCAAAGTGCAGGTAAATCTACTTGGTTAGACATCTGCCATTTGCCCTGTTGATACTTGACTCCAACAATTCCTGACTGATTTTTCCATGTTGGGTTTAATATGGGAGCAAGTGTTCAGTTGGGATCCAAATTAGAATCTTTTCATCATTTGCCCAGTGAACCAGTGCTCCATCACACTAGAAAACAAGCAGGTTATTTCCAGGTTACTCCTTTAGAAGAGGCAACCTCATTAATGTTTTTTCTCTACATTATCGATTCGGTCACTGGAAAGGTGCTGAAGGTCTTTCCTTCACAGGGTAAAGACAACAAATGAGCTTTGTACTTCTGAGAATTAACTAAATGGCGTTTGGTGCTCAGAATGAGGAGTCGAGTTATCACATTCTATAGAACCAGAGCTCCACCTGCTATTTATAGACACAAGTAAAAGCAGACAGGTTTATAGGCACTTTTTAGTCCAGTTTCTTAAACTCTTTATTCCCAAACAAGACTGAAACTCTGGGATTTTTTGTTATGCTTTTTTCTTTTAGATGTACATGCTTCAATTTTAAAAAATATTTCAAAGACTTTTATTATGCTGCATTGACTCTAATACCTCAATGGAGTCTGGAAGCTTCTATATGACTTTCCTCATTCTAAGGATTAGGTCTGCACAGAGGTTTCCTTTTGATTGTCTTCACAGGACTTTATTAGTTTACTATTATGAAGATCACAATTAAAGAATGGCAATCAAGCAATGCTTTCTCCCAGTGATTGTGAATGCATCTTCAGTGGGTGTCCCTGTGGTCACATGAGATTCTGGCATCCACACGTATAGGTTCTGATGCCACTTCTCACTTTCCTCAATGCTTATGGCGTACATGTAATAATTCACAGAGCTCTGTGCAGAGATATAATTCCTGAAATGTTGACTGCACCTACTGTATGTATCAAATTTAAATAGATTTTGAACTAAGAGCGATCTTCTCCTTTACATTCAAATCCCTAAGTCATCTTACATCCTGAAATTCTTCTCAGAGTTTTACTGCCATTCTTTGCAGACTGCTCTTGACTTGCTCTGTGGGCTCCACTATCCAGAGTTTCTTGCAACACATTTAGTTCCCTTCCTCCACATCAGTATTATTGATAGCTCTGCACTTTAAACATTATCCACATGCAGGAATCCTGCCACGTGCCTCTTGGTGTCCGATAACATGTTTCAGTTGTCAGCCAAGCAAAAACAGCAGCATGTGCAAAAGGTTATATTTTTACCCTTAGTATGGATGTGTCTGGTTAACATAAAGGAGCTTATCAATCAGGTGAAGACCACCGGCACCTTCAACTGTCTTAAAGAGACAAACGTTTTCCTTTTGGCAAGTCTGCCATGTTTGTTCAGAGGGATCACATTTACCAACCAGCTCTAAGCTAGTTGGACACAATGATTCTCAACGTAATGAATCATTGTGAAGGTTTGTGATTCATGGACTTCTTCTTTTTAAAAAAAAGGTTTTGTTGGCTCTAGTGGCCTTTATTTGAAACTAGTGTGACAGGAAAGAGGGGGAAGACATGCGGCAAATGTCACCAGGTCGGGAGTCGAACCTGTGACCATCGGTACGAGGATACGTGGGTTGTGCTTTGCCCCTGTGCCACCACAGCACCCCCTGATTCATGGACTTCTAATTTTATTTTGCAAAAAAGAAAAAAATCATAATGTGGCATGCTTTTGCATTGAGCCCACCTCTAGTTTGTAGATCCGTCATGCTCCAGGTTTTTGGTTTTGTTTCTACCAGATTTGAACATATCATACTAACTAAGACTGGATGGCAAGCATCTGTAAATATCTGCTTTGAAGTCTTGTTACAAATTCTCTGTTGAATTTAGGGCTGGACTTTGACTGGGCCATTCTAAAACGTTGAGGTTTTCCTCTGGGATTATCTTGGATTTAGCTCCATCCATCTATTTTTCAGTTCTGAGCTGCTTCCCTGATCCTGCTGAAGAACAGCATGGTGCTGCCACCACCATGTTTCACCCTGGTGTTGAAAGCACCACCAGTGTTAGTTGCACCTTGGTGGCGCAATTAACACTGTACATTTATGAGGTCTATCCAGTGTTAGTTTTCACGTGGAAAAGTTTAAGGGGTGTGAATTTTTGATGGTATACTTCAGTGTAGTTCAGACATGACCCACAACACTTGAAAGCAGCCCATGGTGCTTCAGAGATTTAAGGCTGCCGTGTAAAGTGAGAGGAAGCAGCTGGTGTTATTTTAAACATATGAAGGGTGACGGCAACACCCAGCTCTGAAGGATTCATTTTTTTTATTCATGCAGCCATTTCCTGGTAAGAGCAAGTCTTGTTTGTGACAATTCAATGTAACATTTGTATTATTTTGTTCTGATATAATTTGAACAGAACTTGAAACTCTGTTACTGTAAGGTGATTCAATATCATAGCAATCCTACACATTGAAGACATTATGATGTCTTCAATGTGTAGGAATGTGATGGAAAAAACCTACTGTTGTAGTTTTGATAAGTAACCCCTTGTTGAACCAGATTGTTGTGTTTTGATCAAAACTGCAGGAGAACAAGATGTTTAGTCTCTGGGGTTTGGTGGCGTTTCTGTGTCTTCATCAGAGAACGTTCTGCAGTGGTGAGAGTCATTCATATTATTCCCTGTTTAAATCATACATCACTAATAATAATCAATGTCTGCTTTGTTGCAAAACATATGAGCACCTTAAAGACAAGTTGAAAATGTGAGATCAAGATGCCACCTCCCCACCTGGAGGGCAAAAACTACCACTGGTTTTACTGTCAACATAACACACTAAGTTTTAATTATAAAAGAAAAGGACATGCAGTACTGTGCTGCTAATTGTCAACACTACAACAAGACAACAAGGACCAATGGTATCACAAAAAGTTTTAATTTAAAAAAAATAGCAAGGGAGAGGGAAGTAGGTCAGTTATGCTAGCTTGACTTTGACGATTTTAACATGTAGATGTGATGCAGAATTCTGTGTTTCAGTTCAGTTAAAAAAATAAGTCAATCTACACACCAACTCTGACAGATCACCAGTTGAGCAGGTGTTTAAATTGGCTAATCAACCACCTCTGTGTTCAGAAGATTACTTATTAATAATCTTCAAACAAGTATCAAGTCTGAAGACATACTAACAGACTGAATGTTCTGTTCTTTGCATGTTTTTTGGATGTTGAATTCTAAGATACTAGTGGTAACTGAGTATTAGATGCTGAATTCCGTTTCTGTATCTTGGACACATTTAGTCATTCTAAGAGCAAATGTAGGTAAATCTTCTCTACATGTCTGAGTCCTTGGAGTCATTGCTCTCCTGCAGGCAGAGCACAGCTTCTTCCATCCAATTCTTTATGTATTTTGTTTTAAACAGCAAGTGCACAGAGTTGCAATCTACAGAGTCAAGTGGAGACAATAATGTTTGTTGTTGAAAATAATCAATTTCAGCAAAACATAACTAAAGTCAGCTAGTATATGGTCTGGTGACTTTGGTGAAAAGGCTGGTGTTTCTGCACTACATCTCTAATAGTGTTAGAAACAGAGGCAGGTGAATGTACACAATGTTAATGTACACATAGTTAAGTTTTTTAGGATACTTTAACATTTCAATTCAAATGAAAAGGTGATTCCTTCAGAAAAACATTAGAGACCTAGTCTTGTCCAGTAGGCCACATTTCTCTAAATGCTAAAATGCAGCCATCTCTAAAATTTCCCTGGAAACAAATGTTTCCCCATAGTCATTTATACATCACAGACTTATGGTGCCTAAGATAACAACTTTTTGTAAAGCACAGCTTCACACTTGTTCTTTTAGCCCAAAGTCGGTCCTGGATGGCCGGCATCCTGCATGTTTTAGTTCTCTCCCTGGTTTAACGCACCCGTATCAAATGATGAAGGCCTAAGAAGAACATTGACATGCTGAAAAGGTTCTTGGTACTACCAGGGAGAGAACTAAAACTTGCAGGATGTCGGCCCTCGAGGACCGACTTTTGACACCCCTGTTTTAGCCCCACTTCCTTCTGTTCCACCCACTGAGAATCTCTAAAAAAAATTTAATAGGATCCAGTTGTTGCTGTACTTTGCAGGGCAAGTTGCAGCAGTGACATTGACACTATGACACGTTGAGTCTGAATGATCTCCCCAGTTCCTGTGTTGTGCCTGACCAGTTGCTACCAGTGTCTGAGCTCCCTGCCTTGTTGCTCACCTGTGCTGCCTGGACTTCTGTATACCTTGTTTATCATCATTAAGTCAACATTATCACTACAACCTGGGGTCAATCACGTCTCTCGCCACCAAACACCCCACTTCATGACAGCCTTTGTGTTCTTTTGGGTGAGGAGTTGTTCTGGTTATGGAACTCCCCCAAAGAGTTATTATTGCCCAGTTGCTCTTTCATATTGTGGAACTCTGACCTTTACTGAGGTGGTGAGACCAGCAGAGCTTTAGATGTTGTTCTGTGACTCAACAATTCATTTGTTGATGAGCTTTTGAATTCATTGCCTACTCCTGAGAAGGTTCTTCACTGTTTCATGTTTTTCCTGTTTGTGGATAATGGCTCTGACTGTGATTCTCTGGAGTCCAAATGTCTTATAAATGGCTTTGTGGCCTTTTTCAAACTTGGGGCCACAAGTTTGAAAATGTTAGATGTTGGTGACTTTATTTCGCATCTGTTCTTGAATTTCCTTAGAATGACAGATGTGTGTGATCTTTATGGTACTTCTTGTTAGCAGGTTATAACAAATTCATTTTTTGATTCTTGGGATACTGAAGTGTTTACAGGGTTTACCAACATATTATAGGTCATTTTTTACTCAGAATAAAAACTTTTTCATTGGCATGCAAACAACTTTAATGAAACTCTGCCATAAATTAAGAGCCAGTTCATTTCTTTGTTAATGTACAAACTAAGGTAAGTATACATATAACATGGAGTGATCATTTTAAACTAAATGGACATACTTGTTTTATGTACATTTTGTTGTATGATTGTGTCATCTTCTGATTCTATTTGTTCATACCTCTTACACACCATTTTTTGCAAAATTTTATGCCATTCTCTCCTTGTGTTTTCTTGTTTGTGTCCAGCCTTTCAAACTTCACGGGTGGAGGTGGAGTATGGGGAACCTGCTGTACTGCACTGTTACAGCTCAGTCTTGGAAGAAAAAGGGGTGGTGCACTGGGAGCTAAGAGGAGAGGATGTGATAATTCTACGAGAAGGAGAAGCACAAGTTTCAGAAAAATTTAAGGTCAGGTTCTTGACTACATTAAAAATGAGTCTGACTACATATGAGACAGTTTGAGGCATACTGAATCTCTCTCTCTCTCTCTCAAAATTATACATAATTATACCAACATATTACTGTATATACTGTTCACTGTATATGTATATATATACAGTGAACCCTCGTTTTTCGCGGGGGTTACGTTCCAAAAAGAACCCGTGATAGGTAGTTGGTAGTTGTTGTCGCTCTTTTTTCTTCTGGGCAAAAAGATTGTTGAAATTGCAAGAGAATTTACAAACTTAAATTTGGCAAGCTGTTTTACGTACGTATACATTTTAAACCACGATTGACACACAGGTAGAGAAGAAGCGGAGAGACTGTTTAACCAATCAGAAATGCACGATGCAAATCCGTGAAGCAGAGAGACCGCGAAAGCTGTACCGCGATATAGCGAGGGTTCATTGTATATATATATATATAAATTCTTTTTACATTACACACCCACCCCCATATATATATATATATATATATATATATATATATGTATATATATATATATATATATATATAAGATAAGATTTATTTATTTGTCATTGTCATCAACAGATTACAACGAGATTGAGATATGCTTGACTCAAGTTAAAATGCAGGTTATGTATATATACATAATATACAATATACATACATAAAAAAGATAAAGAAATAAATAGTACAAAATGAGAAATAAATAGACATCAGAAGATGGTTGCAGCGCCTGGAGGTGTCGCAACATAATTTACATTTTTAACAAAGTGGTGTCAAGAGCAGAAGTTCTTATGCCTTTGAATTTAGTGCCATGATTGCCATCGGGTAAAAACTGTTTTTTAGGCGATTTGTCCTGGTTTATATATATGTAAAACGTAATCTTTTTACATTACTTTTGTAATGTTAAAAGAATTGACCCATGTACTGAACTCTGTGAACCCTGGAGTATTAAGATTTATCATTACATGAAATAAATCCCTACATGTTTAAGCCTTTCTAATAGACTATTGTGATCGTCTCTGTCTGAGATCTAACAGAACACACACAAACGGAAATCCATTATCCGAGGCCATGACAATACATAGTGACTTTAACCAGTGTAATGAGTTCTGAAACCAGAGTGTCTCAGCTAATGAGAATCAACTCACCTCAGCATTCTAAATGCTTGCAGTACCTACAATATTTTCAATATTTCACCTTCTAAATATTAAGGTTTGAATAATATTATGAGAATGTAGCCTCCTGGAAGTACATTTTTTAAATGTACAATCCATTCAACAATTAGCAAACAAAATAAACTATATGCAGTCACAAAACTAGTCTATCTTTGACTAGGGCGCAGGGGCTAAACACACAGCCCACATAAGGAGGCCTTAGTCCTCAGCCTGGCTGTCGAAGGTTCGATTCCCGGCTTGGTGACCTTTGTCGCATGTCTTCCCTTGCTCTCATTACCCTACTTTCCTGTCATAGCACTTTCAAATAACGGCCACTAGAGCCCCCCAAAAAGCTTTAAAAAATATTTGACTAGATTACATATTTCAAATATGGCGCAAACCATGACTGCATTTGAAAGCTGTAACAGAGCCAGCAGGGTGAACAGCAGACAAATTTGAGGAGTAATTGTTTTCAAATATTTCTGATCTATATCCCAGGGTCGGGTTGAGCTGCCTTCAGAGGAGCAGATCAGGGAAGGGAACTGGTCTATAGTCCTCAGAGAAACCAGACTCAGAGATGCTGATATGTATGAGTGCATCTTTGGAGGAGCAACTACAATATCAACTGTCTGGCTCTCAGTCAGTGGTGAGTTGGATGATTTTACTAAAAATGAAAAAAATAATTTATATATATGTATATATATAAAATCAAGGGTAAATAACGGTAGCAGTGCATAAGCACAGATGTTTCCTTTGGTGCTGATGAAGCCCTCGCTTAAGAAAGTTTCGATATCTTTCACACAACATGATAGTGGCTAAAGGGATTAGCAAATCCTTGTCTCCTCTCCCTTACCTTCTGACTTAGCAAAAGAAGGTGGAGGCTAATACCTTCTTATTTCCAGCATTTAGCAAACCCAGCTATGGGCAATATAATGGTGCTGTAGTTACGTGTGATGAGGTTTCCTTTTAAAGTTAGTTTATCAGAGATGTTTTTTGCTCAAGCACAGCTCCAAAAATGTTAATATTGTGAAACAGCTTGATATTTTTCAGAAAAAATAACTGGATTGTTACCCTGTTGGCTACATGGACTACTGTGGTTTGCTTTGGTAGAAAAAAGGAGTTGCATTTGGATAATAAAAGCCATGCGCCACAGATTTGATTTACATTTAGCGATGAATTCATATTTTTTTAAGTTATAAGTAAGTGTTCTCTTACCTGTGATTGAAAAATGTTGTATTACCATGACCTTTTTGGAAAATTAAGTAAGACCTTGTAGATGGTGGAAACAGATGTATCATAATTAGTAATTTTATAACAATACATTTTATTTGTGTGGCACTTTTCCTGGGGAATGTGGTGTGTGAGCAAAATGGAAGCCCGACATCCGTAAGCCATCATCTTCAAAGTGACAAGAAATTAATTCTTGAAATATTTTATTTTGTGTACTGCATCTATTTCACTTTCTGAAACGAGTGACAAAAAATATTGAACATTTTCTTAGTATTCTAATGTTTGGAGTGGTACCTGAAGAAAATTCTAATGATACAATCATTGTCTTTTCTCTTCATGTGCTGACATGCCTCTGCCCTTTTGCTCGGCTTCTCATACAAGAGCCCCAAGTCGACCCGTTCATCACTGCATTTGAGGGCACTGAGGTGGACCTGGCATGCTTCATTAAACCTGAGAGAGAACACATAAAGCGTTTTTATTGGACTATGAATGGCAGATTTCTCATTCAACATGACCACGTATGGTATTCTCCAGATGGCAGCTCATACATGTTTACTTATCTTTATTTGATCCTTTGGATCCTTTAACATACAATGAGGAAAAAGGAACAAATGGAAAATCAGCTAAATTTAGCACAAGCTAATAACCAAACCATCAAATAATATTAGTTAACTTATTCCAGATGCACAATATAGCAATCCTCGAAAGACAAGTGAAAATATGGGGTCTATAAGATCCAAGTGGTAAAAGTCAATTAGTTGGGGGCAAAATCTTTGCCTATCCATTGCCTTTAAATATAACAAAATATACATCTTCCTTTCTTTCTAAGCTATAGAACTGCACTGTTTCTTATTTAAGAAACATCTAATCTTCATTTATACCACATGTATTATGTTGGATGATCAGTATTTCTTTTCTATCTCCAGCAAACCCTTAGCGTAATGATGTACCGGTACAAGTTTCCTAAATCAATGAAATTTAATGAAGAAGAGTTTCATCTTTATTTGAGACCAACTAGGAATGAAAGTGGGAAGTACCAGTGTTGGTATACAACTGGGTAAGAGTCATCAACTCATTTGGTTTGTTGTTTTCATTAACAACAATAACAAAATTGTTTTGTCATGTTGTTGCGCAACACCTCCCCCCCTCCTTTCTGTCTCTACTCTCTCACTCTCGTACTTCCTCTTCTGAGAGGGGAGATGTGCTACCAGCTCTCCTTCTAACGGGTTAATTGAGTTTCCTAAATCTGCTGGGATTTACCCTGTCCAGAACTGAAGTAAACTCTGTTTAAGCTGGTTTCGAGAAACGATTCGCCTGGTTATCTGACGGCCTACATCCAGGTGTCCCACCCTTCTTCCCCCTGTGAATTAGCCAGACTGAGCAGCCTACAGCCAACTAGTTTCACAGAGCACACCTGTTAACGGTCGCTCGTTCTCTATTTTACAACTTGCATTTGTTATTGAACCAGGTAGGTTTTAGTGACTCGGGCGAGTCCCAAGGATGATGTTTTACATATGGGCTACCAGCAACCTAAAAACATTTTCCACTTTTTCCTCTCCAGAATCAAACATCACAGCTATTTTACAACCATCAAAGAACTTTAAGGTGACTCATTAACTGAATGTCCACAACATCTTTAGATTTTCTTTATGCTAAATATTTTATTAGTAAGGCATTTTTGCAAGGGTCAGTACAGCTTCATTCAGTAGCAGAAATAATCAAATAAGTAAATCAATCATCTAGTCTATCTTTCCCTACTGCTGACACTGAGAACTAAAAAAGGGAACCTTTGAGAGAGACGGACGGAGTTTGGCGTTTCGAACCCCAGACCTGACTTGATGATGAAGAAGGTGCTGCAGCAGGAGGAAGATGTTGATCGGCGAAGGCAGGGATCTCTGTAGGTCTGATGAGCTTCTTCTCCGCATGGATGGTGAGGTCACACAGGACTTGGTGCTGGCAGGAAAAAAGGCACCAGTTCTTCGTCTTTGTCTTTGCCTTTGTCTTCATCTTTGTCTTTGGGGTCTGAACCCAGCCGATGAGAGAAGTGCGATTCGAAGCCACAGATTGTGGGCCAGACGGGTTGGTCCCCATGCATGCACAGGACAGTCTTCGGCTCTGTGGCCCCGGCTCTTCTTCAGCTGCAGAGTTCTTTGTCCATCTCGATCTTGGCTCGAAGCTGCCCGGAGGATCCAACAAAAGGTTCCTCTTTTGCACCCACCTTTTATAGGGTTTATCCACCCTTTTGGTGCGTTTTCATTGGCTGTCTGCTTAGACAGATGATCTCATATCCATCACTGTCTTAAGAGACATCATGTCATGATGTCTGTGCTAATGTCTTAGGGTTGCTCAACCTCCTGTGTCTGTTGCCTGCACGACATTTTCTAAATAAAGCATTGATCATCTCTGCTCTCCTGTTAGTTCCCCTTTTTCCCTTCCTTTCACCTTTCACCTACCATCTACCTCCAACATATCAGTGATGTTTAATTGCAGTTACACCTTTTTACACCATTTCAAGTTCAATGTCAAAATCACATTTATATTACATTTATTTTCTTCAGCTTCTCTGATTTAGCATTCATTTATGATTTTATAACCATAACTTATTAATTATACTTATTATAATCTTAATGTGAGTTATTACAGATGTTTTTCTGAAAAGAAACCAAGAATAATCCATGATTCTAATTATTTAATACCAAAGTTACAGTTACTTGTTTTTCTTGTAAGTGTTCTCACAAATGTAAGTGTAAGTATTATTACAAGTAAACCAATATTAATATAAGTATTTTACTTTGAATCTTATCCAATTACTAATAATGTTTAGATTTCATTCTTTAAAACTTTCATGCTTTAAACTAAGAAATAGTCTCAGCTATTTTTATAAATCTGCAGGCTGGAAACTTACTTCCTCTTTTTCCAGGAAACCTGCTTTTCTTGTTTAATGACTCTCTCTGACTGACTATGATTTCTTATGATTAGATAGAAAAAAGTAGAATTAAAGCAAAGTTTGCATGAGACAAAAACAACACACACAACCAGATTTATTTTATTGACACTTAAGTCTACTGTTGGGCCTAGATGTCACTTGAGTGATTCATTTTAAAGATAACTTTATTTATTATTACTGTTAAACTAAAATCTCCAGCATGGGGAAGTGGGATGAGCTCGGATTTTCTTGACAGTCAACACCCATTGTTTCATGTCAATAACAAGAAGATGACAACTAAAACATGATGAAATATCTGAGTTTATATAGACGAAACATTTTGGTGGTCAGTCAGACATCCAAAATGTTTGACATTTCTGCCTGTTGTGCTGCTTTTCCACCTGGTTTTTCTTATCAAAGGCTTCTGCCTCAGTGAACCCAGCAAATTAGTCAGAAGCTGCATTTCCATCACAAATTTATGCACCTCTTTGTTCATATTCCACTTGTCAAAAAACATAATTTTGCAAATGTGGTTTTTCCATTAAATAAAATGAAATTAAAATCACACACGAATAAGCTTGTTCAGGTTGTAAATCATTATAAATGATGGCAACGACAGATGTAAACAGTAATATGAAATATATTCATAATTCAGCTGTTGTGCTTATTGTCTGTCAGCCATCAGAGGAGACGTCAACATCTTATTCAGGCGTTGGAACAACAAACTTTTTATAAACTTTATGATGCTGTTAAACAGAGAAAAATAAATCTCCTCTTCCTCCTACTTTGTTGTTTTCATCAGTTGTAACATCACATAACTCTTATGATGTGAAAACAGTGTTTCCATTTCAGTATAGCAAAATACATCTAATTTGATATGAACAAAAAAACCACCTCATCCTAATGCAAGAAACGAAAAACGTTTTTCAAAATTAGTGTGTTTCTATTGAGTAAATGTATTTTTGTAATTTTGCTTTACACAACTCTGTGGTTAATAGAAACAAAGCTATTGACTTATAGCAATGAACACTAAGCAACAGTGAACATGTTTAGTGTTGTTAACTTGGTAACAAGTCAACAACAACAGGAAGAAAACTCCAGCAGAACCTGAACCGGGCTCAACCTCATAAACATTTGCTGCAACTGAAAAGACAAAAGCAACAGCAATAAATAAAAAACAAAACACAGCAGCACTGATCTAAGAGTACATTCTGGATTGTACTCCATCTTGATAAAAGAATCAAAAATAATATCTTCAATTAATTAATTTAAGATAAATTAATTTGTGTCTATGAAGTTTATTTAGGAAGTCCTGGCTACACTGTTACGTTACTGCAGATTGGCTTCTTATTTCATGCATGATATTTGTAGTCTCTTTCAGTAGTAGGACATCTTCCCTGTTCTAATAGTACACTGGGGTGAAGATAATTGCTATAAAACCTTATAAAATTGTGAAAATAATGTTCACTGACAACTTTTATTTATTTATTTTTTTCATTTTTAGGGAGTCTGACAGTCCTAAACTTGCATTACCAGAAAGCTACACACTAACTGTGGTTGGGTTAACCATTGATCCTGGTAATCTTCATTCCTTTAAAACGACTACAGACGTTCTCCCCCCTTCAGAAACAGCGTTTGACATGGAAGAGACGAATAAAAATGTCTGGGGGAGCTCTGTTATATTTTTGCTAGATGTGACGACTGCTGCTGGGACTTCAGATACACCTACTGATCATCTACCAGTTACTTTGGAAATGTCCACTCAGATAATGGAAGGTGAGGATCTGAAGAGAACATGGCCCTTTAAATGCGTTGTGACAGAATAGAACCAGTTGTTGAGTGCTATAAATAACCCATGAACATAGATGAAAATTGGAATTTTAACAGATCTTTGCCTTTTCACACAGCTACAGAATCTGTTGAGACATCCTCAATAGAACAAACCAGAACATCCCAAGAGATGGTGACCCTCCTTTCAGATGAGGCGAATGCTGTTGAAGCCACTGGATTCCAAACTGAGCTTCCTGGTCTACTGGAAGACTCCACCCAGCTGATTCAAGGTAGAATAACAGAATGAATGCATGTAGGCTTTATTAGCTTCAACCTGGCCCTGCTGTCCAGTAAGATAATTTATGCATTTCTCTGTAATTCTATAGTAGGGGTAACATATTTAGAATCACTATATAGAGGCAGCCTCAGTTTGGTCACTAACATATATCTGTATATATTTCAGGAGGTTCTGCATCCATTCGAACAATCAGAATGAGTGTAATGACTGTTTCAATAATATAGTATTTCTAAATAAAGTTGTCTCATGGTTCAACTTTCCCTGTACACAGGGATATTTCTAAAAACCAACCTTCCCCCTCACACACACTGTCCATCCCTCCCCTCCACTCACTTGCCTTCTTTCAAAAATAAATCACTTTTTCGCATCAAGTGTATTTTACTTGTGCACAATTCATGGGAACATTTTTTTTGTAATTGTTACAAATTGTAGTTAAAATTTTCTTTCTAGTGGGTTTGGGAAGTGAACATTAACATCTGGAGAAAAAAACACTCTAGAACTTAATCCTTGTTCCAGAATCATAGCTGAGCCACTGGCTTAACTTTCCCCAAAACTCCATTTCAACTTTATTTGTGCCCACAGCTAAAATGCTCAGTGTTGTAGTGTTGCTTTGACATGGCACAACTGATACAAAAAACTAATTTTGAAATATTTATTATGGTCCAAACAGAATTATAAAACTTATGTCCAGCGGTGAAAGTAATTTTAAATTCTTGCCAGTAATACGACAAAAATGTTTTCAATCTCTTGTTTAAATCTCATCTCATCTTATTTTTATGAATTCAATATCTTGTATCGTCTCTTCTTATTAGATGAATCTACAGTTTCACTACTGGTCATGATCTGTCTTTTGCTCAGGAAACTGATTTTGATTTTACTCTGTTTCTGTTTTGTGCTTCCAGATGATGGGCATCTTCTTCCCAGTGATCTTGCCAACACACAGCAGACGGAGCCTGTTGAGGAAAAAGAGACATTTTCAGATAAGGGTCAGTGACATCATCTGAATAAATGTTGGAATTAAGGATGGAGAAAAATTCTGACTTGTTTCCTTCTTTACTGCAGACAACCTGGTTGCAACTTGGAGTGTTTTCCAGCTTGGGGATTTCCCATGGGTTCGGATTGGAATTATTGGTGGAGTTCTGCTGATCACAGTCGTGGTTCTGTGTGTTCTCAGAGCTCTCCACCATATTTAGTTCACAGGAGGGGACATGGATCACCGCTTACAATGTTCAGTTTAGTTAGGGATGAATCAGTAGATCAGTGGCCACGGCAACCAACACATCATCTGCATGGGAATATTTGGGAACTGCAGAAACGATTGTGTGGAATTTCTGAAACACATCGCTCTGTCCGTGTAGCCAACAGAGCAGAAATCAGCAGATTGCTGTTTGGGCTGGACTGCATCTTCACATTTACAAATTCTAATTCTTCTAACAATAGCTGGTGACATAGCAGCTTCTCACTAAAGAGAGTGGAGAAGTCACAGATGATTTGGAAGACCTGGATGATGTGGTGTGTGTGGTTGCTTTGTGACACACCTGTGATTAAAATAAATGAAAATCTTTTTTTCTAATTGCTCTGATGAATTCTTTCAAGTTGCTCATTCCAACTTTTCCCAGTATCCTTATAATCTTCAACGCAGTTTTAAAGTTTTGTTTATTTACAACAATTTTTTAAACTCTAACAGGCGGTACCAAACATGTGAGTATTGGTGTTTTTCCGGGGTAGTAGAGTAGTGAGAGCTAAGCACAATTACTTGCCATAATTTTCATATGTTTATTTGGAAAAACTATTTGATTCATTTTGATTATTAACAGACATACTACAATGAAGACAAGAGTTTAACAGTGGAATCACTTAATTCTATTTTATACAAACCTGTGAAGGTTTTTCTGTCACTGAGGATTTAAAGATAATTTCTGAGGTGCCATTAAAGTTACACTGTAAAACAGTAACAGTGATATTTAGGATTATTTTGCCTGTCATAGAGAAAAAAATGTGGGACTTTTCAAAGTTATATGCTTATAAATGTCAGAGTTCCAAACTCAATATTTAATACATAACATTACATATTTAGTTTATAAATTAAATCCTTAGTTCCAATCTAAATACTTAATTCTGAATTAAGAATTTAGCTTTCAAACTAAATATTTAGTTTACAAACTAAATGTTTTACTCCAAATAATTTATTTTCCTAAGTATTTAGTTCTAAACTAAATATGTGAGCTAATTATTCAGTTTTTTTAGATTATTATGCGGCAAGACTCCTATTATTGTAACCAAAAAAAGGAACTAGAAGGAACTTAGAATCCAGAAAACTTCTTCCAGAACATGAACATTTACTTTTTATTATTTAGAAACTGTGGAGTACGCATTACTTTTACAAATATAGAGCACACTTAGAAAGTCCAGAGAATATCCATCCATCCATCCATCCATCTTCTTCCGCTTATCCGGGGTCGGGTCGCGGGGGTAGCAGCTTCAGAAGGGAGGCCCAGACTTCCCTCTCCCCAGCCACTTCTTCCAGCTCTTCCGGGGGAATCCCGAGGCCAGCCGAGAGACATAGTCCCTCCAGCGTGTCCTGGGTCTTCCCCGGGGCCTCCTCCCTGTGGGACATGCCCGAAACACCTCACCAGGGAGGCGTCCAGGAGGCATCCTGACCAGATGCCCGAGCCACCTCAACTGGCTCCTCTCGATGTGAAGGAGCAGCAGCTCTACTCTGAGTCCCTCTCGGATGACTGAGCTTCTCACCCTATCTCTAAAGGAGAGCCGAGCCACCCTACGGAGAAAACCCATTTCGGCCGCTTGTATCCGCGATCTTGTTCTTTCGGTCATGACCCAAAGCTCATGACCATAGATGAGGGTGGGAACGTAGATCGACCGGTAAATCAAGAGCTTCGCTTTTTGGCTCAGCTGTCTCTTCACCATGACGGGCCGGTACAGCGCCTGCTTGACGGCAGACGCTGCGCCAATCCGCTTGACGGCAGACGCTGCGCCAATCCGCTTGTCGATCTCCCGCTCCCTTCTTTCCTCATTTGTGAACAAGATCCCGAGATACTTGAACTCCTCCACTTGGGGCAGGATACCCCCCCTGACCCGGAGAAGGCACTCTACCCTTTTCCAGCTCAAGAAAATGGCCTCGGATTTGGAGGCACTGATCCCCATCCCGGCCACTTCACACTCGGCTGCGAACCGCTCCAGCGAGAGCTGCAGATCACGACCTGATGAAGCCAAAAGGACCACATCATCTGCAAAAGCAGAGACAAAATCCTAAGGCCACCAAATCAGATCCCCTCAACACCTTGGCTGCGCCTAGAAATTCTGTCCATGAAAGTGATGAACAGAATCGGTGACAAAGGGCAGCCCTGGCGGAGTCCAACTCTCACTGGAAACGAGCCCGACTTACTGCCATCAATGCGGACCAGACTCCGACACCAGTCATACAGGGACCTGACAGCCCTTATCAAAGGGCCCGGTACCCCATACTCCCGGAGAAACCCTCCACAGGGCTCCCTGAGGGACACGGTCGAACGCCTTCTCCAAGTCCACAAAATACATGTAGACTGGTTGGGCGAACTCCCATGCACCCTCCAGGACCCTGCCGAGGGTGTAGAGCTGGTCCAGTGTTCCACGACCAGGACGAAAACCACACTGCTCTTCCTGAATCCGAGGTTCGACTATCCAATGGACCCTCCTCTCCAGGACCCCTGAATAGACCTTACCAGTGTGACCACTCTATAATTGGAGCACACCCTCAGGTCCCCCTTTTGGAACAGGGGGACCACCACCCCAGTCTGCCAATCCAGGGAAACTGCCCCCGATATCCATGCGATATTGCAGAGTCGTGTCAGCCAACACAACCCCACAACATCCAGACCCTTAAGGATCTCCGGGAGGATCTCATCCACCCCCGGAGCCTTGCCACCGAGGAGCTTTTTAACCACCTCGGCGACCTCGTCCCCAGAGATTGGAGAGCCCAACCCAGAGTCCCCAGGCTGTGTGAAAAATACATGAATTATTTATAAAATAGCAGTTTTGTTCAACCCTGTAACAACATACCAATCCCTCCTTTTTATAAATAATGGTTCAGTCCAATTTCCTCAGCACCCTGGAAGTGACATCACTTAAGTCTCTTCCTGGTCACACTGTAAAGAGATTTCAGTGATAATATAGTTTCTTGCCTATATTTGATTATTTTTTTCCATAGATCGTCATCGTCAAGTTCAACCTTTCAACACCGTTACACATGTAAATGATATTTATTGTTTGGGGGAAAGTAAAGAATAGTCTATGAAACATGTATTAATTTCTTGTTTTCATCATATCATATGTTGCTCCATACCCTAGCTGATGTGGACTTATGGCAGCTTTTAGTGAAAATCGTCAACCCTGTAACAAAAACTGTTTTTTGTTACGAGGTTGAATGTGTTCAACCCCGTTACAGTCTAGTCAACTTTTACACTGGATTCAACTCCGTTACTTGACACATTGTTGTGATTTTTTTTTATAATTACAGCAAATATTAGACTAATATTTGTTGGACTGTATGCAAAGTTTAAGATTGAGTGAAAAACATAAAAAAGCCTGATTACCAAATGTTTATTTTAAAGTGTATTTTCATGATTTATGAAAAGCGCTTTTACATCAAGTTGCCATATTCCACTTATCAGTCTAATTGTTATGATTCAAAATCAAATAAAATCTATTTACAATTAGTTATTTTAATAAAGGTACATGTGACCTCAAAGGAACTGGAAGAATTAGTTTAATTATAGAGTTATACTCATAGAGGAATCAAATTTATATCACGTAGAGCACTTCTGGATAGATGCAAACTACATCTTGTTGCTTGTACTTGTGACAGTGCAATGACAATAAAGTTGAATTCTATTCTATTCTATTCTAAATTGTCCCTGTACAGGGTTGAATTTAAAGCAACCTCAGTGACAAAGAAATACTGTTTGGGATTTCATGCATAAGGTGGGGAAACATATTTTCTTGGAGGTTCTAAGAGTCCATCAATAGATGCAGTGATCAGAAACACAATTTTTCGTGGTATATTTTTTAGTAACCTGAGAGCCCAAAATGTACCGAATTCAGAGAATCACCCAACTACATTTTAGACTCCTGTTCTTCCAACCCAGAACAGGAATTAGACCAGAGGATACTTACTTATACTCATCTACCAACCCTGAAGAGCAGATTGACCACAGGTGCGCAGGATGACAACACACCACTCCAGAGAGAGGTGGGTCTGGCGCCATCTGGTGGCTAGATGGTGAGAAGCAGCAAGCAGACTCCCACAAGGAAAACAAAGAACCCCGGAACACAACAGTACCCCCCCTTCAACGGTCACCACCTGGCGGCCGAGATGAAGAGGAGGGAAGCGACGAGCGGTAGTCCATGATGAGGGAAGGATCTAAAATAAAAGAGCCAGGGACCCAAGAGCGATCCTCCGGACCGTAGCCCTCCCAATCGACGAGGTATTGCCAACCACGACCTCGTCGACGGGAGTCAACGATCCGGTGGACAGAGTAGGCATAATGGCCATCAACGTCTCGGGGGGGAGAAGGGGGCTCGGTAGGAGGGCAGAGCGTGCTGGTCTGGACGGGCTTTATCTGAGAAACGTGGAAAGTGAGATGAACTCGGAGGGAGGCTGGCAGACGGAGGCGAACAGCGGAGGGATTAATAATGGATTCGACCTCAAAGGGGCCGACAAAACGGGGAGACAATTTCTTGGACATTGACTTTAAAGGAATATCTCGGGACAATAACCACACCTTCTGGCCGGGAGTGTAGGTGGGAGCCGGAACCCTCTTACGGTCTGCCTGTCGTTTGTTTTGTTCGGCTGTGCTGTTAAGGTTGTGAATTGTGGACTTCCAAATGTTCTGGCAACGACGGATATGGTGGCGGACTGAGGTTACCGAGATGTCTTCCTCTTCGGACGGACGTAGCGGGGGTTGATAACCTATGGAGGCTTCGAAAGGGGACAAACCAGTTGCGGCAGAGATAAGGCTGTTATGGGCGTACTCGACCCATGGGAGGTACTGACTCCAATCTGACGGATTGGAGGAGGTGAAGCAGCGGAGAGTAGTCTCTAAATCTTGATTAAGTCTCTCGGTTTGGCCATTTGTCTGGGGATGGAAACCAGAAGTGAGAGAAACCTTTTGTCAGGAAGTGCGGGTGTGAGGTGGTGAGGTAGAGGCAGCGGACCCAGGTATGAGGAATATGGTGATTTTAATGAAGAAAACCAGGCAAAACTACGAACAGCAGGCACAAAGAAACACTGACGACAAGGAAGCTAACATTGACGAGGACCCGACGAGGAACAAGGAACACAGGTGGAGTTAAATACACGGGAGGGTAATTACAGAAACGAGACACACCTGGGAACAATCAAGGGGAGGACAGGACAACGAAGAGACTTAAGGACACAGAAAACTCTAAATAAACACAGAAAAACACAGATCCTGACAGTACCCCCCCCTCAAGGGCGGCTACCAGACGCCCACAAAACAAAAACACAACAAGGGTGGGCGGAGGGGCGCCGGACGGGGGGCCAGAGTCCAAAATAACAAAAAACAACCCACCATTGTGGGCGGAAACACAGGAAGGGCCAAGAGTCCAAAAAGAAACAAAAAACTACCCACAGGGTGGGCGGAGGCAAAGGAGGCGGGAACCACGGCGGCGGGACCCCAGGAGGTGGTCCAGCGGCCGTCCGCGGCCCTGGAGGTGGCGATGATGAGCCCCGGGGGCCGCCCACAGACGGCGACGACGAGCCCCCCGAGGCAGGGTCTCTGGTGGAGAACATGGGGTCTCAGTTGGAACACAGGGGGTCTGGGTCTCGGGAGGAACAGATAGGAACTGGGTCTCGGTCGGAGCACAGGGGGTCTCGGTCGGAGCACAGGGGGCCTCGGTCTCGGGTGGAACACTGGGGGTCAGGGTCTTGGACGGAACACTGGGGGTCAGGGTCTCGGACGGAACGCAGAGGGTCTCGGTCTCGGACGGAGCGCAGAGGGTCAGGGTCTCGGGTGGAACGCAGAGGGTCAGGGTCTCGGGTGGAACACTGGGGGTCAGGGTCTCGGACGGAACACTGGGGGTCAGGGTCTCGGACGGAACGCAGAGGGTCTCGGTCTCGGACGGAACGCAGAGGGTCTCGGTCTCGGACGGAACGCAGAGGGTCAGGGTCTCGGGTGGAACGCAGAGGGTCAGGGTCTCGGGTAGAACGCAGAGGGTCAGGGTCTCGGGTGGAACGCAGAGGGTCAGGGTCGGAATGCAGAGGGTCAGAGTCGGAACGCAGGGAGTCTCGGTAAGAACACAGGGGGTCTCGGTCGGAACACTGGGAGTCTCGGTCGGAACACTGGGAGTCTCGGTCGGAACACTGGGAGTCTCGGTCGGAACACTGGGGGTCTGGGTCTCGGAAGGAACACTGGGGGTCTCGGAAGGAACACCGGGAGTCTTGGAAGGAACACAGAGGGTCTCGGTCTCGGACGGAACGCAGATGGTCAGGGTCTCGGGTGGAACGCAGAGGGTCAGGGTCTCGGGTGGAACGCAGAGGGTCAGGGTCGGAACGCAGAGGGTCAGAGTCGGAACGCAGGGAGTCTCGGTAAGAACACAGGGGGTCTCGGTCGGAACACTGGGAGTCTCGGTCGGAACACTGGGAGTCTCGGTCGGAACACTGGGGGTCTGGGTCTCGGAAGGAACACTGGGGGTCTCGGAAGGAACACTGGGAGTCTCGGAAGGAACACTGGGAGTCTCGGAAGGAACGCCGGCTGGAACGCCGGCTGACTCGGCCTCGGGTGCGCCGGCTGGAACGCCGGCTGACTCGGCCTCGGGTGCGCCGGCTGGAACGCCGGCTGACTCGGCCTCGGGTGCGCCGGCTGGAACGCCGGCTGACTCGGCCTCGGGTGCGCCGGCTGGAACGCCGGCTGACTCGGCCTCGGGTGCGCCAGAGCGAAGCCTTGGAACCGGCTGCAGAGGCGAGCCGCAGCGAAGCCGGGGAACCGGCTGCGGAGGCGAACCGCAGCGAAGCCTTGGAACCGGCTGCGGGGGCGAGCAGCAGCGAAGCCTTGGAACCGGCTGCGGGGGCGAGCCGCAGCGAAGCCTGGGAACCGGCTGCGGGGGCGAGCCGCAGCGAAGCCTGGGAACCGGCTGCGGGGGCGAGCCGCAGCGAAGCCTTGGGACCGGCTGCGGCTCCGGAAGGCGACGAGGGGCTGGGTGCACCGGCGGCTCACGTCTCTGTCTCCGAGCGGGCAGCGGAGGTGACAGCTCCGGAAGGCGACGAGGGGCTGGCTCCACCGGCGGCTCACGTCGCTGGCTTCCCGGACGAAGGAATCGACGGGGGCCGTATCCGGGGGGTGCTAACACCAGCCTTGTTCCCCGGAAAAGCTCCCGCTGCAGGTCGGCGAGAGCTTCAGCCAGCTCCCTGTCCTCCCTGCCGGACCTCCGCCTCGGGCCTCTCTGCCCTTTAGGAGGTAACCTCACTCCAGCTGGGTCCATTTTAAAGCGAGCCTCACCGTTCGGTATGGCCGGGTCCTTCTGTCAGGAAGTGCGGGTGTGAGGTGGTGAGGTAGAGGCAGCGGACCCAGGTATGAGGAATATGGTGATTTTAATGAAGAAAACCAGGCAAAACTACGAACAGCAGGCACAAAGAAACACTGACGACAAGGAAGCTAACATTGACGAGGACCCGACGAGGAACAAGGAACACAGGTGGAGTTAAATACACGGGAGGGTAATCACAGAAACGAGACACACCTGGGAACAATCAAGGGGAGGACAGGACAACGAAGAGACTTAAGGACACAGAAAACTCTAAATAAACACAGAAAAACACAGATCCTGACACCTTTGCATGAAGTGCAGTACAGAAATTTTTCCACACCCGGGAAATGAATTATTTAGGGCTGCACAGTGGCGCAGTTGGTAGCACTGTTGCCTTGCAGCAAGAAGGTCCTGGGTTCGATTCCCGGCCGGGGTCTTTCTGCATGGAGTTTGCATGTTCTCCCTGTGCATGCGTGGGTTCTCTCCGGGTACTCCGGCTTCCTCCCACAGTCCAAAAACATGACTGTTAGGTTAATTGGTCTATCTAAATTCTCCCTAGGTGTGTGTTTGTGTGTGAATGGTTGTTTGTCCTGTATGTCTTTGTGTTGCCCTGCGACAGACTGGCGACCTGTCCAGGGTGTACCCCGCCTCCCGCCTGGAACGTAGCTGGAGATAGGCACCAGCAACCCTCCCGACCCCATTAGGGACAAGGGTGCACAGAAAATGGATGGATGGATGGATGGATGGATGGAAATGAATTATGGTCCTTGGTCCGATAAGATCTCTAGAGGTATGCCATGCAGGCGGAAAACGTGTTTAATAAGCAACTGGGCAATTTGAAATGCTGTGGGTAGTTTACGGAGGGGAACAAAGTGGCAGGCCTTAGAAAAACGGTCTACAATGGTCAAGATGGTAGTCATCCCCTTAGAGGGTGGCAATCCTGTGACAAAGTCTAAGGAAATATGAGACCACGGGCGTTTGGGAATAGGTAGCGGCTGTAGGAGACCAGATGGAGGTTGGTGAGATGCCTTATTACGTGAGCAGATCGTACAGGCTAAGACATACTCCTTAACATCTTTATGGATTGAAGACCACCAGAATTTACAGTTTACAAGTGCAATGGTACGACTGATACCTGGGTGGCCAGAGAATTTGGAGGCATGAATCCACTGCAGGAAACGGGCACGGACAGAGGTGGGCATGTAAATCTTATTAGGTGGGCACGAGTCGGGAGTGGGTTCAGATAGTTGAGCTTGCCTCATAATGTCTTCAATCTCCCAGGTAACCACTGCAACCATGCAGCTGAGGGGCAGGATAGTGGCAGGAACCTCCTCGGAATCCCCAGGTGAGTGGAGTCGGGAAAGGGCATCCGGCTTGATGTTACGAGACCCTGGACGGTAGGAAATGGAGAGGTTAAATCTGGAGAAGAACAGTGACCAACGTGATTGACGGGGGTTAAGTCTCTTAGCCGACTGCAGGTAAGAGAGGTTCTTGTGATCGGTCCAGACCAGCACCGGATGGTCAGCCCCCTCCAACCAATGCCGCCACTCCTCCAGAGCCAACTTGATGGCCAGAAGCTCTCGATCCCCCACATCATAGTTATGTTCAGGAGGGGACAATCTGCTTGAAAAGAAAGCACAAGGATGAGTTTTGTTGTCTTGGGAGGAGATCTGGGATAGCACGGCTCCAATTCCGGTGTCCGAGGCGTCGACCTCAACAATGAACTGTTTGGACGGGTCTGGCTGAATGAGAATGGGAGCGTTAGCGAAAAGGTTCTTGAGTTGAGTAAAGGAGGCCTCTGCCTCCGGGGTCCAACTGAATGGAATCTAGGTAGAGGTGAGGGCAGTTAGAGGTAGGGCGGTTTGACTGTAATTGCGAATGAATCGGCGATAGAAATTGGCAAAACCCAGGAAGTGCTGGAGTTGTTTACGGGTTTGAGGGGTCGGCCATTCCAATACCGCCCGAATCTTTTCCTCTGTGGGTCTCACCTGTCCGTCCCCAAGTGTGAATCCAAGAAACGACACTGATGATTGGTGGAACTCACATTTCTCAGCTTTGATGTATAACTTGTTCTCCAAAAGACGTTGCAGGACCTGGCGAACATGATGCTTGTGATCGTCTAGAGACTTTGAGTAAATCAAAATATCATCCAGATAAACAAACACGAAAACATTTAGAAAATCCCTCAACACGTCGTTTACGAGGGCCTGGAAAAAGGCTGGAGCATTAGACAACCCAAAAGGCATCACCAGGTACTCAAAGTGACCTATTGGTGTCTTAAATGCTGTCTTCCATTCATCTCCCTTTCTAATACGGAGTAAATGGTAAGCATTTCTCAAGTCAAGCTTTGAAAAAACTGTTGCCCCATGAACAGGTTCAAAGGCAGAGGATAACAGAGGAAGGGGATACTTATTCTTAACTGTTATGTTATTTAACCCTCTGTAATCGATGCAGGGTCTAAGGGAACCATCTTTCTTACCAACAAAAAAGAATCCTGCTCCCAAAGGAGAGGAGGAAGGGCGGATTATGCCGGCTGCCAGAGATTCTTTAATATATTTCTCCATAGTTTCTCTCTCTGGTCGGGAAATGTTGTAAAGACGGCTTGTGGGTAACGGAGCACCGGGTAGGAGATTTATGGCACAATCGTATGGTCGATGTGGGGGTAACGAAAGAGCCTTGGACTTACTGAATACCGGAGTTAGGTCATGATATTCAGGTGGGATGATCGACAGGTCGGTCGGGTCTGCCTCCTGCGGGTCAGCTGAGTGGAGACAAGATAAATGACAGGAGGTGGACCAGGATTCGACATGTCTGTCTGCCCAGTTGATTTGAGGGTTATGTTGCTGGAGCCATTTAAAGCCAAGGATGATGGGAGAGTTGGCCATTGGGAAAACAAAAAAAGAGGTGAGTTCGCTATGATTTCCGGAAATAATTAGATGTAGCGGTCTGGTCTGATGAGTTATTTGAGGTAGGGTGTTCCCATCGATGGCAGTGACTCGAAGAGGGACAGTGAGTGGCTCGGTCTCGATCGACATTTGCTGAAATAATGTACAATCAATAAGGTTTTGTTCACAGCCTGAATCAACAAGAGCAGACAATGGGAATGATTGATTTTTACAGATCAAGGTGGCAGGTAGTGACAGGCGAGGAGAATCTATCCTTTGCAAGTGGTCCGCCAGCCTCCTCACTTCCACTGGCGGACCTGGGAGTTTAAACGGACTGGGCAATGGGCGAGGAAGTGCCCTGGGGATCCGCAATACAGGCAGAGACGAGAGGAGATGCGTCTTTGTCGCTCCTCAGGAGTGAGATGTGTCCGACCCACCTGCATGGGTTCAGGATCCTGAGGAGCCTGCGGAGAAGACATCGCTGGAACAGGTAGAACTCCTCCATGAATCTTAACTAGCGGTTCTCTCTGTCTTCTCTCCCTAGTACGGGACCGGATCCTATTATCAAGGCGAATAGTTAGGCTGATCAAATTTTCTAAAGTCTCTGGTTCATCTAGAGTAGCTAGTTCATCTTTTAGAGCTTCGTTAAGAGCGTTAAAATAAACACTCTTCAATGCGGCTGCATTCCAATCAGTTGCTGCAGCTCTTATTCTAAAATCTATACCAAAATCTGCTACAGTGCGTTGACCCTGTTTAATTCCCATGAGCTTGCGTGAGTTAAATGATTTATCGGAGTCTTGACTGAAAACTTGTTGGAACTCTTTCAAAAACTCGTCAAACGAGCAGTTATAATTTGCAGGGGAAGGAAATCGGGCCTGAGCCCAGTCTAAGGCCCGTCCGGATAACAGGGGCAAAACATACGCGATTTTAGAGCCAACTTGAAGGAAACTCTGAGGGGAGTGGTTGAAAATTATAGAACATTGCAATAAGAAACCTTTACATTTGCTCAGGTCCCCAGAAAATCTCTCAGGAAGCGGTGGTCGAACCTCGGAAAAAGTGGGCTGGACTGATTGGACCGGAGCCGGAACTGGGGCTGGACTTGGAGAAGGAATCTGAGAAACGGAAGGTTTGAGATAATTGATAATCTCAGCTAACTGCCGGTTAGTTTCGACTTGTTGTGAGCTAAGCTCTCTTAAAGCCGTTTCATGTGATTGTAGCTGGGTGTGTTGATCGGATAACGTTCTCCTGATCGCATTTGCTGGGCTTGTTTGATGGCCTGAGTGTTCTGTCATGTTGAGTTTATATTTTCTAGCCACATGCAGAACACGACACAGGAGAGCAATATATAGTGTAAGTGAATTTATTACAACAGCAATGATTGAATGCACTGAAGATAACGGGTCTATCCAGGGGGGGAAAGGCTCACGGAGTGGTCGGCACACTATAAAGAACACAGCAAGAAGACGGTGAGTTCACAGGGTATAGGAGACGGGAGTGATGACAGTCAATTGGAATAATCTTACTTGTTGAACAGGAGTTTGTAGATTTGGAGGGATAACTGCAGTGCTCGGGGTCCTTGTTTCCTTGTGGTCCAGGAGGAACAGCGCTTAGCCACAGAGATCCAGATGGCTGCGAGGGAGTGTTGTCGGAGGGCGGACAGGTAGGTTCAGGCAGAACAGAGACAGAGGAGTGGCACGACTGCCAGTCAGAACATCCAGGAGGAACTTGCGATCAGCCGGAGGAGGTGAGTCTGGAAACTCGGGCAACCAGTGGGTATGTTCCACGGCGTCACGAGGGAGGTCTAGTATAGGAAGCCAGGGGGAATCGTCACGAGGAGAACCCAGGACGTCTCAGGGAAAACACCTGAAGGCAGGAGACAACAAGGAGAATCACTAAGTGATCAGACACCAAGGAGAAAAACAGAGACTAGCTCAAGGGGGCTCAGAGGTACCGTTACTGGCTAACACTCAGGCATCGAAGTACTGGCAGTCAGTTTCTCTTGTACACCTTGCCTGACGAGCAGATTGACCACAGGTGCGCAGGATGACAACACACCACTCCAGAGAGAGGTGGGTCTGGCGCCATCTGGTGGCTAGATGGTGAGAAGCAGCAAGCAGACTCCCACAAGGAAAACAAAGAACCCCGGAACACAACACATAGTTTGGAGAAGACATTTAACCTATCACAGCTTTAACAAAATGTTTCTAAACCAGCCTTGTGTATGTGTAGGTGTGTGCATGAGCGCGTGTGTGTGTGTGCGTGCAGACCCAGTGATTACTTACTTCTTCACTGCTCCTTAGTCTGGCTTATTTTGGCAAAGAGTATATTATTATCTGATAATAAAGCTATTCTTTATTTTATGGCATTCCGGAAAGTTACATTTTAAACAAATTAAGCAAACTAAATGTGTATATTGGGTAAATTATGTCTTTTGATCTAAATTGAAGGTGACGCTTGGTCCATTTAAGATTATCATGAAGGGGATCTGCCCACTTTTGTCTTGGCTCAGTGTGTGTAATCTGAGGTGTGAAACTGAGCTCAAGCTGTGGATTATTGATGAGTCTCAACCTAAGCACGGAGCATGGCCGAAGCGAGAAAGGAGAATTCAGTCCAGTGAAAAGAACCTGCGTCTGTGTGTGTGAATCATGTATGTCTTGACTCCACGGGGAATGCGGATGCTGTGAGCAGGAACTTATGTTCCTGTGGTGCCGTCCTTCCAGTCCTGAAAACTGTGCTGATCAAAATTTGATGAGCAGATCTTAGTAACCTGAGATGTGACAGAAAACATGGTGGATCACTGTGTGCTGGGGTTCCACTACTCCTGAATGGAAGTAAAGGGGTTGTGTGGTCCTCTAACACTGATCATGTAGAATGACAGGAGCAGCAGATTGTGATGAAACCTTTAAAACGCCACATAATTAATTTCAGTCATTTTCCATAACAACAAACTTGGACTTCCTCTGCACCAGAAATATGATGTGTATCATGATTTGGTAAATCCAAACACATTTCCAGACAATTTGTACTAAGGCAACAGTTAGACAACTTATCAAACAGCCGACTGAACACTGAACCTCTGCTTTGTTGCAGATGCCAGAGAGAGAGAAAAAAATTGAGAGGGAGAGAGAAGGGGAGGGGGTAGGAGGGGTGACTCTGCTTTCCCATGTTGCTGCACACAGTGCAATGTGACAGCAGCAGAACTACAGGATCAGCTACTAGAATTTAGGAATGATCATCCAACAGGTCAGACACACGTTTAGTTTCTAAACATTTCTGTTTAAATTTTTAATTCTTATCATATGCTGGGTTTTCTACTTTTGTACATAGACTGGCTAAACTGTGAACAAGTTTCAGTTTTCAGCATTTATGTGTAGACCTCTGATTTCATTTTAAAAACAAAATTCAAGTTAAGTTTTTAATGTTTTGAACAGATAATGAGCCAGGACGCTAAGGTGGGCCCCATATGGGATAAATGAGAGCAAACAATATGGGTCCCAGAAGGTTTTGTCCGTGGTTTCCATGGTGGCCCTACATGGGTTTGTCCAGAGAGATTTTCTATCTGGGCCATTGTTGGCATATTGTTTGCCCTCACCTATCCCATATGGGGCCCACCTAGGTTTGCTGGCTGGGTAACATCAAACTTTTTTAGCCAAAAGTACCAGGTGAGTATAATTAAGTGCTTGATTTATATGTACAATTGAAACCAGATATTTACGTGCGTCGAGTAAAAAGACAAACACATTTTTTTCTTACTGTTAGTCATTAAATCAGACCAAACGTTTCTTGTTCTAGCTTAGTTAGAATTACCAAAATTATTTCTATTTGCTAAATGCCAGAAAACTTGGCAAGAACATTTTTTAGAATTTTTTTGTAACATTTTTTGTAACTTCTCAGCAAAAGGGGTATATTTAAATTTAATTAGTTGGTTTATTTGTACAAGTGCAGCCTTTAAGCATAGTATTCAAAATGTTTAATACTATATGAGAACTATTTAGCTCCTGTAGTTAAATAGTTTAGCTATTGGAGCATGTATAGATTAGAGTAAAAGTCAAAGAAATGCAAAGCCATGCACCCAAACGATTATTCGGTTCATTGTTGCAGTGGAATGTTGTATCATCATTTTACGCTTCGGATCTAGATAGTAGGATCTAGACTTCTGCATGAAACTCAGTGTGGGAAACAAGCAAATGTTCTGTTGCGATTCTGTAGATGATTCAACTTGCAGAGATGACCCGGTGCTGCTCTGGCTCAGTGTTGAGGTCAAGAGTGAAGGTGACAGGGATTTGAGAAGATTAGTCGGCTTAGGCAGCTTTTCAAAAAGTGAATGCAGTGAAACACAATGGAGTGTTTCACTCAAAGCAGTATCCACATCAGCTTTAACCGTCCCCCAAAGAGGCACAGGCTGAATATTCACACTGCAACTGAAGATGAACAGTGGTGGAACAGCAAACCCAGTTTGCCTCTGTTTTATAGAGCATAAAAGGTATTAATTGCATTAGTTACAAAAGGTGAACTAATGCACCTTTTGCATTAGTTCACCTTTTGCATTCACCTAATGCTAAAGGTGAACTAATGTATTAATAAAATAATGAATTATTTGAAAAATTATTTAAAATAAAGTAAAAATAGTCAGTTGATGTGGCTAGGGCATCTGGTTATGATGCCTGCATGGTGAGGCGTTCAGGTCACGTTCCACTGGGATGAAACCCAGAAGCAATTGCTGCATCAAATTCTCCTCTGTTAGACCGCAGACATTACAAAATAGTTTGCATTAAAGTAGTTAGATCTGCTTCCCTATTTAACTGGCTTTTATGCAAAAGTACCATCAGAAAAATGCTGCACATAACAACACGGATTGTCAACACAACCAAATGTCTAGAACAATGGTGGCACACACTAACAGAGACAAAGCTGACATGCACTGACTGGTACCAGCAGGCTTTTTGACCACCACCAGCAGGGAAGGTGTGTGAAGTGTCTCGCCCAAGAACACAATGGCAGAGGGAGCGGGGATTGAACTGACAAACTCCAACCACAGTCACCATCACCAACAGTTAATATGCATATGTATTTGTAATCTACTAAAAAACCCTGTAGAATGTTTTATGAGCTTCATTTTTGTACTCTATCAGGTCTGTTACTCCCTGTTGTGTTCTTCTACTTAGATGGCTCTATAAGACAGGAGGAGATGGCTTCCACAGAGAGTGGGCTCCGTAAGTCAAGTCAAACTTCTAGTCCTCACATGATTCTAAGAAATTATGTTTAACAATAATGCATTTTATTGACTTCACTTACTAAGCATTCCTCTGTATGTGAATATTCCCAGGAGGACTGTCAGCTTATCTTAGCATCTCTGCTTTTCTTTTCTTCTCAGGTATTCAGGGGGATGAAAACCTGCAGTCCATGCTGGTGGGGACAGTTATGAGAAAAATTAAGTCTCGTACTTGGAAAAAACAACGATATTTCAAGCTCCAGGATGACTGCATGACCATCTGGTACAAATCCAAGAAAGCTGGCAAAGCTCACTCTACCTGTAAGAGTTGACAGTTTAACAATATTGCAGATGGTTGCAAAAAAAAGGCAATAGTTATCTTGCTTTAGTCTGGTCATAGCTCTTGATTTTGGATCAAGAAAAAGCCAATTTGTGCTTTTATGTTACATTCAGATCTTTGTCTGTATATTAGGTCTGTGGTCTATCCACGTGATGCTTACACAGTGCTTTGTGTGCAGTTTCTATGAGGGATGTGGAGGTAGTGCGAGAGGGCCATCAAAGTGAAGTACTTCTCAGCATCGCAGACGAGTTCCCTGCTAACCGATGCTTCACGGTGGTGTTCCATGGTCGCAGAGGAAACTTGGACCTGGTGGCCGAGTCAGCCGAGGAGGCCCAGTCCTGGATCAAAGGCATGAGGAAGCTGATTGAAAACCTGGAAAACATGGGAGAGAGGGAAAAACTAGACCAGTATCCTATTTATCTATCTATATCTTATTTGGAGTTTGATTATAAAGAGTTTCTGCATTTTGCCTCACTGTACATTGCCAAAAGTGCAGGGTCAGCAACTCATTCAGTTCATGAGTTCAAATCACTTCCGTGGTCACAGGAAGTGAAATCCAGCACCCTGGGTTGAAGACTTCTTTCAAAAATATTTGAAAGAATGGATTGCTCTCAAGAGTTAAGTAAATTCAAGCATGACAAGTTGTGCAGTAAATTCAGTAATTAAATGTTGCTTCTAAAAATCACAGGGCCAACTACTGGTCTCAGCAAAAAGGAAGCAATGACAAAATACAGCAATTTCAAAGTTGAAGGATTTGGTCATGTGAAATCCCAGAGTTGGAAAAAGGCATTCTGATAAACGAATCTGTGTTTGTCAAGAAATTGGTAGAATGATTTTGGTGGAAGGGTATTTGGTTGATTTCCAGGGGTTGGCGTCAGTGCCTTGTTTCCAGTAACAAGAAATCCAAATATGCTAAAGCATAATGAGGAATGTTGGACAGTACTATGCTCTTGACTATGTGGGAACTGTTTTAGGGATGGTTTCTCCCTGTTCCAAATTCAAGTGTGCACTGATGAACTCCAAAAGAAATTGATGTTGGGGTTGTTATGGAGGAACTTGACCTCAGCTAAACAGAACACAAATGGACTCAATTAAGGAAGATTGTGAGATCTAGACTTTTGTCTCCAAAAAGTTTTCACAAACCTCACAAATGTTCCCATGGAGGAACAGTTTTCCTTATAAATTTATAATAATTTCCAAGAGTGATGCTTGGTATACAATTTCCCCAACTAACTGGACAAGAACACAGTGACTGTTGCTTCTTTAAGCACGATTCTCAGATGGATAGGTGACTGGTTCCAAAAGGCTGACAAGAACAACGATGGCAGGATGAACTTCAAGGAAGTGCGAGATCTCCTGAGGATGATGAATGTGGATATGAATGAACACCATGCTCACCGTCTGTTCACAGTGAGCCTTTTGATAAAGACCCAGGGTGTGGGTCTGCAATGACTGTGTTTTTGACAGTCACACCCTGATCATTATTTTCTTTTCATCAGATGGCAGATAAATCACAGACTGGTGCCCTCGAAGGGGATGAGTTTGTCTTGTTCTACAAGATGTTAACCCAGAGAGAAGATATTTTGAACATTTTCCAGGAGTACTCATCTGATGGTCAGAAGTTATCCCAGAGTGACATAGAGGACTTCCTGAGAAAGGAGCAGCTGGAGGATGTTGATATCCAACACCATGCTCAAGAGCTAATTAAATACTATGAGCCCTCAGATACAGGTACACACTAAGGAATACATGTTGTCTTTGCCTTACAAACACAGAGCTGATTAATTCTTGTTGCATTCCAGCAAAACAACTGAAGGCTATGACATTTGATGGCTTCTTGATGTACCTCGGTTCTGCTGAAGGCTCTATCTTCAGTCCAAAGTGCAGGGGCATTTTTCAAGACATGACTCAGCCGCTGTGTCATTACTTCATCTCCTCCTCCCACAACACATATCTGATGGAGGACCAGCTCAGAGGACAAAGCAGTGTGGAAGGATACATCAGGTAGCTCTCAAAAGTCTCAAAATGTAGTGTTGAAAGGTGGAAAGGCTGAAGAAATCTTTTTTTAATTGTACATTTGTATCACATGAAGTGTAACAAGATGCTGTGATATTAAAATGTGATGAGATTTATCATAAAATTAGAGTCACAGTGACCTTTCCCTTAACCTTAATTGTCCACCTTTTTTATGAAAGCTTTGATGTCTAAATGCTCTAAGTTGATTAATTCTGTTTCATTACTCTGATATTCGGATTAACAGAAGAGATAAGCTCTGTAGAAGAGCTTTTTTTCTGATTAACATGACCAAGTGGTTAAAAGGTGGATTTGTTGTCATTGTTTAGGGCTCTTAATCGCGGCTGCAGGTGTGTGGAAGTAGACTGTTGGGATGGTGCCAATGGAGAGCCCATTGTCTATCATGGACATACATTCACCTCTAAAATCCTCTTCAAGGATGTGGTCAATGCAGTGGGAAAATATGCTTTCAAGGTAATGATATCTGTCATATATGTCATGTCATGTTGATGCAAATATTTGGCTGACTGAAATTATGTTGTGCAAAAATATGCTTCCATGTAGCTAGGTTAAAGATTTAATACTATGTCAAACTCATAGCTCCAATTTATAACCCTTTCCCACCAGTATGTATTGTATCTGTCTTACTTTTCTATGATGTGTGAAGATATGCATCTCTAAGTGAATAGTGTTCCAGCATTGCCTTCCAATAACTCTGATGAAGCAGCAAATGTAAAAAGGTTTACAGTTTTTGGTTTAAGCCTTGTGATGGTGTAGGGTGGAACCACTCTTACTAGAAAAATAAGGTTATCAACATATCTGGGCAACCTCATTCCAGATAGATATTGAAATTAGATTTTGTAAACACTTTTGTAAGCACTTTGTATTGCCTTGTTGCTGAAAATGTGCTATTTAAATAAAATTACCTTTACCTTTGTAACCAGTAATCTCATATCTTCATAGTCTGGGACCAAACTATTAGTCATTGTGTTAATTTTCACCCCCACTAAATGGGGTTTATCACAAATTACCTCCAGAATCTAGGAGAAAAGGCCATTCAACACTTATGAATTCAGTTAGGGTGTGCCAAAGTGACAAACGCAATCACATTGACTGACTTCCAACAAATGCTGGTTGAGGAATGGTTGGTCATCACACAGAAGTGGGTGACCAACATGGCGACCAGCATGAGTATGAGGTTCCAGGTTGTTGGGTTGTGTATGGCATACCAACACACTACTGAGTCCCCTGTTTGTTGGGTGAGTATCATGTTCAAGGCGTTAAAGTATGAAGTCAAATTTCTTTTAAGTTATATTTGATATATGGAGCATTATTTTCATAAACTGAAGATTGCCCATTTCAACCTTCAGTTGAAATGGACAATTTGTTGACTATGTTGTGCTATGAAATGGCAGTATATGGCTTTAAAACACATTATACGGTCGCCTTAAACTAATAAATTGTTAAATTGATAATATGTCTATCTGCAATCATCCAAACTAATAAACAACACTAACTGACGTAAAAGCAGAATAAGCTGTTTTTTTCCCTTTGACGGAAAAGAGAGGGTAAGGTTGTGCAATGATATACAACAGATAAAGTGAAAGCAGTGGCCAGAAAGAAAAGCTAGCAGAATTACGTTCATGACAAACAGTATTTCAATCCAGCAGAACATGCTGGCTATGTAACCGCTTGTGTTTCAATGTTCAGGCCTTACAGTAAACAAGACAATGTTGTGCATAGTTCATGAGTGGAGGTCACAGTTTTGAGAACATGCTGTTTTTCAAGCAATAATAGTACTTAGCTCACCCTGACATTATTACGTCGTATTCTGTTTGAGTGTGAATGAAAGATTGTCTTTGCATTTTTTCGGGGTAAATATTTCACAGAAAAAGAGTAGGAACATTTCTTTTGAGGGCTTAGTTTCTGTGTATCTTAGTGTGCTGAGTGAATAAGTGTGCATGGATATCCTGTTTTGGTCACATGGTTCTTCCTTTATGCCACCTTGACTTCGCATTTACTGATGGATCAAACTGTAACCCTTAAAATGATAACGCTACAATGAGTGTTTTTTCCGACAATGAGTGTTTAAACTGAATTTAGAGCTAGTTTCTGTTAAGAAGTTGCTAACACAGAACTAGCTGTGCTAGCTGCTAGTTAGCGGAAAGGAGCAGCTTGGAAATTTAGCTTGGGAAAGGTCTATAGTTTCCATTTATGGGTTTGCTCTCCTTCTTTTACACTCTATGCTTCCCCGTCTTTTCCCTTCTCCAGATATCAGAATATCCAGTTATTCTGTCAATCGAGAACCACTGCAGTGTTGACCAGCAGAGAGTCATGGCCCAACACCTCAAGCACATTCTTGGGGACAAGTTGCTTAGAGGCATGTTGGATGGCAGGGCCCCAGTAGGGCTTCCATCTCCTGAGGTGAGCGATCTACCACTGTTGTTTAGGGAAATTTTAGGCAGTGTAGATGTTCCATGGCTGGGCATTAAAACGTGTAGCTGCAAGATGGTGCATGGATAGTGTGTTGGTGTAGTCTAGTTCAAACAGAAATAGTGTAATCTATTCTACTTCCTGTGTAATCAGAATTTTAACTTGCCTATCTGAGAGCATAGGATATATGCAGCTAACCTAGGTTATTGCTAAAGCGGGTTGGTTCACTTGTTTTGTTTTGTTTGTTTCCTTAGTTTATTGTTCATTCCAAGTCAGTAAGAAATCAAATACAACACAATATAATGTAATTTCTTTAAACTTGATAAGAAAAGAGAACTAAATACAGAAAAAAACAAATATTTAAGTTATATCTAAATTTAGAGATAATTTGTCAATATCTATCCATTACTTTAGCTTAAATTGTTCATTATTTATATTATACATTAAAATCACTATAACCATCACTTGTGTAGAATATGGTGGTGTCATCCTAAAATATTAATTATTCCTAATGATTTAGATACAGTACATCAAATACATCATTGATATATATATATATAAATTAAAATTTGCATTAAATATATTTTATACCTATAGTCAGATGCATCAGTCCTTGATATAAGAAATTTTCAATGTCAAGTATTTTTTCCTATCAAACATTCTAATTTCTTTGTTAATCATGGACATTTTATATCTGTGTTGTTTTTTCGCTATTTTCACTAATTTGATGGATTGAAGGTTTATTTTTTTATTGTATGCCAATTTAAAAATATCTAAAAATATATCAAATCCACAATCCACAAATTTTCTACATACTATAAACAGTATTCTAGTCCTGTTCTGTTAAGTCATGGTAAAGTAGCTTAATAGTACATGTTTACATATGGATTTTTGAGATGTTTTATGATAATTACAGTTGTCATCATATTATGCAATGACAGGAAGATGGTCAGTTATGTCCCAAATCATAGGCCACTGATATTCATAGACTCCATAATTCACTGAAATCAGTTCTTGGGAATAATGTTTCAGGATAGCTTTATCACAGAAGTTGTATCAGGTTTTTTGTCAAAGGTTTACCAGGAGCTTATAAACATACTTCTCTAGTCACATATCAGAGTGATTGTTACAGCAAGCAGTAATTCTTAGCTTTATCATGAAATTAGTGAGTTTTCCCAGGTGATCTTGTCTATATTTAAAATTGATCCCCTAACAATTTAATCTCCTTCGATAATAGCATTTTCCTCTAAATTCAACAAGAATTATTGCAGACACTGCTTACAAATAGCACCAGAGTCCATGTCTCAGGATTGTATCTTTTTCAGGAACTTAAAGGGAAGATTCTTCTGAAAGCAAAAAAAATTGGTGGTTTAGAGGAAACACTCAATGGGACTGTTGAAGACTCGCTGACAGGAGAGGTCAGTGATGAAGATGAAGTAGCAGAAATAGATGAAGAAATTCTTCATCGTGAGAGTATCCGGCGCAGAGTAAAGGTGGGTTTGCTCACATGTTCAGTTTCTGTGTCTTAGACCCAAACTGTCTTTTCACAGTCTGATTATCCTGGCTCATCTACTCTCAGAACCATCTGTTTTATTAGATTTTAAGCCTCTGTTGAGCTTTTAATCAGGAAGTGGTATGTGATGAATGAATTAAACATTTAATAAATGAAGGTAATCCCCAATACATTCACCCTGTTTTGATAAAGGACATCAAAATAATTGATTGCTGTCTGGCCCATTATATTTCCTGGACTATTTTAATGTTTTCTATAAATTTAGTGTTTATAGAAATTGTGCTTTTATAGAACATTTATTTGTAAAGCCCATGGAGTTCCTTGTCAACCTCTTTGTAGCAATTGGAATTTCCCACATCTTGTTTCAAATTTAAATTCTTGTAACAATAATAAGCCTCAGTGGATTTTATTGAAGTTTAATAAACTTCAATAAAATTGAAGTTTTATTGAACTTTGTGAACTATAACTAATTCACATTTTTTCACAACAATTTACACAAACGAAAATGTAAAAAGTCTGGCATTCATTTATATTTAGCCCAGTAGCATCATGTTAAAGTTCTTCCGAAGGAACACAAAAACTTGTGAGAATTGATGGAGCTAAATCCAGGAGAATCTTTGATGAAAACCTGCTACAATCTGCAAAAAACCTGAGACTTGGGTGGAGATTTACTTTTCAGGACAATGACTCTAAACATACAACCAGAGCTACAATGGAATGGTTCTGATCCAAGCACAGTTATATGTTAAAATGGACTAGTTAAAGTCCAGGTCTATCAAATTCACATATGACAAATAAAATACACTAAAATCTTTGGAAACTCATAAAATGAAAAAATATGTTTGAGTTGGTGCATGAATAAAGAAATTAAAAAGTTAAATTCCTAAAAGCAGAAATTAAATTAGATTAAACCAAGTACTATTGTTGCATTTTATTATAAATATTATTTCCACATTGGACCTGTGGGAACACCCCCCCCCAAAAAAAAAACAACAACCTACTCAGCATCCATGTAAAGAAGGTGAGTGAACAATTGATAAGTCATTATCTCTGTGCTACAAATAAGTGGGGGTAGAGTTTGCGGGGGGTGACAGGCAGGTCAGACACCCATCCATATACACAGACTCAAAACTAGAAGCAGTATAAAGCAACAAGTTAACCCAAAAGTCAAGTTTGTAGACTGTGGCAGGAAGTCCCAGTACCCAAAGAGAACCTAGGTATGCACGGAGAGAACTTGCAACCTCTTCAAAGACAGACCTCAAGCTGGGATTCCTTCTTGCAAGGAAGCAGCATGAACCACTATGCCACTGGGTAAACCCTCCCTACCCTTCATGAAAAATAAAAAAGGTTTGAAAGCCAGGAAACAGAGACAGGCTGTTACATGATGTGATCAACTTTCACACTAGTGACCCACAGAGGCAGAACAAGCTTTACTCCAGCCTATAACATGTGACAATATATTCAGCATAACCAAAGAAAGAACCACTGACAAGCTAACCAAACTATGATAACAACAAAAATAACAGGCACCTTAATCTTTCAGACTTAAATGTCTTAAACATCTAGACGCCATCTAGAGCTAAGACGGTGTCTGGTAAGGTAAAGGTTTTCTCCTGCAGAAAGGAAGACACAATACTTTGGCTACAGGTTTGAAAGAGAAGGCTTACCTTCTCTTAAAAGTTTGTAAGTTTGAATAACAGTGCTAAAAACATAGTATAATATTCAGTTCTTGAATCTCTTATTTTATCTTTAGGTTCTCTACTGCAAAGAACTGCAGTAGAGTTCTACTGTTTAAACTTTGGGACTCTTTGAGTCCCAAACTCACTCACTCAACTTGCTTTGTTAAGCTTTGGGTAAAAGCATTTGAGCGGACACAAATCCACTGAGCACTCACAGTCCTGTTTGGTAAAAAGCATCAGAACAAAACATGAACTGATATTGAGACTTGTTAGCACATTCCTCAGAGGTGAGGCTTTGGACAGTGACATAAGCTCCTCAGTGTCTCTGTTCATGGTTTAGGTGTCTGTGTCTCTGTCTTATAGACGGGTGAAGGTGATAGTGCCGGTGGAGGGCAGGAATGCCCTCCCAGATTGGCTTTCATGTGAAAGCAGCCAGGAAGGCAGGCATGCATACAGAGGTGCTCCGACAGTCTCACTGTGCAGAACCTTTGATCTGAGCAGCCATGACAGGAACCATGCTGACACGCCTCCTTCACATTGCAGTGGGATATCACTTCCACTCACCATGGGATTTGTTTTCAGCATAAGGGTTCAAGCTATCATGTGATTGGACTGAAATAACAGTCAGGTTATGTTAATGCACAGCTAGTTCATTGGTATAATAGAGAAACCTCAGGCTGTGAGAGCGATTAAACTTCAAAGTTGGGACATCAGACAGAATGGCTTTGTGACATAAATATTCACATTAGATTGAACAAACTGGACCTTTACAGGACAATGCTTCTCAGAATCTAGAACTAAGTATGACAGAGAATTTGCAGAACTCACTTGAAGAAGGTTGTGGACTAGAGATGCCTGACAATCTGACAGATTTGGGTTTTGTAGGAGTAGTGGACATATATTACCAAGCCAAGAGAGAAGTTTACACATTCCTGCCAAAGAAGGCTGAAACATTAAAACTAAATCAAAAGGTGTTTCAACCAAGTATTTGTTTAATGACAGGAACATGCATGAGTTGTATGGGTTTTTCACATTTTCCCTCCATATTTGCTTCTTATTGAGTTGAATAGTATGTTTTAGTCAAAGAATTTCAGTTTCTTTTTGTTTATGTTTATTAGCTTGGTTTTTAGCTGACAGTTTCTGTTCCACCATGTGCTCTTGTGTTTGTCTATGAAATAAAGAAATATTTACCACAAAAACCTTATGAAAGGTGAACTTTACTTTTCTCTTTCTGCAGATATCAAAACAATTCTTAAGTCTCGCACAGCATTCCACATATAAAGGTCAAAAAACTGTATGGAACCAAGCTATCTACTTTACTTTCATTTTATTTCTGATCTGTCATGCACCGCTTTTCACATCATTTTTCAAGTATTTCCACTAGCTGGCGTATTCACAAAAAAACATACTAAAAGCAGATCTTTTCCGGTTAAGAAAACATCTAAATATACAAAAGGTATATATTAATCATACTCAATAATTAGAACTGTTACAAAATGACGATTTTGTCTCTTGCATAAATGTTTCCATACGGAGCCCTCCAGGGGACATGGGAATTTTTTTTCTTTTGCGTTCCTTCGCAATAATCTACTGATCAGTTCATGCCGCATAATTGAACACTGTAAGCCTTTCTTATGGTGGCCGACATACTTTCTGCTTTAATATAAGGTTATGTAAGGTTTTTACATGAATGTGAATATTTCGTTGTGAAATATCTGAAGTTTTATATCTTTTTCTTTAGGATAGAAAGGCACCACAAACCTATGATATAAACAGAAACTTTCCGTAAGTAGGAAAGAAATAAAAATACATCCTAATTTTGACTATTTCTGAGTTATTATCGTGGGTAATAAGTCATCTGACAGTTTTAATTGCGTCTCTGTTGTGTTCGTAGTCTGAATGGTTTAAAGGCCGTTTTCATGTTCAGCTCCATCTCAACCTTAACAGACATAAACATGCAGTGAATAAATCGAGTTTCAATCAGATTTTTTGCACCAAAGACTTAATAATAATAAACACGATTTATTATTATGAAACACCGCAAACTAATGATGGTAAAGGGCCGCACTGGGTTAACTCGGGGAATCTCATCTGTCCGCGTATCAATCAACTCCAGGCCACTTCTTTGTTCTGTCACAATTATCAATTTATTCCATTTTGATCGTCATGCTCCAAACTTCACAAGGACTGACCACCCCGATCACCCGCTTCCTCATACACACAAAACCAGCAGGCCAGTAACCTTCCCATTCATACTTGATGACGTCACGCCCACATCGACACGCCCACCACCTAGGTGTTAAAGTCGCCTGCTCCTGTCATATCAATAATTACTTATTTTGTTAGAATATGTTCTCATCTTAACTTCTCCTTGAGTTATTTTGTGTTTATGTGTCCATGTTTTCTAATTTACTTTGAAAGGTATAGCTGCAAGTTCTATATCCTGTCACTTTTTGTTTATGTGCATGTTGTGCTGTTGTTGTCCACTGGGGGCAATGAGAGCAAGTTCGTGTGTGTAGGCAGCACTGTTCTAACAAACAAGGAAGTGAAGAAGTTGATAACCTGAACGTTAGCAATAAAGTGAACCCAGCTATCTAACGAAAAGAAGTGGGGTTCATTGCGAATATGATTACTGAACAAGAAAGCGCAACATATTTCATTCATATGGCTCTTACAGAGCAGTGAAAATTTATTATTATTGTTTATTATTATTAACTGTTTGGTGCAAAAGCACTGATTAAAAACCCTTTTCTATACTAAAGAAAAATATATAAAATGTCAGATATCTCACGAGGAGATATTGGCATACATGGAAAAACCTCACATAACCTTGTATTAAGGCAGAAACTACCGCGGCCACCATAAGAAAGGCTTACAGGATTCAATTATGCCGCATAACTGATCAGTAGATTATGGGTTCTTTGCACCTGCCGCGCTGACGTCACAACCGCATGCGCAAATGCGGCTTTCTTTTTCCGCTTTGAGTTACCATGACAGCTAGAAAAGACAAAGTCTTATTTCAGACGCAAATAAAACAATACTATGAACATTATTGACTTCCTAATATAATGGGCTTTTAAGTTTTCATGGATTTCCAAGCGATCCTGAATTAAGAAGACGGTGGTTTGTAAATATTTGTCGCTACCAGTTAAAGCTAACGCCGCACAGCAAAGTTTACAGCCTTCACTTCACTCCGGATCAACTTCTTCAGCCTAAAGAAGAAGGTAAAGGAGCCTCCTGTGTTATTTCCATGGAATCACTTCTGTATTCAGCCTGAAAGAGTTTATGGGAACCAGAGAGCAGACCAGAGCCAGACAGCCGAGCAACTGATCGGCCTGTACACACTGCTGTAAACACCGTGCTGCTTCACAAGAAACATGCTAAACTAATAAAGCGAAATAACACGGAGACCTTAAGGAACACGGCCATATTTTTCTAAAAGCAACAACTCTGAACCTGAACAGTCAGCTGAACTAGAACTCCGACACCAGAGCTGCTCTACTGTTAAGCTATGGGCTTGTTGTTCCTCAAGCTTCAGAAGCAAAAAGCCTGAACCGTAAAATCCCAGTTACTTGGTCTCTGACACTAACGACAATAAACCACGTAATATACTTGAAAACAAGGTAAAAACATTGTCCGTTAATGAATGATGAAAAATGTTTAGATACTTAAATAGCACATTTTTACAAGAAAAATGTCTAGCATAAGCTAAAGCTAATGTTAGCCACAAAGTTTAAAGAAAGTAAAACTCACCTTGGTATCTGTGTATAACGAGGCGTACATCTTAAAACCTTTCTCCAGCTTACTTGTCAGGGCTTCGGATCGATGTACATCATTAATTGTTACCTTGGACAAGCCCTGCAAATACCTAGTGTAAAGAGCCTTTTGCAATAGATCGGAAAAGATTGAGCCGCTTTTCCCTGAACGCAGAAGCTGAGGTGCAAAGAGCCCATTGCGAGGGAACGCAAAATAAAAAAAAAAAATCCCATGTCCCCTGGAGGGCTGTACATATGTGGAAAGTTTGTAAATAATTTACCACAGTTAAATTTCAAACCCCTGGCATTTTAACTGTGGTATGTAGACCAATCACAGCGGACCACTGCTGACAAAAGGGGCAGTGCTCTGCTCCCTTTGTGAGCAACGCAGTGATTAAAAGCCATATACACTGCCTGGCCAAAAAAAAAAGTCGCCACCAAAAAATGGTCACACTCTCTAATATTTTGTTGGACCGCCTTTAGCTTTGATTACAGCCTGCATTCGCTGTGGCATTGTTTCAATAAGCTTCTGCAGTGTCACAAGATTTATTTCCATCCAGTGTTGCATTAATCTTTCACCAAGATCTTGTATTGATGATGGGAGAGTCTGACCACTGCGCAAAGCCTTCTCCAGCACATCCCAAAGATTCTCAATGGGGTTAAGGTCTGGACTCTGTGGTGGCCAATCCATGTGTGAAAAAGATGCCTCATGCTCCCTGAACCACTCTTTCACAATGTGAGCCCGATGAATCCTGGCATTGTCATCTTCGAATATGCCCGTTCCATTTGAGGAGACAAAATCCATTGATGGAATAACCTGGTCATTCAGTATATTCAGGTAGTCAGCTGACCTCATTCTTTGGGCACACAATGTCGCTGTACCTAGACCTGACCAACTGCAGCAACCCCAGATCATAGCACTGCCCCCACAGGCTTGTACAGTAGGCACTAGGCATGATGGGTGCATCACTTCACCTGCCTCTCTTCTTACCCTGATGCGCCCATCACTCTGGAACAGGGTAAATCTGGACTCATCAGACCACATAACCCTCTTCCATTCCTCCAGAGTCCAATCTTTATGCTCCCTAGCAAACTGAAGCCTTTTTTTCTGGTTAGCCTTACTGATTAGAGGTTTTCTTACGGCTACACAGCTGTTCAATCCCAACCCCTTGAGTTCCCTTCGCATTGTGCGTGTGGAAATGCTTTTGCGTTCACAATTAAACATACTCCTGAGTTCTGCTGTTGTTTTTCTTCGATTTGATTTGACCAAACGTTTAAGTAATCGCCGATCACGATCATTCAGGATTTTTTTCCGACCAGATTTCTTCCTGGAAGACGATGGTTCCCCACCATCCTTCCAGTTTTTAATGATGTGTTGAACCGTTCTTAACCCAATTCTAGTAGTTTCTGCAATCTCCTTAGATGTTTTCTCTGCTTGATGCATGCCAATGATTTGGCCCTTCTTAAACAGACTAATGTCTTTTCCACGACCACAGGATGTGTCTTTTGCCATGGTTGTTTAAGAAATGAGGAGTTACTCATTGCATCAGCTGGGGTTAAATAACTTGTTGCCAGCTGAAAGATAATCGCCTATGCAGTACTTATCCAATAGGAGGCTTGTACCTATTTGCTTAGTTAAATCCAGGTGGCGACCTTTTTTTTGGCCAGGCAGTGTATTTTTCTCTCTGCTATCAAAGTAAAAGTAAGCTGCGATTTACTGTTACAGTTGTATTTCTATCATTTGTTTCTGTCCATAGAAGTCAAAGCAGCGTTTGTCTAAAGAGCTGTCAGACTGTGTGGTCTACTGCAAGAGTGTTCACTTCAGGAGCTTCAAACATGCCCGCATCCACTCCAAGTTCTACGAAGTGGCCTCTTTCACAGAGTCCAAAGCTCGCAAGCACCTACGAGAGGCTGGTTAGTTCCATCCATCCATCATAAATATCATACATTTTTCATATTTAGCATTGATGTCTGCACAAAATAGCTTTGTTTTTGTGTTGTTGTGAATTGCACTGGATCATTTCCTTTCCAGGAGCAGAGTTTGTGCGCCATAATGCCCGGCAACTGACCAGGGTATATCCCACTGGCTTCCGAACTGACTCTTCCAATTTCAATCCCCAGGAAATGTGGAATGCTGGGTGCCAAATAGGTGACTACAACCCAAAGATTACTGGTCCTGATCAGACAAATCACACAATGTGCTCTGCCTGCTATGTATTTGCTTATGGCTGAACTGGGTGCAATTTTGTATGATGATATCTTCTGCAGGACTTTTATTCCTAGGGTTCTGTACCAAGGTCTTGTGAAGTATGCACAAGAACTAGCCTTTAAAGGAATCTTAAAGGGATCCACAATTAGTTGAACATGTTGGCCTAAAAATAGCTGTTTGTGGTACTTGAAAAAACTCATTCGTTTTTAAAAATTTGTATCTTTTGTTATGTTTTTCACCCATGAAGGTCGCCATTTTTTCACCTGTGCAATGCATGATGGGTTGATAATGCAGTTGGGTTCGTACTGGAATCTACAGAGTAAACGCAAGAAGGCTAACTGTACTACAGTTGTTGTTTATCATATTGCTTTTAACCAGTGTAAATTTAGACAGTATCACACTGTGTCGCTGTTGGCTGTAATTTGAAAAAAAAATAATCAGGTGAGTTTGGATTATTTCTCACATTAAAAAAAAGACAAGCACAGGAGAGAGCCGAACACAACTTCCGAAGGACATTTATGTCCTCAACATTTTTCTCCAGAAGATTTTGAATCATTTGTTCGAGTTGCTGGCTACCAAGGGAAAGTCACTGGGCAAAACAGCAGAGATAGGCAGCACTGGGAACTATTTTAAATGATAACGAAGCTATTGCCACCGGTACTGACTGTGAAACCAGGGACCCGACACTGGACTGAAAACTGGACCCATAAACAGCTGTTACCGGATTGGACATAGAGCTACAGAACTACTTACCCGATCACAGTCCAATCAAGGGTATGTGCTGTTGACTGTTTCATTTATGATTCATTGTTTCTTTTATGAAGCTGAAGGTGACGGCAGCAGCACAAACACCAGCTCCTTCTGCCAACTTTTTCCTCTTCCTCCGTGTGGTCCTCTTCATCTTCATCGCCTCTTGTGATTTCTGCCTTTCCATCGATTTTAGTGTGCTCTGGTTCAAATTGAAAAGGCTTAATGACATGATTCATTGCTGTTTTGGCTGGGTGGAGCTAGTGCAGTCGGATCAAGCATACATCATTTACCCAGAATGCATTGCAGTGTAAACTACATGGCAACGTAGGTGTGACAATATTTTATTAAAATTAATAAAAACTAAACAGCCTACAATATTACTGTATTGTTTTCACATCTAAAATAAATATTTCTGAAATAAATCTATTGTTACAACTACTAGTGGATCCCTTTAAGTCCCTATTGAACCATTAGAGTATTAACCACCATAAAACTTGAAAACACACTCAAAAGAGAGCACTGTTTCCCAAACTTGGTTTTTATTAGTCAAAATGTTGATTTCAAACTGGCTGCACAGACCTTACCTGCAAGGTGAGGAGTCTGACTACTGACTTTGCAGTCTGACCTTTTTCAAACTGTCTTGCAATCACGACCAATTTCTTTCAGACTGACACCAACTTGACTGTTTCTCAATAAATGCCTGAGAACTCTGTATAAGCTTGCCCAACAATCCAGTAAGGATTTGATGTTAATCAACTGAATTTCTTTCAACATGATGAAGAAATGTGGGACAAAACCAAAATGATAATCTAGTGTCTCAGGGATCAAAACCTTTAAGATCCATGTTAGGAAGCTTTTCTGATTTTAGTTCAAGTGACGCCCATTTAGCATTTTTCACTAACTCAATGCGTAATCTCAATACAACCCTCTGAAACAGTGCTGGGTGATATAACAAGTATATCACACTCTGAAATATGATAGTGATAGATATGGATAGTTCACTTAGGTTCCTGTCCACATTTTTATGAGTTAATTTTAAATTTAAAAAAACATTGTGCATTTACATGGCTGCTCTTCCAGTCACTGAACATTGCTGCAACGCTTAGCTCGTTTGTGTGTTATTATGCTGTCAACTGCTTTTGTTCAGTTTTTGTGTGTTTTTTGCTAATACATTTGTGGGTCTTCTCACTTTTGCATGGTCTAATGATTAATCAGAGGGATTTGTATTTGTCTCATATCATGGGTTGCAGTGTATTTTTGCATGATGTGGAAAACAGCTGCAAAATGTGTTTCAGGATTGGAGTCTGAGTTTACAGCTAGATTTAAGGGTTGAACATAATTATAGTTATGAACCACACATTTTTTAACATTGTAGTACAAATATTATGTCTGGTGTTAAATACAAACTACATCCTGATAATAATTGTGGGCAATATCATCCAGCTATACTTTGAAACATAATTTTTTAATTTAAGGAACTTCATCATTCCAAAGAGATATCTTGTAAATAAATCTACAAACAACAAAACTCACTGATTTTGGGGGGAATAAATCAGAATTTCTCAAAATGTTGGTCATGACAGCCTCGTTCCACCTTGTAGTCAGTTTGGATCAACTTTATGTAATGTACTGAGAATTAGAATGAGTAACATCATACATTTTGTCACTTTTCCACCCAGTTGCACTGAATTTCCAGACAGCTGGAGAGGGGATGGATTTAAATGATGGCCTGTTCAGTCAGAATGGACGCTGTGGCTATGTCCTGAAGCCAGCTTTCATGAGAGACAAAAATGACAGGTTTGACCCTGAGCTGCCTCAGAAACGAGATGACTACCAACCCATCGTCCTTACCATTCAGGTACAACCCACCTAAAAGAAACAATGATTTTTGTTCTCAGGAGTTGGATTCATAGGCTGCACAGAATCCTGCATTGACTGCATGTGTTTTACTGCAATCTCATAAAGGTGATAAGTGGCCAGCAGTTGCCTAAAGTCAACATCAAAGAGGATTCTATAGTGGATCCTCTAGTCAGAGTGGAGATCCATGGAGTTCTGATGGACCAGGCCAAACAGGAAACCAGACACATTGAAAACAATGGTATGACATGTTGAGCTCTACACTGTTCATATTCCAATGTGTAGCATTTACATGACCCTACTGCTAGAAATTCAGAACTAAGTATTTGTTAAAATTTTGTATGCTTCATAAGAACATGTTATAAAAAAACAAAAAGGAAAGAAAAAATGATCCTGCATTTAAACTAATTGGAAAATAAGTTATAAAAACAAACAATTTTCATTAGACTCTAAACCCAAAATCCTGTAAAGTTCTTCAAAGCCTATGGACTTTTTCACACTTTGTGTTTTACTTTTAATATGTTATAGAACATTTCAAAGCAGTCCATAGTTATAAATGGAATGAAAGTGGCTCATGTATAGAGAATGTCTGTTCACATCAGTTTTCAATTCTTGCCACAGATTCTCCGTTGAAGTTAGGTCTGGACTTTGATTAAGCCATGCTTTGTACCTCTGAGGCCTTAGAGAGCAGGAGGATTTATATTCAGATTACATCACACACATGGACTCTGTTTACTATAGTTGATGACTGGGGGTAATTGGTTGGATTTTACTCCAAGGTATCATTGTAACAAAAAGTCTAAACAGAAAAGATGTGAATACTTTCATTAGGTGCTGTTTGTGCAATAAGACATTTGTTCCTCAAAAGCTGAGTGATATGTGTTGCAGAAGATACCAGTTGATTTGTTTTCCAGGATTCAATCCCCTGTGGAATGATACTCTGCGCTTTACCATCCACACACCTGAACTGGCTCTGGTCCGCTTTGTGGTGGAAGACTACGACAAGACATCCAAAAACGACTTTGTGGGGCAATTTACACTCCCACTCAGCTGTATGCAAAAAGGTAGATCTTTTTAATCACCTTGTTCTATCCTTCCTCTTAAATTGAAGAACAAAAGGAGGAGGGGTTACCATCAAATGTGTTATTGTATGAAAAATTCCAATGTTATTTTTCCAACCAATTTTGCCAATATTTGGTCATGAGAAGGATTTCCAACAGAGAATAATAAAGTAGACAAAGCACGGTCTACCTGAAGGGTTATTAGACGCAGTTATTCTTCCTAAAGATGGATGTTTAAAACAACTTAAGTGTTTCTGTCAAACAAACAGCTGTTTCCACTCCTGCTACCTAATGTCCGTGGTTTGGTTCTGTGTTTTTTAGGTTATCGTCACATTCACCTTTTGTCCAGAGACGGAACCAGGATTTCTCCCTCATCCTTGTTTGTTCATGTCAGGATCACAGATCTGGAATGACCTGAAAGGATTTTCTGCAAAGAACAGCTTTCCACCTTGTATTTAATAATGGAAGTCCATTTATATTTGTCTCATAAAGCATTAGATTAAGTGTTAGTATTGCAATATTCTTATTTGAAGTGAATCGAAATTTTATGCCAAATGTGAAGCGATTCTAAAGAGCTGATGCAAGGATGGCTGCTCTCCATCTTATAGTGTGTGCGCAGGCGTGTGTGTGTGTGTGTTGGGTTGTTAGTGACTGCATGCATGTGGATTTCTGCTGTTCTTGTTTATTGTGCTGTAGTGGAGAATGTGCCACCAGATATCTGAGTCAGGAAATTCCTTCCCTTGCTTTATGTATCCGTCTGCATTGCTCCTGTCTTCAGTTCGGCTCCTACTGTCATGATGGAGTTCTTACACACACTTTCAGTGGACAGCATTTTTCCACCTTCTCTTTGAAGCACATTGGTCTGAGTTGAAGCTGAAGTGAGGAACTCCTCACAGTTCAGTGTGTGTACATAATACATAATTGTGTGAATTTATTTTTGTATTTATACCATGATATTTATAGCAAACTGTAAACCTTTTTTGTTTGTTTTGTATTGGACATATTTTCATTGAGCACAATCAGGAAGAAATAAAAGACTTACAGACTGTACATTGAATAGTTCCTTTTCTTTATAAGGTGGGCTGCAAATTTTATCATCCCTGGTGATGTCACTGTTATCTTGTCACTATTAACCAACAGGGCTTGAAATCTCTCAGAAACAGTTCTGGGTGACAGTGAGACCCTGAGTCTCAGTCAGTTTCAGCTGATGAATTAAATGTAAAAAAATAATTAAATATCCTTTCAAATCCTTAAACAGAAATCACTATTGTCCATATTCCTGCTACAATGTAACTAATTCAAACATCTGAATCAGCCTTTCATTATATGCCAGCTGCTTCATCATTCATATGATGCTGGCAAAGAGATAAAACTTGCAAGACAACTTAAAATGATCTGTCTACATGTTGGACTGTGCTAGGTTCTAACCTATACTCACACAGTCCATGAGACAAACTGTGTTGTAACTATAAACTATGAAGAACCTCAAATTTTGTGTTCCAGTTTACATTGTAATTCAGCTTTGAACTTCTGGTCCAAGAAGACAATTTAATATTTTTTTTGGCATCTCATCAGAAAACATAAATGGAAAACATTCCACATACTTGTGAGCTAAAACATTCTTCAAATGTATTATTATTATTATTATTATTATTATTATTAGTAGTAGTAGTAGTAGTAGTGTTACACATTCTGCCCTGTGACAACATTTTATGCTGGCCATGCGGAACGTTTTTAATTTGTTTCCTAACGACGGAGCCAACCGTGACACAATTAGCGTCAAGTTGAACTCAACACAACACTTCCGTTAACTGTCGTCAAAATAAAAGACTTGTGCTTCTGTTACGGTTTTAGTATCTTTCTCGTTTCCAACTCGTGTTGCTAAACAAGTATTAAGCAAAAATATTATTCACTCTGAAACCGTCAGTAATAAATTTAACTAATGTTTGTCTGAAGGATGTACATACACGACATTTAAAGTGTAAAAACATGAACTTCCGATAGTTCATACAGTCAGACCCCACGTGGTCTTCAACGCACCGTTGTAGAGTAGAAACGACAGGTCCAAGTAGTCTGGTCGACATAAAAGAAAAAGCTGGAGATGTTAACATGGTTGGAAAGGTGAAACATGTCCGTCAGAAGCTCCATCAGGAGGCCGTGAAGCTCCACGGTCCCCACATCCTCACTCAGACCAGCGGGACGGAGCTGTCCCAAAGCCCGCTAGAGCTCCACAACACACCGGCGGCGCCACCCGTGGACAAAGAACCGACCCAAGGCGAAAGACAGGTCATACATCATCTGTCAGAATGTCAGGTTTTAAAAGTCATCTCCAGGAAAAGACCAAATATATTATATTGTTATAAATCAACTTAGTGAAACATCAAATGATATTCTGCTGAAATTGTATAACCGGGTTTGGAAAAAGGGAAAATACAAGCCGGGGAATTAAAGGCCTGTTGCATTAACTTCTAATATGTGCAAAAACAATGGAGGTTGTTATATAGAAAGTAAACAATATCTAGATGCTAAAGTAGTTTCAGAAAAGGAAGGAAATTTGTGGATCCGTCTGTGTGTGGACCATAAAATTAGTAAAGTACAGATAAACAGAAAGTATGGCGGCTGTACTTTTGATATAACGAGTGCCGACGATTATACAGTTATACAACAATGTGGAAGTGAGGACTGATGATCAAACTGTCCAAGTTGGTTGTGAAAGGTCGGATGTACAGGTGGTTAAAAAATTTTATAAGAGGAAAACAAAAAATAGGATAACACTGTTTAAGAAAATATATTATTGAAAATGGAGCCCCTCAAGGATTCATAATTAGCCTTTTTCTCTACAATGATAATAATGTGTTTTGATTTCATTACATTTTTCCAGACTATTTCTCAGAGCTTCTTTCCTTCTGGGATATTTGCTGCCACAAAGATTTCTGCTGAGTCTCTGGTCCAAACACTCAGCTTTGAGGAACGCCCACAAGTCCAACCCAGTAACACAGGTAAGATTGACGCTACCTTACCGAAGGACACTATTGCCAAATGTATTTTCTCACCAATCCAAATGATGGGAATCAGGTGTTCTAATCACTTCCAAGGTCACAGCTGTAAAAATTAAGCATCTATACATGCAGACTGCTTTTACAAACATTTGTGAAATAATTGACTGATCTCTCTCAGGAGTTCAGTCAATTCCAGCATGAAACTGTGAAACCATGAAACCACCTGTGCAACAAATCCAGTCATGATTGCACTTATTGCATGATTGCATTGCATATTGCACTTATGTGAGTGAGGGGTGGTGTAATCCCGGCCATGTTAACGTGAAGGAACAGATTTGTAGCCCGGACATTGAACTTCTGTCTGTGGGAATGCGGCCGTGTTATTTACCGAGGGAGTTTACGTCCGCCATTTTGATCGCTGTTTACATTCCCCCATCAACTGATGCAGCGGTGGCCTGTGACGTCATCAGCTCTGAAACAGCCAAACTCCAGACTAAACACCGAGACGTTGTTATTGTGTCTTGTCGCTTGTCTTGTCTTGTCTCTATGCTGTAACTGCGAAGTAATTTCCCTGCTGGGATGAATAAAGTACTTCTATTCTATGATATTTATTTGTTCCTAAATATTCCACAGTCAACTGTTAGCTGTATTATAAGTAGAAGGAAGTGTTTGGGAACGACAGAAACTCAGTCACAAAGCAGTAGGCCATGTAAGCGGTCAGAGGACGCTGAAGCTCATAGTGCAGAGAGGTCGCCAACTTTCTGCAGAGTCAGTCACTGCAGACCTCCAAACTTCACATGGCCTTCAGATTAGCTCAGGAACAGTGCGCAGATAGCTTTATGGAATGGGTTTCGATGGTGACCAGCTGCATCCCACTCATGCATCACCAAGTGCAATGCAAAGCATCGGATGCTGTGGTGTGTGGCCACTGGACTCTAGAGCAGTGGAGGCGTGTTCTCTGGAGTGACGAATCGCGCTTCTCCATCTGGCAATCTGATGGACCAGTCTGGGTTTGGCGGTTGCCAGGACAATGGTACTTGTCTGACTGTAAAGTTTGGTGGAGGAGAGATCATGGTGTGGGGTGGTTTTCCAGGAGCTGGGCTTGCCTCTTAGTTCCAGTGAAAGGAACTCTGAATGCTTCAGCATACCAAGACATTTTTTACAATTCCATGCTCTCAACTTTGTGTCAACAGTTTGGAGCTGGCTCCTTTCTCTTCCAACATGACTGTGCATCAGAGCACAAAGTAAGGTCCATAAAGACATGATGGAAGAATCTGGTGAGGATGAACTTGACTGGCCTGCAGAGTTCTGACCTCAGTCTGATAGAACAGCTTTGGGATGAATTAAAGCAGAGACTGAGAGCAGGCCTTCTCAGTATATGACATGAAAAATGTGCTTTTGGAAGAATAGTCAAAAATCCCCATAAACACTCCTAAACCTTGTGGACAGCCTTCCCAGAAGAGTTAAAGCTGTTCTAGCTGCAAAGGGTGGATCAACGTCATAATGAATCCTATGGGTTCAACATGACAATATGTCACTTAAACTCATATTTAAGTGACAGGTGAGCGAATCCTTTTGGAAATCTAGTGTATTGTCTCCTTACATCCACAAATCACAACAGATTTTACGTGATAGACCAACACAAATTAGTGCCTAACTGTAGTCCTATAGATTTTACACATATTTCTAACATTTTCAACGTTGTTTTTTCTAAGAAAAGACTGAAATCTGTGACTTGAAATTGTATTCAGCAAACCTAAATAAATCTAGTAGCCCTTGGATCAACCTAAATAAATCCAGAACTTCTGATAATCTTCAGAAATCACCTAGTTAGTAAAGAGTCCAGCTTGTTAAAGAACATTAGCAAACATCAACATCTGGTTAAGCGAGTCCAAATTGAAGAAGTCTAAATACCAGATGTTACTGTCTTACAGTTTGCTTGGCAGTTTGTGTTCCAGTTTTGGGATATAATAATGTAGAGATTAGATCAAAGTTTTGTCAGGACGTTAGAAATTTTTCTAAACTATCCAAATGTGTTTAACAAGCTCACTCTCGAAAAAGATCAGAATTTTTATGCCATTAATACTCAGGACCTGGTGCAGCAGAAAACATTTTAGATTTTCTCATCAGGAAGGAATCGCAACAAACAGGTACAGTCATTGTTGTAGACAGGATAATGCTCTAATTGATCTTTTTCCAACTATATTATCTATGAAAAAAAAGCCAACACATTTTAAAATCCAGATTTATTTAAATATTTAATTCCTGTGAATGCTCTGACTGGAAGAAACCAGCAGGGGCCGCCAGCAGGCTGGTCACTGAACCTATGGACTATTTGAGGGCTTCGTCTGAACTTAACTCCACACATTTCAACATCGCAATCAGCAGAAATCGTTCTTTTTAAGGGTGAAATTTTTCATAAATTCATCTGTTTTGCTCTGTCAGTGGGTTTTAAGCCACACTTTGATTCTATTCTTTGGGCAACTGTTTGGTTCTGTGTCTGGATTTTAGGATTCAAGGTTATTGAATCCTTTGTTTTTAGGATTCAGTTGTCTTTATTGTCTTTGTGTCTTGTTTTTCTATTGCAAGTGCAACAGACGTTTTATCACAAAATTTCTATTGCACTTTCTTAAAACACCTCTCAAGATGAAGTGTGTGTGTTGAATTTGCTGGCAGTCCAGAGCTACAGATAGTAAACATGAAGTTGTTTCCTGATTAAGACCACTGCTTTAAAGAGTCAACATTCACAAGTGATGCTTAAATATAATGACGCCAAACACAACACAAGTCAAGTTGTTTGTGTGCACTTAGTGTGAAATGAGCTAGTGTGAAATAAAATGAGTTAATTTCATCCTGTGTACCAGAGCCTTCACTTTTACAACTCACAACCAGTGAACCTTCAATACACTTTAAATGCTATTTCTCTGGGGGTGTGCTGAGGTGGTGCAGGGGGTTAGCACGCCCCACGTTTGGAGGCCTTAGTCCTTGACGCGGACGTCGCGGGTTCGACTCCCGGTCCCGGCGACCTTTGCCGCATGTCTTCCCCCCTCTCCTCCCCCTCTTTCCTGTCTGCCTACTGTCACAAAAAAAAAAAAAATGCTATTTCTCTGTCATGCTGTTGATAAAGTGACAATTCTGAAATATAATTCGTCATTTTTCTTTTCTGGTGACTGTCAATGAAGACCTCTAGAGCCAATAAATATCTGTATTCCCAGTTTTTGGTTTCATTAATGAAACTGTGTACCAGTGATCTGTAGTGTTCCAGTCCAAACTTGACTCCATATGGTTTTAAAGCTCATCTGATTCTGTGGTCCTCTTTGTGTTTCCTCAAAATGGCTAACTAAATAAATGGCCCAGACATGAAGCACATAAGCAGATTAAAGACTTTAATACGTCTTTAATTTGTGTCATTTTTTTCCAATTCAAGGCGTGTGGGTTGGAGGGTCGCCTTGTGTCCATTCAGCCAGAATCACAGCAGCTATCCATTTCATCTAACAGTAGAAAGCTGACTCTCCTCATGGGAGCAGAGTGGTGGTAAATTCCCCCACCCCTCTCTTATCTATCCTGGTTTCTGTAGTCAGCATCAGATGCTTATCTTTACCTGTTCTGACTGCAAACACTTGTGTTGTTTGGTTCTGTGGTGGCAGATAAAAACCCAGCATGTGCAGAGGACTTAACTACTGGAATGATTTTAGTCTCAACCTGCTAAGTTTTTCCTACCACTCCTTTTTTATTTTATCCACCTCAATTATTACTTAACAGTATACTGAGTGTTTTTTTGTAAGTTTCTGTTAAAAAAGCAACATTGGGCAATATGAAATGCTGTATTTGCATAATAATTCATCTAGATAGGGATCACCGGCAGTTTTTGAGTTAATCGTCTTTTTTCTAAATTGAGTGAAAGTTGCTGAATGTTTGTAGTCCTGTTTACTTTTAATTGAAATTGAAAGAAAAAGTATGATTAAAACAGAAGATGAAAAGTTTGAATTCATCACTACAGCGTCCAGCTGCCTGTGCTCACAGGTCAAATATGGACCTGCAGTATGTGGCCCAAACAAGATGATCTACAGACCTCCAAATGGCCCCTGTGCCACACTTTGAACCTTCTTTATCTAGATAATTGAGTGCAGGTCAGCTCCATTCTCTGCCCCTAGAAACCTCAACCGGGTTTTATATGTGCTACCATGTAACTGTAATACTGTTTCCACAGGACCAGTGGAGAAAAAACTCAAGTCAAAGAAAGAGAAGATGAAGGAAAGAAGAGAAAGATGGCTCAGCAGTAAGTTCATTAGCGCCTGAAGAACATGTTTCCACCACTGAGGACCTGCTGTTCTTCACTGAAAACACACATGCTTTAATGTCTGTCTTCATTCATAAAACTTTATTTCTCCACATTCAGCTGAAAGCAGATATTTACATAAACTTTTTAAGATTAAAATCAAGCAAAATATGTTCCTGTTTTAGCTACCATTCTATGTTTTATTTACTAAATGCCAGAATAATGATGACTTTCTTTAAATTCAATGTTTTCCACATTATTTGCCCTTTAAATGATCTATCAGTGCAAACTGTAATCTAGTTTTTATGTTGCTGTTTGAGTAATGGCTTCTTCCTCTCGGAGTGGCCTTTCAGCCTAGGACCTGATTCACTGTGGGTCCAAATCAGATGCAGTAAATGGCATTTGAAAGTTGTTGTCTGTTCTAATGTTCAGAAACTCCAGAAAAATGAATTTATCAAAACTTTGCAGTATGACCACAGATCCAAACTGCATGTGCCAGGAGAACAACCAGGGGTCGCTGAGCCGTTAGTGGTTATCTGTTTAGTAGTTTGAAAATTAGCACTGTTAGCACTAACTTAACATTCAGAAGTGTTTTCCTCTTCAGGATCCATCTATAAATGTGACACATGCTTACTGCATGAGTGGGTTTTGGATTCAGGACCGTTATTGTGTCTCAGTGTAATTATTGCTGCTCTCTAACTCTGCGGCCATCATCTCCAGTAATTGACATGAAGCCTGTAACCAAAGCCTTCTGCTGAGCCAATCAATTCCTCAGTAACACAACCCGCAGCTTCTTCACGCGTATAATTAGGTGCTAATGGCTGCTGCCTCAGACCTGCTGAAATCCGAGCCCGGCTCCACAGAGGACGCTTTTCCAGAATTAGGGAAGAAATTAGAAGGACAGCTTGTTCCAGGTTTCCTTGGTCTACAAAGAATGAATATATGAAAGGACAAAAGAAAAGCATGACTGACTCACCTAACAGTTTTATTGTGATTGACCTGAAATATTTATTAATTTTCTAGTAATTCAAAAAAAATTGCACTCTTATAGTTGGGAAAATAAATATTTTATTTAGCTCTGATTTTTCAAGTTTCACCACTTACAAAGAATGGCGAGGTCTGTAAGCCTCATCGTAGGTAAAGAGAGATGACCTAGAAAAATTCAAATCATTTTTGAATAATTATCATTTTCACTGCTCTGTGCACAATAATGAACAACAAAATCTTAAGTGATTTCAAAACACTCAAGAGAAAATATTCTTTGGGCAAACAGGACTTTTATCGATATTTACAAATAAGAAATTTTGTTAACTTAAAAATTAAGCCAGTTACTGACAAGAATATAAACCTAATGGAATTTTTAATTAATGCCTATAAATCAAAAATTAAAGGGAAAATTATTTCACTTATCTATAAAAACCTAATAGATCTCAAATAGATTCAACCCTACATATCAAAGCACGATGGGACAGAGAGGGCAATAACAGGAGGAACGGACAATAACGTGGAGATACTGATGGACATATAATAAATCTCTACAATGGCAAGAAATTGGATGTAAAAATCTGGTAAGATTCTTTATCATACCTTCTCAGAAATGCCACTATGATGGAAATCCTTCTGCATGTTGGAGAAAATGTAGAAATCACAACACAAACCATTATGTCTTCTGGGACTGACCAATCATAAATGATTACTGAAAAGAGATAAATAATGCTTTACAAGACTTTCAAGCAGAACATTCCTTTGGAGATCAAGCTTATGTATTTTGGCATAATTCCTCAAGAAGCTTCAAAAAGAAACAAATATCTGATGACTATTTTATTAACAGCAAGTAAGAAAAACATTACAAGAAAATGGTTATCACAAGACAAACCAACTTTAGATGACTGGATCAACTAACATGGAAAAAATAACAGTCTCTCAATGACAAGACTGAACATTTCTGTCAGTGGAGGCAGATTTGGGTAGATTATGTAAAACTTAAAAGATTTAATTTCATTTTTAGAGACCAAAGGTACTGACCAAATTAAATCTCCTCGACAATCCACTCTCCTATGACAGCCATACTTCATAATTATTTTATACTATGTTTTTGTTGGTGTATTTTTTTTGTGGTTTGCCTTTTACATTTATAACTTAATTTTTTCTATTCTTTCATTTCTTCTTTCACACTCTCTTTTACTCCTTATTTTATAATCTCTCTCAGGAAAGTGCAGTTACATTTTTGTTTTGACTGTTTCTAAAGAAGGAAAGGGAGAAAAAATTATTAAAATCAAAAATTAGATTTGGTTTGAAAAAAATAAATTAAAATAAAAATCTGAGATTTTATCTTTAAGACGTATCACTCAGCCCTGACAGGAATCTTTGTTTAAAGCTGTTTCCTGTAGTTCCTTACCAGTTTAGCACAAACTGTAGCAGGGATTTTGGTCCGTCTGTCCATACAGGGCTGTGGATACACTACATGAAAGCTCAGCTTCCTTCAAAGATTTTCTGTTGTGTTCAGGTGTGAGACTGGCTGGGCCACTCCAGAACCTTGAGATTCTTCTTGTGGAGCTTTACCTTCAAGGAGTAAAATGCTACTGGACGTTCTCATAGCTGTGTGTTTTTCAGTTCTTCAAAGAAGAAACCCTCCAGAATCCACAGTTTCACATTTAAAAAGTAGAACACATAATGGATTCATGTTTTAATCCTTTTAATAATAATAGTTCAGGATCAAGTCAACTGACTTGACTGAACTGACTTTTTGCTCACCAAGAAAAGATGCTACAGTAACTAGTTATGAAACAACCATAAAACTGCTGTTTGGATCAGTTTCTTTTAGGGTCTACTGATTTCTGATGTTTCTAACTAGCTTGTTTTTATTGCCATTGTTCTGTTTCTGTTGTCACAGAGATCAGCTTCATCAGGCAGGCCAAGGAGAAGCAGGCGGCGGAGGCCTGGCGGCGGGCCACCCCTGTGGTGGGAGACCTCAGGCCGCTGGTGGACGCCCTGCCGGAGCTCTGCCAGCTCATTAGGCCCCCTGCTGCCTTGGGATCCCGTCGTAAGACAAGGAAGAACAAAACGTAAGTTACAGTTCAGGGCTTATTCTGTTCAGCTCTTAACGACAGGTCCAAGAAAGAGCAGGAAGATTCATCAGAAGAAATCCAAACTTCTCTTCAGACCCTTCTAAATCAAAGAGAAGTTTGTGAGATGTGTCACTGTAACATGTTTTGTTCTTCTGTTTCAGGCCCATGAAGAGGCCTGAGCCGACAGACTTCAGCCAGATGAAGCAGTCCCAGAAGCGGAAACTGCTGTAAGCATCGCTTTTCTGTTCGATGATGACAGTTATTCTCAAACCCCCTAGTGGTCCGGAAGGCTTTGCATTTGCTGTAACATGATCTTAAAGTGTGTACAGTTAGCTTACCTAAGGATTGTGTTTAAAAATAATAATGAATAAGTGGCTTATATTTACTCAGAAGAAAAGCTGAGTACACCAGTGGAAAGAAAACAAAACCCGGACTGCTTGCATAATTGGAAGAATTTATGTCTGCAGGAATATTTTTCAGTTTCTTTTTGTGGGTGAGTGGCAGAGTGTTTGTTTTTAGAACAGACCTAGACTGTGGCCAGGTCTCTACCCTGACCACTGTGCTGAGTGTGATGTGACAGTGATAAGGCAGTGAGCTGCGCTGCGCCCCACCCTGACTAACTATATCTTAACATCTCAAATAAAACAATTATTCAAATTGAGCTTTCTTAGGGCTAAAAGAAAATATTTGTTTCTGCTATAGCAAATTACATCTATTTTTTATATTGCTTCTAATTTATAAATGACTCTAAACCTTTAGTAATGCACACAGCACTTGTAATAAATAACTTCTTTTTATTTTTAGGAGTTTTTCAGCATTGGGAAACTTAGAATCTGTTCTTTCAGAATCTGTAAATAAGTCAAAACACCCGGAGTAACTCGCTCATGGTTCTGTTGTGGCCAGACACATTTACAAAATAGCATCACTCTTCTCATTAGGACGAACAAAGGAGACAACAATACGGCACTTAAGAGGCTAATATTTTAACTTTAGGTTATATATATTAAGATGATGTGTAAGGGCTATTTCAATTTAGGTGGTTCATGAGTGTTTGTTAAATTGGTAGAGTGATTTTCAGCCTGTAAACGTTTGTTAAACGCTGGATTAGGGACAAAGGGCTAGGTTACCGAGGGTCAACCTGTTCTCTGCTTCCACAGGGAAACCGAGAGAAGCCGCTTCAGCGATGCAGTCAGGATACTCTCCGGCAAACAGAACCCACTGCTGGACATTGGAGAGCAGCTTAAGAAGAGGATGAGGCATGAGGAAGAGCAGGGCCCCAGTTAGTAGCAGCTGGACTCTCAAACTGGACCACCTGATGACTGTAGCTTTCTGCTTTCCATTGTGACTCTGAGTATTTTTCAAAAATAAGCTTCCAGAAAGCATCCACTTCTGCTTGTCTCTCTCAAACATCTTTAGAGGGTCTTCTTGTTATTTTGTTGTTCACCAATAACAGTTCTCCATGTGCTGGAGCCATCATCGTCCACAAAGAAGTTCAGCATCTAAATTTGTTCCTCTGGAAATGTCATGTTGAACTTCTTCATGGCTGGAAGTTCTAAGACCCTGAGCAGGGTCTGGGTGGTTAGCTGTGGTTAGATCAGAGGTAAGACAAACCTAATCAATAGGAGCTTCAGGGCTCATGTGGACCATTAGTGCTCATTAATAATGGATGCTACAGGAAGAGCATAGGCTCAAATAAAGTCATTAGAGCTTTGCAAAAGCAAACATTGAATTTCTGAACTTTCAGCTTGCTAACATCTGACTATGTTGTGTTATGTTGTCATTTTGGTATGATTGGAAGCTTCAACAACATATTTTATTGGGGTTTATGTTGAGTGGTGATGGTATCTTAAGCCAGTGTATCTCAGCCCTGGTCCTCCAGGCTCACAGCCCTGCATGTTTTAGGTGCTTCCTTTCTTCAGCCCAACTGATTTGCTGAACTGCAATCACCTGAATCAGGAATACTAAGGCAGGGAGCTAGCTAAAACATGCAGGGCAGTGTGACTTGAGGACCATGCTTGGGAAACACGGTCTTTAAACACTCCACAACTTTCTCTCTGCTGTCTGTTTTCACATAAAGTCCACTGAAGTTTGAAAAACACACAGAATCATGGCAATAAACTAATGAACATGTGTTTTTTTTTTTAACTCATTTGTGTAAGACGTGATGCAGCTATGCTGAATGAAGCTGAAGTGATGATCAACACCTTACTCAAACGATGATGATGATGGTGGTGGGAGGGGCTTTAAGAGTAAACAAGTAAATAAAGGAGTAGCTCATTGATGAAGGCCTGGCTGGAGTCATTTCCACTGAAACTGAAGTATGTTGGGATTGTGCTCCTGAAAAATTAGAGTTTAGATTTATGGCCTTAACCCAACTACAAATTTGGCTCCAGCTTTAATAAGCCTACAACATACAGAAAGCCAAACAAGAATGAGCCAAGTGAAGTAGTGTTAATCTTGCTATTATAGTCTAAATAGAGAAGTAGGCAGCTTACCCTGTTGATGAAAGATAAAAATTAAGGTGAAGATGTTCATTAGACTTTAACATAATTAGCAATAGTGACCCCACAGTTGTCAACTCAATAATTTTCTTGCTTCATTGAGCAACATTTCAGTAAAAAAAAGATATTGCCCAAAATCGGAAGGTTAAGCTTTTTAAAAGATCAATGATCGGCCAGAAAACTGCATTCGGTGCAGCCCTAGTTAAAATTTGATCAGCCTTATTTCTGTTTTACCTTAGGTCAGTTCTTAGCTGTTTTAGCGCATGCTCATTTCTTCCCAATGCCTAATTATTTGTTAAATTCATTTTACAAACAAATTTAACAAATATTTATTTGTAAAATATTTGTAAATATTTTTACCATTCTCTCCCCTCACACCTGCAACCCATTTCTAATCAGCCATCTGTTCCTTGTTCTGTAAATCAAGCTTCCCAGTATATACAGTATGTCATTTATTCAGTCTTGCTGTGCTGGCCCCTCCCACTATGTTCCTGTTACTTCCCTGTAAAAACCTGCTATCTTTCTACCCCTGATCCCTGTTTTTGTTCTGTTCTGGCTTTGAGTGTGTGTGTGTGTGTGTTTGTTTGTAATATGTTGTGGGGACCATTGTCCTGACACATACTGCTCCTTGTGGGGACCAAAGTCTGGTCCCCACAAGGGAAAACGCTGTTTTGGGGTCGGGGGTCAGATTTAGGACTAGGATGAAAATTGAGTTTTGGTTAGGTTTAGGATATGGATTAGTTTTAGGCTGTAGAAATGAATGGAAGTCAATGGAAAGTTCCCACAAAGACAAACAACGCAAACGTGTGTGTTTTTGCTGTTGTTTTGTTTTGGGTTTTTTAAGTCTTTGTTCTTCATCTTTTTGTTAAATATTCATGCCTCTGCTTCTCCTACATTTGGGTCTTACTCCACCACAACATCATGACATTTCCATTTCAAACGTGCACAAAGCTTTCTCAATTTTCCGCTAATGGAAAAACCCCCACAATTTTGCAATTGCTATGTTTCTACTAAATAAGAGACTCAATTAAATCATGCGTGAATAAGTTTGTTCATGTGATTAATAATTAGAAAACATGTTCCTCTTTTCTGCTAGTAGTATCATCTGGTTGTTCATACTCAACCTCCAGTTGATCATATTTTGTTAGAACCAAAGAACCACTGCGTCCTTGCGCAAATATTTTTTTTAATCAAAAAAACTTTTTTTTGAAATTGATATGTTTCCATTAAGCACATTTATTTTTGTAATTCCAATTTCTGCAGCTTTTCTTCCCAATGCAACAAGCTCCTTATGCCTGGGAGAGGAGATGTATCTACTGTATGTGGCGTTTTGAAAAAATCATAGTAAGCAGTTTTACAGGGCAGCTATGGTTTCAACACTTTCAAATGACTCAACTTTTGAACAACTGTTAGACCTCTGGTGCAGCCAGCTGCGTTTCATCCTGTTAGTCCAGTCCTACAAATAAGCTGCTGTCTAATCAGACACACTGCTGCTTTATCCTCCCACCCCTTTTCTTCTCATCCTGTCTCCTCCTCTCCAGTCCTCTCAGATAAGACAGGCAGGTCCTGGAGGAAAGAGAATGAACCAGCCGGTGCTGGGATCTACAGAGCTTCTGGAACCTCCTGCACACAGTAAGTACCAAAGCATGGCTCACCTCTGTAGTAGTGGTTCTGGTTCTGAAGACTACTTGTCCAGATTGTGCAGTCGGACTCACATATGTGAAAATTAAGCCTGAACAATGTTCTGGAATTGAACTGACAGCTCAGTGTGTGTTCTGCTTAATGTTCAGATGACTCTAAAAGAACTTTATTCTGCGTTGATCCACCACAGAGAGCAGCAGTATTTACTGAACCATCCAGTTACTGTGCCGATAAAACAAACCTGTTGGACTTAACCAAGAAAAGCTGGAATCCTTTTTATTGCATTCCTGAAGATAAATAAACACTTCTGTGAATTTATTACAAGTCATTTAAAATAAAATATTTTTATGTAATTAGCTTAGTTGAGTGATTTGTTTAGATGAATCTAAACTGACACACATTTTTTTCTTGCTTAAAAAAAGGCAAATTGGAAATAATTCAGCAGGTCTATTAAAAAGCTGAGCGCAGCAGAGCGACGATTAAACTCACCACCTTGTTAGATTCCTACTGTTACAGCTTTACAGCATAATGATGAGAACAACAATGGCTGGTGACATTTGTATAAAAACAACTGAAAGATTGATAAAAAAAGTGGCTTATGTGACGGTTTTAGTAGGTGCTGTTTTAAATAAAGTTCAAATTAAATGTAGACGGAGTAGAACTGTGACTTGACAAGAAGAAAACACCATCATAACCATTATATGATGTACATTTAGGCAGATTCTTGGTATTTTATAGCTAAATTTGTGTATTAAAATGACTTTAAAAAGAAAAGAAAAACAAAAGTGAACCGCAGCATCAGAGCAGTAGCATCATTGTAACAACTGCACAGAAGGTGTATTTACAAAGGATTTTCCAACTAATATATGATTAAAAGTGACAACTATTAAAAGAAAATATGCTGATAGTGATCTGATAAAAGAAAGTACTGATTTGTTTGTTTCTAATAAATCCTTTTGAACATATGTTTCCCCCGATGGAACCAAAATGGCTCCAATCTGCACATGAGAACTATTTACAGACTTCACCTTTAACATGAATGATTCAGGGCAGCTCATCAGGATGGGCTCAGGGTTATATATTGTTTTGTTCAATAATTTCATATATAAATCATATTTTGGGGGGAAATTTGTATCTGTGTATCAGATGTAAATCTTAAAGATAAACATTGAAAAGTCACCTGAGTGTTAAGCTCAAAATTATTCATATTCCCATCAGATATAGGATTTTAATTTAATTTAATTAGTTGGTAGAGACAATCCACATTAATTAACAGTTTTGTAAATGTGCCAGAATTAACCTAAAGGCTGTCAAAGGTTCGCAATAAACAACCAAAAGTTATTCAAATAAAATTAAAATTAACTACACAAATTTAGTAAATAAATGCAAACAGTAAATACACAAAAGGGAAAATACAACACCGTTATTATAAAAAGCATTAGTAATAATTAAAACTAAATTAATCTACTTTCATTTAATCAAAAAGTGTCTCTGAGGCCTTTGTCTCTTCAAGATAATAAAACAGATAAATATATATTTATCTGTTTCTATTAAAACATGTCATGTTTAAAGTGATTGTCAAGCTTCTAAATAATCAGAATAGGTTTTATTGGTATTAAAACATTTAATCTCTTCCAATAATTTGCATAATTTATCTTTGCTAATGAGCTGGAAATCTGTAAGGCTGGAAAGCCTCCTTACCATCACCCTAATCTTAAAATGTAAAAGAAGGGTCCCGAAACAACAGAATTTCATCTGAGTATATGTTTTGAAAATAATAAAAATCATGGAAAAGTTGGTTTTGTAATTTTGTGTCAGCAAAGGAAAAAGCAAGAAGGTACAGTAATATAAATGAATACATTTACAGAAATAAAAATATTTACACAAATAAAGTTCAAGAACTGATGTCATTAACAGATTTTGTTTTTTCATTATATTTATTTCATTTATTATTTGTGATGTCAAAATGTTATTTTTGTTTTGACAATTTAATCTTTATGGAATGGAGATGCAGCAAGGCCAAGTTGAGGAAGTTGCAGGAGCAATCTACACTTTAAACACTTCAGTTCAGACAGTTAAAAGTAGCCAAAGTAGCACTTATTTCATTTCATGGTTGATCATTTGTTTTCAGCCTAATAAAATGTGATGATTTTATTAAAGAACAGCATCATGGTCAAACTTATCCAGAAAGGAGCCTGGATTTATTTCAGTTTTATGGCCATAGAATTGTTAAAAAGTTCTCAATGAGCATTTATTCATCTTTTCTCCAAAAGCCTTAAGTTTCAACATCTGGATGTTCTGCAGTGTGAATGTGTGTCTATGACCGTGTAATAATAATTTAAAACACTGAAGCAAAAATGCCAAATTCAGTCTGGCAAAAAGGTTAAAAGTGAAAGCAATTACAAACATTGTGTAAAAGGATTTTTTTAGACAAAATAACATTTTGGATTTCTGATGACCAGAGATGAAGATCCAGTCCCACCTGGCCTAACTTTTAACATATTTTCCAATGTCAAGCTTTATATATATTTGAATGTACTTTTCCCACAAGAGTCATAATCCTTCAAGAGGTTGTTAAGGAGACATTTTGAGTTAAAGCAAGTTTTAAGTAAGTCATACATTAAAACCTCTGGATAGACAGCAAGACAAACAAAGGTCACATGACCTGCATATGTGTTCATAGGGGAAGTATGTTTGTGTAATTGGGATGAGTCTAAGGAGATCATTTGAAATGTCAAGAATATCTTTTTTTTGTTTTAAGTTGTTTTTTTTCTCATTCTGCCCAGTAATGATGAAAACACGGACATTCTTCCAAGAACACCATAAAGCTCACTTTTACATTCTTCAATCTTTAGGTCTGAAGTTTCACACGACGTTGGAACAACTGAGTTGACAGAACTGAATGTAGAACTAGATTAGGGTTCTGTGTAGAGAAAAAAAATGAAATGAAAAATCAGATGTGAGTTCTGTTGCTCCAGAGGAAACAGGAAGTACTCTGTGTTAGCAGGTTTGTCTGCTTTGCTATGTGAAGCATAATTTCAACAGAATATTTTATTTTAACTTTAGTCACTTCAAATCACTGTAGTTCTGATCAACTCTACTAAATCTTACACATCTGTTGACTAAATTTAACTGACTACAATTAGTCACAGTGGGATATATTTAGGGCAAAATTACTTCATTAAAGAAGATTTATTCTCATAAAAAATGTTTCTTCTGGATTGGATGGAGATCGAATTATATTTTATTAAACACTGGTACACAGATTAACTTTTAGTTTCTAGTGTTATTTCATCTGTATTTCAATGTTGACAAATGAGAATCCCAAATCAGATTCAAACAAAAAATGAAAAATATAAGCAAATCAGATCAAAGAAGTAATTGTGTTTGCTGGACTCTGCCTGAATAACATTCATATTTATGGAATGTGAGCATTTTTCTTGCATGTATCACATTGCTGTGAAATACTCCAAATGAAATTGCTGTACTTGTGCTGTAGAGTGACTTTAAAATATTTGACAAAAATAAAAATGTAGCCCGGGAAGCTGAAATATATGCAATTTGCAACCTGTTAAAACAGCTAATTTATGTTAACTTGCTGTTTCTCAATAAGTGCGTTACATGATGGTAAGGACTTATTTATAGGCTATTTATTTTATTCATTATTTTTTGCAACAATTTAGATCAAATGTCCTGGCAGTTTATACATATTTTTATTTTATAAGTTTGAGGTTTAAATTGAGATTTATAAAACTCTTTGAACTACTACTGTTGTTAAAAAGCACCTTAGTTCAAAATCTTTCCAAACTGAATGCTGCACATCTCATAAAGCGGCATTTTTAAAATCAGTAGACAAGTTTTGATTTCATTATTGAATTAAAAACAAATGCTAAGTCAGGTCGCTCCTTTAGTAACCGTTGAAAAGCCCTGACTCAACTCTGCGTTTTACTACAGCTTCTGCAGCTGTTCCATCAATATTGCATTTGCCGTCTGTGAGACGATGACTGGAATATTTCTGCAGTCCTTCGTTCAGTCAGCATTTCCTCTTGGGTTTTTCCCGTTTCTTCGTGTTTTCTTACTCTAACCAGTTTCCATGCTTCCAGAAGCAGGATTTATGTCTCTCTGCTGCTTTATGAAACCCAAAGAGCAACTCATAAACAGCAGTCAGGTTATCAGCATTTCTCTCTGCGATTTCTTCCTCATGTCCTTCTGATGTCCTCACTGAGCCTGAGCTCAGTGCTGCCTCCTGCTGGGACTTTAGCAAAGATTACTCAGCTGCAGAAGCATCGTTGCTCCATGCTGCTTCTAGTTTTACTGCTTTCTTAAAACAAGGTCCAGATTGACTGAAGATGGTTTTCTTTACCTGTTCAGATCACTTGGCACAGTTTGCCTTCATCAATTCATTATTGGGAGCTCAAATTTACTACCAACTGATGTATAAAAGAGAATTCCATTTGTGTTAAAAACAAGTAAAACTAGAACTGCAAGCATTTATGTGTTCCTTGCCCGACCCAGCCGGTGCCCCCATGCACCGCCCCACCACACAGACATCACTTGACGTGGGCTTTAATATGTGTTTCAACCCAGATTGGAACATGCAGCCTTCCGATTCAGAGCAGTGTTTGATTAACTATTATGTTGTGATTGGGCAAAAAAAAAAAAAAAAAAATCAAAAATCCGCTGCAATCACTTTTTTTGTTTCTTCTTTAGGTTATATTGTGCCAAGTTTTATTGGGCTCAGAGTTGATCTTAGGGGGCGAGATTGGTTTTGGCTAATGCATTCTTCATGGCTCTCTGCTGAAAAAAAACAAAAACATTTTTGCATGGGGGCTCATCTGTTGAAGAATCTTTCTAGGAAACTTTGCCCATATCAATTTTATTAATGAGACATGCCAATTTCAAGTTATAAGCATAAACAATTATTTTCTACCATAGCGCCACCTGCAGAGGTGCACATACCTGAATCTGTGTATCTGGGTAGCAGTTTGTGTCCTGATAAAAGTTGTAATAAGCTGCAGTATGAGTTTCAACGGAGAAGAACATATAAGAAAAATGGAAAAACGTAGTGAAAGCAGCAGGCGGACGGCCGTCTGCTGGATTCCACGGCCTCAGAACCCTAATGACTGTAGAACCAGTGGAACAAACATCCCACTGGTATACTGCCATTACTTTGAAAGCATAGTATATAGTTACTGAAGATGTAACAATGGCCAAAATGTGCATTATCTATAATAAATCAGATTTCTATGAAAGTACATAACCTGGAAGGAGAAAATAATATTTGTAGATGAACAAAAGCACGAGTTAAATGCAAACTACCAAATTAGACTTAAAATATCAAGACTTTTTTTGGGGTGAACTTAGTTTCTATTGCTACATGTGATAAAGTCCAATCGATGTCTGAGCTGAAAGGCCACTCAGACAGGAAGAAGACATTATTCCACCAGCAACAGAAGAAGCCAGATTACAGTTTTTTAATGTCCTTTGGGACAAAGACCCAAGTTTCTGGTCTGGTGAAAGTAATTCTAGAATTTGGACCATTAGTTGGATTTGGAGGGGAAAAGATGGCAACTTGTCGGCCTCTGACAATCTAAGTGTAACCTGCAACTCACAAAAACAGGTTAATTAATTTATACTATATATATAGGAAGTTGGGCCTAATCAGAAGATATTAAATTCTAGGGAACCCAGGTGTGAGCAACAACAGAACACACAGTGTCTACAAGAAAAGAGCAAATATTTAATATAATAAACAATTGTGGATCCACATTTAAAACAGACAAACAAATACTGCGCGCTTTTAAAAAAAATAAATAAATAAATAAATTGAATACTTCAGTCTCCAATGAATTAATTCTTCAGTCTCAAAGTCTCTCAGCTGGTGACCAGTCGGGTCACTATCTACCCGTGCGCCTGGTCCTCTGGGCTGGGGCTCGCCATCCAGTTTCAGGTGAAGAGGGTCTTGGAATTTTGGCCCTCCAAGCCAAAAGTGTACTGTACAAACTCCAAAAAAAACCCTGACCTATAACAAGGCCAAAGTAAAACATTTTAGCACATAAGATGCTATTTAATCATTTCTCAAGTTCTTCTTATTTTTTTCTTTCATGTTGTATAACAACAAGTTAACAGAACACAATTTTTCCAACATATTAGTAAAACTAAATAGATTAGCTTATATGTGGTAAAAAAAGAATATAATATACATTCAATCTTAAAATAAATGCAATTACATAAAACAAATACAACATACACAACAATAACAATACAAAATCTTACAATCAATTTTATTTTATATTAAATTTTATAATTTAATAGGTATTTTAGCCAATTTTCACCAAATTTACTTAACCAACTGCCGAGCGCGTGCGATGACTCACCGATGCTCCGAGCTGTCAACGGCTATTTTTCGGGCTTCAGCTGTTCACGGGGGAAACCCTCCGAGATCTAATAAAACCGAATGTAGTATTTTGAATTATATATTTAGTGAATTTATATTAATATTGTTTTCCTTACCAATTTCCAGATTCGTCAATTTCTTTCTACCTCTTTACGGAAACGACCGTCAGCTGTTAGCTCTCAAGCGTTCGCAGCGAAACAACCGTCAGCTGTTAGCTTTCAAGCCTGTCTGCCGCGCTCCGAACGAAACAACCGCCAGCTGTTAAAAAGGGGCGGGACGATCACCCCCATTGGCCGACACGAAACCAGACCGCGCCAGCCATTGGCTGCCTAATCTGTCAATAGAAGCTAACACTAAAAGCATATTTCACATTTTTTGAAGATTTACGTAATTACCTTTTAGCTATTTTGGTAGAATAAGACATTGAATCAACATCTATTATTTTTTTTTTGTGTTTTTAAACACTGGGTTACATAAGCCTAACTGCAGCCAAGCCTAAAAGTATTCATACCCCTGGCAGAATTAGATTTAAAATTCTAATTTGAATAAGACATTTGTTTCTGACAGAAAATCAGACAGAGGTCTCTCAGATCATAAGGTTTGAAAAAAGAACAACAAACAAACTGGAACTCTAACAATTGTGATGTCTGCTTTAAAGTTATATGTTCATTTTTATATCGCATAAGAGCAAACCATTTGTTTGCTAAGATTCACCCCTAAGATTTAGGGGTGATTGGACTTTATCGGGTTCTGGAGTTATTATGCCATCATATGAATGGTACCATGTTTACCTTCACTTTTCTCCATGGCATACCTGTACAGTCTCCTGATTTGGCCACAAAGTATCCTTCCTTAACCCCTTTTCCCGCCGTTCTCTCGTATTAGTATTTATTGTGCGAGGTAAGTGTGTGTGGCCAGACACACACACTTTGACTCCGCTGCTTCAATCAAGACAGACGTTTTCTAACGTGGGAAGAGACAACCAATCAACCAGTTTCATTCAAGAGTTCTCTGGGGACTCGTTCAGAGGAGCTGCTGTCCAGATAAAAGCTCCCAGCATGTAGAGAAAATCCTGAAGGACGAGACACTGATGCATCTATATGAAGAGAACTCCAAACATCTGTCAGCCAGGGGACAAAAATGAAGAAGATCTTAGAGCCTTCAAGCTTTATGTATAGCCAGCTAGATGTTTGTTGGCTGTAAGACTTGGATGACATTTTGTGGATTAAGAACAGCATCCTATCAGAACATGATAAAGGAATGCAAAAGGAGACATTTATTTATTTAGAATCACCTGCCTGTGTTCTCCAACAGATTCATTTCTGAACTTTGATTGGGCAGCTCCAAAACATTAATATTACTTCTTGTCAGATGAAACATATTGTTCTGATTAAAAGATCAATATGTTGATGTATGAATCATTTGTACTGAACTGAATGATTTAGTAGTAAAAGCATTGGGTTAATTCCCTTCACACATACTCTGTGAATTTGCGTGGCAACCCATTCCTAATCCACAGGGTTAAATAGAATGTATGCACACCCTGCCCAGCTATTGCAACTTCAGGAACTCTGGAAAGGGTTGTAACAGATTTAGGGGTGTCTGTATGAACGTTTTGACCATCTTTTCAGAAGTGCATATGTGAGGTCAGGCACTGATGTTGGACAAGAAGGCGTAGCTCACAGTCTCTACTGTAAAAGGTTGAGTTCAGGAATCTGTGCAGAACAGTCAAATTCCTTCACACCAACCTTGCTGATCCATTTATCTGTGGACTGGTGCTCAGTTATGTTGGAAGAGGAAAAGATCATCTCCAAACTGTTCCAACAAAGGTTGGAGAATGAAGCTGTCCAAAATATTTTGGTATGATAGAATGACTAAGAGTTGCTTTCATTGGAACCAACAGAGTGAGCCCAACCACTGAAGGACATGCTCCCATGGTAGTCTTCCCTCCACCAAACTTTAGAACTGACACACTGAGATCAGGCAAATCCTGTCAAATCAAAATTCACAGAGTAACAAACGGCTTGTTGTGTGGAAGAATGGAACAATAATGCAGTATTAACAAAGTAGGATATTTGTTGGCAAAAAACCCACAACAAAAACATATCAACGGTCCTAATAATCTCATCAGAGCAGCAGTGTCAGCATTTGCAGTAAGTACAGAAACTCATCTACAAACTTCAATAAATCTGCACAAACTGATGCAGTTCAGAGTTGGGACTTGTTGGTGTGAACATTAGGTGGAGCAATTTCTCCAGTTACACTACTGTATTCAAGAGTGACACAGCAGGAGGCTGCTGTCAGACGTTTCCAACTTTAAACAAACATAAACTTCAATGGTTTGCACGGATTTTGTGAAAACAAACCCTGAATGGTGTTGCACGCATTTTTATTTAGCCAGCCTAAATGCAGTCCCAGCTGCAGTTCTCTGGAGTCTGTCTCTACAATTTTTGAGCATCTATTGACTAAAATTGTGGCCAATTGTTCTCGGTGAGATTGTTTGGAGAACAGATGTTAATCTCAGTTTTTAGCTCTTCCCACAGATCTGGTCATTTTATGTCTGGACTTTTCCCAAATCACACATCTGCAATGTACCGACTGGTTTCTCTGTACAAGAGAATCTTAAAGTTCATTACAAAAATAATCTTTTGTCTCAAGTATTGAATAAGGTACATCAAACTGTTACATTCGGCTTAAAGCAGAACTTACAAATACACACAAGGGAGATCTGTCCCAGGAAATCAGGTAAGGTATGCTACACCATTAATTTGGAAAAATAAATAAATAAATACCCAATCACTCAATAAGAAATAAGTTGATCCTTAGCAACAATTATTTATTCAAAAAAGAATTACAATACCACAAAATAATAATAGCTTATCTTGATAAATAGATCGATAACTCCATTCCCTCAAAAAAATAAATAATTATGGTTACTCGGTTTCAATCAGCAAAAGACCTAATTAATTAAATGTCCAAAATTTTCCCATCCTTATTTCAAAGAGAATATTGTCCACAAAGCAGTTCCATATCCTCGAAAAATAAACAAAGTCCTGGAAGTATTTCCCCAAGTCCCGATCCAAAACGAAAAATCCTAACGTCCAAACCCCTCCCCAAAAAGATACGGAAAAAGAGTGGTACCACCAAAAATCCCCAAAAAGAAAAGTACCGTCCAGATCTCACCGGGAGCGTTTCTCTTTCCCCTCGGTGGCGTCCTCTCGCACTGGCGGCGTCCACTTGCACCGGGCGCCGTTTCCTGGGTGCAAACTCCGATCCAGTTCCTAAAATACCATCTGTGGCACGGGGCGATCTTTGATAGCTGTTTTTTATGTCTTTCCTTTGATTTTTACTAGTTTTAAACGTTCAGACAAGTCAAAACTCCCGCTGCACAGATCCCACGGTCAGCGTCTTCCTCCCCGCTTGCGCCTCTTGCGCCGACGCACACGCCCCTTTTTCAACCACCAATTCGTTTCACACACACCTGAACATATCAGGATTTACCCGAAATCAGTTATAAACAGTGGAAATTGGAATACCCTTCAACAACGAAATCACAGCAACTGCTCCACACGACAGGTTGATACATTCACTTTTCAATGTATTTATTTAGGAAACAACAAACATAGTGGTTATGTTACAAAACTTATAATCTGTTTTTTTAAATATTTTTTATCCATAACTTTATTTGTAGACTAGCCTACTGTTGTAAAAACAATATATTTCCAAGCACTGTTCAGGTAAAATCACTCAATCAAGTTTATTCATGAATTGTGCACAACTCAGAAAGCTCGTAGGACAATCAAGCAACATAATTACTAATTAAAAAAGACATACAATTAAAAGCTGGGAGAGAGTACATGTCAAATTGGCAGAGATTTTCAAAACATTTTACAATTTGGATCAAATTACATAGCATCACTGGGTATCACTCTATCACTTTATACCTATTTTTCAGGTATAAAGATCAAAATAATATATAGCGTCTCTGTCTTTATATAGTTGACATCAAGCAAGTCTGCTCGGAAAACTCCACCAGGCAGAGACAACGCATGAGTTTTATACAGAGGGATAAGGGATCCTAAACATGGGAAACAGACTGGTTCCCATGCAGCTGGGAAAAAACAACGTCCAACCTTGTACATGTAACCCAAATAGCTTGAACTTGGTGGGAATATACAGGAACTTAGAATAAACATATAGCAATACAAGTAGCAGGTGTGACCTTATTGTAATTTTTCCACATCACCTACCTACTCTTTGTGCAGATGTTTTTAATGCTTATTTTACCAGCTGTTTTTATAGCTTCTCATTTAAAAGTATGTTGTCCAGTGGGTTACTGGCTTAGATTAATCCCATGAAAACAGTTTTCCTGAACAAGCTCTATGAACATGTAACGATTTATTGATGACTTTTAAAGTTCACAGCTAGATTTATTTTGAAACTGGGATGCTGGTGCTATAAATATAAGGGAGCTTCATTGCATGAGACTTGTGTAAAATAGATTTTATTTACTAGTTAACAAACTGTTAGACAAATTTAAATAAGTTCAGTAAATTTGCCTTACTGTGGAAAATATAAAAACCTGCGTGACTTTCAATTTTCTTTTTTAAAATTTAGAGAAGACATTAGTTGTGATCTTTGGAGAAGAGTTTTTCTGTTTAGCTGTTTTCTGAGTGGTTTAGAGCAGCCACTAGACTCACTGCTTCTATGACTGACCTTTTCTTTAACGTAAGCTCTGCTTCTGCTTAATGTTTCTTCCTGTTAAAACGGACACTTCTCTTCTCAACTGTTGCTGTATGCCTAATATGAGGGATTGCTGCAAAGTCAATGACACAATGTAAACGAATGGTGCAATTATGACTAGGATCAATATATGTATAACAAATGAAGACATTTTTGAAGTCTTTTATTTCAGTAATTCACTTGACTGTGAAAGTGAAATGTGATCTAGATGATTTCCACACAGACGTCTTCATGAACAGAAATAAAATTCAAGCCCTTAGTGAAATAAAAGGTACTTTTATGCTGATGAATCAGTCTCATTAGAATGCATATTCTAATTTTTAATGTGACTGTACTTTTAAGCCTTATTCTTTTTTTGTGAATACACTACATAAATTGGATATTGTTTTATTTGTAACATGTCTTGAGACATTTATTATGAATTGATGCTATATTATCATCTCCTCCCATCCCCCCAAAACAAACACTTTTGAATATGGTGGTTTAGTTCAGCTACCTGAGCCTGTAAGGATGAGCAGTTATAGACGGATGTTGAATCTTACATTATATTGACATTCACTTTGGTTTTATCCTTCAATATTTTAGCTATAATCCACTGCAAACTATATAATTCATCCTCTTAAGTCATGTTTAATTTTCCTTCTCATGTCTGTTAGATATCTTCATATATATATCTTTGTCCCAGTTTTTCCTTTTCATCTGTTTTACTCAGAAATTGGATCAGATCTGTTTTATTTGCATAGAATGTTCTCTGGTTTTAAACAGTAAATAAAAATCCCAACACATTTATCTTCATCCCTCCACTTCACAATGATGCTCTACTTTGTGTTGTTGTGCCACATTGTGAAAAGGGAAAAATGTCAAAACATTCATTGGATGTGAATACTTCAGGAAGGCACTGCTTCAGGTTACATCAAAAATTCAATCTCAAGTGGACCAAAACAAATCGGAGATAAGTAGAAAATGAAATGTTCGGAGCCCTAAAATGAAAGAGGGTGGAGTGGAGCTAATCCACAGGTCACTAGCGTTGTCAGCAGCAACGTTTTAGCCATGTGTGAGATAGGAAGAATCAATGTGGCAGGCGGAGGAAGGAGGTGGAGAGCCATCGCAGCCCATTCATCTGACAGCCGTTTACCACATCAGTCCTCTGCTCCTCCTCCCTGTTCGGTCCAAAGTTGTCGACAGTCTTCCAGAGCCTGCAGGGGAGATCAGCCATGGCTCTGCTGCTGAATGTGGCTGCACACTGCTGCCTGATCCGCCGGCGGTTCAGGAGGAGGAGGAAGAAACGCTCAGAGCGTAAAGGTAGGAGTCCACCTGCTGCTCCAGCTTCATCCTTTTTGCATGAAGCTGAGTTTAGAAGCTGCTTTTCACTTCACAGGAATTTTAGTTGTATTTGTGCTTCATTGTAGCAAAGCCTGTATCTTTTAGTCATTATTAAGGTGTGTGTTGTTCAGAGGAAAATATCTGGTCAGTCATTGCTCATGTTCAATGAGTGATGCTGCTCTAGTTAAACCACTTGATTTGTGGATGTGATGTTTTTGTCTTTCTTCTAAACTCAGGGAGAAATGTTTGATGTTAGCTCCACAGCTTCAGTTTGATCAGTTTCTGTCCTTTATTTGGTGTGGTGTTTACTAAAGTATTTACACCCTTTGAATTTACCTACGTGTTATCCAAACTACAAACTAATGTTCAACTGTGGATTAAAATTACTATTATATACTGTATATATAGTTTAGATGAGCTAATTTCATTATTAGTTTGCTGTAGTTCTGGCTGTATCAGGACTGTTGCCTTGCTGGAAGGTAAACCTCCACCTCAGCCTCAAATCGTCTGAGGGTCTTGCAGGTTTTTGTCCAGAAATGTGCTGCACCACCCCCAACCCTAAAGAGTGGTGATCCTGCGATCTAAAAGTTGGTGGTTTGGTCTTAGCTTCTTCCTGGCACATGTTGATGAGCTCATGGGCAAGGCGAGTTCTCCAAGTTCCCCAAGTTCTCTTTTGATCTGTATCCAAGTTATGAATGGAATATTGTTGATAGCATATCCAGGGTTAGTTATAGTTTTCCTTCCACTTCACCCATCATAAAGAATCTGGGAATTTATTCCAGATCTTTCTTCAGAGTTGTTCTGAAGTGTGTTCACTCAAAGAGTGAACAGACCAGAGTACCAAACTGGATAACAACATATCTTATTAAAAGTTATAAACATTTTCCCAACAGCAGTCATTGTCAGACACGGATGTTTCTGGACTACTGGAAGTTGTTGAACTTCTAGGATACAGTTAAAGAATAGTACAACATCATCAGCTGCTTCCTCTTCATTCATCTTTATTGGCTTTGGGTGAGATTACAAACAACAACTAATATCCATTCGGGAGCAAATGCTCAAGTTTACTTAATCCGCACATGTATTAAAATTTTAGCTGCTGTACCAAAAGCCAAGGCAGCAGATGTGCCGTGCTTCCTCATCCCTTTATTAGTCTAATGATAATTCATGCAGTGTGGTAAACAGCAACATCGTATGAAAAAAGAAAAACTGTACTCAGCCATACTTTGCATGCGGGGAGAGTAGAAAGCCCATTATTTTCATGTCCCTGCTAAGCGAGGTGTTGGGAGATGAACTGAAGTGTGAGTTTAATCTACTGGGAGCAAAAGTGATTTTCAGACGAGCGCTAAGCCGATGTGCTCTGTGAGGCGTGCATGCCATGCCGCTTCCATAGGATGTGCCTGTCGGCTCAAAACTTGATCTGTCTCACACACAGGTGATGTGCAGGAACTGATATCTCCCTCACTCCTCCCTTCCTCCACCCTGCTGCTCAGCGCTGTCATCAAACTCTGGCTTTAACCAACAGGTCTGTTAGACTTCCTCCATGACAGACCATCATAATGCCTGTTAAATCTCAGAGTCACTTTTTATTTACATCAATTGTTAAAACACACATTAATCTGATTGGTACCTGAAATTTTTCCTCTGGACAAAAAGTGCCCTTCTGAAATCTCTTGACTGTGCTGATATTCCCTGCTTCTTAGGCTTCAGAAAACACCTTTACCTGCCCTTCCACCAGCTACTGCTGGCCTTAAAACCAAAGACTCAGAGGGTGAAATTCAACATCAGTCCATCATGAGCTCCTAGGGAATAGCAGTGGACCCGGCCTGGCTGTGGCTCGGCCGGGTAGAGCAGAGATAACCGTCTGTGGTGCACAGTGAGCTCAGTGATGCAGGCAGAACGGGGTAGAGATGGGTCAGTGGACGGCAGCAGGGATCTGAAATCATTCCTATAAACTCCTCCATCTTTATTAAAAAGCTGAGGTGAAGCAGAGCTGGCGTGCCTGCACCTTTTTGGATTGTTAGTATTCCACTATATATTTCCAACTTATCACAAAGATTAAGTTTTTACAGGTGAACTTTCTCTGTCGATCTGCTCCTTAACCAGAAATACATGCTGCAAGCTTTGAAGGCTGTGATGAAACTATGTTAGATGGGAGTCCAGCAACTGTTCTGACTCTGTGCATCCGTCGCTATAACAACTGAGATGTGTAGTGATAATTCACAAGACACAATCCAAAAGTCCATATACTTGCAAACTCCTTAATTTTCTAACTGTAGTGAATGTTTTATGAAGAAGGAGAAACCTTTTTAGGAAGATTTTTGTATTATTGGGTATTACTGTAAACTTTTCTATAACTTTTTGCCGTTCAGTATTCTCAGGTTTTTCTATGAACAGTGACTCAACAAGATTTGTTCAAAATCCCCCTAATCATGGATTTTTGTCATAGAGCATATCTAAAATATTCAAAGTAAAATGTAGCTTGGGAAGCTAAAATACCAAGTCGCAATGCTCACTGGCTGCTGCTGTCTTGGCTCTAACTGGCTGTACCCAACATCACAGCAATAAGGAAAACTGCAGATATTCCGCAGTTACTATTTATGAACTTATTGTGCATATTATTGCATGTTAAGGTATATTTGGGGTTTGAACTGTTAAAATTGGCACTTATATGCGTTTTTAGACAAAGTCTCCAGTAATCCAAGATGTTAGCTTTTTGTGGGTGGCAGTGATTCTTAATTCCAGCAAATATCAGGGGTTTGCTGAAGCTCAGATGACTGGGAACACATGTTCATACCTTCATAGTCCATCACAGTGTTCTCTGTCTGCATCTTCTAAAGGTAACCCTCTTGTCAAAAAGTTGCTCAGTTCTCCTCAGCTGCTGTAAAGAGTCCACTACAGCGTTTTAACTCACCTGCTGTCAGCAGCACTAATACCTGTAGGTGGGGGTTCTGGTTTGGGGCCAATGTGACTGCAAGGTAACCCTGTTAGCTTTAAGTGGCATTAGTATGTGAAAATGACTCCGGCCCTGCAGCGACTTCCAGAGTCACACAACAAATTAAAGCTGTCATAAAGATTTCACAGAGCAGAGGTTTGGAGGATTGTGTTCTTTGTGATCCAGCCAGAAACTCAGAAGTGATTCAAACATATAACCCCAACCTAACTTGGAGAAAACAATTAACCTGACATTCCTGTTTCTGGACTGCAGCTGAAGTTTTTACCTACTTTCTTAGTAATTGGTAGAATTGCCTTTTAAGCTATAGGATTTGGGTCAAATGTTTCAAGCTTTCTTCCTCAAGCCACTCGAGATACCTTGCTTGGAATTATGGGCTTATTCATCAAGCTTGACTGCCTGTCACACTGGCCAAAACGCACTGAAACAGCTTTTGCAGTGCTGTCTGCATTTGATAGATTGTGCAGTTTTCCAACTGTCAGTAAGTATTTTAGCTTAGCAGGTTGTAAAAAAATGTTTTCTGTCTTTTGCTGAATCTTTCGTTAGATGGATTCTGGTCATGAACAGTGACTCAACAAGAGTTGAGTCACTGAAATCTGCATTAAATGTCACATTTCCATCCAAATCTAAAACCCTGTAAAAAGTTAAGTGAATTTTAAACAGAAGCTTCCTGTGAACTGCAGGTTAATCAGCTTTCTTTTTGTCCCGTTCAAGCTGAAAAGGTCAGGCAGTAATCTAGGAGAATTAACTCAGCTTTACAGAAATATCTTTCTTTGCGATATTTTTCTTCATCACTTAAATGTCACATTTCAAAGATTTGTTTTATTTACATTCTAATTAAATGCCAAACCACAGATCCTATTATTGAATTTAGAAAAGTGGGTAACACTTCATTTGAAGGGGTGTGTGTGCGACTGACACCGTCATAAACATAGCAACACCTGTTACGAATATAAAGGAGACTTCATCAATGTTTATGACTGATAAAATGAAGTATTATTTGGTAAAAATATGACTTTAAAGACAAAGATGCCAATGTTGTAGACAGGATCACCTAACCCAAAACCAGAGTGCATCGAGACAGAGTCAAGACCAAGACCAGCGCTCCATGCTACATGACACAATAAAATGCGAAATATGACCAAAATTGCTTTTCAAATTGATCTGAAAGATTCACATTCCCATAAAAGGACCCAGACATTAAATGCTTAGAGCTGAAGTAAATTATAATGATCAATTCAAACTCTTCTTCATTCTGCTTTACTTCCATCTCTGTGCCACAATCTGCAGAGGTCTCATGTCGCCCCTAACAGATTGACGCCCTGGGTGGTTGCTCATATGGCCCATGTTAGAAACCACCACTGTCTGCAACATTAAACATAGAAATGCACTAACGGTAAACAGTCAACTATGAACACTGACCAAGGAGCAACAAGCAAGAAGAAACCAGGCACAAGGAGAACCGTTACTGTTGTCACTCTGTCTCCCGCTGCATGAAACCAGGGGACGAAAATAATCAAAGAGCAATGCGCATGCGCTACGTCTTACCTTAGTTCTTGTATTTTATTTATTCGATGATTAATTAATATATACAATTGAATAATAATAGCCACTGTGCTCTGAGCTAGTGTGCGCATAGCATTGCAAAAACAAAGAACGGTTCTCAGTGAGGCTTCAGTCCTATAGGATAATATAGTGATGCATGCGTCTCTACGCTGCAGACTTTGGTCACAGCGTCGTCTCAAATGTGAGACAAGTCAGTCAACACCTTCTCACAACAAGCGCAGTAAGTGACAGCATTTATCATCGCAATTGAAACATATTTGTCCCTGTACCGCTAGCTTTGCTAACATCACTTCACAGAGCTTACCTTCATTGAGCTTCATTAAAAAGTGACGCTAAAAGTTTAACTTAGTCCCACCTTCTCTGAAAGCGAAGCGCTTCTGAATTCACATGTCGTCACGATTTCTTACGATTTATGTAGGGAAATTTAGTCCCGATGATTAGAGAGACATCTCCTCCCGCTCCGAGATAAACACTGCGCATGTCTTGGAGCGAGTTAACGGGGAGGCGACGCGTTACAGGGCAACAGAAACACGTAATTACTAAGTCACGTTATTCTATCCAGTGAAAACAAGGATGTTGACAAATAAGCTGAACAATGCTGGGCAATTTAGTGACATTTTTGCAGTTGTGGTTTGACCCCGAGTCCTCAAAGTCCGAGACCGACACAAGATCGAGACTGGTCTCGAATATTACAACATTAAAAAATGCATCAAGTAGTAGTTAGCAGCATGAGAAACGAGAGAATCCAATGAAAGCTTACTAAAGTTTGTGTTTCCTGCAGGTGGATCAGGGAACCGGCCGACCCGAACCCAGCAGAGGCAGCCCATCACAGAGGGGATGGAAACACGAAGCATGAGTGAGTCCAAACTACATGTTGATATTGTTAAGTAAAATTCTGCTTTTATTGGAGAATTAAAGTGACTCTTTTTGGCTCCAGTCGCTCTCTTTTAGCATGCAAGCATTCTTAGCAGAGTGTCATCACAAAATGTACCATTGAAGTTGTTTAAGGGGAAAGAAATAGATTAATTTGAATCTGGGTAATCCAGATTCAAATTATGTATGATTTCAGACTATTTTTATGTTACATTCTAACATCCATACTTAGTACAAAAATAAAAAAATACAAGCTGTGGTGAACAATGACTTATTTTGGAACATATAGGAGATGTGGAACAGATTTCATTGGGGCTAATGCATTAGTGATTAGTCCATCCAAGTCCATTCTACCTACTCATGATAGTTCTAATTGGTGATAACATGTTACCATATTTTCAACTTACACAATGTGAATTTTGAGGTTTGTAGACAGAAGGAAGATGTTTAATCCGACAGATTATCCAGCTCAACCCAGTGCAACAGACTGAGACAGTCAGGGAAATGGAAGTGAATGATGATTGCTTTCAGTGTAACAGTGATAGTGCAATTATTCTCCTCTGTGGTGTGGCTGAGCCAACAGCTTATTTGACTCAACACTAACACATGCAGCCTCCTTACACTGGTTATTAGTGCTGGGTAGTAATAATCCCATCCCTGTTGGAGGAACATGTGGATTATGGCTGACAGTGGTAGAGCTCAAGGTTATTGAAGGGCTTAATGCAGCAATTTGTACAGGTTTCACTCAATGTGAGGTAATCCATCATATTGTTAAACATGGTTTGACAATATTATCATATCGCTTCACAATAAAAATTTTCTTGCTGAACTATCCAGCTGTTTATTTAAGAGGAGTAACTTCCCCTCCCCCTCTTGTTGCTTAGGGTTTTGCCCTTTTTGCCGTTCAGTTCCATCCAGCCCTTCTGTCTTTATCATTGTCTTTGCATGCTGTCCATTTTGCTGCTAAAACAAAAACTTTGTCCTGTTCAGTGCCTCCACTCCTGTAATTTAGAGTTCTTATTGGATTACATGAAGCTGAGCTGGTAATGAGTTTTGGTTAGAAACTGGCCTCAGTCCCATTTGATCAATCTGGACCCAACAGGACAAAACAGGACATCAACCTTTACTAGTGGAAATAAAAGGGCAGCAGTTACAGAGCCACAAGATGTGACACTCTTCCACTTTCAGGTTAAACGCAGTGTTTGCAACAGAATAACTTGATGATTCTTTCCTTCCTGGCCAACAAATTCATAATGTCAAATCATTACTTTTGTCAAGATGAAGCTTGAATTAAACTGAATGATTCTTTTAAAATCTAGATTGCATAGTAATTATTTGCTATGACAATTTGAATATTGTGCAATGTGTAATTGTTTAATGTGAAAAGTTTTTATACAGTTAGAATTTGAACTCTGATCCCCTATGACTCCATCCAGTTGACTGCTGAATTGAGCTGTTCTTGCTGATGTGACGAGGATTTCCAGAACACAGAAGTTTCTTCTGCTAAGAAGCAGAAAAAAAGCTAAATAATTTAGTTAGATTCAAAACAAAACTTGGAATTTATCTATGAGGATTGCTAATGTTTAAATGTTGCAGAGTTGATACATTTCGTTTTATGTTTTTTTCTTGTTATCCTGAATTTTTTCTGACAAGCACCAAAAGCAGTAACCTATCAAGCTTTTGCTAGAGGATGTTATAAATGGAAATTTATGTAGCATTCCAATGACTTTGTTAACAGGGTCTGGTGATATGTGTTCCTAAATGCCCTGAACGACTTGAGAAAGAGGGAAAATTCAGTTGGAGTTTGAGCTTTAATTTTCATATGACCTTTCCAGTTTAGGTGCAAATGAGATAGAGGCAACATTATTTTTGTCTTAAAGACAACTCTTCCTGGTTGTAAGTTTTAGCAGTCATAAATGATGAAAATACTGTTACACTTCAGTTGTAAATTTATTCTAAATATGTAGTCAGACTTTCATTTTTCATAAAAACTTATATCAATATTTGACACTGTTAATACACTAACTGTGAGTGAGAACTTGAGTTCCGTTTGGAGAACACACATCACTGAGCTCAGTTGCAAAGAGGTAATAAAGGACTCTAAATTTTACATTTACAAGATCCTGCAACGAAGGCATTGTAAGTTACTCTTTCTGGGTACCACAGGTTCATGCAGCACAGATGTTAAGGAAAATCACAACTTGGACAACCTCTTCTCAAAAGAAAGGGTTGCATCTGTTGCTGTTCAGCTCCACAGTGGAAGGACAAGCAGAGGTAGGAAACGTCCCTTAGCAGAGGGTAACAATGGCCGCACACCTTGCAAGTACTGGCCGAAAAAGCGTAAAAAGGTCTCAGGACCCATTGTGCCCAAGAATGCCCTCATGCAGCTGAATGAGATAAAGCCCGGACTTCAATACAAGCTGCTTTCTCAGTCTGGCCCAATCCATGCGCCTGTGTTTGTGATGACTGTGGAGGTCAATGGGCAGGTATTTGACGGCTCAGGTCAGACAAAAAAGAAGGCCAAGCTAAGCGCTGCAGAGAAGGCCCTACGTTCCTTTGTCCAGTTCTCTAATGCGTCTGAAGCCCACATGGCCATGGGTCGGACTCTGGCTGTTCACACAGACTTCACCTCAGACCAGGGGGACTTTCCTGATGAGCTCTTCAATGCCTTTGAGACATCCAGAGCTTTAGGTGACCCGTTATACCTGGCCCCCAACAGCAGGAGATCTTTCACAACTCTGGGAATAGAAAACCCAATGCTCCCTCCCCCTACCTCAAACATTGTTCAGTCTCCCCTAACCCCTAATCCATTTGCCTTCACTTCCTTGACAAGTGGCAAGAACCCTGTAATGATTCTTAATGAGATGAGGCCAGGACTCAAATATAGTACTGTGTCTGAGAGCGGGGAGAGCCATGCCAAAAACTTTGTCATGTCAGTGACAGTGGACGCTCAGAACTTCCAGGGTTCTGGGCGGAACAAGAGGCTGGCCAAAGCTCGAGCTGCCCAGGCTGCCCTGTCTGTACTCTTTCATATTGAGCCGGACCAGGTATCGTCCCGGCAACCCATACCCAAAGAGGGATTGCAGCTTCATCAACCACAGGTGAGCAGGATTTTACTTTGTTTTACTGTTTAACTATGCCGTACTATAAACTAGGGATGAAACAATTCATCATGGTGAATCAGTTATTTAAATAATCGTCAACTAACGTAGTAATCGATTAATTGTTAACAGACTTTAAAAACAGCCATTTGCTGCATGAACAACTAGTCAGAGCTGTTATGAAGCAAAAAGTGTTTGTCTAATATAGCATAAAAGTGGTTTCAATGAGAAATCTGCAGAATTGGACATTTTATTTTACCAGATCAGTCAATTAGTCAACAGAATAATTGATTGAATAATCAATTACTAAAATAATAGTTAGTTACTACAAACTGATTTTCACTTATAGCTCTGTGCTGCTACATCAGCTGCTAGGTATCTTGTTTCTGATCACATATGTGATTTAAATAAGCAGAATTAAAGTAAGAAAAACTTTATTTATATAGCATCCTTAATCCAGAAACTGTATTATAATAAAATGGGTGCAAAATTAATGTCAGCGCCTCATTATTGACATTTATCAATTAAGAAAATAGTTACCTATTATAAACAACTTAATAACACTTCATAAACATTTATGTTTTAATTAATTCTGTTTTATACAATGTAAAATAACTATGATTTTTTTCTTTAATTTGTTAATGAAATTAATATTTCAATTATTATTTCAATATTTTCCATGATTTAGCCAAACTCTGATTTGCCAACAGCAAATTTAACTGATACTGATTTCTCTTTCTGCAGTGATTAATTGTTAATGTAAGTTATTCATCCATATAAGCACTTTCTTTCAGTTTTACATGATTCATACACATTGTGAAAAACTATAGAACTTTATTTCAGTAATTTCCAGGAGATGAACATTGAAAAAGAAAATACACTTAAAAATATTTGCATATTTTAAACATTCAACATAAACATTCATTGCATATTTGTCTTTCCTTCCTGGTTTTCGTCAGGTTTCACATAAACTCCACCTGGTTTAGAAACGTCCATGGATTTTTATGAAACTGAAGGAAAACTGGAAATTTGAGTATGGGAACATATGGAATTACTAATTGCTATTTAGAAAGAATCATAAAGAGATACCTTGAACTGATAATAGTTTTTTTCTAAAAAAGCTTTTTTTGTGACCAGTTTGACAAAATATGATTAAAGGTGACTTCAGGAGAGACAAGTTCAATTCACTGAGAGTCTATTTACACATAAACTGATCCATACCTGTAATCCCTGCACACTGATAACAGAGCTGTTATCATAATTAGTATCATCGTCATAGTTGAGTGCTATTCAAACACTGTTCTTCATCAAGCTGCCTCAGGTAGTCAGAAAGCGCAGCTCTCACAGCACTTCAAGTGGAGAACCTGATGAGTTCTTTGCTCTCTGCCTGTCATTTACACCAGCAAAAAACTTTCCATTCAAATGAAGTGCAGAAGAACTTTCATAGCTTTTTACCTCTTTTTATTGCGTTGTCTATTGCTGTTTCATAATGGACATTACTTATAATGAGATGCAAGTGCTTATCAGGAGCCTTTCTTTCAGACTGTTTCTGGAAGCTTTGTGTCTTGTGTTGCTTTAGGTCCTGGCTGACGCCGTCTCTCGTTTGGTTGTCGAAAAGTTCAGTGAACTAACTGATAACTTCACATCTCCACATGCTCGAAGGAAAGTCTTGGCAGGTGTTGTCATGACAACAGGTATTTTCTTATACTCTTTAATCTCCACAGTTATACAATTAACCCAGTTTGGAGGACTTTTGATTAAATCTGTGTTCCTTGTTAAAGTACTCTGTCTTTTATTAGGCGCTCTGTCAAGAATAAAGAAAATGTAAAAGATAAATGTGGAGAACTTATGAAGAAACCGTTGTTATCTGAGATTTGGATTTTCCCCACCCAGGTTCAGATGTGAAGGAGGCACAGGTTATCTGCGTATCCACAGGGACAAAGTGCATCAATGGTGAATACATGAGCGACAGAGGACTAGCCCTGAATGACTGCCATGCTGAAATTATCGCTCGGCGCTCTCTCATCAGGTTCCTGTACTCCCAACTGGAACACTTTCTCAGGTGATTTCTGCAGAGTTGAAGAAAAAGCAAAAAATTAAATTATGACCAATACGCCCACTCACCAATATTAATAGAAGAGAACTGTGATCTTTGCCTTTCATCTGTATGTGTTGACTCAGTTTCATAAGCCTGATACCAGTTTGAAACTAAACTTCCTGTCTGTTTTATGAATTTGAATCTTTAGTCCTAATGAAGAGGATCATCACAAATCTATCTTCACCTGCTGTGACAACAAACAAGGTTTCAGACTGAATGAAAATGTCCAGTTCCACCTGTACATCAGCACCTCCCCCTGTGGCGACGCTCGCATTTTTTCACCTCACGAAGCTGCTGTAGAAGGTGAGGACGGGTTCTTCAGCTGCCTTTAGCAAAAGGTTTTCTCCTCATTCCTCAGAGGTTGTTGCTCCATTTTCCTTGTTTCTCTCTTTGAATCTCTCAGATCAGAGTGACAGACACCCAAACAGGAAGGCCCGCGGGCAGCTGCGGACTAAGATTGAGTCTGGTGAAGGAACAATCCCAGTGAGCTCTGGTAGCACCATTCAGACATGGGACGGGGTTCTTCAGGGTGAGAGGCTGCTCACCATGTCCTGCAGCGACAAGATTGCCAGGTCTGCCTTCTGGCCCCCCCACATAGACAACTGACTAACTCACTTTTGTTGTAAAGCTTTTTTGACACCTTGATTTCATCGGACTCTATTTCTAGATGTCAGTACTTTCTGTGTCGTCATTTTAATTATCCACCTTTTGTTCAAATTCTGGCATAATATGCCTTGTGAGAGTATTCATACCTGTAAAACTTTGATGACATAACAGCAGACTTGCATAGTGATTTTCAGGACACTAAAAGATGCTTCACATGATTGTGCTATATCAAGAGCGAACTCTTACTACCGTCGTCATTGAGTCTCTAGATTATGTAGATGTCTGTATGCAACATGTTCTCAGATTATGCTGTTTTGATGAGTCAGCAGAAATTTTATTACAACTGCCTAACCCTGTCAGAATTTCTAGGATACATTTTCATTGCAAGAATGTTCAATGGATGTTGTAGATCTGTGATTTTCTTTGAGCTTCTTTTCTGTATTTGTCTTTTGGCATCATAAAAAGGTGGAATGTGGTTGGATTCCAAGGCTCTTTGATGACCTACTTCACTCAGCCCATCTACTTCTCCAGCATCATCCTGGGCAGCTTGTACCATGCGGACCATCTGTCCAGAGCCATGTACCAGAGACTTACTGAGATGGAGGTGCTACCGCCACCTTTCAGCCTGAACAAGCCTCTGCTCAGTGGTAACAGATGTCATACTTATATCCCACAAAGGTGGCCATGTCTAGTCCTCGAGAGCTGCTATTCTGCTATTCTTAGAAGCAAACCTTCTCCAACACCCCAGAATCAAATGAATGGCTCATCCTCTGTTGAGCTAAAGGTCTGCTGATGAAGGTGATGCACATAAGAATTGCAGGACATTTCTTCTCAAGGACTGATCTTCCTTACACAGATTCCTGTAAATCTGGTAGCAATTTGTGAAACCTTAAAAATAGCCAACTAGTTTATTGCCATAGTATTATCTCACACTGAAACTGTTGTTGTGCAACAACTACCCCTTCCCCCCTTATCTCTCTGCTCTCTCACTCTATCTCTCTGCTTTCTCACTCTCTACTTCCTCTTCTGAGAGGGGAGATGTGCTACCAGCTCTCCGTCTAACGGGTTAATTGAGTTTCCTAAATCTGCTGGGATTTACCCTGTCCAGAAATGAAGTAAACTCTGTTCAAGCTGGCATCGAGAAAAGATTCGCCTGGTTTCTAATGACCTACATCCAGGTGTCCCAACCTTCTTCCCCCTGTGAATTAGCCAGACTGAGCAGCCTGCAGCCAACTAGTTTCACAGAGCTCACCTGTTAACTGTCGCTCCTTCTCTGTATTACAACGTGCACTTGGTATTGAACCAGGTAGGTTTTAGTGACTCTGGCGAGTCCTAAGGTGATGTTTTACATATGGGCTACCAGCAACCTATAAAACATTTTCCACCTCTTCCTCTCCAGAATCAAACATCAGAGCTATTTTACAACCATCAAAGAACTTTAAGGTGACTCATTAACTGAATGTCCACAACATCTTTTAGATTTTCTTTATGCTAAATATTTTATTAGTAAGGCATTTTTGCAAGGGTCAGTACAGCTTAATTCAGTAGCAGAAATAATCAAATAAGTAAAATCAATTATCTAGTTTATCTTTCCCTAATGCTGACATTAAAAAGCGAACCTTTGAGAGAGACTGACAGAGAATGGTGTTTTGAACCCCAGACCTGGGCTGATGATGAAGAAGGTGTTGCAGCAGGAGGAGGAACTTGATCGACGAAGGCAGGGATCTCTGTAGGTCTGATAAGCTTCTTCTCCACATGGATGCTGAGGTCACACAGGACTTGGTGCTGGCAGGAAGGAAGGCACCAGTTCTTCTTCTTTGCCTTTGTTCTTTGTCTTTGCCTTTGTCTTGGTCTTCATCTTTGCCTTTATCTTCATCTTTGTCTTTGGGGTCTGAACCCAGCTGATGAGAGAAGTGCGATTTGAAGTCACATGTTGCGGGGCTGACGGGTTGGTCCCCATGCACAGGACAGTCTTCGGCTCTGTGGCCCCGGCTCTTCTTCAGCTGCAGAGTTCTTTGTCCATCTGGATCTTGGCTCGAAGCTGCCTGGAGGATCCAACCAAAGATTCCTCTTTTGCACCCACCTTTTATAGGGTTTATCCACCTTTTGGTGCGTTTGCTTTGGCTAGCACTGTTGCTGTGCTTGTTTAAATGTCTGTCTGCTCAGACAGATGATCTCATATCCATCACTGTCTTACAGACATTATGCCTGGATGTCTCTACTAATCTCTCAGGATTGCCCAATGGTCCTCCTATGACCATGGCCTGCACAACCTTTTCTTTGAAACATTTATGTTGTTCAACAATCTATCTCCAAATAAGGCGTTGATCATCTCTGCTCTCCTGTTAGTTCCCCTTTTCCCTTAACCTTTCACCTTTCACCTACCATCTACCTCCAACATATCAGTGATGTTTAGTTGCAGTTACACATTTTACACCATTTCAAGTTCAATGTCAAAATCACATTTATAACTTCTTTAGCTTCTCCGATTTAGCATTCATTTATAATGTTATAACCATAACTTATTAATTACTCTTATTATAATCTTAATGTGAGTTATTACAGATGTTTTCTGAAAAGAAACCAAGAATAATCCATGATTGTAATTATTTGATACCAAAATTAGTTACTTGTTTTTCTTGTAAGTGTTCCCACAAGTGTGGGTGTAAGTGTGAGTATTATTAAAAGTAAACCAATATTAATATAAGTATTTTATTTTGAATCTTATCCAATTACTCAAAATGTTTAGATTTCATTCTTTAAAACTTTCATGCTTTAAAATAAGGAATAGTCTCAACTATTCTTATACATCTGCAGGCTGGAAACCTACTTCCTCTTTTTCCAGGAAACCTGCTCTTCCTGTTTCATGACTCTCTCTGTCTGACTATGATTTCTTATGATTAGATAGAAAAAAGGAATAGAATTAAAGCAAAGTTTGCAGGAGACAAAAACAACACACACACAACCAGATTTATTTTATTGATGTTTAAGTCTATTGTTGGGCTTGGATGTCACTTGTGTGATTAATTTTAAAGATAACTTTATTTATTATTACTGTTAAACTTAAATCTCCAGCATGGGGAAGTGGGATGATCTCGGTTTCTCTTGACAAAACTCAATTACAATTCAATATCAATTAACTTTATTTAGTGCCAATTCCTATGTCATCTCAAGGCACTTTGCAAAAATGTATTTCCATACAATCATACATACATTCCAAATGATTCTAATTATCAAACAATGCAGTCAAATTCAATTTATTATTCAAATTCGTTTAAAATTGGTCTATCTAAGGAAAACCAGTATATTGAATCAATCTACTCACACTAAGCATGCTTGTAGTAACTCTGCACTGTCATGGTATAAAGTAGCTGAATAAGCAAGCAGGACCAAGACAGTAAGGAGAAGGTTCTGTTTCACTGCTAGAGACATTTTTAGTGTGGAATGATGATACTGTATTGTGTCCTTCACCTGTTTTATACCTCTCACTATACTGATCAATTTCTAGATTCCATAAAAATCAGAATTCTTCTGAGTTAAGTGGAACATTTCTAGTTTGAGCCTGCCTTGCTTTGAAAGTCATGAACGAATCCAATCAAATTTGTAAGCTGTACAGTTAACTCTGTTAGAATGTTTTTAGATCTAACCTGTACAAAAGTCTGATGAAGAACCAGAATGAGCAAGACCCTGATTTTCTACAGGAATTAGTAACACAGAGGCTCGTCAGCCTGGAAAAGCCCCAAACTTCAGCGTGAACTGGACCATCGGAGACCAGGGTTTGGAGGTGATTAACGCCACCACAGGGAAGGATGACCTAGGCCGACCCTCGAGACTCTGCAAGCATGCTCTGTACACCCGCTGGATTGACTTGCATAGCAAGGTAACACGTATTGGCCTTTGAGACAGAACACTGCATGGATTGTGACAGAACAAGAAATATGAGCAGATCACATACAGAGGTGATCCTTTATCTTGCAGGGTAACAATAGCTCACCTGAACTGAAGCATGTGTTAGCAAAGCCAGTGAGCATTACAAGGGTTATCCTGTTTGTATTCTCTAAACACTTTGCTTAATTTGTATTCATCCCTGATGTTGTGCTTTTTATGCAAGAGCAGACTCTGTGAAATTGTTAATCTTTTATGAACTTTCCTTTAAAACGTCCCTTTTGTTTCTATGCTTAACAGCTGTCCTCCACCCTGCGCATTCAAACACTGGAGCCCAGGAGCTACCATGAAGCTAAGCAGGCCGCAGCGCAGTACCACTCTGCCAAGCAGACTCTCTTCATAGCCTTCCTCAAGGCCGGACTTGGAGCCTGGGTTAAGAAACCTGTAGAGCAGGACCAGTTCTCTTTCAGCATTTGTGTGTGAGCTGGTCATGGATCTTAGGTAGAGAAGTATGTTCCCTATTGATTTTCAATAGACTGAACTCTTAAATTATTCAATTTGTCATTATTAGTATGTTCAATGGGGAATAGAATAGAGGGAAAGCACAAAATAAGATGCAGTCTGCAGAAACAGAATATAGCTCCGTTCTGCTGCATGTTTGACTGCATCGACCCTCAGTAGGATGCAGCTTCACATTTAAGGTAACGACAGGACAGTGGTACCATGAATTTGAAGAAAGTAATAAAAAGTCGTTCTCTGATTTAACATTTAACAAGTAGAAATATTTTTGGTAATTTTAACTGACCTAAAACAGGGGAAAGAAATATTCGGTTTCACAGCAGAAATAGAGAAAATAACAGCTATGTGTATTTTTATATGGTGGATGATTGGTTCCAGTTGTGTTCAAGGCAGATGGAAATCCTGTAACCTTAATATCATGACTGAAGTCATGATATTATTATATTATATTATATATTATGATATTATAGTCAACTTATTATTGACTGAAGTCTATTTTAGGCTAATAAACATCACATGAATCTTAGTTTACATGGTTATGATTATTATTTGGTATAAACTAAATTTTAATGTTAAATATGTCTTCATGGTGGTGGACAGACTCCTAGACTGACTCAAATATACAATAAAAATAAGTTCAATTTAAGTGTTTATTTGATGACCCACTCAGATCTAGTTATCAAGGTGACGTGATTTTCACAGGCTTAAAAGAAACTGTTTGTTTCACAAAACCAGTGATCAGCTCGGATGGAAAGTAGTACACATGCAGACAAATGGAAGAATTCTGAATGATTTTCAAGGAGTTAGAACAAGGGCCATATGGGTTAACAGTGGAAGATTTTAGATCCAGTGGAAACACAAGGTCTTCTGCTCACACCGTCATCTAGACGCTCTAATCTAGATGACATTTTGACATGGATTTGTTATCCATGTTTGACCTCCAGTTTTTGTGACGCTTTGACCTGACAGTACTGATCTTAGCCAGAAATGTAGAGTTCTCTGTAAGAACCGTAATTACATATAAACAGTGTTCAAAATATTTTCTTTCAGCCTTCCTAGCGGTCATCAGTGATTTACTTCAGAAGCCAAGGTGACATCACAATGTGCAAGATAATAATAGTTACTGGAAAATCATGTTTTATGATTTCAGGACAGAGACTAACTGTTTAAATTGACATTTAAAGCTTCACTTAGCATTTTATGTTAGCATTCTGTGCCACTTTCATGGTAAACAGCAGGGTCCATGTATATTCCCTACTGAATGTAGATCATTTAGCTCTGAGATTAGGGAAAGGTGCCAACATTTCTAAAAGATACAAAATGGCAAATGAGCTATCTCATACTTTATTTAAATTATTGCTCCTAATAAGCCCCCTTTACAGTTTTAGGGTAACATTTGGGTGGAAATTTTATTAGGATGGACCAAACATTTGAAAGTATTTCTTTTGATTGCAGTCTTTATGTATATTTTATGTTTGTTTTAATGTTTAACTTATTTTACAAACTCACTAAAAGTTATAGAAGCATCATTATGTCACGTTGTGTGGGTGGAGATGGTGAGGCAGGACGCTTAGACCCAGGTAGAAGTAAAGTGATGGTTAAATGATGAGCAAGTCCAAAATGCAAACAGTCCAACAACCAGGCAGCACGGCAGAACAGAATCCAGGGTTCAGCACCGGTAGCAACTGGCGAAACGAATGAACGACTGACAAACAGCTAGACAGCACAGACGACAACAGACGACTGGCTTGACTCACGACAAGGACCCGACAAAGACACAGAGACACAGGTGACACTAAATACACAGGAGGTAATTAGGGAACGAGACACACCTGGGAACTAATCAACAACACGGAGACTCAGAAACAGAGGAAACTCAAAATTAATACACAGAAAAACTCAAACCATGACACATTACCTCAAGAATCCTCATTTTCCTTGTTTCTTTTAGTGTTTTCTGCCTTTAACAATAATTTGTGAAACTTTTTATATGTGATGTGGATTTAATGTAGTGTGATTTACCCCCTAAAACATTAAAAGATGGAATAAAAAAATCTTGTACTTCTTTAAGCATGTTTTACTTTGTATTTGCCTTTGCAGACATATTTTATCTATAAATTAATTCCTATTTGATATTTGTATTTAATATATTACCCTTATCCTTTATCCTTCTGTTTCTAACTAGTTTCTTTTTGTAGTCATGCTTTTCTTTTATAGGCATGAGCTGAATATTTGCACAAACTCATTCACTTTAATGGCATTCTGCTTGGCAGGGTGATATGTTCCTGACTGTAGCAAAGTGCATTGGAGTGGGTGAAGTGAACGGAGAACGATGGTTATCTGTTTGTCGGTTCTGCATTAGCAGAAATGATATCTCTATTTGCTCAGAAACTACCTTTGTGGATGAGTCAGAAAATTTTGTTGCTGATTGTTTTCTCAGTGACATGATAAAGTCAAACTGTGAGGCACAATGCATGATCTCTACATGTAAAGCACAAATATGCTAATATAAAATAATATGTAAAAACAGACAAAATGTTTAATAAAATATATTACTGTCATTTTGTCTGGTTTTGTTGTTTTTAACTAGTTGTACTTGGCCATGTTTGGCCATCCATGAAGAAAGTAGTGATAGTGGGAGTGGGTACAGATGATGGTTGGATGAATTGAATGTCTATTAATTGCAATTTATATATACACTTCAGACTTCCAGCACAAGAGTTAAGGTAAGGCTTAGTGTCTTCAGTTCTCGGGCGGATCAGAGATGGACAAGAGGCTGAGTACAGCTGGTGGACTGAAACAATCATTTAGTCGTGAATGTAGACAAAACAAAGGAGATGATTGTTGATTTCTGGAGAAACAAGGTTATATCAAACCCTATTTCCATCATGGGAGAAGAATACCTTGATATTCAACCGGACAACAGACTGGACTGGATTTGCAACCGTGAAGCGTCTATAAGAAGGGACAGAGCTGACTGTACTTCTTGAGGAAGCTAAGATCTTTCAAGATACAGATCTTCCATAAGTGTGTTGTTTACAGGGTCATCTCTTCTGTTATCTGTTGGGGCAGCAGCATCAGAGCCAGGAACCAAAAAAGGCTCAACAGATTGTTAAAAAAGGCTGCTTCTGTTGTAGGGACTGTGGAACCTATGGATATGATGATGCCAAGGAGGATTCTTCATAAAATCAAGAATATTATGGACAACCCTGACCATCCTCTTCATGAGACTGTCTTGGGAAGGCAGAGTGTTTTCAGTCAGAGGCTACTTCAAATTTTCTGTAACACAATCTACTACAAGAGAGCTGTCCCACAGCAGTCACTATCAACAATAACTATTTGAAGAATCTGAGTTAATATGAGTTACAACAACTTTTGATTTCCCTTTGGGATCAATAAAGTATTTTTGAATTGAATTGAATAATCTATACCTCTGCTTCAGGACATCAACTAGATGACCACTAGATGACCAACTAGATGACATCACATGCCGGATAGACAACAGTGGAACGGCTTAAATGTGTTAAAAAGCATATGTGTAAGAATGACCTAATCAAAGTCCAGGACTAAATACAATTGAGGGTCTCTGGTAGGACTTGAAACTGATGATCTCCATCCAATCTAACTGAACTAGAGCATTTTTTTCAATGAAGGAAGGACAAAACCCTTCGGTCTGTAGATGTAATCTGTAGATAGTTTTACACATTAATCACACAGGGGGGCCGAATATAATAAATGTGCACTTTTAAATGGTTCTAGGTTGAAGTGTCAGTAAGCTGGGTGGTCCGGGCTGCATCAAGGTGATGTAAGCAGCTACCAAAATCATACAGCACAGGTCAACGGAATCCTTGACTCTGAAGGCTTAAATTTCCATTTTAATTTTCTGCTCAGTGGAGATGATGCATGCAGGGACACAGTGAGTGGCCAGACTCTTTGCTCTCATCTAGCCATTAATAACTGACAATGACCTTTGCTTTCTGACTCCATGGATACTCCAATTCCTCTGCTGAGCACATCACTATACTGACATAAGAGATTCCCCCTGCTAGAGACAAGAAAGGTCAGACATCATGTAGAGGGAGATCATTTTATTATAGCACCTTGATGTTTTCCTCAACTGTAATATCAACCAGAGGTGTTCATCTTTGTAAATAATATTATATAATATTCGTTCTATTATTGAACAACTGCCTAAAATCCGTCATTGGGACTAGTTTAACTGTCATGTTACCGCCATCTTGTGGTCGTGGGGCAATAAAGCGCTGTTTTGTTATTTGTCAGCGGATTGGTTAAAGTCCTTTTGTTTACAATAATTGCGTCAGGACGCACAGTTTGAACTGCGGAAGCGCGCTGCTGTTTGCAGCAAGGTTGTATGGAGTTGGTTGGCAAGGTAATTTATGGCGTTTTGTATTTATAAATGTTTATTATCATTATTATACCTAATGTTCTACTTTATTGTTAGCTACAGATGCTATTCTGTTCTATTTCCCTTTAGCTACCTTAACTCACGAGAGGCCGTGCCAAGAAGCCGGAGTTAGCGTCGTATTTAAGGTCTGTTTCACTCTTCTAAGTACCGCAGTGAAGTTAGTTTCAAGTTGGATATTCGATATTCGAGCTCCGCGGAGTAAGCGGCGTTTAGCTCAAGGTTGATCCGATTTATGAACGTTACTGTCGGCCAGCGGTTCTCTATCGCTCCCGGCCGCAGCGCCCGAAGGTTCACTTAGGGACTATCAACAAATTACCGAACCAAACATTCCTATCAAAGAAATGTTAATAAATGCCTTGAATTGTAACCAACTAACTAATTGTCATTGCTAATTCATGCTTTTACATGAGCCAAAATAGCATCTATAAAATTTTAAAGTCATATACAATATTTTCAATAATTTTAATATTAAATAATATAATGTTTTCTTCAATAGCTTCCAGGTCATGTGACCTAATGACTCAAAATCACTTTGAAATAATTATAATAGTCTCTATAGATGAGGCACAGTCATTTGTTTTCCATTTTTGATTAATTTTCCATTTTTTATTAATTTTTCTTGTCAAAATTGAGGGTTTTTATTCAATAGCTTCCAGGTCATGTGACCTACTGACTCAAAATCACTTTGAAATAATTACAATAGTCTCTATAGATAAGGCACAGTCATTTGTTTTCCATTTTTGATTAATTTTCCATTTTTTATTAATTTTTTTGTCAAAATTGAGGGTTTTTCTTCAATAGCTTCCAGGTCATGTGACCTACTGACTCAAAATCACTTTGAAATAATTATAATAGTCTCTATAGATAAGGCACAGACATTTGTTTTCCATTTTTAGCCATTTTCCATTTTTTATTAATTTTTTTTGTCAAAATTGAGGGTTTTTCTTCAATAGCTTCCAGGTCATGTGACCTACTGACTCAAAATCACTTTGAAATAATTACAATAGTCTCTATAGATAAGGCACAGTCATTTGTTTTCCATTTTTAGCCATTTTCCATTTTTTATTAATTTTTTTTGTCAAAATTGAGGGTTTTTCTTCAATAGCTTCCAGGTCATGTGACCTACTGACTCAAAATCACTTTGAAATAATTATAATAGTCTCTATAGATAAGGCACAGTCATTTGTTTTCCATTTTTAGCCATTTTCCATTTTTTATTAATTTTTTTTGTCAAAATTGAGGGTTTTTCTTCAATAGCTTCCAGGTCATGTGACCTAATGGCTCAAAATCACTTTGAAATAATTTTAATAGTCTCTATAGATAAGGCACAGTCATTTGTTTTCCATTTTTGATTAATTTTCCATTTTTTATTAATTTTTCTTGTCAAAATTGAGGGTTTTTCTTCAATAGCTTCCAGGTCATGTGACCTAATGACTCAAAATCACTTTGAAATAATTATAATAGTCTCTATAGATGAGGCACAGTCATTTGTTTTCCATTTTTGATTAATTTTCCAATTTTTAGGAATTTTTTACGTCAAAATTGAGGGTTTTTCTTCAATAGCTTCCAGGTCATGTGACCTACTGACTCTAAATCACTTTGAAATAATTACAATAGTCTCTATAGATGAGGCACAGTCATTTGTTTTCCATTTTTGATTAATTTTCCATTTTTTATTAATTTTTTACGTCAAAATTGACTAAAATTTACTTTTAGTAAGAAGAACATCCCTAAACCATTTGACAGCGAAATCTCTTTTATTGTGAAACGGCTTGGTTCGGTGACACATGGTAAAAAAGAATGGAGATTCAGACCAGCAAAATACTTAAAAAGAGGTAAGATAGCCAAAGCTGTAGCAGATGGTGTCAGTAAATACTACTATTCAAAGTTGAGGCAGACACCAATCCAAGAAATCACAGCGGGGAACATTACGAAAAGCCTCACTAAAGATGTTTTAAGAAAAATTTCATCAGAATTAAAGAAGAGTACAAGACTCCATGATGACATAATACTTGAGCTCGTGTTAACACAAAAACTGATTAAAGAAACAAGCATTAATTCAAACTCCAAGGGATATTTCCAACAACTTCACATTGACCCTTTTGCAGTGCATTTACAAACAGACACTGGATTACAGATATTGGCCCACCATCTAAGAAATTCATCACCTGTTACCCTCCACCTTGATGCCACAGGGAGTGTTGTACAACAAATACCTGGTCAGGAAAAAAAAATTCTGTATTATGCTATGGTTTTGCCAGGGATGGGCAAGGACAAACCTCCTTTGCCCATAACTGAGCTACTGACCAACAGCCATACTGTTCCTTCCATTTCACACTGGTTGATGGAATTCAACAGAAAACTGACCCACACTACCAAAATCAAAATAGCACAGATAGAAACTGACTACAGCTGGGCTCTCATTAATAGTGTGCTACTAGCCTTTAACAAGGAGGATATTTCACAGTACCTACATAGAGCGTTTGAGATTGTGCATGAACATAAAGTTATAATGAAAAACTTCACAGTATTGCACTTGTGCTCTGCCCATATTATGAAGGCTGTTACACAAGCTTTTGGGAAAAAGACCCGTGATCGAGGCTTAAAAGAGTATGCAAGCTATTGTTTTGCATCCCTTTTAAACTGCAATAACCTCCAACTTGCCATGGAGGTGTTTTACAACATGTGTGTACTATTTGATGCAAAGCATTGCAACCCCTTAGTACAAACAAGTCAAGCATACCTCAACAGCTGTATCTCCAACAACAAGTCAGAGAAAGATGAAGATGGCCAGCATACAGCAGAAGCACAACACAGCAAAAGTGACAAAAGCAACAGCATTATTGCTAACTCACCATTTACAAAGACTTTCCAAGTTTTACGGGACCAAGCTCAGGTTGACATTCTGTCCGAGGAATCAGAGATCACAGAAAATCATTACTGCTGTCCTGGTATAGTTGATGTGCTTGTGAAGAACTACATGGGAATCATCCCACTGTGGAGCGGAATGTTACTTGGCGACTTAACACGGTACAAAACACCCACATCTGCTGCAACAAATAAAACAAGCAAATCAAGAGAAACAAACTGCCATGTGGAGCTGTGGTTTGGCTTGGTAAAAAAGAACATCTTGGCCAAAAAAAAGTACCTCAGACCAGCAGACTTCATCACAAAATTGTATACATCTTTACAAGGTCGGTATGTTGAACATGTTATGCAGCATGGTCTGCCAGACAAACTTCTGGACAAAACTGTCAGAGTTTTGACTAAACCGGCGGATGATCCCAAAGAAAAATGGAACAAGAGGGAAAGTTCTGCTGGTCAGACAAAGACCAAATCCAAGTATTTCAATCCCCCAAAGACATTACCCAATCCCAGAACTTCCAAAGGCACAAACAAACAAATCACCAAAGCTGATGATGATGATAATAATAAAGAATCACAGGTAAGGTTTCACCTACCTTTGAGGCTCTGTTGCAGTTCCACATAAAGAATTAGTTTGTTAAAAACAATGAAATTATCTGATAAAATTTTTTTGTAGTATTCATTTCTGAAATTTCATTAGAAGTAAACAAGTAATAATAGCCTGCATTTCACAATTTCATAATGTGGTTAACATGGGATAACATAATTGACATCTATGTATTGCAGTCTGGTATAGATTTTGTCTTTATTATGGCTGGCTGTTAGCATAAAGTATTATTTAAATTTTGTAAAATATACATTTTTATTGTATTACTTTCAAATGTTTTGATTTTTTTTTCTTTGTATATCTGATTTGCAGTTAACCTTGCTTTGGAAAAAGAGTGACACAGAAGTTGTAGTAGCAGTTGTTCCGTCACAGATTAAAGGTCGGAGCATTGTGATTCATCATTCTGACTTGTGCACTCTTCGACCATATCAGTGGTTGACAGGGGAGGTATGTGTTTGTTTCAGTCATTTATAAAACATCTTCATTTTCAATATTAATACAAACCAATTTTGAGATTTGTATGAGAAGACTTTTGGATGCATGTTTAATATGTGGAAATGCTGATATTCCTTGTGCAGATCTTTGAAAGCCTTCTGCATGTGGCTGCCCATGCATTGGGAGTCATGGACACCTTCTACATCCTGAATCACTACTCAGCTGGTGTGATTTTGTTCGGGGACAGAACTGAGCTTCCTAGACAAAGTTTACCAAAGGTAATGGATTTCTTTGTTGCTATATTATGTCATTATAAGATGAATGAACAGAACTTTCACAGTTACACATCATTTACACAGAGCTACAAAATTGACAACAAAATTACTTCTAACATGAAATCATATGTAATGTGTTTTTGGCAAATATGTGTGCTTGTTGATAAAAAGAAGAACAAGATTTAGTTTTTTGAAAAGGTTTGAATTAAAAGCTGAGTTGGTTTTAAAAGAGTCTTCTGAAAGAATTGCCATGTTTTACTGACTACTTGGCTGTTTTAAACATTGAAACACTTGACAAAATTAATGTAATTGTTCACTGCCATGCAAGTTCCAAATATAAGTGTCATATATATGGTTATCCATGCAAATGAAGAGCTGAACATGGCAGTAAGGCTGGACAACTTCTTTAGAAAACATTACATAATTAATTCCACATTTAAAAAAAAATTCTGTACTAGACACTACATATAGGATTTCAGAGTAATGTAAATGTCAATCATTTAATAAAGTAGAAGTAAGAATCTTGATCTAGTTGCACCCACATTAATCTTGGCTAAGTAATTTCATTTGATATCTTGTATGTGTCCTACTAACTAACATCAACATCACTGCAAGCTTTACACCATCCCACAGCAGCCTGTACAGGGCAATATTTAACACCTTAATTCTTGTAAAACAGTGTATTGATTATTTTATCATTTTTAAAACACCTTGTCATTGAAAAGAAAAATTTTAAGTAAAAGTAAATACTGACATGTGGGAAAAGATTAATTGCGAGACATGTGCTTAAAGTTTTTCTTTATGTTAACATTTAAATTTTGAACATTTTTAAATGCCATTTCAGGTAAACTTTGACAACTATGAAGCAGTTCTGTCATTTGTCCTTGTGAACAACAATCACTGGAAGTTGCTGGTTTGTAATTTTTTGTCTATAATAAATATTTTTTCATTTTATGGTTTGGATAGAGCATGACATATTCACATTAGTTTTAATGAAATTTTTCTTTGTTATGCCCCTTTCCTTTGTTGATCTGTTTTAGTACATCAATGCAGAAGCCAGAACTGTGTTCCTAATAGATCCTGCACAAGTATCATCTGAGCTTGTGGACTCCCAAAAGGCAGCTAAAAGAATACAGTAAATAAAGCTCTAATAAATTTTTAAAATGTATTAAAAATTAATAAATTTGCAAAGTGACCACATAGAGATTGAGTTAAAAATCTTAATGTATGTGACATTCAGATTTAAGAATACATTATGGAAATATATTATCCTTAATATTTTTTACAAATATATTGTGTAAAAAATATTTACATTAATTTAAATATTTATGTAAATATTAATTTCAATAAACTTAACATTGTTGTTGTTAATAGAAACTGATAAGAGGAAAGCGTGAGTTGTCTTATGAGTGTAATTACAGAATACAATTGCTCTTACACAAATCATTTTGTTTGTTATCCAGAGAATACTTCAAAATGAGAAGGACATGCCATGGAAAAACAGACTGGGTTGGGATCCAATGGAAAGGGGGGACAATGCGCCACCCTATTCAACAAGACGGAAGCAGCTGTGGAGTTATTGTAGTCAAAGTAAATTAACGAGTTCATGTTTTTTGTTATACAAGTGTGGACACTGTGTAATTATTATAGAGAAAAGTTGTCTATCATCAAATACAGTCTCTATGGTTAGTTAAAATGGGCTTTCGGAATTGTGGAAAGAGTGTGTATTCACTTGGAGGAATACAGACTCCCCCAACAGTAGCCCATAACTGGGGTCAGTGCAACATGCCACACAGTATTTGTAATTACATTTCTTCCATCATCTTCTAAATGTTGAAACATTTAGATGTTTCACTACAGGTATCTGTACTAACAAACATACCTGTTTTAGTATGTGTGGATACACTATATATGTCCACATGAATGTTTTAAGTCTGATGCATTATAATGCAATAAAAAAAGTCTTTAAAAACTTTTTTTTTTCTTTAGATGGCAAAAGCTTGGATGGAAGCCTTCCCTCTGATGCCAGATGTAGATTTTGACACAACAAAAAAGGCAATGAAAAGTGAAAGAAGAACTCTCGCTCTTCAAATCCTTGATGCATCAGGTATACCATATGTGCATGTCTTTCATTTCGACTTACAATACATAAACATACACACATATATATTTTAGAATCTCCCCATCTCTTTCATTACTGAACCAGTCTCGACTGGTGAATTTAAGGTTTTTTATTTTATTTGATTAAGATCAACCACCATCATCAAAGTCACCACAATAACCTCAATAAATGTGAAAACTAAAACATATACAAACATTGGAATACAAAACATGAACTTACAATAAAGATAACAAAACTAAACAGATCTCGCTGCTTTCGCTGGGGAACACTAAGTTTTGATTTCTTTGTGACAAGCACATCTTGACAGTTCGATTAATTCACTGTTTCAATGACTCTGTCAACTTAGATAGGGTCTGCCCTCATTAGCTCCTGCAGCCCGTGAGGTCAATAAAAACATAAAAACATTACAAAATGCAAATTCCATTTAACAAAATATAAACCACCAACAGTGCCAATCCAAACAGACAAAAATACCTAAACGATATGCAACCTTGATAATTTAGAGAAGTTACTTTACAAATGTATTTTAAGTAATCTCCAAGTATTAATAATTTTAAATGAATTTTCTGAAATAATTAGCTATTTTGTTTTATACATATATATATATATATATATATATCTTGTTTGAATATGCTGTATATTATGCTGTATATTTCTTCTTGATTACAGTATTCGATGACCACTGTTGGTGTGCGATGTGCGCTGCATACAAAGCCCCGGGGTCTGGCCCTGGAATGACAGACTGGGTGAGAAATCAAGAGTTGTCAATGTAAATTTCAGAAGTAGACACAGGAAATAACTCTTGGGAGCCATGAAATGTTTTATATAACAAATGACAAGCAAGTAAACACCAAACTGTGTGACAGGAGATGAGTAAGTTCAGTACTGCTAAACATGTATATTTTCTTGTATTTGTGAACAGATCCAGTGTGACAACTGTGACCGATGGTACCATGCCCTGTGCATAAATATGAAGAGCACAGAATTTCAAAAGAAAAAAAAAGGCAGTTGGAAATGTGTATTGTGTAGTTAATCTTGAAACTAGAAACTGTGTTCATTATTGTTCGAAATACTTTTTGAAAATATCTGTGGAAAATGAAAATGTAATATGTTTGTTTGGCATTGATGCTATGTGTGATGTATAAAGTGTACTTGAATGATTTCAAAGAGATTTGAAGTCATTTTATGACGTAATCTGAAAACTATTAAGCAACAATCTTAAACTTTAAGGAAAATATTCCTAAGAATTATAAAATAAAAACATAAAACATAAATGTCTGTGCCTCATCTATAGAGACTATTGTAATTGTTTCAAAGTGATTTTGAGTCAGTAGGTCACATGACCTGGAAGCTATTGAAGAAAAACCCTCAATTTTGATGAAAAAAATTCCTAAAAAATGGAAAATGGCTAAAAATGGAAAACAAATGACTGTGCCTTATCTATAGAGACTATTGTAATTATTTCAAAGTGATTTTGAGTCAGTAGGTCACATGACCTGGAAGCTATTGAAGAAAAACCCTCAATTTTGATGAAAAAAATTCCTAAAAAATGGAAAATGGCTAAAAATGGAAAACAAATGACTGTGCCTTATCTATAGAGACTATTGTAATTATTTCAAAGTGATTTTGAGTCAGTAGGTCACATGACCTGGAAGCTATTGAAGAAAAACCCTCAATTTTGACAAAAAAAATTAATAAAAAATGGAAAATGGCTAAAAATGGAAAACAAATGTCTGTGCCTTATCTATAGAGACTATTATAATTATTTCAAAGTGATTTTGAGTCAGTAGGTCACATGACCTGGAAGCTATTGAAGAAAAACCCTCAATTTTGACAAAAAAATTAATAAAAAATGGAAAATTAATCAAAAATGGAAAACAAATGACTGTGCCTTATCTATAGAGACTATTGTAATTATTTCAAAGTGATTTTGAGTCAGTAGGTCACATGACCTGGAAGCTATTGAATAAAAACCCTCAATTTTGACAAGAAAAATTAATAAAAAATGGAAAATTAATCAAAAATGGAAAACAAATGACTGTGCCTCATCTATAGAGACTATTATAATTATTTCAAAGTGATTTTGAGTCATTAGGTCACATGACCTGGAAGCTATTGAAGAAAACATTATATTATTTAATATTAAAATTATTGAAAATATTGTATATGACTTTAAAATTTTATAGATGCTATTTTGGCTCATGTAAAAGCATGAATTAGCAATGACAATTAGTTAGTTGGTTACAATTCAAGGCATTTATTAACATTTCTTTGATAGGAATGTTTGGTTCGGTAATTTGTTGATAGTCCCTAAGTGAACCTTCGGGCGCTGCGGCCGGGAGCGATAGAGAACCGCTGGCCGACAGTAACGTTCATAAATCGGATCAACCTTGAGCTAAACGCCGCTTACTCCGCGGAGCTCGAATATCGAATATCCAACTTGAAACTAACTTCACTGCGGTCTTCTACGTCGGTTAAAACTTAAAATGTATTAGTAAAAGGCTAATTAAAGGAACGGCCTTAAAATTCAGCTTATCAGTCAACTGTAAATGGTATCAGGTGTTACGTAAACTGATAAGAGAGTGACTGTTTAAAATTTGATCTGGAGGAGTTCATTCCAAGAGCTGAGAGTTTTTCTTCTAGAGTGGCACCATGTAAAAAATGGGTCTCTACTCATTACACTCGAAGGCATCACTTATTGCTGCTAAAAGAGGGCTGTGGTATTGATCCAGCTGTTTTTGCTTTGTTTCCTGCAGGGCTGTAAAGATGATGAAGCCGGTAAGACTCCTCCTCACCTTTTAGTGTGTTTGTGTGTGAAGTGGAGGGCCCCTCCCCTGGTGGATCACCTTTCCTCCATTGTTGAGTTGTAATAGAGACCTCTGCTCTCAGAGGTGGGATCACTGACAGGAGGGTCAGCTCCTGTTCACATAGGAACACATTTATTTAGGAGTTAAACTGGTAACAGCTGCATACTGCTTAAGAATGGCTACAGAAGCCAGAACAACGCATTTTCCATGCATTACAAATAAGACTTATGTTTATTTGTGGACCTATGGGCAGTTTCAGGTACCACTTAAATCTTCATTATGTATGTGTAGCAGGTTTGAGTGATGCTGATTGTGGCTGTGTGTTGCAGCAGGAGCAGGTAGAGTGGGATGACGTGAATAAACTGCTGCAGCATCACGGCTTTAAGCCTGTGTTCTTTGCGGATCCTGTGGAGAATAGGAATCTCACAGGTGAGGAGATTTGTTTCTGAAATGGATGGTTCACAGCTGCAATGTCTGATGTGGTTTTTCTTTTTGCACATTTCTTGATGATGGGACCTGTATGTGTCCCACAGATTTGGTCCTGCTGGACAAGAAGTCAGCGAATGAGTTGAGGATGACTCTGAGGATGATGCTGATGGACTCTGAGAGGAGACAGACGCTCATCCAGGAGCTTGTCAAGTCTAACAACCAGCTCAAGTACGTCTGTTACTCAAATCACCATGTTGGGTGATTCACTACTAACTGTGCCGCTCATGGCAGCGGCATGTGTGAGTACAATTTGTTCCAATAATATTTGTGAATTGTTCGAACACTGAATCTTTGGACAATTCACAAAAATAATTCCTTCTGGTGTTTTACGTGTCTTTTTTTTTAACTTTATGATAGTTGCTAATCATAGCAACTTATGCATCAGCATAACCATGGCAACATTGTGTTTTTTACAACTGGAAGCCACTTATTAGAATCTTAAAAGCTCAAACAACATCTCAACTACAAGACAAAATCCTAGCTGAGCCACAAAAGAAATTTTCAGTCAGAAACCTCTTGAGATTTGTTGACTGACTGCTACTGGAGATCCTTTTTGCTCACAGCATCCATAACAACTCTTTGAAGACACTTGAATATGAGTTGCGGTAACATTTCATTTTCCTTTCAAATAAATCAGATATTTTTGAATTTAAACAGAAGAGCGCCAGTAACTCTGGAGGAGCTGCAAAGTTTGGAACGGATGCCCTCAAACACAGCGTGGAACAAGTTGTGCGAATGTACTAACCTTATTAGTCATTGTATTTGCAATTTCTGGCAGGACTTGTGAGAAAGCACAGCTTTGAACTCCAATAAGTAGAATTTGTGTTTAAATCAGCTGTATTTTTTCAGAATATTCAGATAATCTATGTTATGTCTTGAAGTTGATGGCAATACCTTGCTTCAGAGTAGACGATTCAGCCAATAACCACAGTATGAGGTTTAGAAATCTAATGGGCACAAAAAATATTTTTGTATCTCTATTTCTTCACCAATATTTAATCTATAATATGAAGTAACTGAAACCATCAGTTTGGCTGGCAGATTTCATCCTGCTGGAGAACAAACAGCAGTTAGAAGAAGAAGAAGAAGAAGAAGAAGAATTACTTTATTCATCCCAGCAGGGAAAATATTTCGCAGTTACACAGATTAACACACACACAACGGGAGCTGCGTCTGCAGGCAGCCAGCTGAGCCGGCGCTATTTTTGAAGGAGAACATGTGGCAAAGGTCGTCGGGACCGGGAGTCGAACCCGCGACGTCCGCAAGCTCTGGCTCTTTAATAATGGATCTGGTTCTGTGTGGACCACCTGTCCTCTTGTCACCCAATCTCATCAGCATCTGATGGTCATTGAGTGGTGACCATGGAAATCAGTAATATGCTCTGCAACCTTCAATGCAACCATCTCTCACTCTAATTGATAATCTGTCAGATATTTAATTTGCTCTTGATTAGAACTACGTAGATATTTGAAGATATGGGGACATTAGAGAGCAAACTAAGTGACACTTTTCTGCATGTTGTTAGAGAGGAGGTACAGAAACACATGAGTCATGCAGCTCAGCAGTCCCAAAGAGCCACTGAGCTGCAGGGGCTGCTGGATGAGGTGAAGAGCAGAGTTCAGCACCTGGAGGAACGCTGCCTGGGGAAGGCGGTCCAGCAGCACAGCCACACCCAGCAGCTGCAGAAGGAAAACAAAGAGGCTAAGGTGATTTACTGAGTTTTTGTTCTTCTCTGGCACATATATGTTGGCTGTTGGCCAGAAAAAATGCTATGTTTCCTATGTCCAAGTATTTACAGAAACTTTTATAAAGGCATATATATTAAAAAAACTGAATACGGTAAAAAAAAGAAAAAAAACTTCACGATTTTCTGTCATTCAGAAAGTTATATAGAGCAATTACACACAGTGAAATATTTAAAGTTTGTATTTCTTGTAATTTTGATGGTTAAGACTTGCAAAGAAAGAAAACCCAAAGTTCTGCGTCTCAGAAAATTTGATAATTATGTAACCAACTAGTGTAACTTACGAATAGATAAGTTGAGAAACTTAGATTTCAATGTTGAAGTTACAGTTAGTCTATCTTTCTAAGTTCAAAAAGGAGGATAATAAGCACAAACAACCATATTATCAAGAATGAACAGATTATTTAATACAACTTGAAACAGAATATTACGGTACAGTTTTTTTTTGTTCCAACATAAAGTGTCCACCTTTTTTATCAGGCAGTGTATTTTCTTTTGGTTCAGATTCCTTATAGTTCAGTTCGTCCTTTGGAAGTTTTGTTTTCTTAGTTCAGTAATTTAAGTCAGTCAGTCAAGTCTTTGTTAAATGGCCATGTGTTTCTTTGGATCCAAAATCTTATCTTATCCAGTGCAAAGTAGGCAGCGGATCCAGCAGTCCCAGGTCTTGGGTTGAAACCTGGAGCTCAGCAATCCAATCCAGGCCTGCGATGCTATGCAGCTGGACAGTCTTCAAAGTTGAATGGGGTTCTAAAAAAAACCAACCTGCATATATATAGAACTTAATTAACTATTAAGTTTCAAAAGTATGCAGGAAGCAATAAATTCCATTTATCACAAAAATAATATTCAACTAATGGCAAGCTTGCAAAACAAACGTATCACACTGTATCCAACCTCTTAGTTTGTACATAACAAAAAATGCAATACAGTGAAAATCATCATTTTAATCTCACACGTTTCTCCGATTGGTTTTATTTACGTTTCTCTGTTCTTCCTTGTCGGAATATATGAGCAGTAATGCCTATGACGCCAGTTAGCATTAGCTTAATTTCGGTTGCAAAAACACGTTACAACACTCACCAGAGAAAATCACAGTAAAAATGTGTTTTACTGCCAGGGATCAGGTCTTCTTCTTCTTCTTTTCCTTTTTTATGGCGGTTGGCAAACAACTTTTAGATGTGCATTACCGCCATCTACTGGAATGGAGTGTGGATCGGGACGCTAACTATATACACCCCCCTCAAAACAATAAAATAAAAAAAATAAATAAATAAAATAAAATAAAAATAATAATAATAATAAAATAACAACACTTAAATCTTTTCTATCAATTTTGTTTTCTTAAGATAATTAATTAAATAACTTATATCTTTAGAATTAGAAATTTTTCCCAATATATCTTGTAAATTTAACTGTAATTTATTTTCTTGTAACCGGCAAACTAATTTCCTTCTCTCAACAGAATATTTGGTACAGAATAACAAAACATGTTTTATTGTCTCTTCTTGACCACAAAAATCACAACTTCCAGTTCGATGTTTTCCTATTTTAAATAAATTACTGTTTAACCTTGTATGTCCAAAACGCAACCTAGATATAACTGTTTCCTCTTTTCTATTTCGTCCCGTTCTCCTCATTGCACCAACTTTTCTTTGAATACTGTACATCCATCTACCAGTTCTATCTTCCTCCCACTGTCTCTGCCATCTTTCCTTAACCTTTTGTTTAATAATAGATTTGATTTCTTCTCTACTAAATGGAACTAATATATCAATATCACTATATTTTGAAGCTAGTTTCGCATATTTATCAGCCAACTCATTCCCTCTTATTCCTATATGTGATGGTATCCATGTAAATATAACTAATAACCCCATTGCTTGAATTCTATATGTTATCAACTGAATTTCTAATAAAAGATCCGGTCTACTAATAGCATGATTATTTTTTAATGAATATAAAGAAGAACTTGAATCAGAGCATACTATGCTTCTTAATGGACGGACTTCCTCAATCCATCCTAAAGCTAAAATAATTCCCATCATCTCTCCAGTATAAACTGATACTCCATCAGTAATTCTTTTACATTTTTTAACTTTGAATTCTGGAACAATGAAAGATACCCCATTACTGCTATTTGAGTTTTTAGACGCATCTGTAAAAACTTGGACATATCCATAGTACTTACTGTCTAAATATGATTGAACCAAATATGGATCTGAAATGTTTTCTCCTTTCCTTTTCTCCAACAAAGTTAAATCAACAACTTTATTATGAAATAGAGACGGATAAACTGGTGAAAGAGGAACTGTTTGACTAATGTTTATATCAGATAAACCAAAATCTTTTATAACATTTTCTATCTCCCATCCAAAAGAATGTAATTTCTTCTTTTCTTTTTCCCAACTAGATTTTAAAATGTCTTGACATGGATGATTTCCATCATGGCCCTTTAAATTACACCAATAATTGGACTTTAACTGTAATCTTCTGAGATTAAGTGGCATCTCTCCCATTTCTATTAGCAAAGCTGACGTTGGAGTTGTTCTAACTGCTCCTGTACATAACCTCAAGGCTTGATACTGAATACTATCTAATTTTTTTAATAGTGTTTCTGATGCTGACCCAAATACAATACTTCCATAATCAAATACAGACCTTATTAACCCAGTATATATTGATTTCAATGCCTTCCTCTCAGCACCCCATTCACTTCCCACCAAACACCTCATTACATTTAAAACTCTCTTACATTTATTCTCTACTTTTTGAATATGATTTTTCCAAGTAAGTTTTTCATCCAACCATAAACCCAAAAACTTAAATTCCCTTACCCTTTCTAATTCATGATTATATAGTTGCAGTTTTAAATTTTTAGATGCTTTCTTCCTTGTAAAAAATAAAGTCTTTGTTTTGTCTATAGAAATTTTAAATCCCCATTTAAATGACCAGTCTTCTATAATTCTAATTGCTTCTTGTATCTTTTTAACAATAAACTTTAATTTTTTTCCCCTCTTCCATATTGCTCCATCATCAGCAAATAAAGAACACCCCATTCCACTTTCCAAATTGTCAAATTTCTATTAATCATAATAGAAAAAAACAAGGGACTCACTATACTTCCCTGAGGTGTGCCATTCTCAACAAAAACCTTTTCTGACAATTGTTGTCCTATTCTTACTTGTATTGATCTATCTTGTAAAAAATCTTTTATCCAATAAAACATTGATCCATTAATTCCCATTTTTTTCAATTTAATTAAAAATCCATCTTTCCACATCATATCATAAGCTTTCTCTATATCAAAGAAAACAGCCACTACACTCTCCTTGTTAACTTGCCCTTTTCTGATTTCATGTTCTAAACATAATAAAGGTGGGGGGAAGGAGCCGGAGCTAGTGCGTGAGGTCGAGAGGTTCCGGCTAGAAATAGTCGGTCTCACCTCGACGCATGGCTCTGGTTCTGGAACCAGTCTCCTTGAGAGGGGCTGGACATACTTCCACTCTGGAGTTGCCCAGGGAGAGAGACGTCGGGCAGGAGTGGGCATACTTGTTGCTCCCCATCTCGGCGCCTGTACGTTGGGGTTTACCCCGGTGAATGAGAGGGTAGCATCCCTCCGCCTACGGGTGGGGGGACGGGTTCTGACTGTCGTTTGTGCTTACGGGCCGAACGACAGTTCAGATTACCCACCCTTTTTGGAGTCCTTAGAGGGGGTACTGGAGAGTGCTCCTCCTGGGGACTCCCTTGTTCTGCTGGGGGACTTCAACGCTCACGTGGGCAACGACAGTGAGACCTGGAGGGGCGTGGTTGGGAGGAACGGCCCACCCGACCTGAACTCGAGCGGTGTTCTGTTGCTGGACTTCTGTGCTCGCCATGGATTGTCCATAACGAACACCATGTTCAAGCATAAGGGTGTCCATATGTGCACTTGGCACCAGGACACCCTAGGCCGCAGTTCGATGATCGACTTTGTCATCGTTTCATCGGATCTGCGGCCGTATGTCTTGGACACTCGGGTGAAGAGAGGTGCGGAGCTGTCCACTGACCACTACCTGGTGGTGAGTTGGCTCCGGTGGTGGGGGCGAAAGCCGGTCAGACCTGGCAGGCCCAAACGTGTTGTGAGGGTCTGCTGGGAACGTCTGGCGGAATCCCCTGTGAGACGGAGCTTTAACTCCCATCTCCGGCAAAACTTCGAACACGTCCCGGGGGAGGTGGGGGACATGGAGTCTGAGTGGACCGTGTTCCGTGCCTCCATTGTCGAGGCGGCCGATCGGAGCTGTGGCCGCAAGGTTGTCGGTGCCTGTCGCGGCGGCAACCCTCGAACCCGTTGGTGGACACCTTCGGTGAGGGATGCCGTCAGGCTGAAGAAGGAGTCCTATCAAGCCTTTTTGGCCTGTGGGACTCCGGAAGCAGCTGATGGGTACCGGCGGGCGAAGCGGCATGCGGCTCGGGCGGTTTGCGAGGCAAAATCTCGGGCGTGGGAGGAGTTTGGAGAGGCCATGGAGAAAGACTTCCGAACGGCTTCGAGGCGATTCTGGTCCGCCATCCGGCGTCTCAGGGGGGGGAAGCGGTGCAGCACCAACACTGTTTATAGTGGGGATGGTGTGCTGCTGACCTCTACTCGGGACGTTGTGGGCCGGTGGGCAGAGTACTTCGAAGACCTCCTCAATCCCACCAACATGCCTTCCACTGAGGAAGCAGAGCCTGGGGACTCTGGGTTGGGCTCTCCAATCTCTGGGGGCGAGGTCGCCGAGGTGGTTAAAAAGCTCCTCGGTGGCAAGGCCCCGGGGGTGGATGAGATCCGCCCGGAGTTCCTTAAGGCTCTGGATGTTGTAGGGTTGTGTTGGTTGACGCGACTCTGCAATATCGCATGGACATCGGGGGCAGTTCCCCTGGACTGGCAGACTGGGGTGGTGGTCCCCCTGTTCAAAAAGGGGGACCGGAGGGTGTGCTCCAATTATAGAGGGGTCACACTCTTAAGCCTCCCTGGCAAGGTCTATTCAGGGGTCCTGGAGAGGAGGGTCCGTCGGATAGTCGAACCTCGGATTCAGGAAGAGCAGTGTGGTTTTCGTCCTGGTCGTGGAACACTGGACCAGCTCTACACCCTCAGCAGGGTCCTGGAGGGTGCATGGGAGTTCGCCCAACCAGTCTACATGTGTTTTGTGGACTTGGAGAAGGCGTTCGACCGTGTCCCTCGGGGAGCCCTGTGGGGGGTTCTCCGGGAGTATGGGGTACCGGGCCCTTTGATACGGGCTGTCAGGTCCCTGTATGACCGGTGTCAGAGTCTGGTCCGCATTGCCGGCAGTAAGTCGGACTCGTTTCCGGTGAGAGTTGGACTCCGCCAGGGCTGCCCTTTGTCACCGATTCTGTTCATCACTTTCATGGACAGAATTTCTAGGCGCAGCCAAGGTGTTGAGAGGATCCGATTTGGTGGCCTTAGGATCTCATCTCTACTTTTTGCAGACGATGTGGTCCTTTTGGCTTCATCAGATCGTGATCTGCAGCTCTCGCTGGATCGGTTCGCAGCCGAGTGTGAAGCGGCCGGGATGGGGATCAGTGCCTCCAAATCCGAGGCCATGGTCTTGAGCCGGAAAAGGGTAGAGTGCCTTCTCCGGGTCAGGGGGGGTGTCCTGCCCCAAGTGGAGGAGTTTAAGTATCTCGGGATCTTGTTCACGAATGGGGGAAGAAGGGAGCGGGAGATCGACAGGCGGATTGGCGCAGCGTCTGCTGTCAAGCGGGCGCTGTACAGGTCCGTCGTGGTGAAGAGAGAGCTGAGCCAAAAAGCGAAGCTCTCGATTTACCGGTCGATCTACGTTCCCACCCTCATCTATGGTCATGAGCTTTGGGTCATGACCGAAAGAACGAGATCGCGGATACAAGCGGCTGAAATGGGTTTTCTCCGTAGGGTGGCTGGGCTCTCCCTTAGAGATAGGGTGAGAAGCTCAGTCATCCGGGAGGGACTCAGAGTAGAGCCGCTGCTCCTTCACATCGAGAGGAGCCAGTTGAGGTGGCTTGGGCATCTGGTCAGGATGCCTCCTGGACGCCTCCCTGGTGAGGTGTTCCGGGCACGTCCCACCGGGAGGAGGCCCCGGGGAAGACCCAGGACACGCTGGAGGGACTATGTCTCTCGGCTGGCCTGGGAACGCCTCGGGATTCCCCCGGAGGAGCTAGAAGAAGTGGCTGGGGAGAGGGAAGTCTGGGCCTCCCTTCTGAAGCTGCTACCCCCGCGACCCGACCTCGGATAAGCGGAAGAAGATGGATGGATGGATGGATGGATGGAACATAATAAAGGATCCATAGTGCTTCTCCCTTTTCTAAATCCACTTTGACATTTTGATAAATATCCCCTCTTTTCAACAAAGTAGCTCAATCTTTCATTTACCATTCTCTCCATTATTTTACAAATATGAGAAGTTAAAGCAATGGGTCTGTAACTTGCTGGATTTGACTGATCTTTACCTGGTTTTAAGATTGGAACTATGATTGCTTCTTTCCATGCCAGAGGTAAAATACCCACTTCCCATATCTTATTATAGAATTCCAATAAAACCTTCTTAGATGAATTGCTAAGCTTATTAACCATAATATAAGAAATATTATCTTTTCCTGGAGATGAATTTTTTGATTTTCCTAAGGCATTGTTTAATTCAAATAAAGAAAAGGGACTATTCAATAAATCATTATTTCTTACATTTTCTTCTAATAAATTTACATTTTCATTAATTGTACAATTTCTTCTGCGGTTTTCTTCTGCGCTTAAATTATTACAACTATGAACTTTAACAAATTTTTTAACTAACATATTTGCTTTCTCCTCCTCAGTCACAGCAATATCATTTCCATCTTTCAGAACTGGATATCCATATTCCCTTCTAATTCCATTCATTCTCTTTAGCATTCCCCAGACTTTTGAAATCTTTGTTTCCCTACCTACAGAATCACAAAAATTACTCCAATAAACCTTTTTTGCATTTTTCACCGTTCGTTTAACCAGAGCTTGTGACCTTTTATATTCAATAAAATTCTGAAAATTCTGATTTCTCTTTAACAATCTAAAAGCTTTATTTCGATATTTAATTGCACCATCACATTCCTTCGTCCACCATGGAACAATTTTCTTCTTATATATTCCTTTTTTCCTTTGGATTGTTTCTCGAGCAGCCCCTAAAATGGCCTCACAAATAGAAGAATTTACCATATCAACATCCAAATCTATATTAACTTTTTGCATCTCTTCATCATTTATTATTTTGTATTTTTCCCAATCAACATTTCCAAATATCCATCTTTCTAAGTTCTCATTAACACTTTTTCCTATTTCTTTACCAATTTCAATAAGTATAGGGTAGTGATCACTACCTATAGTTGATTCTCTTAATATTTTCCACTTACTAATCCCAGCCAAATTCTTTGAAACTAAAGTTAAATCTAACGCTGATTCTGATCCATTTCTTATATTAATTCTCGTCCCTTCTCCATTATTAAGACAAACCAAATGTTTTCTATCCATTATTTCTTCCACCACTTCTCCATTTGCATCATTCCTATTACCCCACAAAGTACTATAAGCATTGAAATCTCCAAGGGATCAGGTCACGGATCTTCTTTTCTCTTAACCGTTACCGGAATTAATCAAGAATTTATCTTATAGCATGCGGTAATTCGCACAACGTGCTACAGCCAGCTACGGTTTTCTTCTTCTTCTAATAGTTTCCTGCTGTCTAAACCAGAGTGTAACTCACAAGCCACCTGCTGGCGGTTTCTGGTATGACAAGAAAACTCAAAATGAAAATATAACTAAATTGCTGGGAACATTAAATAACAAAACAAAATCCTACAGAAATAAAATACCACTAACAGTACCACACATATACATGTGGGTTACAATTACATAAAACAATATGAACTGACAAACAGAGCTGCTTATCTGGTGAAAGGAGAAACAAAACTGAACTTTTGCACAGAATTAGGCTTGTCACAATAAAACATTTTGCTGGACGTTAAGTTGTCCCAGATGTTTTTGCGATAAACAATAATATTGTTGTTTTGAGGTCATTTTGAAGTAATATTATTGCAATAGCATAATAATGCAAGAATACCTTTCGAAGATTGTTACATGCAGTGGTGGCTGCATGTGGGATTCCTCCCAGTTCGGGTTGCTGCTGAGCTCCGGCGGGTTAAGCAGGCCCAGCTGGTTTCACTCTGTCTCTTGATGAGCAGAGTATAAAACTAGCTGGGAAACGGACTTTCGGGGCCTCTTGGCCAATTGGGCAGCATGTGTGCTGCAGCTTGGTGGTGCTGCAAATGAGGATTTTGGTCTACTAGAAACCCTGGTTTTCATTGTTATTCTCCCTTTTCTTGTAGATTTTCATTTTCATCTTTGAGTTTTCTCTGGATCCCCCAGAATAAACCCTTTAATTTTACCCTCCTGGTTTTTGTCTCTTAATTTTTCCTGGCTTATCTATTGTTACAGCCCCCCCCCTCCCCCCCTCCAAAACCCCTAGACTGCCTTGGGGATGTAACAAAGATAAATAAACTTTAAATTCTAATCAACATTTAACACTGAAAGTCTTTTCAAATATCCAAAATAAATAAACAAAACGAAACAACAAATGAAATGAATTATGAAGTCTTTGCAAACAAAATTGTTCTTCAAAAAAAGGCTAGTTAAGACTTTTGTTATCCAGTTTTGGTAGAAAGAGAGAAAATGGATAAATCATAAAAAGGGAAATTATTGAGCTCGTTTTAATTTATCATTTATTGCGGTTGATTGATGCGACAGGTCTACTCAGACGTCCAAAGTCTTCATTTCATTTACTCAGCTAGGAGAGTTGGCAATTGGGATGACACCACTGTTTGTTTTTAGAGGAGGTATCTGTTGCTGGAAAAGAAGGTAGCCAATCTGGAGGAAGAAACAGCACAGCTCAGGAAGAAACTGTATTTGACTGTCAAAGAAGAGCAACAGCGACTGACTCAACAGAGTCGATTACAGGAGTCCACACATTTGGATCAAGCTACAAAGAGGACCTCTGTCTCCCCGTCTTTCAAAACCATCCTCAAGGTAATTCCCTAAGCCGTTCCTATTGTTCAGGTTGTGTTATTAAAGCAGGTCTGATTCCTCGGCTTGTTCCCAGACATATCAGGACCAGCAGAAGGAAAGCCGCTCTCACATACAGGAGTTGGAGGAAGAAGTGGAATGGCTCAAGACAGAACTGGACACAAGGTGTGTTTGTCACCAAAGATGGTTTTGAACTGTGTGTGTGTTTAGGCCAAGAAAAGAGACACCAGATAAGATGGACATCTCTAAATAGGGTGGAATGATACCTTTATTGGTCAAATGGGTCATGTAAAGGTAATACAGTATTGACAGAGGTTAGGAATCACATTTATGAATATCTATTTCAATAGTTCAATCAACAAATAAAAACACACCAACACACACAACTGTGCATATTGATACTTAATGTGTATTAATATGCAAAGTGTAAGCCATCTTGGCTTGACAGCAGAAGCTAACACTTACGGGCTACGTTATCTCTGCCAATCAGTACCAAGGAAAATAAATGACTTTATTTTGCTTTCCAAACTCCTGTCAAGCAGCATTGTGCCTAGGTATTTCAGCTTTCCAAGCTACATTTTCTTTTACATATATTAAATAAGCTCTATGGAAAAATCTGCAAATGTCATCAATGTTTTACTTTCCACTGCAATGGTTGGTTGATTCAGAATGTGTTTGACTGAAGAGGGATTTACTGAAGGATTTATCTAAAGCTCAGAACTGAAACAGGAAGTAGTTTTGTTTTAAAGCACTCTGCTTTTTTGCGCTGATTAGATGTAGAAGTGACCTCACTGGGAACAGCAGGGACCAGTCCAAAACCTCCAGGCAATGGGTCCAGTATCACCACGTAAGTGAGCTTTTCTCTAAGCAGATTAGTTTGTGCTAACTTTCTGTCTGTCAACGCTTTGTTCTAATTTTTCTGCTCTTCAGCTGTTGACTGAGATCAACACGCTCATTATCAACCCCAGGCTGCACCAGTATCAACGCTGGCCCAGAGAATCGGAGGAAGCAGAATTCCAGGCTGTCCTTCCCACTCTGGACCAGTGGTCCCAGCAGCTCCACATGCTCAGGGTAAATACTCAGACAGCCTCACTATTTACTCAGTGCTGGAAGCTGCGTTGAACAGACTGTTCCTGTGTTCAGGATCTTCATTGCGGACTGAATAAACTGAGTGCCACACTGATGCCACTGCAGCCCTGTCATGCTGATGCAAAAGCACTTAAGGTGGAGGACATGATGCTGCTGGTGGAGGCGCTGCTGGAGAATGCCTCTTCTGACAATAAACAGGTTAATCTTTACTTTTCTGAGATTAGAACTCAGCTTTTTGTTCCTGGTGCTGAAGTCTTCATGCTTGTCCTGCCAGAAGCTCAGGAGTCCCACTCGATACACCTTGGCTTCCATGGTGGCTCACTTCCAGAAACTGTTTGACGTTCCCTCCCTGAGCGGAGTTTACCCTCGAATGAACGAGGTCTACACCCGACTGGGAGAGATGACCAACACTATGAGGAACCTCCAAAATGTTCTAGACCTAGGTGACTTTCAAAAATCTGCTTTAGTTGTCCATGTTTCACATAAAGCCTCGCTAACCTTTCCATTGGATGTTAGACAGCAAAGCTTCTCCTACTGAAGTTGTGAACCAGGTCTCCAGACTAGTCTCCTTGGATCCAGGACTGGGACAGGCAGACATTGACAGGTTCAGTATTCCACCAGCAGCACCTGGTTTATTCTTGTTACAGGTTGTGTGCTGGTCTTCATGAAGCTGCTTTTCTGTTGTCTGCTTTTGTTTTTCAGCATCATTATCAAAGTGAAGCAACATGATGAGTTTTTTCTTGCTTTCCACAACCTCGTGACAGAAATCTTAAAGATTCTTGGTATAAAAGTACTTTGCTTTACTATAGGCAAACTTTAAAGTGACTACATTGTCTCCTTTCCTCTGCATGATCTGCTGACATGGCTCTCTGTGTGTTGCAGGTGTGAGTCACCTGGACGACATACTTCCTGCTCTGCAGTCTCTGAAACAGACGGCTCAGTGATCCTCCTTCCTCCACTGGACATCTACTGCTTACATTTACTTATTATGTTGTCATCACAACTGCGGCCATCAAGTTTCAGACATTGATGGCTGTAGAACCACCCACTGAGCTTAGTAGTATGTTTCTCACCATCAGATGGCAGCACACAACGACCATGTGCCTAAAATAAAGCAGAAATCCAACTGAAAATGTTTAGTTTCAGATACTGAGACAGGAATTGCCTGAGCTACCTTTCCCAGGAACTGTACAGGATTAAATTCCTGTGAATGACTGTGTAACCTCTTATACAACCCTGTCAGGATTGCACCATAGCCTGGAAAAACATGGACTTAATTTTTAGTCATTTCAGTGATGAAATGATGGAAAAATCTTAAAAGCAAGTTTATAAACATGAGTAAAATCATTTTACTCTACATAACATGTAATTTGCGAACAGGGCTCTGTCTTTGCTTGGAAAGTTATGTGACAGTTCCCAGAACAATGCTTAGATAATCTGGCACCAGAGACAGTGCTGTGCTCCTCTACCTCACAATAAAGAAACGAGTAAAGATTTTAAATCTTAAGCAATATTTTCCATATGTCCAGAGCTCATCTGACTGATAAGATAGTTTTAATAAATGTCATGGTTCTTTGAAGAACGCATGTTGATATCTGCTCCTCATTTCTTTTAAAGTATTTTTTTATCATTTTAATGTCAATGAGCCTTAAAATGCTGACCAGTCTGGACAGTCATTGTGAAAGCTTAAATTAAAAAAACATCTAGGAAATTGTATTTTACACCCAGGAGGAGAAGCAGTTTGGTGTGGAACTGGACCAGCTGGGCTTCCTGCCACTAAAGACTGATTCACAGGTCTGTCAGGAGGAACGCTAACACACCCTGTCTGCATGTTAATACTACCTGCAAGCATAGCTGGTTGCTATAGAGCAACCATCCATGTTTCCCCACAACAAACAGCTGCTACAACCACTGATGTTATCTACTGAACTGGAATAAGGCTCAACTTAATGTCCAAAGATACTGTCCACTTTGAGCATGGTTCTCCAGTTCTAGGCCACCTTCTCTTTTCCTTGCATTTGCTCCCACTTGACTTTAAACTTGGTAAACATGGAATTGTTTTTCATTTGTATGCAACTCTCAGGTCTATACTAAAATAAATAAAATGCCTTTTATTTACATACTCTGGAACTGTCTTGATGTCGTTAAAGCCTGGATAGCACTTAGCGTCCTAAATATTAAATCAATATTTTCACCTTGACATTTGACACACTTTGAGATGTTAATTTTAATTATTTCTGGGTTTTTTGTTATCTTTATGTATATTGTCATATGGCTGTTTGAAACTTCTGTGCATTATGTTTTTTAATGTGTGTTTTTTTAAATTCAGCTAACTAGCATTTTGATTTAAATCGTATACAAATAATTTTATACATAAAGTTGTATTAGATTGTTTTGGAGCTGACCAGGATATGTTTTCGATCATTACAGAAACAGAAAATTAAACCGTTTCTGTTTCAGGACATAAATTAAGTGAAAACTATAATAATTATCCTAAAATGAGGTCATCAACATTTTAGACGTCCAGTTGTTTTAAAATAAAACTTATTTTCTAGGTTTTGGTAGCAAGATCAAAGGTTTCCCACTTCTCTTATTAATTTCGAAACAAACTATAAAGTGCTAGAATAAATAAAATGTAGAATAACATGGAATGCTTTTGGTAGATATTCGGACGTAAATGAACCCACGTGGTTCTTATTTTTTGATTTATTTCAGTAGTAAAACTAAAACTGGATTTTATTTTTGAAGATAAAAACCATCCCTCGTAATTAGTTCACAGTAATTTTTGAGTTTGTTATTGGGAAACTGGCTTTGACCGTATAAGGCCCAGACCGGAAGTCTCCCGTTGCTAGGAGGCGGAGAACGCTGGGGATAAAATGCTGCTTTCTGCTCTGCTGCGTGAAGGATCGGTTTGATTCAGGGTGCGTTGACTGTCGGGGTGTTCTCAGACTGTTCGTGCTCCAGGTAATGTGTTCCTCATGGCCAGCGGCTTCAGCCAGGACTCCATAGCGGACTTTCTGAGGCAGAGAGGAGGCACCGTCACGAGCCCTGAGCTTCTGGAGCATTTTAAAGCCGTGTTCCCACAAGAGCCGCACAGCAGGGCTGCTGTCCGCAGCATCTTTAAGTCTTGCGTGGACAGCGTGGCTTTCGTGAAGACAGACAGCGGAGTCAAACATGTCTGTCTGAGGAGACAGTTCCGTTACTGCGCTGCGTCCCCCTCACCTGACGACCAGGTGAGCCGCGATGACGCAGCCGCGAGCGCTCAGGTACAGCAGAAATCAGCGCGCGACTCAGGTTACGGAAATGACTGGAGGACAGTTCCGCATATTATCACTGCAGAGAGCGACCAGCCGGACAAACCGGAGCAGGACTGTGGACATCAGGGGTTGCTTGGTGTTCTGGATGAAGTGGCCGGCAGTTCAGCTTACATGGGGAACTCTGGGAGCTTCAGTACGCAGAGGAAGGACTCCAGGAAGGAGAAGGTCGAGAAACTTGCCATTCCACAAATCACAGTGATTCAAGCTTCGCCGCTCCCTGTGGCCGGATCTGTCTTCATCCTGCCTGGGCCTGAGTGTTCTGCAGCTGCAGCTGACATACACACCGATTGGACGCCTGAGGGCCTGAAAGAGGAAGAGCAACAAGATCCTGCGTCTAAGCAGACATTCCTCTCCACCAAGGAGGACTCAGAGGACAAGGAGGATGAACGCAGCAGCTTGTCTGGCAGCGAGGACAGCTGCAGTCCGAAGGGCAGCCGGAAGCACTTCATCCAGGTGATGATGAACAGTTCTCCTGAAGTGAGGAACAGTATAGATCTCCGCAGCCCCATCTGCCTCACCCCCAGGAGCGATGGTGACTCGGCCTCGGTGGGCTCTGCCAGCCTGGACGTAGACAGGACCTCCGTCACCCTGGACCCTGCGGAACACGAGTGGATGATGTGCGCATCGGATGCAGAGTGGGACAGCCTCCACGCCCTCCTCAGCAGCGAACCCAACCTGGTCCTGAAGAAGGACTTTGTCACTGGTTTCACCTGCCTGCACTGGGCTGCTAAGCACGGCAAGCAAGAGCTGATCGCTCTGATCATCAACTTTGCCAAACATCACAACCTTCCCATTAGCGTGGATGTTCGCTCCAACATGGGCTACACACCGCTGCACATAGCTGCCATCCACAACCACATGGAGGTGCTGAAGCTCCTGGTGGGGGCTTACAACGCAGACGTGGAAATCAGGGACTACAGTGGGAGGAAGGCCTGTCACTACCTCACCAACAACGTGAGTGTGGACATTAGAGACATCATAGGAGCATATGAGCTCGCTGAATCCAAAGGTGCAGAGCCTAGGGTTGGAGGACGCTGGAGGTTCTCCAAAGTCCTTCAGAACAACCTGAAACCCATCCACCGGCTCAGCCTTGGAGACAGCGACCTTATGGGCGGGGAGGACCATCTGAGGAGCAAACCCGTCCGGAGGAGGTCTTCGCTTAGCAGGATGAAGCCCAACCTGCAGAAGATACGCCAGAGGGCGTCCCAGCTCGTTCACAGCACTTCTTTCCGGGATAAACGGGAGCTGGATGAATCTGAGGAGAAACCCTCTAGGTCCAGACCTAAAACCCACTTCCTAGGTTGAGCCCAAGTCTGCTACATGACGCTTCTGATGGATTGGGGTTAATCATGTTAGCAGGAATCTCTGATTACCTTCAGTGGTGTCCCTCTCTCCCTGGTGCTTCACACTGCTGGTCAGCTGTCTGAAAGAAGGATTGTGATTTCTCCCTTGCATACAACAAAATCTGATTCATCTGCATAGAAATATTTCCATCCGTGAAAAGCAGGAAGCACCACTCGTCACCTCTTTAAGCTCGCATTGCTGTTGAGCAACTGACTCTAGACTGCAACAGCCTGACTAAATAAACAACTATCAGCTATTTGTCGTACTTCATGAAGACCAGAATACGCAAATGAAACTCAGTCCTATAGTTTTATATAAACCAGTTTCTGATGGTATTTTAATGGGAGTTTTCCTTTTTGTCCTAACTGGTTTTGCTTAGTTATAGTCCAAAGTTTAAGTGTCCCATAAGAAGCTGAAAAACTAATCCAGATTAGCCAGCTGTGCCATTCTGACCCGGCTCTGGGTTGGCCTGCTTCCTTTTATCCGTCCTCAGCTGACAGCCTCCGTGTGCAACCTGGAGCAGGAGCCATCAGGGCTAATCTGGATTTCATGGGGTTCATTAGGTCTGACGAGTTAGGTAACACGTTGGTGTGTGTGTTCTGTGTCTCTGCACATTTTTAACCTGAACTGACCAAAGTTAGGCCAAAGATAAGTTAATGCTTTGGATTTAGAGAGGCTCATAATTAAGAATGTTTATTTACAGAAATTAGTTGTAAAAAGTTGTAAGGTACAGGACACAGTGTTAGTTAATGTACAGTGTCCTGTTTGTCTTTGGCTTGGGCTGGACAATAAATCATTAACAATATAAATCGTGATAACAGAATATCAATATCTGCTCAATATCAACAGAAAATACATTCAACAGAATATTCCAATAATTTTAATGAACTTCAATTTAGAACCACAATGCATTCTGGGGGATGTAGGCAAAGGAAAGACGTTAGCTGGTCAACTGCTCACTCATTGGTAATCTAGCAATAACTTGTTGAGTAATTTGTGCAGCAGCAGTTTGTTGTTTTGCCACTGTGCCTCTAGCTTTTGCCTTCCTGTGTAATTCTGCTCAATTCTCACTTCACAGACAGTTTGGGCTTTCTCTCATTCACTTGGATTCCTTCAGTAGAATTTCTACCGGGCCAATCAGTAAACCGGAGAAATTATGAAAGATGACCTCTTTCATAATTTAGGGTTAGGGTTAAAATCATAGACTTGTTTTTGCTGTTTCTCATTGTCAAACTCACAGCTGAAGGGTTTCTTTATCTTATGTTTTCTCCTACATATAATGTTGTTTTTAAGTTATTTAAGTGCCCAAAGGTCTGTATTATTATTATTATTATTATTATTATTATTATTATTGTTGTTGTTTTCAACAACAACAACAATTTTGTTTGTATTCTGGCTGAAACTTTAGCAGTGGTAGCGGAGGTTGTTTACAGCGCAGGCAATTTCGGACGCTTTGAACTGGTGCATTATATACGTCATGGCAAAACGTTTGTAAAGTTTCAAACTTAACAGAGCCCACACCTCCAGGAACTAATTCTTTCTCACCATCTGTACGAAGCAGAGCTTAGGCAAACAAGGGGCTGTGTTTCACCAAGTTACCACTGGACTTATTTTCTGAAAGGACAACATGAGTACAACGGCTCAAGAAGAAATTGTGGACAAAACAGAACAGGTCAGTTTGGCAGTATTTTGGTCATGTAAAAGGAAAAACCAATCGATAAGTATTGATATTGACGTGAAGCACTCATATGTTTTTCAGCCATATCGCCCAGCCCTACTTCCAGTCATATTTTAAACACAATCCTTGGTTTTTGGATGTGAATCGAGGAGAATATTCTTTATTTGTGCCTCCATGGAAAAATAGACACAAAGTAGTGAAATAACCATGGTTTAAACATTTTTTAAGCATTCCTGCAGCATGATGCTCCCACCACCTTGTTTCACCATAGTGAATTTAGAGCTATGTGTTGGATTATTTTTTTTTCCATTTCAGTGTTTTGCTTATAGGCCCGAAAGATCCATTTTGTTCTTCTCAGAGCAGAACACAATCTTCCACATGTCTGTAGCAAACTGCAGTCAGAACTTCTGGGACTTTATGTTTTATGTTGGATTCCTCAGTATTTATGAAGCTGATGTTTGTGGGTGTTGTGGGACAAAATGTGCTCTTCTCTGAGCTAACAGCTCCACTTGAAGAAATTCATTATTCACCAACATGCTGTGTCATGTCAGAGATCAGCCTCGCCCACACACTGCACCGACTTCTCATTCCACATACCAGCTACTCACCTGGAACTTTCCACAATCAGCCTACAAAAACACTGTATTTTTCACGCAGAAAGGACTTCCTCTAATGTAGACATTTTAACGCCACCTGTGAGAAACTGGATCAGACACTTGGCTGCTCAGGATCAGCTGCTATTCATGTTTCTGAGTAAGAATTTAAGGGTTCTGCTGCCCTCTCGAACTTATGTTTATGCAATGCATTTTTAAATGACGCTTATAAGGGCTGTATGTGTCTTTTTGGGAACTCTGATAAAAATATATATTTAATGGGGTAAGAATTTCTGAGTTATCTCCAAAGAGATTTTGATGAAAATCTATTGGATTTAAAAAAAAAAAAATTTTATTTGAAAACAAAACAAGTGTCATCTACTCTGCTGTTGTGTTTCTTCTCTTAAAGTTAGTTAAGTTTGTTGCTGTCATAAATGATATATAAAAATTAATTACATATTTCAGCTTCATTGTCTGTTGTAATCTCAGGATCCCCCACTAGGTGTCAGTGTAGGACAGCAGTGTAACATCAGTGTCTGAGACTCTGAAGAAGATCACATTCGGATGAATAAGTGTTTCATATCTATATTGATAATCAGAGGAATACGTGATACTGACCTACACTAACATCTAGTAGGAGATTCTGAGAGTACAACTGATCATGAAGCTGAAATATTTTATTTTTACACACAGACACACACACGCCCACACACACACACGAGGGATTTAAACAGTTTGCAACTTACAGTTTATAATAGTTTAATTATTTAGATTTTAAGTTGAATAGTGTTAGCATAAAAATAGTTACTCATAAGCTGTGCTAGGCTAAACAGGTTTAGCGTCTGACTAGAAATATTTGCCTGTGTCCTAAACCACGGTAACAAACAAACAACTCAGAGTAGTCACATGCAATTTAATAATTTTTTTGAATCTTTGACAGCAGTGCAAAAAATACATGTTTATTGTATACAATAAAGAGATGAGGTGAAGTGTGTTCAACTCTTAACAGCAACTGGTGAGACATTTCCTATACATAATTTATTTTTTGCTGCTTATTACAACAAAAACACAAATATAAACTGCAAGTCTATTAACAAAGTAGAAATGCTTTATTAAAGGACTGTGTAGTAATACAATGCTTTGCAAAAGTATGCTGTGTTTTCCTTCAGCATTGCAGGTCATGGCTTTACTTAAGACACAAAAAGGAGATAAACTTGTTAAACTTCATTATATCTGACAGAAACTGAGCTGTTTTGTCTCAAATCACGAAGAGACACACATTAAAAACCTGCAGCAGAATATTACCTGAAGTGGTGCTTAACAACACTTTGAGCTGTGTGTGCTTTTTAAAGCATGAATCATTTTTTCCCACTTGACAATTCTGCACAATTTTGTGTTAGTCTGTCACATGGAATCCATTTAGGTTTGTGGTTGGAACAGGACAAAATGTGGAAAAGCTGAAAATGTAAGACTTTTGATAAATGTTTTTGATAAATGACATTAAGAAGACAGAAAAGGTTGCAAACAAATTATGTTAAATTACAAAGAAAGTCTTCTCTGTCCACACCATCTTCACACCCTAAAAGTTCACGCTTGCTGCTTCTCTTACATGATCTATGAAAAACCGGAGAAACATTTAGGCCACTTTTTATGTACTTTAAAAAAATACAAAAACTAACAAAAAAGGCATTAACAGGCTAAAAGGGAACCATTTGATATGATTTTATCAGTCAACATTAACTGTTTGAGAGTCTGGTTTAAGTTTTGAAATGTTCAAATTGCACTAGTACAGAAATACTGCTGCCCCCTAGTGGAAAAGAAGCAGGTTTTACAGATCTACACAATTTTAAGAAGCATCATTATAACCACAGAAACTGTTCACCATTCAGTCACTGAGTTGGCGTGAGGCTTTCTGTATCCTGGATTCAAATGTGAGGCCACCAGTCTGACAAAAATACAATAAAATTAAAAAAACAATTATCAGGCTTAAAGTTCAAACTGAAATGCTTAAACATTCAGATGGCATATGTAGAAATAGTAGTCTGCAAACTTCATTCAAAATGAAGGTAAGTGTGTCAAAGTTCAGGCATCATGGCAGACGTCATCTTAAGGCAACGGGATCTTTGTCCTCAGAAGAATAAACCAGACAGAGTATATAACTCTGAAGAGTTTTACAGTGAAAGGTCAAGTCACTCTGGAAGTAAAGGTCAGTTAAAGTCATGAGGCCGCATTATTGCTGGCTTGTGAAAAAAAAGAGTACATATCTGATTTCTCTGCATAATTAATTGGATTTGTTTCTTGTTTGAGTCACATTAAACAGGCATATGGTGAAATCTGTGGTGATTTTATTGAGCATAAAATCACCACAGAGATTAAAGCTGGCAGTAGTTCAGTATGATCTTTTGACCCTTTGCACAAGATGCCGTGCTCTTGGGCATGACGGATATCAAAACAACTTATGTGTACATTGACTCCTGTAGAGGTTGTCCAAAAAAAAAAAAAAAATCACACAGTTGATGTCACAGTAAAATAGTCACAGATGCTGCACAGATTAGGATGCAAACCAAACTTGTTATATGATCGTAAACCTTTGATGAGGAAACAAGATGGCGATGGATAGCAGGTGCTGCTTGAAAGGACTAGCATCTCTTGGTGCAAAAAGATTAACGTTCATATACACTTTGTAAGTAAGCAGTATTAGTAAGATGTAATGAAATGTTGTATTATGGAGAGAATAATACAATACTTCTAAAGAAAATGCTTCTAATCATTTGCAACCATCAAGGAAAAACATAATGTAGGCAACCATGTACCAAAAAAACTGATAAGCATCTAGATTTTTGACACTATTAAAGGGAAATGCCATCTAGGACATAGGTGCATAAGTCATGTGCTATGACTTCAGGCCATATTTGATCAAAGATTTGATCAAATCAACAAACACGTCAGAAGGAAGAAGGCATGGGCCGATTTCTAAGCTAGCTGTTTCCAACTTTAATAAATACTGTAATCTATGAGCCACAATTAGGTCTACTACTTCTTCTGCAGTTGCTGAAAAAGTGCTATATAAATAAAACATCTTCTTCTTCTTCTGAACAAGTAGAAGTAATGTCTGTATTGGCAAAAATGACTTGGGAAAACAATCAAAGTCGCTCCTGTATGTCACTTCTGACAATCGTCATAGTGCTTCAAAGAGGTTGGGTGACGTAGTCGAGAAGGGTCAATAATGAAGGACCATTGTGGACATGGGAGTCCTCCTGGTATCAGGCTTGGAGTCCCACAAGCTTGCAGCTCTTTTTCCACAGCTTGGCCTGCAGCTCAGAGTCGTAGGACAGATCAGAGGACTGCGTCTTCTGACCGTTGTACAGGTAACAGCTGCCCACCCCTTCCATCTCAGAGGCAGCTGCAGCATACACCGATATGGAGGCTCCCTCTGCTGGAGTCTGAGGACAACAGTATAACCAGTTCTAAACTAGTCTTTACAAAGTTAGATTAAGATTTTAAAGACATACCCTGAACAGAATACTGGCCACTGGTTTCTTCATCATCTGTGCTAATGTCCAGAGGTTATCATACAGTGCCGTGTCCACCATCCCAGGGTCCACAGCATTGACAGTGACAGAGAATCCCCCAGACGTCAGCTGCTCTTGAAGGTAGTAGGTGAAGAGGACCAGGGCCAACTTGCTTTGGCAGTAGGCACCATGGGAGCTGTAGACAGCTCTGTTGGGAAAGGGGTAATAAACAAGATCATGTACAACAAACAATTTACCGTTCATAGAGTCTATTGTGCTTTTATGATTGCACATACCTCTTGTTCAGGTCCTCCAGATTTATCTCTCCTGCGTAATGTGTGGCAGAGGCCATGTTGATAATTCTGGAGCAGCGACCCTGCCTTCCAGACGTCTTCAGCAGGTCCAGCAGCATGTTGGTCAGCAGAAAGTGGCTCAAGTAGTTCAGGCAGAAGTGGAATTCAAAGCCGTCCTCTGTCCGTCTCTCAGGAACCAGCATGGTTCCAGCTGCGTCAAAGCGGAACAGGTCAGAGAGGCATTGCCTGTCTTTAGAGTCTGACAATAAAGCTTCTGCTGTCATTAACTGTGACCATCTAATGAAAGGTGTGTGGAGCCTACCATTGTTAATGAGAACATGCAGAGGCAGAGATCTGTCTCTGAACTTCTGGACAAAGTGCCTGACTGATTTCAGGGAGGTCAGGTCCACAAAGACAAACTCAGCTGGAAGCAGAAAAGAAATGTTTCAGTTAGGGTACCATAGTTCTGACAGAACACTGCTGAGCTCCCAGTCCAACATTCTGGGCTGAAATCACAATCACTAACAAGAGAATTATTAAGCAAGCAGAAGGTCTGATCCACTGTGGGGAAGTTGATTAAATATGCAGACTAGAAATGATTCTAGCAATAACTGGATTTACACAGAATGAAGAAACATCAGAACACACAGTCAGGCACCACTGAGAAACCTTCCCACTGCCTGATACTACACTGTGTGCACAATTATTAGGCAAGTTTAAGTTTTGACCATATCATCATTTTTATACATATTTTCCAACTCTAAGCTGTATAAACTCGAGAGCTTATTGAATTTAAACATATCAGCTGGTGTTTAGTTGTTTAATGAGGAAGGGTGGTCCCTAAGGAGATCAACATCCTATATTAAGGTGCATAAGGATAGCAGCTTCTCTTCCTGTCAAAATGAGCCAAAAAAGAGATTTAAGAGACTTGAAAAGTCCAAACTTGTAAAGTCTTTCAGATGGATGCAGCATTCTTTAAACTGCTAAGATATTGGAGAGTGATCACAGAACCATCAAATGTTTTGCTGTGAACAGGGTCGCAAGAAACATGTTGAGAAAAGAAGACGCAAATGGACTGCCAAAGATTTGAGAAGAATAAAAAGTGACCCATTATTTTCCAATGCTGTCATTTTCCATAACTGCAACCTATCTGGAGTTCCAGAAGTACAAGATGTTCAGAGACATGGCCAAGGTAAGGAAGGCTGAAACCCAACCACCACTGAACAAGACACATAAGTTGGAACATCAAGACTGGACCAAGACAGATCTGAAGAGAGATTTTTCAAAGGTTTTATGGACTGATGAGATGAGTGACTCTTGATGGACCAGATGGATGGACCTGTGGCTGCATCAGTAATGGGTACAGAGCTCCACTTTGCACCAGATGCCAGCAGGGTGGGGGCGGTACTGGTATAAAGATGGACTCAAAATCAATTTTTTTAGATAACACTTTCTTCAAGCAGTGGTTCAGGAAAAGTCTGCATCTTTCAAGAAGATCATGATTTTTCCATCACATGCATCAAAGTACTTGTTAAAGTCCGCACTTTTCTCAGGAGAGGCCAGGGAATCATCCAGCTGCGGCAGAGGGCTGAGCTCAGTCAGAGCATTTCAGCTGGAATCACTTGGAGGAGATTCGCCTGAGTCTAGCAACCACTTCCATCTGGATGTTCCTCCTCTCTTCCTCCTGTGGGTGAGCCTGAGTTAAATTAAGTCCTACAGATCACACCCGTTAACAGTTGTTCTTGTTTTAAAAACTGGTTCTTAAAGTTTGCCCAGATTAGGTTTTTGCATCTTGAGTATCAAGTCACAGAGGTATCTATATCTTCTATTGGTTTGTTAAGCTACACCTCGTGTCAGTTATGTCATGCGAACACCACGAGGAATTACACCTTTCGGAGAACTGCAGGGTGACACACAGAATGAATGTCCACCACCTGACTATCTTTGTATGCTTGTTTAATATGGATAGGAATTATACTGCACTTAGCAGTAGCAGAAAATAGATGCAAACATTAAATCAAACAGACAACTATGTAATGAAATCAACTTCAATCCAACATCTCTCACCCTAATCGCCATCACTGCCTGCACTGGGAGAACAATTTGTGAGACAGAGAACTGAACCACAAGCTCCAACTCAGTCCGTCGGTATAGGATCAGTCTCGGTAGAGGGAGACGGACCCTGTTTGATTGTTGATTCTATGTTGCATGACTTTGTCTTTTTGTGTTTGTTATGATGTAAAGCACTTTGAAATGCCTTGCTGCTAAAATGTGCTATACATATAAATTTGATTGATTCCTGGGACGAGCTGAGGCCCATGGGCCGTTAGGATGCCAGAGGAGTCTTAATCCAAAGTTGGCTCATGGGACATTTTCTCTGCACCTACAGGTGGGCTCAGACGCTGTGCTCCAAGACCGGTTCAGGAATACAGATTGGACTATTTTCCACCATACAGACTTGGATCAGTACGCTTCATCTGTAATGAACCATATTTCCACCACCATAGAACGTGTCACCACCTACAAACGCATTACCATGTAACCCAACCAGAAACCGTGGATGAACCGAGACGTTCGTCTCCTGCTGAAGGCCCGCAACATCGCCTTCAGGTCAGGGGATGCACAGACATACAGTGAAGCCAGGGCTGAGCTGAAGAAGGGAATCAAGAAGGCCAAACATCACTACGTACAAAAGGAAGGTGGAGGATCATTTTTCTAACTCCAACCCCCGACGTATGTGGCAAGGCCTTCAGATTCTCACAGACTACAAGAACCCCAATACCACCCCCGCTTCTACTGATGTCTCCTTCCTCAACGAGCTTAACAACTTCTATGCTCATTTTGAGAGAGGGAATACCACAACTGCAACCAAAGCAGCTACCACCCCAGGCCAACAGCCACTGACTTTCCTCCCCATTGACGTAGGAGCGGCTCTGAGCAGGATTAAATCCCACAAGGCTGCGGGTCCTGATGGCATACCTGGACGTGTCCTCAGAACGTGCTCTGGGGAGCTGGCAGGAGTGCTGACGGACATCTTCAACCTGTCCCTGGCCCGCGCTGTGGTACTGACCTGCTTCAAGTCTACCTCCATCGTCCCAATCCCCAAGAATCCCAACCCAACCAGACTGAATGACTAGCCCTTACCCCCATCATTACCAAGTGCTTGGAGCGGCTGGTCCTAGACCCCCACCAATTTGCATACAGGCAGAACAGGAGCACAGAGGATGCAGTCTCTATAGCGCTGCACTGTGTCCTTTCTCACCTGGAGAGTAAGAACACTTACGCCAGACTGCTGTTCTTAGATTTTAGTTCAGCATTCAACACTGTCATCCCATCACAACTCATTACCAAACTCACAGACCTCGGCATCAGTCCACTCATGTGTAACTGGTTGCTCGACTTCCTGACCAGTCGACCTCAACATGTCCGGCTGGACAACCACTTCTCATCCACCATCATCATAAACACCGGAGTGCCACAAGGCAGTGTGATGAGTCCCTTCCTCTACTCCCTCTTCACCTACGACTGCAGACCTGTCCATGGCTCTAACGCCATCATCAAGTTCGCAGACGACACCACGGTGATCGGCCTCATCAGAGATAATGACGAGGCCGCTTACAGGGAGGAGGTAGACCGTCTGGCTGAGTGGTGCGACAAAAACAACCTGCAGCTGAACACCGAGAAGACCAAGGAGCTTATCGTGGACTTCAGGAGGAACGCTGACCTACATCCACCCATCCACATTAAGGGGACAGTGGTGGAGCATGTGGACACCTTTAAGTTCCTGGGAGTCCACATCTCCGAGGACCTGACTTGGATGACCAGCTGCTCCAAACTCATTAAGAACGGGCATCAGCGCCTCTTCTTCATGAGGACCCTGAGGAAGAACCACCTGTCCTCAGAGATCCTCACGAACTTCTACCACTGCACCATTGAGAGGATCCTCACCAACTGTATTACAGCTTGGTACGGAAACTGCTCTGTCTCCGACCGGCAGGCACTGCAGAGGGTGGTAAAAACTGCCCAGTATATCGTCGGGGCAACGCTCCCTGCCATCAAGGACATCTACAGGAAGCGGTGTTTGAAAAGGGCCAGGAAAATCACAAAGGACTCCACTCACCCAGCACACACACTCTTTTCCCTACTGCCCTCTGGGAGGCGTTACAGAAGCCTACGGACCAGAACCACCAGGCACCGGAACAGCTTCTTTCCCACAGCTGTCACGCTTTTGAACGCCTCCTGACATAAACCATAAACTATAAGGACTGTACTCCCCTATCCTCTCATACAACAATAACACATGGACTATCCTCACACACACACACACACACACACACACACACACACACACACATCACGGACTGTTTTCTTCACACACACATACAACCTGTAAATTTTATCTGCCATTATTTATCTTGTATTATATTATATACATATATAATCCATTCCCTAACATTCTTGTATAATCTGTATATTCTGTATAATCTGTGCATACAGCTCCCATATTTATATTTATACACAATATCTATATCTCTTTGTTATAACCCCTTATAGTCCATACATACATAGTCTTGTACATCTGTAAATAAATATTTATATCTCGTAGAGCACTTCTGGATGGATGCAAACTACATCTCGTTGCTTGTACTTGTGACAGTGCAATGACAATAAAGTTGAATTCTATTCTATTGTATTCTATTCTATGTCCAGCATGGGGAAATGGGATGATCTTGACATACTCCACTATGTGGCTGTCCAGTAAAGAACTTAAAGGGATCCACAATTAGCTATAACAATAGACTTTATTTGGCAAATATCTATTTTAGATGTCAAAACAATACAGTAATAATACTGTAGGTTATTTCTGTTTTATAAATTTTAATACAATATTGTCACAGGAACGTTACCATGTTATGCACGCTGCAATGCATTATGAGTAAATGATGTCAAATGGTCCAACTGACTGGTTCCGTCCAGCCAAAACAGTGATGAGTAACGTTATTAAGTCTTTTTAACTTGAACCGGAGCGTTGAAATCAATCTGAGGTGATGAAAATGAGGAGAAGCAAACGGAGGAAGAGGACAGAGTTGGCCGTGGAGCTGCTGGGATTTTGCTGCTGCCTTCAGCTTCGTAAATGAAACAACGAATGACACTTACCTCTGGTCGAACTGTGTGATCTGGTAAGTACTACTGTTGCTCTACAAGGTTTCTCCCAGTGTATCATAAGCCTGGCAGGCCACCAGGCTGTACTTGTGTCCCCACCAGGCTAAGCATTATTTATTTATTTTTTAACAATCGCCTTTTTATAAAAATACTTTATAGTTGTGTAGGTTTTAATCTTCCAGTCTTCCAATAACATCAAGTGATATTTTCAAATTTTCTGTCAACTTTAAACATTTATTAACTCAAAAACACAGTGAGCTGCTGAATGACTTCCGTACGCCCCGAGCTTAGCAATGAAACAAATAAATAACTAAAACTAACAGAGAAATCCACATAACTGCAATTTTGAACATATAAAACAAAGAAACCCAGAATAACATCACTAAATAGGCCTTCTGCCTAAGGTCAGAGGTCATGATTCAACAATCAGAAAGGGGAGGTCAAAGTGGCATAAAATAGCATCAGTTTTTTCCCTTTAATATACAAAATCAATATTTGAAAACTGATTTTTGATTTTCTCTGGTGCTCAAAATGCTTTGAAGCATTTAAATGAGACCAAAAAAAAAAAAAAAGCAAAAACACAAGAAACCTGTAAAGGAGCAAGAATCTATAATATCTCAATAATGTAATAATATAAATAAATTATATTTCACTCTAATGGTTTAAATATGTAGTAGATCTATTATTAAAATTTGTAATTGATTACCTTTTCCTTCATTGCATTCTTCATTTATCCTCCTGACAGCTGCAGCGCCCTCTTCTGGCTCGTTCCCAGCTGGAGATCATAGAGATCATAAAGGGGCTTGGTGGGATGATGTCCAGGATGTGGTTTACTTTAACTAAACCCTTCTGTCTGAGGCATCAAACTGATAACATTTATATATGAAATGACAGGCCATTGCATGCAAGACTTAAACTAAAAAATAACTTAAGAACAGATGTTACAAAAAAAATTACACATTGCTGTCATCTCCTTGCCTCTGCTTTGCAAGAATTACAGTAGAAGGAAAACATGTCAAAGTCATAATGATTGATAGATCTGACAAAAGGAACATGTTATTAGTGAGGCAGCAGCCTACCTATGATGACATGCATGCCCAGGCTTGCCAGGTGTCTTGCAGTCTCAAACCCCATTCCTCTGGTACCCCCAGTCACTATGGCAACCCTTCCCTTTTGCTTTGGTAAGGCTAAGAAAAGAATGTGAGAAGAAGCTATTCATTTCTAGATAAAGAAATTGAGTTAAATGACAGGTTCAGCAAACTGTTTTAGGTCCACTTTATTCTAAACAAGTTCAGGGTTTTATTGGGATGAAACTGTACATTTCTCACTCACCCTTCAAGTTAAGCTGATAATAGAAAGTTTTATCTAGATTTTAAAAAACCAGCTGGGCAGAACATAGAACCCGTACCGACCACTAATACTGGTAAATCTGTTTGTAAGAATCTGTTTGTAAGTGTTGTTGCACTGCGTCACACTTGTTCCGTCTGATTGTGAAATGTATAAGGAACACCAATGGATCAGAGGTTGATCCAGCGGTTTTGATCGCCTTACAAAGTGGATTAAAACTTTTAGAAAGGTCAAACCCAGATAAAAAAACTGCATGGTGAGATCACATGTTCTGTAAGTTTACAACAGAACATTTAAACCCTTGTTTTATCTGTGTGTATTCACCAACCTTAGAGTCAAACTCAAAAACGTAAATCAAACTAAAATCTTTATCCAATTTACACGGCAGTAAAACGGTTGGAAAATTTCCCCATTCATATTCAGCCACGGACATTCTTGGGAAGATTTGTAAGGGATTAAGGGAACAGTTCTTTCTTTGTTTCCATCCGGGACGCGTGAGAACTTTCTCTTCATCCAAATTCAAATAATGAAATCATAATTCTCCACTCTTATTACTATGACCACGATTTTGGATGATTTTAGTCTGATTCATTAGTTAAAGTGAGAAAGTCTGCCCATTGTTTCTCATCTATAGTTTTACAGAACATATACATTTATATTTTAAAGTGTAATAATGTCAATGATGTACAGCAGGAAGTCCTGCCTGAGCTCCCATCTCGGAATCATTCTTATTGCCACAGCAGTGGCAGCTCCAGAGTTTTTATTTCTGCAGGTCCTGAGAGGGACGGGTAAGGGTTAGGGACTCAGCTATTAAGGATCATTTGTTACTCTTCTCAACACACAAAAGCACAAACAGAGGTGCATTCAGAACTCAAACATCTACTACAGTCAAAACAGCAATACAAGTTCGTTTCCTGTTGCAGTTCAAACGTGAAAGAGAAACAGAGATTGGATCTAACCTGGCATCTCAAAGGTTCGGTTGAACATTTGGTAGAGCAGAACTTTGATCCCACACAGATACAGCCTGAGGAGAGGAATCAGCGTTGACAGCAACCACATCCTGCAACCTGCAGCCTGTGTAAGACGATGTGACGTAACGCGGTGCGGTGGTGAAATGAGTCCGGCTCTCCGTTCCAACACTATAACATCTCTGTGGTTCCGCCCCCACACATTTCCGCGTAACACTTTGGCATTTCCGTACTTTTTTCCCCAGCCCTGCATCTACAGAACAAAACATCATTATGATCGAAGAAATGCAGTTCCAACTACCGCAAACCATCAGATATGGTGTGGTACATTCTGAAAAACTGTTAATCTTTTACTGTTTCACTTTGGACCAATTTATTGGCAAAATTATTTCTTTATACTTCAGAATTGAAGTCGTGTGTTACCTAGGGCAACGTTGTGCAATAAGGACATAAAAAGGATGAATTCCGAGGTGATTAAATCTAGAAAATGTCAGCAAAGGATTTATTATGCTGCTGAAAAAACACTAAACATATTGTATGATTTGACAAAAGAGTGATTCATTGCAGATCTATTTGATACCCAGAGTCATTTTGTCTGGCCTGCTTTGTTTTCCATCCAACCATCCATCCATCTTCTGTTCACCCTTGTCCCTAATGGGGTCGGGAGGGTTGCTGGTGCCCATCTCCAGCTACGTTCCAGGCGAGAGGCGGGGTTCACCCTGGACAGGTCGCCAGTCTGTCGCAGGGCCTGCTTTGTTTTCATGTTTTAAAATTTCCCCAATGCATTTGTAACTATCTGGTGATTTTAATTATGCCCCCCTCTCTTCGCATCTTCCAATGTTTCAGCAGTTTTTCAGCTGCTCTACCAGAGACATTGCAGCGAAACAAGACATTGGATTTGTTTTAGACAAATATCAAAGATTTGACAACTACCAAAGCAAGACCTCAGCTTGGGAAATTAGAACACAACCTTGTGTTTCTCTGCACCAAATATAAAGCCTTTGTTCAGACACAACCTGTAAAGAAGAGAACTGTGAGGCTGCCATGCACCGGCCCTCTCACCACCACCAGCAGGCAAGGTGTGTGACATGTCTTGCTCAAGGACACAACAGCAGAGGCAGTGGCAAACTCCTATCACTGCCTCCACCATCGTCCCAAGGAACAACTATTTGAAGAACTTCAAGTTACAACATTTATTTTTCCTTTGGAATTAATAAAGTATTTTTGAATTGAATTGTATTGACTTAATATTTACCTTTAAAATTGTATTATGTAATTACCAGAACATCTTGTTGTTATGGGCTGCACAGTGGTGCAGTGGGTAGCACTGTTGCATTTGCCTTTCAGCAAGCAGGTCCTGGGTTTGATTCCTGGCCTGGGGTCTTTCTGCATGGAGTTTGCATGTTCTCCCTGTGCATGGTGAGTTCTACTCTGGGTACTCCGGCTTCCTCCCACAGTCCAAAACATGACTGTCAGGTTAATTTGTCTCTCTAAATTCTCCCTAGGTGTGAGTGCGTGTGTGTGATTGTTTGTCCTGTCTGTCTCTGTGCTGCCCTGCGACAGACTGGCGACCTGTCCAGGTGACCCCGCCTCTCGCCCGAAACATTCGCTGGAGAGGCACCAGCACCCCCACTGCCCCCACTAGGTACAAGGGTGTAACTAGATGGATCTTGTTGTTATTGTTGGTTTATTTCCCCCCCATCTTGGATTATAGCATAAAACATATTTTTCAATATTTTTCTTTTAATTGTCATAATTTTTGTCTACCTAATTTTAATTTAATAATTTAATAATTAATTAAAAATACCCATTTTCTTAAAATGAATAAATCAATATGTTCTAGAATCTTTTGTCAACTTTATTACCATATTGCATGAAATGATCTAATTTCTTCTATTCTTACTAAAAAAATATTTGCCTTTTTGTGAAATTTCAATTTAAAAAGCATATTATTATATCATAAGAAAAACACCATTGATTTTTATTTTGAGAGATGCTCATTTAAACGTTTTTAAACTCTGATTTCATTAGGGCCAGGTACTTCTTAGCATGTATGCTAGCAAGTGATTTTATAAAGTAAATGTTTAAAATCATCAATTTCACAGACAAACTGTGTTGAGTCGACATACGTTTTTCTGCTCTAATCTGTAAACAAACTTCCAGAAAAGTTCAAAAATGCTGAAACTAACTACTTTCAACTCTGTAGCATCCAAACAACCCTGAGAAATCACTATAAAGCCTGACAGAGGGTGGCACTCTCCTTGAATGCATTCCTATAAGCAGCAGCACAACATGTAGAAATTCTGAAAAGTGATGGTTTTACAGAATCTGATTTGGATAAGAAAATCTGAACCTGGAAGCTGTGAGATAAACACCATATTCTTTGGATGCTATTTACTGCTCTTTAGATTGTGATTTTGATAAATAAATCAGAAAAGTGTGATGTGTGGTTACCATCCATACTAAAGGGGCAGTGTGTTGCTAATGCAGGAACTAATAGTTTCTAGCAGTGAGGTTTGCATACACTGAAGCAAAGACAAACATAATTGAAAACAGAGAACACTACAGTTCTTGCTAGATTTGTGGGATACTATGCTGCCTTAGATGTTCCTTCATTCTGCCTGTTGCATGTGGTTTTAGCTAGTCATATGAAACAGTAATCACTTGGGATAAACGTCACAGCTTCTTGAGTTTCTTTAAGTGTGAAATGACATCCAAATAACAAAACTGTGTTTCAGTGACTTTAGTTGGTATATCATAAGACCAGGAAGTCAAGACACCTCGTGTTCTCTTATTTTACCAAGGTTTGTAGTGCAAACAGAAATAAGCTTCAAATTTGCCCTCAATAAGTCAACAGATACTATGATTAATACGCTATGGAGGTTTAATACTTTTAAATTAAGTGATTTACAGTGTTACATGATTTTGACTTATCAAATAAACAAACTTATTCACTTTATTTTAATTGTGTTTCTTATTTAATGGAAATATTATATACGGAGGAACATTGGCAAAATATTGGAAACTGCATTTCCATTTGGAATGGAAATGCAGCTAATGTCCCTGGACCTGCACAGTTCATTAGCCTTTGTTTGGCTAATGAACAACTTGTAAATGTTTATCCTTTTGATTGTTTTGTGTTTTGTCTGTATCTCATTTTTGTGTTTTACATATCAAATAGCAATGTGTTTATGATCCAGTGCATGACAACTTTCAATTTCTTCCCAGGATAGGAGCATACCATCTCCACAATGCCGTTGGAACTGTGGTGGATTAAATCTATTCTGTTCCTATTGCTATGTCCATCCATCTGTCCATCCGTCCATCCATCCATCCATTTTCTTCTGCTTATCCAGGGTTGGGTCGCGGTGGGAGCAGCTTAAGTAGAGAGGCCCAGACTTCCCTCTCCCCGGCCACTTGTTCTAGCTCCTCAGGGGGAATCCCAAGGTGTTCCCAGGTCAGCCGAGAAACATAGTCCCTCCAGCGTGTCCTAGGTCTTCCCAGGGCGCTCCCCACAGTAGGATGTGCCCCGAACACCTCATCCTAACCAGATGCCTGAGCCACCTCCACTGAAGGATGTGAAGGAGCAGCAGATCTACTCTGAGTCCCTCCTGGATGACTGAGCTTCTCACCCTATCTCTAAGGGAGAGCCCAGACACCCTATGGAGAAAACCCATTTAGTCCGTTTGTATCCATGACCTCGTTCTTTCGGTCATCACCCAAAGCTCATGACCATAGATGAGGTCAGACGTAGATCGACCAGTAAATCGAGAGCTTTGCTTTTTGACTCAATTCTTTCTTCACCATGATGGACCAGCACAGCGCCCACTTCACTGCAGAAGCTGCACTGATCCGCCTGTCGATCTCCCGTTCCCTTCTTCCCTCATTCGTTAACAAGATCCCAAGATACTTGCTATGTGTTGCTATGTGTATGAGATTAGTGATGCTCTTGTTTTACATTAGACGACATGGACTTGCTACAAATGTGTCTGGAGACTTGAGGACAAGGGAAGACAATGACTACACAATATGGCACTTACCGAAGAGGACACCAGGTTTATGTCTGGACCAGTCTGAACTTCAGGCAGCAAAGCACCAACAACCAATGGATGTGGATGACCAGGAGAAGTTGAAAGATGCTTGAAAACTGAAATGTCAACTGCAGTAGGTTTTTCTATAGGGAATGGTTCTATAATGTAGCAACAGCATTGAGTAACATGAACCCCCTTAATCTTAACCAAATGTTGTCTATTTGTTTTGAAGCAATCTATTGTCATCATGGTCAGGGTCTTTCCTAATTCTCCTCCTCTAATGACCCAGCTGTCTGACACGCCCAGTCTGCTCTTTAAAACCAACACCTCAGGCTAAGTTTACATCGTGACATCTGTCGTTATCCAGTGCATGCACTCAAAGGTCCACCCAACATGACAAAGTTTAACTTGCTTCTGTTTCTAGTTGCTGGAACATCGATGGTCCAAGGCAAGAAACATCAAGGCAAGAAGCTGCCCTTCAACAGAGAGGTGGTTTATGTGTCAAAGGAAAAGGAAAATCTTAGGAATTACCTTCATGATTTGTTTGTTTTATGGGGCTTAAAGCTTTTCATCTACCATGCTGAAGATTGGCACAACCTTATTCTGTATTTTCTCCATACAGGAGAAGATCTGCCTGGACTCATTAACCATGGTAAGAGACATTTTCGGCTCGACAATCATAAATAGTTCCATCTTAAAGTCTATAAAAGAAAGGTTGAAGTTGTCTTAATGCTTCCTTGTACCTAAGACATACATGGAGGAATCCATGATTTTGTTGATGCTGCATAATGTTCTTATTCTATGGAATACATTTTGTCATGCCATCAAAACACAAAGATGAAAAGTGAAACACTGGAAAAAGGTTGAAACTTTATGACCCTTGAAATATTTAGTGTGGGATTCTGTAGAAGTATAGGGTCTTTTGAGGGCTGCCTCATACCTGTAGGCCCAAAGCTAAAGCCGGTTTCTGTACTTTTTGCTGGCCGAAATCCTTCAAGACGGCTCATAGTTCTTGAACCTGTTTGTGGTGTTCATGGAAAGAATCTGAATTGAAGGTGTCTGGTTTGGGAACCTCAGAATCCTACCTTTGTTCTTTGCATATGATGTTTTGTTGCTGACCTCAGACAATAGTTCTTATATTGATATCTATTTTACTAAGATAAACTAATTTTATTGTCAGATGAAGAATAAATCTAAGTAAATCCTGGAAGCATCTTTCAAATGATGAAACAAGCTATCCAAACCAACCTGGTAACATGTGAAATAGTTATGAATTAATTATGATTAATCATCTTTTGGGGGAAGCTCAGTTCAATTTCAGAAGTCAGAGAAGGTCTAGAATCAAGAACTCTTTTAAAGGACCTGTCTGACACCATGAAGTAGGCTAAAGGCAGCCTTTCACATCCCAATCTAAAGTCACTGATATCTGATTTACTAAGATGTTTCTATGGATTTGGGACTCTAAAGAACCACACATGAGGAAAACATGGAACAGTTAACCTTAAAATCAACACTTAAATTGTAGGCATTTATTTAAAGAACCTTGATACAATAGATTGAATATAGAGTGGAATGGATGCAGTGCCATAGAAATCTTGATTCACATTATTTATGAATATTTTGTTACAGAAGAGCCTGTTCTTCAGATATTTAGATGTTTCATAAATCACAACGTGTCTGTAATGTGAAAAACTGACTATGTTCTAGAAAACCTGTGAGATTTGTTAACTTTTGAGATCACAGACCAAGACAACTACTATTAGCCAATATAAAAAATATTCTTGTGTGTCCATTCAAACACCAAAGGAAAACTCCTTTTGTCTTTCAATGGACACTTGAGAAAACAATTTTTCATAAACACTTAAGGCTAATACGACTCTCACTGAAAATGTGCTTCCATTTTAAAACGCTTTCAAACCTATCAAATTTTTGTATCCAGTCAGTTAACTATTTCTTAAAGATATAATATTCTGTAAGAACACATATAGTGACAACATCTTCCTTTCCTGACTGATCATATCTACTTTGTAGTCTAGCTACTGTTAGACCAACAGCTGACCGGTTCTGCCTCTGCGAGGACTAAGCCCCATAATTCTCAGCTATTTTTTATAGACAAAGACTTTTATTTTTCTGACTTCCTGTTTAACTCCAAATTACATATTTTCAATCAGCCAGTCAATGGTGTTTTGCTTGTTGGAGGAATCTGTGTGTCTATCGTCTATCCTCCTTGACCCATTATGAAGTACTGACTGTTGCTTTTTCTCAGGTCTGAAACAGAACCTGGTTTTGAGCCGAGTCAAACGTTGGAATGGTAAGAAAACAAACAGCTCACACTTATTTGTTTCAGTTGTTTTTAGAATACCAGAGCAAATCACTGTGTCTAACAGGGTGAAAGCTGGAACTAACTGGAACTCCACACTGACTGCTCATATTGTATTGCTGGCAGTCAGTTGTGATACAACAGTGTTTGAACAAACTTAGTGACTAATCCAGACCTACATTAATCTAACATGTTTGGAAATGTAGATGGATTAATGTAGGTTAATGAGTTTGTTAGTTTGCAAAAACCTCAAATTCTCTTTGGGTTTTATTCCAACTGAATCTGGGAGTGAAAGATTGGAAGCTAACTGTGTGTTTTCCTTAAACAGGGATCAGCTTGTTTGATTCTCTTCATGGCAAAGGTGAGTGAACTATCTAATGTTTAAAAATGATGGCATTCAAAGAAATTCACCCACAGTCAGTAATTTCCTTTAAAAATCACTGACTGTGGGTCATCCACCCCTCCATCCATCCATCTTCTGATTATCTTAGATACAGAGTAACATCCCCATCCTCAGTAACAATATCCAGTTCATTCTGGAAGTTTCCAAGATGTCCCCAGGCCAGAAGATGTGAACAGCCTGTTCATCAAGCGTCTTCCTCTCCGTGGACATTCCCAGGAAATTCCCACAAGGAAACTCATGAGGTTAAAGGACCTCCTAATGGAACAGTGAGACTGATTTCAGCCACTCTAATCAAGTATTTCTTTTTCTGGATCATGATCCTCTTACATGTGACTATAGCTGAGAAAGTGAATGCAAGCTGACTAAAAACGGGAGAAGTTTGCCTTTGGATCAGTTTTTTTCTTTATATCAACGTTTTAGGAATATTCAGATTACTCATGAAGGGTTAGTCAGAGTTTTTTTGGTTGCCAATTCTCAGTATTGCAACCAAAATTTTATTGAACTGCAATGTTATGCTCAGAACAATTTAGCAATGAAAATGGTTGTATCAGGCAGCAAACCACTGATAGCAAACACCTTTCAGTCTTCTTCCTTTGCAAAAAGAGAAAAGTGAAAAGGGGGAAATGCCAACATCATCTGTGAAAAAGTAAGTGTTTCACATAAAAAAACCATAAAATATTAAATGAACTTTCAATCATTTTGATAAAAGCTTGGCTTACTCTACTGCATCTTATGATCTGGACTAAGACTAGAAACAACAATCTTAAGTACCATTTGCAACTGCAATTTTTCTTTGTCCATTTTGGAAATAATTGTTGAATTCAGTTGAAACCGAGATGTACATAATACACAACATACATTTCTTTTTGTCAAAGAATGAAAGAATTATGGTGAAGTGCACCAGTCCCTGATGCTGTAAGCCAACTGGTGCTTGTATAGTTTTTGTAGCTCAGGATTTTGGGCTCTCTTTTTTTCCTCCAAATGTAACAATTATCAATTTGGTCAGAGATCTCAACTTGACTTTCAGCAGAGGACATGTCTCCAGAGAGCTAACTCTTTGTCCCTGAATGCAATTACAAACTGTAACCTGTGTTTTTGTGTTACTTTTAAAGGACTGACCTCTGATTTTTGTAGCTTTTTAAAATGGGATTAATATGTTACACCTACTGCAAGACAAGCAAAGCCTCGGTCTGCTATAGGCAGAGAGATGAAGTGTAATTACTGAGCTTATAAAAGAACAGCTGTTCAGGGTTCTTCTGAACTGTCAATGACTCAAAATGTTTCTCTAAGACATTTCTTTTTTACAGGACACTCCTCAGTGACCAAGCCAACTAACCCCCGACAGCAGGTCAGTGAATCCAACAGCGTTTAATCTAACTTGACTTTTGGTCAAAGTATTCATCCCTGTCTAAATGTGTGTGTGTGTGTGTGTGTTTTTATCTCCTTCATGTTCAGCTGGCTCTGGGTTCAATCTGGCAGATGTTCTGAAACCAGGCAAATCCCACTGATTAGTTCAGTAGTCTTTGATGTTTCATGTTATTGAAGGACGGGATGGGAGATGAATATGGATGAAGATGTGCTTCAGTGCTCAGTTTGGATCAACATCATGTGAAGCTGACCCAGTCTGTTCTTGTTCTCAGGTCCCCAAACTTCCAAGCCATCTGGAGGAAGTGAGTCTGATCTCCTTCAGATTATATTAAGATAGATCAGAACCCACCTGTTTCACCCTCATTCTGACTTCATGCAGTGTGAGATGTATCAGACAGAAGTCACAATCTGTGTTTCCAAACTGAAAACATTGTATGTGAACATGAAAAAATCTTCATGATCATCTAATATTACCAGTATTTTCTCAAATTTTGACACAAAATGTGATCCTTTCGAAGGAGCCCTGCATCAATAGGAGTAACTGTGTCTCAAAGGGAAGTTTAGTTTTCCTGCAGTCTAACAGTTGTGGGTTCTGGTCCGGTATGTGTTGATGCTCCTGGGAGAAGAACTTCACCTTAAGTTGCTGCTCTGTGTATGAATGTGAAAGCACTTGGAGGATTTTCTATAAACCCAAATATTTTCAAATGAAATGAAATGAAATGAATTATGAATTATCTAGTAGTTATTATCTAATTACTAACTGTCTGATGCATTTTCTATTATCAGATGACTCTGGGTTCAAACTAGAGGATGCCCTGCGGCCAGATAAAGCTGTCAGTCAGATGTTTGTTTATCAATATAAATCCAAAACGTTTCAAAATCCAGACTTTCTCAATAACTTTACTTCTAGTACTTTTACACATCACCCTGGACACCTGTATGAAACGAGTGATGATGCATGAGAGTTTATTAAACAGCTAAATCAATTTTTTCTGAAGGAATAGTTAAAGCACCATATTTAACATCTGTATTCAGCACCGTTTAATCAGAACCACTGCATCAGAGTGGATCAGAGTATAAAGACATTATGATGTGTGCTTCCCATCTATTTAACTTGTAAGAAACTGTTCCTGAATGAGGAGTTACTGTCAGAAGGTAAATGATTTATTTTTGAGCAGAGGGCGCCACCATGTGGACAGATAATCTAGTTACTGCATCCCAGATCTCCTGTAGATCCCAGTAACCTGGGTCTAAGTTAATCTTTCCAAATCTTAATTTTTCATGACTCTGAAACACAAACAGCTCAAATGAGGGAAAAATGACCAAGATCTATTTAAATTATTTCGACTACTTCTAAAGGAAAAGCCACATATCTTATATTCTCTGTTCTATTCAACAGTTGATGTCAACTATGAAGTGAAAGTCTAATTAAATTAAAATGAATTAAAAATACTTTATTTATCCAAAAGGGATATTAAATGTCTCCATAACTCATATCATCCATTTAAAGAGCCGTTGTGATGGCAATGTTTCACAGGAGGGATCTATCACAGCCAGTCCTGCAACAAATCTGAAGAGGAATATTTTATTTGAGCTTTTGAGATGCTAATCAAAAGCATCCTGGTTGTAAAAACAAAACTTTGTTGCGATGATTATACATCATAAAAACTGTCCAAAATCAAAAAGATTAGAGCAAAAATGTTTCCAGCAATGCAGCATCCAAAACCAGATGGAATCATTTTGTAAAGATGCAACACCTCAATCAAATAAATAGATCAAATAAAATAAAGTTAAGAACAAAATTCTACAAAGTCTATCCATCTGTTATAGTAGGATGTCCTTGAAGGAAGGACATCGAGAGTAGGAAGCCAACACCTCTGCCCTGAGGAAGAGGTGTTGTTCTTCCTCAGGGCAACACAGACACATGGGGCAACCTATTGCTGATTTTTATTTATTTTCCATTTTTCTTGCTTTTTCTATTTCTTCTTCATTTTTTTGTTTTTTTCTTATTTTCACCACTTTTCATGTTTTTTCTTCAATCCTCTGCAGATCTCTGTTAACTCTTTTTCTCTTTCCTTGTTTATTTCCGTTTTTCTTTTTCTTTATGACACCTTCTTTTAGTCATAGTACTTATTTCTCTTTATCTATCTTCTCTGTCTCTCTATTTTCTAGTCATGAAATTGTGTCAAACTGTGGCCTACAGAGGGTAAATCACAACATAAATATGACTGAATACGCAGAAGTAGAGGAAGTTGTGAGCGATTTGAGAAATTTAGCTGCAGTTTGAGGAAGAAGCTAAATCAAGTGATGAAGAAAAAGGAGCTGCAACAGAACAGCAGTCAGAAGATACAAATAAACCTGAAGGTGACCAGATTACCTCCAAACAGAGTTCATCTGTGTGTATGAATGCAGTTGTTCGGTTTATTATATTACATTAGACAATACTCAGCATCACAGCAGACAGATGTTTCTCAGCAACACTGTGTCTTCCTCCTGGTATTAATGGTGTTCTAACTTGTTTCCACAGCTGTGAAACCCAGAGGAGGTGAGTCTTGCTTTGTCTCAGACTAAATAGAAAAAGGGAAGCCATCCTTGTTGTTAGTAATGGATCAGACATAGCTTGTGTTAAGTGGAATGAAATGTGAAATGTGTGTGCAGATGACCAAGCTTTTGTAGTCCAAAAGCTGAACACGGTGATAGAGAACCAGAACCAGGAACTGCGCCTGCTGCAGCTGCTTGCTAACTGCTTATGATGAAGCAGGAAGATGAGGGTGAGAATATCAAGCTGAACTTCATTCTGCTCAGTTCAGTATTGTGTCTTTTGGCTGTTTGTGTTTAAAGGTTGGACGAACAGAGGGATGAAGACTTATTAAACTCTTCTGAAAGCAAGAGATCAATATAAAAGAATGCACAATATAACCATAACAAGACATTTGTAAGATGTTCTGCTCCAAAATGTCTCAATAAAATCAATTGTGGAAAAAATATACAATTGTGCAATTCAGAGAATCTAACAAGGCCAAAACATTTGGCAGAGAAAACAAGATGTTCTTTTCAACAACTTGCAGTGCCTCAAGGCTTTTAGGAGAAACTTCACCATTTTTGTTAATATTAGGTGGATTTTGAAACTAATTATAATTTTCATATTTCTACCCACAGGCAATTTCAGAGTGTAATTACCTTAAACTTTGTTACTTTCACTTTGCACTAACTCTCACCAGACTTCAGTTAATGATGTAGCTTTATTTAAAATTACATGACAAAACAATGATGATCACTAGAATCACCATCAGTACTAATCAATAAGTATTTCCTCCACATGTTCTTTTCTAGTCTCACAGACACATTATGTTACACTTTGAAAGGAATAACATTTATGGTTTACAATAGTTTTTCCTATGAATGAGCTGATTAGTGTGGTGTGTTTCTATTCAGACTCCTGAACCATCTGGCTGTAGTTCCAGCAGCTTTAACATCTACAGACAAAACACTTCAAGCTCAGGTTAGGTCAGGATAGTTTAACACAAATTTTTCTGCCTTGCCACAAATCCTCAGCTGAATTCAGGTCTGAACTTTGACTGGGCCATTGTAACACACACATCAGTTTTGATTTCCATCCATCCATAGCATCGTTGGCTGTATATTAAAATTGTTGCCCTGCTGGAAGGTGAATCTCAGATCTTGTGCCGCCTCTAACAGGTTTTCCTCAAGGATTGTCCTGGATTTAGTTTCATCCATCTTCCCATCAACTCTAACCAGCTTTCCTGATCCTGCTTGAGGAAAACATTCCCACAGCATGATGGTACTACTACAATGTTTCACTGAGGAGGAAGTTGCTCTCAGGATGATGTACAGGATGGGTGTCCTTCCATTTTTGCATGTTGTCTAGTTTTCCTTCTCCAGGTTGATGTCCATGGTTTGGTAGTTTGTCTGTTTTAGAAGCTAATTCTGCTTTAACCTTCTCAACTTTCTAACCTGACCTGTTTGCTGTGTTCCTTGGTCCTTATAACAGGTTTGTAGTGATGTACAATTACTTTTTTACTTAAGTATACAGTACAGACCAAAAGTTTGGACACACCTGTGTGTCCAAACTTTTGGTCTGTACTGTATGTTTCATGTATCTGTACTTAAGTAGATTTAATTGTGAGTGCTTTTCACTTTTATTCCACTACATGTTACATTAAGTATCTGTACTTTCTACTTTACTATGTTTCTATAAGTTGTTGCATTACACATTACTCTCATGTCACATCACAACGCGGCTGCAAGTTTTGAAAATTGTGTCAGTAAATTAAAATATTGTTCACTTGACCCATTAAAAAAATGTAAAGTATTTTTTCAACTTGTTGACAAATTGGAGTTGAAATGTGAATGCCTTGTAAGGTTTGTCTACGGGTTGTCTTTTCAGGCAGACAACGCCTGAATGTGTTTACTGCAGCTAAAAAACATATTGATTTTGTGTTAAATAAAAACGTTCCAAGAATAATCTTTCTTATTTAACTTTAAGTAATGATGCCGAAAGAACAACATTACAAGTGCAAACATAAGTTATTTCTATTACCCCAAACTTTTATTACCTGTACTCTTTAAAAAAAAAAATCGTTCACTTTGTGATAAAAATATTGTTTTTTTTTAAATGAAGTGTCTGTCTACAGAATATGGCTGTTGCGTTAACTTCAGGTCATCCCAGAAATTCTGATGCACATAATCACAAGTCCAAGTGTAAAATGTGTTTGAGTGTAAACCTTTTAAAAAAGTATCATTTAGATTGCTTCTTTATTTGAAGTAAACTAGGTGATTTGAGTAAAACACATTACACATTTGTTAAATGTCTTCACAACATTTGTCACTATGGACAGTGTTATGAGACAGACAGTCTGTGAAAAACTCTATCTTCTTCACCTCCTCCCTGAACTACATCTGCCTTCTGAAGATGCACCACTCTGATTCTTCCCGATCTCAAACAACCAATCACAGTCAGAAGGCGTGTCTTATCACTGTCAATCATTCTCATGTTCTCTACTAAATACATTAATGAAGAAACAACTTACTGTTACAAGAAAGCTGTATACTCGCCCTCATCAGTGGTTATGCTAACTAGTTTGAACATTCATGACAAGTTATGCTAGCTGCAGCCTGGCAGCTAGCATAACTTGCTAGCTACCGGTCAGTGATACATTCTCTCACCTCTTTGCTCTCCTTGCCGAGAGCAAAGAGGTGAAGGGGAGACAATTTTAACAACTATGCAAAAAAAAAATAACAATACATGTTTTCTAAAAGTTACATAAGCTCCTTTAAGTGTCTGAGTACTAATGTTCCCAACAAACATCTGATACCAGAAACAAAACAGCTTTAAAACGTGGGCAAGTTCAAGATGTTCTTTTTTAAAGACAACACTACAACCTTTAGCTATGTGCGTTTTCATTAAAAAACAACAGTGTCTCTTCGACCTTCACCGCCGAGAGAGCGGTTGTAATCTGTTCAGATTCAAGTAGTGCATTAGTAAGTATTGTAGAACAAAATTCAGAATCAAGGCAAGATATTATAGTTGATATTAATCATTTAATGTTTAGGATTAAAAGTTATGGATCTCTGGTCAAATTAGTTTGGGTTCCTGCTCACATTGGAGTAATAGGGAATGAGCTGGCAGATAGTTTTGCTAAGAATGCAGCAAAAAAGTGTATTGTTGATTTAAATATTAAAATGAGTAAAAATGAGGTTAAAAATATTAGTAAAATGTATATTAAGGATAAATGGCAGGAACAGTGGGATAAAGGAAGCAAGGCCAGATTTTATTATAGCATCCAAAGAAAAGTTGGAGAATTTAGGAAATGTAGCAGGAATAAAAAAGAAGAAGATATTATATCTAGATTAAGGTTTGGACATACAGGTTTAAACAGTACTCTTAAAATAATTAATAAACATGATACAGGTTTCTGTAGTTGTTGTGGGAAATTAGAAACAATACAACATTTTTTTTTAGAATGTAGTAAGTATGTTCGAGAAAGGGAGGAGTTAATTAGAAATTTAAATAGGAATAAAAATAAATTAGATATTAGAAGTTTGCTTCAAAGATCATCGGGGGACGTAGCTTTTAATAGTATTTTTAATTTTCTAAGGAGAACAGGTATTATGGGAAGATTATAGTGATTTTACATCTGATCCATACTCCAGTCTAGAAGGTGGCGGTAATGCACCTAAAAGTTGTTTGCCAACCGCCATAAAAAAAAAACAAGAAGAAGAAGAAGAAGAAGAAGAAGAAGAAGACCTTCACCGCCTGTCAGTCAGAGCCATCACTCTGTTATTAAACCAACACGTGACGGTGATGGGTGTCTGTTAACAGAACTCTGGCCAGGGTGACTCAGTCAGGGTGTTGGCGGACCAGAACCACGCCCTCTCTGGCTGACACACCCAGCCTGCGCTTCAGAGGCTTCGCTGACTCACAGTGTAACTCTACACCCGCTTCAACTCAGCCCAGCTCAGCGCAGGGGAACAGACTGGCGGCCACAAACCCTCGGAGCTCACGCGAACTGGATCAAAACCAGTAAAGACTTCAGGACTACCTCCACCCGGCCTGAGGATGAACTTTTGTTTACGGATACTTTCCCTCCTTTTGCTCATCGCTGCAACATTAACGCAGGACGGTGAGTTTGCAGTTTGAAACTTTTTAGTCTCTTTCTTTGTGGGGGGATTCAGAATGTTTCAGTGCTGTTGAGACAGACAGCCAGACAGACAGACAGACAGCCAGACAGACAGACAGACAGCCAGACAGACAGACAGAAAGTAAATAAATGTATCCGTCAGAAACATTTATTATCTCAGAAACAAAGTAGCAGGATGAAATAATTGGGGAAAATAGGAGTTAATCACAGTGAGCGCTGATTTTTCCATCAGGTCATTTTTGCACTCAGCTTCAATGCTTCAGTTTTTATAGGGTACATAAATAAAACCATGGGACTGAATAGTATCACAGTGCAGCAACATGGATTACAGTAACACAACAGTTCCCAATAGAAAAGGAGGATTTAGTATCTGCGTCGTCCCTCTGCAAGAAGTTGGGAGAGTTTGTTTACTACAGGTTTCCTTTAACGAAGTTTATTCCATGAGGAATTTTGAAGTGCAGCCATTTTCCAGTTTACATTGTGTTATCTGATAAGTTGTATGCGTAGTTTCATGTGTTGTTTCGTTTGATATTTTAATTTAATCTAAAGGGTCAAAGAAGATTGGGACGGATCTTTATTGGAGTCAAAAAGTTGAATGAAAACTTTAGGAACTGAGTTACCAAGTTCCATTTACAAAGTGAAACGTTAAAATGTTGTAAAGTTGTATTTCTGATAAGAATACAGATCTCTGAATCATCAAATAAAGCACGACCTTTTAATCTGTGGAAGCATTTAGGAGGAAAAAGTGATTTATTCATCAAAAGTATATTTAAGTTTTTGTACAGAAGAGTTTTGTGTGCTGCTTTTCGTTTGTTAAAGGACAGAATGGAAACAGTTTACAGATAATCTAGTCTAGATGAATCATGGATCATTCATAAAGCTGAGAGAATAGTTGAGTTTATTCTTTGACTAACAAAACTGTGCCATCAGCATGCTGGCAGAGGTTACATTCTCTGACAATATTTCTTCAGAAAGATATTTCTGCAGGTAGGAGATTATATCATCTATTAGAGGTTCCAGTTTGGTTATGTTTTCACAACCTGGAGCTAAAAAACGTTTAGTGTCTGACATGGTGAACTGTGTTTGACTGTTTTGGATTCTTCGTTACAAGAAATAAAACCTCAAACCGCTGAGCTCACAACATCTGCATAATCAATAAGTTATAGAACAAGTCTAATATTACAGCTGCTATGTCTCACAAAACCACATATTATATTATTAATAATTTATTAGCTTTGAGGCTCAGAGGGATAACGACTTGCTTCATTAGATTTCTCTGGACATTTGCATGTTAACCTTTGTATTTTGTTTCATTGGGGAACGATATGCATCAAATAAAATGCTTAGCTGGCCTTTTTAGGTAAATCAATCAAATTAGTCTTAATGATAACATTTCCTATAAAAGCTGGCAATACATTTACAGGAGGTTCATTCAGCTTTCCTTTTATTGAACATATAAATGCTCCTTTAGAAAGATCTCAACAGATTGTTTATCCAGGTGTATTTAAGATATTTTTGGTTTTTAATTCCTCTCTATGTAAAACTGGATATTTGTTGTTGGCTTGTCTTTATTCAATTCCCTTTTATTTAATGATTAATAATGGTTAATGGAGGGAAAGAGTTGTTAAATTTGTTACATATTTGTGGTGGATGATAAAAAGTAAATCTGAATGATTTGTTCCATGGTTAACAGAGAGCTCTTAAGTTTAGTATCAAAATATGTTTCTGGGAGAAAAGTCAGCATTACAATTTTTGCACAGCAACAAAAAGCCTTTCCTCTGAGTGATGTCTTTGATGAACCAGTTTAAAATTCACAACAGTTAGCAACAGAGATTAAAAGAGAGATAAGCTCCTGATGAAGCTGATATTTGAAATTAACTTCTACATTGAAAGAGATGAACTGAAAACTGGTGAAACCTAAACCTAAGTAATAATGTCACTACACCCATCTGTGCAGCTGACAGGCTATTTTTCTTTCAGTCTTACTTTTGGAGTTGTTATGCTGTTTAATCATGGCTTAAAATTACATTTTGTTTCAATTATTTTTGAATTGAATTAAATTCAGCTTTTCGCTTCGTGGTGTCTCGTATAGATTGCTCCTGCTACTCTGAATCTAAGGTTATCTGTTAGAATATTGCAGCTGGTTTCTCCATCTGTTTAGATTTTGTTTCAGTGATTTTTCTTTGTGGTTAAGTTTGTTTTTAGAAATTTGTATCATTTTTGTGGACTACCTTCTAGGTGGTTTATTATTAGCTACAATAGAGGGAAATGCCATCTGCTTAAACTTCTGGATCACATCTCATTCTTAGCTAAGGTTTACCTTAACACCAGATTTTTAATAATCTGTGTTAAAGATTCCAGTGACTGCAAGAAAGTTCTCTCCTACAAACCCACCATCTTGGTGGGTTTGTAGGAGAGATGCTTTATTTATCCATTAGGTCAAAGCTAAAAGGCTGAAGGCGAGGCTACAGTCAGCCTTAGGGGCCTTCCTGCTGATTTATTTTTCTTTTTTGAGACAAGCCCCATAATGAAAACATGCAACTCCTGTGTTAATGTTTTTTAAAAAGTTGTGACAGTAGATCTGGAAATCAAGATATTTAGAGGGAGGCAAGTCTCTCAAGATATGAAAATTACTCATCTCTAGCTTTCTCCCTTCCCTTTTCCCTGGAGCTTGATCTCAGCATGTTGTTTGACCGGTTTTAGCATTTGCTTTTTGTTTTCATTTGCATTTTGGATATGGCGTATCTGCCAGTAAGCTAATACAAGTAAATTGACCGAACTTGATAAAGCGCCTTTCGACAAAGTATTTTACATTAATACCTGTCAGTGATACATTCTTTCACACACCCTAATTTATTGGGGTGTGTGAGAAAGCGCTAACACACTAACGACAACGTTTCTAACATTTTGATGTGACTATTTAATTGTTTTGAGGGCTTTCTGAATAAAGAGCATGTTTACAACTGATTCTGATACATTGTTTTTATATTGACACTGATGAACACACACACCTTGAGGGGTGTATTCATGAGCATATTTGCACAACTCCATAATTCTATGTGCATTTGACATTTCAACAAATAATTCTTTTTGTTTTTTTATTGTAAAGACAATGAACTTTGATTAATCAGCTACATATTTTTCACCTGCAGGTTGACACTGTTAACCACAGGCATGATCTAAGTCAATAAGGTTAACTTACAGCTGGAGCTGAAAATTGAACTTACTGTTGACAATTACTGAGGCATATGTGAAGTGTGTCTTCAGGCAAGTTTTATTTGTTAGGATATTCAACTCATCCACAACCAATGACTTCTAAGGTTCAAATGGATCATAACCTTGAAGATGGTGACATCACTGACCATGAACAGTAGATATTCTGGATAGAACTAGATAGATGCATAGAAAAGTTGTTTTAATTCATTATGTGCCCATTTACTACAGCGTTCAGGTCCAGGTTAGCATAGTTAGCTACGTCTAACAAAATAACAAAGACTGAAATAGAGAAATATTTTCAGTAACTGAAATGAATAAAAATGGTAATTAATGTGGAAAACTACAAGTAACTGGAACTATTAATCTAATACAAACTGAAATTATATGTATAATATCTTCATTTTGATATTTGTGAATCTCTGCCTTCGAACTGATGTGAAATAGTTTATTTTTCCTCACAACAAGTTTACATCAGCTGTCGGCAAATTATGGTACTCCATAAATGTTCTGGAAGCTCTTACCCAGCAAAAGATGGGATAAAACACCATCAGTTGTTGTTCAGCAATAATTGAATAAATGTTTTGAAAATGGTATATTCTGCTTGCCCAATCAATATCTACATAATCACAATATAATACTTTGACCTTTTTGAATTCTGCACCTAAAAATTACCAAACTAAAACTACTACTATCACTAGTAGCAAACTAAACTAAAACTAAACAATATTTAACTAGTAATTCCTAATAAAAACTTGCAAACATACTCTAAAAGCTAATTAAAACTAACTGTATCAGACAAACAAAAAGTCACAATAAAATAAAACAAAACTATAATGAATAGTACCAAACTATCAGAACCCTGGTTCAGGTTAGACATCCTGATTTTAATGTTTTATCTTTGCTAATAGCTATTCAATCATAATAGAGTAGCTTGAGTTGAGTTGCAAGTGTTTTTACAGTTCATAAGAGTTTCCCTTGCTGTTGGTCAGCTCTTTGTATCCAAAGCTCCCAGCTTTAAATAGTTTGCACCCAGAAAGACTAGCAGAACCCTCTCTGCTTTCAGTGATGACTCATGCTATTTAAAGCTGCTCTGCATGTCAGTCATTGCTGCCATGGGAACCACCAAAGAAATTATAAGATTTCCTCAAAACTGTAACAGAAACAACATGTTTCTGTTGTTAAGCAGAAAACAGAGAACTGTGTAAGAGGAGTCAACAATCTATCGTTAAACTGCATAAGAACCCCATGTTTTCATGAATAGACACAGATCTGAGTTCTCCTCAGTGTCTGATATAGCAGACTAAACCTTTTGTTAAACTTTATATCCAAAGGACCATAAATGCCTGAAGGGTCTAAATGCCAGAAGGTTACACACACTGTAACTGTGCTGTGTATGCCCCTAACTGGTTAGTTGATGCCCAGATGCTGATGTCATGACTTTGTAAGCTTCTGATAGGTTCATGTGCAGCAATCATAGGAAGGTACTAGTTCAGTCAGGAGGAGTGGCCCAAATTACTCTTGTTAAAGGCTTCTGGAAGCTTAGGTCAGAGAATTTGAAGGCAATTCTACCAAATACTGAGGAAGTGGATGGACATGTCTGGAACAAAAGGGAATTTAATCTGATTTTATGTCACTATATGTAAATGTGTGTAACACTGTGTAACTCTAACCATGGTACTCTTTGTCATACAGAATTTGATCTCTCAGACGCTCTTGGACCAGGTGAGAGACTCTCTCTGTTTGAGCACATTGGTCATTTAGATGACTGAAAGCAGAATCATCAACTCTGCATATGCACTTTCATTCGTTTTAGACCCAACAACAGAAAAACCTAAAGAGCAGCCAGGGTCTCCAAAGAAATCTGGAAGTGATGGTTTGTATCTCGACATTCTCCATCTCAGCCTGTTGATTGAATTACTTCCTGTTCCTGTTTCCTGCACAGAAACAGGAACAGATATTTCTGTGCATCACACAATGTTTTAATAAGGTTATGCTTTCTTCCTAGAGGAAGTGAAATGTTAAACCAGAGCAATGTTGCAGGAAACACCAGTTCTGTTTAACGTTGTGTTGCTGATGGTGAGGCAGCGTGTTAGAGTGGCTCTATTACATTAGGTCTGATTTGTTCTTCTCATTTGTTCAGCATTGTTTGCTTGAGGTATTGTATGTTAGGACAATTATTCCTTCTGGTTTTGGATGTTGTGCAGCTGAAAGGATTTAGTTTTTCAGTTGTTTTGAAAAACTAAATCATGGCAAAAAGTTATTGTTTTTAGTTTTGAATCAAATTGAATTCAGCTTTTAGCTTAGTCAGCTTTTTCTATTGACTCTTTGCAACTATGTCACTTAATCACACGAGGGACATGACGGACACTGAGGGATGAGATCGTTGAACTGAGCCAATGAGATTGTTTGGCTGCTTTGCAAACTCCAGTCAAATGTGTGTCAAATTGCATTGTGGCTAGGTTTTTCCTGAGCAGCGTTATCTTTTTAAATAGTTCAGATTTGCTCTAGAAAAAAAAAACAACCCCTAGCCCTTTACTCCTAACCCTAACCCTATTCCTCAGTAAGTGCGTTTTTTTAGCCTGACGATATTTGTTCCCAGATCCAGTCGGGATTATGTCTCCACGGTGTTTCCACAGATTTCTAAAGGACTATCAAAGAGTGTGAAATGATTTTGGACAGTGGGCGTGACCTGCTGTGTGTGTCTGAGAAGCTACAGAAGTAAAACTTCAGAATACTGAGACACAGACTGGCATTTGTTCAAGGCAAGGGTGGTGAGGCAAGAAAACCACTGAGATACCAGCCTCTCTCTTCTGCACATTATGACCTAGATGTTGTCATGCACAGGTTGCTATGACTACCCTTTCATAAATGAAACCACATGCACTTCATGTAGCTGCAAGAGATCCTGTCGTCATCCTGTAGGGTTAGGGTTATCCTGTAGAGAACTCATCTTGTTAGTGGTGAATCAAGGTCTCTGATTGGACAGAAGAACGACCCAATATTGCTGGATATGGTTTTATTTTGCTGAACGCTGCAGAACATGTGGACCCAATCATGCAGTGGCTGAGTTTGTTGAGCATGTTTTACTTGGAGTACTGTCTGAAGTCATCAGACAGGTTTGAAACTGGACTTTGTTTTAGCTGTATGCTCAGGTTGCATGAAGTGTGTGTTTTTCAGAATGACTGAAAAGTGTTTTGTGCGGCAGGGATAATCTGGTTCCATGTGAGACAGGTTGTGTGATCAAATAGAAAAATCCCTGCAATGTTAATACTTCTCCTGTCCTCAGGTGGGCTGGACCTCTCCGATGCTTTTGGACCAGGTAAGATACAAATCTGCTTTCCAGAAACTTTCCTAACACCCATCTAACAATGGATTAATTACCTTGAGCCATTTATTATGTCATTATTAACATTAGTTTTTCTTTGTACAGATTCAACACCTGCGCCCAAAAAGCCAAGTTCTGGAAATTCTGGTAGGATCGGGTTTCATTTCGCTACACTTAAAGCGTGTAGAGAGCTGAAAGCTAAACTGGAACCAGGTTTTACCTGTTTACATGTTGGCAAAGTGACCTGATGGGTGTGTGTTCTGCTGCAGGTGGCTTTGACCTGGAGGATGCTGTCAAACCAGGTAGGCCATGCAAAATCCTTACACACCTGGAGCTTTCCCATATTTATAGATTCTTAAGGGAGAAAAGGGATGAGATGGACAATTTTTCATATTTAGGATCACTACTGTACATCAAGGCAACTGTTGTACAAGTTCTCTTTATTTTGTTGGACAAAAATCACAATTTGTTCTCAGCATCATGTCGTCCACCTCTTCTTATTTCAAGCAAACATTAACATTTGGAATAAAAGCACTAGAACTGAATCCTTGTTCAGTTATGTGTTAAACCATTGACCAATCACGTTACTTTGTGGATGTCTCCAGTTCTGGACCTTTCAACAGGAAAAACAATCAATTAAAGCAACTGCCTTATTCAGATCTTGATGACCGTTTCGTCTCTGTGTGCAGGCCCCACCGAGAAACCAAAAAAACCTGGGTACAAACCAAGTGGTGGAGGTGAGTGGAAGTGAGTGGGTGTAGCAGCCTTATCTACTCACCTCAGTGAGTAGATACACCAGTATGTGTGTATCTACTCACATAAGGTAAATAAGCATAGATAAGATAGATAAGGTAGATAAGCAGATAAGGTAGATAAGCATCTACTTATCTACTCACTATAGTGAGTAGATAAGCCAGAACTAGAGCTATGAAGCCGAGTTCACACAATGCAAAGACTACAACACCAATATGAGCCTGAAAAACATAGATGTGTCCTGATATGTGGGAGGGAAGTCAAACATGGACCTGAACTGCTCTGTTTTTCTTCCAGGAGGAGGAAGTTTTGATGATTCTGACCTGATGGATGTTAGCAATGATGGTTACAAGCCTGATGATGGAGGACGCTCTGGAGGTAGGACCACATGAATGTCTACCGTCTTTAGAAGCTGATAGTTGATGATGTGCTGTGGTTTGAGGAGAGCAGAATCTCATGCTTCCAGTCTGGTTTTACCGTGTGGACTGATGGTTCAAGGTTGGAGATGAGCATTTCTGTGAGATTTGGCATCAACGTGTGTGGCAGTGCCACAACTAAAACCAGATTTTGACATATAAACTGAATACAGAGACATAAACACATTTATTCTTTTCTCTTCCTGATATTTGGGCTGAATTTCTTTGACTTTTCTATGATGTGAAACAAGAAAGCAGCGTGTTTCAGGTGTGGCCTTTAAATACATCCACATGTGTTCCTTCAATTAACTCAGATGTGTCAGTTAACCTATCAGAGGTTTGTGGAAGGAAACCCAAGAGGCTTGACCTGAGTCATAAAGTTTAAAAGATAATTATCCTGGCACTGATCAAATGTATGTCAACGTTTGAATTTGAGGGAAGTTATGAACAGAATTATTAAAAATGTAGTAGCCAAGTTTTCTTGCATTTAGGAAATAGAAATAATTTTGGTAATTCCATTTAACCTAAAACAAGACAGATTAGGTTTGATTTAACTTCACACAGTGAGAAAATTTTTTTTATATTCTCTCTGCTGCCTGAAATTTTAACATGTCATGACAGTCATGAGACTGTCAGACAACAGTCCTCAGTCAGAGGCTTCTTCAGATTTGCTGCAAGTCTGACTGTTACTGGAAAGCCCTTTATTCACACAAGAGCAAATATCTTTGAAGAGAATCAGGTGATATAAGTTGAACATCATTTGATATATCTTTCTAAATAAGTAGCTTCTATTTAATTAAGTCAAAGTTGTGACTTAGGGCTGAGTACAACTGTCTGCCACACTATTCAGATGTTTATTTGCTAAATATGTCCGACCATGAGTCATTACCTTTCAGCGCTACAGATCTGCACCTCTTTAGTTGTTCTGTCACATAAAATCCACTGAAGGATGGAATGTGAAAACTGGTGGTTATTCTGCTTGAACTGGTCCATTCTAGAGAATCATATAACGGAGTCCCACTTTTCTGGTTTGTGCTTGTTGGATTTTTCAACATTATATTAATTACATGCAATATTTTATTGTTGAAATATTCTTGCTGTCATATATAGTGTATGTTTATTTTCAGGCTAAACATGTGCTTTAAATCTGCCCATTTGAAAGTCCAAACCAGTACAGCACATCCAGAACAATGTTTTTGATTTAGGATTCAAATGAAATAGTAGAAATGTCCCAAAAGCAAAGCCTGATATTCCCATGATCCCAGTCATGGTGCTGCCCCGAACTTCCATAAGTTATTTGCCACTTCAAGTTCTCAGCACAAAATGCCAGAGGGAGCATTGATAGTTCTATTAGTACTAAGACATGAAAATAATTCAATTCAAAAGTACTTTATTGAACCCAAAGGGAAATCAAATGTTGTTTCAGTCTCTGAAACAAAAGAGTCTTCAATCTCTTTCAGATGATGGCCATGATGATGGCCATCATGTGTTGGCCGTCATCATGCCAACACATGATGATGGCTGTTGGCAGGACAGTTCTCTTGTAGCTGTCCGCTATACAGCTACAAGAGGCCTCTGGTCAGGGCTGTTCATAACTTTCTAGATTTTATGACGAGTCCTTCTTTGTATAATCTTCTCCACAGTCACCCCTAAAATAGAACCAGAACAGAACCAGCCTTCTTTATCAGGCTGTTGAGCGTTTTTAGGTCCCTGGTTCTGGTGCTGCTGCCCCAACAAATGACAGCAGAAGAGATGATTCTCTCAACAACAGACTTCTAGAAGATCTACAGCATCTTGCTGCAAATCTTGAAGGATCTTAGCTTCCTCCACAAGTCCAGTCTGTTCTGTTGCTTCTTATAGACGCTTCACTGTTGCGTCTCCAGTCCAGTCTGTTGTCCAGATGAACACCAAGATATTTCTATTCCTCAACCATTTCCACTTCTTCTCTCATGATGGAAACAGGGTTTATCTAATCCTGTTTCTCCTGAAGTCTACAATCATCTCCTTTGTTTTGTTCACATTTAAAATGAGTTGATGTTTTCACACCATGACACAAAGCTGTTCACCAGATTTCTGTACTCAGCCTCTTGTCCATCTCTGATACACCTGCAGATTCATCTTAGTATTTTTATAGATGACAGAAGTCAGACTTGTGGTGGAAGTCTGAAGTGTAGAGAGTAAAAAGGAACATTGAGAGTACAGGGCCCTGTGGTGCTCCTGTGTGGCTGATCTTCTGGTTGGACACACAGTTCTTGAGTCTCACAAACTGTGGTCTGTTTGTGAGGTAGTCATAGATCCAGGCAAAGTGCAAACTTTAGTTTTCTAAAAGAAAATGTAAAACAGGTTCATTTTTGCTTCTTCTATTGACCCAGAAGCTAAAAATCTCTAACTCGACAAACTTTACTTCTTCTTCTGCATCCAGGCCGTGCAGTGGACCCTGGCTATGATGATCAAGGTAAGTTCCTGTGCTTTTGGTTTGGTTTGTACCACAGTTCTGCATGTTGCTCTTTAGCTCTGATGCTATCAGCTGTAGCAGTGCTAGGTTTTGCTGAGATGACTGAGCAGGCATGTACTGTAAGTGCTGAAGATTAAAATTGAAGAGTGAGATGAGAAACTTTTAAGCCACTCTCTTTTACTTTGCTGCCAAGAGTCTATTTCGATCAATAGTTCTCCAGGATGTGGTCTGTCTGCTGGAGGGCTCAGCAGACAGACCACATGACTTTTAGCATTTCACCATTTGGAAGCCATCAGCCTTTATCTGACTATATTAAATTTTACTCCCTGCAATATATTTTTTTTATTAAGCTAATGTGCTCTTATGGGTTGAACAACACAGACTGACTTGGTTTCTGATTTTTTTCGCAGGTGGAGCTGGTAAACCTCAAGGTAAACCTCTTCTATAAAATGAGCTGTAAACTGATCAAAGCAGCATCTAGAGAGAGGAACCAGTTATTGGAACATTTTTTTGTCTTTTTTTTTTTTAAAGAGCCCAGATAAAGTCTATGCTTCTGAAACTTCTGCAAATGTTCAAAGATTTATTTTTAAAGGTTTTATTGGCTCTAGAGCCCTTTATTTGATAGTGAATTGACAGGAAAATAGTTAATGAGATAAAGGGACATGGGGCCAAGGTTACCAAGCTGGGAATCAAACCTGCGACAGCATCATCGAGACCTAAGGCCTCCTTATGTGGGTTGTGTTTAACCCCTGCACCACCACAGCACCCCAAAGTTTAAGAACTTCTTAAACTTCTGCATTAAATTGGTGTCTTTTCTCTGGTTTTAGGTGATACATCATCACAAAGTGGAACATAACAGTTAGCAGAAATTAATGCCTGGTTTTCAACATAGAATATGTGGCATGTAGATGTTCATTCAGTGTCTTTCACTCTGAGACCCCTAAATATATATAAAAAATCCACTAATCAAGCTTAGGAAGTTTTGCAGGAACTCCTGTTTAAACTCTTCAGATCTACCTAAACTTTTATTTAGTCAAAAGAGAAATGAAATGTTGTTACTCATGTCAGCCAAGTATTTTCAGAGTCGTTATGGATGCTGATGCTCTTTAAATCTCTGGGCATATTGGTAGTTAAATGTAGGAGTTGTAAATATAATCCTTGTCCACCATCTGACTGTGGTCCTGCTCTGTCCCCATGACGGTGTGAGGGCGTGAATACTTTCATCAGGCTGTGTATTTGCTGAAACTCATACTTCTCCTTCCTAAACTTACTGAGTCTATAAGAAGCTTGACCTTTTTATTTTCCCAAGTTTTGATCAACTCCAGCAACGTACCCCAGCAGAGGCTGCTGCGTTTATGTTGGGTAAATTGTATTATTAGTATTATCAAATATTTGTTGTATTATGTAGCCTTGTAGTTACATTTAGATAATGTTTCTGTGTGTTCATTAATTCTGATTTCTTCCTAATCCCTCCTTGGAAGAGGGAGGTGACAGATATTCATAGCAGGCCTCCCTGAGAGATGGAGGTGTTAGTTGTTCCAAGCTCCACCATTTAATGAGCAGAACTGGACAAAGTAGGAGATAAGGCTTCACGTGATGAGTTGCTCATGGCTAACTACATACAGACTGGCTTGGAGTTCTGAGCTCCAAGCCTGACTCTGAACTCTGCAACACAAGCTGTTGTCTCTGAGGCAGAGTGCCACTGCTTGAAGAAGCGGTTGCACACTTGTTTTGACGATAGCAGCCACAGAGCCACGAGCGTTGGAGAATTCACTCGGACACAGCGAATTGAAGATATTTGTGATGACTACACAAATGAATTGATGCCTTTGGAGAACACTTTATCTGTCCCTGTGGTGTGTGCGGCACATTTACAGATTGCTGTGCGACATACAGCATAACATTACGTGCAGGAAAATTGCAGTCATGGTGATCGGAGTATGCAGCCGAGAGTTCCTTCTTCCTGCCTTTGTGTGTGTAAACTCTCTTTGGGCAACTTGATGGTTTCCTGTTGGATTAATGTTTTCTGGACTGTTCTTTGGGAACTTCTTGCTTCTCTTCTAACAGAGTCTATTTAACAGCTTATTGTTTTCCTCACTCACCCAGAACAACTTCCTCATAGCTTCTCTGTGAAGACTGGGCTGGAATCTTTGTGTATTAATTCAGTTTGTCTGATTACAAGGCAGCGAGTGTGAGTTGGAGGTTCCCACTTAGTTTCATTCAGCTTTTCCTCCAGAGATGGAGATGGTGTGAGGCTCAGTTCAGTTTGATGTTGCCAGTCCTGGTCTGGTTTGTCATAGCTAAATTCCTGCTTCGATTGTGTGTCGTTGCAGATCCAGACCTTCTGTGGGGCCAAATCCTGAAGATGCTAAATGCTAACATGCCAGAGGAATTCTTTATGTGGATGTCCAACTTAATGAACGTTTTGAACCCCCTGTTAGAGAGGGCTATGGAGCTCCTGCGGAATCTGCCATGAGCATTAGTTAGACCCACGCTGTTGGCTTGCAGAACCATCCCTGCTCAGTATTTGCAGTTGAAACCAGATGTTCACATACAGCCAATAAAAAAAGACAAACAAATTTGTTTTTCACTGTTTGAAATTAAATCTGACCAAACCTCTCTTGCTGCAGCTTAGTTAGGATTAGCAGAATTCTTTCTATTTGCTAAGTGCCAGAAAACTTGGTGAGACAATTTTTTTAGAGATTTCTTTTCAAATTCAAAAGTTTACATACATTTTTATGGTCAGCATCGGGGTCTTTTAAACTCCAGCAAAGTGTTGTGAGTTTGTGGGAGGATACGGAAACGTTTGACTCAAATTGTACATTTTAAAAGACCTGATGCTAAACAAAAGTATGTAAACTTTTTAATTTGAGGAGACTTACAAAAATTATCTAATAAATTTTCTCGTTAAGTTTTCTGGCAGTTAGCAAATGGAAATAATTATGCTAATGCTAACTGGACCTAAAACAAGAAAAGTTTGGTGAGACTAAACTTCAGACAATGATGAAAAAAATGTTGGTTGATATAAATATCTGGTTTCAGCTGTAGCTTGGCTGCACTTTTCTTCTGTGATTTCCGTTGGGTTGTTTTTTTCTTGCTCCTGTGGGGTTAAAATAGAAGTTTCTCTCAGATGGGGTTTTTTCTACTACTATAAGCTGTGCTGCATACAGTAGATATTTTCCCATGTGGCCACTGGGATTTGGACTGTGGGGCCGCCCTCTACCTTCATATATTTTTAGCTCTTTCTTTGTAAGGAGGATGTACTGTAAAAAAACAATCCTGATGTTTTGGTGGGACTCAGACTTTGTTGCATCTGTTTTCTTTTTTTTTTTTTTTACTTTGTTCTGAAAATAAACTAACCACTACTTGTGGTGTTAAATATGGTTATTAATGTATCAGGGTTTTGTTTTGATTTCCAGTTTTTGCAAAACTGATTTCAGCTAATTTATATTTCCAGAGTGAAATGTGAGACAGCTGCTGATTCAGCAGAACCTTAAGCCCAGCAGCCGGGCCCCTTTTGTTAAATCAGAACTTTTTGTTTTTCCATAACTAAAAATTCAGTCCTACAAATGAATCTAGCTGCTAAGATCCATTAATAAACTTTTATGTTGCTGCTCCTTCCTGTGGCTTCTAAAAGCAGAGGTTGTCTGGTGAAAATTTAGCTGACTTTATATTTGGGGTTTGCTTGTTTTGTTTATATGTTCTGCTGTCATGGCTTGATGACTGAAATGCCTCATTTCTGCTGATCTGTTGTCTCACCTTGGATCCCTGTGAATCAGCAGCCTGAGCTCACATTCTTATCATAGTCAGTGTTCAGAGTGCTCTGCTAACGGAGCCATGCTAACCTACAGCCCACTTCTGTCTGTGCAGGTTCTCTGCTTGATCAATATTAATGTGCTCTTCTATGAACACGGATCAAAAGTTTTGTTAAATTTTTTGCACTTATACTTTGAATCTTGAATGAGTCCCCTTTTTGCAATATTGTTTTTGCAAACATTTCTGTGTAATTTTCAGTTTGTTCCTTGACATTGCATAGTTCAAACATTTAATCCAGACAAACATCTATAGATTTTATGTTATAAATGGCAAGAGGTGGTTAAGAACTGTGTTGTGGAAATAAAGGATATTTTCTTACAAGTCTGAAAAGTGTGGCATGCTAAAATTAGTTGTCCTGCTGGGAGGAACCTCTAGTTGTCTGCAGCCTCCAACAAATTTTCTTCCAGGATTTTCCTGGATTTAGCTCCATCCATCTACCTATCAGTTCTGACATAGAAAAGCATCACCATCACGATAGCACAGCAACATTGTGAGGAGACTGTTTTGAGGGTGAAAGATTTTCACCACACAAAGCAATATATTGCTTTGCAAAAAGATCAAACTGTCTGTTTTGGCTGCTTCCCTGATCGATGCTCTCAGTAGCTGTATTCCCATTACAAAACTTTGTCTAATGGTGTTCCCATTAAATGAGAAAAGTGAGGGGGCGTGCTGTGGTGGCCCCACGTTTGGAGACCTTAGTCCTCGACGCGGACGTCGCGGGTTCGACTCCCGGTCCCGACGACCTTTACCGCATGTCTTCCCCCCACTCCTCACCCTCCTTCCTGTCTGCCTAACCCTAAAAAATACGAGCCACCAGCGCCGCAAAAACTCTTCGGAGAAAGAAAAAAAATATATACAAGAAAAATGAGAATTAAAATACGACTTGAATAAATTTGGTCACGCAATAAGTCATTAAAAAACAACTTAGAAGGGATTTTGAATACAATTACATGCCACAATTATCAGATATTTTGGAAATAACTTCACATAGATGCAGATGAAATCCTGAAAGCTTCCACTCGACTCTGTTGTTGGAGCCGGACTGAATCTAACAAAGTGAAGGAATGCGAATATGTTTGGAAATGGCTGTAAACGGAACAAGGTTAAACAATTTCCTGTTCTAAGGGTTTTTGTTGACAAAGTAGCAGTAACAATTACTGCTGATTTCCAATTACTATGGAGATGTGAAAATATATGCGTGCTAACATTAGAGAGCACCATTCTGCAGTGGGAGGGAGCAGCTTTAGTCAAGTTCTGCACAAGATCCAGAATCTTGTGCAGAACCCGTTCAGGCGCTCTGTTTGTGGGGGAAATCTGGAGTTTATGCTGAGAGCAGATGCCGAAGGTTCCTCAGCAGAAAGTCATTCCGTAAGCTGGAATCCGCTCTGCTTTTCATGTGGGGACAACTCCCTTTGTTAGCGCAGAGAATCATCACAAGACACGCATGACTCATGAGCGCGTCAATGCCCTGCAGCCTGGGACTGCTCACTTCCTGGTTTTAGTACGATATTTACTTCCCTCTTGTGGATAACATGCGTCACTGCAAGATTGAACCCCCAAAAGAAAACGTTTAGTTGTGAAACTATTATTTTATTCCACTTTTTCAATGAAATGAAGAAGGTGAATACAATTTTTATTATGCCATCTCAGTTTTTTCAGTTCTTATTAAAGCAAAAATTTATAAATTATGTCAAATTGTTCTAAGATGAATGGAATCTTAACCAAACATTTTTCTCTGTTGCTGCAGGTTCTGGACCACTTGCAGGAATCATTAGTGCTGTAGGTGTCGCTCTGGTGGGAGCCGCGTCCAGTTACTTTGCTTATCAGAAGAAGAAGCTCTGCTTCAAGCTGCAGGGAGGTCAGTGGTGTTCTCCTCTGCATTTCTTCACACATGGTGGAAGCTGCTGGATCACAGCGACATCCTGGTCCTAATGAGAGTTTGACTTGTTCAGGTGCAGATCCAGAGAAAGGTCACCAAGGTGGTCAGTCTAACCCAGGAGACAACCAGAGTGAGTAACTGTGGATTCCCACAGTCAAGAACTCCTAACGTATCACATAGTGTAGATTTGACCAATATTGGTTCTAGAGTTCATATAGTGGTTTCTATCCACAAACACATCCACCTTCAATTATACATTATCCAGAAGGCCAAAGATCATATTTCACAAAAGGTTTATATTTCATAATACAACTAGTCTGCTTTGGTGCCAGAGGCAACCCTGATCTAACGAAGTCAGTCACATAGTTAGGGAAATATGCTTTTTGAAGGGCAAAAATTGCCCTGGCAGATATAGGCAACCAGCTTCTTTGTTTGGTATGCCAAGGCAGGACTTGTGAAATAAACTAAACATAAATAAAAAAAAGATTTATTTAAAATCAAATAATTACATATAATAGAATAGAATAGAATTCAACTTTATTGTCATTGCACTGTCACAAGTACAAGCAACGAGATGTCAAATCTAGGATTATTTTAACAACTACTGTAAATTCTACCCTTTAGTGATTAATTATGTAAAGAAACAAAAGAGGAAGCTATCTGAGAAGAAAATTTCCATGACTGGGAGAGACAGTTCAAAGGAGAATCTTTACCTTGTGGCCTTGTTCTGGGTTTCTAAGACAAAACCAACAAAAATCCATCCCATCACAGCTGAGAAAACAAAATCACTCGTCTAAACAAAAAACTAAAACTACTAAACTCCCTGACTGACTACAAAACAGGAAAGAAATTAGTCAAAGGAAAGTCCCCATTTAAACACTAATATGCAAAACATGCAGAAGTCATAAAAACAGCATACAGTCAACAACTAAGAAACCAGAAACAAACATTATATTTTGATGATCATCAAAATCATCAATACACTTCAAATATGTTGGTCAATGTTCCATTTATTATGGTTCTAAAGCAACTCTGAACCGGTGGGTTCCAGTCAGCCATGTCACAGAAAAATACCCAGGGGAAAAACTGGATCACTGAAGATTTCCTGCAGCTCCCTGAGGAGGAGGAAGTGGTTCCAGGTGTGACAGCAGGCCTGCAAACAAAGAGAAGCAAAGGTGGTCCTCCAGTAGGAGGACCCCTAGTGGTCAGTGGACCACACTTACCACAACACTGATTGAAGGTCAGAGTTTCGGATCTTTCCCAGACGGCTTTTGACCCAAACTATTGAGGTGCTCTGTGACATTTGTAGTTTGGCTGACAGTAAAAATCTCCTCACTAATGTGTGAAGTGGACCTGAAGGTCATTTAGTGACTCCATGTAAATTTTGTAAAAGGATTTTTGCTGCTTTTATAGAAACTAACTGTGGTAGACATGTTTATGGATTCTTATTCATATTTTGTATTGTCAGTTTGAATCAGCATTTATATAATCTAAACCATGAGGCCTAATCAACCAATCAGAGATTATCTTTGGAAACATTGTATTAGACAGTCAATAAGAAAAATTAAATATTACTTTTTTTATTTCAAATAGTTAAAGAAGATGCATTGTGGGAGGTGTTTCCTGCTTTTTATTGAGGAAACAATTGCTCTTTAAAGGACATGTTGTTCCAAAAACAACTTTTGATCTTTAGCATAGCAAGTCCACATTAGCAGAATATCCTAAAAGGTTTTTTGGATCCATCCATCTTCTTCCGCTTATCCGAGGTCGGGTCGCGGGGGTAGCAGCTTCAGGAGGGAGGCCCAGACTTCCCTCTCCCCGGCCACTTCTTCTAGCTCTTCCGGGGGAATCCCGAGGCGTTCCCAGGCCAGCCAAGAGACATAGTCCCTCCAGCGTGTCCTGGGTCTTCCCCGGGGCCTCCTCCCGGTGGGACGTGCCCGGAACACCTCACCAGGGAGGCGTCCAGGAGGCATCCTGACCAGATGCCCGAGCCACCTCAACTGGCTCCTCTCGATGTGAAGGAGCAGCGGCTCTACTCTGAGTCCCTCCCGGATGACTGAGCTTCTCACCCTATCTCTAAGGGAGAGCCCAGCCACCCTACGGAGGAAACCCATTTCGGCCGCTTGTATCCGCGATCTCGTTCTTTCGGTCATGACCCAAAGCTCATGACCATAGATGAGGGTGGGAACGTAGATCGACCGGTAAATCGAGAGCTTCGCTTTTTGGCTCAGCTCTTTCTTCACCACGACGGACCGGTACAACGCCCTCTTAACGGCAGACGCTGCACCAATCCGCCTGTCGACCTCCCGCTCCCTTCTTCCCCCATTCGTGAACAAGATCCCGAGATACTTAAACTCCTCCACTTGGGGCAGGACACCCCCCCTGACCTGGAGAAGGCACTCTACCCTTTTCCGGCTCAAGACCATGGCCTCGGATTTGGAGGCACTGATCCTCATCCCGGCCGCTTCACACTCGGCTGCGAACCGCTCCAGCGAGAGCTGCAGATCACGATCTGATGAAGCCAAAAGGACCACATTATTCTCGTCTCTGCAAAAAGCAGAGACGAGATCCTAAGGCCACCAAATCGGATCCCCTCAACACCTTGGCTGCGCCTAGAAATTCTGTCCATGAAAGTGATGAACAGAATCGGTGACAAAGGGCAGCCCTGGCGGAGTCCAACTCTCACCGGAAACGAGTCCGACTTACTGCCGGCAATGCGGACCAGACTCTGACACCGGTCATACAGGGACCTGACAGCCCGTATCAAAGGGCCCGGTACCCCATACTCCCGGAGAACCCCCCACAGGGTTCCCCGAGGGACACGGTTGAACGCCTTCTCCAAGTCCACAAAACACATGTAGACTGGTTGGGCGAACTCCCATGCACCCTCCAGGACCCTGCCGAGGGTGTAGAGCTGGTCCAGTGTTCCACGACCAGGACGAAAACCACACTGCTCTTCCTGAATCCGAGGTTCGACTATCCGACGGACCCTCCTCTCCAGTACCCCGGAATAGACCTTGCCAGGGAGGCTTAAGAGTGTGACCCCTCTATAATTGGAGCACACCCTCCGGTCCCCCTTTTTGAACAGGGGGACCACCACCCCAGTCTGCCAATCCAGGGGAACTGCCCCCGATGTCCATGCGATATTGCAGAGTCGCGTCAACCAACACAACCCTACAACATCCAGAGCCTTAAGGAACTCCGGGCGGATCTCATCCACCCCCGGGGCCTTGCCACCGAGGAGCTTTTTAACCACCTCAGCGACCTCATCCCCAGAGATTGGAGAGCCCAACCCAGAGTCCCCAGGCTCCGCTTCCTCAGTGGAAGGCATGTTGGTGGGATTGAGGAGGTCTTCGAAGTACTCTGCCCACCGGCCCACAACGTCCCAAGTAGAGATCAGCAGCACACCATCCCCACTATAAACAGTGTTGGTGCTGCACCGCTTCCCCCCCTGAGACGCCGGATGGTGGACCAGAATCGCCTCGAAGCCGTGGCCTCTCCAAACTCCTCCCACGCCCGAGTTTTTGCCTCAGCAACCGCCCGAGCCGCATGCCGCTTCGCCCGCCGGTACCCATCAGCTGGTTCCGGAGTCCCACAGGCCAAAAAGGCCCGATAGGACTCCTTCTTCAGCCTGACGGCATCCCTCACCGAAGGTGTCCACCAACGGGTTCGAGGGTTGCCGCCGCGACAGGCACCGACAACCTTGCGGCCACAGCTCCGATCGACCGCCTCGACAATGGAGGCACGGAACATGGTCCACTCAGACTCCATGTCCCCCACCTCCCCCGGGACGTGTTCGAAGTTTTGCCGGAGATGGGAGTTAAAGCTCCGTCTCACAGGGGATTCCGCCAGACGTTCCCAGCAGACCCTCACAACACGTTTGGGCCTGCCAGGTCTGACCGGCTTTCGCCCCCACCACCGGAGCCAACTCACCACCAGGTAGTGGTCAGTGGACAGCTCCGCACCTCTTTTCACCTGAGTGTCCAAGACATTCGGCCGCAGATCCGATGAAACGATGACAAAGTCGATCATCGAACTGCGGCCTAGGGTGTCCTGGTGCCAAGTGCACATATGGACACCCTTATGCTTGAACATGGTGTTCGTTATGGACAATCCATGGCAAACACAGAAGTCCAGCAACAGAACACCGCTCGAGTTCAGGTCAGGCGGGCCGTTCCTCCCAACCACGCCCCTCCAGGTCTCACTGTCGCTGCCCACGTGAGCGTTGAAGTCCCCCAGCAGAACAAGGGAGTCCCCAGGAGGAGCACTCTCCAGTACCCCCTCTAAGGACTCCAAAAAGGGTGGGTAATCTGAACTGTCGTTCGGCCCGTAAGCACAAACGACAGTCAGAACCCGTCCCCCCACCCGTAGGCGGAGGGATGCTACCCTCTCATTCACCGGGGTAAACCCCAACGTACAGGCGCCGAGATGGGGAGCAACAAGTATGCCCACTCCTGCCCGACGTCTCTCACCCTGGGCAACTCCAGAGTGGAAGTATGTCCAGCCCCTCTCAAGGAGACTGGTTCCAGAACCAGAGCCATGCGTCGAGGTGAGACCAACTATTTCTAGCCGGAACCTCTCGACCTCACACACTAGCTCCGGCTCCTTCCCCACCAGAGAGGTGACATTCCACGTCCCAAGAGCCAGTTTCTGCAACCGAGGATTGGACCGCCAGGGTCCCCTCCCTTGGCCGCCATCCATCACACAGTGCACCCGACCCCTTTGGCCCCTCCCACGGGTGGTGGGCCCATGGGAGGGGGGGCCCATGTTTCCCTTTTGGGCTGAGCCCGGCCGGGCTCCATGGGTAAAAGCCCGGCCACCAGACGCTCGCCATCGTGCCCCCCCTCCAGGCCTGGCTCCAGAGTGGGGCCCCGGTGACCCGCGTCCGGGCGAGGGAACACCAAGTCTAAGGTTTTCTTTCGTCATTGGGGTCTTCGGGCTGCGCTTTGTCTGGTCCCTCACCTAGGACCTGTCTGCCCCTACCAGGGGCATGAAGCCCCAGACAGCATAGCTCCTAGGATCATTGGGACACTCAAACCCCTCCACCAAATTAGCATTTTGGATCAAATGCTAATTTGGTTTATTGTGTTTGTGTGACAGTTATTAGATCTAAGCCTTTTTGTGTGTGTGTGTTCTACTTGAACTTCTCAAAGTTCTGTTACAATACCAATAATTCCATCTAAAAAAAAGAAACCTGCCTTGACACCAATGGCAAGAACTTGGAGGAAACTAACTAACTCATCCTCTAGTGAAAGATATGGAATGAGTAAAGTGGAAAACACAGTTTGGGTGTGAGCAGTCTGATACCTACTGTTCACCAGTAGCCTTTGTGATCAATTTTTCTTTTTCTTTTTTGCTTTTCAGTTTTTAGCAACCTGCTCCGGAACAACTAGATCCTGAACCAGAACTTGATCCGACTTTTCAGCCAACAGCCTTAAGACGTCTTTGGTACAGAAAAGAGCCACAAGTTCCACCAACACATCCAGAACAAAATGACAGCCAGCTTATCTTACTCTGAGCTTCAGCAACAGTCAGAATATAATTTTTTGTAATGATTTTAGGGCTTCATGTTGATGTGTTTTGACTTTATGTTACTCTTGTAAACTTCATTTTTGTCTTTTTCATGTTTGCTAACTTGTTGGTTTCATGTAATGAGTCACTGCAGGAAATCTGTTTGCTCCAGTATCTTCCATAAAAACCTTGTACCCATCAGGAAAGGATGCTTGTGGCGTTGGCTTCTGTTTACTGTGGAGTATCTAATCTCACCTCCCAAATAATTCAAAGATGAGGAAAACAGAAGTAATCTCAGCCACTGTCCTGGTCAGCCCACAATGAGTCAGAATCTTCTAGTTGGCCACTGAGCTGCCAGAAAAATTGGTCATCATTTGTGGAAAAAATAAATAAATAATAATAATTATATATATATATATATATATATATATATATATATATATATATATATATATATATATAGTTCAGAGATAAGAAACTCAGAACTTTTATTATAATGGGAGTTCTGAGACAAACATGATGTGTGACTCGTTGAGATGTTTTTAGTTTTATAAGACACTGGTCATAAGTGTTTTATGTAGCTGTTTTATGTTTTATCAGCATGGCTCCTTCAGCCAGGGCTGAAGGAGCTTTAATGTAAACTGATTGTCGTGTAACCAAGGGCTAATTGAAAGTGCAAATAGTAAATGTACAGAATTGAATTTTGTATTTGTGAGGGACCTTTAGAAAAACACAGAAAGCTGCCACAGAGCTTTGTACAGTTTTACGGAAGCATTTAGCTGCTAAAGCTGGAATATAAATAAAGCTGCAGTATCTCCTTAAAACAAGAAACTTTCTGGTTACAATGAGAAATAAGTCTTATTCCTCAAAGTGTTTCATTGTTACGATCTTGTATCTAAATGGCAAGAAACTTTCTTGTTATGATGAGCTGCTTTATTTCCTAGCTGTAGAAGTTAATTATTTCTGAACTGTTTGAAATTACTAGCCCTAGTTCTAATGCTGCACTCTCTGTTTAGCTTAGTTTTTCTTTTCTAAACCGTTTACACTGTTTCCTGATGGATTTTCACGCACCAAACTAGACCTGTAGAGTAGCTGCTTGGTTAAGCTGACTAACTAGCTGCTAACATGTTAATAGCCAGACTAACTAGCAGCCAGTTAGCTAGTCGCTAACATCTTTGCTGCAACCAAGACATAATGCTAAAGGCCATTTTTAAAGGATTGTTTTCTTGTTTTTTAGTTGAAAAATTAAGTACTGATACCTAAAAAATTATGTTTTTTATGTCACAATTGCATATCTGTTTATTATGCCTTTGATATACAATATGAATGCTTTAGCTTAGTCCTTTTTGGTTCTGCTGACTCATATAAAACATCATTGCACGCTGAGGTTCCACTTCTTTGTTGAATCTTATCTCTTCTCTTTTCATTGAGCGGTTGCTGCTGTCTGTGTTTGGCGCCTTTTAATTTGATAGACAAGGACGTGTTGTTGCAGAACGTCTTTATGATGAAATACAAAAACAAGCTGCATTTCTATGTGCTGTAAATAATCCACTCCTTTAGATTTGAGTTCTATGACTTGTTCTGTCAGCTTCTACCATCAGTTTGAAGTGTGTTTTGTTATTTTAAGCATATGTCTGTTTTAGCTACATCGACATTGTGCAGGTCTGTTACTGGAATACTAAATGCATGATTTGTCATAGGATTTTTGGTGTGTACATGATTTTAATAAAGTGTTATTGTACACTATTTTGGTGTTGTTTACTTCTGTTAGTACAAGCCCAAAAATCCCCCGAGTTGTACTTTGATGAGATGATCTCTGGGTTTTCGCCACAATGAAACTTTTTTACTGCCAAAATAATAAAAAAAATATTTAAAGGCTTCAGTAATTTTGTGATATCTTTTTACAGTGGCCTGCAGTTTAACTTGGACATTTTCATAGTTTGTCACTTTACAGCAAACCTTTATTTATTTTTCTGGGAGTGACAGATCATCACAAAGTAATACATTACTGTAAAGTAGAAAGAAAATAACACAAAAAAACTCCAAATTTTTTTTGCTCTAATATTCTTAAAAATATGGAATGCATTTGTATTCTGCTTTTACTCTAATGTCTGTATGTGATGTATTAACAGTATGGCTGCAGTTGTTTTGTAAAGGATTTGTTGGAACATTAGTATACCATGGTGGTGAACTTATCATGATTTGGGGATGTTCTTCAGCAGGTGCAGGTCAGCTGATGAATGAAACTAAATACACAGGATTTGTACTCATCTTGAAAAGTCTAGAATTTGATTTCCATATTTTCCAGGTCCAATGTGTAAAAAAGAATGAAAAAATAAAAATGTTTTCTATTTTCTTTTATTTCCTATCCAGTTATCAGAAATCTATCTGTCATTTATTCCTGTCTGTTTTTTGTAGCTTCCTTATTTAAATCTGACAGAACTATACTCAACAGAGAATCTAGGGGAAAAACCTCAAAACCTGAAATATTTAAGTGTAACACTGAAGATCAGTAGAAGTCTTGTCTTATTGGCCAGATTTAAATTACAAAGCTGTCTTTGAGTTTTTGCTGTCTGAGCTAAATTTAGTTATTCTGGCTTCCCACCAACAGCTGTCATCAGGCTAAAACATGTGCTGCAGTTTGTTAAAGGTGTGTAGAATAAGTTCTATTTATAAATACTCATGTTATTCGGTCAAAGAGCATTTGTATCTTGAGATAAAGGTCAGAGGTAACAAACACCTTCACAGCAGAGTTCCTCTCCACTTGGCTATTTAAACTGTACCTAATTGGTTTTGTTCAATTAGGAAATACAATAATAATAATAAAAATACTGTATTAACTCAAAAAGAAAAATAAATGTCTTAACCCATTTTATCCAAGTTTCTTCAAAAAGTTGTTGCAGATGCTGATGGCTGTGGAAAGAAGGATTTCCTTTAGCAGTCTGTATTACAGTAGTTCTGAAGAAGCCTCTGACTGAAGACTCTCAGTTGTTGCATAACAGTGCAATAAGATGATACATAGGATTGTCAATAATTAATTAAGTGATTTTGATCTGTATCCAAAGAAGACAGAAAACTGACATTAGCCTTAACACACCATCTCCACTGTGAACCATGGTGAAGGCAGAATCATGCTGTGGAATTGCTTTTCTTCAGAAGGAACAAAGAAGCTGCTCAGTTTGAGAAGAAGGCAGATGAAGCCAAACCTGTTTGAGGTTTCAAAATACCTGAGGCTGGGGTTTGGGTTGCTCCAAATCCATTCCCTTCAAAGAAATGACTGAGCTCAAAGCACATTCATGTGTTAGAATGGCTTAGCCAAAATCCAGAACAAAGAAGGATATGAACAGTTGCTTTTTATGGAATCTGGTGGAAGATTCCTGCAAAATTGGGATTTTTCATGTAATAAAACAAGAAAAGGTTCAAGAGGAGTAAATCCTGTTGCAAGGCAGTGAATGTTTGAGACTCATGCATTGCAGTGGTTATAGGTTATTTGCACATGGCTGATGTGGAAAGTGAAAAGCAACGCTCTCCTGAGTGGGTTATCAGCAGAGTAAGAGATTGTGCTGTTGCACAACCCTTGTTGTCAAGCCCCCTTTCCTGCTAGTTGAATGACCAGTTGGACAAACACATCAGAGGATGGAAGCAGCAAGGCCTCTGCTTCCTGATTTATTCCACCATTAAAAGCAGCCTGAGATGTGACTCCACATCACTGTGGCAGATTTATGCTCACAGTGAGGATTTAGGAAGTGTCCCAGATCCAGCTGGTGCACCAGTACACCCTCGCCGTCGACTGTTCTGATGTCACCGCTGACGACCGGCAGCATGCAGGCGTAGTTTGCTCCTCACCTCCCCTGTGGAAAAGTAAACCTCCAGGATTTGGAACTGACTGAAGACAAGAAATGTCAGGTAGGAACCTACTTTTCATATAAATGATGGGATCTATGGATTCCATCATGGATTTAACGTCAGATTCTTCAAATATCCTCCCGCTAGTGGGCTCAGCATGTTTCAAGATGCACAAATAAATAAAACAAATGCTTTGATAAGCTGCTGCATGTTTTCTGCTCACTGCTCTTTTGCTCCAACTGTGATTGTCTCTCTGTGATGTTGAATTATTAACAATGTGATTGGGTGGCTTGTTTGAAATGAGAACAGACTCTCTGCTTCTTCTGGTTCGAATCAAAAAGGGAACCAAGTGAAATCTAACACTGTCCTCAGACATAAGGTTACATGCCTCCATATCAAGCTGCAGGCCAGGATTATGGCGCTGCAGCCACACACCTGCTACAGCTGGTCCATAATAGAACGACACAGAGAAACTCAGAACAAACAATCCATAGAGTTTAGTTCTTTTATCTATTTGATGGATAAACCATGAGATAACTGCACTATTAATTATTTTGTCTCCATTCTGCGTGCAGCTGGTGAGGCTTTCGTTACCCTGGCCACCTCAGACTCCTACTGCCAGGGGGCGACAGTGGTGGCCAGAAGTTTGCGACGGTATGGAACAACTCGCCACGTAGTCGTCATGGTGACCCCAAACATCTCTGAACAGTCAAGGTTGGGGACTCATTTCTTTCTGACGTTGAGTTCCAATAATAATTCTGTATATGTCCAAGATGAACTCAAACCTATTGTAGAATTCAATACAAAAAAATACCACAATTTTCCAATTTCAAAACAGAAAATTCCAATAAAAACATTAAAATCATCTTTTCTGAGCATCATGTCAAAAACATACCTAAAGAGTTTCTTTGATTCTTTCATCCATGTTTGAGAAATCCTTTAATCTAATGTGGCAACCATTCAGCTGTGCAAAATGCCAGGGTGGCCTTTGACAATGAAGATCCTCCTTGGAGCTGCAGTTTTCAAATTTCCGAGCTTCGGTCTCACAGCGGCCGTCTCCACAACTCTTCTACTCAGCTCCTTCAGACTAGCCAGCAGCAATTAGCAAACACCTGGTGGAGCTGCACTGTGATGAACTGCGTTAAAAACAGGAGGAGTCACAGGACATATTAGAAAAATAGGGTTTTTTATTTTAACCCAAAGATTAGAAATAACAAAAGATAAACTGAGCTCATAAAAGAGGTCAAAGAAACAAAACTGAACTCAGGCAAAAAATGTAAACAAACTGGCTGCACAAACAAACATAACTGACCTAACAAAGAAATGACACACATGGATTATATACTGGCTGATCAGACCAATTAAGACACAATAGGGGTAACTAAACAGAATACAATTACAAATAACACAAAAACTTTAGGGATATTTGTCTGTTCTATGTCTAACTTGATGAATAAGAATTTTTCACCGTTACCAGAGAACATGGAGAAAGATTTCGACAGATTGTCCCTATTACCATTATCTTTGTTGGGACGGGTGAACCTGGTTAAAATGGTAATTTTACCCAAATTATTCTACCTTTTCCAACATGTTCCTATACTAATTACAAAGACCTTTTTTGACAAGTTGGATAGGAAAATATCTCAATTCTTATGGCTTAAAAGACCTGCCAGACTTCGTAAATCAGTGTTGCAGTCCCCAACTTATGAGGGTGGACTTGCTCTTCCCAACTTCAGGCAGTACTACTGGGCAGCTAATATACAAATAACACAAAAACAAATAACAGTACAGCTAAGTTTGGCTAAACTAAAGACCCAAAACTGAAAATCAAAAATATTAAACTTTAAATACTAATATTTACTTAAATACAAAACGTATCTAAACAAAGAAACTACAAATTCCCCCTGCCAGCAGGAACTAGTGGTGCAGTCCAATCAGCATTTAAGCCTGCTGAGCCCTGGCCCCCATCCTTTGTCTGGCAAACTCCAAGGCAGGTAAGTACCGGTGGGAAAACAAACAGAATTAATCTTAAGCAAACAAAATTAACTTTAAGTTGATATAAATACATATGCTAACTAAATATGTGCGCTAACAAATAGAACAAATGCATTCAAATCAACTAATAAATGTTTTTATTGAAACTAAAGTGTTGTTGTGTTTGTATGAAAAAATAAACTGTGCATAAAAAAAGAGTTACCAACATCAGAGTGTGGCCATGGATTTGGCCATCACATGCACATCAGCTGAGCTAATTATATGAGTTACAAGGTGTTAAAGGGTTAATGGAGGAGTGATGATATGGTGACTTCCTGAAGGCATCATAACAGAAAGAGCAAGAGTTTCTTAAAGACACAGAGGCACAATATCAAGGTGTTAAATTACGAAGTCAAATTTCTCTTATGTATATATCATTTTTATAACAACTGAAGGTTGTATTTGATTGTGCTATAAAAAAGACACTATGTGCCTGAAAATACATAATATTATCCCTTTAAAGAAATGAAAAAAAAAAATTCAATGAGCCTTTTTATGCCTTGGATATGAAACTAAGCAGCTGGTTTACTCACTGAGTTTGGTAACACATTGTGTTTTTAGAACTTAAAGAACAAAATAAACGTATACCTTTGAACCAGAGAGGTCAAGTAATTCAAATAGTACTTTGCAATGAGTTACAATTTACTTTCTGACTAATTGAACTCCTTTTGAGCAGAAAAGTCCTTGAGAACGTCTTTGATGAGATCATCACTGTGGATGTGAAGAACAGCGAGGACCAACTCCATCTGTCCATGCTGGGACGTCCTGAGCTTGGCGTCACCTTCACTAAACTCCACTGCTGGAATCTGACTCAGTACAACAAATGTGTCTTCCTGGATGCTGATACACTGGTGAGTTTAATAGGAATATTCCACTTTAGGGGGTTCAGTCTGCCTTGTGTTTCGCTGGTGCATGAAAATATTGGTACATGAAAAGTTGGAAGACTTTCAGGAATCCTTTCCACGGTAGAGGGATGAACATAAAGGGCAGTGCCCCTAGGGGAGCTGGCACATGTACCCTGTCTTCCTTGTTCTGTACTGAAACAAATTTTGTTGTGCTTCTGTACAATATCAATAAAAGCATTCTGATTCTGATATCTAGGTTATCATCCTGGATCATCCCCATAACCCAATCTTGGATAAGCAAGAGATGATGGATGCATGATGGATAGATGAATAAGTGTCACAATTCAATTCAGCTCATTTATATAGCACCTATTCACATCACGTGACTTCAGAAAATTAGGTCTGTTTAATCTACAAACAGATAATGACTAGTTGATACAACTGGTTTGATACAAACAGATTTCAAGTCAAGTAGATCAATTCCAATTGATCCTAGTTACAGTACAATGCAGTTAGGTCATGAGTCAACACACATCAATCTGGTAGTCTTCATTTGCTTCTCTTCTGACCTCCTGCTTATCTCCAACATATGAACCCTGACATGTTCAGCTGCACTTTGTTCTTGTGATTTCTCGGCTTGTGAAGTCAGTGAAAATGTGTGCTGCAGGCTGCAGGCATGTTTAAAGGCCAAGCTAAGTAAATACAAGGTTCCTGAGGTCATACATGGACATGCAATGTTTACTGTGGTCAGTAATATTTGTGTCTCCTTTGAAGTTCTCGACTGAAGAACCCACAGCCACTTCACCAACTCCTTCTGGTGAAGTGACTGAGACCAGCCCGTGTGTTCTGGGTCTCCTCACAGTGGGATGTGCTCAGAAGGCATCCTAAACCTCAACTGATTCCTCTTGTCATGGAGAAGCAGCAGCAGAGGAAACACATTTCGCACTGCAGATGCTGCACCAATCTGTCTATCAATCTCCTTTTCCAATCTTCTTCACTTGGGCCAGGACCCCTACCTGGACCCCAAGAAGGTACTCTACCCTTCTCTGGCTCTAAACCATGGCCTTGAGTTGGAGGCACTGGTCCTCATCCCAGTTGCCTCACACTCTAGTACAAACCACTTCAGAGAACACAACCCAATAAAGCTAATAGGCCACATCGTATGCAAAATCAGACATGATTCTTAGGCCACCAAAAGAGATCCTCTCAACACCTGAGCTGTGCCCAGAAATTCTGTCCATAAATGTTATAAACAGAAATGGAGGTCCCCACTCAAGGGCAACTGCCCCCGATGTCCACGCAATATTGCTGAGTTGCAACACAACCCTACAACAGCTTAAGGAACTCCAGGAGAATCTGATCCATCCATTCATCCCCTGGGCCTTACCATCAATGAGCTTTTTAATTTCAGCACCAGAGAATCTGGAATCTAGCTGACAACTTCACGGGTGGTCCAACAGTTTTTACTCAGTTATGAATGAAACCATAGAGTAAAATTTAAAATTTTTCCACACTGTCCCTTCTCAGGTCTTGTGCAATGTGGACGAGTTGTTCCAACGGGACGAGTTGTCAGCTGCTCCTGACCCTGGCTGGCCCGACTGCTTTAATTCTGGAGTGTTTGTCTTCAGACCGTCCAAGATCACCTACACCAGCCTGCTGGATCTTGCCCTGCAACACGGCAGCTTTGATGGTAATGCATCACAACATATTTGGGCTGCAGGCAAGAAAAAAGCAGAAGGCTGATTGCTTTGAGGACTGATGTCTCAACTGAATACGCTAATGTAAAGTCAAGGGAGATCTTATGAAGTAACATGATTCATTCATTACTTAAGACATTTAAGTGTACATTTATCAGATTTTCCAGCTGTCTATCACCATTGCAATAAAACCTGGATTTGTTTCAGTCAGCTGGAAGTGGGATTAATATGATAATCACCCTGATAGGATGAGCTGAGATTCCTTCTCCTTATACCCCAAATCGCAGCGATCAGAGAGACAAATCTGTCAAGTAAGAACACATTTATATTTTACTAATTTCTTTTTCTTATATATTATCAGGAGGAGATCAGGGCCTCCTAAATTCATTCTTCAGCAGTTGGAGTGTGGAAGACATCAGTAAACACCTGCCATTCATCTACAACCTGTGTGCCAGCTCTGTGTACACCTACCTCCCTGCTTTCCAACAGTGAGTGTGTCAGCAACAAACTTGACTGTTATAAAACTCCCCTGGGAGCGTAGATGGTTTTAGCCATAATTTAATGTTTCCTTGGTGTCTGGAAAACATTTGAGCCATTTCAAAAACATCTGGAACATAATGGCTGCTGGAAAATGCAAGTGTTTTGTTGTTGACTTACCATCCAGAAATCACTTTCTACATGCTTGTTGGTTGTACAGGACACTCAACTTTTGCTTTTCAAAGATGTACAGATCTCATTATCAAAGAATTATTTTGTCCAAAAATGCAATAAACATGTTTTTTTTATAACTTATAGACTCATCCTAACCTGTTCAAGGAAGCACAATATGCCACCTGGATGCTATTGCAATAACCCCTAATATATTAATTTGCATTCCAAGTTTTTAAAACTCAAAAAGTAAAAATTATTATTAGAAATTACCAAAAATGTCATGTTTTATTAGTTTCAGGTAGAATATCCTCAAAATATATAGACGTATACAAGATATATAGGATTGAAAACGTCCATCTATATGTGTTGAGTTATTGAAATAAATACAGTTTTAAGCAATAACAAAGTGAGTGGGGATGTTATGACACTGCTCTTATTAGTTGTAACAAAACTTTAGTATTTCTTTCTTTAGGTGCAGCCTGAACTTTGAGTGATTGTGAAAATATGGGAAAAAAAGGACTTCTGGCTAACTGTGTGACTCCAATCTGCTGCCCACTGACTAATGTATTGAACATGTTGCTGTTCTTCCTGCAGGTTCGGCCACCAGGCAAAGATAGTCCACTTTGCAGGAGCCGTGAAGCCGTGGAGCCCACAGAGGGACGGCTGCCACTCACAGAGTCTGGAGCAGTTTGAGTCTCTGTGGTGGAAGGAATATCACAGTCAGACACCTTCTGCTCCAGACACTCAGCGCACTCCAAGAAGACCCAAACAACAGGTACTGAAAGGTTTACTGTTTTATTGCTCAGCTCTTTTCTTTTATGCATTTTGCCCATTTCTTTATTTGTTTGCAATTGCAATTTTTCCATTTAATAAGAAACACAATTATGTGCTTAGTTAAAAAAAACATGCCTGTCGTCTTCTTTGTCTTTTCTGCCACTACAACCGAACAACATTTGGTTGTTGATCACATGATATGTGTGATGTGGAAAAATGTTAATCTACTGAAACACTGAGAAATATTGAGAAGACTGCAGCATAGGGTGGAGGTTCAGCTGCCAGCAGGACTCCATCCTAAACAGATCCTCTTTTCAATGTTTTGCTGTAAAATACTATCTGAGAATCTGGTAGTCATGTTTCATATTTCATTCCACTTCACAATGAAACTACTACTACTTTGTAGAAAATTCCAGTAAAATCACCTACATGTCTTGTGACTGTAAAACATATTCATAAAGGAAATATTCAGAACACCCAGCAGTAGATGTGGTTGTAGAAAAAGTAACTTTTGACTCTGAGTGCTTTGGTTGTCCTTGGCTGGCAGCTTTCTACCCCTAAACTCTGAAGTGTTTCTCCACTGAGGCTGCTGTGAACATCCAGAGTGGCAGAGAACTCAGAACATGACTCTGATTTTCCATGCCAACATGGCGTTACAACAAGCTTTCTTTATTCTGCAGATCCAAGAACAAGAGGTCAAAGTGCCATTTACAGGAAACTTGGACAGCTCCAGTTCACTGCTTGCACATTTTTCTCCATCCTCCAACAGTCTTCACTGTCACACCGAAGAGATGATGGTAAGATGAAAGCTCTGTGCTATTGACCTGCATCAACTCTGAAAAACACTAGAAGAATCTGTATTCACTGAATGAAAACTTCAATCTGATTTGAAAACTTCCAAAGTCACTATACGTGGAGTAAAAGTCAACTTTGACACATCTTGAACTGGTTGCTCACAGATTATGCAGTTATTCAAAAATTCCATTAACTACCAGAGCTCCTATATATTCAGTAAAAGATTAAATTTAACCATATTGACGTTTTTTAACAGGGTAGATGGTGGAATGATTAAATTTAAAATTCCCCCGAGGTTTTTAAAGCTCTTTGAGAGAAAACAACACACCACAGACAAGCACTTGGGTTTCTTTCATTTATGAAAGATAGGTTTTGTATTTATCAAATATTTACCAGGTTGAGCATTACAGCAAAAGCTGTATTTGTTTGTGAAAGTAAAACTGTAAAGCTTCTTTTTGACACTCAAACAACAATTCTGATTGCTATATCATTAAAAAACTGTTTAAAAATATTAAAATAACATAAGACATTTTTACACACACAGCTATTGCTCTGAAAACCTCAGAGATATTTAATTACTGTACTGCTTGATGCTTGGGTTATATGTGTGGTTGAATTGAAATATTTTTTGAAAGTGCATTAAGACGACGATTGTTTTGAGTTGGAGCTTTATAAATAAACTGAACTGAATTCTAATTGAATTAGGTGTTCAATTTCTCTTATTCTCACTTTGAACTTCAACAAGTCTTGTTCAGTACATCCAAATGTCTCTTTGCTTTGAGTTGCTGACATGCAAATAGCCAAAACTATTAAAATTGACACATAACTGAAAAGGTGTACCTCATAGAAAATACTCTATGACAAAAAGCCGATGAGTGTGAAAAACACGGGACTAAGTCCTGATGAATGTGACCTCCAGGGATCTTGGTAGAAAAGAGAGAAGCTGAAATGAGAGCACTTCATTTCCTTTGACTCTGTTTAATTTCATGCTCTTTCTGTGAGTAGTCATTAAAATATTTGTTGATAAAACTATTAATTAGCAGAATGAAAGGCCATATTAGCATAGCTACTTATGTTTGGAATATATCATGGTAATTATGATGGCTGCTTATTAGACAGGCCAAGTGGCTCTTGTTAGTTCCAGCAGATCAGGATCTCTGCTTCACTGTGTTTCCTACAATCTTCCTGCAGTAACACACACTCTGTTATCTGTATGGTGCTCTGAGCTACATCACATTTATGTCACTCTCAGTTCATTTCAATTTCCATTTTATGTGAGATTTGTTAGATTTTAAGTGCACTGATTAGTAACAAGGCTTCAATGTCTGAAGGCTCCCCGCACAGACAGAACACCAGTGCAGGAATCACCAGTCCTGGAGAAAGAGTCTCCATCAACAGAGACAGCAGAGGTCAGTGACCCCCCTGGAGCTGGAGCTGAAGCGTCGGAGGACAGGAAAGGCACTGCAGATGAAGACGCTCAGCCGGTATGGAAACTTAGTTTACTTTCCAATATTTCACAACTGAAGTCTTCCCGAGACGGTTTACTGGACATGCAGGTCCATTTTATATCTTTGTATCTTTTCAACTCAACTCAATTAATTTCGTTTCAGTTCAATTCAGTCAAGTTTAATCTAATCTATTTGAATTCAGTTCAATTTAGTTTATTTTAATTCAACTCAAATCAATCCAATTTCACACATTTCCATCCATCCATCCATTTTCTTTACACCCTAGTCCCTCATGGAGTCAGAAGGGGTGCTGGTGCCGCTCCAGGGAACGTTTCGGTCGAGAGGCAGCGCACACCCTGGACAGGTCGCCAGTCTGTCTCAGGGCAACACAGAGACAGACAGGACAAACAACCATGCACACACACTTAGGGAGCATTTAGAGACCAGTTAACCTGACAGTCATGTTTTTGGATTGTGGGAGGAAGCCGGAGTACCCGGAGAGAACCCACCGTGCACAGGGAGAACATGCAAACTCCATGAAGAAAGACCGCGGGCCGGGAATCGAATCCAGAACCTTCTTGCTGCAAGGCAACAGTTCTATCAACTTCACCTCTGTGCAGCCCCAGTTCAATACTATTCAGTTCAGTTTCATTCAATTCAATTATTCTGAGTTTAGTTCAAGTCAGTTCAATTAAGTTTAATTCAGTTAATATCAAATTCAGTTGAGTTGTATTCAGTTCAGGTCAGTTGAATTGAAATTGATCACTTTTGAGCGCAAATTGGGTTTATTAATCAATAAAGAAACAAAACTCAGCCTCTCAAACAATCTTTTACTGTATTACTAATACAAAATCACCTGTTTTTTTACCATAATTTAGTACAAGTACAGACTGCCTGAATCAGGATGAATTATGAGCCAAATGTACAGTTGGACTCTAGTGAAATTAGACAAGCAGAGCTAGTGACTGAAACTGAAGAAAGACATGAAACAGTCTAATTGATTCTCAGTTTTTATGAGCTGAAAACACTGTATTGAGTTGACAAGATTCTTTACTTCAGATAATTTCTTCCTGAAAACAACATGTACTTTTGCTCTAAAGAAAAAGATGACGGGACAAATAATAAGCCTCCACAATAGTTGTCAGCCAATAGTGGGCTTTTTCTTCACAGAAAACACTCTGTTCTTTCAATCATAACAAAGCCTATTAAAAAAAACCTGATAACCCTTTGTTGTTTCTGCCACGTTTCATTTCATCAGGCAGAAGAAAGAGAGGCAGAGCATCGCAGAATGTGGGAGGCAGGACAGGTGGACTACCTTGGCAGAGATGCTTTCCAGAACATCCAGAAGATGCTGGACCGCTTCCTAGACCCACAATATGAAACCTCTCTTCCTTAAAGTGCGCCATCACTCGCTAAAGTTTTTACACCCCTTGAACTTGTCCACACTTTGCACTGTTCCAAATGAAAACTTTTATTAATCTTATTAGGATTTTATGGGAGTGATCAATAGAAAATACTATTTTCATGTTTTTTTCCATCAAAAACAGGAAAAGTTGAGTATAATTTTCCTCCAGTTCCACAGTGATGCAATAACAATCATGTGAAATCACAATGTAATTTTTTAGTTTTTGGTTGCAATGGGATTAAATGTGGAATAGTTAAAGTCTGGTGTTGATATGAGCTTTTCAATTCTTAGAGAAGTCATGAAGTGTAAAATCACCATACAGCCTAAGTAATACAAACACTGTAGAGCTTTTTTATGATCTTTTCATTAAAAGGACAAAGCCTTTTCCTTCCTGTAACTCTAGATGGATGTGGACACTGTGACCCATATTTAAACTGTGTGATATGTTTTCCTATTTGTGTTCTGTTATGGATAAAAGCTCTCTGACAAAGCTGTGAAAACTGATTTAATAATTAATTACTATTTTTTTTAAAACTTTGATCATGTTGTTTTCTATACATTTTGAAGATTATATTTAGATTGAAGCCCTATACTTTTCAAAATAGTTTGTATTGGGCTTATGCAGACTAAGGGTCTTAACAACAAAGATTTTTTAATTACCTTTTTTCTTTTTATTAACTTTTACAGTTAGAGATAACTTGCTAAGCAGGTGGTGCTTAAAATAAGCATTTTTGCTATTTATTTCATTTATTAGCTATGTTTAGCATACTGAATGGAACAAGTTAAAGTAAGACAACATGCTAGTGATGGCAGCATTTAGGCTTAACATTTTGGCTCATTTTAGATTATACACTAATATTAACATACTGAATGGAGTAAGTCCATATTAGTCAAAATGCTTGTGACTCTCCACTTGTTATTTGGTGCATGTTACCTAAGCTTAGCACTGATGCTAATTTTTAGCATCAGAATGTTGTGTTCCAACCTACTTTGGTAGGCCCTGTTTAAATTTCTTCAGAAAATTCTATTCTATTCTATTCAAAAGGAATCATAATGTATAGTTTTCTTCTCTTTAAGAACTGTTTTGGCTCTAAAACATGTTGAGTGTTTGTTATATGAACGGTGCAGACTAAATCAATTTGTCCTGCTTTTAGCATATTTTTATTTAAATCACCCAAAGCACAAAATCAACCCTTGAACAAGTGATGCATGTCAGCAGGGGGCACTGTGGCTCTTCATGCAAGCTTGTTCAATTATGACAGGCCATCAATGAGAGTGTAATGCAGATTATTAGATGTCTGACTGCAGTCAACAAACTGCTGAGCAATCCTTATCTAATAGCAGCTCTGTGCATGTCATCTTCATGGGCATTCCTCCTGAATTGTGTTGTCACAGTGATGGAGCGGAAGGAAAAACTGCAGCAGAGCTTGCTGCAGGGAGACTGCTCTGACTGATCAAGATTAAAGAAGGAGAGCTGATCTGAGATAAAGTGCTGCTTTCTTTCGACAGCCACTTTGATTAGGCTATGAGAGGTGAGCAGGAACCAAGGAACAGTCCCTGAAGGTACTAACGTCTGCAGTGGTAATTACAGCTTCTTTCATGTTGACCATCTACTGACAGACTCAGTTATGATTACCAAAATTATTTTTGTTTGTTAAATACCAGAATGATTAGATGCATATGTTTTGGAAAACTAAATCTTTCAAATCTTTAAAACCATCAGCTAAAATCTAGTTTTAAAAAATTTGATTGGAAATAAAAAGCTTCTTTGAAACAATAACCAACCAACATTAACTGTTGAATCCGGTTTACTCTGGATTCACTTAGTGGTTTTTTTTATAGAGACGAACATATTTATGTGTACATGCTTGTAATTTTATTTATCTTATGTTTAAGTCATATATATATACTGTATATATATACAGTATATATATATATATATATATATATATATATATATATATATATATATATACAGTACAGACCAAATGTTTGGACACACCTTCTAATTCAATGGGTTTTCTTTATTTTCATGACTATTTATAAGGCAAGAAATCCCACTTATTAACCTGAAAGGGCAGGTTGACCTATGAAGTAAAAACCATTTCAGGTGACGACCTCTTGAAGCTCATCAAGAAAATGCAGAGTGTGTGCAAAGCAGTAATCACAGCAAAAGGTTGCTACTTTGAAGAAACTAGAATATAAGGGGTATTTTCAGTTGTTTTACACTTTTTTGTTTAGTGCATATTTCCACATGTTATTCATAGTTTTGATGCCTTCAGAGTGAATCTACAATGTCAATAGTCATGAAAATAAAGGAAACTCATTGAATTAAAAGGTGTGTCCAAACTTTTGGTCTGTACTGTATATATATATATATATAGAGAGAGACTTAGACTTAGACTTAGACTGACTTTATTGTCATTTTTCATGCACAAGGTGAATACAGAACGAAATTTCGTTGCATACGGCTCAGGACAATGTTTTGAGCTTTCAATGTTGTGAGGTTACTCCAGAATAAAATAAAATACAGTATAAAATATGAATATAAATATAGAATATAAAGTGCAGGAATGACAGTAAAATATAAGTTATTTAGCTCTGTACATGTGCAAGGTATAAAGTGGAGACCAGATTTTAAGTGCAGTCCAGTTAAGAGTTCAGCAGTCTGATGGCAAGTGGGAAAAAGCTGTTTCGGAACCTGGTGGACCTGCACTGGATGCTGCGGAACCTGTTTCCAGAGGGCAGCAGGGAGAACAGTCCATGGTGGGGGTGTGAGGGGTCACTGACGATGTTTCGGCCTCGGGACACGCAGCGCTGGGATGAAATGTCCTGAATGGAGGGAAGGGGGGCCCCGATGATCCTCTCTGCTGTACGCACCACTCTCCTCACGTTCTTCCAGTCGGAGGCGCTGCAGCCTCCACACCACACAGAGAGGCAGCTGGTCAGAATTCTCTCTATGGTGCTTCTGTAGAAAGTCTTGAGGATGGGCGGGGGCAGGTGTGCTCTTCTCATCCTCCGCAGGAAGTACAAACGTTTCTGTGCCCTCTTGACCAGAGACGTGGTGTTCACAGTCCAGGTGAGGTCGTATATATATATATATATATATATATATATATATATATTTCACTTGGGAATTAATAAAGTATATTCTACTCTATTCTAGCTACAGATTATTGTTGTATGTCTTCTATGTAAAAGGTATCTAACCAGAAGATTCTACTCAATCTTCACTTTACTGGAATCACTGGTTGAACAGGTATGTGGCAACGGAGGAGAGAAAAACATTTTTCAACTATTTTTTAATCAGATTAAAGACCCAGTGAGATCCAGACTTAGAGAAAAAAAACAAGCTTCTGCATTCAGAGTTCAAAATCTTCATCTCCATTGAGAATGAATCCAAGTTACTTTGTTTTTGTTTGTTTTTATTCAGCAATTACTGTAAGTAGAACAAACATTAGAGAATAACAAAAAGAAGCATTGATCTACAAAATAAATAACCAGATAAGAGAACAAATAACAGCAACAAAAGTAAAACAACAAAAAATAACATAAAAAGTGACTAAAAAAAGATATGCTAAAGAAAACGACAAAGCACGGAAAAATAACAAAATAGTGTCACGACAAAAACAATGAAATATTATTTGATTAATCTAGGATCACAGATGTTTTGGGCAGAAGTGGAAAAGAGAGGGAGAGGAAATAAATGAATAATGAAATAAATAAAGGATAACTAGAAGAACACTCTTTATTAGACTCTCTCATTCCCCCGGTCTTTGTTTCCACAGTGGCACTAATTCACCGATAATGAAATAGTGTAGAATTATGGAATATATTTTAATGAAATATTCAAATTGATTCTTATTTGTTGCTGATTCATTGATATATGTTGTGTGAGAAAATCTAGCCATTGTGAGGTACTAATTTTTTCCATATTTTTCCAGATAAGCTGTATTGTTTCCTTGGTGATAGTCAAGCAGCGGGTTTGGGTCTGTTTGGAGTTTAATGTTCAGTTCTTCTAGAATCTAGATTACCAAGTAAGCAGACAGAGAGGATAATGGGATGTTGTGGCCAGAGATCTGAGACAGTTTGGTGATTGTTTGTATTGGTGGACAGAGCCAGAATGTGTGGAGGTGGTAATCAGTGTGTGGAAATGTCTGATTGTGCAAGTCCCATGCATCCTGTGCTGTGTGAGGTGAGATCTATGGATTATTTTATATGCTAAGGTTTTTTTCCCCATTTATTGATCAGAATTAAAATTGCTTGAAGACATTATATTTTATATAGTTTTTAGAGTGTTTTTGGCAACTTTGCAATTTCATTGAAGTGGTCTAGTTGTCTAAGGTTAGCATTATTGATGTCTAATAATGTATTGATGGCTTGTTTTAATTGGTTATATTGAAGAAACTGTTTCAGGTCAATAAGCTGTTGAAATGTGGAGAAGTTATCCTCATGGAAGATGTGGAGTGTTGTTCTCAAATGAGAAGAAAATGGAGTGGCAGATGGAGATGGAATGGTGGTCAGAAAAACTTTAGACTTTGATTAATTTAATCCAAGACACTAAGGTTTGGTTAGAAAGTTGATAAAAACCCTGTGAAACACAACGGGAAGAAAATTCATCTGTCATCACCTGCCTGGACAGCTGCTCCCCTCTGACTTCTAATGCAGCGCCCACTTCTCATTCCACTGGGCTCATTTCAGTTTTATTTATGAAAATTCGATTCAAACCATATTTCATGTCAAGTCCGTATTGCATAATAAATGTTTTCAGTGTTTTCACAGATTTAAAATATTTCCTTCAGAGTTACAAAAAGTTTTTCTACTGTGATTTAAACTTGCCATGAATGGTTGTTGAAAATTGGTGCAATGTCCAGCTCAAATGTTTTAGAAGGATTTCCTGAAACAAACCTTAAAAAGTTCAGTCTTTTCTTCACCACTGACACAGATCTGAGATTGTCACCCAACTTGAGGAAGCTGCTGTTTTCTGTCTTTTCTGCTCTCAGATCTCTGCATGATGCATGGCTGTATGAATTACAAAGTTCCAAGAAGCAAACTGTGAGACATCTTTAATGATTAGTGATGTGTGCTCTGACACCAAAGCAAAACAGAAACTGTAAATTCATGTGCTTCTTTGATTCCACCATGCTAAGCTATGTGACATGGCTATGCTTCTGTAATGGTTAAAGAAGCAGCTGCAATTGTAGAAAACTTGCACACTCCGTTGAACATTCACCTAATGATTTAGCTTTATTTATCACTGGGAATGTAAACCAAATATTTATAGTGTTTTACTAAATAAATGAAAGAATGTCCAAAAAAATGTTTATTGTGTCTTAAATAACTCAAAATCATCTGAGAGATCCAGATCAGGTGCAGAATGCAGTTCTACTTCAGCTCTCATGCTTTTAGATGAGCCCACAATTTTCATAAAATTTTATAGAATTCATGCTGGATTCAAAGAGCAACTGCTCAAAAATGTTTGTGTTTTTGTTGATGACACTCACCTGTTTTCAGTTAATTCCTATTAATTTTAAGTCAGTGTTTTCTGTTCACTTGGGGTTAACACTTCATTCTCTACCAGACAAAAACATTGTCAAGCATGTATTCCATGTTTGACAAGAAAATATTGGCTGCCACACCTTGCTGCTTGTCTATTATGTGACCTCCTCTGCTTGCCGGGCTTAGCTAAGTCTTAGTGGAAAAAAAGAGAGAAGCTGAAACAAAAGCATCTTGCAATTTATGATGTTCAAAGCAAAACACTATGTGTTAAATGTGACAGAATGTTTTTTTCCTGTACTTGAAACAAATGATACAGAATTGTAGTAGTGCAGTTATCATCAAGTCATATCAAAGCAGAGAGCAACCATGCTAATGTCAGCCTATTGCCAAAGACACAATGTGAAAACATCAGCAGCAGGAGTTTAGTGGTAAATGGTCTATACTTGTGCAAAGCTTTTTCAAATCTGAGGACTTCAAAGCATTTGACACTACAATCCTTCATTGACCCATTCAGAGAGTGATGGTGGTGATCTACACTGCAGCCTCAGCTGCCCTGGGGCAGACTGACAGAAGTAAGGTTGCCATACCATTGGCGTCACTGGCCCCTCTGAGCCCCACCAGCAGGTAAAATAGGTGAATGTCTTGTCCAAGGTCACAATGGCAAAGTAACTGAGATGGACATAGTGGGGAATCAAACCAGCATCCCAATGGTTAAAGGACAAAACACCTGAAGCTCAGTCAGATTGAATGAAGAGCATCTAAACATCAGCCTCAACATTCAAGGTTCACCATAGATTTAGGATTAGATAGATTTAGGTCTGGATTAGGCCATCCAAACACATGAATATGTGTTGATCCAAACCATTTCATTGTATCTATGGATACGTGTTTAGGGTCGTTGTCATGTTGGGAGGTGAACCTCCACCCCGGTCTCAAATCTTCTGCAGCCTCTAGCAGGGTTTCTTCCAAGACTCTCTTGAATTTACCTCCATCAACTCCAACCAGCTTCTCTCCCCACAGCATGATGCTGCCAGCACTATGTTATGTACTGAGCATACTGTGTTACAGTCAGACCTAAAATTGACATTTTTGAAGTTTCAACCAATCAGAGCACCTTCATCCAGACATCTGCTGGGTCTCAGCTTGAACGCCAAATAACAAACAAACAAAAAAACAAACAAAAACACAGCATACCCCAATTCTAAATATGTTCATCTGGGATGAATAATTTAGTAAATGGACGTAAAAAAAGTAACATACACAATTATAGCTAGATTGTTATCTGTAAGAAAACACAGCATTTTCTTTTCACTACACAATGACTCATAGCTTTGTGTTGGTCAGCACATAAAATCCCAATAAAGTCTAATTGGGTTTTTGTGGTAAAGGTTTTGGAAAGGCGTCCTCTGTGATTTTCCGAGATATAACGAGATTGTGAGTCTGAAATGACTGTAGAGGAATCTCAGCATTTGAAAGTGATTGGAAAAAGACCTCTGCCTATCTCATGCCGTTGTTGTTATGCCATGCTCTGGCTGCATTCAGTTGCATGCTATGTAGATGGAGGGGAATGTGATAACCAGTAAGGAATCCTAAACTCCTCCATATGCTCTGGACTAACTGCTTTCATCATGTGTGGCAGTCATAGCTTGATTCATGCGCAGAGCTGTCTGGTTAATTGGATCAGAGGTTCCACCAGATTCTTATGACCTGTAATTTGTGAGATCGGGATAATTGGGAACTGCATGAGTAATGACAGTCAGCTGTGGAGCAGGGGACATGGGGTGCCCTTGTTTCCAAGCCACTTCAGTGGGTGGGGCTGGTTTCCACTGAAATCTGGGCCAGAGACTAAACCATATTCCCACAATTAGTCATGAAAGTACAGCACAGTTTAATGGATCTGCACAGACATGAGAACCCAGCTCACCTCCAGACTTGCTTGGATTCATTTTTCACTCAGGATTTAACACCTGGGAAGGCACCTACATTAAATATGTTATATAAACCTAAATCAACAGGGAATTCCAACAAACCAAGCAGGAAATTCAACTAATTTCACGACATTATTTTTAACATCTGTCACCGTGTGCAGATCAACAGATAATGATAACAATAATAATTAATACTAAAGTAAAGTGGAATCTAGAACAGGTCTCATCACAAATATGTAAGACGTTTACGTACACTAAGATGACTACGCCTTCAAACTAAATAGAAAGGTGATGCATTTACACAGCAGCTGTACAAATTCTGTGTAAAACAAACAGCGTTTAAGAAAACGCAAGTTATACATAGGGTCAAACATGATGCTTCTTCAGGACATGGTTCACTTTGATGTAAGTGGAGATAATATTTAGTAAAGAGAAATATTTTAGTAATTCTAAGTGGCATAAAACAAAAGAAGTCTGGTCTGATTTAACTTCAGATAGTAAGAAAAGAAAGGTGTATGTAAACTTCTGGTTTTAGATGTAGCATCATATGTTATAGCTAGACATTTCAAACATATTTAAGGATTGTCTTTTTAAGTTCTGACTCCCTAGGACTATAATCAACTGTCGTCTGTGTGATGCCCACGGGTGTGTGCTCACAATAGAAAAAAAGGAGCATGCATTTCTTTGACGATGGGTGTAGTAATGGTGTTTCACCAGTAGGTGGCGCATGGAGGCTCTGAGCTGCCTGTTGCTCTGCCGTTTTCTCGTAAGCTGAGAGAAATTGGAGTAACACAGACTGCGTCTCCCGTGTGCTCATTTCCATTTTTCAGGTGAGAATAACCTTCAAGTTCGTTTTAATAAAGTACTTTTTTATTATTTGGTACCGTTCGAGAAATGTTTAAGGAAATGCGTCAAAGTGTAAAGATATCGAAAGAGTTTTGTTGTATTTCGGAGCCAGCAGTGGCTAGAGGGAGTAGCTAACATGCCGTGATGCTAGTTGGTTAGCACACTGTAGCGGCAGATAATAGCGGGATATGTAGATCAGGCTCCAGGGTTTATTTGTGTTCTAAACAATGGTGAAAGGTTAAATTGTGATGTAATGCATTCACTTGATTAAAGTAGTTTGAATTCTAATATAGTTATGCCAGTTTACAATAACTTTAGATACATGCTCATTAAATATGTCACTGTGTGTGATTAAATATGCATATAAGGTACAGTGAAATGAAGGTACATGTTACCTGAGGGAGTTGGGACAAAATATGATGTTATTTGATTAGTTCTGGTTTAAGGAAAGCGAATGTTGATGTTTATGTCAATGATGGAATATGACTAATATGTACAGTAAATTACTGAACTATAAATTGGGCTGTATTGACAGTTAAATGAGCTGGTTTGTTCAATAAATAAGCTGAGAGAAGTTGGAGTAACTGCGTCTCCCGTGTGCTCATTTCCATACATTTTTCAGCTTCATCTGCTGCTGATGGGTCCGGAACCCTGGTACCCGTTACATCTACATACATTGTTACATAATAATGGGACATAATGGTGGGAGGTCACTATGGAAACAAAGATTCAAGATGGAACCTTGTCTGGGAGCTACAGTAGGATTGTTTTTATTGCTTTAATGTAAGTGATAAGGTTAAGTTGTTCTTTATAATTATAACATTGCAACAAGATCACAAATATCTTTGTGTATAAAATATCTTCCTGCTACTTCATAGTCTAACATGGAAAAGCTGAGTTTTGTAAGGGTCACATTAACATTTCAGGCCTTTAAATAAGTCAGGGAAAACATTTATCACCGTGGTCCAAGGATTCTCCAAGATGGAAACATAACCTGGATGGACTTAATCTGCCAGAGGAATGCTGAGCACCATTTGGGTGGAAGGAGAGGGAGCACAGAGGCACTGGTTAACCTCTGAGCTGTGATGACTCCCAGTCAGATACTCCTGGTTCTGATGAACTAACAGAGGTTTTCCATGTGGCTCCAGATGTTTCTTCTCTCTCTCTCTCAAAAAAAAAAAAAAAAATGTAATAAAAGCGTGGCTGTATTCCCAGAGTAATAATTACAAGTTTCTACTCTTGAAGAATAATGGTGACCTAGTTCCACTGAACTGAACTTCTAAATGCTGAACCTTTTCTTTTTGTTTTCTGCTTCCAATGTTAGAATCTTGGGTTGTTTAGTTGGGTGAAGTTAATTTCTGTGCTCCTTTGTTCCTTTTCTTTAATTAGATCAGCTGTGTTTCTGTTTTTCTTTAGTTCAGTCCTTTTATAGTCATTGTAGTTTATTATCTTTATTTCTTGTGTCTAGTTATTGTTAGTTACTCTAGTTTAACTATGTTTAGTTTGCTTTATAGTTAGATGTCATGAGGTGGAGGTGAGGCAGACGCTTGTAGACCCAGGTAAGATGAGTAATGAAGGTTTAATGTTAAAATAATCCAGAATACACAGTCCAAACACCTGGCAGCAAGGCTGAGCGGAAACCAAGGCTCAACGCCGGTAGCAACAGGTAACTGAAGGACAGGAAGACAGACTGATGCATACGACAAGGACCCGACAATGACACAGAGACACAGGTGACACTAAATACACAGGAGGTAATCAGGGAACGAGACACACCTGGGTCTCAAGAGGAGACGGGACAACACAGAGACTCAAAGACACAGAAAAACATAGATCGTGACATTAGATTCATTTCCCTACTCCCCTATGTACTCTACCTCAACCTCTGAGCCACTTTCTCTGTCTCTTCCTCTCTTCAGTCGGCCCCCTGGACTCTCCACTCACACCTGTAATCAGTTAGCTCATCAGCCCAGGTCTTTTGTTCATCATTCAGCCTCCCAGTACGTTAGCACCTTATTCTCAGTGACTCCTTGCTGGTTTCTCTCGTCTACTCCCTCTATCTTCCCGTCTATTCCCAGTCATCTTTCTGGATTCCTATTTTGCTCAGTTCTGGGTCCCTGTGTTCTTTGTGTTCTTCATGGTTTTTGGTTGTAAGTTTTTGTTCTTCATTTGTTCATTAAATTCAACAAAACCTGCTCTGCACCTCTGCCTGCTGCATTTGGGTCCACCAACAATCTGCACATCCTGACACCCAAAGGTTAGTAATTAAATAATTTATACTTAAGCAAAAAGAAGTTGATCCTTTTCACAATATTCTTTTTTTAGATGTACTTGCACCATATTCTGTCATCATGTGAAGCCACAGAAACATTTAGAATCCTTCGAAAACAGATTCATAAATGAGAGCCACTTTATGAGCTAAAAATTGAAACATTTTTCCCCAGACCTTATGAAGAAAAAAATATTGCTATCCATACTTAATGAGAGAATTTAGTCATAACCAAAAGATAACCAATAAAACAGCATGTGTAGCAGAGGGAGGCACTGGTAACTTCTGTTATAATTTGATTTGCACTTTTCTTTGTTTTCCAAAGTCAACAAAAAAAGTGCTTTGAACACAGACTGAAAAGACGTTTTTATTACGTTGTGGAAAACTGCTCAGTCTATCAACAACAAAATACATCACAGCTGAGGACATGATTGTTGTGTCAGGACCACAGACCCCATTGCAGAGACAGAAAGCACCTCAGCTGAAACCAGATGTTTCCATGCACTGTTTAAAATGGGTTTGCTCAAAGACTGCAGAATATATTTTAATGTAAAAAAACACAAAACACTAAGGCCACCTTAGACAGAGGAAATTTGATTTCAATTTTTAAGCTGCAATATACAGCTCAATTTCAGAACTGCTGTGAAGTACAAAAGTGTAAGAAAAGAAAGACTCATATTTGAGTTTTGCAGGCATAGTAAACTCATTGTAAGAAAAAAAGATTAAGCTAAAAGCTAAAAAGATTAAGATGAAAACGGTGATCCTAATTCAATATGACTGAAGTGAAAAGACCAACTCCTCAATTTTGAGTTAATTGTTAATGTAAAACTATTAACATAAAAATGTATTTGGTACAAGTTACCACTGAGCACTCTGTATGCCCCCAGCTTGTTTCGCTTCTTTACATTTTTTTGGATTTATCCCTTTTGGATTTAGTTAGGCCCGAGCAGCAAAGCGCTGCGAAGGCCTATTGTATCTGTACTGTTTATTATTACGATTCTTCCCACCTCTTCGTGTGCCTTTTTGGGGGCTTTATCATATTCAAAAACTCACCAAACTTGGCGGTCGCGACTAGAAAATTTAAAAATTTTGAATTTTAAGGTTGTCGCAAAAATCGCAAAAAAAATTGCTCAACGCCGGCAACTAGCAATTTTCTGTTGACACAATGGTATGAACGTACTTCATCGTAGAGACATGAAATTTGGTACACTTGTAGAGCTCACCAAAAGACTCAGAACTTACATTTAATGTTATAAGCCAACTATCACAGAAAGTCGGCCATTTTGTATTGAACGTCCATTTTTTACCTCGATTTTGACGTTTACAGCCTTCGTATTTGATCGAACTCCTCCTAGGGATTTCGATTGATCGGCTTCAAACTCGGTCAGTCTGATCATAAGGCATGTTTGATTTAAAGTTATCAAATTGGTGAGTTTTGGAGCATGTTGAAGGGGGGTTAGCAGGGGTCAAAGTTCACCTACTCGCCATGAAACACGATACTCTTATATTTCCTATACAAAAACACATAGAGGGATCAAACTTTCAGTGATTGATCGTCATCGGGTGTCCTAAAATACCCTGTGGTGAAATGATGACATCACTTAGGCCACGCCCCCTGAGAACAGGAGGTGTCATGTTTTACTGTGAACGGTTGCTATCTTAGCCCTTTGACCTAATCAACATGAAACTGTGTCCAGAGACAGAAGACATGTTGGTGTGTTGTGGATTCCAACCCCGACCGGCTTTGACATAGCAGGTGGGCGTGGCGGCGTGGCGAAGTGACCTGTAACGCCGTTGCCATACGTTTGGCTTTGAATTCCACAATTTCGGGCCCAGCTGCTCCAAACTCACTAGGATGGATCCTTATCCACCCACCGACAGGAATTCATAACAAAATTTGGTGGGCGTGGCCTAATTTCTCTATATCGACCCCTAGAGTATTTTAAATGAACAGCCCCAAGCCATGCTTTATCCTAGAATTACGAAACTTGGTACATATGTGTATCTTGTCAGGACGTACAAAAAAGTCTATTAGAGCCATGCTCGAAACCCAACAGGAAGTCGGCCATTTTGTATTGAAGGTCCATTTTGGACCTTGATTTTGACGTTTACAGCCTTTGCATTTGATCGAACTCCTCCTAGGGATTTCGATTGATCGGCTTCAAACTCGGTCAGTCTGATCATAAGGCATGTCTGATTTAAAGTTATCAAATTGGTGACTGTATGAGCTTGCTGAAGGGGGGTTACCAGGGGTCAAAGTTCACCTACTCGCCATGAAACACGAAACTCTTATATATCCTGCACAGAAACTCACAGAGACACCAAACTTTCAGTTATTGATCATCAATAGGTGTCCTAAAAGACCCTGTGGTTGAAATTATGACATCGCTTAGGCCACGCCCCCTGACAACAGGAAGTGTCATGTTTTACTGTGAACGGTCGCTATCTTAGCCCTTTGACCTAATCAACATGAAACTGTGTCCAGAGACAGAAGACATGTTGGTGTGTTGTGGATTCAAGCCCTGACCGGCTGCGATGAAGCAGCTGGGTGTGGCGGCGTGGCGAAGTGACCTGTAACGCCGATGCCATACGTTTGCTTCTAGATTCCACATGTTTCGACCGAGCTGCACCAAACTTGGCCTGACTCATCCTGGTGTGATGCCTGACAATGCTATGTCATCATATTATGACGTCATCTAAGCCCCGCCCCCTCAGAATGAATTAGAGAGATCTTCTGTGTAATTACATAATAAACAGTCCATGTTCGTCATTTGTAGGGCAATGCTGCCCTCTGCTGCCCACTGAAATAGTTTCATTATTTCAGTAATCGACACCAGAGGGCAGCATTGCCCTACGGAATGACAGTTCAATGTTTTAATGAAGAGGAAAAAATTAAATAATTTGTAATTCTAACACAAAAACTCACAGAGACACCAAACTTTCAGTTATTCATCATCATCGGGTGTACAATAATATCCAATGGTCAAATGATGACATCACGTAGGCCACGCCCCCTGACAACAGGAAGTCTTGTATTTTACTGTGAACGGTCCATAGCTTCTGCACCAAACTTTGCACGAGTGACCCTGGTGGGATCCCTGACGACCCTATGTCATCATATTATGACGTCATCTAAGCCCCGCCCCCTCAGAACAGGAAGTGTCTTTTTTTTCCTTGGAAAGCTCCGTTTATGGCTCTCTTGACCTAATCAAGGTAATTCGGATGATGAGCTCTGTCAATGCTCGCTTCTGGCTGAACCGTGTGGGCGTGGCCAAATGGCGAATATCAGTCCCTCGCCATATTCATACGTTTGGCTCTAATTCACGCATAGATCATCCGATTGGCGCCAAACTGGATATGTATGACCTTTGTTCACCTCTAAAGAGCCCAACGAGTTTGAAATGTAATTTGGCTCCACTGCGCCCCCTAAGTTAATACATCGGCTGTGTCTCCTCGACGCATCGACCGATCTGCACCAGATTTTTCGACAGTCGTCGGGGAGCGCCGCCGAACGCATTCACGCGTGTCGCCCGGTGGACGGGCGTGGAAAATGCGCGACAGCTTCTGCGGCGGCTAGCGGGCGGCGGTGCTGGAAACTGCGGCAGAGCTTCCGCGGTGGCCGGAACCCCCGCGGTGGCCAATAGGCCGGAGCGGCGCTTGCTGCGAGGGCCGCCCGAGGCTGCTCGCAGCTTTAATTTTTCTTATTTCCTTTAGTCAACTATTGACTTTCACCTGCTTGGCTCCTCCCTGCATTTGGATCCTGCAATTCATTTTATTACTTTTTCCTCTAACACTCTTGAGAATGGAAGAGTTACTTTTCTCATACATACACAGATTTTCTTGAGTTATTTTTTTGTACCTAATTCATTGGTTTCTATTTGTTTGTGTATAAATTTGGTAGGGCTTCCAAAAGTTTGAAAAGCAAACACCACATCGTAGTCAGAAACAGCAAAACGTGTTAAACCATTAAACATAAATAAATCATACATAAATTTCTTTTTTGTTTCAAAACAGAATTAAAATATGTTTATAACATAAAGCATCTTTGTAGCTCTGAAAGTCGTAAATGAACACAATGTGTTTCGTCTTCTCAGCAGCCAGACTATTCAGGAAGTTCAGGTGTTTGTGAGACTAAAGTTTCTAAGTCAATTAAACCTGTTGTTGCTGTCCTTTTAAATTGTTTTTGCATCTTCTGCCAATAAAAACATGTCAACTGGCAACATCACGTTATTAAGTAAAATTAATTACTGCTTTGATAAGACCCTTCCAGCATGTAGCATTAGCTTAAAAGTACTTTTTACTTCTAAATGACAAGTTGCTGTGAGAAAATGAATTGTAGATATTCATTGTGATGTGCTCATGGTGATAATACTTTCACAGGTGCGCTACTGTAGAAACTGAGGCTTTCAGCTCCTTTAGTACACTGTCACTATGTATACCATATTAGTAGAACATTATATTGCTGGCTCTCTTATTTGCCTTTCTTTATTTCTTTTCCTTTTTATCACATATTGCTTGATTTCTGACATGGAAATTAACATGGCAATCAGAGGCCTCTGATTGTAAGAATCATGAAATGCACTAAAAATGATACCCTTTCCTGTTTGTCTGTGTGAATACTTAAGATTATTCATAAATATTTTCAGGCAATTCTCAGAGTGTCAGTGTTTTAACAAGACCAATAAGGTGCAACTCATAAAAATGCATATGGGTTTTCAAAAGATTGTTAGGGTTAGGGTTAATGGGCGATATGTAAGTGACTTGATATGCTGCCATTGAGGAGCGTGTAGTAAAAAATGTCAGGCTTTTTGCATAGCAAACTGATTTTGTCATTTAATTATAATAAATACATCAGAAATTCTACTTTTTGCCAAACAACACGAAACAATATATCTTCTAAATAATTTACTCCCATTTAAAAAGGTCGATGGTGAAATTGGGAAAGTTAAATATGATACAAAGATGATTAAGACCACCATTAGTGACCAGTCTAGAAAGCATAACCCGTACGTAGGTTTTCTGTATCCAAATTACCTGAGCAATTATGTATTTACACACAGATCTTTCACAAAATTGTACAAACAAAGAAAGTAGGGTGCACATGATTTTAGCTTTAAGCCTCTAAGTCAGAACATAATTAAAGAGCCACTGAATGCTAATTGGATGGTGATTTCACAATTTTTACAGTGACTTTAATTGTGTTCTGAAATAATGTCTTTTTATTAGGCAGTTGCTTGGGCATACAGTATTGCCTTGGGTATGGGTTGAAAGTAAAATTCTTTAGAACACATTCAGAAATGTTGTTTTAGAGTCTACACCGGCAGTATTTCTGGCAGTGCATCGGTAAACACCAGAATCTCGTTGGGTTGGATTCTGAATGATTAGGGAACCTTGTGGATGGAGATACTTGTTTCCAAAAAGGCGTGGCTTTGCACTTACAACCAGGCGGGTTTTATCAGGTGTTTCCCAAGCCACCTCTACTTTAGGGAGCCCAGTGGCGACACAGTTCAGCTGAACAGCAACTCCATTTTTGGCGTATGTCACAGAGGGAGGGCCACTGGTAATCCTGGGTTGGTTTGCAAAAATATTTACTGAGACTGAAAGCAAGGAGCTGCCATATTCATTGGCAGCTCTGCAAACATAGGGTCCTCTATCATAGACTGATGCTTGTCGAATGACAATTGTCCCATTGCGCAATATCGAATAGCGTCCAGCTTTTTGCAACCTGTTGAGAACAACCCCACTGGGCAGGGTCCATGTAAGTTTGAATGGCTCACCAGTTGTTTGACAATGAAGGAAAAGTGTTTCACCATCCAGGATGCTGACAGGAGAGATGTATCTGTTCAGAATCTGTGGCTTCCTTCCTGGGGACAGGGTAACTGTACTCTCAAAAATCCCAGCAGAGTTATGCCCCACACAGCGGTACATACCAACATCAGCAACAGATGGATTGTTGATGATCAAAGATCCATCAAGTCGGTGAAAAAACTTTGAAATTCGAGCACCGGCTTGCAGAGGAGTCCCGCTGGGTAAGGTCCACATTATATCAGTTAACTCCAAGCCATCAATTGAGCAATTTAGAGTCACTGTATTCCCCACTTTTAGGGAAAAGCTTTCTCTTTGGGGAGCATCAATTTGTGGATGTCCAACCATTTCTTTGACATCCAAGTTGACCAACATTCTAACCTCACCTCGTTCATTACGAGCAACACACACCATCTGTCCTGAGTCGGTCTTCTTAGCTGATTGTATTTCCAAAGTACCATTCTGATGAACTGTCATATGATTACTGTAGTATGGAGCAGGAAGTATTAGATTTCCTGGGAGGATCCACATGATACGAGGTGAAGGGGTTCCCTCGGTCACACAATCCAACAGTTTCCGTTCTCCCTGAACTGCAGTAACTTTGATGGTATTTGAAGTTCCTCTTAAGCCATTGATAACTAGAGGAGTTGCCAAAACCTCCACTCTGGTAACTTTATTGTCTTGGCCAACACTGTTCCTCGCCATACAGGTGTAATTACCTTCATCAAATTGCTGAACATTTTGAACAAGCAGTGTTCCATCTTTAAGCACCTTGTATCTGTCTATTGCATTGGAAATTGGTCTATTTTTGGGAGACATCCAAGTGACAACAGGTACTGGGTCACCTTTGGCATTGCACTGCAGTGTTACTGTCTCACCGTAGAGCACTCTGACAGTCTTATGATCTTTATCCTGGATTTGAGGTGAGGATGTACCACCTTTCACCTTGACTCTCACCTTCATCTCATCTCTGCCAAGTTGGTTCTGTGCATAGCAAGTGTAATCACCTTCTTCTGGCTGGCCAACATCGTTAAAGTACAGAGTCCCATTGTCAAACACCACGTACCTACAAACAATTTGAGAAGAGGGGGATGAATATTACACTTTGATGACAGAATTTGTCAGTTGAAAATAGGCTTGATTCATTAAACAAATTACTTATTGTTAGTTAGCATTTGAATGTGGTTTGGCAAAGCAAACACAGGCAAATCAGGAACTTCCCTTGAGCTAAAGAATAATAACTCATACCTGCGACTGCGTCCCACATGGACTCCTGCTTTCTGCTTTATTGGGTTGACCATGGTCCCATCTGGTAGTGCCCAGCTAATCTCTGGGCTGGGGAGGCCAGACGCCACACAGTCCACCTTCAGGTCTTGGCCTTGTACCACCTCCTGACTGGATTTCTGAAGTTTCTGCTCAATTGTTGCTGGTTTGGTCAAGACATTGACCCACAGTTGAACGTAGTCATCACCCATTTTGTTACGGGCTACACACAGGTAGTCACCTCCATCCTTGTCAGTCACAGAATGAATGCTTATGCTGCCATTAAGGAATACTTTGATCCTAGACTCAAAGCTGCACAAAAAATTAAATGGTACCATTAAAACAACCTTCAATATTCAGGACATTAAGAGTTGCTATAATAATAACTATGAAGAACTTGTCCTTTACATTTGCCCACCTGTACTGATTATCCACTAGCTTCTTAGAGGGCGTCCTCCAGATGATTCGAGGCTCCGGTTCACCTGTTGCCACACAGTTCAGAAGTAGCTTACTTCCATATATTACATCTGTTCTATGGGGAGATGAAGATGTAATTGTGGCTTTAGCAGACAACAGTTTTCTTCTGATACTTAGCATCACAGTCCTGCTGCTTGAGGCTACTCCGTTACTGGCTTTGCATACATATCTCCCAGAATTCTTGAGGTCCAATCTTTGTATGTGGAGTGTCCCATTTGGAAAGACAGTAAGGTTATCTCTAGTAATTAGTCGGGAAGGAGTGAGCTGTATGCCATCAGGAGTGATCCAATGTATGATTGGCTGAGAGGCTCTTGTGGCAGTGCAGTCAATATAAGCAGCGCTGCCCTCTGGAAAAGTCATGTTCTCATCTAGTCTCTGCTGAATCAAAGAGGGCATTGCAGAGACATGAAGATGCACTGACACGGTATCAGCTCCAGCTGCACTGCTGCCAGTGCACCTGTAAATTCCACTATCAGTCAAACTAGCCTGGTTGATATGAAGAGTTCCACTATCATCTACAGCCACCTGCCACTGAGATGGCACAGAAGGTGAGGTCGTCATCAGCTGGATTGAGTTTGGGAGGACCCACTTAACCCGAGGCACAGGATCCCCTTCAACTTTGCATTCCAGTTCAACCTTGCTTCCTTCATACACATGGATATCTCGCTCTCGAGGTTGAAGGACCCGTGGATGATGAGACATGACTATAAGGTTGGCCATCATCTTGTCTGTACCATACTGATTCTGAACGGTGCACACGTACTGGCCCTCATCGGTTAGCTGTGAGTTTCTTATGATTAAAGTTCCATTATGGAGGACCTCAAACCTCTGCACCTTCATGTTCCTGGCAATACTCGCTCCTACACAAACAGAAGCACACAAGAGTTTAGCATTCATTATCCATGAACGCTTTCACATTTTGTCACATTATAATCACAAATTCCATTTTTTTTGATTGTCCAACATAAAGTAAAATACTCTTGCACATTCATCTTCGACAGCTCAAACTCAGTTTAGATTGGATGGAGAGTGCCTGTAAACATCAATTTTCAAGTATTTCCACAGGTTTTTCAGTGGATTTAGATCTGGACTTTGACTAGGCATTCTAACATATCCCTGCTGAAGAAAAGCCCCTTCACATTATGAAGCTGTTACCACTATGCTTCACAGTAACGATAGTGTTGATGTGCAGTGTTAGCCTTCTACCATGCATTGTATTTTACATTTAATCTGAAACAAACTACAAAGTGGACTTCTTACAGTATGTCTTTCTTTTAATTATGATTTTTGTCTTTAGGCTTGATTTTGCATGTAAGCAAAAAAAAATAAATAAATGCTGAATTTCACCTGACCTGAGCATCTTCTTCTTCAGGACTGATTAGTGTCAAAATCTGCTTGTGGAACAAAAGTGATGCAAGAGTGTGAGACCAAAATGAGTTTACCACACACGTGTATCTAAATCCATTTTCTATGAGTTAAGTTGCTGAAAGTAAAGCTACTTTCTCTGAAAAGTTCTGTAGAGAATGGAATATATATATATAGATATATATATATATATATATATATATGTATATATACAGTATATAGTATATATACACTTTTGATGTTTACTGAGACATTTTAAAATTATGTGTATTTAATGCATGTAGGTGAAAAGAGCAGATTCTTAACTTTTATTTGACAGTCTGCCTATCCAAATTGGTGGAAAGCTCCAATATTTATGGGGCTAACTGGATCACAATGGCCACACTGCAAACTGCCACTCACTCCCATGGTCAGTTTGCCCAACTATAGACTCACTGTTCACTAAGCTGACAGTGCCTACTTCTGCCAGACTACACACACCAACCCACAAGGCCTAAATGATCTGCTCCTGACATCCAGGCGCCACTCCCCTCATCTGTCCATGTACTGATGGTCCGGAGCAATTTCTGCTTTTAATATTGAAATGACACATTGAAAAGCTGGTGTTTGAGCCTGAGACCATTTACTTGGTTTAGCATTTAGTTCCAGGGTCACTGGAAGAAATAGTAAGCCTGTTCAAAGGAAGAAAATTAGGGATGTAGAGTCAGGAGGGAATTGTGGGTGGAGAGGCACAGGGTGAGGAAGAGAATATCTTGCTATGATGGAGACAAGAGATATTATGCTCTTAAAGCTTTGAGTTTATGTTAGTGGTTTAAAACCATTACCACAGACTTTGTCTCAGCTGTTTTATCCATTAAGAACAGTTAAAATTCTTCTATGAAGAGGTCCTCTGGAAGGAATAGCTTAGAAGTTTCACATTAGATGTTTGCACTTAGTTATCTGATTTTTGCGAGTTTCATGTTAATTTTCATCTGTGAATTCCTACCAAGCAGTCAAAGAAATTGGTTTTCTCTGTTCTAAAGAGGTTCCAGACAGAAGAGAGACAAGTCAGTTTCTAAGTTTTGGGACTCTCAAGAAGCACAGTGAGGAACTTTATAAGCAAACAGGGAAAACATGGCACAATGTGTAAAATAACTGAGCTTTCTCTCTAATGCAACATCAGTCCTTCCAAAATTACTCCAAGACCTCATTAATGACTCATCTGGCAGGTCTCAGGAGAAGGTCTAAAGGTCTGCAGCCCTCAGTGTCTCAGGGTGAAAAAAATGAAGTCAATGAGTTCATATTCCAGAACCACAGTTGGCATATTATAATTATGAATTGATTTTAAATGCATTAGAGACCAACCTCAGTTATTCACAACTTGCAAATCAAATTGTTAGTTATGGGTGCATGTAAACTTCTGACCTATTCTGTGCACGACTTGAACTAAAAGCAAGATAAGCTGCCAGAATGCATGATATACTTTCTGAAATAGACAGAATCGCTACAGGATACAACATACTCTAGGATGAAAAAGAAAAAAAGATTGTATGAATCTCATCTGAAGCCTGTAAGGGTTCATCCATGCATACTGATAATACTGAATTAACTTCCAGCAGATCCAAATGTTGTGTGCACAGGACTTGACATTTAAACAAAGGATATACTGTATTTGTAGGTGTGTTTTAATGAGTATTTAATCCACTTAAATATTCCAGTAGAACCTCCTGACTCAGACAGCTGTATGCTTTGAAGAGTCTGAATGTTTCATCTGTATCCTTCACATAGAAAAATACATGTTGAGAGATGATTACCCTTTCCCTCATTAAAGTTTTTCCACCACAGTTTGCAGTTGTCACCTGTATGTACTGAAATTATGATGTAAGTGTAGTTATTTACTTTCAAATCTTGTTGATGTAACTACACAGCAGTCACATTCGAACCAAAGGAAAGCAGATATTTATATATTATATAAAAAGAGGCACCACCCTCTCTGCTGTTTGTCTGAAATTAAAACAGATCAAACTTCAGGTTTCAGAAGTTTACATACACTATAATTGCTGCTGAAGCTGGTGAAATAGTGTAATTATCCTTGAAACGAGTCCTGTACCAACATGGCTGAAACGCCATTCAGAGATGTCGTTATTCTAAATACAACATAAACACAAAAACACTGTACTGTACTATGCAATTTTGATTTAGTTTCTAGTGCAAATATCTTGGTACACTTCAGAAAACACTAAAACATTTGCATGAGAAACTAGACCAAAAATACTTGGTAAGATTTTGTTGTTTTTGTGAATACATTTTGCAAATGTTCTCTCACAAAAACCTGAATTATAGAATACTTGTTCTCTGGTTTGACTAAACTAAAATTGTTCCCAATGCCCATTGTTACATTTGGAGGAAATGGTGGTAAAGGTTTTAGGTCTGAAAACAGTCTTAAATGTGAAGTATGGGGGTGGCAGCATCAGGTTGTGCATGTGTGTGAATGTATGTGTTTGAAGAAAGTGATAAAAAAATCTCTTCTCATTCTGGATATAGAATGTAATAGAAACAATTTTGGTAATCATAACTGATGAAAACCAGAAATACAGTATATTCTCTGTTTAAATGTGAGATAATGAGAAAACATGGTTGTGTTGTAAATATTAGCTCCAGCAGCATGTGGAATCCTGCTGTATAATTGTATTTAATCTTTCATCTTTTCTTTAAGAACCTGCAGAAAAAAGTTTACCTTCACAGAAAACTGAATTCTTAGATCAAGTCTTACATACCGTTGGAAACTTTTGTCCAAGACAGGAAAAACATGGGCTGACCTCCAGTCTCACATGGAAGCTTAGCATCTTTTTCTACTTTGACAGTAATCATCTGAGAATGGGTAGTTTTTATCCTTGGCTTCCGTCTTTGAACAGATCCATGCTCGTTTAGGTGCTGTGTGGACACATCCAGAGTTACTGGTGACAGTGTCTTTTGGGATGGAATCCCAGTGGGTACTGGTATAGAGGTGGATGCCTGGGAGGTTGGAATTGTATTTGTTGGTTTGTGATTTGGAGGAAATGTTGTAGGATGAAAGTTAAATGATCTTCTTAGGACGGATGTGGTAGAGATGGGTTTTATTTGTTGATCCTGGCTGGTTCTGACTGTGACTGTGGCATTTTGAGTGATGGATGTTGATAAAGACATTAGAAGAGGTACTAAAGTAGAAAGTCTGGGTTTTGAGAGATAGGGAATCTCTCTGGATGGTTTAATATGATATGGCAACGTTGAGGTAGCTGAGGCATGTGTTGTTTTTACACTACTCATATGTGTAGAATCGGCTCCAGCATTCGGAGGTTTCTTCTCATTTTCTTCACTCTTTAAATCTTCTAATGGTGCAAGTCTCTCAGTGGTGACCTCAAAAAGCATCCTTGGAGTTGAGAGTGATCCTTTGGAAGTTTCTCCAGAGTCTGTCTTGTTTCCCTGGATGGGTGAAGCAGTTTGGGTAAAATAGGAAGGCTGTAGTGAAGAATCCATTCCAGTCTTCTCCCAATGTATTTGTTCAACATCCTCAGAAAAAGTCTCCTGATGGACAAATTGCTGATTCTTGTTGTCTGTTGTCAATTTTGTCATACTTTGCAAACCCCATGAGGGACTTTCAGAGTGCAGCAGAGGTGCCAATTCTGTTGTAAAACTTATTTCATGCCAGTTCTCTAAATGCTCAGCAGGTGGAGGAGGACTGTCTGCAAACCTCTGCTGAGGGATTGATGGGAGAATCTCTGAAATCGCTGTAGGATATGCACTGTCTGAGATTTCCGCAGTGCTGTGAGGAGTAGTATTTCCATGCGTTAAGCCTGGAGAAATGCTTGGAAATGATGGTGCAGCTGCAGTGCTTTGCCATGATTTGTTTTGGCTGTCCTTTGTTCCTAAAGAAGAGGTTGGTAGTGAGGAAGGCTCTTTGATTACCTCGTGGTTCTGACTGAAGACTGTGCTTTCTTTATGACTCATTCTGTCTGATGACGCCACTTGGCTCTCTGTGAATGGAACAGAGGTATATAAACAAACTGCAATTTCTGATCTTTCTGTGTTTAACAATTTAGAGGCAGAGGTCTTGGCTGTAGGTAAGGGAGTATTTACAGGTGCAGTGGTGATGAAGCTGCCAAGTGTTTTGAGCTTTTGTTTCTTTCTGTCTGGCCGTCTCCTCCGGCCACCGTTCCTCCTCTGAGAGTTGACTTTCCGAAGGCGTGACTTTGGCCGTCTTGTAGAATGCACCCTTCTTTTTCCAGGGAGATTGAAGGTAGTCGTTGGAGACCCTGTCGTGTCAACAACTTCAGAATGCAAATCATTGAGCGTTGTGTCTTTTGGATGAGACTGAAACTGTGACAGAGTTGAAGTCTCGCTCAAATAGTTTCCACTTCCTTCTTGACTTGCTGCAGAGTGATTTGGGTTGACTGAAGGAGTAATTTGACTTTCCATAAAGAAGGCTTCTCTGTGATTTATGGAGTTAGTGACATCATTTGGTTTGTTCCTACTCTCACTGCTCTGCAGCCCCTCAGACGGATCAGCTGTTTGAATCTTATCGGCAGTAATACTTGTGCTTAGGTTCTCTGAAAAAGAAAATGTGCTGCTGGTTGCAGTGTGTGCACTGGGCTGCCTGACAGTAATAGCGTGCGGTGGAACAGATGTGGTCTGGGGGAGGAAAAACCCACTGTTTGAACTTGTGATTAGGTTCAACTCTGTGTCATAGGTTGTGTGCTGTGTAGTATATGCAATTTCTGTTGGATGGGGCTCTATAGTAACAAATCTGCTGTTAGGAGTTGCATCTTCTGCAGTGATGCTTTCAGGTGTCACATGACTATCTTGACCATGAGTACTGTATTCTGTAGGTTTTTCAGGGCTCTGACGTATGGAATAATGCTGACTCACTCGCTCATGTACAGTCACACCATCTGATGGCTCATCAGAAGTTTCCCATGACTGTGTCGGCAACTCTGTTGCTTTCATCTTTGTTGGGAAAGAAACAGGAGGCGAGGTCACAGTATTTCTGTCCCTAATCTTAGCTAAAATGTCTGCCCATTTCTCTGGGTCAATTTTACTTTTAGAAAGATTAATCCTCCTCCTGTTCTCTGCTAAACCTTTCAGGTTTCCATTGTGAGACCCTGTTGGTTTCCGGAACACAGGCTGTCGCTGCCAGGTGCTCCTAGATGGATGAATACCTCTTCTTCCTGGGACTAGACTCACTGGGAGTTTACGTCTAACACTACTGATGCGGTGGCGTATTGTAGACCCGTCACTGTCACCTGATGCTTCTTCTGGATTCTCTGTAGGGACGTTTATTTGAGTGTTCACCCCTGAGGCTGACTGAGGCCTTGTTGTAAACTTGCGCATTGGTCTAATTAGACCATTGCGCCTAACTATACTAACTTTTTTCACTAGTGTGTCTACACCATGTTGATTGATTGCTACACATTTGTAATAACCACTATCTGATATCTGAGTCTTTAGGATTTGAAGAGTACCATTAAAAGTCACCAGTGCTTTGGAATAATTAGCTCGGAAATAAATTATTTTGTTGTTTGGTAGAATCCAGTTTATTTCAGCATCAGGAGAACTGGATGCTGGACAGTCCAGAGAAATTGAGTTTCCTGCAAATTCCTCTATTGATGCAATTGATGTGTCCTCCCCTGTGGGAGGACTAGAGGATTCCTGGACAGTTAGATAGAAGGAAAGCACAGCAAAATCTCCTTGAACCTTGGCGATGCAGTAGTAAGCTCCAGTGTCTCTGTGAGTTACTGCTTTAATTTTCAACCTTCCATCTCTGGAAACAGAAACCCTGTTTTCAGGACTCCTAAATGGCCTGTTCAGCTTGGAACTGTCTGGCAGCATCCACTGAATTACTGGCAGGTCAGAACTGTGCACATTACAGGCCATTTCATTTGAACTTCCAAGGATTACACTCATAGCATTCTGTGTTCTGTTTGTTGACTCGATCATGACCCAGTTCCTCCTGAGTCTTTGCTGAAGCTTGATGTCCACTGTCTCTGAGAAGTTTGTCCTCAGAATTAACTTTACCATGCTGGTTGATGACTGAGGCCGGTTCAGTTGTAGTTCTATGGATGGTTGCATCAGCCATGCAGGCTGGGCTGACACTTTGGCTTTAAGACCTGTGTAGTAGTGGGCATCCTGCACAGAGTCCTGGCTATATACATGTGGTGGGTACGGCTCTTGGCTTGGAATGACTCGTTGTTTTAAATGGGCTGGAACGTTGCTGTAGTATGCAATCAGTCTCCACAGCTGCTCGTATTTTTCTCTGTCAACAGAACACTGAAGGTCTACTGAGAAGCTAACGTTTGCGACCAGCTGAAGCTGGTTGACCTGCTCCCACCTTACCTTGGCAGGTTCTTTTAGCTTGTGAGCACTGCACTCCAGATCTAACTCATTCCCATGCTCATCAGAGAGGCCAAGAGATATGTTACCAATGGGCTCCTTAAAGTCCTCTGAGGTCAATGTCTCACTTTCAGAATATTCTAGAGATGTAATTCTATGAAGGAAACTGATGACTGGGCTATTGCAAACCAGAGGATGAGCAGCTTGGAGTTCCTTTTCCTTCACTTGTATGGGAGAAGAACACATAGGACACAGCTGGCCACCTGAAAGGGCTCTGTCCTTTTTACATTTTAGAACCCCTGTAGCAGAAAAAAAGAAGAAAAAAGTCAACATACGACTTATAAAAACAATATGAATAAGGGTTCATTCACAGCAGCCCTGTTTAATTGAACTCTACTTTATTTCCCTATAAAACATGGTTTGTTAATGAATGTGCAATCAAACTCTGATGCGGACCAAAGAAGCTAACTCTGGTTCACCTACAAATCTACATGTCATTCTTTAGGTCTGAAGTGAAATCTAGTGCAGTTTGAATGTGAACAGCAAGCAGACCGGAGATTGTGCCAAAAGAAGGAAGCACAGCATTCTGGTTAAAGACAACAAAAATAAACACGAGTCTAGAGCTAACAGGACAAATGGCTTGTAGTTTATTACCAAAAGCAAAGGAGAAATCCAACAAACACTAAAATCTGACGCCACTCCATTTTGTTTACATTTTGCGAAAGAGGAAGTTGCGCTCAGTGTCTTCAGAGTTTTCATGTTGTTTCCTTCAGTATTTCTTGGTGGAGCGTCTCCACCGGTGAGAGTGTGATTAGGGTCTACAAGGGTCTTGGATTGTTTGACACAGTGCAGTGTGAAAAAGCGAACCACACAAGATGAAAATGTAACAAGTGTTGCAGTTTCAGTCCCCAATCAAACAGAGTCTACTGGACCTAACCCTAACCCTAAGAATAATAACAATAATTATAATCTGACCTGGTGAAGTTTTTTCCCAGTCATGCAACCAACTCATACTGCAGTCACAGGTCCAGGGGTTCCCATGGAGGTACAGGTTCTCAAGCTGTGGTATGGTCTCCACCAGCTGGAAGGGGAGGGATGTGAGTGCATTGTCAGATAGGTAGAGGTGTCGCAGGGTAGAGATGTAGAACTGGCCCATCAGAGTGAAGGTGGTGAAGGTGGCAGGATGCAGTTGTTGAAGCTGGTTTCCCTCCAGCTGCAGAAAGCGTAAGGAAGTGAGTCCCTGGAAGGCGTCCGGATGGATGAGTTCTATCTGGTTGTGATCCAAGTGCAACCTGGTCACAGACCACAGCCCCTGGAGAGTGTGCCTGTTGATTTCCTTCAGCTTGTTGTAGCTCATCTTCAGCATCTGAACCAACAAGTATAACAGAAAAGTTCCAATATTAACCAGATTATCAAGACAATTACATGCAAATTAAAACAATAACCTCAATAATGTTTTATGAAAGAGTGATAAAAAATATTTCTAATCTTATGTTTCAGAAATACTTTATTCAATATTAACCCAACATAAATAATAATAAATGGGAAAGTATTGGACACATCAGTGTTTTTCCTCAGCTAAAATATTTCTAATGGCGCCACTGAAGTAAAATTCAGACCATCTGTCTGTTAAAATGCAGCTACTGTAGTTCACATGTAAGAAGGAATCAATGTGGTTTAGTCCACAAACCAAGTTATGAGTAAAACATTTGAATAATACAGGAAGTAAGTATGAAGGAAATTCTGTGCAAAATCTAAAATCTGTAATCATTCCAGTCCACAGACCAGCTGGTTTAATATGAACCGATGATCTTTCAGAAATTGAAGAACGGTTGGTAAAGGGAAAAAAAAATCTGTTTTTTGTTTGTTCTTTTAATTCAGTTATTTAAACTGCATTTCTGTTCTGAATGTAACTTCACTGCTTATTTTTTGGGGCGACTGTGGCTAAGAGACAGAAAAGTCATTTTGTAATCAGAAAGGCACTCAACCCAAAGTCCCACTGATCTGCATATTGGTATTTGAATGACTGAATGCCTCTGTTTTATAAAGTGGTAAATACTGGAAACACTATGACTTCTACCCATTTATCTTTTTCCAACATATAAAGTCCTGCATAAGCACTGCTGATACTTTCTGTGAACCCAGTACTGGTGAAATGAACATTTTCTTAAAAGTAAGAATTTGAAAAGTTTGAAATGCATTTCTGTTCAGCACCTTTGAGTCAATACTTGATACAATCCCACAAAACAGTTTTCAGAATGTTAAAATATTATCAACTGGAATTTATTTTGACAACAATAAATCAAAATTCTTATTTCAATTAGAAATTTATTATGATAAATGTTCAATACAATACATGCCCATTTCTGCTGGATGGTTGATTGATTGATTGATTGATTGATTGATTGATTGATTGATGTACCTGAAGTGATGCCAGGTCCCTGAACGCTCCATCAGGCAGAGAGTGAATGTTGTTCCCATGGACCATCAGCAGCTCCAGCTTCCCCAGCCCAGACAGTGAAGTGTCACTTATTTTATAAATGCTGTTGAACCTGAAACAAACAATCTGTGAGGGCAATTGAACAAACCTGCACTGGAAACATCAACCTGAAACACACTCTTACTACATCCTGGTAATACCAAGGATGGAAAAAACCCCACTGACCCCAAGTTTATGCGCTTCACGTGCTTGGGTACCGCTGCTGGGACGGTGAGGAGGGAGCGGAACGTGCAGTGGAGCTCAGCAGGCTGAGGGCAGGAGCAGGGCCGGGGGCAGGGAGTGGACACCACAGGAGACAGGAGCACCAGCAGAGTCTGGAGGACCCACAGGGTGGAGTGCTCCATCTTCATCCAGAGAGACTGACACAGCAGCTGCTTGGAGGGCCCAACTACAACAACCACAATGTTGGAAAGTCTGTGATCTGCTGGTTTCAACTGAATTCACATCTTGAACATGTTGCAATGAATGTGAAGATGGTGTCATTTCAGTCACATTGCGAAAAAAATGCAAATTGTTGCTTAAACCTAAGGGCAACTCACTGTTACAATATCAAGTTGCTCTTACCTTAAAGTACTGAAAACCTTTCTGCAGGAAGCCCCTCATGTCCCATTTTGTCATGTGTGAACACAAAGCTAAAAATCACAAACTGATAAAGAGACAAGTTGGAGTCACAGACTGGAACTGGAAGTGTTTTTTTAAAAAAAAAAAGAAACAAAAAGATGGTGTTAGGTCCAAGCAGCAGAGTGCTGTCCTCACTCCCAGTCTGAAGCGAGTGAAGGAGCAGCTGCAGAGCGATCGCTGGAGACGCAGCGGGAGGAGCAAGGAAAGTTTGAAGGAGGGCAGAACATTTGCTCCCACAGCCAGGCATACTGCTGCTAAGGAGGAATGCTGCTGAAGTGTTGCTTGGATAACTTTGATTAGAATGACAAAGACTGACTTCAACAGCTGAATACAGAAAGGCTGAGAGGAATAATACAGCAGGAACAATATGTTTCAATGAGAAGGAGTAAAACTGAGCTTCTGCTATGATTCTTCTCCCTTTGTTTCCCTGTTTGTCTGTCAGGACTCAAGTTCTGAATCAGCCACCAAATACTTAATGGTGTGATGCAGAGCAGAGCAAAAACTGTCACTGGTGCAAAGTCAGTAAATGAAAAACAAAATCTTTCCTCGTTCAGGTGTGTCACATATTTCTCTTACCCTCCGTTGATTTAAAGAGATTGCAGGATGTTCTGCATACAGGTTACAGCTACATGCAGCAATAGAGTCTCCATTAAGTATAATGGGGCATTCTCTTTCATTTCTGAAGTTTTTCCCAGGCGGAAGGTGAAGCTTGCTGAGCAGCTCCGAGTTTGGTGTCCAATATGGCTGCACAGAACGGATCAACAGCTCCCAGTATGAACTATATTCCACCATTTCTGTGGAATGTGACTCCAAACTGCTTTACAGAAAATGTTCCTATTCACTATTTTTTTCATAACTAAAACAAATTACAGAAAACAGGCAGTGACGTGTTTTGGGGGCAAATTTTAACTATTTGGCTGTGGGCCCTAACTGTATTTTTTATTGTTTTATTTTTTGTAAAATGTGTCAAGATGACATTTGTTGTGAACTGGCGCAACATGAATAAAAGTACATTTAATTAAATGCATGTTTAATTAAATTCAGTAAAAATCTCTCAACATTCTGACATTTAGCAAACAGAAATAATTTGAATGAACATAACCAAACCAAACCAGAAAAGCTTTAATCTAATGGTATGCCATTCAGTTTTTTTACACTGCATGTAAACATGTGACTCACCTTTATGTCTCCTGTGTGAGAACAGTTTGATTGAGATGAATTAACGGGTATTTGCAGGACTTATGATAAAACTGGCATCTACTGAGTTCAGCTGTAAGCTCTTATGTCCGAGTAAAAGGTGTAAGAAAGCATTGTTTTTCATCCTGATGTGTCAGTGTAAAGAGAGGGCAGCTGGGTGCTGGAGCAACCAACATGGGCCTCTTATTAACCCTGACTCACACATAACCAGCATGCAGAGGACAGGCACAGACACATCCAGGCAGACTCCCAGAACAGCAACGGCCCACCCAGGAAAAACTAAAGCTGACAAAGACCGCCTGAAGACGGACAGCTCAGTGTGCCTCACAATGGGTTTTGTTTTTCTCAGATAAAACTGGCTCTCCTCAGTCTGGAAACTTTAGCTTTTCAAGTTCCTTTGCTGCTGCTCATCACTTGGGCATTGCTCCACTTCTACACACAGCTTTGGTGTTTAGGTTAAAGTGCTGCACTGAAAATCAGAGAAGGACTTGTGTCCATCACATTTCACCCCAATTTGTTGCTCCAGCCACTAGAGGTCTGGAGCAGCAGCCAAACGAAACCTGCTGTTAGCTCTTTGTGACCTGCTGCTCAAATTAGACCAAAGCTCAACTTTTTGGTTAACATGAAAAGTGGAGAACACTGACCTTGCACATGATCCTGAAAAAAACGATTCCCATTGTGAAACATGGTGGTGGCAGCATCATGCAGGGGGCTGATTCACTTCAGCAGCAACAGGAAGACAAGGTGCTAAATAGAAATGCATGCAATATTTTTCAGATGTATATTTCTTAGGACTGAAACAATTATTCAAAGTATTTGTGATTAACTGATTACTGAAATAATTGTCCACAAATGTATTAATCAATTAATTGTTAGCTAGAATACAGAAACTCTAAAAATGGCCGTTTCTTGAAACAACAAGCAGAAAGTCAAAACTGTAGAAAAATATTTACACTTTGCATTAAAGATTAAAAAAATCTTCTGTCTGTGCACAACAACAACAACCATGACGTAAATTTAGCTGTTAAATTATTTAAAAAAGAAACAGATTAATAGACAGTATTTTAAAGGAATTCTTTCAATGCATTTTAGGCTCTAAAATTTCTATTTTATTATTGAAAAAACTAATTGGATTATTTGATTATTTGTGTCTTTTAATGTAGTTCTAATGTTGTGTAAAAAAGGCTAAAGTGGTTAACTGAAAAATCTGCATTATATGCCATTTTTAAAAATCTGATTAATTGATTAATTATAAGAATAATTGATAAAATAACCACTAACCAAAATAACCATTAGCTGCAGCCCTAATATTTATCGACTGCATATTTTATATCTATTATCGTTTTCATGCCACTGCTAACCCTCCTTTGTGTTGTTCTGTTTGTGGCACAAAATGCTGAAAAGTTAAAAGGGTGTGAATACTTTTGCAGGTTCTGGATGATCAACTTTTCATAACAGCAGGTTATTAATTTCACTTACGTTTTTGCAGATGATGCTGTGATGGGCAGTTTGACACAGAGACTCACAAGTAATGTTTAAATGAGAATCAGGAAAACCTGAGGATTCATTACCAAGACAGACTTTCAGCCACTTCAGCAGCTTTGGGTTTAATGGCTGAGAGATTTACAGATCAGCTGCATGAAGCCGGTCCAGTGAAAAAAAGATCAAGCTGACAACCTGATACCAGTGAGCAGACCAAGCTGTCTAAACAGAGCAAATGGACACCAAACAAAACTGAGAAAATTTTACAATCATCATATAGTAATAATCTTACGTCCAGATGACCTATATTTTTGTGTTTGCAACTGGAAACAGTTTGGGCATTTCCTCTCACAGGAGCAGAAATTTCTCGATGGGAGACCTGATGAAACCTCAGTGGAGAACACTAAATCTGTCCTGGTTCATTCAAATCTGGATACACAAATATAAAATCTCTGTTTGCTTGTTCCTGTTAGTGGAATGCAGCATAAAAAACTATTACTTTCATTTCACTTAAAACTTGACCAAGTTCATTTCAGGCAGCTAATGAGACTAAATTGACTGTCAGACTCAGTTTATTTCAATAAATTACAAGATCAATCCTCATCAAAGACTTATGTAACAGCAACATTCCTGAGAGAAAACATCCATCACAACTAACAATACAATACTTTTACTTCATCTTCTCTTTGTACATTTTCTGAGGTTAATTCATCTTTTAATTTAAGCTATAAATGAGCAACTACAACAACTTCCATCTTGTCATGTAGAATTTATCAGGATGTTGAGTAAAATCCAGGTATTTTGTTATTATTACTCTATTTGTTTTAATTTCTTTGTTACTTTCTTCATTGATAACAATCCCAGATTGCAAAGGGTGTTTTGTTCCAAGAGGAACTGGTTCAATTCACTAAAAATATTGCATAGGCAATACTGAGGAAATGGATGTAAACTTATAAACTTAAAGTAATTATTTTTGTCACTTTTGGTAAATAAAGATAGTCTTGGTAACTCCAGACCTGCAACAGGAGGGGATAAAAGTCTTTTTTTCCAGTGTATGTAAAGTTCTAGCTTCAGCTTTCAGATGGATTTGTGATTTAAGAAGCCATCTAACATCTGAATGAAAACAACTGAATTCAAAAGAAAGCTGGTAGCAGTACATCACTCATGGTGTTTATGATGTGGTCCCATTCAAATTTCAAGTTCCCCTCCTGCTTTGTGACATTTTCCATGCTTGTTTGCTGAAATCTAGAGAAGTTCAACACATCCAGCTCACCGACTGAATGAGATTTGGCTCAGTTACGTTTAATGGGTCTTTATAAAAGTTTTATTGCTTTAAATCAAAGTATAATTAGCCATCTCCGTGAAATAAATTATTTATTTTCAAGAGGTTTGGTCTGTGATGAGAGGATCATGGACCACAGGAATTGGGTGGAAAAGCAACAATGTGCTTTCTGTGAAAGGCCTACAAATACTTAGGCTGTAAAAGTCTTTTGAAAGTAAATGTGTTTCAGCAGAGGAACGAGTGACTGTTTTAATAGAGGAGGAAGAACCAAAACCAATGGTTTGTCATAGCTTCTTATACCACGGGCCACACACCATTTTGAAATAAGAAAAAGCGTCTTAAGTAGTTACACATACTAACTGTAGGATGCAGGGCTGTATTTGCCTAAATCACAGGATGTCCTCTAATCTGCAGCAGCAGATGCTTGATGTTTGTTTTGAAAGAAATAAAGAAGTGAGTTCATTGACGTCAAGTTCCCTGAGTCCTACAGAGCAGAAGACCTGAGACTGGAGCTGAGGGCCACGTTCCAGCAGGACAAGGAACATATGCTGGAGCTGCAACAGTTCACATCCAAGCAGATTCATGTGATAAAACGGCCTAATCAAAGTCCAGACCTAAATGCAAAAAAAAAATAAAGAAAGAAAAACAGTGTCAGAAAGTTGACCTTAGTGAGATAGACTGTGTTTTCCTTTGTCTCTTGCATCCTGTTAAAAGACAGGATGTCAAAGCGTAGTTGTGAAGCCCTCAGTGTTTGTTCTGGGACCCTCAGGGCCCCACATCTGTCTTTTGGAGATGATGTGGGTCTACTGGCATCATCCTGTCATGCACTGGAGCCACTCACAGCCAAGTGTGAAGGTGCTGGAATGAAACTCATCCCCCTAAATTTATAGCCAGTGGTTCCTCAGAAGAAAAAGCTACACACCTCCCTCTGGGTCAGGTATAGGTTTCTACCTGAGGTGTAGAAGTTAAAGTGGCATATTGCTCTTGAGTGGTGGTGAGATGGAATCCTCAGTTATGTGCACATTGCTCTGCTCTGTTGTTATAAAAAAAATCTAATTCAAGAAGAAAAAGATTTAATCCCAGATGAGCCCCCAATTTTGTTGCATCCCCTGCTTTGATCTAGTGGATATAAGGGACTGGTGTAACTCTAGACAGTGAATGAGGAGTCAAGATGGCATTTAAGGTGTTTATTTTCTGCCATGTTTTTAAGTTGAATTCGGTGCAGACTGATAAAAGCTTCAGTTCTAGTCAGCATAATAAAAACAACACTGAAAGAAAATATACACACCTAAAAAATAACCTCCCACAAGCACAAAACAGGAGAAGATTCAGTTTAAGCAAAAGGACAGTTCTTCCCTCCAAAAGCAGCTTGACCAAAGTTACATTATTCAAGTCAAGATCAAAGAGGCATTTAAGCCTGTACCACAGCAGTCAAGAGGCCACAAGCACTGAAGTTCAGCTTCACACCAATTAAATAGTGCAACACAGGTAATTGGTTGGCTTGAAACCAAGGAAGCAGCATCCAATCACATTAGAGGAAACATGCACAAGACATTACTTCAATGCAAAGCAATCATCCACATTGGGACAGAAACATCTTGATTTACTGTCTCCATTCACAGCCTTCATGACTGGCAGATGGTTTATAAAGTTCAGAGTTATCATTTTAAGTGTCATGGCTCATACTTGACAGTGAAGAATAACCCAGACTATTTTCTCAACAAAAATCACAGTATCTGAAGAAAAATGGCATTTAAACCAACATGCAGGAATCTGTGTCCATCTGTCCCCAAACAGCCACAAATTCCTGAAAAGAAACAGAAAAATCTCACTGAGCCACTGCTTGTATGTGATAGAGAGTCTCTGAAGAGCAAAGCATGACTGGCTGCAGTTTGGACACAATGTCAACACTGATAGAAGCCTAATGGGTGCCTGGAAGGTTCTGCAATAAAATCTCAAACATCTGTTAGTGCATCCCGGTGTTCAGGCTGACTCGACAGCAGAAGGTTGAAAGATTTGCACTTCATTCTTCATTCCCTTTTACTGCTTTTAGTGAGCATGACAGCATAAGGTTAAGTAGATTCCTTTAAGATTTATTCACAGGCCTGCACATTTTCAGCTTCCAGCAGGCAAATTACAACATGGTGAAAGATAGTGATGCTGCTCCAACTATTAACGTCAGACAGCTTTATGTTCCGGACAAAAGAGGGGAAAAAGTAAGTCATGGCTTGATGGATTCTCAGTCATGACCTTGTCAATCACAAGTACATTTACAGATATTAACATCTGTCAGGTTGTAGCTTTGACAGATTCTGTCCACTGGAACGGTTCTGACCTCATGTAAGATCCTGACCTGAAGCAGATGATGGAGGAATGCTTTCACTTTCTATCACATAATATCTGTTATTTACTGCTGAAATTAGATATTTACATAATATAAAAATAAAAAGATACATATTTTTTCTAACTGTCTGAAGTTAAATCAAACCAAACGTTTTTTATTTTAGCTTAGTTAGAATTACGGAAATTATTTCTATTTACTAAATGCCGGAAAACTTAGTGAGGACATATTTTAGAGATTGTTTTTGTAGCTTTCCTTGAATTCATGCATTTGGTCAGGATGAGATAGAACTGTCTCTCTCACATTAGATAGCTGGAGTTCTGGTTCATTCCTCCTGACAGAACTGAGCTTGTTTTCGCCTCACTCACACACCACTTCCAGACCTTAAAACATCTTCTCTATAGGACTGAGATCAGGACTTTGTGATGGCCACACCAAAAACTTGATTTTATCTTGAAGTGATTTCATAACCACTTTGGCCTTATGCTTAAAGTTGTTGTCCATTTTTAAGTCCACTTTGTGTCCAATCTTTTATTTCCTGGCTGTTTTTTAGATGTTGCTTCAGTATTTCTCCATAATGTTCCTTCCTCATGCTGGTATCTATTTTATGAAGTGCACCAGTTCCTCCTGCAGCCAAACAACACTACACCATCATACTGCCACCCCCATACTGTACAGTTAGGATGGTGAAATCATCCAGTTGTTCCTCTAAATGTAAAGACAGTCATTATGATCAAACAGTTCCACCTGAGTTCCATTAGACCACAGGACAGGCCTCCAACAATGAAGCTTTTACCTCTGTGTGCATGCAAGCTAACTTTTTATGTTACTTTTGAACAGTGTTGTATAGTAACAAAGTAAAAATACTTCACTACTTTACTTAAGTATATTTTGGAGTACTTCATACTTTCCTCGAGTATGAAAATTTTTGATGACTTTCACTTTTACTTCACTATATTTCCGAACTTAATTGCGTACTTTTACTCCGATACATTTTCAATGTGTGGTTTAGTTACTCGTTACAAAAAAGCGAGAGAGAGAAACAAAGTGTTTTGACCCCACCTACTGATTAGCAAGTAGCAAGCAGGCTACCGAACAAAGTCCGTAGCCTGCTTGCCTGGGCTTGTTCATCACCACCAATAGGATACACCTGTTTCGCTTCTCCCATTAAACACAAAGCAAGTCTCGCAATCAGCAGCAGCCACATGGAGGAGGAGACGGAGACCACAACGACTGCAACTACGTTGGACACGGCTCCAGGGGAACCACCAGCTGGTGATGAGAGCCCATGGCCTTATTTAAACACAATATACTCTTTCGTGGGTGTTAAAGATTCGTCGTACCGCATGCAGTTTATGTTATTCCTGCCCGAAGATGTGGAAATTCTATCTTACAAAAACTCCCCGTCCAACTTGAAGAAACACATCGAGGTAACGTCTTATGAAATGGTTATAATCCTCCTGTTTCAGTAACTATAGCTTGGTCACTAGACACTATTGTATTGCGAAATCTTGACCATAAATGAACTTTGTTTGGCATTGTTTCAGTTCCATACATGGTGTATTTAGCTTAGGCTTAATGTTGACTGTATCAGGCTACCTAGACTCCTCTGTTCAAGGGGGGGCAGAAGCCATAGCAATAGCAATTTAGACTAAATTTAACGAATATAGGAATGGCATGCAAGTTCAAAACCAGGTTTACAAAAAAGGTCTCCCTCTTCAGATGCCAATAAGCTGCATTTCCCTCCCAATTCTTTTTTTCTTTTGCATAATGACCAGTTGTGTGCACCACCTACTGACTGTAGCATTGACTGATTCACTGATTTGTGAAGTAGAGTAATCGTAACAGATCTTTTTCTTCATGTTGGCCGCATTTTCTGTACTATTTATTTTTCTCATTTTCAGCACTGACCTTACTTGAAGGGAAAACTTGAGGCTTACAAAAACTTTGTATTTTCTGTCCTGGAGGGTTTACTAAGAAGCTGGTTCAGTTGTAAAGCAGGTTAAGTTAACCTTGTGCTATAGGTAAAGCACCTAATTTTCTTAACTAAATGATGCCTGCAGGTATATCTATTAGCAGGTTTAATTTTGCCTGCACTTGGTTGGGTACATTATTTTAAGTGTATTTGACAAGTTTACCAAAATATAAAAAAATGTCATTCAAACTGCATTTGCTTTGTTTTACTTTTTACTTGTACTTTTCATATATTATTTTTAATATTCAATATTCAATATTCAATATTTTTTTTTACCTGTAAGAGTTCTCTACAGTAGAAGGAGGGACTGGATTAGTCGGCATGCATTTCCCTCTGTCTGCCATATTGGATTTAACAAACAAACTCCTATTTTTTGCTGAAACGTCATTTGTAAGTTCAATTTGTCTTATTTCAGGAATGTGCATTTGAAGCTGGACCAAAAATACTTTTGTGTTTTTACAGTGTGAAATGTTCCCTTTGTTAACAAGAGTGGAGCCCAGTTTAACAGCTGCAGCTGCCTGTCACCCAGTGTGAAGGTGACTCTGCTCATTACATAATTAATGACCATTTACAGCAGAAAAGCTCAAGAAATATATTTCCCTCTCTTTTTATACCTTATGTTATAAATCTTAATGAGCAAATTGGCATGCAGAGAACTTGATGTCACCAGTTTGCAGGGCTGCAGCAGACTGGTCGGTGTGCTGGAGGTTTTAAAGCAGAACCACCTGAGGCGGAGCAGCAGGGCAGACAGCAGCTGGCTGCCAGCTGCTGCAGAACTTGGCACACATGAAACACTAATTATAGGAAGGACTGGGAAAGACTGGGAAAAGAGTTAATATACATTAAACACAAATACATAAGCGGTCAACTATGTAGCATCACTATGTTACCATTCTGAGGCAGAACGCTATAAGAGTACATACTGCAATGTGAAGCATGTACTTTACATTGAAAAACTATGATCCACAAAATAAAAGCAAAAGGAATACAAATACAGAAAGGCAGGTTCTCTGCCTGGAAGATAACCTGTTAGAGGTCTACAGATCCCAGCATGTTCACATGTTAAAATAGCCTAAAGTCCATATCTACACTGGGTAAGGAAAGCATTCAGTCCTCTTTAAATCTTTCAGAGTGGAGTTGAAAATTTAATAATAAAAAAATTATGAGAAAAACTTACAAGAAAACCACAGGGAGCCAGAGGAGAACAAAGAGAGAGAGAGAGAAAGAGGTATGGGATAAATAAATCTAACAGTAAAGAATAAATAGATCTAAGATACTAAACTAGAGATAGAAGGAATAATTAGACACAAAAATAAACATAATGAACTAGAATTACAAAGGAAGGACTGAAGTAAGGTAAAATAGAAACAAAACAAATAAAATAAAAGACTAAAGAATAAACAAACCTCAAAACACAGGATCCTAGGAATATGTGGTTGTAATGTTTATTTTAAAGATCATATTTTTTTTCCTTTCTCTTTTGACTCATTTTGAGCTTGTTGTTTTGTTTTTATGTCTGTTTCATATGACTGGCCAACAGTGTTGGTTTAAAGTGTTTAATAAATTATATTGTTTTGTATTGTATTTATTCATATTTTTCAAACATGTTTTTAAAAGCAAAGAAAAGTAGGACAAGAGAAAGCATGTGCATACATAAACAAGAACAAAATTATCTCACACTTTTCGTTTTGAAAAGGAGAAGGAAGAAGTGAACACTTTTATAATCCTCTTATCTCAAGTTTAATTTGTTCAATTTAATGTGAACAAAATGTGAAAAATGTGAATAATTAAGAATTTCTTTACATTCCAAATGAGGAGTCAAAACCAGGAAAGTGTAGGATGACGTGTTTTCATTCAGTCACATTGGTGATGCTGAAAGCTAAATATTCATCCTCCTTAAACTTTTAATGTACAGAGTCCCTGAGCTTCAACCAAGTAACACTATAAAGTTCAATGTAGCAGACAGTGAAAACATACAGAGAGAAGCTGAGTGTGTTTGCGGCTTCACACTGGGAGGTCTTCCATGCTTACAGTAGAACTCGTCCAGGAAAGGACCAGACAGAAGGTTTGGTCATCACAAAGTTATGCAGATGAATAATGTGCAAACTGCAGTTCCATGGGAGAACACCTGTTTGTGAGCAGGCGTTCTGTAATGTTGGCTTGTCTCACTCCTGAAAGGTCTCACTGTTACTCATGGCAACCTAACAAGACTTGGATTTCCACTGCATAATGCTGTAAACTTGTTGCTTCAATTATTTGTTTTCACGGTAATAAAGCAGCATCCCTGCTCCTGTAGGTCCCAGTGGAGGTATCAGAGTCTATGACAATAACTTCACATATTAGACACATCCACTCATTCAGTAACTCCCTCCCCCAGGAGCAGCATCCTCTCAGCTGCATCAGCTCCCCTGGGCAGCAGCCAGTCTCAGCTGGGGGAAGGGAATCCAGCCAGAATCATTTGTCTCCATCAGCAGAGGGACATGTCGCCAGAGAATCATGTTCAGCGATCCATAACGGCTCATAACCCTAAGAGTTTACAAACCGTTGTTTGCGCAGAGCTGCAAAAGAGCAGACAGAGAGCCAGATTTTCTGAAATTCCGCCCACAGCAGAGGAAGCAGGGATCGAATTGGTCATTTTCCAGCATCAACCAATCAGAGACCAACAAGGCATCATCAGTCACTCATGTGTCATAAGTGTGAGAAAATGTCTCCACTCCCAGCAACATGGAAATGTCTACATAGTCATAATCAGGTCAGTAGGTCACAATATTTCTATGAGTTTCCATGTCTGAGCTCAATAAATGTGCAAATAAAAAATCAATACGAGGCAGCTGGAAATCTAAAAGAGACGAAATTATGGGAATCTAAGCACACAGGAAAAATGTTTCCTTGAACCAACTTTTAAAAAATTGGTGATTAATAGCTTGTGAATAAAATTGTTATTTGACAAAACTGAACTTTGGCAGAATTTAGGCCTTTTCATTTGCTCCACTTCTGACCAGCATTGTTTCTCTGATCAGTATGGAAATTCTCCAGCACTTCATGTTCTCCAAACACCTGATTTTGGTTCTACTACTACTAAAAATAAAGGTAATCTTATCAGTCATCAAAGAGGTTTTGTAAAACATAATGGTAGTGAATGGAAGCATCTGGAAGTTTCACTTTTTTACATATCATTAGTCACTATTTGTCTAATAATTGATGTGCATTACAGTAATGTGGCAAAATACACTGCCTGGCCAAAAAAAAAAGTCGCCACCAAAAAATGGTCCCACTCTCTAATATTTTGTTGGACCGCCTTTAGCTTTGATTACAGCCTGCATTCGCTGTGGCATTGTTTCAATAAGCTTCTGCAGTGTCACAAGATTTATTTCCATCCAGTGTTGCATTAATCTTTCACCAAGATCTTGTATTGATGATGGGAGAGTCTGACCACTGCGCAAAGCCTTCTCCAGCACATCCCAAAGATTCTCAATGGGGTTAAGGTCTGGACTCTGTGGTGGCCAATCCATGTGTGAAAAAGATGCCTCATGCTCCCTGAACCACTCTTTCACAATGTGAGCCCGATGAATCCTGGCATTGTCATCTTGGAATATGCCCGTTCCATTTGGGAAGACAAAATCCATTGATGGAATAACCTGGTCATTCAGTATATTCAGGTAGTCAGCTGACCTCATTCTTTGGGCACACAATGTCGCTGTACCTAGACCTGACCAACTGCAGCAACCCCAGATCATAGCACTGCCCCCACAGGCTTGTACAGTAGGCACTAGGCATGATGGGTGCATCACTTCACCTGCCTCTCTTCTTACCCTGATGCGCCCATCACTCTGGAACAGGGTAAATCTGGACTCATCAGACCACATGACCCTCTTCCATTCCTCCAGAGTCCAATCTTTATGCTCCCTAGCAAACTGAAGCCTTTTTTTCTGGTTACCCTTACTGATTAGAGGTTTTCTTACGGCTACACAGCTGTTCAATCCCAACCCCTTGAGTTCCCTTCGCATTGTGTGTGTGGAAATGCTTTTGCGTTCACAATTAAACATCCTCCTGAGTTCTGCTGTTGTTTTTCTTCGATTTGATTTGACCAAACGTTTAAGTTATCGCCGATCACGATCATTCAGGATTTTTTTCCGACCACATTTCTTCCTGGAAGACGATGGTTCCCCACCATCCTTCCAGTTTTTAATGATGTGTTGAACCGTTCTTAACCCAATTCTAGTAGTTTCTGCAATCTCCTTAGATGTTTTCTCTGCTTGATGCATGCCAATGATTTGACCCTTCTTAAACAGACTAATGTCTTTTCCACGACCACAGGATGTGTCTTTTGCCATGGTTGTTTAAGAAATGAGGAGTTACTCATTGCATCAGCTGGGCTTAAATAACTTGTTGCCAGCTGAAAGATAATCGCCTATGCAGTACTTATCCAATAGGAGGCTTGTACCTATTTGCTTAGTTAAATCCAGGTGGCGACTTTTTTTTTTGGCCAGGCAGTGTATTACACGTCAACAAATAATCAAATCAAGAAAGTATGAGGGACGTTTCAGGAAAGTTCTTAGAAACTGTCTAGTAAGTTCTGGAAGAGTTCCAGGTCAGGTCCGTCAAAGTTTCCTTTCACTTTTTGGAAAGCTTTGGAAAGTTTCAGATAAGTTGAAGGTACAGCAAAGTACAACATTATTTATATCACTGGTAGATTTACCACTTTCATGTAATCAAAATAAACTTTGTTCATCAGTTGTTCATGGAATTTGACTTCATTTCCAATTTGCTCTTAAACATTTTAAATTTTGAGCTTATGCTGGTGAATGTGTTTGTTGATTAGTGTGTGTTGATTATGAAGCCCATAAACAGGATCATGATGTATTTTCCTGGGTGGAAGTGAAATCCCTAGTTGACTATATCATTTAACAATTTACAATATTACATTTAAATTTCCATATTGTATTTTGTAATACTACAATATTACAGTTTTTGTAATACAACATGTAATGTTAATGTTTTGATTTAAACCTAAAATTAGGGTGATGGTAAGGAGGTTTTCCAAACTTAATGATTTGCCAATACAGATTTTTCATCAGTCATTGAGAAGGGGATCACATTTCTTAAGTAAAATGCAAATAGAAACAAACATGTGACCTGTGTGATGCGATAAGTGTTTCCATTGCAGTTTTGTGAAATGCACTTATTTTGATACAGCCGAAAAATCACCTAATTCTAGCATGTAAACATTTTATTATTATTTTTTTAAAGGTGGAGTCTTTCCATTTAGCAGTTTTTTTTTGTAATTCCAATTTGCACAAATTTAAGGTCAATGGAAACAGATTCTCGTCTCATTTCCTGCCAATAACAAACTTCTTGGTTGAATGGCAAGCATTTTAAATCTAAATCTGGAAGAGGTATGAATAATTTTGTGTTTAATTATGGGTTCAAAAAAGTTTCATGAATGTTCCAGATAGTACCTGGAAAATTCCATGAATGTTATGAGAAGTACTTGGTAAAAAAACATCAGCTTCAGACGAAAAGATGGAAAAACTGTCAATGAGATTTCAGTGATACGCAGAAGAAACAGAGGAATGTATTCAAGAGGGAATAACTAAGTTCTCTGAAGCTGGCAGGGTAAAGAGATTCATCTTTTATAGATGGTTTGATAAAATAGGATGGATAGACTTTTCATAAACGGTGGTACTAGATGAAAAGTCTGGGATCCCTGTGAGCCCAGTGGCTGAAGATGACCTGAAAATGAACTGCTTCCCTGCAGGGAAACAAAACTGACACAGTTAGCTGTTAGCTGTCAGTGTCACTTGGTGTGATGACAGTCAGGTGTTTTCAGCTTCATACATCTCCCAGGTAACAACACCCTGAGCTGAGTTTGGAGTTTCACAGGAAGCCGACAGGATGGAACGTCAGCAGAGGATGTGAGGTAAATAATGACTAAGACCTGAGAAAAACCCAGCACAACTCTCCACAGCCCTTCTTTACTAAAATATGTCAATTTTAAACAGACACCTTCAAATTAAACTGCCAGTTTAATGAATAATAAAAGCTATTTACTGATCTAATATTTCCATACTTCATTTTCAGTTTGTTTAAAATAGAGGTGTTAAAACTTTTTGTCAAGAGGGTCAAAATCGGTGAGACAGTGGTATTCAGGGGCAAACAAGAAAAAAAATATACCACAATCAAGAAAATAAAGTAGTAATCTTTTTGTAGAAAAAAAATGTAGATTCAAAACTTAACAAGTATTTTGCACATTTGATGTATTAAATAAGAGGCACAATTTTTCTGATCCTTTAAGCTCAGATGAACAAATTTATTCTGTTTTTTTTTTTTTTCTCCGAAGAGTTTCTGCGGCGCTAGTGGCTCATATTTTTTCCACAGTAGGCAGACAGGAAGGGGGGTGAGGAGAGGGGGGAAGACATGCGGCAAAGGTCGTCGGCCTCCAAAGGTGGGGTGTGCTAACCCCCTGCGCCACCACAGCATGCCCCAAATTTATTCTGTTTTAAGAAGAAGATTTGGGTCCTTCTTTCCCAAATTCTTGTTGTATTTAGGCAAGTTTAATAAATGGAATAAATGCTGATTTGGGTCTAACAAATGTGGATAAATGTGTTTTTACTTATTATCAATGATCAGACTAATACTTTGTGTCATATTTAACCTTTTCCATTGTAAGAAAAGGGTAGCTATTTCAGCTGAGTGAAGCTGACACTTCACGTCAAAGAATTAAGCAAATAGTCTGAGTGGTTAGTGCTCCGTTTGTGCAGGGTTGTGCCGTTAAAATTTTCGTTTGTGCAGCTTTGATGTCTGAAATATTAAAAATAATTTTTTAGGTCATCCAGAGTCACCCCATGTTGCTTCAAAACAAACCAAACTGGGCTACTTCGTTAGTGCTCCGTTTGTGCAGGTTTGTGCCGTTGAAACGGTTGTTTGTGCAGCTTTGGTTTTCGAAATATTACAAATTATTTTTTAGGTTATCCAGAGTTCACCATCCCCCCATGTTGCTCCAAAACAAACCTAATTGTGGGCTACTGCTCATTATGAGATATTACATAATTTTCTTTCATACACCAACTGACTTCACCTAAATTGATGACTGTGGCCTGCTCTGGACATAACCACAAAGCAAGCAGTTATTAATTTCGTATGTTATTGTGTAAGTTAAATTCTGCAGATTTTCAGCTGTTGTACAATGTGTACCTTCTTTTGTTTTCCATCCATCCATCCATTTTCTGTTCACCCTTTGTCCCTAATGGGGTCGGGAGGGTTGCTGGTGCCTCTCCAGCTACGTTCCAGGCGAGAGGCGGGGTTCACCCTGGACAGGACAGCAGTCTGTCGCAGGGCAACACAGAGACAGACAGGACAAACAACCATGCACACAGGGAGAATTTAGAGAGACCAATTAACCTGACTGTCATGTTTTTGGACTGTGGGAGGAAGCTGGAGTACCCGGAGAGAACCCACGCATGCACAGGGAGAACATGCAAACTCCATGCAGCAAGACCCCGGCCAGGAATCGAACCCAGGACCTTCTTGCTGCAACAGCGCTACCAACTGCACCACTGTGCAGCCCTTCTTTTGTTTTGAACTTCAATAAAGATTTAGAACAAGAAGAAATTTGTCTCATTTCAAAAAATGTTTTTAGATAGTAATGTTTTCTCACCAATATAACTTTCTCCACAATAATTGAATCCTGTCAATACAGGACATGCGGCCATGACCGTAACATAATGTGTGTATTTGTATGACTGTTCAACTGTGCTTTGGTTTCGGAGGTGGTTTCAACAATTATATTCACATTGTTGACTTACTTTCTGCTGATTATGCAGCAAAAGGGTAAAAAACGACAACAAAAAAAATCCATAGCTAACATTCTAGTTGCTTGAGCAAATAACGTTTTTGCAGAGTAAAACCGGAAGTGCACTGCAGCGTCATTGGTTCAACAAAGTTCATCCAAGTAATGTTCTTAATATTTAGTAAATATATTTTAAATGCAACGAGTTTCATTTCATCCAATTTCTGACATTAAATGTATGTGCGTGGGCTTCAAGGATTTTTAAAAGCACGTTAAATGTTTTGCCAACTTTGACAAAGTTCTCACACAACGTCAGCTGTGATTGGCTTCGCCCACACTGTAGTGAGTGTTGTTTTTGCGGCAGAGCAAGTGTAATTTCAACCTCTCCTTAAAATTATTCTAGCAGTCTGAAAGAAATCGTTTTGAAAGAGTCATCTTTGGAATTTTTCCAACCCTCTGATTTTGATTTTTGAACAAGGTAAGTAAATTAATCCTCAGGTTTCATATAAAATGTTGACTCGATGCAATCCATCCCCATAAAGCAGAGAGGATGTATGCATGGATAGCTTACATATGCATTTATTTAAATTCACAACTTATATTTGAAGTCCAGAATTTTTAAACCTGTTGAAACAGATAATTTATTCCAAAGGGAAATAAAAAATTAACAAGTACTTAAATTGCCAATTCACAAGACTAGTAACAATGCATTATTGAAAATTATTTTGTAAAGCAAAAATTTTGATGTTTGGAGCAACATGGGGGGATGGTGATGTAATCGGCCCAAATGATAATTTTTAATATCTCGAAAACGAAAGCTGCACAAACGAAAATTTTAACGGCACTAACCTGCACTAACTGTGTAGCCCAGTTTGGTTTGTTTTGGAGCAACATGGGGAGATGCTGAACTCTGGATGACCTAAAAAATCATTTTTAATATTTCAGAAACCAAAACTGCACAAAAATTTTAACGGCACAAACCTGCACAAACGGAGCACTAACCACTCAGACTATTTGCTGAATTCTTTGACGTGAAGTGTCAGCTTCACTCAGCTCTCCAAGCTTGTTTACATTTTGAAAAAGAAGGAAGCTGCTGTTAAGTCTTCTTTTGAGATGTTTGTGTTGTTTCTGTCAGGATCTGTGTTTTTCTGTGTTTATTTCGAGTTTTCTTTGTCTCTGTGTCTCCGTGTTGTCCTGTTCGCCCCTTGATTAGTTCCCAGGTGTGTCTCGTTCCCTGATTACCTCCTGTGTATTTAGTGTCACCTGTGTCTTTGTCAGGTCGTCGTCTCATTTTGGCGTCTGTCCTGTGTGTGCACGTTTGTTTCCATCTTCTATGTACCAGTTGCTACCGATGTTGAGCCCTGGCTTCCACTCTGTCGTGCTGTCTGGTTTTGTGGACTAATTTTGGACTGTTCATCGTTAAAAACCATCATTCACACATCTACCTGTATTCTCAGTATCTGCCTCACCACTTCACTCCACCACCTCATCACAGTTTCCTTTAGTGGTTCTTGGTACAGTGCCACCAGAGGGTTTTGATCTTTTAGTGCAGTTTTAAAGCTAACCCCCCCATTTGAAAATGTAAAGACTGTTGCAGTTTTGGTCCCTAATGGAACTGAGTCCATCAGGTGTAAATACAGAACATCAGAATGCTGCTGGCTCTCTTTAACCCGTTACATTCTTTCTACCATTCTTCCATAAGGACCAGATTTGTTCAAATGAATGTCTGATAGTTATTATTTGCTGTTGCTTCTAAACAGAATAAAAAATATTAAGGTGGAAAGGACAAAATTGTTGAAGTGTAAATTGTTTCGAGGGACTCGGTAACCTAAACTGAATGTGACAAAATGTGAAAAAGTTGAAGGTTTATGAAGACTTTTGACATCATCTTGACGAAAGCCCATCCTTTAGGTTGTTGAGCAGCTACCTTGGTTCTAGTCAAATAAACATAATATTTCTGATAGGAGTCTCCAAATGCGGGAATACCAGTAGGAAACTGAGCAGTTATTGTAAATGCAGCAAATATTAAGATTGGGTTTAACTTAATGCATATTTGATGCTCTGGAACCCGAGGGGAGATGGCAGCAAACTGAAGTCACTCTTGGAACAAATGAAAATATGATTCTCCTCCTCCCAATCGAACCGTGAAGGATTAAGGACGGCACATGCTTGGGTAACTGCAAACAGAAACCAGAGCCAGGCAGTGAATCATGGTAAACACAGGCTTCTTGTGAGCAAGCACAAGAAAACACAGCCCTGTAAGTGTTCTGGGTTAACAGGATGCAGCAGTGCAAGATAGAAGGCTGGGGAACATATGGAGACTGTATCCCGGCAACCAACAGCAGATAAACACACTGAGCACATGGATGCTCCCACAACTTCTACACAAAATATCTAAAGCTAAGTCTTTTTATGTATTACATAGTAGTTCAATGTAAAAGTAAAACCAGACATTTCCATTCACACACAGAACCAGTTTCCTCATACCTTCAACCTAAACTTTTTATTTAGGAATACTGAAATAATTTCTGACACCTCAAACACTTTTCTTTTTGGAAAAACTTACAAAACCAGAAAAAGACCAGGAAGAGAAGTGTCAGCCTGGTTTATTTTTGGGACTAATTTGAAACAAGTCGTGTACCAACATGGACTAAAAGGCCGCTCAGAGACAAAGAAGCTACAAAGGAACATTTAACAAAGGTAACAGCGTGCAAATGCACTCGGGGAACTAACATTTTTATTTTCTGGAGAGATTTCCTGTGGCCTGATGAAGCTAAGTTGAAATGTTTATGTGGAAATACTGGAGAAGGATGTCAGTGCCAGAACATTTGTGCCGGATGCCTTCAAACCTGACCCAGATACACAAGTTATTTCAGGCACAATGGGTCAAATTGTCAGCTAACTATTGTGGAAAGAAGCCCAAAATATTTGACCCAAGGCAGACTGCTTATATGGCAATTCTACTGAGGAAATGAATCTGAAGAAAGTAATCAAAATATCTCTCAGCCAATAGAAAAACTTCCGATTTTATCGGTACAGACTACACCAAACACAAGTTTCCCCACAGCTAGTTCTTTAGTGACAACATCAGGACATATGTGAAAACTACAGGAAAGGCCCAATGTTTATAGTCCATTTGACATGACGTTGCCACGGAAGACTGTGAATGACATGTTTTTGCTCGACCTTTCCAACTACAGCAGCGTTAGCAAACACAGCTGTTATCAAGAACAGGCCAAATCAGGATTTTCAGGATCCTCATATTATTCCATTAAACAATGGAATAATATGAGGATAAGGATCAGTTTTCTCTTCCCAAGGTTTATGACTTTGGGTCAACATTTGAGACTCGTCTGGAAACTCAACATGTGATCCAACAGTTGGTTTGGATTGTTAGAGATGGGCAGGGACACATTTTGGAGTGCTAATTATTAAGTATTAGTTCCTGATAACGATGAACATCATAGAGCTAAGGTAATGAAACTGAGTTCAGCTTCCCTAACCTTAACTCTAACACTAAATGCAGGTAGCTGAACGAGCAGATGTTTGAATCTCCTAACTTCTAACTTCACTTGAAATGACTAATCAAAAGCAAACTGCCAACTTCTGGATGGTCTGAGGTACTATGAGTTCTTAGGGACTTTCTGCTCTTTAAAGCTCAAGTAATGCAAACAATCAAGCTGTTCAGAAAACCTCTGGACTGGACGTGGATTATTTTTAAAGTGAAAACAATTTGTGGAGTGTGGAGAGTTTCTGAAGGCACTGATCTCTTCCTGTGCATGTCGCTGTGAAACTCGGCAAACAGACCTGACCCATCCATCACCACCCGGCCCCTCATCTGGATGTGATTGAGCCTCTCAGTGCCCCGGATCATCTGGAGACACCAGTAGGACTGAAGTCATTCAGCTTCCCCCAAAATTCTTCAGTTTGCTTTGAATCGTTGCCTGACATTTTATTCCCAGCCCTCGCATTACTTCATTTTTCTCATGGATTTTCATTTTAGCTCTGCCCTTCCTCCAGGCCGTTCAGCCAGGACTGTTTGCAAATTAAAGCCACTTAGCCTCCTGACTCAGCTGCTGCTGCCCTGGCCTTCCACTGGTATCTCACTGTGGAAAACGATGTGGGACTCCGCACCGTTGGAGACATGGTTTTGGCCCTGGTGGAAGAAAACATTAAACATTGTGTGATGTCTGTGAGACATCCATCATTGTGCTGCTAGCCAGCAGCACAATCAGACAGTTCTTTCCTTCTTCATTCAGCCAGCTGTGAGCCAGTGAATCATCCATATTCCTGACAGCTAATGTGTCTTCTTCACAAGTCTCCGTATCTGGGTCTGTGTTTAACTGTATGCAGATGGTCTCACACTGAAACTCAATCGCTAAAACACCTAGCACACATGCCAAGGAGGATGTTTAGATTCCACTTTCTAGAAGGAGAAAAGATTAAATTCCTACCCTGCCAAGCTCTCATCCATCCCATTATGAATCATGAATAAGTCAGTGAAAACATCCAGACTCGGCACTGATGTGTTATCATGGAAATTTGGCCACCTCACACTCAGCAGTCTGGTGTTGGAACATCATCCAGTCATTACTTTTAAATGTGTGTGTGAGTGTGTATCTTCACATCTCTCCAGCAATGGCCCACAGTGTCCAGGCATTCACCAGTGTGAGACAACCTTCTCCCCTTTAAAGACACAGACTGGTTCTGATATGAAGAGCTGCAACACAGACATACAAATCTGTTCAAATGTTTTTATCTGACATAATTATTCTCTTTTGGTTTTTTTGATACATTTGTGGGAGGTATTATGTATTTTCCCGGAAACTAGTGCCATTTTACAGCACAATAAAGTAACTATCCTTAAGAATGTTGCATATATCAAATATGACTTAAAATAAATTGACTTTGTATTTTAACACATTGAAATTGGGCCTCTGTGTCTTTAAAAACTCCTGGTCTTTCTGAAACTCCGCCTTCAGGAAGTCAACCCAACATGGCTCCTTTATCAAGCCTTTAACAATGGACCGTACACAACCGACCCACGTGACCGCAAGTCTCACAAACAAAGCCTGCGGCGCGAAAAAACATTCACTCACTATGATGCAGGTACCACCATGTTTGACGGTTGGGTTAAAATCAACTTTTCAGTAATGTTGTGCAGTAGTATCATTCTGTACTACTTTGTGTTGGTCTATCACACAAAACATAATAAATACACTCAGGTTTGTTGTCATAACGCAATAAAAAGTTAATGAGGTGTGAATATTTTTGCAAGCTACTGTAAATGTTTGGGTATATCAGAGATAGAAAGACTGACTCTGTGCTTTTCAGCTCTAGTTTTACTGTTTCATGTAAACAAGTTGAATCTGGAAATGGATAATGGCAGATTATGGCATTAGTCACCATATATTGTTGCTTCTGCGACAGACTGGCGACCTGTCCAGGGTGAACCCCGCCTCTCGCCCGGAACGTAACTGGAGATAGGCACCAGCAACCCTCCCGACCCCATTAGGGACAAGGGTGAACAGAAAATGGATGGATGGATGGATATTGTTGCTTCTTTGTGTGCAGATGAATAGTGTGTGTTATCTGAAAAGAACTCGATGACTGTTCAGTCTGCCTCGCTGTGCTATGCTGTTCTCTGAAATCTGAGCTCAGGGATTAGCTGCATTACACCATAAAAACCTCAGCCACAGAGGCTTTTAAACGTCTGTGAAAGCTTTATTTCCCAAATGTGCTACTTCCATTTTGTAAATATAAAAGCTTGGCTTGAATGTGAGGCAGAGTGGCTGGCCTTCACAGAGATGCCAAGATGAGAAGACAAAAGGAAGAGGCTGAACAGGAGATGATGATAAAAGACGCGTCTACTTCTCATTTCCATTCATGAACCATTTCACACAAACATGTGATGCTTGGGAAGCTCAGCAATTTAAAAAAAAACAAGAACAGTTCTGTATATTTTTCTTATTTCCCATGTTCTTACAAGGTGTGTGTAAAGCAATACATGGTTTCAAAAGTGCTCTGAAAAGTTGTTTTTATTCATCCATGAAACAAGGTGGTGGCAGTATCCTGCAGTGGGAAACTGCTGTCTCCGTGGCAGCTTCCATCCAATCTGACTGAACTGGAGTTGTTTAGTGAAGAAGAATAAACAAAAGTTCCACAAAAAATTAAGACATCCCTCTGCAGGCCTGCAGCTGGAACTACAGGCAGACATGGCTCTACAAGAATAAAAATGCACATACATTTTGCAGAGTTTTTATTTATAAAATCTTTCCATTCACAATGATGCATGACACTGTTTGTCTTTTGCATAAAACCCTAATAAAATAAATGAAAGTTGGTGGTAAAATGTGGAAAAGTTCAAGGAGTGGGAATACGTTTAGGAAATACAGTGAGAACCAGACACGTCCATCTACTGCATAAAAACACATAACCTGTTCTCTGTGACTGACATGAAATCAGAACAAACTTTTTCTATGTCACGCCAGTTAAGCATAATTAAAATAGTCATTGTAAATGCCAGAATAATGAGAAATATGTGTGCATATTTGTTTAAATCAATCCATTTTATTCAAATTCTGAGGTTTCCATAGAAGTCTACAAAATACTTTGCATTTGGTACAAATGTCTTTTTAAACATTTGAATTTTCTTTCACAAGCTTCTCCCCTTCAGTTTGCTGGAAACTGGACCCATTCCTTCTGACAGAACTGGATCAGGTTTGAAGGCCTTCTTGCTCAAACAAACATTTTTATCTCTGACATCTGACGTTTTCTGGGATTGACATCAGGACTTTATTGTCCTCAAGTCACATTGTAGCCAATGTGATGGTATGCTGAGGGTTATTGTCCGCCTGGGAGAGCCATTTGTGTCAAAGCTGCAACTTCCTCATTGATCTCTAGAGATGTTGCGTCAATATTTTCATATAACGTTCTTTCCTCGTTATGTCTATTTTGTGAAGTGCACCAATTCCTCCAGTAGCACCATCCTTCCATAATCCTTGTCATTATGTCCAAACATTACAATTTAAGTTCCATCAGACCACAGAAATTGGCATCTTTCTTACAGTTTGCAAGTACATTTGCAAACTGTCTGGCATTTAATGTTGCCTTAAGACTGATGACTTCTTCCTCTCTGAGGGCCTTTTAGCTCATGTCGGTACAGACATCGCTGTGGATCACCAGCCTCAGGATCATTTTATCAAGGTCTGTAGCTTTGGTTCCGGGGTTCCCAATGCAGTTCATACTTGCAAATAACTGAGCAGATGAACTTGGAACCTTCATCTAGAGCCAGATGCAAAACTTCCTTAAAATAAATTCACAGTTATGCCTTTGTTTAGCCTAAATTAAAGGCTTACATCATCTTCTAGGTCAGGGGTTGTCAAATCCAGGCCTCAAGGGCCGGTGCCCTGCAAGTTTCAGATGCGTCTCTGCTTCAACACATCTGAGTCAAATAATGAGGTCGTTAGCAGGACTGTGGAAAACTTGACTGCACACTGGGGAGGAAATTCAGTGATTTCATTAAAGTGTGTTGGACCAGGAACACATCAAAAAGTTGCAGGATGTCAGACCTTGATGTCTGCATTTTAAGACCCCTGTTTTTCCTGTTTGACTAAAGTAATATTATTCTTAGTGTGTGTGTAAACCTTTGAATTTCAGGAAAGTTACCAAAAATCTCTCATTATTATGGCATCTAGCAAATAGAAATAATTTAGGTAATACTAGGTGACATAAAACAGGAAAAGATTAGTCAGATCTACAGTTCCACAGAGATCAAAAACAGTCGTGTGTTTTTGTACATGAGATGTAGAGATGAGGTTTTCACTGTATCCAAGTCCTTTGGCTGTAATGGAAGCTGCTGCAGAAGTATGAGGGCAAATAACGGAGAAGAGCCAGGATGTTCAGCAATCTGCTCTCAACATACCCTCACATGTACTTGGATTAGGCCGACCATGAGGGTGGACGTCAAGGGAACTCTACGTGACTGTGATATCGTCTGCATCACATTGATGTAAGGCACCTTCCTGAGAGCTACCTGTCACGCGTTTTCCAGTAAAGTGTCTGAGCACATACAGTACGAGAAGTCAGCCAGCACCAGTCTGGAGTCATCTTCAACAGGACTTCATGGACATTTTAAAAAGAGACAAACTAGAAAACATGACAATATAAAAAAGACCTGAATATTCTAGAAAGTAACAGTCTTTTGGTTTTAAAAGAAACATTTTTTGCATATGAACAGGCTCAGAGAAAAAAAAAAAACACTCAAAAATATATTTAAAAAAAAGTTCAAACAGTAACAGTGTGACTGAATTCAGATAAATAAAAATGGAAAAAACTATAAATTTGAGTGGTTTCATACGTCCCGGCATTTGTCATCTCTAGTTCTTATTTTAGGGTTCAATGTTAAGGGAAAAGATGGGACTCCCCTGCTTTTGATAAAAGTGATAAAATTTCCATGATAGTAGCAGGAGCAGCAGCTTTACAACTCAATGTGTCCATCCATCAGTTGTTCTTAGAAGTTCTTGAAGATCTCCAGGTCCTTCGGAGACACAGGAGGGTCTTTCTTCCAGTCGTCATCTGGATACATATCAAAGTTGGATGTATCGCCCTCATGAGACACTTTAGGAACTATTGGAGGCTGAGGATGCAGGAGAACAGAATGAGAACATGCTTGGTTTAACGGTTAGTTACCTTCAGCTCAGGCTCACTACAGCAGGACAGTGATCTGAGGCACAACAGCTAGTCCACCTCCAAATGGGTAGAAAAAAACACAAACAACTAAAGAAAATGATCTAGTTAAAGTTTGGGCTTATGTCTGAAGGGCCTTCCAGTGTGGCAAATATGTTTTGGGGGCAATTACTGTTTCATATAGTGTGAAATTTGCTTTTTGCATCTACATTTATTCAGGTGGTCTTTGTCTGATTTCACCTGTAGCTCAAATATTTATTTAGAAATCAGTTGCTGTTTAGTTTGTGAACTGAAAACATCAAAGTACCTCGATTTACAAATTGCATGGAAAAGCAACAGGAACATTACAATTACAATTTCCTTTATTTAACCAGGTAAACCCCGTTGCGATCTAGATCTCATTTTCAAGAGGGACCTGGGCAAAAAAATTTGCAATACATAGCAACCTGGTTACAAGATAAAAACAATTAATACATATGCACAAGTATAAAACAATACAAACAATTTAAAAACAATGACACCGTTTCATAGAATCGTGTTGCCTATCTTTAAGAACTGCTCGAAATAAGTCCAGTGAAATCATTTCCGACATCTTAAGTTCAGACTGCAGCTGATTCCACGCTGTGGGGGCCAACACACAGCGTGGAATTTAGAACTGATTCAGTTCTAAACACCAAAGTGTAGCTCTATGAATGCCAGTAACCAAGTCCAATACGAGTCGGCCGAACTGGAGCCTCACTAGCTCCAGTTCGGTGCTACTGCGAACATTGTGCTCTTCTTTCAGAGGAACAGCACAATGAGGAGGAAAAGCTATACAATTTTCCAATAAATTATTGTGTCCCATTTCTGTGACAGGAATGCACTCATTCAGGCCAACAGTGGGGCTCAGAGATTGGGTTAGGTGCTGCAGATCTTCAGGCCATCTCTGCCCTCTTATCAGGCAGCCAGAGCAAACATTGCTGCAAAGGCTGTAATCCACCCAGAAAGAGAGGTTAGAGCTAAGTCATCTAGAACCTAAGGCTGTCCCTCTACACGGCCTACTTTGGTGGAAGTAGCAGAATCAGATCTGACGTTTAACATTGTCGCAGCAGCAGGGAGTCTTTCATACAGCTACAAAGGAGAGGAGAAATCTTCAGTCCTGTTTCCAGGAAGAGGCTGAGTTCATATTAATGCTGACCGACTTCCACATACCACAGAGAGCAGGACGAAAGTGTTACATGTGTGTAGGATAAGACATGAAATCAAATACTTGGATAAAATGTCCTTATTACTGTGCTCTGTACTGAGCTGAATAGGTTCCCATTACATGCAACAATCCCCATTCATTGCAATAAGACTCTCTTAGGGTTTCTACACATTTTCAAACCCTCTGTTCCTGAGTTTCTCTAAATACAAAGTTTCTGCAGAGGTCAGGTTTTAATTAAACACTGAACTGAGAGATGGACATATGTGTGTCCCCAATCCATTTCTTAACATCTAGACTTGAAATAAGCATCAAATGCTTCAAATTTTACTAGACTGCAAAAAAAATTTGTTCTCACTCTGAATTGAGACCATGAGGCAACTTTTCGATGTGTAGGGGTCTATAATAATAGATAACTGCACTTTAAAATCTCTTCCTCATTTGCTCTTTATTAATTTAAGTTTGGCAGGATGTTCCTGACCCAACTTATAAAGTTTTATTGTTGGACATTAAAAGCACAAGAGTCAACTAAGCTGTTTTTTTCTGTCACATCAACATTTGGTTGGGGGCTTGTCCGGGATTCTTGAGTGTCTAAAGCTACAGCCTTAAAAAAGAAGGTGTGTTTTGGTGGCAACAAGAGCCTAACAGAAAGACTCTTTAACATGTTATTGAGTTGTGAACACCTTTCTGTCGCACCAAATCAGTCACCTGATTTACACCTAGAAAACTACAACCATTTGAACATTAACAGCTTTTATTTTGAAGTCTGTTTCATGTACTTTACTTTGGAACCTGTTCAAATTGTTTTGCTGTCAAAAAACTGAGGTCGACTGATATTTTCGGTTTTCAATTTTATTTTATTTTTTACAGGACAGACATATCTTCAAGCAGCACAGTGCTGTGTCCAGAAGTTGACAAGAAGTTGTAGCTAACCTGCAGCTAACCTGTAGATCTGGAAGCTACAATTCTAGCTAACGTAGAGCTACTAGTTGTGAAAAACATCACAACTACCCAGTGTTGTATAGTAAAGAAGTAAAAACACTTCACTACTTTACTTAAGTATATTTTGGAGTACTTCATACTTTCCTCGAGTATGAAAATTTTTGATAATTTTCACTTTTACTTCACAATATTTCCAAACTTAATTGCATACTTTTACTCTGATACATTTTCAATGTGTGGTTTAGTTACTCGTTACAAAAAAGCGAGAGAGAGAAACAAAGTGTTTTGACCCCACCTACTGATTAGCAAGTAGCAAGCAGGCTACCGAACAAAGTCCGTAGCCTGCTTGCCTGGGCTTGTTCATCACCACCAATAGGATACACCTGTTTCGCTTCTCCCATTAAACACAAAGCAAGTCTCGCAATCAGCAGCAGCCACATGGAGGAGGAGACGGAGACCACAACGACTGCAACTACGTTGGACACGGCTCCAGGGGAACCACCAGCTGGTGATGAGAGCCCATGGCCTTATTTAAACACAATATACTCTTTCGTGGGTGTTAAAGATTCGTCGTACCGCATGCAGTTTATGTTATTCCTGCCCGAAGATGTGGAAATTCTATCTTACAAAAACTCCCCGTCCAACTTGAAGAAACACATCGAGGTAACGTCTTATGAAATGGTTATAATCCTCCTGTTTCAGTAACTATAGCTTGGTCACTAGACACTATTGTATTGCGAAATCTTGACCATAAATGAACTTTGTTTGGCATTGTTTCAGTTCCATACATGGTGTATTTAGCTTAGGCTTAATGTTGACTGTATCAGGCTACCTAGACTCCTCTGTTCAAGGGGGGGCAGAAGCCATAGCAATAGCAATTTAGACTAAATTTAACGAATATAGGAATGGCATGCAAGTTCAAAACCAGGTTTACAAAAAAGGTCTCCCTCTTCAGATGCCAATAAGCTGCATTTCCCTCCCAATTCTTTTTTTCTTTTGCATAATGACCAGTTGTGTGCACCACCTACTGACTGTAGCATTGACTGATTCACTGATTTGTGAAGTAGAGTAATCGTAACAGCTCTTTTTCTTCATGTTGGCCGCATTTTCTGTACTATTTATTTTTCTCATTTTCAGCACTGACCTTACTTGAAGGGAAAACTTGAGGCTTACAAAAACTTTGTATTTTCTGTCCTGGAGGGTTTACTAAGAAGCTGGTTCAGTTGTAAAGCAGGTTAAGTTAACCTTGTGCTATAGGTAAAGCACCTAATTTTCTTAACTAAATGATGCCTGCAGGTATATCTATTAGCAGGTTTAATTTTGCCTGCACTTGGTTGTGTACATTAATTTAAGTGTATTTGACAAGTTTACCAAAATATAAAAAAATGTCATTCAAACTGCATTTGCTTTGTTTTACTTTTTACTTGTACTTTTCATTACATTACTTGAGTACATCCATTTTTACAGTACTTTCCATACTTAAGTACAAGAAGTTTCAGATACTTTAAGACTTTAACTCAAGTAACATTTCAGTCAGTGACTTGGACTTTTACCAAAGTCATATTTTGGAGAGGTACCAATACTTTTACTTGACTCTGAGATTTCAGTACTTTATACAACACTGCAACTACCAGTTAAAACAGTCACTAGTTGTATAGTTAAGAGTTACTGTATTTTTAAAGGATAAAAGTGCTTTATCTCAAAGTAGGTAGCAAAGCCTTTAATTAGTTAGCTTTAGGTTAGCTAGTAATAGATTCTCATTGATGTTGGGTTTCTCCCCTAAATTACATTTTTTAAATATATTAATAAGGTTTGAAGTTTGTAGTTTTTCCTAACTACTGAGCACTGTCATGTTTAACTTTTACTTTCAGGTCCTTCGTGGCTATGAGCCTGGCTGGCTTACACAGAACCAGACCAAGAAGATGGACAAGAAACACTGACTAGTAGACTGAAAATACACAATATCATTTCAAGAAGTCTCTAAGCAGAATCTGGCACAAACATAAAAACAAGAAAAGAAGACATTACATGGCTAGGTTCTCATGCAAGTTCAAAACTACTCCTCTGGACAGGTTGGTTTTAACCTAAAAGTTCTTAACAATATATGTTTTGGGAGCAAACCTACCTTCAGTTTCCTCAGAGGAACAGCTTCCCAGTCCACGGTCTTGAACCATCGGTGCTTTTTCACATCATCTGCTCCATTCTGAAACAGGAAAGTTCATAACCATGACACTGTGCCTACATCTGTAAACAGCAGAGTGACACCTAACATCTGGGCTGATGGGTTAATCCATGAGCCAGAAGAAAGGCATAACTTAGTCGTATAGTAAGTTGAAGGAGCTGATACACCAAGGTGAGATATCACAGGCCATATAAAACATAGAATCTAACAAATTCTTTAACTATCCCTATGTTTTTGCTAATAGACACTAATGAGGTTATATTTATTTTCTGTGATGCAAATTTCTTGAGATGCCTAAAACTAGATCTCTAAGTTTCCAACTGCATAAAAAGATAATGTAACTATGCACAGCACAAAAAGACATGGGCATGTATTTTTCAGATCAATTCTGAATCCAACTAAATTTAATTCAGTTAGGATTAACAAGATTATTTCTGTTTGCTAAATGCCAGATTTCATTTCCCTTCATTTTTAAAGATCAGAGACTTACAGTACTGTGTATCTAAACAATTTAGGAAATCCCAGATGACTGTCATTATTTTATAAGCTTGTGATAGGCTACTTCATATCATTGGAGTTAATGGGGGCACACTTGTGTGTATATTTTAAGGCAACACCTCAAACCCACTAATTCCTTGTATGACATTATGGGAAAAAGATGATTTAATGTTGGAAAAGAAGTGGAGTCATTTTTATACAGTGGATGGGAATATAAGGCTTCACTTCCAAAACTATTTGACCTTGGCATTCTGCAGAGATTTGATGCGTTACAGGTGCAACGTTTGGATAACAACTAATGCCTGTAATTGACTCAAACTTATAAACTCACACATTACAAAGTCAACCAGTACTAGTAATTTATTTTTTTTAACTCAGTGGATAGAAATAATGACTAACTATATATCATGATTCAAAATATGACAATATGACAACTGAACTGAGAAATTTAGTGAATTGTTTAATCTTGTGTTTACTAAAGCAACAATTTAATAAAGCAAAGCCCTTTTCTCAGCAGATTGTAATTAAATATGCTAAAAGTTTGGCAGCATTGTTGAGCTTCTATGCATCAATAAGTGAGTGGTGTTAATGAGTGCTGTGACTCTTCTCCAGAGGCATCCTGGCACTCTCAAATCAATATTATGCTGTCTGGAATTATGTGGAGTTAATCTCTGGCTTCAGTCAGCTATTTGTTTTTTAAGAGCAGCTCCTCACACTAACTTTCATTAAAATACTCTACATATCCATCTGCAATGAAAATCTACACACTTCCCTTTTGCCGGAGCTGCAATGAACGCAGCAGAAATAGACTGAAATCGGACAATTTCTACAGCTAATTGTCTGTAAAGACGACTTCAGGCATCTGGACATCTTTGTGTACCTTTGATCTTGGCTTTATTTTTCATGTACACAAACACTGACCTAAATATGGTTCTGTTATTAAAGGAAATCCCAACATCCACAGACTCTTTCAGTTAATTTTTTTCTCAATTATTTGAAAGTCCAATATGAACTCACTGGGAATTTCTAGAGTCCCAAAGCCTTAGGAATAACTGTAACCCTTTCTAGACTCAACTTGAATTTGAAAGAGGCAATATTATGTGTTTTCCAGGAACATAGTGCCATTTTATAGCAGAATAAAGTTAACTATCTTACCCTTCAGTTGTTATACAAATGCTGTATATCAAATATGATTTAAAAGAAATTGGACTTTGTAAATTAATGCCTTGAAATTGGGCCTAGTCTCTTTAAAAACTCAACCTTCAGGAAGTCATCACAACGTGGCTCTTCTATTAACCCTTGAGCAAAGTTTTTACCAGCTTTTCACTGAGAACCAGCTCCAATAATAAGCTCAACAGACGCACAGTTCCACCAGGTATTTGCTAAGTGCTGCTGACTAGTCTGAAAGAACTGAGTGGGTGACATTATGACATAATGTAAAGCTAAAAAAAGTTGGTTTAATATAATACTTTCCTTTTAAATTGGGGCGAGATGTGTTTCTTTCTAGGGTGTTTTAGTCTACTTCATGCTGCCGGGCGGATTCAGCTGAAGTGCTTTCCTCATTCTATGGCTCTGACAGTAATCAGGCTTGGGTTTTATCAGTGACTCGAAAGAAAAAAATTAACAGTTAAATAATTTAATCATAGTTAAATTATGAATAAAAAACTTATTTTTTGCATATACATAATGCAATCATTATTTGGGAACTTATTCTTGTATTCAAGTGGGTAATTTTTGCTTAAAATGAGAATGTGTTTGATGAACGAAGGCATTGCAAAATAAAAAAAACATACGAAATCTGAAAGGAGGGCAACACTTCACATCCTTATGGTCGTGCAACCCTTCCCAGATTGCTGAGCAGCAGCAGTTACTTCTTCATACTAACTGTACGTTTTCTAAAATTGATTTGTGGCCATCAGGCCTGAGTGTTAGCTTCATTACATCTCGTTTGGATTATTGCAATTCATTATATAGAGGCATGGATAAATCACAGATGCAGCGACTTCAAATCATCCAGAACGCAGCAGCACGACTTCTTACAGGAACTAGGAAGGGTGACCATATAAGGCCCATACTGGCCTCTTTACATTGGCTGCCTGTTTTTTATTGAATAGATTTTAAGATTCTTTTATTAACTTATACATTTTAAATGGATTAGCTCCCCCTTATCTTTGGGACCTTTTAAAATTTCAGTCTGTGTCCAGAACCCTACATTCAAATAATCAGCTTTTACTGACAGTTCCTCAGGACCCAACTTAAGAGGAAAGGAGATCAGGCTTTTTCTGTTGTTGCTCCTCTTCTATGGAACAATCTTCCTTTCCAAATTAGATCTGGCCACAACCTGGATCATTTTAAATTGCTTGTTAAAACTCATTTTTTTTCCTTAGCATTTAATTGAACTAGTGTTTTGATACTCTGTTTTTATTCATTTGTGTTATTATCATTCTTGTACAGCACTTTGGTGCAGTTTTATGCCTGTTTTTAAAGTGCTATATAAATACATTTGACATTGACATTGAATGAATTAAATGATGTTTCTCTAAGGAAATGTCATCATTTGCATTTAATTCAGTCGTCCAGCCTTTTAAAATTGCAAAAACACTAGTCAGCCTTTTTGGTACACTTCCCCTCATTTGCGAGTAATTGGAACCATGTGGAGCAGCCCTTCCTGCACTGTCCTAGTCCTCAGACTGTTGACGTCAGGCCATCTACCAAAGGTATGAAACATAGCAAGCTGCCATGTGGTTCGGGGAGACGGGAAGTCTAACCAGCTCACCTTCATGTTGCCTAGCCGTCTGGCTCGGTCAATGACCAGAAATTTCTTGATGAGGTCTCTGGAGGGAGAAAGAAAGTAGTCAGTGAATCTACAGCGTAGAGTGTCTCTGACGGACCGTTCCCTCTCAGACTGTCCTGATGTCCTCACTGCACTGTCAAAATGACAAATGGATCCCTTTTTAAAGCCGTTTGACAGCCTGTGAAAGAGGATGAAGGGTTACTTCCAAAATAAAAAACTCCAATGAAGACTTCTGGAGACATTAAAAGGTGGTGAAATGAAAATAATCCACAAAAAAAGGAAGCATGAAGTTTAGGAATGAAATGTAATTCCTGCTGCTGAGCGGCGAGCTCTAGATAAAGGTGTGTATCTCACATCCGATGAGCTCCTGGAACGCTCATAAATACAGCAGCTGGATGTTGATGCATCAGCTGTTTCTGAGTGTTTGCCTCAATCTTTCATATGCCTGAGACAGGTGTCACATTTTCATCTATTCCAGAAGGAAAATATTTGTGTTTTTGTCTCCCGCTGAAATTCATCAGGACATTATTGAGACATTAAAAGAAAAAGAAGAAAACGAGAAATGCAGTTCATTTTACGCCTTTTATCGCTCCTTTTGTTTATGGTGCTTCTAACATGGGAGCATTTGGAACATGTAATATCGCTCAGATATTTGGGTGTTTACTGTTGGAGTTGCGTTTGCTGTGAGTCATTCACTAAGTCCCACTTTGCAGACGATGCAGAATGTTGCAATTCTGCGAGCATGGCTCAGTTTATTGCTGCTTGTGATGAGACGGCTTAAACAAAGGATCAGTGCCAAACTCCAAATGAGACATGTTTTGTTATTTCCGTTACTTAGAGCTGGTTCAGTCTCACTTTGATGCATATAATCCTGGAGCTCTCAGGCTAAGTAGCATACACTCCCTTGTGTGAGTGGCTTGAAAGGTTATCAAGGGTCATTCATGTTCCTGCTTTTCTTGGCAGGGTGGCTCAGCACTGCAAAGGTGAAATCAAAACATCCTACAGGAAAATAACATAACCAGACTGCTAACTCCAAGAAAGACAGACAAAGATAGAAAGAGAGCAAGAAAGATATATACAGAAAGACAAAAAGATTAAAAGAAAGAAGGCGTGCTGTGGTGGCGTAGGGGTTAGCGCGACCCGCGTTTGGAGGCCTTGAGTCCTCGACGCGGCCATCGCAGGTTCGATTCCCGGACCCGGCAACATTTGCCGCATGTCTACCCTCTCTCCTTCCCCCTTTCCTGTCAGCCTACTTTCATATATGGGACACTAGAGCCCACAAAAGACCCCCTGGAGGGGAAAGAGAAGAAAAAGACAGATAGAAGGAAAGACAGGACTGAACATTAGAACTCTTTAAAATGAACTGTTCTAGTATATTTTAGATGAAACACCTGAATGTTACATATTTTACTAATGCCACAAACTGAGGTGGCAGCTCCTCCATCCAGAGACCTGAGCTAAACTCCAGCACACATACATGACGAGATGAAGGAGCGTAAAGCTTCGGATCAATACAGAGTCCACATGTTCATAACAATGCTGCTAATAGAAGCTGACTTCCTGACTAATGCCCAGTCCTGCTGGCTTTTCCTGTCTCTGTGATTATGCTGTGCTGCAGCAGAGGCAGCATACTGCCTGCAGCCTCTGGAAGGCCTCTTAATGCTTGATGGATGGGAGTGTGTGACGTGGAACTGTGGAAATGTGATAAAAATGCTGGAAATATAAAAAATCCCTCTGCCAGCTGTAACATTGATGGCTTTACTAGGGATGGCTGTGAGCTGGTTGAATTATCAGGAGAGCTGTATGTGTGTGTGTGTGGCTACTCCACAGTAACAGAGACACAGCTCTTACACTCGCAGCAAGACCCCCGTTCTGTAATCTTGTACATTCCTGCAACTCAAAATTAGTCCGTGTGTGTGTGGGTGAGTGGGGGTGTGCGTGTGTGTGTTTGAGATAGGGCAGCAACTCTGAACATGTCAGGTGTGTCATTAAGAGCTCCACCCACAGCTCTGCTTTAGCTGGAGGGTTCTTACTGAGCACATGTAAAGGAACGCTGGGACAATTAGAAACACTCAAACATGACAGGAGGTCAGAGGTGACATCAGAAGGGACAAACACAGAACAGCTCCACCTGTTGGTGAGTTTCAGCAGTGCCTGAAGGAACACTTAGCTCTGACTCTTTGCTGGATGTGACTAAAGTAGATTAGATTAGAACTGAGACCATCAGCAATTGTAGCAGATCATTTGCGATAAGGGCGTCCCGTTAACATAACAAACATGAGTCCCAAAAATATCACTGACAGTATACCTGAAAAGTCTGTTCCCCTCCATCGAACAGAAAATCATACTTTTCTCCAAGCAGCTTTGATGTGATTTGTGTTATTTCCAGGCACATAAAGCTTTAAATCAGAGATTCTCAAAGTGAGAGTTGGCTCTCCATGGAGGGCAGCACAGTTTCACAGGAGGAATAAAGATGAGGAAATACTACATTAGTTATCAAAAGAATAACTGAAATGTTTGTGTGTGGCTGAAGAACTCAAAACAGACAAGTTGTGTTGAAATGTTCAGGACAGTAATGTGCAGTTTGGATTATCTGTAGTGCAATATCTGCTTATCCTGTCTGGCTTTTTATCTATAGATGGTATCTAAGGGCTACAGATACCACACGACAGCGGCACAATGAACTAAATTATCCAGGTTACTTTAACTGTTCCTCACTTAAAGCTTCACTATAATCATAAACTGAATGTAACTGGTGCTGCAAAGCATCCTCCATCGCAGAAAAGAACAGATTTGCCTCTCTTTCGTTCTGTCTTTCTTCCTTTATGGTCTTTCACAAAGACAAAAAATATTCTAAAATGCAGAATGAGCATGTCATCTTCTCCCAGTGAACAGAAAATATTTCTAATACCCCACAAGATTGTAAACATCTTCAAATTACAAGTGGCACCATAAAAAGCATGATCCACTTTTAGTCTTCATGCAACCAACCCTTTAAAACGTAGCACTACATAGGTCCAGTTCTGTCCAAACGTTTCATTTTTACTTGCTTTCCAAATTGCTAACTTTGCCAATTGGAAAAGGAAATGAATTAAAACAGGAATTGAAAACAACAGCTGTATAAAACGGCTCACACAGGGTTTCCACGCAGTCCTGCAAAATCCTGAACAAATATTTTTTCTTTGTGCATTTTTTTTTTTACCTCCATGGATTTAGGTGCGAGTTGATTTTAATATTTGAGATCTTCTTTTATTCCTTTGACATCTGAGTAATTGTATTTTGTAGAATTTGGATGGATAGATATGAGTTAAAGGTTTTTCAGTCTCTTTCTTTCTGCATCTTTCTCTTGTTTCTTTCTTTTCATCTTTCTGTCTGTTCTCTCTGTCTGCGTTTTTCTCTGCCTTCCCCTCTTTCCTTTTGAGTTTTTTTTTTCCAACCCATGATTCTTCCTGCCTTTCTTTGGATCTTTGTCTTTCTCTTTCTGTCTTTCTCAACTGTTTTATTTGAAGATCTAAAAGCAGAACAAAGTGATGCTTTCTGAGCATGCAGTGATACTGGAGCGAATATTTCAGCCGCTTTGTGACTAGTGCTTACTTGACGTAGAAATCCAGATGGCGTGGGAATTCCAGTTTTCCAGACAGAATCTTCTGGTAGATTCCAAATGGATTGTCATCAAAGAAAGGCGGATACCTGAGGAAGAAAACATTGTTGAACCACACTCTGGGAGGCTGCACACACACTGATATATTGTACAAACTCAGCCTGCAAAAAATTAGCATGATACAAGATCAGGTAACAGAGCAGACAGAAGATTCTGCCCACTATGCTGCTTTAATGTCACAAATGAACAGGTCAATATTTAGAATGGTGGCGTGAAGTGATAAATCTCAGCTGGAGACTGAGCTGCCTCTGTTCAAAGCTTTTCTGACGGCGTGTGTGTGTGTTTGTGCTTCAAACACCCACATGCCTCCTGCTGCTGCACTCCACTCAACGCTTTCCCAGCTCTCCTGAGCTTCCCTCTGCTCCGGTCTGGACAAGTCATTACCCACAAATTACATAATGGCACCAGCCTCTAAACACATTACACATGGAGCAGACAGGCACATAATCGCAACAGCTTGTCACACGGTGCTTGCATTGCCCGTAAAGAGCTCCAGAGTCTGCGGCGTAGGCGTGTGGGCATCTGGGATCTGGCTACGAGCCGCGGACTCCACTCGTGAGAAAGAGAGTGTGTGTCTAAGTGTTGGTGTGTGTGTTTTCCTGATGCTGTAATTGCTCAGGAATCTGAGAAAGTGTGAACAATTGTATAAAGCGTGACAGAATAAAAAAAAGCAAAAAAAAGCAATGTCTTAAACTGATGGTTTAACAAGTTTTCAAAGTACCACAGAAAAAAAAACAGAAAAAGATGAAAAATTTCAACAGTCCTTCAGTCTTAATGTGTTAGAAAACCTGCATACAATCTGTGTTATATGTTCAAGTCATGCTGGATGTGATAAATGAACATAGCTTAGATATGGGAGAAGATAACAATTTTATCAAAAATTTTAGCTTAAAGGGACTAGGCTACGCAAAGCTGGGACAATAAACATGTCAGTGAAAACTCAATTAAAATTTAATTCAAAAATGGCTTATCCCCCAAAAAATTTAATGTTGCGACTGATATCATCCAAGTGTCTTCAAAAAGTTGAGAATGGTGAATCTGAGATGAATCTGAAGAGGCCTCTGGCTAAAGGCTGTTGCTCTTTGTCCCTGTGGAGACATGGTATTAAAGCTACAATAAAAAGACAAATTTAAACAAAAATGTAATTATCGTGACCTAATTAGTTTTACTAGAAAGTTTGTAATAGACCATGATAATTATAATAATTACATATTTCTAGTAGAAATCCTAAGGGAACAACAACTTGTAATACTGATAAAAACAACATTAAAAAAATTACAGTCATTTATGCTAGCCATGCCATTTTTTTAATGTCAGATTTTAGCCTTCTTGCTGCCACTGACCATTAAACCTTTATTTTGGAAGAAGAGGTGATGTCATACTGCCTAGAAGAGAGAAGTCTCTTTAAAGCAGCAGTTTACCAATTAAAAAGTCAGAATGATTACTGAACTGGAATTCTAAAAAGACATCATCTTGCATTAGCAGTTAGCAAGAGTAGCAGAGTTAGCATTACATCATCTTCATGAGCATATCCCAAAGAATTTTGGTCCTAAAGTTAATTCCTTAATTCAATTAACTCCAAACCTAGAATGTTCCACTACAGACAGAGGTGGAGAAATCAGAAGTATAGAGCAAATGAACCTTGGTGTGCTCTGTTCAGCCTTCAGCAGATGTACCGCTTTCCTTTGGAGATGTAACAAACAGCAGACAAACTGTTTCCTACATTTCTTGGTTTTATTTTAAATTCATCATCGATGCAAAAAGTTGCTCACATCGAATCTTCACTCAACAGCAACTTGTACAATAAAGAGTGTAGCTAGCGCAGCAAGCGGTCAGAGTAATAATATATAAAAAAAGAAGCAGTTTTTGACTATTTCTGACCGGCAACGTATTGGTCAGGGCAGATTCAGATGAACATTGAGAGATGCAGCAAGAAATCACCCAACACAGTAAAACAAGTTGTCGTTAGCTGGTTAAGTAGTTGTGCCATCTATACTGGTAAGGACTTCAGCTTATGGACATGCTGTTTGCAGTTTGGTAACCGTATCTTTAAAGCTTGTGGTATGATAGCTCATATTCATTTGAGTGAATTTTCTCCACTTATGTTGGAAATGAAAAGAGTTTGAGATGACCCATAAAGGCCATTAAAGAGCAGCGTGGAGAAGGGCAGGCCTCTGCTCCTGCACTGCTGAAATCAATTAGGAGCTAGACTGATGAGTCACCTGGTGTGTTCTGAAACAAAACTCTAATCAATGTTTCAGTCAATCTGAACCTTCAAGTCTGTTCACTGAGAATGCCAACGAGCTCAGGGGTTATTATTCACTGGGAACGTTAGAAAGAACGCAGAAACACACTGAGACAATGACAGCCTCAGGATTAATTGAATAATCCCTCTGCTCCTTCAGCACGACTCTACTAGTGCAGAGCAGAACTATTGTGTTGCATTGGATCATTGATGTCCAATTGTGTGCACCAGTGCACAGAGCTCATTTCATATTCCACTAATGTTGAAAAAACAATTTTTGCAAATTGTATTAATACATATTTAAATGTGGTCTTTCCATTAAATATGAAATACAGTTAAAATCATGTTAATAAGTTTGTTTACTTGTGTAAAGATAATAAAAAATATGATACACCATTATCTGTATACTACTTCCTGTCGTCTTTTTCTTTTTTTTCTAGCAGTAACATGCAGTTCTTATTCACATGACTCATGTGATGCTAAAATACTGTTTCCACTGCAGTTTCGATAGAGCTTAAAAAACACCTCATTCTAGAGCAAAAACATTTTATTAAAAAAAAATGTTTTTTTTTCTGTGACTTTGGCATGTTGCCATTAAATAAATTTATGTTCAAAATTCCAATTTGCGCAATTTTAAGGTCAATGATAACGCAGCTAGCATCACTTTAATTCAGCACTGTTGTGCCATCAGTGTACTGGGAAACAAGAGCGCCCCCTTCTGTCCCAGTTCAGACCCATTCCCTGGACATTCCAGCACTTACCCAGCCAGCATCTCAAAGACGAGGATGCCCAGAGCCCACCAGTCCACAGCCCGGCCGTGGCCTTTGCTTTGGATCACTTCAGGAGCCAAGTACTCAGGGGTTCCACACAGAGTCCAGGTCCTGGGGGCCAGGGGAAACAAATTAACACCACAAAGTATGTTACAAGGTAAAAAACAGACACCATAGGGGATTCTACTTTGTAAAGTCCAATGTGAAGTATCCACAGTCACTGATAATTTGAGGTGTCATGTTATCTGCTACATGCGAAACAAAATTACCAAGGTACACCATCCTGAAATGTAGAATATTCATGTAGTATAAAACGGCCCAGTAAAAGCCCAGACCAGAATCCAACTGAGAATGTGCTAGAGGACTTGAATATTGCTGTTCAAAGTTGCTCTCTAGTGGTAGGCAATATGGACTAAGAAATGTATTGCAATATCTTGAGGGACTATTGTGATAACAATAAAGATTATGATTAAATATTTTAATTTATTACTTATTTTTTAGGAAGTAATAAAAAAGAATTCATAGCAAAGAATTCTTAGCACCACAAACTTCTTAAAATTCTTAAAAAATATTCCAAACTAATAAGCTCCTCCAAGATACTATTTACGTAAAAAGAGTGTGATTTATACAATTAAACTGCACATTAGCTGCATTTCATTACATTTTTTAAACAAACTGAAGTATTGAAAGTCTCATAGAACAAAGTATAGAAAATAGTAAAAATAACATTTGTAATCATACTGTAAGTTTTGTTTTTTTATTTACCACCAATAAAAGAAATTTATTCTGACAACCCTGAACTGAAATCCTTAGAAGAAATTGTCCAATGACGACGACTACTATTATTATTATTTTGGGGAGTTTTGGAATTCATTGTGAAAATGATAAATAAAAATTTGTAAAAGTTTCACTCTACTCATAATGATCTATCATCTTGGGGACTCCACCATAATCTGTATAAAAACAATAAGAGATGGGGGAAATATTCCTTTAAATTTTAAAAGCATACTTTTTTACTGCTTGCTTTGAAAGCTGTGCTGTCACTCATAAAACCCCAAGTTGTATACAGATATTCTCTGCTATCCTTCATAATTATATTTCTCTGAGAGAGGGATTCAATATGATCACAAAACTGAGTGTATCTGCAGACAAGCAGGATTCAGAATGTGAGTGCAGAGTTTTGAGAGTGAGATGTATCACATTTAAGGTATAAAATATAGAAATTTTACACTTACACTGGAAATTAATGCTTGCACATTTCAAAAGGTTTTCTGTACAGATACAGATTTTCAGTTTTCTATGAACTGTGACAAGTTGATTCAAATGTTGACTGCTATGATTTATTCAGAGCCACAACACAAACAAAAGCAAACAGTGCTGCTCGATAGAGGTAGTAATTTATACAAAAAAATAAATAAATTCAAAAACAGAGTTGTTTTGGATGATGGCTCAGCATGTTTTTTAATAACTCATCGTGTGAACAAACTTATTCACATGTGATTTTGATTGGTTTTATCTAATGTAGAGGTGTCAAACTCCAGTCCTCAAGGGCCGGTGTCCTGCAACTTTTAGATGTTGCAGGACACCTGCACCACCTGAATAGAATAATTAGGCCATTAAGGCTCTGGAGAACTGATCTACACAAGGAGGAGGTAATGAAGCCATTTCATTCCAGTGTTTTTGTACCTATGGCACATCTAAAAACTACAGGACAGCGGCCCTTGATGACTGGAGTTTGACACCTGTGATCTAATGGAAACACCGCAATTGTGAAATTACAATTTTCTGACAATAGCGGAATATCGGCATTGTTTTGGGCACAATGGAAATGCAGCTAGTCTTGCAACAAATCTGAAGAGGCCTTTGACTAAACACTGTTATGCCATGATCCTGTTGTAACATCATAACAGCTCAATATCCAGAGATAATATTCCAATATTCTGTCTTCTGTCCTGGATCACAGAAACAGTTGTTGGCAAGCACTGCTAATCAATCTCATTTGCTCTTGCTGCTCCACATTAACTCTGTCCGGCCATATTGTCAAGAATATAAGAGATCTTTGTCTATTATGATCAATGGAAAATCTCTCTATGGTTCTGCTTTGTAACCTTGAAGCTTTCTTTCTAACTCTTGTGGGATTTTGGGATCATAGTTCAAGTATTATTTACGTTTTTGACTTAAATAAGTTAAATCAACTGCTCCCAGTAGTAAAAGCAATTCTTTGTTGCCATGGGAATGCATCATAACAACTATGACTGCTTTTACAAGGTGTATTGAAGACAGCAGCACTGTTTTTGTTGCCCCAAGTTTTCATATAAAAACTGCCTGAAACCAAAAAAAAGAAAGAGCAAACATTATTTTTAGCTGCATGGCATCCAATACCAAACATGAAATTATAACTAAAAGATAGAGATCAGATGTAATGTAAGCAATACTCCAACATGCTGCCACTATGAGCAGCGCAATTTTAGAACAATGTCTCCCTAATCGTTATCAGAGTTTCATTAAAGTAAAATAAAGGGCAATAAAGTGCAAAAGCTGGTTGATGCTTGATTTTTTAAATATATCTGCTATGCAGTGTGGAGACTCGGCCCTTTGGGAACAACACACTCATGCCTGTTCCATGTGACCTGGCTCCACCACATGCTCCAACACCATGAGACCAGTATGACCTCAACCATGGTGAGAGTAAACAGATCCAGGGCTGCTCACAATGAGACGCAAATGAATGGAGGAGCAAAACAAGTAGTGAACAACAACTGAAGCTTGTCTGGCAGGCATGAGGAGGGAGGAAAACAGGGAAATCTGAAGTGGATGATGTGCTGCTGACAGGAGCTGTGCATGCAGAACAAACATGCAGGGCTCTCTGTGAAAGCGGCTGCTCCTCTGATGAAGAGCACTTGGCCCTGTGCCAGCCCTTCATCGTCTGCCACCAATATCACCTGGGTAATGACCTCTTTTGGCTAGTTGCCATGGTGACGGTAATTTGCATGGAAATAATGCTGGTCCCGGTGAAGGATGAGGGGGGCTGCTGATGTCATGGGGAATAAAGCGTGGGTGTGGGCTGGGCAGAAATGAGACACGAATGAGCTGAGGCTGTTTAGCATGGCGCCCTGTTGTGTCAATGAGTCTGTCTGCCAGCAGGGGTCACTGTGGCAGCACTGAAACGCCTCCTCTAGGTTGTCCTCCTCTCTATGGCTTTTCTGCTGCCCTCCATTTATATAAGTGGGTCACTTGAACGTCAGAAAGTTATCTACTCTCCATCTGTTTGCTCCCCCTGTCTGGCAGAAAATGTAATCTTACTCCATTATGTTTATATGTCAGCTGGGGTCAGCACACCATCTCATCTGCTCCCCTGTGGATCTTTTCTCCTGTGATTTCTCCTCATTCTTCCTCTAATTTACCTAATGACATGAGTTTGGCTTGAAGTGGCACGGCTGAGTGTTTGCTGGAGAGGAGCGTTTTCAAGAACACTGAACACAAACTACCGACCACCACAGTACTTCAGTTTAAAAACACATTATGATTCCAACCTGAATCATGCCTTGAAAAGATTAGAGCTTGAAAAGAGCTTTCATCCCATGTCACCAGTTGATCCACAGCAGCAGAAGCTTGTAGATCAAGATGACCTGCAGCAGACAGAATCCTGAAGAAGCCTTTTTTCTGCGACTGTTGCAGCTGTGTACCAATATCTCTGCTTAGAGATCTGAATCTTTAAGTGTCTAGCAATTTGATTTTGAGTTTTAGTCACGATTCGATTCAGAACCAATTTTTCTATTCAAACAGTTTTTCTATTCCAACAGAGATTCTGTTTAAATTATGTGACTGATAAGAGAAAAAGAGTGTAAACATATAGTGCATCTATTTAAGACAATTCTATTATGTTCTATACTGTTTCAAATTCCATCAGTTTATATTGAAGCAAGAATAGTTTGTGCATAAAATCCTGTAACTTAGATTACTAGAGTTACACATGTGGACAATATTGTTGGTACCCCTCGGTTAATGAAAGAAAAACCTACAACGGTCACAGAAATAACTTGAATGAATGTGATAATAATAAAAATAATAAAAAATTTATGATGGTGAACACAAGACACTCGCATCGCTTTTCTAACATGCTTCAACAAAATTATTTTATAAAATAAACTCATGAAACAGGCCTGAACAAAAATGATGGTACCCTTAACTTAATATTTTGTTGCACAACCTTTTGAGGCAATCATTGCAATCAAGCGATTCAGATAATGAGACTTCTGCACCTCCCAGCAGGTATTTTGGCTTGTTTATTCCATATAAATTTGTAGAGCTGTTCAAAAACATCAGATTAGGAACTACATGCTTTTGTAATTTTTCCCAAAGCAATATCCCATGAAAGAAAATGCATCCATCTTTCTGGCAAAAGTTTTGTGTAGTTTTAATATAAAATCTAACAACAAAGACAAGATGTTGGTTCATAGAAAGGACAACAATTTTCTACAGTAAAGTCTTAACAAAAACTAGAGGTTGCCTTTTTTAAATCACAAGTATGGTAAAATGTCTTGTCTTGTGGTTACAGGATGATCTCCTCCCTCCTAAGCTACCATCACTCAAAACAACATCTGCTTCACATTCTGATGGAGCTTGTTTAAAGAGAAGACACAAGATGCTTGGAACTGAAGCAGAATCAGAGACAGATATTCACTGTTCTGTTAAACGTGACAAATAGTGAAGTAGAAAAGCCCCATAAATCACTTTGAGCTGAAACTTTGGCTGTATTTCAAGGGAACTTACAGCTTATATTGAAGTTGGCTGAGACAGTAAGTCTGATGGCATCTATTTTATAATGAGATCTCAACACATTCAGTGTTTCTAGAACGTAGCTGATGAGGAGTTATGAGCTGATGAGAATCTGAAATGAATCCATGATTAAATAAACCCACATTTTCAAAGGGCTCTGTTGTTTCTCTGTTCTTATCTGGACACCTTTTATGTTATTGGAACACATCATTAATAATACCGGTACTTAAACACCAACAATAGAGTCAAATTGTACAAAATATAATTAAAATAAATATTGTTTTTGCATGTTAGTTAAATCCTAATTAAGTCAGCAGACAGTGAATCTGAAAGCAAGCTATGTAATGCTGCTCACATTTAAAAGCAAAAAATATGAAAAGAAACATAGTCCAAACAAATACAATATTTGCAAGGAACACATTGTTATGAAAAAAAAGACCTATTTGTGATTGGCTGGTGGTGTGGCTCATTTTTTGTCAAGTTACAGAGTCAAGCATGTGCCAGAAGACATACAGAGTCTGACTACTAATGTTTTCTGGGGCTGTTTGGAGTGACTGTGATGGTCACTCCAAAACATTGACTTTGTTGTCCTTAAGCCATTTGTAGCTAACTTGGACATATCCTCATTGTTCATTTGGAAGACCAATTACTGTCTAAGCTTTTAAATTGTGGCTGATGTCTTGAGAAGTTGTTTTTATATTTCCATTGAATTATCTTTTCTCATGATGCCATTTACTTTGTAAAGGGCAACAGGCTCTCCAGCAGAATATCATCTCAAAACATGTTGCTGCCACCTCCGTATTTAACAGTTGGAACGGTGTCTTGAGGCTTGTAAGCTTCAACTTTTCTCCTCCAAATGTAATAACCGTCAATATGCCTGAATACAACATAACGCAGTTTTAACTTTATTTGAGTTGCTGCCTTAAAATACAGTCACAGTTTGACCTCCATTTAACTCAAATGTTGTGAATTAAACAGGTCACAAAGACATAAGCTTCCCCAACATGCTTAAAGGAATATTTATTATAGTGAATGTAAACTTGTATATTTCTAGAAAGTTATATAACATTCTTTCTCATTGTGGCATTCACTGGACAGAATTGAGTTTCCTAAATGATCTACAACAGGAAGGTTTAGTTTGATTAAATGTCAGGTCAGTGAATATTTTATATTTTCAAGATTTTTACCTTTTCTGGTTCTATAATAATAGTACTTGCCCTTTAAATAATACCAAGAAACTGCTGACTGTACTTGGCAACCTCGAGTCTAAAACACACAACCTTCCACATGCACTTCTTTTAAGTTCACTGCCTACCTTTTTAGAGTTTCCACAGCATTCATATACTGTATCTGAAGACAGTTGGCTAGCACAACTTAAGAAAAAATGTAAAGAATGAGAACAAACTGGGTGACGATAACAGCTGTTGCTGCTTTCTACTGACAATCAATCAGACTTCCAACACCCTGAGCCGAGAACTGAGTAACCTCAGTTGGCATTCATCAGCTGCCCCACATACTGCTGATGGAGAGCTGAGAAAGGCTGTGCCACAAACCAGTAACATCTCTGTGTACTAAAGCAGTCAGCCATCTGTCATCACCCTACACACAGCCAGTAAACACCACACACTCCTCCTTATCCCTTTTGTTCCACCTACAGTTACCCTTTGCAAGCCCTGCCGTGTCTGAGTGGTGATGTAAACTGACAGTGGATGAGGCGTTACATACAGAACTATGCTCGGCGTTAAAGACAGAGTAACAATGTCGACCAAGCATTCAGAGTGAATAGAGCAATTCTGTGAGGACACTATATTCAGAATTTATGTATGAAAAGCAGCAACAAAGGAAGCTTTCACATGCTGTCTTGTTGCTGGTAACAACCTTGACTCAACTACTCTGACAACTGCAGTGATGTCATCCAGTATGACAGAAGACTTTAGCCTCCAAAGCCCTGTCTGTTTACATACAAGATGAAATAACACACAATTTATTTTTTCTCACTGTCCAGGACAACCCAGGTGATGATTTTATACTTCATAAGCTTCTGCCGCCTCAAAACGGCAACCCAACGGTGAAGAACAGAGGCGGTAGCCTCATACTTTACAAAGGACTGGTACACTTCATTCACCAGGAAGCAAAACTCTGAACATAAATGTGTCTTTCAAGTGGATAATGTCCTTCAGCATACGGTTGTATGCTGAAGGACATTATCTTAGTAAGATTACTAATCTGGTTAGATTAGTCACAAAGTGACTTCAGGGCAACAAAATCCAGCAATTGTACCAAAGACTGGCAACATTTCTGAAAACATTGGCATTAGACGTAAAAATAAATCTCTACCATTTAGCAAACAAAAAAATATTGATAATCCTGTCATATCTTTTTATCAGTTATCTTGATAAATTTCTCATTATGATAAAAATTTAGCTTTTTCCTTATAAGTTCCAATTAATGATGTGTTGGGATTGTTAGTTTTACTATTTTCTCCAGTTTGTTCAAAGAGAGGATCAGTAAACATTGATTTGCCTGTGTGCAGTTTAGTGATACAAATAACACCTCTTTAGAAAAGAAGCGCATAACATGTTACTTCGGTGACTTGCGTTTTTCAAGAGCATTATTAGTGTTTGTGGGGCTATGAATGCAGTCACAGCCATGCAATTACCTGAAAAATAAGTAGCTACTGATAGGTTTATTTTGTCCTAACCTGCAAAGAATCAGCCAGAGACAGAGATTAGGTTTCTTTTCATTTCTTTTCTGCAGAATAGGAGAATTGAGAACAGACGCGACGAATCGCTGTCAAACACTGTCTGGAATCAATTCTGCCAGATCTTTCTTTGCATTTCTCTTTATTGTATAGAAAAAGGAGGTTGGGCTTCTTCACACAGTCACACAGAGAATTGACCAACCGTCTTTACATTCTGGAACCTCCTATGGACATGCCCTTACAAGGGCATGTGACTGACCACAACTAATCAGTTACATATGGAACTAATAACACATGAATGTTTAACGTTTTTAGCTTCCAAGCAAACATCCTAAACAAAGTTAATAATATACTACAAAGGAAAGAGAAGTTAAGTAAATATAAAAAGAAGAATAATATGAGAGTAATAATATAAAAAGAATAATATGAAAGAATAATATGAAAACATACTTGTAAAATAAACTCATAAGTAAATGAACAGGAGGATAATTTTTCTAACAGCTACTTCTTAGTCACTTATTGTTATCATAATAACGCCACAAAAGTTTGTCATAACACTTCATGCCAATATCACGCCCCCAACATACATATTCATCACATTTGTAAATGCACCTGATAGACTAAAAAAAACTGTGTTGTTTGTCAAGCACAACATTTTGCTGATCAAAGAAATCAGGGTTTTCACTAATGAGCCAATTGTGTTTCCCAGCTTCCTCAGTCACCCAATGTAATCCAGTTTATGATCATTAAGGACTTTAATTAAAAAAAAAAAACATGGATTGATAGAACATGTTTGGCATCTAAAGCAAACCCAAGTCAAAAAGTTTGTGTATTTAAAAAACTGAAATATAAGGAATCAAGAGATCATAAAAGCAATGAAATGCCCCTATCTGGTTTAGAATCCAATTCAAAAACTAAAGTAGTCAACAATTCAAACAAAATCAGAAATTTAGATGTTATGATTTTTCATAACTTAATTTTTAGTTTTCTCATCCAGACCTATGAAATATTGAAACCAGGTTTCAAACGTACCAAAAATGCATGAGGATCAACTAGAAGGGCACTGACATGTGTTACTTCTCAGATTATTGTTATTTCCTGATGGCGACAGTGGTTGGAGTTTGCCCCGTAGTTGGAATCCCCGCTCAGTTGTGTCCTTGGGCTACAATCCAGTAGCATGGCATTATCATCAGTATGCAAATGTGTGTGTGTGAATTACTGAATGTTGTGTGAAGCATGTTGGGGTCTTCTGGACTTGTTAAAAATGCTGTACAAATACATTTATCAACAAGTCCTATTAAAACACAGAGGAAGCAGGTTGACCTTTTCTGCAAACTTTTTCATATAACAATATCATCAGCAGGAGTGAAAAATAAGATAATTTAACCAGTTAACCCATCACGTGAGACCTTCTTCCAAACCAAAGATCACCACCGGCTGATGATATTCTTCATTATTTTATACATATATGGATTCTTTATGTCTCTTACCTATCAGACAGCTTCTTAGCAAAGCCAAAGTCAGTAAGGCGGATATGTCCCTCACTGTCCAGCAGGATGTTCTCAGGCTTTAGGTCTCTGTAGACTATTTCTTTGGAGTGAAGGTACTCAATGGCACATACAATCTCGGAGGTGTAGAAGAGGCCTGTGGCATTGCTGAATCGCCCGCGACTGCGTAGGTAGCTGAAGAGCTCTCCACCTGGGACGTAGTCCATCAGCATGTAGAGGAAGCGATCGTCATGGTGAGTCCAGAAGCTGTCGGAAAATGTCATGGCTGATTATGCAGTTAGGGGGTAAAGTGCTGTCTGACGAGAGGTGAAATCAGATTAGATCAGAGGCTTACACCCATCTGTGGAGGAGGAAATGGATAACATCTCTCAACTCTCTGCAGTATAAAATGGCCTAACCAAATGTTAACTCAAATCCTAAAATAAAAAAATAACAAAAACTTCTGAGAAAACTGAACTGTCTGATGCAGCCAAGTCATCTTAGCACCAGGTAACACAGATCACCAAATAAATTTGTTCATAAGGACACAACCTGTCATCTGCAGTGAAAATTACCCATGTTCTGACTAGAGATCGTGGGCACATCGTGACGATGTGCCCCATCCATAAGGGCAAATCTATTCAGTCTAATTCTATGCTTTGTACTCTTTAAGGCATCATGCTACCTGAGTGAAGTTGGCCCCCCCACCTTCTTCAAATTAGACAAAATTGGTGTCAATCAACTCGGCTACGTTTGTGCAGCAAAAATTTTCGTTTGTGCTGCTATCATTTTAAAGATATTAAGAAATGTTTTAGAGGTCATCAAAGGTCAACCAGCCCTCTTAATATCTTTAAAATGATAGCTGCACAAATGAAAATCTTTGCTGCACAAACCAGCACAAATGTAGCCGAGTTGATTGACACCCATTTCGTCTGATTTGAAGAAGGTGGGGGGCTGGTTGACCTTTGATGACCTCTAAAAACATTTCTTTATATCTTTAAAATGATAGCGGCACAAACGAAAATTTTTGCTGCACAAACCAGCACAAACGTAGCCGAGTTGATTGACACCAATTTTGTCTAATTTGAAGAAGGTGGGGGGGCCAACTTCACTCAGGTCATCATGCTTTTGTTATTTATTTTACATTATATTTAGAATTCCTAACTGCACTTTTTTAACCATTTGAAAGAAAGTTTGTTACAGTTTATTTTTACATGCTTGACCAAGGTAGACATTTTCAGTCAGTTTCTTTATTATTTATTTGATATTGGATGTTATACTCCTAATTGCAGTGACTGAACAAATTAAAGTTGTGTTGTTTCTACTTTGTTAGCTTGTGAAGCTATCGATGTATTTAATGTATTTAAGTGTGCTGTACTGGTGCAGAGTTAAATAAATGTGTAGTCCTGTACATTTATATCTGACTTTTAAAAAAAAAAATCAGGTCGAATAAAAGTATTGAATTGGTGTCTGGTTCTATCTGTATCTGTATCATAAATGTAAAAAGTGGATTGGTGTATCATGATGTTATGATCGCAGCAGATGTTATATTTGTGCGAAAAAGTTTTAGAATTCTTCATTATGTGTCCCATCGGACTGTAATCCAGTTGCTGCTTCACAGTGATGTCAGTAGCGTATCAGTGACGTTGGACCACTTTTTTCAGTAACGAGTAATCTAACGCGTTGCTATTTCAAATCCAGTAGTCAGACTATTGTTACTTATCGAAATCACTTTGCGTTACTATTTTCTTTTGTAATTTAATTTTATTTCCTCTACGCGTCTTGGGGAGTGATCGCCGTTTCTGTGCGACAGTTATCAACAGCAACAGAAACATAAACAATGGAGGGAGGAGGGAGATATTTTGTTGCTGATAAAACAGAAACTATTTTGAGTTTCGCTCGCCAAGTCCGATTATTATAAGCAGCTTTGGACTTGTGTTTTCTAAAGTCGCTTGCAGATTTAATGAGTCGCAGGTTGCGGTTTTTGGCCTTGTAAATAAACAGAGATAAAACCCAGAATTTGTCTGACATCCAGTTAGTTTTAGTCTTCTCCCTGTCCATTATTTCCCAGATGATCCATCCTGCTGTGTCTTTGTTAATGTCCAGTTAACGTATGACCTGTGAATGATGTCGAGCTTCGCGTTGCTATCCAGAAAACGGCAAACATCGAGACTAATATGAACAGCGCAATAAACGTGAAAACAGCCACGAATTAACGTGTCCGTAAAGTTGTGCAACTAAATGCCATTATAATTATTAATATTGAAATAAGTGTCACAAATCTGTGGGACATCTGAGTTGTAGAGCGGCAGGAGGAGCTCTGTGCGCTGCGCTCTGACAACAAACGCAGGGCCGTTAACGCAGAACCTGGACGGGGGGGGGGGTAAAATCCTATTTATAGTTCTCCAGACAATACTGGAACACACACACAAAAACACACAAATTTCTGAAGTTTTTTTTGTACTGTTGTAACCATTAAATCATCTCCCCTTCAGTTCAACCTTATAGGTGGAGACACATTGTTGATGTTACCATTATAAAATAACTTGCAGTTAAGTATTGGCAAAGATCAAAGCAATTTTCACAGGTGGTGGAGTGTTGTTGTTAGCAGCTGCTGAAAGTAACTAAAGAAGTTACTTTTAATGTAACTTAGTTACTTTTGAAATCAAGTAAGCAGTAATCTAAGTTGCTTTTTCTAGAAGTAATCAGTAATCCAATTAAAGTTACTTTTTCAAAGTAACTATGCCATCACTGTTTGTTCATGAAGCAGTTTGCCTGAGATGTGATGTGCTGGGAGTGGACTCACAGCCTGATGAGAAAAGGGTGGCTGATTTCTGTCAGCACCTCCTTCTCATTGTGGACGTGCTGCTCCTGCTTCAGCCGGATCACGTCAGAAATCTTCATCTGTTTTAGTGCAAAGAAGGCTTTGCTTTTCTTGTCCTTGACAAGGAAGACTCGACCAAAAGTCCCAGTTCCTACAGTAGAGAGGGAGAGAAGATTACTACACTGGAGCTTTACAGAATAGAATAGAAAGAAAAAAGGACTTTATTGCCCCGTAGGGGACTCAGTGATATGAGTGCATAGGAGCAGCTGCCAAAATAGACAATAAATACACACAAAATACATATAAATAGGCCTGTCACGATAACAAATTTTGCTGAGCGATTAATTGTCTAAAAAATTATTGCAATAAATGATAATATTGTTTGAAGACCTTTGTACACTGATTTTATGGAAATGACGTAATAATGCATGTGATTTCCTGCTAAAGATAGATACACTTTATTTTCAAAAGAAGACTTGACACTGGAACTGAAAAACAAAATAAACAAAACAACCAAAAACAAAAATAAAATGGATTCTTAGTCTCCATTAACAAAAAATGTACTTGAATAAAAACTAAACAACATAAAGCCAAAGTGGAAATAAATACTGCATTCAACCAAAAGACTGCAGATTATGAAGTCTGTATATTATGTTGCCCTTCAGTAATAATTAGATTTAAATAGAGAAAATGGGCACATCAACTACCTGATGCAATAGTTCACACTACATGGGGTTTTTTTTGCCCTGATTTTACCCTTATGACAATCTGGGAACGTCGGCTGTTCTAAGATTGTCACTTGCGATTTCATAACCGATCATCCTGTATTGTGTGGTGTGTTACAGTAGATCTGCGTGGCTGCTCCGATCTAAATCAGGGTTTTCCCCACTGGAAGTTAACACAGTTTGTTGAATGTGACAGGTAGCCAATCAGAAAGCACAATTCCCCTTCATGCTTTCTGAGGGGAAATTACGGAGGGGAATCCCTAATAGCTGACACAACCCGAAGTCCAGCGGACATTGGAGATGATATGTGGAAACAACATTAATGCTTATTCAACATTTTGTGCAAAGAATACAGAAATGACAAGGGGAGGCGTTACTACCACAGTTGATAAACCCGGTAACTTTTCAGCTGTTCTTCGTTAATGTGGCATAAATAGGTTATAATGATTTGCATTCAGTCAGGACTGACACTAGCCACATGCATTGCAGGTAGATTGTAGTAAAGCATTGAATAATGCCCTGTTTTAAAATTAGTTCACTGGACTTGTAGCCATTATTTTGTTTCCATTGTTGGACACCACACGACATGATCGAACCGATTGAACTGTTACACCTAGAACTTCTGTCAGCTAATGTGTGGCCTCTCAGGTTTTGAAAATGGGCCGACAACTCTAAGATCGTAGTGTGCGCCTGCCATTACACTAAGGAAATGAGGAAGGGGGGGGGTCAGTGGAGAGCACCAGAGTTGAGCCTTTTTTCATTCAGTGTCATCAACAGGAAGAGAAAAAGGCCGGAAGAGACGATAAAGCCGATAATTAAAATGAGGTAGATAGTTTTAAATTATCGTACGATTAATTGATTTATTGTTTGTCGCGACAGGCCTACATATAAACAACAAACAGCTAAAAGAAAAAAATGAACAACCTAGACTACATACACAGCAGTTTAAAAAAAACAAAACACCAAGTTACACCTTCCATGTCTCAGTGTACTATCTACTTAAAAATTTTATTCTAAATTTTGATGGAAGCGGGAACAAAGGAATATTTAAAATGGTTCCTCTCCAGATCCAGTATTGGATCTGGTAAAACAGTACAGTAAAAAGAAAACTCTGAAAAGTGTGGAAGATAAAAAAATTGTTTAGTTCCTGATACTCTAATACAGTGGTCCCCAACCCCCGGGCCGCAGACTGGTACCGGTCCGCGCAAGAAATAATTAAATATTTCCATGTTTTGTATCGGGTCTGGAGAATCTTTTATTTTGAAAATCCTTTAACCGGATTCTGTCGGTTGTATCTTTGAAGCAACATTGAGCCCACAAACAGCATCGGTTTCGGTCTCCTCCCTACGCTCGCAACCCCCCCCCCCGTCCTCTCGACACAGTACTCAGATCTAGTACAAGGTGAATGTATCTTAAGCATTCACCAGTGATTGTGTTAATGTTTAACACAGAAGGTAGTTGATGTGTGTTGTTCCTCTTTGTGATGTCACTGTGAAGACTAAAGAATCATCCATTCTCTGCTGAAATGATAAGCATCTTCTTTATGAATGCAGACACAATCTGCCTGCAGGGCACCATTTCACTGTAATCTCTGTCTATATTGCTTATAGACTGATATCACCCTGCTCTTAGTGTACATCTCAGTAATATAGCCTTTCATTGTTTCGTACGAAGTGAGGACAATAATAGTATCACAGGTGATGCTGACATCAAGTTTTGAACACCTATCATAGGAGAAAAAGAAGAAATAACACTAAATATGAGGATGTAACTCCGAGCTCAGCGTTCACCGATGCTAAATGTGCTCTGTAGGGTTGCTGTTGTTCTTGTAATAAGAAATAACATTCATGTGTCAGTAGAGACAGGGAAGACAATGGAAGATAGCGTCTTCAGACAGCGGGAGCGAGCAGACTGAGTGGTGTCGGGTCACAGTGAAATGGTGAAGCAGGGAGAGTGGGCAATAATGGCTGCACATTCAGCAGGCACAGAAACAAGTGTCCTCCCAAAGTACGATCACTACAATTTGTGCTGCCTCGCTTAGGCCTCTGCTTCTCATTGTTTTCCTTCCAAAGATGGAGAGAGGCATCTGGTATTTTGATCCTGTGGAGCTGATAACCACCGAGGGAAGCATTAGCGACCAACGACAATGTGTGGCATAACAGCTACACTCAATCCCAAATATGCTGTCTGTCTTCTTCTTCTATACTAACAATCAACCTTTGTCTCAGGTCTACTGTTGCCACAGCAACATCATCAGCAGCCTAAAGCTGCCGTTATCTGAACCCTTAATATGAGAGCTTTTAGGAATGAAAGGACATCTTTCTTCTTTGGATGACATCTGTAGTAGGCATGATGCACAATTTCTATGGACATGTAGCTAGGTGAAAGAAACTCTACGGGTCGAATGATACCAAAGGAACCCAATACTAGATTCACCAAAAGAGGTACACTGGAGATTACCTCTTCTCTCTAATGAAGTGCAGTAAAGTGTACTAGCTCACTCTACATACCCTTGTCATGCATAGCAACAAGCCAGTTCACATCAGAGAGTGTGTTAAATAAGGTCAACAATGTGTTTGATCACAGAAAGGAAAACATGAAGTACCTCCATCCTCTTTGTGAGTTCAGAAATCACACAGCCACTTCCACGTCTAAAGGCCACTTCAGAGAGAAGATGCCTTAAGAGATATGAACCTCCATAGCAGTGGCCTCAAACTGCTTTCCTCAAGGGCCATATTCCTCCAACTTTAGATGACTCCCTTGTCCAACCGCTTTAGTTAAATGAGTGAAACTACCTCAATAACATGCAGTCACACTCCACACAGCTCTTCTAATGAGCTAGTAATATTGGAGCCATGTGTACTGAAGCAAAGAGAAATCTAAAAGTTGCAGGACACTGGCCATTGAGGTCTGGACTTTGAGATCACTTCTCGTTGTTCAGCCCAAACTACCTTTTGGTATGCTAGGCTACCATGGGGACAAAATCTTAAAGTGACAAGTCCATGGAGTGTCTTGTGCCTTGCCTCGCAGCGCTATGTACAACTCTGGATTTTTTTTTTATGTTTTGAGACATTTCAACCATACATTTTAATGGATTTCATTGGGACTTCATGTAATCCCCGACATGCATATTGGCATGAGTTTGGAGAACCACTTTTCATTTCAGTTACAGCTGCTAGTGTCTTTACAGTCTTTGTTCAGTCAGATTGGATGAAGAACATTTGTGAAAATCTATTTTGAAATGTTGCCAAATATTCTCAGTTGGATTTAGGGTTATGGGCCAGCCTTTGACCAGGCCACTCTAACACATGAAAATGCTATGATCATTGTATCTCTGGCTGTATGTTTAGGGCTGTTGTCTTGCTGAAAGGTGAACCTCCACCCGGTCTCCAGTCTTCTACAACCTCCAATTGGATTCCTTCCAGGACTGTCCTGGATTTGGCTCCATCCATCCTCCCATCAACTCAGACTGATCCTGGGACCACCATGATGTGATCATTTTGCATGAAACAGTTGAGTTTCAGCCTCCACTAAGCAGAGTATCGTCTTTCACATGTTTCATGTTTTGTTGTCCACTTTGGTTTTCTTGTGTTTCCTCATAAAGATCAGATTTGTCTCCCACCTAAGTTGTGAATTTCTGTAGCTCCTCCAGGGTACAAGCTGGAATGATACTGATGGTATTCAGGAATACCATCAGTGTGTAAGTGATGTTATAGAAATCCAGTCATCCCAGTCTGAATAAATAAACACTGGCAGAGCAAAAGCAATGTCCTGAATTCCATGAGAATTCACCAACAGTGTTCAAATAAAGAGCTTTATTCAGTTTTAGGCAGCAAATCCTCCTCATCACACAAAATACTTTGGATAATTAATTTTTAGAGGATCATAAGCACAGGGTGGATGTTGCTTGCTGCTGTACACCTTCCTATAATGTACTAGGCTCAGATTTTGTGGCCCAAGTAGTTTGATGCATATATGGAAAGAGTTTTCCAGGCTGAGATCATAAATTACAATGTTAAATGTACCTGCAGAATATTACCATTTGTAGTGACACTAAAGGCTTGGGGGGACGCTGTGTTATTACTCAGTGGTTTCATAACTCCATAGCCTTTTTATGATCTGTCTGCATAAGAGTCACAGTGCATCTTCAGCTATATTCCTTTGAGAATAAAGGTCATTGCATAACCAAAGACACATGAATTTTCAGGTTCTTAATTGATTGTTTATACAAGTCCCTGGAGAAATGTGACAGATTTGGATTTAAAGTTTTATCAAAATTATTTCTGGACTTTTAATGTGACAACAATAAAAAAATAAAAAAATAAAAAACAAACAAACTTGTAATTCATCAGACTATTTTTTCTTATTACACAATCTATATACCTTCCCAACTCTAATATTGCTCAAAAAAAACTTTCTTCAAATTGAAGAAGGTTTTCATAAACTAAGAAAGATTACTATTCCTTTAAACAATTTGGGAAGCCCAGATGATGAGGTTTTTGTTTTTTGTAAGATGGATTCAGATAGAAGCTGAGGTAATAACAGCTTGAGAGTTCAGAATGTTCATATCCAAAGAGATATGTCATGTAGCAACAGAGGCTGGAAGGCTAGTCAGAGAGGAAGAAACCAATACTACAACAGTGACATAAAAAGCCAAATTCCATATTGCAAATACACTCTGGAAATCAATTTATAATATCTTTGTTCCAAAATTGGTAGAACTGTGTATTGTTTTTCTTTGTTGAAGAAATCTGACCTTGTACCTTTCATGAAATCTTATCAAGTGTGATGTTCTATGTTTAAACTGTGCAACAGCAAACATAGAGTGAGTAACAGCTCAAATATTACCAGATAACTTTTCAAGTTAGGATAATGAATTCACATGCCAAGTTCTTCTGGATTCTCTGGAAACCGAAGCTGTAATTACTGAACTGAGTCAAGCAATAAGCACTCACCAAAGGCAAGTCTGAGCATGCTGTCAACCAATGAAAACACAGTATGCTAGGCCTTCAACAGCTACTTTCATTTTAAACATAACAAATTCAGAGACCTAACCGTATTTTCTCACTTTTGAAAAAGACTTATTGATATTCATTTCATGCATTCCTGAGACTTAAAGTTCCCAGGATTACCTGGGTGGCTTGTTCAGTAAATTACGTAAACACCTCAACAGTGGTTAGCAGTGGTGTTTAAAAAACTACAATTATTCCTTAAGTGTGACCTGTAACATGTTTGGAGGCATTCCTTTGATACTACGATCTTTGTGGTCAAAATGGACCGTCTTAATATCAGAAGACGATTGAGTCTGAGTAATTCTAGCATTTGTTTGAATCAGTGTCAGTAATGTCCACCGTGAGTCCTCAACATCTGCAGTCATGTATGATTTAGATGTTTCACTGTTTCAACTAAGTTGAATCAAAATAATCCTGAAAGGCGAATGTCCAGAAATCAGTTTGTTTTGTTAAGATCCAATTATTTCTAATTGCAAAATGACACAACAAAGAGAGAAATAATATGTCAGAAATATCTTTATAATATCTTCAAAATCAGAGGTTTATCTACATTTCCTCAGTATTACAAAGCATTTCCTTTGACTTGGGTCTGCCCTTTAGGATTTCCTTCTGCAGGCTTCTCACAATATTTTTGCTGAAATTCTGGTATTTTCATTTTCACATTTCTTTTCCTGATGTCTTCTGACTTTCTCCATTGTATCAAACAAGAAGGCAGTGTCTTTCAGGTGTGTCCTTAAAATACATCCACAGGTTCAGTAAATTCAGGTTCTGATGTGTCAGAAGTTAATGTTTAATAGCTGCAGCAGCTATTAAACAATAGGTTTCCCTCATTGTTTAAAGAGACAATCATTCTGTATGTAAACTTCTGATGTTGAAGACATAAAAAATAAGTCTGACATATTCCTTCTTCCATTATTGTGGCGTTTAGAAAATAGAAATAATTTTGGAAATTCTAACTGACAACCCGTCAGATAGTGAGAAAGAAAGTCATTTGTGTCTTTTTATTCGGTGTATGTAAACTTCTGCTTTCAACTGAATTTGTTATTTTAACCTTTAAGCCAGAATTTCTAATGTGAAATTTGTATTTTTTGAAGGGCAATTATGGTTTCAAAGACTTATTTATGGTTTCAGTTTGTAGTTTTTATTTCTTGTTTTTGGTTGTGTTTTAAATGTTTTCTAGTTCAATGTGGAATATTCCGTACAAAATTAAAGTTTATCAGTCCTTCAGAGAGAAACTACTACGTCAGACATACTGCAGCTTACGCTGTAGAAAGAAGCAAGTTTTGATATAAACCTTTCCACAACAGAACTCTACCATCTGTCCCTCTGCTCTCACAGAAAGCCTGCTTTGGGTCCACAGCAGCATTTTAGACAACAGATCTGAGGATGTATTACTCAGATTGCTCCCAAACAATCTCGGCTAGCTTCAAGGTTTATCCAGACAAATGTACTAAAAGGAAAACAAGAAAAAAAACAAAGTAGGTCAGATGGAACCAGGCGACACTGATAAAGGAGGAGATATAAGACAAGGACGCTTCTCACGTCTGATGGATAATATATCAAGGATGAAGTGTTATCAACAAATCTACTTAGATATGTTGATAACACAGGATTTACCAGATTTATTTTGATTATTATGTTTCATGTTCAGCAAATACTGAAAACTGTTTCTGCATTTAGAAAGCTGTTTTAACTCAATCTATTTCATAAGAACCAAATTGTGAGAAAATGTGCACCGTAAACATAATATGCAGCCTACATTTTAAATGTAAATGCATTTAAACTTCTTCCTGTTCCAGTCTGTTAATTATGTCTCAAAAGTACCATTTAAAGGTCAGATTAGTCCAATTTACAGACCCGCTCCAACTTCAAAGGTTAAATCCCACTATGTAGGTCTGAAATATAGAACTTCTGACTGAAACAGCCAAAGTTTCATTGTACAAAGGTCACCAGTTTCTGTGGGTTTTTTCAATGTGTATCTTGTACTTACAATTCCTGAGAGGTAAAACATGAACATGAATCCAGATTACAGAAACAACTCCTGATAGTTACATAAACTAAAAATAGTTACATAAACTGTTTAAAAATGCAATTTTTCTGACATTAAATCAGACTAAACTTTTCCGGTTTAAGTCTGCTAAAATATTTGGAAAGACCACCTGAAATGTCCTGGTATGTGAATGTTCCATGTTCATCTGTCCAATTATCTGCAGCTATTAACAGCATGGGAATGTCCACTCACTAAAGATGCAAATCTTTCAATTTGCATCTGTGTAAGCAAATAAAATTATTTGACAATGTTCCTTACTGTGTCAAATTCCATTGGTTTATATTTAAGCAAAAATAGGTTTAAGTTCTGCAACGTAAATTACCAGTATTAGCTGTGCTTAGATGACTGGCCCTTTCTTAAACAAAACAAATATCAAATAATTATTCCAATTCTAATTTTGCAAAAATATAAGCAGACTAAAATATATTATTGAGCATTTTGACGTCAAAATGGCTAAAGGCTGATCAGAAAACAAGAGGCCATTTCTCCAAAAGCAACATAAACAACCATTTACAAATAGACAGTAACATTTTTGAAGATACATCCTGTGATCAACTAAAATCAAACTGTTTGGACATAAATACAATGTTAATATTAAAAGGAAAATGAGAAAAAGAGATGAGAAAGTGTATGAGCAAGGAGGCCTACATGACCCAATTCCACCAGTTCCGTCAAGAGGAATGGGCCAAAATTCTAGAAAACTATTGTGAGAAGCTCATGGGAGGAATCCCAAAATAAAATTTAAAGATTTATTCTAGCAAATACTGAGGAGGTGAATGTAAACTTCTGTATCATTTTGGTAATCCCAACTGACCTAAAACAGTAACACTTTGGTCTAATTTAATTTCATGCATTGGGAGAAAGGTTATGCGTCTTTGGATACGAATAGTGGACAGGTGTAACACTAGCAAAACATTTAGGGAAAGTTTCATGGCAATATCTTTAAAAAAAATCCACATTTTTCAATTTATTTCTACCAGAATTATGAGTCAAAACTTCTCGTTTGAATACATTTTTCCTCCAATTTAGGCATTTCAATGTTGTAACTTTATGATTTCCTAACCTACATATATATCATCGAAATGGAATTTTACTGCCCTTTTAAATAAAATAACCGAGTCTTCTCCTGAGTGGGATATCCGTGCCCTCCCTCCCCTGTTGTGTCTACATGTAAACTTACCCACAGTAGCCATGGTCTCCAGCTCATCCAGGCTGTATATCCGACTGTTCGCTGCTGCTTCTGCGGGACAGCCCGCGCTGCTCTTCCCATCCCTCAGGGAGCTGTCCCCGATGGATGCAGCTTTAGCTCTCAGGGCTGCCATTTGTTAAGACTAGCTCGTCTATTTGTATTAAGGAATGATGGTGAACGGGACGCATCCAGCGTGGATATAACGCATCTCTAGAAGGAAAGAGGTCTCACTCCGTGCTGATATCTTCGGCTCTATTAGGATAGCTTTGTCCCTATGGAAGCAGCAAGTCAAAATAGTGCAGCTCAGGCAGACAAACAGAGCATGATAATGAAGTGAGACAAAGAAGCCGGCTGGCCGGACACAGGTGTAGCGGCATGAAGCTAACAGCTAACACATCAGGAAGACTTGAAGGCCCGCAGCTCAGCAGGAGGCTGTCAAAGCGGTAGGATAAAGCTTTTAACCGGTATGAAATCACAAGCTTCACTCATTTAACTTCCCTCATTTCCTCCATTATTTTCCCGACTACAACAGACCTCACCCTACGCCTCTCCCTTGTGTCCACGTCAACTTTGGTGAACAGCCGCTGCTTAACTTCCGGTCAATACTTCCAAAATAATATTAACATTTGCATTTTGAAGTTATAAATCGCAGTAAACAACTTATTTACGGTACTTTCTTGTAAAATCATTAGTTTTTACGAAAATTTAAACTCAAATCATTACAACTGAAAGCCTTGGATCAATTCCCTAAAAACAAAATACAGAAACGGCCGACATTAAACTGGTAAACGTCCTGTGTTTTCTGTCATTGTTTAAATAGCTTTACACAGAGCACAAAAAACTCCAAATGTTGACAAAAAAGTAGCCAATAACGAGCAAGATGTCTCTGACTACTGGCCAATCAGATGTTAGGAGGGGCTTAGCAACAACAAATAAGTTTAGTGTCATGCTCAAAATATCAGATTTCTGTATTTATTTCTGTGTATTCCAATACTTCCGGTTAAGACAACCTTTATTGGTTCAACTACACAATTGTACCAGACCTGTGTGTTTAGCGAGGACCTCTCCGCCTTTGTAGATCATACAAAATGAGAAACTATAAAACAGACATAGACAGATGACAGACCTTATTGCAGTGGTGCCCAAAGTCGGTCTCTCCCTGGTTTAACACACCTGGATCCAATGATGGTTTATTAGAAGTCCTAAGAGGAACATTGACATGCTGAAAGGTTGTTACTACCACGAGGGAGAGAACTAAAACGTGCAGGATGCCGGCTCTCGAGGACCGACTTTGGGCACCCCTGCTTTATTGTCATTCAGTTGTACATTTAAAATGTACATATTAAGCGAAATTTCATTGCAAACCCCCAATAATAATAAAATAAATAATAAAACAAACTCTATCTATCTATCTATCTATCTATCTATCTATCTATCTATCTATCTATCTATCTATCTATCTATCTATCTATCTATCTATCTATCTATCTATCTATCTATCTCAGTACAATGAGAAAAATAAATAAACACAGCCATCTTCACACTAGATTTTCCTGATGTGACGTTCCCAAGCTATAGAGGATCTAGCATTCGATATCAGGAGAATTTACAAAAGGGGCAATCTTTTCAGCAACCAACTGAGTTAGCTAAAAAAATATCAAGATTTTATCAGCAATATATGGTGTGCTAAATTTTCGTTTGTGTGACACATTTTTCTAAGTATTTCTAAGTACAGAAATGTGAATTATTTGAGAACGCTAATTATAAATTTACTTTAACCTTTTATAAGTGTTTTTTTTTCATTCTTCCTTTCTTTTACTTGGTACCATTGGAGGGTGATGTGACTCTAATGGGGACAGCTACGTCAGCTCAGCCTTTGTCATGATTATCTTTCTAAATGACTGCTTCTGCAGGTGCATTTTTAAGTTGAAACAAACATCACTTTAACACCAAAAACACAAAATCTTCCCAAATATTTTTGGCTTAGTTTCTAGTGCAAATGCATTAGTACACTTGAAACTAACTTACTTTTCAGGAAGTTGTAGGAGCTTGTTTTAATTCAGTAGTTCATTAATATTGGTGAAAAAGTACTAGTTCCACTGGCAGATTATTTTTCTAATAACATTGGAAAAATGTCTTGTAAGTGAAATAATTTACCAGTGGAACTAGAACTTTTTCATAAATATTAATGAATTACTGACCTTAAACAAGCTCCTGTATCTTGCTGAAAAGTAATTTAAGTTATTGTCTTATTTCAAATATACAAATATATTTGCACAAGAAACAAGACCAAAATAGTTGGGAAGATTCATCTTTTTGTAGTTTTCAAACTTGACGGGGGGTGCTGTGAGATATTCTGGCAGACCATCTTTAGCACTTTTAACTTTTATTTGTTCTCTTTGTATTCAGGCTGTCTGGGAACCTCAATGGTTTGTTGTATGCAGCACAAGATCAATTTGATTGTATCTGGATAGATTTATAGTCATATAGATCATGTTACATGTCCTTACAGCAAGAAGGTCTTTGGTTCAAACCCATAATGTTCCTTCAGCATAGAACTGACATTGACACAGTATGCTTTGATACTCTTTGAATATTTCAGGTTCCTCCCACTGGCCTAAAAGCATGCATATCAATTAATATAATTTTACTTTATTTATACAGCTCCAATCCACAATAAAAATAATGTTTAAAGTCTGTTTACAAACAAAGAAAGGCATTTCAGTTAAAATTTACAGACAGGTTAAAAGTCAAGTTAAGATGTTGCTGGTTTATCTTTGAAGTGTACATGGTGGTCTCTGGAGTGAACATTCTGGGGAAATTTTCCCCAAGCTCAGACTCTGTAACTGCCGGAAAAATTGCAAAACAATGTTGAAGTCAGTCATAGACTAAAAAATAGAAAATTAAATGTTCTTGCCTACATTTCATTTTCTAGGAAACCTGCTGCAAACTTGAATTTATATTAAAAAAATCAGATTTGTGTAACTTCCACTAACTGTGCTATAGGCTCACAATGAGAAAGTTGATACCAGAACAGAGGACAGCTCCTCCATAAGGTTTCAAATACTCAGTCCAAAATTAACTGTCCTCAAGGTTCAGTTTACTTCCAACAAGGAAGAGAAGTTCCAAAGTTCAGACTGAGGATTATGGAGGTGAATCTTTGGTATTAGTGTAAAAGAATCTTAATAGGTAAAAGTCATATTTACACATTAATGAATGGCTGGTATAAAGAGGGAGTATATATTTTTTTCAATGCAAAATGCTATAAAACAGTTATGTATCTTTTACAGGTCTTGGTTTTTTGTCGCAGTTGAATATTTCAGATCATCAAATAAATGTTAATATAAGCCAAAGAAACTCCCAGTTATCACATGAAAATAAGTTTTCTTTATTATGAGAAAAAAATCTTGATGTCCAAACCTGATTCTGTGAGAAAATAATTAACCTCTAATCCAGGTTGAGACACCATTGCAGCAACGACTGCCATCAGTCGTTTTCTACAACTAGCAATTTTGACTTTTTGATTTCATTTCATTTCATTTTCAAGAACAGAAAAAAGACCTGAGTGATGATGATGAGCACTTTTCTTATCAAACTATATAGGGCAAGAAAATTGTCTGCTTTCTGCCACAGAAGAAACTTTTGAGCATAGTCCACAAACTTTCAGTGGGGTTAAGGTTGCACAGTCAGACAATCCTAATGATACCTTACTATATTTCAAAACCAAATATGTTTTTTGTTTACGATCACTGTTTTGTTGGAACTACCATCTATCAAAACTGCCATCCTCACAAGAAAGAAAACTGCATGAAACAAACAGGAATCACTGAGGCTCAGGATCACCAATTCCTAGAAGCTGGAGGAAGAGCTGGATCACTGGCTGCACAAAGAATCCAGTTTAATGACAACCTGGACTGAAAGGTTTCAGACCCATAAAGAAACCCCGGCTTTAACACTTGAACTTCAGCTGCCATTAAAGTGTCTAAAGGAAAAAGAAAAAAAACATGTTTTATAAGTCAACAAAAGTGCTTCTTTCATTCTGACCACATCCTCGCCCCACTTAGCTTAGCTCTTGGCCGTGTCCCTCAGCGTCTCTTGGCTCCACCCACTTTGCTGGACTTTTTGAAAATTTGTCAGGGATAGGATTATTCTTTCACAGGACGATTATGTGACCATTAACTTGGCTAACCTCATTGTTATCCCCTGTTTCCATCAGTCTCCATTGTTCTTTGTTACACTCTGTTTTTTTCTGATTATCCTTGACTTTACCCTAAGAGTTTTTTTTTTTTTTTAGATTTTTCTTCTTTATTATTAAAGTAATTTGCACCAGTTTCCTGCACTTGGATCTTATATCAAACCCTTACTGACAGTGGTAAAACCATCAGCTATGTTTCCACTGATATAATTGCACAAATTTTAATTACAAAAATAAATTTGGCTTTCTTTTGCAAAGGCAATTTTGTAAAAGAAAACATGTTTTTCTAAACAAAGTTTTTGCAGTGAGATGAGGTGACTGTATCAAAATTAGAGTACTTTGCGAAACTTCAATGTAAATACTTTTTTCACATCACACAAGTCATGTGAACAATAACCAGATATTATTACTGATGGAAAAGATGAAGAAGACGACAGGAAGCGGTAGGAGGATGATGGGGTTGAATTCTTTTTAATGACTAACTATGTGATTTTGATTGTAGTTCTTATTTAATTGAAACACCAAAATTGCAAAATTGTGTTTTTTTTTTAATTAGTGAAAATCAAAATGTCTCGCAAAAATTTGCAATGGAAATGCAGCTATTGTGATTTCTTTACGGATGTAGACAGAACAATGGAGGGATACCTTCAAACTTTCAACTTCACCTCCTTGTAGACAGATCGTTTCTTAGAAAACAAGCCAATGATTTTTTGTTTAATAGTGTTGGACTGGTTAAATTAACCCCACTGGTTACTCATTAATTTTCTCTTCCACTTATCTCAGCAAACAGACCTTTTCTTATTACACGTTATTGTTTACAAATGTAAATTTTGTTGGAGGGTAAAAAGACAATTGTTTTACTTGCCATCCATTGCCATTCTGCTGCGGTTAAACAATTCCCTTAACAAAATGAAACTTGATTATAAAGATGTTTACACCAAATGTTAACACCAAAAAACGTGAAACATTCAGTTTGTTACAGTGTTATGTTTTCAGGTTTGATGTTAATTTTGTGATCTGCGGTGGTTAATTAGCTAATTTAACACCTGCTGTATTGATGATCTGTCAGAGTGTTAGTGTGAGTCGCGTTTTGTTTTTTTTACTTAAACTAAACACCAAATCTACATGTTAAATTTGGCAAAGTCAAGCTAGCATATTTGACCTACTTCCCTTTTCCTTGCAGTTTTTTTTTAATTAAAACTTTTTCTGATCTTGTTATTTAGTTGTCGTAGTGTTGAAAATTAGTAGCAAGGCACAGAGTCCATTTTTCTTTTATAGATCACATGTAAATTTAAGATTTAGCATGTTATGATGACAACTTGACAGCTAAAACCAAAGGTAGTCATCGGTGAGCAGTTTCTGCCCTCCAGCAGGGAGATGAGGACGTCACTTTGCAATGTGTCTATAGTCACATGTGTCTATAGACAGGCTTTTTCACTTTTTCAGTAAATCCCTCACAACAGTGCAGATTTAATGGCATGGTGGCAAACAAGCCTGTAGAGGTTAATTCTAACCCAGTTTAAATAAATGGCAGCCGATAAAACATGAAATAGATCAAATCAGTGATTCTTACACATTGGAAAGTTGTGAGGTTTGGAGCAATGTCAAGTTAAGAAAGAATGGCATCCAGGATGGAAATGCTGCTTGGACAGCCCACTCATGGTATTTACCACAGCTGTTTAGTGTGGGTGTTTGCCAAATGCCCCAGCTGTGCCTGTGTGCTCTGCTGTGTAGGATTTAATCATTTAACTGGTACCACAATTAAAATCTCAGCGAGTTCTGGACCAGGACGTAAACCTGCAACATCGGTCATGTAGAGCGTGAGTGATTATATGAGGGGGGGATTTCAGTGTGTGCCATCACTATAATATGTTTCATAAATGCTTCTCCCATCTGCTAAAGTCAGTTATGGTGTAATATGGTCACCCAACTGTGTAATTTGCCTTTGCAGACTGTGCTGCCTTCACTCCGGTGCTGCAATGGTCACAATCTTATTGGGATTTTAATGGACGGATAGTATTGATAGGGATGTGACATTATGTCTACTTCTACTGAATCTTACTTAGGGCATGAAGGGTAAATGTGAACCCAAATCATTTTTATTGCTTTTCCCATTACCTTACCATTACCAAAACCAAGCCACTGCATGGCTTGGTTTTGTGAAAGGTGAGTGGGTTTGCACTGAACACCTCATAATCAATGTAATGTTACATTTTACACACAGCTCTGAATGAAGAAGAAAGCCCCGGGGTTTTTACTCACAGCAGTTCTTAATGCTGCAAAAATGTTTGGGGAACTTTATTTCTTTACTGTTTAAAGACATGGAAGTGAAAAAGTAATTCCCCCTTAAACACAAATATTTGTTCCTTCCAGATCAGAAAATGTTTTCCCTAAAGTTTAGGAGTTCATCAAGATGTATTTACACCTGACACATGTGGTCCACTTTAAATGGACCAGAATTTGTTACTCCATTGGTCCAGACCTTTTGTGTAGGTGTGTTTTACGAATCCTGGTGCGGACCAACAGCTAGACCCAGACCCACTTTTTGAACTGGTCTCGGTCCGCTTCCAAACAAACTCTGGTGCAGTTTGATCCTGGTCTGAAAATAGACCAGCTTCAACGACATTCAACTTTTTGAACTTCACCAGTCGCTCAGCAACGGCAAGCAAAAGTGTGGCAATTGTTTGTTTTTTCCTTTTCTAAACAGCTCTGTCTAACTCAGGTGGGATGGAAAGCTTCTATAAAAATCATAAAGATTCTCAGTTGGATTTAAATCTGTACTTTGTCTAGGCCATTCAAATCAATAAATATGCTTTGATCTACACCTTCTGTTGCAGTTGTGGAAGGATGCTTACAGTTGTTGTCCAGCCTGTTCCCCTGACTGATCCAAATTTCTTCTCTCCTGCCTTCTCCCAGTTTGCTTTCCATCTCATATATTCTTCTCTCCAATAATCGTTAACTGTCTGTGTGCTACTTTTGCTCCAGTTTCATTACTCCTGTCATGAACTGTGGTGGCATTTTGTCTCATTTTCTTTTCCTTTCCTGTAGTTCCTAAATGGGAGATTTGGGACTGCTGTGGCTCCAGCCACGAGTGTTTTACAGAGTGTTGCAAAATAAACAAATAACCGAAACAAACTAAGAACAAAAAAGACTACAGTCAGTATTTGAGTTAAACCAGACCAGTCAGGACAGGTGGACAGACAAAAACAGCAAGACAAGCAAATTATGAATGAGTCCAGTGAGATGCATTACTTATGGACAGTGCAGGCTGGTTGGTATAAAAATTTAAATTCACAATTACACTTTTTTTCTTCACTGTCTGAAGTTAAGTCAGACCAAACTTCTCTTGTTCTAGGTCAGAGTTACCAAAACTATGTATGTTTGCTAAATGTCACAATACTGAGAGAAACAACTCACGAGATTTAATTATTAATATCTTCAAATCAGTAGTTTACATTCATAAACAATAAGAGGAAGACCAGATGATGATGTCATGGCTTTGGAAAGTTATGACAGGTCATGGTGGAAGTCTCGCTGTGATCTTTAAAGTCAAATCCATTTGTCGTCTGATGCACTTTTACTACTTTTTAATGCCTGATCATGAAATTTGGTTTAAAATGTACTTTACTGTATTCTCTTTTGAATCACTTCTCCTGTCTTATGCATTTCAGGTATATAAATAATATCTGGAGACAATCTCCTAATTGTATATTGTTAAATCAGAGTTGTGTGAAAATGGTCTCCATGACAAAAATCACTGCTTATTCCAAAGAACACCATGGCCCGTCTACAGTTCCATTAACAATATAGATGAGGAAATTGGAAATACAAAAATAAATCTGCTTAACGAAAAAATACTAATTCAATAAAACATTTTGTTAAAACTTTTTTGCATGAGGAAGAGGTGGTTTTTCAGCTGTAGAAATTGGTGTATTTCACAAAACTGCAATGGAAACACTGTTTTTGCATCACAAGTCATGTGATCAACAACCAGCTGGTCCTACTGGGGGAAAAGACAAATACAGCCTGCAGGACGTAGAGGGAGGATGACGGCATGGCATAATTTTTAATGACATTGCATGAAAAAGCTTATTCACGTGTGATTTTAATTGCGTTTCTTATATAATGGAAACACCACAATTACGAAATTTAGTTTTTTCTACATTAGCATTGTGTCGACAAACTTTTGTGCATGTTTGCAATGGAAACACAGCTACTAACATTGTGATGATCGCCAAGACTTGGAAAATCCTTCCGTGGACAGACACAGGTCTCCTTGTTTGGAAAGTGTGTGTCCTGTGACATCTGGTGTAAAATTAATATCATCAAAAAATAGTTATACCATTGATGTTTGAAAACATGGACAGCTTTTTATAATTAAGGCAACCATGAATTCTACTGTAGAAGAAAGTCTTACCACTTTTTTTGATAAACCTTTTTTGTTTTTACCTGGGTCTTGCTTTGTCAGTAGGTTAAATCTATGCATCACCAAACAGGAAGGACTCAACATACAATAATGGTGTTAAATTTAGGGTTCGATGAAAAACATAAAAATAAAAGCCGTCAGTTCACTGGAGACTGAATACAAAAGCTTGAGTATGAGTAGAGTTGAAATCCATTCACATAAGTCTTGGTAATGAGTGGAAGATCCCATCCACTATTACCTTACTCTGCTGTCTACAGTCGTACCTCTGACAATTTCCATGGTTCTTTCCTCTCACCTCTGCAACACCTTCACATGCCAGCCGTCTGTCACTGAAAGACACTGGGAGGGAGCTGAGACAACCGCGTAATGACAACTTACATAATGACTTCCTCACTAAACATAGCAACCCCCCCGGGGTATGGCTGAACTCTGCCTGCTGCGCCTTACACCTCCTCAGCAAACAGGAGTCTTGTCTTCCTTTCATGTCCGACTGCAGGGGGAAGGGGACACCTCTCTTTCACAGCCATGTGAGGGCGCTGTGGAACTTTACTGTGACATGCTCTTTCTGATTCCTCTCTGCAGTGCAGGTTTAAATTAAACATTAAACAATGAGGCAAATGAGAGGAGAGGGTGTCTATCCATGAAACATCCACTTCCTTTGGTTGCAATAACTGACAGAGTATAGTGGGCGTATGAGTCATTGCTGAAGAGGGACGATGTCCTTCGTCAATGGATGAATGTTTGGGTGTCAGGAGAGCGTTTCCTAACAGTCTCTGTTGCATTGTAAGTGTTCAAGGTCTCTGAGGACTGATTGAAAAAGATGCTGTTATCAGCTCTGTTTTCTCAAACTGCAGTAGATATTAACATATACTCTAAAAGAAAAGAAGTCATAAAGCTTTCCAACCCCACCTTCCTCCGCTATAGGTCATTTGGCCTTCTAAACGCTATATCCTGCGTCAAATTCTTTGGCTTTCCTGGAAACTGGTATACTGGGCTCAGATTTGTTGGCCACCTTCCCAGAGGCAAGACTAGCATTAGGCTACTCCATGTTCCTTTTGTTGTTTTCCAATCGCCATTAATAATTTTTTTGATTACTTTTTGAAGTTTATTTTTTAGAAATGGAACATTACATATCAATTAACATTTGCATGCAAATACAGATGACAATTATAGCAAAGTTGCTAATTTCCATCTCTAGTCACATTAGCTGGTTGATGTATATAATATTTATTAGTAGTAAGAATTTGTAGTCTGTAATGTTTCAGTAATTTCCACTTTAAGTTGAAAATTGAAAAATTTAATAGTATAAGCATAACGGTACTAAAAGTTGGGATGTATAGAGTTAAGCTACGCTAAGCTAAACCGGCTAGTTGTGTCACTAGAAATGTTTGTGTGTCTGAAGCCACTGTGACAAACAAATCAACTGCATAGTTTTTGCATGCTAAACACATCCAACTGTTTGTTAAGTTGTTTTGTTGTTCAGGTTTGGCTCACTTTTTATTGTAATCTAAGACTGCAGTGCATTTAGATGAAGTTTTAATTTAACGTACCACCCTTCTACAGTTTGTGTCCTGCCTGAACACCACCCATGCACCTTACTCACAAACACCTTTCCAGTTCTACCAACACATGCTCTCTGGGACTTTGATTTGGGAATTGTGATGCTAATGTTTAGTCAAGACCACCAAAGGTGACAGATGGAGCCTGAGTCAAGAAAGTAAAATCTTTCTTGGTTGAGACTGAGTACAGTCTGGATTTTATAGCAAGCTGCAGTTAAACAAGAGATGACTCAGCAGCTGTGGTCTGGACTGGCCTCAAATATGAATCCTAAATCCCGCACATCAGAGACCAAGAGAAGAAGTAATAAAATGTAGTGGATAAAGCTAAAAGAGCTGGACTTTAAAATTGCAGTCTTGAAAGAAAGACCAATCCTGAGACCTTCAACATTCCAGATGTTGAGTGTTTTTTCCTTAAGCCACTTTGCAAACAAACTGGTGGGATACAGAGAGACATTGTTCATCCGAAAGACATATTTGTATCCAAACTATGAATTTCTGCTCTGTAAAAATTGATCTTTCATATTTACAGTAAAATACTGCCAGCTGGGTTGCCAGTAATTCACCATATACAGTATCTACAGCATCCCTACTGTAGCCTTTATTTTTATTTTATTATTGTCATAATGCAATACAAAAAAGTAGGTATTGCACAGTCAACAACGTTTTCCATATGGTTTAAAGTGATGTTCACACTTTAAACCAACTGGGCCAATTAGCCATAGACAACTTCTATGCAGCAGCTTAGTCTAAAAATAAAATAAGATCAATATGTGAACAATTATTTAATAGAGGAAGAACTACTAGAAAGTTTGTCGATGCAATTAAATCATTAAGCTGTCATAAAATAGGAAACAAGAAATCTCCATGTAGTTCCTTCAAAAATGCTGTAGATATTTGTTGATTTTAATTTGAATCTTAAGATGCATGTGATCACTTCTAACTCAATGAACTTAAAACAGACAAAGCATTTTCAAAGGATTCAAAGTGTTCCAGGTGTTTCCGCAATAGGTTAAATATTTAGTTAACCCAAATATTTTGATTTTGTAGTACTGACTTGTAACATACAGAAATAGTTTAGTTATACCTAACTAATCTGTAACAGGAAAAGTTCAGTCTGATTTAGTGTCACACAGAAAAAGAAATGCTTCCATCTTTTTTCAAAGTTCAATCATTGCCATGTTTAGCTAATGAATGACTGACCTTCACATCAGTTGCCCTTAATTGTACTTTTATGAAGCTTTTGATGTTCTCTGTGTGAACTGGAGGCTTCAGATCCAGTAGTAAAAGTGCTTCTCTGTCTGTGCTTCGGTTTGAGGGACAGGTGTGATGTAATCGAGTGGCTGAAATGTCAGAATTGGGTGCAGGCAGACGGGCGGGCACAGTGAGGGGATTAATGCAGTGGCTCTGAGGCATACAGCCAGTTCATGACCTTGTCGACTAACTGCCAGTCAACTCAGACCTCCGAGGGTTTCTGCTTCCTTAGCTGAGGCTGACGCCGTGTCTGTCACACCAAAAACCCCTCTCCAGACCCCACCTCAGCCCAGGAAGGATAGACTCCTTTCTTTTTTCTCAGAACTTCAAGGAGACTGAGAGCAGAGAGAGAGATTAGAGATGTAACTGAATCAGCCTTGACTGAAATTTCCCTCCAAGCTAAGAAATCTTTCGGGGACAACTGAAGGTTTCAGGCACATGTACAGAAAAAGGGGATGTTCTCCTAAGTTAGCAGAGTTTTTGTGTTTAGGAGACAGAATGAATGAAACAACATTAGACAATGCCTAAACACTCAACACTCAACACTGGAGCCCAATTAAGATCTGTAAGGCCTGGAGCACATAACACATAAGGAGCCTAATGCTTTTTAATGGCAAAAAATATGAGGAAAACTGTTCTGCTTTAATTTTGATAACCTTGTTTTAATTACATAATTACACGGCCATGTTCTAACCCCAATCTCTCACTGCATTAAAAGGCAGCAGCCACTGTCGGGGCCATTTGTTCAGCATAACGACGGCTTTGAACTCGTGGGAAATATTATGCAAAAATCCTGCCTTTGATGCAGAGCAAAGTGCACATTTTAAACAATTATCATAGTTATTCTGGTGCTAATCGCCTAGAGGAACTATAAATTGGCAAAGAGAGATCAAAAATAGTCTGGTTAGAAAAGCGTGTGCAGTGTGCTCAGTACCTGCTGCAGTCAGTGGATGTGGAACCCTGATATTTCTATAGTGGTGCATCATCATACATAGATGTGTGTTCTGTCAGGAAAGTGTTCAGGTTGGTAGCACTGAAATCACTCACTAGAATATTCTGGATATAAATGATGATAAAGCAGGTGGTTTCGTTGCATGGTTAAATGGTGTGCCTTACACATGAACAACATTAAACATTCGTTGATGTCTTCCAAAACTATCTCTAACCCTCTGATGTTTCCAAGTGTTATGTGATCTAAACCCTTTATTAGGTTTAGATCACCTAATAAAGGGTGTCTTTCTGTTGTCTTTCTGTCGAGATTATTTTCCTTAGATTACAGTCACCAAACTTAAATAACAAAACAAAACACATGGATCTGTTCAATGCACAAAAACCTACGCAGTAGATTCATTTGCTGCAGTGGTCAGACACGGATCAGTTTTTAGTCACACGATTAGCCTACCTAGCTTAGTGTAGCTTAACTGAATACAACTCTATTTTAATACTGTTATGCTAACTCTATTCAACTTATTTAACAATTTAAAGTGAAAATTACCGAACCATCATGCACTACAAATCAACAACTGTTATTTCTTTATAAAGACTTTTTATGCAGCAGTCTGAGGCTGGTTTTCATCGTCTTCTTCTTCATATTATTAAGCATCAAGCACATCAACCGGCCAATGGGACTAGAGATAGACTTTAGCGTCTTTTGTACACAATGTCCCACTTTTAAAAAATCAGCAATCAGGAAAATACGGTTGTGCCTTTAATTATTCAACCCCAACCTGAAAATTATTTGCAATAGAAAGATAATACAAGAACAGTTCAGCTACAACCAATCAAAGGTCTGACTGGTCAAACATGCTTAAAGCAGAACAGCTCAAATGCCACAACTCATGACTTACATACAAAGATGGCTCTGGTTATATGTAGACCATACACAATGAAAATGAGCTCCAACTTAAAAACAAACAAACAAAAAAGTTAATTTGTTACATTTAATAGAATTAAGTTTGTCAAACTTTATTTATTTACATGACATAATTTTTTAATATGACAACATAATACATTTACTTGAGTAAACTTAATTTAATTACTTGTAACAAATTAAGTCATTTTTTAAAAGTTGGATCAGCTGTTTTCTCTGTTCAGTGCATCAACAGGTATCAGTGGGTCGTGTCCAGCAGCTCAGCTGCATGAAGGTTAGGGATGATTTCTTTACTGTAGTCTGCCAGGGGTTTTAAATGCATGGTAAATTTAGTCTGTGCAAACTTGAACAAAGACTTCTTTAATATTTTCTCTCTTTATTTTTAACAAAAACAGTTTTACTGACAGAAAAAAACCCACATAATTTCTGCACCATTTTTGGGGGAATTACTCTTTCACTGTATCAGTCCATGAAAAGCGCAGCAGTGTGTCGGCCCACCTCTGAGATGATCTTTTCTTTTCATAAGTCAGAATCAATTTTTTCAGGACTGTAGCAGCTTCGAACTCACAGCATAGATTCTGCAGGAATCTCTCCGCTGATGCAAAGTGAAGAATTCTGATTAAACAACTTTTCAAGTTCTTCTATTGTTAGTCACCCAGTTTGGTTGCACATTGGCGGCTGCCTTATTTCTCATTTCTGAGATATTCTGTCAAACATAATTCTGAAAAGATTTTCATTTAGTCACAGCAGCTGGGATATTTTATTCTGACTTTACCCCACAGAAATGCTCTATGTAGAATTAATGGTCACTTCCTTTTTCAAACTCTTTCTAATGCTGAGTTTTATAAATTATATTGCTTTCATTTGTGAAGGTTTACTGGTTAAATCAGATTCATATTGGCAAACTTTGTTATAGCTCTGTATAAAGGTGCAATAAATGGTAGAAATATCAGTCATAAATATTTCTTCAGACTTTTTTGTAAATAATATAAACATTAGAACTACTCAATTCTACCAGGTTTATCAAGATTTAAGATCTCTAAACAGTTACTTTTTAACTTACTCTGCAAACTGAATATGAATCCAAAGTAAATTATTGACTATGAAATAAATAGTAACAGTGTGAGTTTCTTGCGGTGATCAGTGTGTTGGATGGGTCAAAGTTCAGCATGTGATTGCATCAGTGTTCTTGTTTTGTTAGCAAGTCTTAGAAAGGCTGGAACATGTTGTAGGAATCATAGAAACTGGACTTATTAAAGTCGTCTTTTTTCAACAGGCTCCAGTTTGTTCATGTAAATGATGAATCTTCTTATTATTAGTAAAATCATTATACAGAATGGGACAAATTCCAACAGTTATGCTGATGATACTCTGTTGTATCTATCCATAAAACCTGAAGAATCCAATCTGTTAGGTAGATTACAGGCATGGGTCAAATTTCTGCTTTTAAATTCTGAGACAGAACAGTATGTAGTCTTTAATAATGGAAAATAGTGCTATTTTTGACCAGAATATGTTAACCAAATACCATACTACATAGGTTTTGAGGATTTTATTAAATCATTAACTGCCAAAATTTGAAATGTGTCCAATAGTGATATGTTCATGCATTTGTTCAAATTGAAGAATACTTCATTGATTCCCCCCAAAATTAAAGGTTGTTGTAGTTCATATTAATTCAAATCCATTACTTCAAGGTTGTACTACTGAAGTTCTTTACTATTAGGAAGTCAAGATAATATAAACATCAATTTCATTCTAATTCATCTACGTCAACATTTATTGCATAAAATAAAATAAAATAAAAACTTTAACAGTATGAAAAAATCCATTACTGCCACAAAAGTAAACTATAGTAGAAAAATATTGAAACATTTGTTAAAAAAAAAGAGTTCCTGCTAAAACTTGAAGCACCAGCTGCCTGATAGCTGAGATCACCACAGAAATGAAAAAACAATGATGGAGGGCCCCTCATTGTTATAAGTGTAATATGTAGTCGATGTGTTTATTAAGGTGGAAGTGAATGTTTTGGCATTGTGAAAGCTATTTGCAAAGATTAAATATTGTTTTTGTGGAATATCAATATATTTTTAGTATGTACCAGAACACAGGCTGCCCAATTCAGAATAACATACCAGCACCAACAAACACTGACAATGTGCAAAGATTCTGCATTGTGAACTGATGGGTTTTCTCCCTGTAGCTGTGATTAACAGTACAGTGGCGGAGTCACTCTGCGTGTCTAAGAGGCAGGACTTTTCACACCAACGGAGATAATTCGGTTATTGATTGCAACCATTACCAAGCCTCGAATGGGCTGTAGCTGAAAGCAAGATGGGATAAACAGGCTTCAGAAAGCCCCTGACGAGCTGCTGCCTTTGTTTTCCCAGGCTCTGGCTGCCCAGATGGAGCCCCAGCATGTAGCCAACACCTGGCTGCTGATGGATTAACACCTCCAAATAGTGTTTGCTTTAAACAACCATTCTACTTCTTTTGAACAAAAAAGGGTTTTATGCAAACTGTTTGATATCCTGCTGCACTTGTGTATCTTTGAAATTACAACTCTGGAAAGAAGAAAACATGGTTGTTCAACATTTTCTTGCTTTAGGTGTGGATAGTTTTGCTTATCCTGTTACAGAAGATAAGACACACATGGGATTTACACGCCCTCATCAGGCGATGGATTAATTTCAGATTAATACAGCCCTCTGATGATGACTACCATTGGTTTTAGCTGTCAAGTCATCATATTCGCCGAAAAATGAGTATGAGCTTCGTAAAGAGGCAAATGCCGATTTCAACATTTTTATTACAACTGAAGGTACTGAGCTATAAAAGATCATTCTGTCCCTGGAAAATACATAATACCCCTTCTTCAAGAATATGATTAGGTGGGTCCACTGTAAAAATATTAAATGCTGTGTTACAACAATCAAGTCGTCTTATGTTTGACATAAAAGTTACAAAAAAAATGTGTGGAAGTGTGGACCTATCCTGCAAACAAATACACTTGCAAATGAGACATCCATAAGGACTCATAGCAGACTGAACATTGATTGAATAAAATGTTAATCTATTTAGGATTTTATACTTGACTTTTAATGTAACTCTGAGACAGCAGGATGAAAGTGCTTCGCATTAGTATTCATCCAAGCACAGAATTGTGATAATGTCCCTCACTGCATAACTACTGATAATGCCAGAAAAATCATTCTGAGCCAGGCTACACATGAGGCAATGTCACAGTGACAACTCAGTGCAGAGCAGCAGGCCTTCTACACTGTTATTTACAGGTGAGGGAAGCTGCAGACAGCTTCTGCTAATCACTGGATTAACACATCATCCACAATTTTGCTAGGCTGCTAAAACTGTAGCAGTTGGGAACATGATAATTTCAAAGGTTTTTCTTCTGCGTTTGCTATTTTTCCAGATTCAGTGTTTCTAATTTTTCTAAACAGTTCCAAAGGATGAGTTTGTCTATTAATAGAAGACAGTTAATCACCTGGCTTTATTTATAATGCTAAGAAACCTTACAACATATTTCATGTTATGAAAGAGTCAGATGTGACAATGGCATGGAAAATGTACTTGTTGCTCGTTATGTTGGAAAGAAGAAGATTAAACAGCATAATTACAGCTGCTTCAGTACTTAGAGAACGGAGAGACTAAAGGTTCTCAATTTGACTGCTACAAAAAAATACAAGATGGAAAATAAGGCACAAAAGAGACATTTCAGCACTTTTGTCTTAGAGTGATTTGTAATCTTGTGCGATTTGATGCGTTTATCTTCTACTGATGGCTCAGTAGAGTCGTTTCTAGCCGCAGGATAAACATTTCCAAATTTATGGAAGAACAAGGTATATAAGAAGCAGTAAAAGAATGATCTGTTTGTCAGCGTTATGTTTATTTACAACGGATTGAACATGCAATTGAAGAGTTTATTAATCAATGGAGCAATCATGACCCCACAGGGGGACGTCAGACACAACTTCACCTTTAGCATACAGGTGTCATAAAAATACATCGGATTCCATAAATGGCCTTTTTAACGATAATCACTATGGCCTCAGCAATATTCTTATTCCAGATATTAATGTAACAAGTAATGAAACCAAGATGAACGTTTTCCAACAAGTTTTAGAAAATGAAGAGAACCATACAATAGATATTTTCTCTTCCCTTGTTAACTTCCTGCAGTGACAAATTTGTTCTTGAAGAAGAAACATTGTACAAAAGTATAAATAAATTAGGTTTATGTCAATGTTTTGCTGAAAGCATTATTTAAAAGAATGGATCACTTTCAAAACTCTTGCTGAATTAAGCAAGAAACCAAAGAACTGGATTTGTGGAACCAAAAGCAAGGAGAGAAAAAAAACTTTGGGGATAGAAAGTTTGGTGGTGGGCCACCTTAAACCAAGCTTACAGCAACAACCCTTCCAACTGCATCGTACCCATCATCGCTTTAGGCTGCAAAACAAACAAATGAACAGAAAATATTATAATGGTGGAGCTTCACATCTGCTGAGCTCATCTTTTATGAGACATTTCTTCTAGACAGTTTACACAACAACCAAACTGTTTCCTTTAAAAGCACTAAAAAATTAATGTTCCTTTGAAATGAAAAAACTAAATCAGACCAAACGGTTGTACTGAAAAAATACAGGGAAGTAAATGCTGTTGTTTCAGTTACTCACCTGTAAGTCGTTCTAGGGGAAGTTAGAAGTGAAAGAAAAAAGATGAAAGCTTCCCAAGTTTGTCTCTACTGCAGATGAAGACTCAGCTGGAGAATCAATAAATTTTGATGCAATAACAGTTTTTCTCACAAGCTAAGATTGATTTTACAATCAGATATACAGTGGTACATCTGGTAACACTGTTGTCTTTGAGCAAGTACAATTAGAATCACAGTTTGGGTTCTTTCTGCATGCTCTCTCCATGCATGCACTGGTTTTGTTCACAGTCCAAATACATGATGTGTTGGGTTAATTGTGTGAGTGTGGACAGCAGGTCTAGACAGAGGATGGATGTGAGTTTAAAGACTCATTTTCTTGCCAGTCATCTCAGAAAGTGAAATTCAAATATTACATAGAATCAAAACACATAGAGAAATTTATTCCAAGTCTTGAGTTCTAATAATTTTGATAATTGTCTTAGAAAGTTGGAATACTGTGACAAAGATCATTATTGGAAATAGATGGTGCCACATGCTAATCAGCTAATTAACTTAAAACACCTGCAAAGGTTTCCTGAGCCTTTAAACGGTCACTTTAAATGCCCAGTCTTCTCTTTCTCCTCACTGAAACCATGAACTCTGACCTTAACGGAGGCAGTGAGACCTGCAGAGCTCTGGCTTCTTCTGCAACCTAAATGGATAAGTTAGAGGACTAATTACATTTAACATTGATCTAAGTTATTTAGATATTTTTTCTGTTAACAAAATCATATTATTTTAATCTTTTATTGTTTAAAGTAAAAAATAATTTTTTCATCAAACATTTATCCTCATGCAGATAACACCCCCCCCCCCACACACAGATATATAAAATAAAAAGGCAAAAAAAAAAAAAACCCTCACTAAGATATAATTTACTGCTCTTACTTTTTTACAGTGACCTCGTGGTCCCTGAAAAGCACCTTTTAAATAAACCTTAATATTATTATAAGTACTGTACTTATATTACTACAAGCACTGACCATTTTGCAGTTATTCGGATATGCTTTCCGAATTCTTATATTAATTTACTTTATGTGTGGAAACAGGGCGGTTTGCACATTATTTCACACAAACTGGGACATATAAATGAAAGGTGTGGAACCACATGCGTAAGCTTGTTTTTATAAATCTGAATTTCCTTCAAAATTTGTCCATATGCCAATGCTTTTCAGTGAAAGCTGCACACTCCTTTTAAACAAGAGGCTCCTGCTCTTTCATGTCACTTTCTTTTCAGTTGAGCCCATTTTAATGACCCAGTGTCCTGAAAGAAGAAAAGGTTCCTCAGAGTCTGCTGCCTGTTCACTTCACTGAATGATTGACATCTTGATCCTGAAGGGTACCAGTACCTCTCCAGTTATTTCCTTTGCTGTTTCCAGACAACCAGTGACAAGTAATTAGAACAAGTGAAGAGAACTAATTAAAATCTGGCTTCTGTTTGTTCAGAAAACCTTATACGTTACACTGCTGCCTCAAAACAAGGATGGTACCATGCCTCAAGCACATTTCAGTCAGGCATCAGTTTTTCCTGTTTCAACTTTAAGACAGTCAGTTTTTAGCCAAAGTGTTGCTAATGAAGATAAACTGCTGAACTGAAGAAAAATATTTTACTTCAGTTTAACTTTATTTTATCTACATGGCATCAGTTAACAAGCATTATCTCAAATCATCTTACAGAAAGAAGAAAACAAGTCAGACTACAATTCAACAAGGTTCACTTTAACTCAATTACAGTCCACTTAAATACATTCAGTCCACTTAAAGAAAACCTAATTTAATCTTTCCACAAATGAGTTGAGTGCAATAATATTTATTTTCTGTCGATTTGTGAACAGTTATCAACCAAAACGACAACATGAGTGCAGAATGTCAGACAGATTTATATAGTGCCAATTCACAACAATGTCTCAAGCCACAAAAAAAATTCAATCATACAAATATACCAATTGATCCTAGTCATCAAACAGTACAAAATACTCAATTAATTATTCAAAGGAAACCCAGTAGACTGCACCGAGTCATGAGCTAAAAACAAAGTGAAACCACTCATTCCTATTTAATAAAGGTAATACAACTAACATTTAATGCCCTAAAGGAAGGAAAAAAAATACAATATATAATCAATACACAATAATTCAGTCCTACCAGAGACCTCCCTCAGGCAGGCATGTGTGAGAGTTGTTCAAAGTCACAAGTTGTGAAAAGAACAAGATGGCGTTGAGCGCTCTGATGTGGTCGCTGTCCATGACATGATGGAACTTTAAGTACCATCCATGACCAACCCAAGCCACCATAAGACTACCATTGGTTAATTCTAGCACAATGCATTGGCCGTTTCCTCCAGCTGTTGACCAGTGAATCACAGTACACATAACACTGGTTTGAGAACTTTGGTAATCTGAACTTACCTTACAAAATTGTCAGTGTCAGACAGAAAAAGGAAAACTGTTTTTTTATACAGTTGTCCGTTATCCTGCAATAGCTAGCCCCGCCCACTTCATCACAACCCTCCGGGGCTGACTACTGACCAGTTCTCTGTCTAACAGGTCCGGAAAATCTCTAAGACCTGGGTATTACCCTAAACGAGATCTATAAGAGATAATCTATTCGAACTGGTGTCGAAAGCGATTCGTCTAGCTCTAACTACCTTCAATCCAGAAGCTACGACCCTTTTCAGTTAAGGAACAATCAGCTGAGTAGGCCTCACAGCTGCATAATTCCAATAACCACTTCTGTTAACGGTAGCTCGCTTTCTAAAATATAACTCGCTCTTGGAACCGGCTAGATTAAATTTAGTGACTTGGATGTAAGTCCCTGGGTCATTATTTTACTCTCACCAAAGGAAATTATGAAGCCTCCTCTTTTCTAGAACCATGTACATTAGTTTTACCTTTATTAAAAGAACTGAAAAATGATTAAACGACTCAATTAATTCCAATGTCCACCAACCTCATTAGAATTTTAGAGTATGAATTTATTAAGCAAGCTTAAGCAGGGATATGTGACATACAAATCAATAATCAATTGTATATAATATGAGAGCAGTATAATAAGATCCACATGTATAACCATACCATGCTGTCTCCTTTCCCTAACTTATGTCGCATGTTCTAAGATAGATTTTTTGGGGGCAAATTCAACTCACACCCAGTTGCTGATGGATCTTTAGCAACAGGAACATCCAGAGACCTTGGTCAGAATCTTTGTCCTTATGCGGAAAAATCCTCCTTAGAATAGTAGCAAAGTAGAACGGGTTTAAATCCTTTAAAAACCCAGCTCTTTATCCCTCCGGGAACTCTGTCTTTTCTCCAAGTCTGTTGCAATATATTTGGGTTGAGGCAAGACCGACGGCCGAATCAGGAACCAGGGCTTGGGCGTCCGGAACTTGTCCCTTCTTGGCGGCGCGGAGTCTCAAGTCTCCCGTGGTTCCAGGGTGCGGTCCGTTGCTGTTTCCTCTGCTTCCCCGTTTCGACTCCTTCAGCGCCGTGGACAAAGAACAAATACCTCCTTGTTTCAGTGCTCTTTTATACATTTGGCCCCCATGTGTGTGTGTTGGTTTACATAACTTCCTGCCTTTGTGTGTGGAGGGTTTGGTTTATGTGACTTCCTGAACATCTGCTGCCTGTGCGTGCAAAGTCCCTTCCTGTCCCAGCTTGCGACATCCTGTCAACAGGCTTGTATTAAAACCGTATTGAATCTGTTTTAAATCATCTTGACTTCGATTTTCATTAAAATCATTACAATTAATCACATTTTTCTTTTACTATAAGTCATCAAACATACTCATTACATTGTCACCATCATTACAGATCACCATTCAGAAATACAAGTCTGAAAGTTAAAGTTATGTACTGATTATTGATATACATATTCAACTGAATTTATTATTTCAATCAAACCACAAGATTGCTTTATTTTTCCTCGCGGCCCCCATGCACCTTTTCTGCGTGTACCTGGAAAGATCTCACAACCCCATGCCAGTTTTCTTGACACAGTGGTTGAAAAAAATCGTATTTTCACTGCATACAATTGAACTGAGAGTGAAGGTTGTCTGTTGTTTGGAGCAAACTGAACATTAGCCTCCTCAACGTGTTTCCACACCAGCAGCAGTGATGCTGCCACTCTAATGAAAGAGTGGCAGTGTTTGCTGAGGACTTTGACTCGTTCCCGAACTGAACGAGCTGTAATTTCTCTGATCCATTACCCCTCGCTCCCTTGTGTCTGTTAGGACTTGACATCAAGCGGCTTGCTCTTAATCTGTTCGATGTGAAACATTAACTCACATAGTGCACCCCCCACCCAAGTGGCGTCTTATTCTCTCACCCCTGACCGACAAACACAAGTAAACACAGAAGTGAAACTCCCTAATCGTCCATGAGCCCCAGGCATTCTGTGATTGCACTTGTTTGTCTGACGTGTGGGAGTGGATCGTGTGGCACACTGTTACTGTACGAGCTAGTCCTGACTTTGCATAAATGACTGCATTTTATTTCATTTTCATGCTTCTCTGTATGAATTAATCTATGAAAATCTTTCAAATATAGGGTGGAATGTCCCAGGGCACACACAGAACTAATTTCACCAGATTCCAAGATAATATAATTTTTCCTCTAGTGCAAGAGAACACACAGCAGTTTCTATGCTGTCATTATTTATTAAACAAAATAAAGCCATTGTAAAAAAAAAACTAAGTACAGCCCATGCTTCAGTAGGCTGTAGAACCACATCTAGCAGCAGTAAACTGTAGAGAAAACATTTTGTTTAACTTGGTTTCTTGTGTATTTGCTGAGGAATTTTGAGAATTGTTTTTCTTCAAGATTGCATCAACTGCATTTACATCACAAATGTGGGCAAAACGTTGTCAATAGTCCGCTAATGTCAAAAAACCCCAATTTCACAATTGCGGTGTTTCCATTAAATAAAAAATGGAATTACAATCATACACGAATAACTTTGTTCACACAATAAGTCATTATAAAACACGGCATGCCTTCACCCTCCAACTACTTCTTGTCGTCGTCTTCTTTGTGGTTTGCGCCAGCGGCAACATCTGGTTGTTGATCATGTGATTCGTGTGATGTGAAAAAAGTGTTTCCATTGAACTTTATACAAAATAAACCAATTTTGATACAGCCAAAAATCCACCTCATCCTAGCACCAAAACATTTAATGAAAAATAAGTTTTTTAGAAATTGGTGTGTCTTTCATTCTAATTCCATTATTATTGTGTTCCTTAGTTTTTTAATTTGATTATTTTGTGACGGTACCAGTGTGATTCAAATGGGCAACTTGAATTTACGACCATTAATTGAATAAATGAAAGGTTGCAATAATTCTACTTAAAAAGTTACCCATAAGGCACACAGGCCCGCTACAGACGAGGCTTGAGACAATCTCACCCAATTCATTAATTTTATTTATTACACAATTGTTTAGTCAGAAATATACTAATTTAAAACCACTCACACATTAAAATAACAGTTTTGGCTCAACTCAAAGATGGCAGTGCAAATCAGGGAGGTGACCTACAAAACACAGAAAAAACAAACAAAAACAAAAGAAAATCGTGCACCAAACCAGAAGGACTACCACCATCCGGAAAGTCCACCACCAACACCACGAGCCGGCCGTTCCTGTCAAAATAAAGGAGACATTCAAATTACATACATTTCATAATTATGCAGTTCAGTCCATGACAAATCAAGCAGCAATAGTCCAAACTAAGACCCCGTCCTGAGTCGAACCGCCACACCGCAGCAGACGCCGCTCAGAGCAGCACCAGATGGATCAGTACCAGCTGGTCACAAACCAGCCCGAATCAGCCACACTAGATGAGGGACAGGAGCCCGCTTGCGACGGCCAGGACGGCGGGCATGAAGCCAAAACCAGGGCGACGGGTAGACAGCCAACGATGGATAACTGAAGTATCAGGCGGCACCATCACCCTGTGACCCCACCAGGGACCAGAGTGTAAGATAATGGATGGATGGATGGAGTCTTTTGAGATTTGGACGGGACTATCAAAAGGAAAAATGTAATGCAGTGATTGACGTAAACTCTGAGTAATTGACTAACCTTCATAACTTCCATCTACAGGTTCAATGCAGCAGATTTCTCAATTTGTTGAAAATGTGATGAAAAGAGGCACAAAGCTATATTGCGACTCGTCAGTGTCCTTCACACAAGTGGAGGTGTTTGATTCAAAGCCTTTACAGCTCAGAAAGTCAGATTTCTCGCCTACCACATCATGGTTGTCAGCTTTTTTTCTGCTGCCTCATTTTGACGCAGTTCAAGAATGATGTGGGGAGCCAACAGCGGAGAGCAACAGCAAACAAATCAAAACATCAGATGGAGCTTTCAAGGCTGTTGCTTCCTCACTTTCCTGATTCTACGGTGGCCGACAGGTGCAAATGCGCAGCAAAAGAGAAAACATGCAAACAAAAAAAAAACACGCGCACAAATTAAATGCGGCAAGCAAAAAGCGAATAAAATGCAGCAAACAAAAAGAGAGACGCAAACAAAAAAGAAAACACCCCCGAATGAAATGCAGCAAACAAAAAGAGAGACGCAAACAAAAAAGAAAACACCCCCGAATGAAATGCAGCAAACAAAAAGTGTTGCAAACGGAAGTGCTCCAGACCACTAGGGGGAGTCAAAGAGTCGAGACCGAGCCCAGAACGGTATGACTGACACAAAGTCTATCACGCTACCCATAAATTATTCTGTTATTCTATAATATTATAAAAGACGGCGTATCTGAAAAGAAATATAGTAATACGTACCTTTACTTTCTTTCAAATTTCTTTCTCTGAATCTTGCATCTGGTCCCATAGAAATGAATACTATTTTCTTTGACTCCCCCTAGTGGTCTGGAGCACTTCCGTTTTCAACACTTTTTGTTTGCTGCATTTCATTCGGGGGTGTTTTCTTTTTTGTTTGCGTCTCTCTTTTTGTTTGCTGCATTTCATTCGGGGGTGTCTTCTTTTTTGTTTGCGTCTCTCTTTTTGCTTGCCGCATTTTATTTGTGCGTGTGTTTTTTTTTTTGTTTGCATGTTTTCTCTTTTGCTGCGCATTTGCACCTGTCGGCCACCGTATGATTCACTTCCAGCTTATGTATCCCCATTCAGAGTAATGGGCTAATAAAATGCACCTCTCATCCCTCCCTGCCTCCTGTGAATTGCTGACAGCAGATTCTGATCACCTACTACTGGTCAAAGGTCACTTGTGCTCAGTGCATTCTTTGTTGCCTAGTAACGATTGGACAATACTTGTTAATTGATTGTTTGTAACAGGGTTGAATGTCTGAGTTGTTGTGGTGTTTGTCTTGCTATAGTAACAGTCATTATACTAAAACTGGCCTGCAGCATTTTGGAAAAACAAACTCAATGCGTTGTCAATATGTGCACTTTGCTCACAATTGAAGCCAATTAATTGCATCTACTTGTTGAATCAGTTTATTGTTTTCTGAAGTTGATTCATTTGAAAACATCCATGTTATAAAGGAGTTTGTAGTTTACTTAGATTATGACGACAACACCAGACATTAATTGTAATTTACTCTGAAATACTTGCTCATAGTCACATCACTTTGTGGATAAAGATATGTGTCAATATAAGATTTCCATCTTTTAATTCACAAAAATAAATTGAATTTGCTAATCAAAACAGTATCAGATCAGATAATAAGATCAAATTTCCTCTTGAAATGTAATTGTATTTTTGTGCTGTTTTTATAGTTACTCTACCTCAAAGAAGATTTTGTTCATTTGTGTTTAAGAAAAATGCACAGAAATCATTTTAATATGTTACTGAGGTATTTTGTAGACACCTATAAACCTGTTGTAGGTTTGAACAAAATAAGTCAAAAGTAAAACCACAAAACAAGTAAATGTCAGAAGTTTGATATATCCATCTTAAATAAAAAGTACCAATATCATTATTGGTATCAATTATACAAGCCATGTATTTCATTGGTATTGGTTGGATACACCTAAAGTATTGATAAAATCAGTACCACATTTATATCAGTATTGGATCAATGCTAGCATGAAAAGATCTTTTTTCAGACTCCTTTTTGACATTCTTTTTACTTTTTGTCAATGCCAATGTTAATTTTATTTTAAAAACACTTTTAAAACAGATTTTAACTGCACCAACGTGCTTTACAGTATTCATAAAACACCTTTTGTATTTTATCTTTTCTTTATCTCAAATAATTGTTTTTATTTGCTCTCAAACTATGTTTTTTGCATTTTTGCTTAGGAAAAATGTCCAGAAATAAACTGCTGAAATATTTTCTTAAAGTATTTGTAGATATCTGTAAACTTTGTACAAATTCTGTGCTAGGTGCAGTGTCAGCAGTGAGACGGTATTAGGCAAAATAATGCTGAATTGAACAAATTCACACAAAAATGTCAGAATTCGTTGAGAAACATAAAGAAAAACTGTCTAAAGAGAGTAGTTAGGGTTCTATCAGCAAGATAAAGTTGATTTAGGGGTTTTAAAGTCCAAACACTTACAGAATCACATTTGAGTTTGTGGTTGTGAGAAACTGGAAATGTTCAAAGGGTAAGAATATTTCCACAAGGTGCAAAGGGCCTGTCAGTCTTTTTTATGATGAAACACTTCATCATCATCATCATCATCACTGTGAAAATTCACAGGAACACATGGCTCAGCTGTCATCCTGGCCAGGCCATCAGACGGTCTCTTCAGGTCATCCCTGCTCTTCGTCAATAAGCAGTGACTAAGTGATCTTTGCAACAAAACTCAAGCACACTCAGTTATTGAACATGTATTTGAATCAGTTCAATACTTGAATTTAATAGAAAACACTGAAGAGCAGTAGAGAATTTTAATGTTGAATGTGTATGAAAAGGCTGGTAGGTTCCCAGGTATGCTCTTCCTTACAGCTAAGGAATGGACATGTAAACTGCAGGCTATCAATATTTAGTGCACCTACACTGAAATATTATCTTCTGCATAAACAGCATAGTCGACACATTGTCATCTAGTGATCAGTCCCAGTGGCTGGGCCTGAACCCTGGGGCTTTTTGAAATGGACCATAATAAAAAAACGTTGGGTAGATGAGACTCTCACATGTTGAAAGAAAATCTCTTCTGTCAGTTAGAATGCAGCAGCAGATATTTTCCTGTCTGACAAAGATGACTCGAGTTCACTCTTACAAGTGCAACTGATTTGTATAAACAGTCATTATGAATTGCTTTTTAGAGCCAGCACTGATCTCTCCTTCAGTCATGTATAATCACTGGAGCTGCTTAGACTTAATCCTGAGAATCAAAGAGGTTCCACTTAAGAAATGTAAAAAAAGCTGTTTCCTATAATCAGGAATACCAGGGTGCTGCATGCAGGAATACCTGCATGCTGATTGGCTAAGTGGAAGAACCAGAAGAGGAAGAAAAAAAAGAAGACACAAAAAACAGAAAGGCACCAATCTAATTAACAGAATAGAAACTGTCACACAAAAACTAAAGAAAAAAAATGTAATTACCAGCTTGAACAACATAAAACTCAGGAATGTTTTCTGCAAACATGTTGAAATCAGACAAACATCACATTTCTTTCTTTTCTGTCACAAATACATTTTTCTGGAAATCTTTCTTTTAGATCTAGTTTTACAAAGCTAAGTGTGCCTTACTCATCAACAAGTGGAAAGGGCTTTCACCTGTTACCATGTCAAATAATTGTCATTAACTTCACTATTTCAAATGCAAACTGAAAACTGTAGAGTGTGACAAAAAAAACTTTTAGCTGTTTTGTTGCTTCCCTAACCTAACTATTAAACAGTCTGATCATTTAGGTCAGTCATATTGGCTCTGTGGGCAGCTCCATGAGGGCAGATCTATTCAGTCTAATTCTATGCTTTGTGCTGACTGAACGAATGCCCAGGATTGTGAAACTTAACTAAAGAATTGCTGTTTGTGACATGCCCAAACTCATAATTACTTTAAAAAATGTGTATCTTTTGTTATATTTTTCACCCATGGAGTTTGCTATATTTTCACCTGTTGGAATGACGACCCGGTTGGGTCCGTTCTGTACTGGAATCTACAGAGTAAACACAGGTAGGCTAACTTTACCCAAGTTGTTGTTTATCATATTGTGTTTGGTGTAATGTTAGATAATGTCACACTGTGTCACGGATAGCTATAATTAAAAAAAAAAACAACAACAGTGAGGTGAGTCTAAAGCTCTTCTCACATGATAAAAGAAGAGTGCAATGGGAAAAACCCAAACACAACTTCATTACAGCTTCAGTTTTGGTCCTCTTCATCTTCATCACCGCTGGTGATTTCTACATTTCCATTGATTTCAGTGTGTTCTTGTAGCGTAGATGATACTGCATTGTGTCTTGTGGGAAATAACAGCCAGACAACAGCTGATCTGAAGGTACTTTTAATGCTCCTGCATTCAAATAGTAGAAAATAGTAGTCAAAAACAGGCTTTTTCTCATCAGTGCTCCACAGAGCCTTCTCCCACGGAATCCAAATAGAATGAGCGCGCGTGCAACTTGTGTAAAATAACACATTTATCTTACAAAATAAAAATAATTGCAACAATAATTAATAACTAAACCCAAACATGAGCATAATAATCTTAAACAGTACATGAATAAGAAAAAATCAATAAACAAAATAATCCCACACCAAACATAATGAAACATCACATACCTGCATTCAAATAGCAGAAAATAATAATCAAAAACAGGCCTTTTCTCTTCACACTGTTCCACAGCGCCTGTTTAACCATGAACAATACTATTTTCATCACATATATGTAGCATTTTCATTAGCAATATTTCATGTAGCATAAGAGCAGCTAAACAACCGCTAACATAGTTCTATCACCGTTTAACAAAGTTTAAGTGCTCCAAAGCATATTATTTTATAAGAACAATAATCAAACCTCCACTTATTATGCTTAAAATACACTTATTTACGGTGGCCGACAGGTGCAAATGCGCAGCAAAAGAGAAAACATGCAAACAAACAAAAAACACGCGCACAAATTAAATGCAGCAAGCAAAAAGCGAATAAAATGCAGCAAACAAAAAGAGAGACGCAAACAAAAAAGAAAACACCCCCGAATGAAATGCAGCAAACAAAAAGAGAGACGCAAACAAAAAAGAAAACACCCCCGAATGAAATGCAGCAAACAAAAAGTGTTGAAAACGGAAGTGCTCCAGACCACTAGGGGGAGTCAAAGAAAATAGTATTCATTTCTATGGGACCAGATGCAAGATTCAGAGAAAGAAATTTGAAAGAAAGTAAAGGTACGTATTACTATATTTCTTTTCAGATACGCCGTCTTTTATAATATTATAGAATAACAGAATAATTTATGGGTAGCGTGATAGACTTTGTGTCAGTCATACCGTTCTGGGCTCGGTCTCGACTCTTTGACTCCCCCTAGTGGTCTGGAGCACTTCCGTTTTCAACACTTTTTGTTTGCTGCATTTCATTCGGGGGTGTTTTCTTTTTTGTTTGCGTCTCTCTTTTTGTTTGCTGCATTTCATTCGGGGGTGTTTTCTTTTTTGTTTGCGTCTCTCTTTTTGTTTGCTGCATTTCATTCGGGGGTGTTTTCTTTTTTGTTTGCGTCTCTCTTTTTGTTTGCTGCATTTTATTCGCTTTTTGCTTGCCGCATTTAATTTGTGCGCGTGTTTTTTGTTTGTTTGCATGTTTTCTCTTTTGCTGCGCATTTGCACCTGTCGGCCACCGTACTTATTGAACATAGAAAACAAAACTTCATGCCTTCTGCAATGGAATCTGAACAGAAAGAGCGACGGAGAGCGTGGGAAAACCCTTCACAGACTATAATGGTATGATCCGTTAATTTGTCTTTTTAAACCCCGAACTGACACTCAAAACAACAATCTATGAACTCAATATGGTCAACAGTAAAGATACTAATTTACATTTTCATTCTCAACACATTAAATTTGAATAAATATAATAATTTTGAAACAGGAAGTTATCCCCTGTTTTGTAATGGATCTCTCGTCTTTTCAAACTAAAAGCTGCCGGTGCTCATATGATTTCCTACCGGAATAGCTTCTCACTTGACAATCTAGTGTAATAACATCACACTGCTACACTCTGGTTCAAATTAAAAAGGCTTAATGACATTACTCAATGACTATTACTTAATGACTGGACAGAGCTAGTGCAATCGACCAAGTAGACGTCATTTACCCAGAATGCACTGTAGCATGAACAACATGGCAACGTTCATGTGGCAGTAGTTTATTGAAATTTCTAAAAACCTAAACAGCCTCCAGTATTATTACTGCGTGATTTTCACTTTTAAAGTGCATATTTCTCAAGTCTGTTGTTACAACTAATCATGGTTCCCTGTAAAAAAAGTATTGGATCGGTATTGGTCGATGCTAAACCTCAGATATTGGTATCAGTATCGGAAGTGAGAAAAGTAGATTGGTGCATTCTTAATTAACATTCCATATCTGCCTCAATTCATATGGAAATACTGGTACTACATTAACAAAGATGTTAGGGTTATTGTAATGAGTATAGTAGCAAAATAATACACCTTCACTTGATTGTGATCTTTCTGCGAGTGAAGCTAAAAGGAATTGCTGCCAAATGCATTAAATGCCAAGAGTTTCCATATTTACTATTATCCTGAATGTGCTGAAGGGAGGCTTCATGAGCTCTGATTGTTCATTTCACTTAGCAGCTGTTACAATTGTTTTGTTGGCAAACGATGACGCTCCAGGCTTTTAAAAATGCAGCATGAGCGCTAAATGGGTCAGCTGTCACCATGCTGCATGTTTTTAACATTGAAATAGCGGAGGCAAAATGTCTAAATTGTAGTTATACACATGAAAAAAAAGTTGTTTTTTTAATATCTGCCTCAAACTCTAACTTCAGAAACTTCAGAAATCCTAAAGCATCAGAAACTCTTCCTCTTCATGTAGTTAACCCAAATAAAAATCTATACTAAAATCTCATGGTGCCAAAAATGTAGCACCAGAGATCTGGATGAAAACTAATGAAATACTCAAATGCATTTTTGTTATGTTTTTGATCCACAACAAAAGCTAATCAACAGCCTGCAAGTTACAGTTCGAATGTCCGTACCACCGTGTGTAAACAGAGGTGTACAGGTTAAGTTACGAGCCTGAGGGACAAACATAATTAGCATGCAACCTTGTATGATCCATGTTTTCAGGATACAAAGCACAGACAGTGGAGAGTTATGCTGGGTCACTATGGGCTGTTTCTGCCTGAGGCTCTTCAGTAGTCTGCTCCTCGCCTGACCAAAAAGAAAAACTCACAGTCTGTACTTTACAACACCAACAAATACTTTTAGCGCAGCCTTTATTTTTTACCATGAACATAAATGCATACCAAACCTATAGCTATTGAGACAACCAGTTATCAGGTTAGTCATGCAATTCTTTTGTATTTTTTGGAACTTTTAAAGTCATTTAAAAGGGGATCTGATTGAAATCTGATGGTCTATATGTTGTCTGATTATTAATTCTTATAATTAATTAGCTTTACTAAAAGCATAAACAGACCTACTCACTATGGTCAGCATGCTCTCAATCCCATGCCCCCATCATCTTTGATATCTGTAGTTACAGTTCACTCATACAAGGTTCAAAAATCTTTTTTTTTTCTTTAAACAATAAACATTTATATTGTAACTGTTTCTGAAATGACCACTAAAGATGCAAAGATATGCAATCATAAATAAGTATAGATGATGTGGTTGGATAAATGTAAATTTGTTTTGCTATTCTATGGTGACGTAAAAGTCATAACAATAGTGGGAAACATGAAATGAGCTCATCAGTGCAAAACAATATTGATCTCTTTTTCTTTGAAAATCTCTCATTATTCTGGCATTTAGCAAATAGATATAATCTTGGTAATCCTAACAGACCTAAAACAGGAAAGGTATTTTTAGACTTAATGTCAGATAGTGAGGAAAAAAGAATATTTGCCATGTATGAAAATATCTGGTTTGACCTGAATGACCAAATTGTGAGCATGGAAATTCCTCATTGCATGATAATCTGAGGGTTGCATTGTGATACTTAAGTTAATGATTAGAGTGTGATGTTCAGGGACCAACAGTCTGGGTTTCTGATACCGATCCATGTCACACACAATAGACACAGGCATGAGTATTTTTAGCTGTCAGTAATACAATCTAGAGTTTGCTTTAACCTAAAAAGAAAGACATGAATACTTCATACCTCCTGGTGGGTTATCAATCTCTGCCACGTGGCATTAACAGTAGGGTTACTGATTCAGTTTATTTTCTCATTTCAGAAATGCACCATGGAGCCTGCCTGTCTCTGTTGCTGCCTCCACTTCATGCTCCCATTTATCTGTTAAATACAATAAAAAAGATCACCATGAATAATTTTGATAGATTCCTTTTTGTTCCTACTTGTTTTGTTTATAGTGGATTTAGCGCCATGAATTTATATTTCACCCTGATTCACACAACAACCCCAACCTTCAGCCACTCTACACACAGGTAGCTGCTGCTAACTGTGAGTGACACCACCGTTTTTATGTAAAGTCATGTTAACACACCTCTGAGATTAGACATGGAGGAGCTGTCAGCCAGCCACCAATCCCCCGACCTGCAGGCTCCTGTTTTACTCAGGACACAATAACAGTCATTTTCTCCAGGTTTATTCCTTTATCTAATGCGGCTCTGCCTGCAGTAAGACAAAATGCACAAAGCTGTCTTCCTCATCACCCATCCCTTTCTGTGGGTGTTTAAATAAAAAGACAAAGAGATTAACTAATCATGTGAAATATACATATTCCACTCGGAATGTTCTGCAGGGGGTGTAATCTCTTTTGTTATTTGGTCTCTCCATTTCTCTCTGACTCAGTTCTGCAACCTGATTTCAGCAAACCATGACAACATTGAGTCTAAAGCATGATACAAATAAGTTAGTTTTCACAATTAGGCTTTGTCACTCTTAAAAATAACAATTAGAACAACAACTTTTAAAACAACTGTGTTTCAATAAAGGTCAAAATTGAATTCTGATTTTGATTTTATATATTTGTATGTCCAACTCCAGAGGAGTCAGTAGCTGTGTTTCCATTCACCATAAATTTGCTCAAATTGCAATTACAAAGATCAATTCACTTAATGGAAACACTACAACTTAAAAAAAAAAAAAAAAATATGTTGTTTGATCAAAAGTTTTGTCTCTAAGACAATTTTTTTTTTTTTTTTTTTTGCTCTATTGAAATGTGATCAACGGCCGGATGTGACTTCTGGCAGAAACGATGAAGAAGGCAACAGGAAGTGATAGGAGGATGATGGCAAAGCATATTTTTTAAAAGGCTTATCGTGTGAACAAATATATTCACGTATGCTTTTAATTGCATTATTTAATGAGAACACAGCAATTGCAAAATTGTGCTTTTCCAACATTGGTGGAATATCAACATTTGTAATGGAAACACAGCTATCCTCATGTCTCTGGTAATTATCTGGCTTCCGTTTTATGTTTTACAGTTCAGTACATTGTTAAACATTTTATACTCAAAGTTGCTTTGTTGAATTGCATCTGGTGCTGGTTTGTCCCACCACTATGGGTTTTTCCAGTCTGGTATGAGAGAGAAATGACCTTCATAGCTGAGTTAAAGCAGGTGAATAGAGGGGAGGTGAGTGTTTCATCAGATTAACTCAGCTGTAGGTTGGTCTCCACCCTCAATAATGACCACCTTGTGATCTGAAGCAATATCCCAGCCCAAATCATTAGTAATGATAGGAATAATAGTAAAAAAAAACTCCTTCCTTAAAGATATGTCTGATATTGCTCTATGTCAGCAAAGGTGGAATTATTAATTCTTTGACAGATGCTTTAAAGGTCATTTTTCTGCAGTTTGTAGAAAGAAGCAATTGAAATCCCTTTTAATATCCAGCATGTTATAATAAAAAGCTAGACAAAAAAGAGAAAAGTATTTCATAATGAATCTGCTTCTGCTGCTTTCATCATGCATCTTTCAATCAGCAAGTTTTGAGCGTCACTTCATCACCATAATGGAAAACAGACTGCAGCCGAAATGAGAAAAGTGTAATCCATGCTGATAACAAGGTAAAACTGAACCTGAGCGTAATCAAGCTATTTCAGGCTCCGTCACAAATCACCTCCTGCCTCAGACTTAGCTTCCATGATACAGGAGGAATAATCAGCTAGTCGAGATAAAGGCGGGGTAATCTGTCTTCGAACTGCAGGGCAGCGGGGTTTCCAAGCTGCTGCCATACAGCCCCTCCTTAGCCTTTAAGAATGCAATCCATCATTTAACTTGCTAAGTAGGCCAGGGATTTTAACACAAAAGATAACATAGGTGTTGGGTTATCAGGCATTTTTGAGGACGTGTGTTTGTGTGTGGACAGGGAATACACCGTTATCAAGTCAAACAGAAAACTTACCAAAGATATCACCCTGAGATCAACATAAATACACTAGCGTCAGCTGTTGGGCTGGATTCTTATAGGTAGATGCCACTCTATTCTGAGGATTAAAACACAAAGTTTGACATTTGTGCTGTGAAAGATCGTTCACACAAACAACTCTATTGACCCTTTGCAACTGCATCATTTAATCATGTGAGGTGCCATGACAGACATCAGCAGTGAGGGATGGGAGTATTGAGAGTCACAGAGTCACTGAGATTGTTTTCCCAAGTTGTTTTTGTTCATGCAATGATGACTTCTGTTTGTTCGAGTCGAGCTAATTTGTCTGTGAATGTAGCACACCTTGTTGGGGCTCATAGACGGTTGGATTAGAACTCGACCCATACTTCTTCCCTCTTGATGTGTTGACCAATTTGCAGACTTTGCCTAAATTCACACCACATGGTTTGTATCAATGTCACCTTACATCGGACCAGACTTAAAGCGCCCACTCCCGTTCAAAAACAACCAATCAGAGCCAGTACAAAGGTCTTAGCGCTGTCAATCAATCCTGTGTATGCGGTACTAAATGTGCTAATGGCGGAGAGACACGATTCCACAAAAACAGTTTATCCACCGTCATCGGTGGCCATGCTAACTAGCCTTAGCATTCATGACAGGTTCAACAGTTGGGAAGGTGCTCTTGGGTATCAAAGAGAAACTGGACAGTGTGAGCAGGTGACGAATTAGATTGGAGCCTGAAAGGTCAAACAAACTCAGATAAATACTCTATAGGAAAATGGTCAAATATTTCCATAATCATATGCCTAAAGCTTATTGAAATCTTCAACATTATGGTTAAAGCTGCTAAGGGTGGAACAAGTCCATTATAAAAGCTACATGTAAAATGGAGTGCCATTAAAGATGTGTGCAGTGTCTGACATATTGGGTGTCTGAATTCCAGCTGTGATCAGAGACTCTCAGGGTGCACTTTGCACTGCTTCTAAGTACAGATTCTGCACAGATGTAATTTCTGTTACCAAGGAAACAAATGATCACTGATGCATCTAATCACTATGTGTCTGTTGCCCGTTTTTGACAAGATGATCATTTACTTGAAGATTTCATTTGATGGGGCTCCAGATGGGAATTAAAAGCCTGCAGGATTGTGTGAAATTGACAAAAGACAGTTGATTGTATGAAGCTGCATTAGATTTAACCTGGAGTTATGGAAACCAAAGGTTCAGAGAGGCTGTGACACGATGTAGATACAATCTGTAGACTGGCAGCTTCAACGCTTCTTTACTAATACTCAGATTAATCATAAATTGCTTTTAGTCTTCTGCTCATTTTTAATATTGTTGGGTTTGTGCTCTTCAGCCTCCTTTTTCTGATGTCCTTGAAGATTTTTAATGAAGTTCAAGTAAGCCAACTGTAACAGCCACTCTACTATCTCCTAGGACTCCTGGAATCACGCTTGCTGGACTGTGAGACAGGCTTTGAAGGCCCCAGGTTTCAGTTTCTGCACAGTGTTCTTTCCAGGTCAAGCTTCATTCTTGTTCCTCTGGGAAAAACAGCTGATTCAAGGGCCCGAAAAGTTCCAGTTCTGAACCCACAATCCACAGTACAGGTGAACGGATCGATTCAAAATATCGAAAATATCAGTATCAGACCAATGCTAGCTTGGTAAGATTAGTACTTTAATTTCAGATTTCAGATTTCAGATTTCCTCTTGAAATTCTATTTTTATTTTTGTATGTTTTAATAGTTTCTCTACCCTAAAAAAAAAAATTATTTTGATTTGCTCTCAATTGATTCCCCCCCCCCATTTTTGTTTATGAAAATGCACAGAAATCATTTTAATGTTATTAATGTTTTTATAAACTTTGTCTAGATTCTTTCCCCTACAAGAAACAAAACACACAAAAGTACATAAATGTCAGAAGTTTGACATATCAGGATGCGATATCACACACCTCTACTCCACAGAACCGAATTCCTGAGTTTCAGTTCATAGCTGAGAACAAACTGGAGCTGATTTTTCTTGTGCTTTTGGATCGGTATTGGTGCTGGTTAGGGATGAACAATGTACTTCAAATGTATCGCAATAATGATATTAGCGTTCACGCAACATTCATATCACAAAGGACTGCTGGGGGCACATTTTCTGAACGTGCTAATGTAATCTCTATCCTGTTGGAGAATCAAGACAGCAGATTCTCACTTCGGACAAAAATGTCCCAAGATGCTAAAAGTCAGAGTGACGGAAGCTTAGCTAGAGAGGAAAGAAGAAAACAGGCACATAGACATGTTGAATGTTATTGCTTACATCCAGAAATTACATGCATGCGCACAACAGTAGGGGGCGAAGAGATGATTCTTTTACTTGCTATCTGACTTCAGTGGTAGAACACTTCTATTACAGTAAACCACATAAACAATAAAATAACACATAAAAACCAGTCACCAATTCAAAACCACTCATATTCCTTTGAGAATATGCTACACACAGACCCGTTGTCATAACTACTAATTGACAACAGCTCTACTAGCTGACAGAGCAGAGATTATGTTCAAGTATATCATTTTATAATAATACAAATAACATAATAATACATACTACACTAAAACAAAACAAAACATGCAAGTACTTCCCACAATAATAACAGAACATTTAGTCCTTTACAGTGTTATGTTTTGAGGCTTGATGTTTATTTTCTGATTCTTAAGAAGTGACCACCTAAACAGTGGTTCAATTAGCTCACTAGCTAATTTAAACACCTCTTCTACTGTTGGTGTGACAGTCATCCTACAAGGGAATTCTGCAGTACATCTACTGTTAAAGTTGACATAGTGAAGCTAGTATAACTGACCTACTTCCCTCTCTTGTTATATTTTCTTACTTCAAACTTTTGACTGATCTGTGAAATGTAATTTGTAGTTGTCATAGTGCTGACAAACAATAACCAAACACTGTGTCCCTTTTTCTTTTACATCAGGCCCAATTTCAAGACGTTGAATTATGAAGTCAAATTTTTTTAAGTCATATTTCATACATGTAGAGTATTTTTATAACACATGTAACATAGTTACCTGATTGATATGAAATGGCACTATGAGGCTGGAAAATCCACAATATTGTCTCTGTATACAGTTTTTGGGCAAGTTGTTTGTTGCAAACACCAAAACATTTGAACTTTGCAACCAAACCTAATTTGCAGGGCAGATGAAATAATTTAGGTCTATCTATGTTCATCTGGATGGATAGTAGGATGAATGAACAGATGGATATATTATTTATGACTGAGTAGAGATTGAACTTTGAAACAAATACATAATGTTTATTTTCAAACCCTGAAAAAAAAGAATAATGCATTTCTTTTTGCCAGCGTGTCCTGAGGTCTAATCCATGATGCTGGGTATGGAAAGAATATTTCAAGGACATTTGAGTGCTTCATTTCAGTGGCTATTTGGTTTCCACCATCTGCATCTAATCGATACTTTCAGAGCATCAGCAGCTCTTCTTGCTGTGTGGAAGGACCATAACTTTTCAAGAAGTCCAGCGCCGGAGTGATACTTCCCATCTTCTCTTTCTTCTCCTCAATTTCTCAAGGACAGGACAGTTGGGAGCTGATACCATGCTGCAACCTGATCTATATTCTGGACAGACGGTGTACTATATAAAGGGAGAGATAGGCCTCTGTTGAGCATACCTGCCCCACTTTTCTCTAAAACCTCCTGAAGCTTCCACTACAAGTGAGCATCAGATAAAGCTGGCTGTTGAGAGGTGAAAGGCTGTGCACAAACAGCTTTCTACTTCGAACATCTCCTTAGTCATTCAAAGGCTGTTTTCACAGTTTTTGTCGCTCTGCTACTTTATCTTCTCAACTGACACAGCAATTCATTTTCTTGTACTGCTCCTGTTTTATAAAATTATGTTTAGAACCATCAACGTACTGAGACTATGCTCTTTATTTTCAGTATAATGTATTGGTTTTAAACAGAAATTTCGGTTATTTCCTTCATTTTCAATCATACATCCACTCTCTGTTGTAAATTAGAGTACTGTTAAAATTTATTTCACACTGCCATGTTTTTCAAACTATAAGCCGCTACTTTTTTCCCACGCTTTGAACCATGTGGCTTGTAGTCTGGTACGGCTTTTCTGTGGATTTTTCTTCAACCGCCACAGGGCTCTTTAGCAGGAAGTAAAATTCACTTCCTGTTAATCATAGGATGTCAAAATTGGAAATCAAAGAAGAGAGTGCTGATTTTCATTTAGAATAAGCACATGCTAGGATGCAGGCACGACGGAGAAATTTCTTCAAACTCATAGCCTCTCATCATGGAAACTACACGAAGAAGTTCATATGATGCAGCTTCTAAGTTGAAGGCTATCGATCTGGCAGTACAGATAGATATCCGCCGCTGAATTCGACGTGAACGAATCCATGGTTTGGCGTTGGAGACGCAGGGCTGCATCTTTCAGATTTATGAAGGACGCATCCTTGTGAAAAACCGAGTGGTGGAGACCCCAGTGGCTTAGAGCCTGGTGTGGCTTATATATGTACGTTTCCAGCTGTTTTTATAAAACTTTATGGGTGCGGCTTCAGCTGAAGTCGCTCCCAGTCCCAGCCCAGTGAAGATTTGTAACACAAATGACCGCTCCTCACATCAACAACAGTAAACTGTGGAGGAACTGTGTTTATTTTACAAGACTCATGTGTAAGAGTGCATCTAAAATAAATGCTATATGTAGTGCCTTTGAGTCCAATCTGAACAAATTAATAAGTGTTTGCTCGTGGTAAGTAAACGTAAGGTAATTTTATTTATATAGCACATTTTCAGCAACAAGGCAATACAAAGTGCTTAAATGATGTTTGTAAGAGGAACTGCAAACAATGTGAAGTTATTGCTGTTACCCTCGATGTGACATCAAAGGCAGCCTGCTCACGCCCTTCGCTTTGCTCTCTGCTAAGCAACAGATCCTCCCCAGAGCAGAGCCTGGTGGGAATGCTGAGGCTAGTTACCACTGTCACTGGTAATCGTGAATAAACGGTTTTCCTGCAACGATATACTGTTTCTCTACCAATATTACAGATGCAGCAAGCCAGCAATCATGAGCAGTGTATACATGAGCATGATTGACAGTGCAAAGACCTTTCTCCTGTCTCAATGTCTGTTTCTGACCAGGAATGCTGTATTTCTGCAGATGGCAGTAGAACCACAGAGAGGAGGCAAAGGAGCTTAATTTTTTCATAGATTATCTTTCTCATGGTTTATTGGGACATGACAGTTTTAGTAAACCATGTAAAAAGAAAAAAAAACAGATTTTAATCAGAGTTTTTATGTCCAAATGGGTGGGATTGTGGCAGAGGAAGAGATTCAGCCTTTAAGCGTGCTATTTTTTGTTTTGCACATTTTTCTCACAAGACATTTTATAGTTACTGGACATCAGTCAGCATCAGTAAGACCCATATATTGGGTCCAATATCAACCCATGTCTTAAAGAGGTAGTATTATGTAATTTCTACATTAAACTTCAGTTGTTCCAGGTCCTCAATTCAGTAATCAAGCTAATTGTACCTACCTGTGTTTCCCAGGTCACTCACCTGTTGCACCAGCTTTTTAAATTTCTATGTATTCTCAGTTCCTAGTTTTTATTTAAGTTTTTGCTTTTTTTGAGAAAATAAATCAAATTAATGCCACACTGTGGTTTGGCTCTCAAAGACCCTTTGAAATGTAGGGTTCCTTCACTGGGTTAAAGAAGAATAACACTAAAATGATGTTAAATAAGTAATTACCATGATGGGCTGCAATCATGGTAACACCTATGGAATATAGCATAATAGCATAAGCTCCTCTGCTATTGGAGCATTTTGTTTGCTGCTTTGCTGCTTATGAAAGCTAAGTGCCCACCATATAATCCTGTTAGAGATTGGAGTGTGATTCATGATCTTTAACGGATGTCATCCTTTTTTATTCTTCCTTCATTTTTCATGTCACTGTCCTCTGAGTGCAACACTGAAATAGCCTTACACTCTTAGACTTCACTAATGCGCTGTGTGAAATCGCATCGTGTTCAAAGGAATTCCTCTTACTGCTTGTCTGAGAGCAAGACTGGAAACCCAACAGAAGTATTTGTAGAGCACTTACAATATATAGCTGCATGTTTGTTCAAGATAAACTAAAATAGTATATTATGCTTCTCAGTAAAGATTAGTTGATTTGGTAAGAAACATTAGAAACCTGAAATTAAAGAAAAGAAGGAAAGAACTTTCCTATTTTTGATCAAACAGGTTTTCCCACAAAAACACAAAATAAAATCCAATGCATACAGTGATATACGAATTCAAATCTGCACATCAATGTCAAATCCAGAATCAATAATATGCCCAAACATAGCAAATGTAGAGAAAATACCTACATTTTGCCAACTCATTCCTCAAAACTTAATTCCAGTCCTCCTGCTGACTTGATATTCTACCTATAATTTTTCTCATATTTCTGCCATTTATTGTATCCGATCTGATTCAAGTAGTGAACTCATCCCTCTTGTTGGGTGTTTTTTTCCCATAGGCTTTAAAAACAACAGTTGTCAAGGCTTAATAAGAAAGCCTATCTGTACAAATCACTACTGTTGAATTAGAGGCCAACTTTTTTTCAAATCAAAATCAATATGTGGATATCCCATAACTTTCCCAAGGTGAAAATAAAATTTTTTTTTTAAATCTTTGTACCTAAAAATGAACTGAAGTCAACACACAACTTCACTTATTACAGCGAGCAACTAGATCAGGCCTAAAAACTGGATGCAATGATAAAACCTCCAAGAAGACAATGACAGTCAGCCTTCTGTTACCTGTAGAACATTTCTAGCATTAGGACTAATATCCCAGCAAGATTAAGAGAAACTCATACATGTGTTTGCCTTCAGTCCCACTGATTATTGCAACAGTGTCTTCACAGGTCTACCTAAAAAATCCTGCTGCACCAAGATCCACTCAAGAAAATGTAACTTTCTTCTTTAAGAAATGCAAACAGAAACGGCATGGCGCCAGATTTTAGTGGTTGTAGGATTTCTTATTTTATTTCAGCAAAAGACCAAGAGTAATTTCTTCTGCTAGTGCTAGACTCACATTGTGTTTTTCTGGTTGTATTTACCCAAAATGCCCTGCGCTGAAGTTTGCTTTGCACTTTTGAAGCAGTCTCTGGTTCACTTGGCGTTCACATGCATTCAAATCACACTTCAACCAAACAGAGATCTATGTTTATAGGAGGAGCTGTGTTTGGTGTTTTTGGTCCACATCACAGTTTAGTTGCACATGGACACATCCTGAAATGAACCAAATGAACCAGACTTTCTAGGCAAACAAACCAGAGTTTGATTATAGTGGACTCAATAGGGCTTGTATGAATTAGACTGAATTCTAGCAAAACATTGTGAGGAGCCTCTGGAAGAAAGCCCAAAATGTTACTGACGAAAACACAAAATGAATTGAAACTTCTACATTTAAAGGGAGGTAAAAACAGAGCCAAACAACCCGTTTTGTTTAGAAGGTGATCCAGTTGCACAGACGATTTACCAAACAGCAGCTACTTAATGAAAGACTGACCCAACCATGTTTAAGCAAGTTTGTTAACCTACTTTGTTCAATTTTCTTTCAATTTCTGCTTTAGTTCCAAAGAAATTCACACTGAATTTCACTTCCACTTCTAAATGTCCTGTTTGCTTTAGCTGCTTAGCTGCTCCTCCTGACTTGCTGTCCCAGCCTGCAACTAATGGGATTTTAGACAGTTGGTGGGGAATTGCTTTCGGTTTCAGTTCCATAGGCGTTCGATTACTAATACAACCGTACAGCTTGCTTGTCCAGTGAAGCTCACGTTGATTGTTACTTAATAGAAAAACAGTTGAGAAGCAAGTCACAGGAGCTGCGACAGCATTGTTCATCTGAAGCATCCAATTTGCCCTGGATTCATTCTAATGCAGCAGTCCTTGTAGCTCTGGATTGGAGGGTTAGCTGCAAGACACCTCAAAGTCTCAGAACGTGTGCAGTGACGTGCGGTCAGGGGAGGCAGGTGAGGCAGTGCCTCACCAGCCATCATGGAAAGAAAGAAAATATATAATCATAAAGTAATTTAAATTGTTATATTCATCCGGTGGTTTGTACTAAAAAATATTTATTTTTCATGTAGCTTCACCAATTTCGATTTTTATTTGTTCAAAATCGCTGAATTTTCTTATTTTCAAGGTGAGGCAGCGAGCTCTGCCTCACCTTGGATTGCGCAACCCCTGGCTCTGCGCTGGCTGCTAAGCGGAGAGAGCCTGTTGCTGTACGGCGTCAATAAAATGGTTTAAACAAATTTAATATGTGAACTTATTTCCAATAATTTAGCTTATGTATATAATGTACAGTGCTTTTTGTCACCAACTGTGTTTGTGTAACGTGTTTCGTGTAATGAGCGATTATAAACGGCAGAGAACAGGTTCGAGGTGAGGCAGGCAGTTCTCTTGCCTCATGGCAGGGGGCGCTCAAGATCCCAGACGTTCGTCTTGTTCACTTCTCAACTGCCGAGTAAGTGACAGCGAGCTAGGCTAAACGATTCGGGAAGCAAGTCAAGTGCAGCGATAGATTATAATAGAGATAGTGATTTTTTTCCTCTCGCTTATCCCGACTTTCGACATGGATGACTACATTACAACACTAAAAAAGTTTTCTCAAGTGGACTTTCAATCGAAGCAGGTAAGAGAGTAATAACATTTATTTTGTTTTGCTTTTTAAGGAAATGTGTGTTTTGTGAGCTACAGTTTGTATGTGTAAGGATGCAGAAGTGAAACATAACTTGTAAACTGCTGTCAATCTATGCATCTATTTGCAAATCTGTTTCTGATGACGTCAGTGCCTCACCAGCTATGAACCTCATCGCACGTCACTGGTGTAGAGGGATGAAAAACAAGTTATTAGTAAATAAAAACAATAAGTAGGAAAATAGGCACCCCAAGATCATTTTTATTTTGTATCTTTAATTTCCCATTGTAATAAGTTCTTTAGTGTAATTCCACACACAACCGCTAGGGGCGCTAGCGGTTGTTTTAAAGTAAGGTAAAAACAGAGCCAAAACGATCCCTTTTGTTTAGAAGGTGATCCAGTTGTACAGACGATTTATCAAGCAGCAGCTACTTAATGAAAGACTGACCCAACCATGTTTAAGCAAGTTTGTTAACCTACAACAACATACGAAAACCGCCCCTAGCGGTTGTGGCATAGAGAAGATTGAGCACACAAGAAGAATAAATCTTCCGGTTGAATGTGAAGGAAGCTCAACATGTGTGTCTCGTCTTTCTCATACCACAGCATCACATGTTGAGGGAAGATCATTCTCTACATTAGGGTTTGTTACAGCGGGGTAACAAACGCACTGATTGATTCAGGATTTCAGGAGACAAATCCAGCTCTTTGGCAATTTTTCACAACTTCCCAGTTTTATCTGTGGCCTTTCCATGCAGAATGCAGCACTGAGGAATTGTCTGTTATCAATGTGGCTACTAAAGCCTTTAGCTGGATGTCAATGGAACACAGCTGACCAAACTTACATGTAGAGGAAGTGGTGTTAATGATAAAATTATAAACCAATAGTGGCAAGGAGCAGCAGTTTCTGGCTCTTCCAAAAAAACAAACAAAAAAAAAAACATGCCTACAACCTTCAACTACTCCTCTTTGTGTTGAAGCCAAACATTTTAATATGTAGGATTTTATCTAACAAAATGCATAGTGGAGAAGTGGAATGAAAAAGGTTCATGGCTTCCAGAAAAGTGTGGAGGGTGTTGGTATTCAGCCCTGATTTACTCTGGTACCCTCAAGAGTGGCGACAAGAAATTGTTTTTCAGTTTATCAAGACCCATACAGGGAGGATCATCATTAGTCATCATCTGATTAATATTATTATTCTTTTTCACTGCAAAAACACAAAATCTTACCAAGTATTTTTGGTCTAGTTTTTAGTACAGTTGTAATAATACCAGACTAACCCTAACTCTAACCCTAACCCTTACTCACAAGTAACTTTTCAGCAAGATAAAACTCTTATAATAATAATAATAATAATAAGTGAAATAATCTACCAGTGGAACTAGTATTTTTTCATCAATATTATTGCGGAAAAGTTACTTGTAAGATGTTTGTCATATTTCAAGTTTACTAAGATGTTTGCCAATAAACTAGACCAAGTACTTAGTATAATTTTGTGTTTTTGCATTGTTTATTATAAAATTATTTATCTCTTTTTGATTTTTTCAGTAGATTTACAAACACATTTGCCCTAAACACAGGAAGTCCCGCCCACCATGTCCAAAGGACAGAAGAAGCAATTTAAGATTTTTTTTCCCCAAGTAGCAGCTCATCTCTCTTCAGTCACAAACATAATCAATTAAGAGACAGAGAGAAATGTTTTACAATTTTATCAGCACATTTTCATTTTATATTTCATGGTTTATATTTTGCTTTTAAATAACTGGCTATGTTGGTGCAGAAGACAAAAATAATTCAGATGCGAATTTCACAAGAGACAAAACGATTGTAAACAGTTTAGAAAATTTATTGTAATAACTTTTTTTGCAATATCTGACAGATATCAGAACAGACGATGAGCTTTCTGCATGATGATTTTTCCTTTTCCTTCTGTTGCTTGAAAATTACAACAGAATTTATTGCTTTTAAGAGAATCTGCATGGAGCAAATAGTTTTGGTTTTGCAGAACAAGGATTTGGTCTGGATATGATTTACATGAATATTAACAGGCTTTCTTCTAAATGCTTGGACAGAAACAGATGCTTTATGCCTGAGACAAACTTCATTTGGAGTAAAATTACCATCTTTTCTGAGAGAAAACTAATCTAGCAACTTTTCTGTTATTGGAGACTTTGGGGACATGGGTTGTTCTGAGTTAGATAGTGATCAACCTGAAGGTGTGACAGACTTCAAGCTGTTCTGTAGTAACCAATAGGAAGATTCGACTGCAGTAGCCACCACTACTAAGGAGCACAGCACGAAAACAGGCCAAATATTGCAGAATTAAACAAATTCAAATGAAAATGTCACAATCTGCACAGTAAAATAAGATAAAACCTTAAGGACCAATTTATTCCGTGTATCTGTGGGTGTTAGGTACTCTTTAAGGAATGTTTTCTGTCTCAATTTAAGACATAAAAAATAGTCAAACTCATGAGTAACCAAAGGATACTCATGAGTTCGGGTGGCCCAGTTAAAGGCCAAAACAACCAGAAAATGTTATTTTGGAAAGAATGGACAAAGTGTCAGCCTGTAGATGTTTAAAGCTCTGAAAAGCCAAATGTGGTCTGATGGACTCCAACCCAGTTATTTCATTTTGCCTTGCAAAATTCTTTGCTGGTCCAAACATAATGATAAAGGCTCTGATCAGATGAATATTTCAATATACACATAATATAATTACATTACACTTTATTTTATAAAATGTGCAACCTTTTGGATCTAGAGAATGCAGTAAAAAGATGTAAACCATTAGCCATGCCTGAACTTTATATATTTTTTCAAATCCAAAGGAAAAATAAAATTCACATCTCAAGCTAATATGATGCAGTTCGGTGCAAAACTGGAGCTGCTTCAGAAAGCTGACCAGCTGCACCGTTTCTCTCTCCTAGTTACTGTCCGTTTAAAGCGATGAGCTGCTATCAGCGCTGCTGAATCACGATCACTTTGCTTCATAACTTAACGAGTGTTCCTGGAGCTGATTGAGATTAAACTCATTGCTCTTCACAACTGAGCAGCTCTCTATAAGTGTGGTTCACAGCTAAATGCTAAATGTTGTTTGCAATTTTCAGTGATGTAAATCACGAGCCAATTAATGAAAGAGGTCAACTGTCAGTCAAATGGTTTTGGTGCCGTACCTGGTTCAGTCCTGCTAGCTCTACCCCTGAAGTAGATACGAAAATCTGAGAATACTCAGACAGTCGCACCGGATTTGCTAATCCGAAAAATTATCTGTCCGGGACCAGACCGGTGAGAGACGGTCTAGTGGAAAAGCACCTGTAAACATTTACATCGCAACATGACTTCTGTTGTGTTTCTACAAACTTGTTGTTGGGACCCCCTATTCATGTTCTCAGAGCCTGAAAGATCTAAATGTTACAACTTCATGTTAAAGGGGTCAGACATTAGACACTGGAAAACATTTCCTGACCAGACAAAGCCAAGATAACTCCAGGCTGCTTGTAACACACAATAACCCAAGATGAAAGGGAACAATGTAACAGCATCATTTATTTAACACAAGAAACCTGCAATTTGCTTTTGTTTCACTGCAATGGAAAACTATGAAGCACTAACATCTTCCACAATACAGAGCTCCAAAGCTTGGGTTATGATATTCACAGGGAGAGAGTGACTGCTGCCTGCAAGGCTAATCCTTCCCAGATGGAATACTTAAGCAGCAAATAAGCTGTTTGATGATAAACTCAAGATTCAAAGTGGAATTTTTTCATGTGCACAAAATTTAAAATAAATCAATAACAGCACCAGGTATGTGCTGATCTATTGAGGGAGGCCTTTGACACAAGATGCTTGTTGGCCTTGGAAGGTTTGCCAAAGAAAATATTTCTATTTTTGTATTCATGGAATGTGATTTCATGTTTATGGGACATTCCTTCCGAAACAGAAAAAAATAAAGCTTTCAAAAACCCTTCAGTACTGTACACATATATAAAACAAGCTTTAGTTGTGAGTTTTATATATATGTTATGTTATTCCCTCTTCAAAATCATACCTAAAGAGTTTATTTAATTATTTCATGCATGTTTGTGAAATTCTTTCTCTGCCACTGTGGAATCTTTCTGTTGCTTTCTGGAGTTTCTATTACAAATGTGTGCAAAACTTAATATTACTAATGTCAATAGAAAGACAACCTAAATAAAAAACGCAACCAAAATCACACATTAATAAGTTTGTTCAAGCGATGAGTCATTATAAAACCATCATCCTTCTAACACTTCCTGTCATCTTTGGTTTTTTCTGCCAGTAATAACCTCCAATTGTTGATCACATGATCTGTGTAATGTGAAAAAAAATCACCTCATCTGAGTGCAATACCTTTTTATCAAAAAATATGAGGTTTCCAAAATTTGCTGTGTTTCTATTGAGCAAATTCATTGTCGTAATTCGATTTGCGTAATTTGACGCTCACTGAAAATTCAGCTCTGCTGTCTGTTTTGGGTCGATTCAGATAAACATTTTAATGTTGCTACAGCAGAGTTTTACTTGATTCCTTCAGCTGCACTGGGACTTCTAAAAAATTGGCTGCTGGGTCTCCACGTGGCAGAACCACAGATGTTGAGCTGAGATCTTTCTGAAAGTTCATCAGCGCTTAATGACTGCACAAATATTTAAAAGTTACCCAGTGAAGTGAAGAACCCTCCTGCTGATGAAAACACCTGAGCAGTTTCATTGCTTGCAGCTAGTCTGAGTTCTGTTAATGAGGGCATAAAGCAGTGTGGCAGCAGAACTGTATGCTCCCCAGGGGAGAATAAAATCACACAGCGACAAATGGCACACTGAGATTTTTCATGTTAAAATGACAGAAGCATGGTAGAAGACATTTGAACTGCTGGCTGCTTGTAAGGCTGAGTGTTTCTTTGCAGTGTTCAGGGCTCATGAGTTACAGTTCTCTGTTTTCTTAAAATATTGAAAATTCAAGTCAGAAATAATCAGAACAGAATCCTCGTACAGACATAATCACATACCAAGAAAAAAACTTCACATTCATAATAATAAAATATATGTTGAAATGCATATACTCACACTAGTAAAAACCTTTCAAAATCACTCAACATGATATCTTCTAAGTAATATATCTGGGCTGAGTGAACCTAGTAGAGACCTGCAGGCATAACTGCAATGAAAGGCAGTTCTGGTAAGTATGGACTCAGTTGGATACCAACATGAGGTGGAAACCTTGGGTCATTTTTATGGATTTAGGTTCTCAGACTTGAGACTCAAAAAGCCTCCTGGCTGTTTTTTTCTGCTGCTTCTTATCACACCAAATAAAGCAAGGTTGCCACCAGGAACTTAAAAAAATGACTAGGTAAAATTATATTCTTGGAAGACATGATTGACAATACTTAAACAAGAAAGCTATATAATGCTGTTCACAAAAGTACTTACATTTCAACAGAGATCATGGGGCTCTAGCGTTAACATTTATTTATTGAGAATAATACTTTTAAATTGGATTTGATTGTTTCAGCATTGATGAATTAAAATCTAATTGTTTAACATTTCTGCAAATACTAATCAATTATTCTTGGATATACTTGGAGCCCACTTCTGGATTCTGCAAAGTCTGTAATCTGCATACAGTACATACAGTTTTGGGCCTGGTCACATTTAAAAGAATGAAAAAGACCAGTCTGTGACTGACTTGTGATGTGGTTAATTTGCATACATATTATCAAGTTATAAGCGCAGACAGAGCCAAGGGGACGTTTTGAGTGTGTGTGAGATTTAATTGCACATGTCACACATTATTCTTTGTTCATACAGATGCATGCGCTCACATCAGTCTTTCTACTGGCCCAATGCAAACCTTAAAAGTGTAACTATATCTCAACCTTTATAGTCGCGCTTTCAAAGCCAAGCAAGCTTTGGTGCCGTATTCGTTGGAAACATTACCTATAAATGCAGGTACAGGTGAACCTGCTCTGCCAGAGAATCCTCCAAATCCTCCAAATCGACCATTTTGAGTGAAAGGTGCCACACACAATGAGTTACAAAAATTCGAAGAGGGAAATAATCAGGTGCTGTGACGCCCAGTTCATTGCATCAACTCTAAAACCTGTCTTTACCATCACTGTTACTGGTGAATAAAAAACCCTATTTAAAATGAATAAAGAAGCCCCGCATAGCCTGGTGGGACGGCAGTAAAGCCTGGCAGCTCACCATGCTTTTAATGCACTGGGGGAAACCGTGTAAAGAAAAGTTGACTTACTTTTTCGAAAGGTTTTTGGCACTAGTGGTCTTTAGTTATAGTAGATTAGACAGGAAATGGCAAAAAGGAAAGAGGGAAAGACATGCAGCAAAGGTTCCCGGGTTGGGATTTGAAACCACTGCCTCCATATGGGGTCCCTGCTCTACCTCTAAAACACACACTGCCTCAAAATACTGTTTAAATTTAATGGTGGCCCACATAAAGACAGAAAACCGAAAATAAACTGTGGATTTTATATGAATTTTTGAATTTGGGTTCATATTAGAAATGATCATATCCTGTTTATGATCATAGCCTGAGAATGAGGCCAGCTGTTTTGCAATGTGTGATGGCAGTTTTTGGGAAAAAAGGTATATAGAAAAAGTGCAATTCAAAAAGTGAACATGTATTGGAACATTCTACCATCACTGATTAAATTCTTAGGATTGCCATAACTGTTCCTGACCTGCAAAGAAACAGACTGATTTAATGTCAGACAGCATGACTTTTAAATGCATTGTATGTAAATATGTGGTTTTAGTTGATTTTTGTTTGCTGGTTGAAATATCCCAGCTCAGGCTCCACTGCCTTCATCGGTGGTGAAGCAAATGATTTGCTTTAAAACTGTCCTTTTAACAGCTAATTGTCACTAAATATGGTATTAATGGTGATTTCTTGTAGAACAGTAATGCTACTTAACATTAGGCTCACCATGGTAACCACTGCTAAGCACTTCATCCCTGTTGCTAAGTAGCCTCTGTTACAGGCTGTAGTGTATCAGCTTTTATGTCATATGTTGCACTTTTTATATGAATCAAATCCCATATTCAACAGTAATCATTTCCTTTTGGCCTTTTGATTGTATTTAACCTTTGCTAATCATTCAGGCTGCGATTACGAAGAAATAACTCATTAACACACGTAAATCCATATATGCAGAGAATTGAATTAGTCATTTAGTCAATCACATTGAACATAACGTCTGTTTTTATCTTTTTCTCTAATGTGTCTGGGTAAGCGCTCTGCAGGGCAGACTGAAGACAGATCAAACATCCTTTAAGACCCATGCATTATGAGATCATTGTTGGTGTAAAACTGACAAATCAATTGACCCAGTAGAACAGCACAAAGGGATGCAAATCCCTTTACATGACATGTAAAATGGATCTTAGATTTGTACTGTCAGATTTTTAACACACTATGAAAGCCGGACCAAATGTTTCAGTCCACTCTTCTCTGCAGGATGGATAAACTCTGAGAGCTTTCTCTAATTGGACATCAGGCTGCTTCTGCCTTCAATGCATCTTGGAAATAGAATCCTGCCAAAGCAAAACGTAATTAAAGCTAAAATAAAACATGATGGCCTTCTAAAAGTCATGCCTTTAATGAACAAAAGGATTAATTAATTGCAATGTGTCAGGAAGTGCACATGCAGTGAAATCTAGATGAGCTAAGGAGGGGCGGCAGAGCTCATGTAATAAGCTGTGATGTGCAATAGTATGTTTAAATGAGGCCCAACGAGTCCTGACATGATGCAAGCTTCTGTTTCTGATCTTGATTTGGATAAAGTTCACTCCTGACATAGACCCAAATTCATGAAACGTTTGTTGATTTTGAAATAAACTTATTCCTGTGAGAAATCTCTTCAGTTCACCCAAACATGCAGCTACAGTCAAATCCAGCAGCAAGATGATTAATGCTAATTGAATGTGGCAGGAATAATTTAATAAGCAGAAAATGGCTGATTTGTAAAGTTTGCAAATTAAGTAAAAAAGAATCACCCTTAATAAACAATTAAAACCTAAGATCTAAATTATTTTCTAAGTATCATTTTTCTTTGTGCAAATTAGTGTTAATAGCAAGAGTCAGCAAACACATTGATGGTGTAGTGGCATGTTTTACTGCTTTCCACGTCAAAATGCCTCATTAGCTCTGATTGCAGGGGTGAGTCCCACTGCACCAGTCTTTTAATTCTTTCCCTCTTGCTTCGTCGGGATTATACATGAACAAACACCTGGATTGTCGAATGGGGCCACAGATGATTTTATTTTAATAATAACAAAACTCAGTTAGGTTGATAGGTGCAGTAAGAAAAGGTTTAGCTGTGAGTGAAAATATAAGCTCACCCCACAAGGGACAGGTATCAGGATAGCCTTACTTTATGTAGGTTTTATCAGTCTTTGATACACTGTAGAGACTTTTGATCCATTTATCTTTATACAGCATTGGTCCATGACTTTATTGAACTCATTTATACCAAACATCTGTTGCAAGATAGATGGGCAGACATGTTATTCCAGAATACTGTCAGAGTTTACACTCTATGAACTGGAAGTAAACCAAAATTATCAATAGCTGCATTTTCATTTACCTACAAATTGGAATTTAAAAAATAAATTAGCAAACCAGAAACAAACAAAAAAAAAATTGAAATTAAAAAAATATAAAAACAAATTACAAAAAATAAAGTGTTTGTAGGATGAGAAGGATTTTTTGGCTGTATTGAAGTTAATGTATTTCGCAAAACTACAATGGAAACACTTTTTTCCATCATGAGTCATGTCATCAACAAGTGAATGTTACTACTGGCAGAAAAGACGAAGAAGACGACAGGAAGTGATAGTTGAATGACGGCGCAGCAGGTTTTTTAATGACTTATTACATGAACAAAGTTAAGAAGTTTGTTTTAATGTCATGGGAACATGTAGGAGAAAAACTGGAATATGTTGCAGATAATTACAAAGCATAGTTCCGGTCACAATAAATAAACTTAGATATGGTTACAAACACCTCAAGGACAGATTCATTACTAGCAGATAAATGGGGAACAAGATGAAAATGTTTCCTTCCTTTTCAATTTCAGTAGGTCAGCCATGTTGTTCATGAACCAAAGAAACTAGAAGCATGTTTGCATTTATTCAAACCTTTAAGTGCAACTCTTCCTGCTCCTGTTTCCGGCTTTTAAAATGCAAATATCTGAAACGGCACCAATCACATTTAACTGCACTTTAATCAGAGGAGATAAGTAGAGCTGTCTTGATTTGAATAAGCTTTTAAACCCCCACATCATTGTGCTGCAGCAGTATGGCAACGTGCCATAGATCCTACCATGTCAGCATCCTCAATACCTCTGTGAAGGTTTGGGAGCATCCATGGCTGAGGGACCATCTCTGCAAACAGGGTGAGGGCGTTTAATAGGATCACTTCTTCTCTCTGCTTGTTAGCAGACACCATGTTAATGTCTGTTTCAGGTTGTGGGAGGCGTTATGGCTACTGAATGGGAAAAAACAAGGATTAATAACCTAAAATATATGCTGGCCACATATGAAGGTACACATGAAGAGGATGTGTTGGAAACCTTGAATCTAATTCATTTTTTCTGTGTAACATAATATCACACTGAAATATTTATAAAAGTCCAGGATTTAATTCCATTGCATTTAGTCATGTTAACAAAAAGCCAAAACATTCTTTAGATGGGAATTAAGAAATATTCATAAGCATGTTAAATTAGTGATAAAAGGGGAAATATTACTAACATCACTGATGATGGTTTAAGACAGGGGTGTCCAAACTTTTTGCAAAGAGGGCCAGATTTGATAAAGTGAAGATGCCCGGGGGCCAATAGTTTGTTCGGACATTTTTTAACTACAAAAGTTTCATGCAAATACACACCGTTATAAAACAATTTTCATTGTCACAATTATCTTTATTTTTCAAATGACAAAAAAAACAAATATAAGCCACTCAGGCAAATGAGAACAACTCTAAAAACCCAAATTCTGCCTTTCATTCATATCTGGAGAGTCAGATAACATTGAACAAACTGTATGAAATACCTTAAATTTACATGAGTTTAAAATTATCTTTGCCTCAAGAACATTTTAAACAGGAGTTATAAGTAATGCAAAGTTGTCTGTTATTATTAAATCTTAAAACAAGTGAATTTTGCTCGTCATTTACTATATCTACAGGTTCATAACCAAATCTTACTCAAGAGTTTAATAAAAATAAGTGCCATAAATCCAGGTGCATAAATGTTCTTTTGGCTTTTCACTGCTGATAGTGACAGACGTTACCGTTCAAAACACTCAGTTTCATGTCCTCAACTCTCAGTGCCACACTGTTACTGCCAGGCAAACATTCGCAAATTCTTGCTTCTTCTCAGGGCAAAATGTTCTCCACCATTTTCATAACACAGTCTTTGATAAATGTACCTTCAGTAAAAGGTTTGCCATGTTTAGCTATTAACATTAACATCGTAGCTTGCTTTGGTGGTATTTTCTTTTGACTCACAGGCCCGCGTGAAGAATCGCTGTTGTGATGCCAGTCCAGCTTGGAGCTGCTTCAGTTTTTCAGCACGGTCACTTCCTGTTAGCTTGTTGTATGTGTTAGCATGTTTACTCTGGTAGTGTCTCTTTACGTTGAAATCCTTAAACAAGGCAACCGTCTCATTACAAATTAGCAGTGTTGTATAAAGTACTGAAATCTCAGAGTCAAGTAAAAGTATTGGTACCTCTCCAAAATATGACTTTGGTAAAAGTCCAAGTCACTGACTGAAATGTTACTTGAGTTAAAGTCTTAAAGTATCTGAAACTTCTTGTACTTAAGTATGGAAAGTACTGTAAAAATGGATGTACTCAAGTAAAGTAATGAAAAGTACAAGTAAAAAGTAAAACAAGGCAAATGCAGTTTGAATGACATTTTTTTATATTTTGGTAAACTTGTCAAATACACTTAAAATAATGTACCCAACCAAGTGCAGGCAAAATTAAACCTGCTAATAGATATACCTGCAGGCATCATTTAGTTAAGAAAATTAGGTGCTTTACCTATAGCACAAGGTTAACTTAACCTGCTTTACAACTGAACCAGCTTCTTAGTAAACCCTCCAGGACAGAAAATACAAAGTTTTTGTAAGCCTTAAGTTTTCCCTTCAAGTAAGGAAAATGAAAATGAGAAAAATAAACAGTACAGAAAATGCGGCCAACATGAAGAAAAAGAGCTGCTATGATTACTCTACTTCACAAATCAGTGAATCAGTCAATAGGTGGTGCACACAACTGGTCATTATGCAAAAGAAAAATACCCCCAGAAAACTTTGGAGCGGGGGTGGGGGGGGTGCTGCCCACTGACGCGGCTCAGGGATTACGTGACACGCAGCGCCGTGCGCAGTGCCCTACAATGCACTGTAAGCTATGTAATGTGTTTTGAGGCAATTGACCAAAATCCCGGACAATTTTTAAATTCCCCCCGGACATCTTTTTAGGTCTGAAAAGTAGGACATGTCCGGGAAAAAGAGGACGTCTGGTCACCCCATCACCAGCTGGTGGTTCCCCTGGAGCCGTGTCCGACGTAGTTGCAGTCCTTGTGGTCTCCGTCTCCTCCTCCATGTGGCTGCTGCTGATTGCGAGACTTGCTTTGTGTTTAATGGGAGAAGCGAAACAGGTGTATCCTGTTGGTGGTGATGAACAAGCCCAGGCAAGTAGGCTACGGACTTTGATCGGTAGCCTGCTTGCTACTTGCTAATCAGTAGGTGGGATCAAAACACTTTGTTTCTCTCGCTTTTTGTAACGAGTAACTAAACCACACATTGAAAATGCATCGGAGTAAAAGTACGCAATTAAGTTCGGAAATATAGTGAAGTAACAGTGAAAGTCATCAAAAATTTTCATACCCGAGGAAAGTATGAAGTACTCCAAAATATACTTAAGTAAAGTAGTGAAGTATTTTTACTTCGTTACTATACAACACTGCAAATTAGACAAGTACAATTGCCTTGATTTTCAGTGAAGAAGTATTGTAATTCCCATCTCTCTTGAAAGCGGCGGCCTTCACTGTAAACTTGTTTTCTTTGCAGTGGCCATGGCAGAAATGAGTGGAGAGCGGTTCGCTGCACGGATGCAGAGACTGATAGTATTAAAGTGGTGCTGCCACCATTTGGTGAAAGGAGGAATTACAGTTTCAAGTTTTATGATTTATTTATTCTGTTTGACAGTGCAGGCGGGCCATAAATAATACATTATAAGACCGAAGCTGCGGGCCGTATGAAATCTGACCGCGGGCCGTGATTGGCCCTCTGGCCGGACTTTGGACATGCCTGGTTTAAGATAAGAATTTGTTTTGATATCCACAGATTGTGCAGACCTGCTGGAATAACAACCTGTCAAGAGATATGCATCTTTACAACCACTTTGCTAACTAAAATGTTTCACAGTTGAAGCTACTTGAAATTGGGCATGTATAATTTTTCTACCCTTTGTTTATTTGTAGAGCATGTGGGTAATTAAATAAATGTTGGTCTGATCTCTTATTGTGTGAAAATGGTATAAATAATTACTACTGAAATGTACCCAAAGTGTTATGTAAATTGTTTCTAGTTTATTTTGAGTTTTCCGAACTGTTGACATTAGATTCTCTTTGCTCAAAAGGATTTGTTAAATTTACCCAAACAAAATGAGTGCCAAGTTTGGTTAAAATTTTCATTATCTCATGACAGTATAATACAGGGGTGCCCAAAGTAAGTTCTGGAGGGCCGGCATCCAGCACACTTTAGTTCTCTCTCTGCTGGTAATAACATTTCCAGCATGTCAGTGTTCTTCTTAGGCTTCTAATGATCCATCATTGGATCCAGGTGTGTTAAACCAGGGAGAGACTAAAACATGCAGGATGCCGGACCTCAAGGACCCACTTTGGCCACCACTGGTATAACATAAAACAGATAATCTGTGATATACCACTCAGGCAGAAATGACCAATCAGAGCTAGGAGGATTTCAGTGATGTCAATCATTCTAGTGTATGCAGCGCTCACACACGCCTTCTTGCTCTCTGCTTGCCTGCAGCTGGTTCACCATAACACAGCCTGCCACGAATGCTAAGGTTACTTACCATGGCTACCAATGACAGTGGATAAACTGTCTTCCTGGAATGTTATGTAGTCAGCTGTTAGCACATTGAGCAGCGTGTACATGAGATGATTGGCAGCGCAAAGACATTACTTCTTATTTGCAGACAGCAATAGCAGCACAAAGAGGTGGTGGAGATCATATATACTGTCATGACGTGAGAGTTTTAACAAAAAACATTTTTTTATAAAAGCTACATACTGCAGCTTTAATTGATACATTTATACAGGTTTTTGTGTTTTTTCACCACATGAAATCCCAAAATACAGTGAAGTCTGCAACTGGAATGTGACAAAAAGTCACAAAATTTGCAAAGGATTTAAATCAGGGCTGATGCCACTTCTTCCACAAAAAGCAGTTCCACTGAAGTCCTGGAGCTTAGAGATGTGAATCTTTTTTTCCTTTTGATCCGTAGCCACCATCATCCTTTTCATGTCCTAAACAATAATTAAACTTTGCACACTCTCAAGAAGACAAGCTGTGTTTTTCTTTTGCTAAGTGCCACAGCAAGGGTCAAAAAGCAAAAAAGCTCTTTTCTCATCTGCAAACAGAGGATAAGAGATACAGTGTCCCCCCAAATGAGGTCTGCAATCCCTGTATTTCGAATTACTTCCTAATCTTTTTCTCCAGCTCCTCTGATTGCTCCACTTAGAGGAGAGCAGAGAAGACAAAACGGGAGACTGAAACTGATCCAGAATCCATGGCAGTGTCTGCCATTTTGTGGCATATTTGGACTAAAAAAGAAGGTAAAATGATGTTAGGAATAATGTGCATTGAGTGCAATTATAGTGACCTCAATAAAGTGTGACAGGACAGTGAAAGATTTTTCTGTGAAATGTGTTGAACTGAATCAGATTTCCCTACAGCGTCACAATCCACTGTAGCTTTAGCAGCAGAATGTAATCCTGTTAGACATAACAGGCCCCATTTTGTGAAACAGGTTTTTATTTATTACTATTTTTTTAGGTGAAGCGGAGGTTTCCATGCACCCTCCGTGCTGGATTACTAATTGATGATGTTTTACATTGCAAATGAGTCATTCATATTAGTGTTGGCTCTAATCAAAGGGAGGGTGCAGTGGTCTTATCCAGCCACTGCAGGAATTGATTAGCATTGCACAGAGAGTGAGTCTTGGCAGCATCAGACACAAGCATGCAAATTCGAGTGAATACTGGAGGATAGTGAGGAGGATGTTTGTTATTCTCATGAAGTGGATTTCCGACGGGAATGCTTCTTCAGCACGTCATACGGAGACCGACCTGATCGGGAGAAAACGTTCCACCTCCTGTTCAGTGTGTGGCAGTGCTGTCTGGCGAGCTGCTTCTGCAGATTATTTCATTATGGGAACAATGTCAGCCTTGATGCAAGAGAAGATGGTGGAAGGTTATTTTCATTTTTCATTCAGTTTTCCTGCATCATTATAATGGCCTAAAGCTCCAGCCGCCCGTCACGCCGTCACCATGTTGTTTCGCTGCAGCGAGATGTGTGGTGCTCTCTTGGCAGGTTGTGTTTGTCTGCTCACAAGCTGCAGTCATTAATCCTGGAGAGGGAGCTGAGCTCTGACTGTAGTGGATCTAAACGTTTCCATGACACCTCAATAAACGCTTCTTTGTTAGCGTGAGTCCATGGTGTCGAGTGCAAGGATTTGTCACTGATGCATTCCAATAAGTAACTTAAAGTTGTTCATATTTAAAGTTTTAAATTGAAAAATAACAACCTGTAACATAAACCCTAAAATCTAACAATTGCTTGTCTTTTCTTTATATACAGGAACCCAGAATACACCTCTCTGCTTTGCCTTACCTCCTTGCCTCAATGTTTATAACCTCTTCTCTGTTGTTGCTGATGAAACAGAAGAGCAACTGGCCAACGATTCAAAACCTGTTCACCCTGTGAGGCATCGTTCCAGTTAATATAGTTGGAGAAGTAAGGATTTCAACATGGCGTTGGCACTGTTCATAGTAACTTTCTCTCTCCTCTCACACCTGCAACCCGTCTCTAATCAGCCACCTGGTCCTTGTTCAGTAATCAACCTCCCCTGTACAAACATCTCATTCTCAGTTTCCCAGTTTCTTCCCCATGCAACCCTGCTGGCTTTTTACTCTGGATTCCTGTTTTTGCTTGACTCTGGCTCCTTGTGGTTTTTATTCACCATCACAACCCAACTGTGATATTTTCATTAGATAAATCCAAAATGTTGTTCTGGTAAAGCAGCTGACAAAATACTAGAAATTTGTAAGTGCAGCAGAAACAGGATTAAAATCCCCCAAAAAGCCACAAATGCATTTGTGTGTTGTCTATAACTATAGTTTGCACCTCTTTTTGGTTTGAATACTTTATATTTGCATATTTTTGAACAGATGAACATGGCTCCTTAAGGCATCTAGAAAAATGTCTTTAAATGTAAGCAATATGTCACAACCGGAAAGCAGTGTCTCTGAGGTGTTGCCTTAAAATACAAATGTGCCTTTTGTCATATTTGTTATTGTGGATTATGTCGTTTCATTGTTTTGGTATAGTAATCTTCATATTTGTAAGAAATTCTCTCATTATTTTTGGTATTTTGCATATACACTGCTCAAAAAAATAAAGGGCACACTCAAATAACACATCCTAGATCTGAATGAAAGAAATATTCTCATTGAATACTTTGTTCTGTACAAAGTTGAATGTGCTGACAACAAAATCACACAAAAATCATCAATGGAAATCAAATTTATTAACCAATGGAGGCCTGGATTTGGAGCCACACACAAAATTAAAGTGAAATAACACTACACGCTGATCCAACTTTAATGTAATGTCCTTAAAACAAGTCAAAATGAGGCTCAGTATTGTGTGTGGCCTCCACGTGCCTGTATGACCTCCCTACAACGCCTGGGCATGCTCCTGATGAGGTGGCGGATGGTCTCCTGAGGGATCTCCTCCCAGACCTGGACTAAAGCATCCGCCAACTCCTGGACAGTCTGTGGTGCAACGTGACGTTGGTGGATGGAGCGAGACATGATGTCCCAGATGTGCTCAATCGGATTTAGGTCTGGGGAACGGGCTGGCCAGTCCATAGCTTCATCTTGCAGGAACTGCTGACACACTCCAGCCACATGAGGTCTAGCATTGTCCTGCATTAGGAGGAACCCAGGGCCAACCGCACCAGCATATGGTCTCACAAGGGGTCTGAGGATCTCATCTCGGTACCTAATGGCAGTCAGGCTACCTCTGGTGAGCACATGGAGGGCTGTGCGACCCTCCAAAGAAATGCCACCCCACACCATTACTGACCCACTGCCAAACCGGTCATGCTGAAGGATGTTGCAGGCAGCAGACCACTCTCCACGGCGTCTCCAGACTCTGTCACGTCTGTCACATGTGCTCAGTGTGAACCTGCTTTCATCTGTGAAGAGCACAAGGCGCCAGTGGCGAATTTGCCAATCCTGGTGTTCTCTGGCAAATGCCAAGCGTCCTGCACGGTGTTGGGCTGTGAGCACAACCCCCATCTGTGGACGTCGGGCCCTCATACCATCCTCATGGAGTCGGTTTCTAACCGATTATGCAGACACATGCACATTTGTGGCCTGCTGGAGGTCATTTTGCAGGGCTCTGGCAGTGCTCCTCCTGTTCCTTCTTGCACAAAGGCGGAGGTAGCGGTCCTGCTGCTGGGTTGTTGCCCTCCTATGGCCTCCTCCACGTCTCCTGGTGTACTGGCCTGTCTCCTGGTAGCGCCTCCAGCCTCTGGACACTACACTGACAGACACAGCAAACCTTCTTGCCACAGCTCGCATTGATGTGCCATCCTGGATGAGCTGCACTACCTGAGCCACTTGTGTGGGTTGTGGAGTCCGTCTCATGCTACCACGAGTGTGAAAGCACCACCAACATTCAAAACTGACAAAAACATCAGCCAGACAGCATAGGTACTGAGAAGTGGTCTGTGGTCCCAACTGCAGAACCACTCCTTTATTGAGTGCGTCTTGCTAATTGCCAATAATTTCCACCTGTTGTCTATTCCATTTGCACAACAGCAGGTGAAATTGATTGTCAATCAGTGTTGCTTCCTAAGTGGACAGTTTGATTTCACAGAAGTTTGATTTACTTGGAGTTATATTGTGTTGTTTAAGTGTTCCCTTTATTTTTTTGAGCAGTGTATATACGTATATCCATATACTGTATATGTATATGGGACCTCAAATAATTTTGGCAACATATCTAACAAGGCATGTATGCTTATATCAGAAAACAGCCTATCAATGTTTTTCTTTCTCTTATTTATGAAGTCAAATTTTGTTTTCATGCCACAACAGGAAACGAACCATCACCTTTATCTGTCGACACTCACCAAGGACAAGACCTGTTTATTTGAGAGAAGTGAGGCAGCTGATAATGACTGCTGGGGCCGAGAGCTTTCCTTTAATAACTGAATCTGGGTGATGCAGGAGCTTCAGCATTCATGACAGGAACACCTCACCAGCTGTTATCATTTGCTGATTACATTATTGTGCTGCTTGCAAACTCGTTTTGGCATTGTTACAGGACTGAATCACGCAGCCTGGCGTTTATCGTGCTGCTGCTGCTGCTGTCTTTGTCTCTTTGTCTCCCTTCACTCAGGATCTGACAGGAAATCCAACCAGGACTTCATGCTTATAGTCATCAAATTTTACAGAGATTAATTTTTTCTACTCTAAGTCTTGCAAAATGTGGCTAACCAAACATATTTCATGCTTGTCAAGGTCACAAAAGAGGTGAAATTAATTAGAAATAAAAATACGAGCAACAGAAAACATTATAGCTGATTTTGAAAGCTGTCTGTCATTGTGAATGATGTTTTTTTCTGAAAACCTGAAAACTTACCAAAAACTAATTGTCAATCCCCATAAACTTTATTATTATATATTATCATGCAACCTTATGCTTTGATGAATTAAACAAGAACAAAGTGCAGAATAATAAATGGTTTTCTACATTTTTACAGATAAAACTCTAAAAATGGTGGCTTGTATTTGTATTCAATCACCCCAAGTCAATATTTTATAGACTTTTGAATGTTTTACTGCAAACTGTGACCACCAACTACTTTAATTTAAACAAAGGCTTACTTCTCAAAACTTTTAATTCAAGGGTCGATCGTCTAAAATGCATAATTAATAACTGATTTGTCAACAAAATCTCCTTTTCAGCTGTGGATCTGGGACTACTGGCAGCTGCCACTACTGAAATGATGCATTGTTTCTGATTTTCTCCAGTAGTCATTGGACTACAGGCACAGGCCAACCTAAAGGAAAAATGAATGTGTGTTCATATACATTCAACACAATTGTTTTTGGTTTCCTTTTTTTGGTTTATTTTAGTCAATTTTATTTTTCAGTGCATTTTTATTTTAATCTGTCATCAGTTTAGCCCCACAGATTACACTGCAAAACCCCCAAATCTTACTAAGTATTTTTTTTGGTCTAGTTTTAGCACAAATATATTAGAACACTCGAAATGAGACAGAACTAACTAACAAGTAACTTTTCAGTAAGATACTGGAGCTTATTTTAAGTCCATACATACTTTAATATTGATTTTACAAAAGTACTAGTTTCACTGTCAGATTATTTCATTTATAGTATGGGAAAATGTCTTGTTATTTACAGGATCTATGGAGTATTGTCAAGAAGATGAGATACCAGTATGAGGCAGCTGTCAAAGCAATGAGGGATTCCAGCCTGGTAAACTCCATGACACATTGCATTAATGATATTATTCATGAAAAAAACTCCCAACAAAGTGCATATAAATAGAAGTGAACTTATTTCTCAGAAGCCTAACCCTTCTGTCTAAAATATTTTTTGTGGATCTAGTATTAAAATTTTCTGAGACACTGAATTTCGGCTAATCCATAATCATCAAAATTACAAGAAATAAAGGCTTGAAATATTTCACTTTTGGTGTAATGAATGAGTTTCACTTCCTGGAATGAATATCAAAAAATATTGAATTATAATGATATTCTACTTTCTGTGAGATATGGTTACCACAGAAGCTTTGCAAAAATATATTTCTGAAGAAGCTGATGCTCAATTTTTGATCTGCTGCAGATTCAAAGCCCTTCTAACCATCAGCCTGACACAAACGCCTCAGAAGCAACAGCTCTGCTGCACTTGAAGGTCAGTCTGACTCGTTTCTTCAGTAATCTCCAGATCAGATCAAGGTCTGCTGGAGCCTCCAGCTTTCTCCTCCAAAAGAGTTTTTTTTCCAACCTGATCCTAATTTGCTTCTGCTTTCTCATATATTCCTCTCCATCATGTGTTCTCCTCTAGAAGCAATTCAGAATCTCTAAGCTCTGCCTGCAGCTCTGCCTTCTAGAACTGCAGTCATAAAATAAACAACTTTATAAAAAGTGATACACACACACACACACACACACACACACCAGGCTATACATATGTTCAGTATTATACAATAAATTTGAATATGCATTACGTTGAGTCTTGGCAAAATAAAAGTACCATCCTTCTGTGTGTGATTAACCTCTATAATGTGTTTCACTTAGAGATAAAATTTCTACAAGAAATCAGCTTTTCAATAATATCCTAAAACAAAATAGAACGGAATATGATAGAATGAAATTATTATTGGTTATTATCCCACAGTGGATGAAATTCAGGTGTAACAGCAGCAAGTCAAGGATCAGTAGGAAGATGCACATTCACACAGAGGTAAAAAACAAAGTGTAAAAATAGAAATAAGACTTTAGAGTAAAGGCAGATTTACAACATAAGATGAATAGTACTGCACTCTTATTAAATGCAACATACTCAAGTATAAATAAATGTGCAACTTATTAGAATAATAAAAAAAAAACACTACAAATTGTGTGTGTATACTTGTGCATAAAACATATTTTTATAATGTCATATTTGAACTATACCAGAACATTATGACAGCCAGACTTTGAAAATCCAGGTAGGAGGCACTGCAGATAAAGAAAAATGTAAGTAAAGATTTGATGTTATGTTAACAATGTTGATAAAGTAAACAGCTGTGGAGTTTTTATCACCTCAAAGAAAGAGTTTAAGTTCCTTAAAGGACAGCCGTCCAGCACATTGGTAAGCCTGAGCTTCATTAATGAGTTCTGGCTAATGATGACTGCATACAACACAACCGCTGCTGCATGAGCAGACTCTTCTCTCCCCCTCAGTGTGACCTTCTAAAGGATAACAATAACTCATGTCTTCTGTCTTGTTGATTACAATATGAGCATCACAACTAGGCCACTTATCATGCCAGTAACATACACAAATGAGAATAAGCTTAAAAATGAAACAATGCACCAAATTCCCTCACAGTCCATTAATATTTCATCCATAAATGAAATATTTGGACCTTAAGAAAATATTGATACAGTAAATACTGAAGCTGTTCTATCCAGTTACAATGAAGCTGGTTTGTCCAGGAGGGATCAAATGTCAGCTTCTTCAAGGACATCCTCAAGGTCAATTTTTATAATTTTTTAAATAAATTATATAACAAAATAATATAATTTTGTGGCATGGTGCCCCTGACCGGGGAGAAGATGAATATTTCTGATTTATTTATTGATAAGCTTGATCAGGTTTAATGTTCATCTTGTTCCTTGTTTGGGCTGATCTCTGTTTTGCACTTTGAAGAAGTCAGATGAATTTTCCTTTACACAGTAAATTAACTCTGCCCTCTGAATCAGCAGTACTGAAAACCTCTGAACACATTATCAGTTTTGCTTGATCCTCTGTTATTTAAGTAAAGTTAGGTGGAAGTGTTTTGACCTTATTTTTCACTTAATGCCTGTCTTTTATGTGCTCCAGTGCTCACTGCAGTCCTCTGGGCTTCTACTTAAAAAACTTAAAATAAAAAACAAAGCTGTGCAGCAAGGTTGTTTTTTCACTGCAGGTACAAGTGTGAAATGTCAAAAATTGATTTAGTCACTTTATGAGTTGTGAAAATAATAGCCCCCAAATGTCACAAATAATCAAACGTCTGATTCTGTTTTATGCCTGACTTCCCAAGGACCTTTATCACCATCTGTGTATTTTACCAGTAAGAGCTGATATGTAGAATTGAAACTGGCCCAGAGGTAGAGTCGTAACCTTCACTGGACCAAATTATGTTACCTTTTCTGTTCACTGAAACCCATTTTTCAAACCATTACTGATAGACAGAAAACAAAAGAATTAATTTTTCATTAGACTAAAAGGTAGTCTGTAATTGTGTCCTTCCCAAGAGAGGAAGAGTGGGACTGTAGTCCTAGTCTTCTCTTATACTATTTATTTGAACTGTATTTTATTATTTTTATGGTCTTCACTTTCCATCATGACATTGGGCCAATCAACAAGCCCTTCGTTAAGTCTAAGTCTGTATAACCTTTGACTGTGACATTTATCTAGTACTCGCACTTGTTTTGTTTTTTTTGTTTGTTTGTTTCTTTTTAGTGCTTGAAGTTTTCAAAGGGACTACTAATGCTTGTATTTATACTAGTCAATTAATTGGAAAAAAATCAGTTTGTTTATTGGATATTTAAAGGATAGAGAAATAATAATAATAAAAAAAGTGTACCACTTTTGTTAATCAATCAATCCTCCAGAGCTCAGCTCTCTAGAAACTTGATAGGGCTTCTTAGAACATGCTAGGTATTAAGAGCTACAGTGTCAGGGTTAGAATGTCTCGAAGATGGACTTCAGAAATGCTTAAAACCAAAAAAGATTTGGTGGTTGGAGAGGGTATGTCATCCCCCGACCACCACTTATGGGTAACAAACAATCAACGTTGACCAAAAGGTGGTGCTATAGAGCCTGGTGGGGTCACTTGGGAGGAATCATGGTTGTTTAGTTCATTCTATTCAAAGTCCACACGTTACCCTCTTTTGATGCTTGAAGCATCGCACAAGATCACCCCCCACTTTGAGAAGAGCAGCCCACTCTCCCCGACACCAGAACCTTCAAAAAGGTGACAGTCTTCAGGCGCTCCTCACTTGATGAGAATAAACACCAAACCAGAAAAAAAACTTGAAATTGATGAGAAATGATCATACATGGATGTAGTGACACCTGGAGGAAGTTTCACATAGTTACAATGAGGCATCAGGGGAAGGTCACCTCTAGAATAGACCCTCTGACCTTGGCTGAGGCTGTACAGAGTACTATAGTCGTCAACCATTAATGTATTATGGCATCAACTTTTTGACTTTCATCTTTTCCCCAGGACAGTCATGTCCTGGATGGGAACCTACACCAAGGTGTTAAAGTATTTCCTCTTATTACTGTACATTCATACATATTCATGAACAATATTATTCCCCTATTAATTCTACAACTTCAACAAGTCTGTCTATTATTCAGTCTTTCATTGTTGTCTTTTATTGACCATTCATAAATTTTAGATAAACTCTTAGCAGATCTTTTGGACTTTATTCCCATTTATTTATTTATTTATTTGCCAGCAGTTCTAAGTTGAATAATATCGAATACGTCAAGGCAAGACTCTGCTAGTGTTGAACAGCGAGTGATGTCTTTCCCCTTAAAACCTGTTTATGATGTTATCTGATGTCTTCCTTATGCCTTCCTTTAAGCGTTTGAAAGATCAATTGCATCAACAAAATGCTCTGCTTATCAGTATTGTAATTTGTCTCTAAAGACAAGCTAATAGTGCTTTTACAAGGATGCTTCAAAGAAGCATTGGCTAATGACTGTTTTATATTATTTCTTCTGACACAATCAGACAGAAGCATCTAATATTTTCATCAGAGACATAACATCTGAGGGACCCAAGAGCTATCTGCCTCTGAAAGAATATAGCTGGTAATCTATCAGCATTAAGGATACACCTGTAAGCCGACCTTTTCTGGTTAGTCATCAAATCAGCCCTAACACCCCATTCTAACGTACTAAATCCAATTTCTCTGGCTTCACCTATTTGACGGTAACGCGCTCTAAGAGTCCTTTGTTGAATTCTCTCAGCTGCCAGCTGAAACTAAGCAGGTTTTTATCACACAGCTGAAACACTGAGAAATCTCATGAATAAACATGATTTTATACCTTATTCCTACAACATATCAACCAAGAACTTATTACACCTACAGCTGAAACCAAACATTAAGATAGATTACATAAAAATACATAACCTACAGGTTAGGATGGAACTATGGGCTACACAAAATATATTCACTACATCCTGGCACAAAATCATTCTTAGATTGTGAGATTTTAGTCTGGTCACTTCAGCCTATTTTGAGCTCCTTTCAGAATGAGGGGCTCTTGTTACTTTATATCCAAATAAGCTGCTGGCCACACCCCCAACGTTTACACTCGCATGTGAAAATGGCTGCAAACAGATACACAATTGTACAACCGAAGTGGAGCCTCCTGTACAACCAACAGATATTCAGCAAGTGGTTTCTGGATGGTAAAGCAATAATAAAACACTTGTCCTTTCCAGTAGCCATTGTAATAGAACAAATAGAACAGTAAAACCATCTGACCAAATGTTCTGGCTGAGGTTGCTAAGGTAATCGCATAGTTCCTGTCGATTGTGAGTCAACATTTTGGAAATTTTTGACATGGCTCATTTTCCAGACACCAAAAAACATTTAAGTTATTACCTGAACGTTAACCTTCTTCATACTCCTGTTCAGACTCATAGTCACCAAACAGGTGGTGTATTGCATATATTTGAGTATGTAAGTTTTGTAATAAGGTAATACACTTAGAAGATATGCAAGTTATACTTGTATATTTGAAACCTTGGTGAAATGTTTGCCTGAAATTAAACAAACATCAGACTTTTTGAATTTGTATTGAATTTTGAATTGATTCTTTTAAGTGTTGGGCTGTTTGATACCCAAATAGAAGTATAAAAATGTGCCAAAAAAAATATTTTTTTATTTGTAAAGTGCCTTGAGACAACACTTGTTAATTGGCAGTATACAAATAAATTGAGTTGAACTTCATCTGTTGGCTTTCCTTTCACAGAAAACATTGAAAACAAATTTTTAACAATAAACTGAATTTAATACAATGTTTAATAACTGGAAGAAATTGGAATATTGAATTTAAATAACTTTTGTGAAGTGACATGAGAAACTTCAAATGAAATTTTATTTACATAAACTTATATGTATACACATCCTTATGCTGGAATATGTTTTACAAATAAACTTGATTGGCTGATTACCTTTTCAACAAATAGTTTTAATCTTTAGTATTTTTTTGTGTGACTGCTTTTTACTTTTACTCGAGTGATTTTAGTTTGAAGTGATGAAATGACTATATAGATTTATATAGTAATTTTATTTAGTCTCAAAGATGCTTTACAATGAAATTTGTTATTCCCATTCACACGCTGAAGTTAATTTTCAAGGGTAAGTAATTACCAGTTTCTAATTCACTGGATCAGTTTGACTTAAACATTATTACTGTGTATGCTGAGGTGAATATATTAATACGTCAGCGGACAGTTTGCTTTTATACAAGCTCTTGAAGCTTCTAAACAAATATGTTAGTCTGTTTGATTACATGTTGTAGATGCTGGCCACCATTGTCTTTATAAGCAGTGACGATACACGTGCTAATGAGACCCAGCGACCTGCCTGTAAGCTGCTGGGTAAACAGCTTTTGACTGGAGCCTGGAATCTGCACAGCATTCAGATCGTTTTCCAGTGACGGGGAACACCGGCGGACAGCCGCTGGAGATAAGGGATGTCAAGCATGCGGAGAAGCAGCTCTGTCCCTGCATACCAATGTTTTGGAGGACAAACAAGATCTCAAGGTAACACTATTTTGGAGACCAGTTCACAAAACTGCCCACAGAAGATTGACTTAACGTTAATATACGCTAATATAAGAAATCCAGTCAATCTGACACCAACAAAGTAAACCAAAAATGTGTTCAATGACATTTGGATTCAGCTCATATTACAACATGGAGTTATTTCATAGCCAACACAGAATACAATGAAATGTTACAACACTGAGCCTTTGATTACCAGAAGAGACTGCCTGCCTTCTGGGGAATCTCTACCATCAGTTGTTTCTGTCCAGCACTGTTTCACAAGGTCACTATTGCTAACTGTCCTTGAACTCTATAGCCTCCAGTTCATAAATAATTCTTTTATTAGTTACATTTGAAAGGATAAAAGTTCTTTCTATTAATAAAACATTATAATATCCAACAATATTCAACGTTTTTTCTCAGTTCCTTTGGAGTTTTCGTTTTTCACAGAAATGGGAAAATTGGGAACAAGAAGTATCAAAAACATTGGTTTCCACATTCCACAGTATTTTTTGGCTTGGTCTGTTCACATTAAATTCATACCACATTTTTAATAATGTAAAGCAGATACAACCAATAAATGAACCAGCTGAGCAGCAGTTTACACACATTGAATAAAAGACAACTTTTACTTTCGCTACGTAAGTTAAAACCTGACCAGACATTTCCTGTTTTAAGTCAGTTAGAATTGTTTTTAATGTATTCAAAATCACACGTCTACATTAACAATGATTATTAGGCCACGGCTTTGGTTCTGTGTCCCAGAGATAAACGAGTTCTTGTTTTGGATCTGAGTTTTCGTGTTTTTGCGGTGCTTTTTCCCTTGTCGCTTTGCCTGCAGGTGTCCACCAGAGGGCAGAGCTGAGCACTGTGTGGTCCCGCACACCTGCGACTCATCAAGCCATCAGCTGGAGGAAGAGGAGCTGGCTGCCAGTCAATCAGCGCCTGGTTGTTTACCTCTGTGGTAACTGTAGCCCTAGCGAGTTTTCCCCATGTGCTGTAACCTTCAATTGGTTTTATGCTATAATTCTATAATTTGTTATAGAATTATAATTCTTAATTCTATAAATATTTATATTTATACACAATATCTATATCTCTTTGCTATAACCCCTTATAGTCCATACATACATAGTCTTGTACATCTGTAAATAAATATTTATATCTCGTAGAGCACTTCTGGATAGATGCAAACTACATCTTGTTGCTTGTACTTGTAACAGTGCAATGACAACAAAGTTGAATTCTATTCTATTCTATTCTAAAATCACAATAAACGGCACCTCAAGACACAATTAATCTAGTTGTACATTCATTTTTGTTGACTGATTTGTATTTTTAATTTGTCATTAAATACATGAGTCAATTTAATTGTTGGAAAAGCATGTTGTTTTAGATAATGGCCTCTCTGAACCAAAGTCCCAAATGTTAAGAATCAAGAGTATTTGTCTGTTTATATGTCTGTTTATATTTAATATTTTTTTTGGACAGGGGAAGCTGAAACAACAACTCTATCCCTCCCATGAACCCAGGCCAGGTTTTGATACCAGCATCTTCCTGCTGCAAGGCAGCAGTACCAATCACAGAGCAGCAGCAAGAAAAGACTGGAGGAGTTGAGTGTAATCTGTCAGACAGCAATAAGAAAAAACAACAAAAAAACAAACAAACAAAAAACCCAGAAATTGTGTACAACTGATGTAAATTTCTGATTTTAACTGCATCCAGAAAACAGCTTCCATCAGGAAGCCATTTTGGATCATTAATACCATCTTCTGAACTTCTCACATGGACTAGTAAGCCTTATCCTAAGATTTCTATCCGGTCATTTATTAAAGCTGATGAATAAATTTTGGTGTATTTTTACAATGCTGATGATCATCATAATACATGGCTGAAAGTCACCTAATGTATTAGAATGTTTGGTATTTTTATGTTCTGACCACATATCTTGTAATGAAGAAGTTTACATATAACAAAACACTCTCACAATGATAATGCCATAAATATGTTTGATGTATTTCTCTGCAAAAACAAAACTTTGGATGTATTGAAGGTGTTACTTTTTGTGCAATCTCTAAAAGAAGTATCGAGAAAACTCCAGTGATACTCCTTGTTTTAACTTTGATTCACAGTGACATGAGTGACACTCACCAGGTGACTTCAGCAGTCACTATCACATCACCTCACCTTAGTGTTGGTAATGGTCTACAAAGTACCTCAAATTATTCATTCCATTACTTCCTGATTCACCAAACTCCCCTCTGCTGTTCCTTTCCAGGTTGCCCTTGCATGTAAATTTGGAGATACATTCCCTCCTCATTACAGATAATGGTAATGAAAAACAGGGAAAAGAGCATGTACTTGTCACTATTGGCTGTAGTGTGGTGATAAATAGCCCTAATTAGCTATAACCTTCAAGGATCCACTTGAGGTTTCACCACCAAATCAGCCTTGTTTGTCTGGAACAAGCCCTCATGATTAAGCAATTGAACTTCTCTCAACTGAAAGAAACTAAGTGCATCCGTAGCTGTGGATGTCTTAAGACTTGAACTGTCCTTAATTGTGGGACATGCTTCTAAAGACCTGATCTTTTCAATACTGATTTTACTTATTGGCAAATTGATTCTCTTACAAAAACAAACAACAAAACAGTTGTTGTAGTTTCTAGTATAGATCCTGTTTTTGTTGAATATGTTTTCTGGAATTGTTCTACAGATATTATGGTAGTTAACCTGCTAAAGCTTCACAACAACTGATAGAATAGGTTTGAAGTGTCTCATATACAATGTATGAGGCAGAATACATAAGCTGTTACATTGTTACGTTTTCCTTCTATTTTACAGTTTCATTGTAGAGTGTGACTGTCTACTTCCCAAACCAAGACAACAAACAACTGTGATTGCCAGAGGCTGTCCACTCTGTGCTTTTAATCAGACCTGACACCTGTTGGGGTCAGCTTTGGACCAGTGCCAGTGCAGATCAACAGCAGATCATTCAAGATAATTCAAAATTAAATACTTCACTATTCAGAAAGTCTGCACACAGTTACAATTGAGTAGATAACAACAACAAATGTCAATTAAGAGTCCAATATAATTATCCATCTGCCTCAGAAAGAGTCTTTTATGCCTATTGCCAGTGAATGAATTCCAGCTCTAGTAAAAAATGAGAGCAGACTATTTTTTTCTAATTTTATCTCTTTATGTCCTGTTCTTGCACTCCACAAAATATCTGCAATCCACAAAGTGCTGACAGCGACGGCACATCATGCTGCTTCAGCAACTCACAAACAATCATCAGTTTGGAACATTCCTTTTAAGTGACTTACAGAACAATTCTTTATGAAATTTGAGGCTCAAATTAAGAACTTCTAATATATATTTGCTCCCTCTGCTTTTTTGAAGGATCAGTGTGAGCCAGCGGATATGGCCATGTTGGGGTTTTCTCCTCTGTCAACATAGTAATCAAACACAAACCCTGCAGTAAGCTCTGTGTTTAGGTGATCAGCAAATGGGAATAACTCACTTTGTCTGGACAGGAGCCACATCCACACACGCCATGGGACACAAGGAGCAATGTGTGTCAAAAGATGCACAGCAACATCAGCTCAGTGTATGGTTAGAGTAGCCCATTTGAGAATGGGAATAGGTAAAGACGCTTGACTCATATAACCTCATGTCTCGGTCTAACTGGGCTGAACTTCAATATCATTCTTTTGGGCAAATTTGGACAGGAGCTATTCAGTTGAAAAAGAGTTGACCTGTCAGACCATCAGTTCACCAAACCACACACACACACACACACACACACACACACACACACACACACACACACACACGCCTGCACGCCTATGCCCACACCTGCATCCCCACACACACAAATCATACAAGTGCAAATGTGGTCAGTACAAACCCCTGGTGCAAACAATCCCATTTCTTAAAAAACTCACTCTCACTATAACATTAACCCGTTTAATCCCAAACTTTTTCCTGCAAAATAAGTGCATGCATTTCAATCCTTGGGCCTCCCTAACACATGATATTTATGAATTATTACATTTTATGTTGGTTATGTTGGTGAATATGTAGGTTTTGTAGGTGGGAAACTGCATAGTCTGAATTACACAAATATGGCCTATTTATACATAGAAAAAAAAAAAAGAAAAATTATGACATGCATAGCCTGTTATAACAAAGAATGGTTACAAGAATGTTCAGAAATATTTGAGATATATAAAAATTCAATGCCACAGCCTGCAGATGTCATTGTCTCAATGTCCCAAGTGACCTTTGACCTCATTTGGTCATTTCATCAATGAGGCAAGGTCAGGTGAAAATGTTAGTATGAACAAATATGACTCTGGGCGGAAATTGTCCCTTTTCCACCAGACCAAGAACTACACCTTTGCTCTGTCCTAAACTAGTTTCAGGCTTGGCGTCATCTTGTTGTGGTCATTCAGTGCATAGGCCACATTTTGTGGAAAGGATCGCCTTTTGGGGGTGAAACAGGGGAGGGTTTCAACTGTGGGAATGACAGTGATGTAGAAAACATCATTTTGAGGTTCCTTCAGGCCTAAACGATCTAAAATATCTGATAGTTTTAAGATGTGTGGGAACAACAGGCCATATAGAATAAACAGGAAAGCTAAGGACACAAAGCACAGTGCTGCTGTCTATGTATTTTGCTAGCGGCAACAATTGTTGCCATGCTTACATTTACTCTTCTTATGATAAAAATATGGATGAAGGGATGCAATTTTCTTTACATATCAGAAGAAGACACTTGAAAGAACATATGTTCAAAATATTTTATTTATATTTGTCTATTTAAATATGTTACTGACTTCCTGTTGTAGAGATTTGTGACTGACATTTACCTCCAGCATTACAGGCAGAAAGTAAAAAGGTCTGGTCAAGTGACCTTTCACACTAGATACATGAAATTGATATTACTTAGAGTAGACACATTATTATTTTATTTTAAAACTTCAATTAGCTGCCAAAAGTCAAAATAATTATTTTAGAGCTTCCATAAGTTAGATAAAATGTCTGGCAACAATTGCTGCCGGTGGGATTAAATAGGTTAAAAGTCTGCCAGCAGTAAGAATGTTTTCCTCCTGACCAATGTATTAGCAAAGTCCCTCCACTAGTGGCGATTTTTGACGTCCCTGACGATTCCAACATAAACCTGGGTCAAAAGCAGGCAGATGTTATTCACTTTGTTATTGGCATGATACAGAATTTTACTGTCCCCCAGCATCGGCACTCTGCCTGAAGGATGTCATGTCTATTTTTAAAACTTGAAAAATAAAATCAAGACTCAGAGGGAATGTTGACAACCTTCTACCAACTACTTTAATTTCTTGAAGACAATTACACCAGACCAAATACAAGTATCATTGCTTTTTGGTTTGTCTTGTTTCTGTTTGGGGCAGGGCCTGGTTATAAGCTGATGTTTCAAACTAATTTCTTGAATTTGGTTGATTTGTATTTTTCTTTAAATACCACTTGTGTCTGTTGAGGCTGATATGTCAAACTACATGTTAAAATTTATAAAGCAAGATCTGGCAAACTTGTCCAAACTGTTCCATACTATAATGTCTATTCCCAAATTCAAACAACCATTATGAAAATGGCCGTCAATAGCCATTGCAATAATTGATGGTACCTTTTCATCAAATTAAAAATTGTCAATCTACTGCCTCATCTTCATGGACTTTATTGCAACCTTGTCCTTTGAATGAACTGAGTTAAAGCTCATATTATGTTGGGTGGTTGCATTATAGCATTTGTAATGTATTATAAATACATAATGTATAATGTATTCGAGTCATTACACATTATACATGATGATTTTTAAGTTATTGTGGTTAAACATCTTACAAACCAACATGGAAAGAGTCTGTTGAATGTTTTTGTAAAGCCTCTAAAACAGGATGTTAACGTGGAACCCAGAAAGTGATGTTGCAGATGCCTGACATCACCTTGTTCCAGATAAATAAACTAATTTCCATGTCAGAATCAGAGCTTTCAGGCTTTTTAATGAGTCTCCTAGAATTACTGATACTGACCTTAATAGTCTGGTTTTATTTAACTGATATCACAGTGAGGCGAGTAGCATGGTGTATTTAATTCTTCCTTTGCTAGCTATTATTGCATTCTCCTGCATCAAGATTTTTAGATTTTTTTCGTTTATTTCAGCGGACGTTGTTATTGCTGCACCATTTTACTGCCACAGTTTTTTAGCCAAATAATTTTGGCCTGTTGTTGGAAAAGCTACCAAACTAAATGGCTTTTTCTAAAGCATTGTTAGAATGACAGCAGGATTTCACATTCTCTGTATGAAAAGACACATCACAGTAAACTCGTCCAGTTTTTAAGTTAGTTAGGATAACCAAACTGAAGTCTATTTGATTAATACCATAATAATAAGAGATTTTAATTTATTTTATATTTTCTTCAAATTCAGCAATTTCCATAAATGTGTATTTGGTAGAATTATCTTTCAACCTTATATCTTCAAATATTTTGGGGGTTTTTTTCCACAAGTCTCTCACAATATTTTATAATATTTATAATGAAATTTGGTGGGATGTTGAGGGACATTAACCATTTTAAAAATCCATTTGTGTCTAAATTTTTACTTCTAATATTTAACTTAGATGTTTCTTCTATGTTTTCACATTGTCACTTTAATTTTTTATTTTGCCCAGTTGAAACCTGATGCTGTCTTCTTCTCTTTTCCATTTTTAAGCATATCTTCATATCATGTTTGATTTGACACATTGTATCAAACGTCACAACAAACAAACTGACAATGTGAATTGGTTGTTGCTTCACTGAAGTGCAGCTGTAACCTCTGCAGTAAACAATCCCATAACATGATGCTGCCACCTCAGCTTTAATTGCCATGGTGCTTTAAGCTTCAAGCTTACTCCAAATGTAATGATGAAAAAATCCTTCAATTTAAATTTCATCAGGCTATGAAATGTCTCCAGAAATTAAATTCTTTATCCCTGAGAACATTTGCAAAGTGTAATCCGACCTTTTATTTTCCTTTTGAAGTCGTGGCTTCATCCTCTGTGGTTCAGGACTCGTCACTATGGACGATAACACAAAGCGTTCTTTATGTACATCTTCATGAACATTCCCTAGCTGTCGAGGAAACTGAGTGTTTGGTTTGCCTCTATTGAAATCAAATGCTGTGAATTAACCAATCAAAAGCTTAAAAAGCCATCATCCAGGCATTGCAAAATTCTTAAAAGAGTTAACAATCTTACTGTATATAAACTTCTGAAAAAAGGAAGTTCTAAACAAATTTTAATAAATTGTTATGACTACAGAATGCAGAAGATTTCTATTCTATAAACCTTTCAAACAAGGAGAAAAGGCGATCTATGGGATCCATACTCTACCACTTCATGCTTTTTCAGGTTTTCAGCAGCATGCCTGTTTCATTACACATAAAGTTTTAAACCTCTTCTTTTTTTCTCTCATTTTGTTGTAAAGCAGTTCTCCTGATTGCTCCTGTTAATAACGTAGCACAGGAAGTGAGGAGCTATCAGGTCAGTGTGATTTATGTTAGTGTGATTTATGTCGTGCATGTTTCCATGGCGCCATTCACCTGGGAGGCATGGGGGAAGGGAGGAGTTTGTGAATTAAGCATGTTACTGTTTTGACCTTAGTGTTTGACCTCTGTGAACTCTTCAACTAAGCGTGTTATTGTCAGGGACGGTCCTCTTAGATCGATAGAGCTATTGTTTAACATCAACATAATGTGAGTACGCTTTAAATGAAGGAAATTGGCACTGAAAATGATTATGATCATGGTTACCTGCTTGTATACATGTCAAAGCAAAGATATTTCAAAGAACAATCGAAGTGGGTTATATTCTGATTAAGTGAAGATTTCCATTAACTAATTTAGGTTATGGTTATTTCTCAAGATAATTTAAGCTTTGAACATTTCTTCATGATAATTTATACAGAACACTTAAAACCTGTGTTTAAAACAACCACTCCAGGAAAAGTCATATTTTATAAATTAGAACATGTATTCTGACATTTGTAAGATAAAAGTACCTTTTTAAAATAACAATCTGTAAGCAGCTATAAAACACTTTTCATTACTTTGTTGGATTATAATGTTTTCATTGGTCTGATGTAATATTTTAATCTTAAATGTCATGTCTATATTAGCTGTGACAAGAAACTTATAATTAACAAAAATTAAGTCTGTGTGATTGAAATATGCAGTTGTTAGTCATCTCATTTATTGAATATGACAATTATAATGACGTCATGACTCATTTGGTAGTTCGATATTTTTTGCTTAACTCTTCCACTCATTTTCCAGTTTCGGTTTAATATCTACAAATTTTTTGAGGAGGAATTTTCACTGGCTACCAGTTTTCTGATCAAAACCCTGTGATATGAAATATTTTGCACACTAGAAAAAAGGTTAATTTTGTTTAAATGAGCTTCACTAAAGAGAAGCTTTTAGAGTCTGGAATAAAGATGGCCTGAATAAACCCTGAAATAATATAGTTTGTCTTTATGCTGCATGAAGAGAGATTGACTAAAATCTCAGATATTGTTTTTTGTTCTATCAAAAGTGTTCATGAAATAAATGAATCCCAACTAAAAATAACTGTTTGGAAATTGCTGTAGAAACTCAGTTTTGGTAAATACCAAACTGAGTTTCTACAGCAATTTCCAAACAGTTATTTGACCACATCTCCTCTCCACTCTTACTTATAAACAATGATGGCAACAACATTCTAGAAAGGTTTATTTACTCTTCTGTATAACTCACCCATTCACGTCTCATTATATCAACTGGAAGCATCTGTTATAAAGTGTCTAAACACCTTGATTTCTAAGCAAGTGTTCAGAATAAACACAAACTAAAATGTCATAGAATGATTCTCTTTTTATTTTTTTAGCAGCAAAGAAAACCCAAGTACGATGGCCCAAGTTAGGGCCATTGTAGATAGAAAAAAAGGAAAATTCTGCCCAAAAATATCAGAATTACCTACAAAAAAAACAAGGAAATGTGGTTTAGTATAACCACACATACTTCATTAGCAACAAAAACAGAATAATTTAAAATGCTGCTGAATAAGCTAAAGTCATATCTATTCAACTGGAGTTTAAAACTTTGTTTCACTCGATGTGATTTTAAGCACAACGGAAACCAGAGGAAAAAAACCTACAGTTTGTGGTTTTTACTGTTGATGATTTTGATTGTCGTTTTTATAGTTTTGTAAGAGCCCCAACAGAAGTCCTATCAAAACCAAACAAAGGCTAAATTATGAACATAGTCAACCTGAATAACAGCTATTACTTCTATTCCTGGCACCTTTCAACGTGATGAACTCAGATAGACCCGGCGAGCAGAAGCACACTCTAACACTGCCTCTGCATTGCACACATAATCATGTTCTTCAGTGAGTGAGGACAACATTAGTGCACAAGCAACCAAAAATCACTTAGTTATGATGCATGCTCTGTTTGTTCATCTATGTGTTGTAGGGTGCCTCATTTTTCAATGTCATCTTCTTCCCTTCTCAGCTGTGAGCGGATCACTTTCCAGGACAAACGCCTCGCTGAAGTTCACTGTGTAATTATTGACAGCAGAGAAGATTTATTGGCGTTATTTTAGCTGGAGATAAAATGGAAATGTGGATAATAACTGTCATTTCAGGAGCAGCACAGGAAAACTTAGCATACAGATTGGCTCTTGTCTATCCACTGGTCAGAGCAATTAGGTTTAGTCACTTGCTGAGTGCTGGAGAGGACACTTTCTGATGGCCTAGTGTTAGATGAGTCTAACACTGCTTCATGGCTTACCAAGTTTAAGCTCTAATTTTCTGGGCAAATTGAGAAAATAGTATATCTAATCTGATAAATCAGATTTAACTATGAAAACATGAGTTTGTAACTTCAGAGAATGTATTTTGTTTTCGTTTCAGAATGATTTCTTTCTTTAAATTTCTCTACTGGATTTGTTCAAGTAAACCCAGAAACAGCTGGTTTCAGCTCTGCAGGAGCCAACATTTCATTTGGTTGGACCTGGCAGAAAACGACAAGTATTTGGTAAGAAGATGGAATTCTTGGAAGTAATAGTTAAATTAATGAAATTTGATCTGTAGGTTTGAAGTGGTAGGCGCAGAAACACAAGTAAGGTTTTTGTATAATTACGGCATAAGAGGTCATGCATTTCCATTGACCTTAAAATTGCACAATTTGACATTTTGAAAATAAACCTGCTTATGGGAACTATGCTAATTTCCAAAAACATTTGATCTAAAATGTTCGTGCTTGGATTAGGTGGTTTTTTGACTGTTTAAAAATGTGTGTATTTTGCAAAACTGCAAAGCAAACACTTCTTTCTCATCACAAGTCATGTGATCAACAGCTGATTGTTACTACTGGTGGAAATGGCAAAGAAGATGACAGGAAGTGGTAGGGGATGATGACGCCGCATGCTTTTAATTACTTACTGCATGTAAGTAATTAAAAGCATAAGACAATCTTATTGTCTTATATTAATTGCATTTCTTGTTTAATTGAAACACTGCAATTGGTGCTTCACATAAAACACCCAAAACTACATTACAGCTCTGTTTTAACATGATCAAATTTTATTGTAAAAATGAGAAAATAACATCTAAGAAAAAGTTCAAAATTAACTTTAAACAACTCTGTAACTCTATCAATCCATAACTTAATAATTTGGTGATCTTACTATTTTTTAAACACAGAGCTGGATTCTAGCGGAGGAGTTTGCATCTTTGTGCCGTCTACAGATACTTGGGATTTACTTGGAAAGTTGATTATTTCTAATTTATTCCTAAATGTTTGCCTTAGTTTCTGGTGCATATATCAGTGGTGAGAGATTTCAGAACTCACTGAAAATAATATGAAAAAAATTATTTCATGAAAAATAAGTGAGAGACACAGGCATCATTGTACACAGACAAAATGTAGGACATAACCCAAGTTCAGCTTCAGATGTGTCTCATATCACAGGAGAAGAAAAGCAGCAGCTTGCCGGACACTCAGGAGAAATCATGAACATGTAAATACAAGAAAACACTGCAAAAACCAGGAGAACTGGAGAATGACTCATTTTCAGTCTGAGGGTTTCAGGCTCACAGTGTACATGTGGAAATCATGTGTGAAATGGAAAACCAGAGTCAGAGGAACAGGACATCAACACTTTCTGCAGCACTCAAAAACCGAGTACATCCTGTCAGATCTTTTGTTCTTTAGAGAACCTAAAAAATAAAATTGTCAGCCTTTATTAAAAAATGTTTCTGAAGTGATTTAAAAATACAATTCAAATCATGTGCGTTGTCTGATTTTAGAGCAGAAAAGACATCAGATACAAGCAGATGTGTCCAACCTCCCTCAAGCACCATGACATGGTGGTGGCAGTATCATGCTGTGGGATGTCATGTTTTTTAAAGATATCTGTCTGAGACTAGAGCAGAAAAAAACAGGAACACAGCAATCCGATTGAGAATGTCGGATCGTTGACAGCAATGAGGTTTTCCTCTCTGCAGAGAACATCTGAAGCTGAGTTTCTGAGATTCTTGTCATGAAGCGGTGTGTTGAGGGGTGGTGAGGCAGACGCAGCGGACCCAGGTATGATGAATAAGATGATTTAATGGATAAAGTCCAGAACAACACAGTCCAAACAACGAGCAGCAGGCAAAAGGACACACTGACAACGAATAGACTAGACATTGACGAGGACCCGACGAGGAACAAAGAACACCGGTGGAGTTAAATACACGGGAGGGTAATCACAGAGACGAGACACACCTGGGAACAATCAAGGGGAGGACAGGACAACGAAGAGACTTAAGGACACAGAAACTCTAAATAAACACAGAAAAACACAGATCCTGACAATTTGATCAAATTGAGGTTACCAAAGTAAAATATAAACATTTTCTAAAAACCTTTTCAATAAAAGGTTTTTGTGCTAGAATGAGGCGATTGTTTTGACATTTATGTATTTCACAGAATTGCAATGGAAACATTTTTTGCATCACACAAGTCCATGAATAAATCTCATGTAACTGTTTACATCCATCGCTGCCAGGTTTTTTAATTACTTATTACCTCTACAAGCTTATTCATATGTGATTTTAATTTAATTTAATTTAATGGAAACACCACAATTAAAAAAAATATTTTTCAACATCAGCAGAATATAGATTTAAATCAATTTTTCTAAATGAGCTTTTCCCTTGAGAGAATTTACTTTTGAAATGTCAAATTGTGCGATTAGGAGATCAATGAAAACACAGCTACTCTATGAACTACATCACTTTAACTCCTCACAACAAAACCAAAACCTTTGGCTGAGTATGGGGATTGCTTGTGTGCCAAAAACGTTCAGTGTGATCTGCCTCAGCGAGAGTATTGAGGGCGTAAAGTTAAAATTGTGAAGTGAAGGATGAACCCAGCAGTACATGGAAGAACCGAGTGGACAGGAACTTTATCACCTCTAAGATAGAGCACTTCTCAAGGTCTCTTTAGCACCGGCATGATGCACAGTGTAGGGGAAGATAACACCTATCTCTGAGCGGACGGAAGCACTGCAGGAAGTGTTCGCCCAAAACAAGCAGCACCAAGGAATTTTAGAGAAGGACAGGACTATTTTATCTTCTTTTGTCAGGTTTCACATGACAGTACGTCTAATGCAAATCACTTGAGACCATCTCAAATTCTGTAGAAGAAAAATTCTAAATTCTTTTTTGCCACTTGTAATTAAAAGCCAATGAAGTTTGTAAAATACTGAGAGGGTTCGCCTCAGTTATCCCTGCTGTGCAGCAGGTGCTGCTGTCTGACTCTAACTGAAGGTCCAGATGGGTGTTCAGTGGAAACACCTGCTGATGATGAATGAACGAGGGGGAAAATAGGTGACAACTGCGCTGACATCACTGCAGACTATTGATTCATGTTGCTCCCTGTGGTATCTTAATGCAGCAACAGAACCTCGCCTCATTCAGATGTCCCCCTGTTAATCTTTTCTTTCCAGGTCCTGTCGGACTGGAGAACTTTATCAGAGTGGAAAATACAGAAATATACTAAAATGGGACATTTCATTCACATAAAGACCAGGGTTCAACAATGTTAGCGGGCTAAGTAACCATTTTTAAACTCCTGCAAACCCAAACACAAAGGTGGGACCAAGCTGTTGTTTTTTAAGAAAGTTAGGATCCAGCCAAGAGTCAAGTCAAGTCCCAAATAAAGACGTACAAGATCCATACAAGTCTAGTCACAACTAGAGTCTGAAGCCTTAACTTTAGATTTCGAGTCATTTTACAAAATATGGAATTTAATCAGAGTGACAATTTTTTTATGTAGAATTTAGACTTTGTTTTTGAAAATAATTGTTCCCCAGAACAACAAGTAAGATTTGGACATGGAAGATTTGGAATTTTAATTTAAAAATGTTAGAAAATCAGCTTTAATTTAGTTTTTTTTGTGCAGTAAATATTGACAGAAGTAAACACAAATTAAAATCTTTAAAAATAATGAACAATCTACGGAGACCCGTATGTTCTTTTAGTTAAAGTACTGCTTGGGATGGCAATAAATATTGTAAAATAATTTGCAAATACACCCTGGTCTATTTTTCACGCATTAACAAATGTCAAGGTAACATTGGACATATGTACACCTTTAAAGAGCTTCAGTAAAACATTTTTATACATACTTCACTTTTTGGTGCAGAAAACTGGTTAAAAATGCTGTCTGATGGCGATATCATCCAGTGAACATAACTCGAACGGTTTTATTCTGTCTTTCTTACGTTTATATGTTTATGTCTTAAAGAAGAGACAGAAGCCCATGATTGACCCATTTTTCCTCTGGCATTTTGCACATTAGTTTGTTTTGGATTTACAGTAGATCCTAAAGTGAAATATATGAAACTCTCAAAATGTCACAAATGAAATATTAAAACACATGGGAAAATCTTGCAAAAACCTTATATTTTAGCAGAAAAACTTTCAGTACTGCAGACGCAGTATTCTGTGGCCAGTCACAGAGTTTAGTGACTGTAGTTTTAGTTTTTCATTTTAGATGAGTGGTTCAGTTTTTGAGCTATGCAGGAAGTATTTTTGTTTGTCTTTTGGCTTTGGAAACACTGAAGTTTTTTGTTTTTTGTATTTTTCAGTGTTTTCTCAACCAGAGAAAACACTGAAAAATAGAGTTAAGTTGAGTTTCTTTGGTTATTGACCCCCACCTTTTGTTTAGTGTAGTGTTACACCCTGTGCACGGTGTAACACTGATCTATGTTGACAAATCTCCTCAAGGTAAAGGAAGCTAAGACAGTCTCTAAATAAAAAAAACTAACTAAGTTCTTAATAGTTTTATTTATGCTAACTCATAAAAGCTATTCATTATGTCTTTATGTGAGAATAAATGCTATAAAAATTTTTTTAATTTGAGATAATTTTTTTTTTTTCATGTACATTATGAAATGAAAATAAGTTTGTGGATCTTAAAATCAAAACCAGATTAACTTTATGTTGTTTTTTTTGTTGGATCCTCAGACTGGGATCTCTGTAGCTGATCAACAGCCCTTTAAGATATCCTTTTATCTTTTTTTTTCATAATACAAAAGCAGGAGCAATGTCTCAGTAATACCAAAGTATCTGCTAATAGACAGCATGCACTTCTGACAAGCTGCTTCTGTTTTGGAGATAAAGCTGCGTCTCAGGCAGACTCAGAGCTTCCCATCAGGCAGCGCCTTCATCTGCTCCGCTCTTATTTGTGTCTGGTCCTCCCTTAATTTCAGAAAACAAGCCAGCTATAATGAGTGCGCATTCATTTCCACCCCCCTCTGATTTTCCATGCATATCTCCACATCCATTGTTATTGGACTCTGTGTGACCTCAGGCTGTTTGGAATTCATCACTAAGCAGCTTAGCTGGTTAGGGTGCTATAATATAACCACACATATTTCAGTTCAATAACTCCGCCCTTTATTTAATGATTAAAACAAATAGTTTATTTCTTGTCGCTAAATGAACTGTTTCAGTTTGTTCCCGGTGCATCTGTTGGCAGAAGATAACACAGCTGGGAAAATGTGGCGTTTTCTATTTATAGGCAGGCGGCATAATAACTGGAGACTGACATTTCTCTCAAGTATGATTGTCAGGTTATGGCTCAAAGAGATCACATGACCGCACAATTTATAATTCTGTTCCTTGTCAACTTCATCCACAGGCCAAGATTTTTCTGTCATAGAGAAATTATACATTGTGTATTTTCATCTTTTTTTATTGCGAATGTAAATCCAAAAACTGTAATCTGTAAAAATTGCATACAGGACAGATTCAAGGCTTATAGAACAGAATAATATTTACATGGAATAAGTCAAATAGTTTTTACCACAAGACCAGGCGTTTCTTGTTTAAGATCACTCAGAAATGGAAAAAAATATATATTTTTAATAAACAAAACAAATAATAGATGTTTTTTTTATTGCGATCCAATTCCAAAGTTTACATGAATATTGCAATACCTTTGAAGAAGTTGAAAAACTCTATTTGTTATTTCACAATGTTTAAGTTGTTGCTCACATTTCAGTTTGCTTTTTTGTGTGACGTCATATAAAAATTAAAATAATCTGCCAAGATATTAGTAAGAGAATTCTGGACCAATCTGGTTCATCCTGGGTTCAATTTTAAGATGCCTAAAATTATTTTTCATTTAATTTATTTTTTTATTTCATTAACTCAATGATGAGTATGAATAGATTATGTAGTTACTAAAAGAAATAATGAATCAAAAGGAGCAGAAAGAAGAATCAACTTAAAATAACTTCCTGTTAAAAAAATCAACTATTCAGTTCAGATCATTACAAACATATTTCAGTTACACAAAAATACTCAACAAACTAAGCAAAAAATATAGGAAACAACTTATTCAACGCTAAATGGTTTTGCCATCATAATTTTCAAATTTCTCCACGTTCAATGCTTCAGTGATTTACAATATAATATTATTTATATTATTACATCAGCCTTACTTTTTCACTGTCAATCTGTGTTCATGTAGATCGGTGTTAGCCACAGTAAATTGGGGACTTTGAGGGTTCTGGTCAGTGTCCATGGAAACGACCTGCTCAACAGATACAGGCACACGCTAAACTAATGACTATTTGTCACAAATCATCACTGTGTTGTATTTGTTGAACACAGATGAAAGAATAACTCATGACATAAATGGCTTAGAAAAAAGGAGATGAGTAACAACTGCAGTGTCGCCACAGCATAGCAGCTTTTGATAGCAAAATGAATCTTTGTAATGACATGGTGGAACAATATCACAATATGAGTTTATTCAGCCAAACCTTTTTCATACATTTGTATCAGAAGACAGTTCTTTTTAGCAGGAGACAAAACAGAGGAAGTGACAGATACGACACATTTTCCTCCTTTTCAAAATGCATAACTGATTATGACAGGATGTGATATTATTGTAGCACCAGTTATTTGCATCTCAGTGTGGAGAAATGAACTCATTTCATGGTCTGCTGGGTGGTTCGGGCAGAGCACAAATAAGTGAGAATTGCCACTTGCCCTGCGTTTGGGTGGCTGTGGTGCGGAGCGGCGCTGAGATGAGCAAGCTGGAGAAATGTGAAAATCAGGCTTCAATAACGCCTGGCCGCCGCGCACATCACCGCTAAGACATTTGCATATTGCTTTCCTTCCCGGGCGCCAAAATAAGATGGATCATTTCCTGAGCCTTTTAGTCCAGAGGAGGCAGAGATTGGAGGGAGTCTCCTATTACTGATGTCAGTCTCAACCTTCCACACTCACTTCAGCTTTGTGGACTCATCCCAGACTCCTGCAATCTAATAAGGCAAGGTCATTTTCAGTTGCTACTTTTAGCATTCATCTTCAATACATCATTGTCATATTAATTCTGAGATGTTATAATTACTCCAGCCAAATGAGGCCATGAGGAGGCAGGCAGTCTGCACAGATTCTGCACAAGATTTACGTGGATAAATGAGCTCAGGTTTTATATTCATGACCCAAAACATGGATTTTTACCATTATTCCTTTTTTATTAATATTTTTAATATATTCAATGGTTTTTGTGGCTATTGCAGAGTGCATTGCATGTTTACCCTTGATTTAGGGGCAATGGTGGCAAAAGCAGTAGGAGTTAATCCTGTAATCAGGGAGTTGTTGGTTTGAACCCCCACTACATCCATCTTTGTCATTGTGTCCTTGGAAAAGACTCTTCACCCGCCTCAGGTCTGGTCCAAACCTGTTTAATGGATGTGGGGAGGTTTTGGAACTGTGTCTCCTTTGTGCTGCAAGTACATTGGATGATTTCACAAGACAAGTTCTTCTCAACAAGCTTGGTGCTTTGCTCCATTCCTGTTTGTGTTGCTCAGCAACAGCAAATCAAGTTGTAGTCAATAAGAAAAGGGTGACACCAGGTTTCATCTTCACCATTTGCTGATGATGAGGTAATGTTGGAGGGTTTACTTGACGTTCAGGCTGCCTCGGTGTGGATCAAGCAGCTGGAGTTATGACTGTGGTTCTCAGAAAAAGATCTTTGCCTCATTCAGGTGTTTTCAACATTCTTAGGTTTTTTTTCTTTGCAGGTTAAGGCATCAGAGCTGTAATGGGGTCTTATGCCATAATGTGAGTCCTGCTCCAGTTTGTTGTGGTAGAGAAAGAACTGAAAAACATTTTGATTCAATTGATCTGCACATTAACACTAATGATACGATCTTGATCCAGTCAAAATTGAATAAGATCTCAATGTCTATAGTTTATATCTGCTTATACAGTAGTTGCAGAGCTGCATTTGGGCTGGTGCTTTCCTCCAGCCTTATTCTGGATACAAGTGACTTAATTTAAATATTGTCATAGGCTGGCTGGACTTACCCTTCTAGATCAAGAATCTCCATTATCAGAGAGGAGACTGAAGTAAAACCACTAATCATTTGCATCAAAATGAGCCATTGGAGATCTTTCTCACACCTGATGAAGTTTCTCCTGGGTGCCAGTCTGGAGGGTGTATCAGTGGGTGTTTAAGACTTCTAGTCTGGTAACACCAAAAAAAAAAACAGAGCAGGAGAGTATTGCTTATGTACGGCTTTGTCTACTAGACCTGTCATTGTTATGATGAACACAGTGGATGGATGGACTGATTATCTTTTTAGTAAGACAAAGTTTATTAAATATCATACTGTGCCACATATCAAGCTTTGGATATTTTCTAGCAACTGGTTTAAGAGGTTTGAGGAACTCTTTTAGTTCAGAAGCATCATGCAGCCAGAACCATGTGTGACCATCACATAACCACTGAAGCCCAGCACTGGGACAAAGTACAGAGTGTTCCTAATTTGAACATAAAGTGTGATTCTTGGTTTAATTCACAAGTTTGAAATTTTATGATCTCTATTTTGCACATGCTCAGCATTTAAGCTGTAATTTGATTATTTTTCACACTTTGGACAGTGCCATGGTAACATTGTGACTCATGGTGCATTTAAAAGCAATCATTCAATATTCCGTCTTTCAGGCTAAAATTTCTCCTAAAAATTGGATTTTGAAGTCATAATAATAGACAGATTCAACACCAGCAGGGTTTATTTGCTGTTTCATTTCTGAAATAACATCTCGGACCGTTACAATAACTATGATGTTTATGGGTCATACAACTACAAAACAAGTCAGGTGTCAGGAGTTTGAATGTGTTATGTTTTTTTCTAAACCACTCATAGTAAAACATAGTAAAACACTCATAGATGATACATTTTAGACAAACTGATGGGAGAGAGAGGATGCAATTGACACAAGGCAAATACATCAGCACACCACAAAGACAGACAATATTGGTTGGAACAGACAATTCCAACCAATATTTAGTAAAGTGTTCCTTACCAAGAGCACACTTTATGTAGGTAAAACCCAGCTTTTGTTAGGAAATGTGTGTGTGTGTGCATGTGGGGGGGTGGGGGAGGGGGAGGGGGAGGGGGGCGTGTCCGTGGATGTGTGTGAGTTCCTTCCTGCACAGAAAATCTGTGCCACCTGCTACAGCTACTACACAAGGCTTTAATCAACTTCTTTGTGTGCCATGGCTTTTTAAGGAGCTGTTGGACAACCATTCAGCACCTGCTGATCAACCAAACCTGGTAGAAATCAAGCCAAAACCTCCCGTGAACTCAAAAATTTAATGTTTCCTGGTTTCTAAGCCTTACATTTGTTCGCTCTGCGCCTCCCAGGTTGGTTTCAGGTCCAATAACAAGGAACGTATTTGCCTGAGAGAAATAAGTGAATCTTGTATTTTGATTTATTGATGATTATAAGACAAGTTATTTTGAATTTACTTATGTACTCATGTGAATTAATGATGATTATGAAACTGGTGATTTTGTATTTTGATTCACTGATAATTAAAAGGAGAAAGTTGATTATGAAATAGGATGAAATAAAAATGATAAAATCAAAATCAAACGATTATTAAAAAGGAGTAATGTATGAAGGAATGCATTAAAGGATGTTGTGTTTACTGGTTTAATGGTTATGATAATCATACAACATATACTGTATAAGACTGTAATTGAAATAATCAAACAGTGTGTTAGGCGCAGAGGCAAGGGAAAGGAAGTCTGAACATGTCCGGACTTGCCCCAGACTGTGTTCCAAATAAGGATCTGAAACCAGATGGTCAGAACAGAGAAGTGGGTAGGGAGGCGACCAAATGTGGGGATGATGGGGACTTTCCATGAGGTAGTTGAATACTTGAGAAGTCACCTACGCCTTATAGAGGCATGGGTTGAAAGGGTACATAAGGCCAGGAAGAACAAGAAGAGATGTTCTTAGTCTGCGGTGCTGAAGATGAGTCAACAAGAGGACGCAGACAGAAGACCAGCAGAGGACCACACCCTGGAGCCACGGAGAAGTTGAGACTCCACACTGCCAGAAGAGACAAGACCCCTTGACCTTCAGCCCCGGTTCCTGATTTGACTGCCTACTCTGCCTCAACCCAAAGATCTCAAAGTTGCAGTAACAAACTTGGAGAAAAGACAAAGGTCACTGAGTGATGAAGATCTGAGTGTTCGGAGGACAACAGCCAGTTCTGCTTTGCTTCTATTCTGAAGAGGATTTTGCCGTACAAAGACAAAGACTCTGTCCAAGGACATTGGAATCTTCCGTTGTTGAGATCATTATCCATCTGGGTATGAGTTGAACTGCCTCCCAAAGCCTCTTTTAGTAAATTAGTGACACAGTTTAGGGAAAGAAGTTAGGAAATTATTAAGGTGATTATATTCAAATTGATTTTTACTTTTATTTTGTAATCATTGATAATTAAACTGTTTGTCATTTACCCCGGCTAAACGCTTGCTTAATAAAGATGTATCAAAATTCAAATAAGGATTGTGGACATTGAAATTAATTGAGTCAGTTGTCATTTTATGATTGTTCTAGTTAATGTAAAATCCATGTACATGATTCTAGAAATGTGGTGGCTTCAGAAATTCCTTTAGTGTTGATAAAATAATTACCTTGGGGCTCATGCCGAGCCACTGAAAATTGACTAGTCTGTAACAAGTGCACGTTGTCGATAGAGGGAGAGCTACCGTCAACAGGAGTGGTTATTGAAGTTATGCAGTTGTGAGGGCTACTCAACTGATTGCTTCTTAACTGAAAAAGGTCATAACTCTTGGATCTTAGGTAGTTAAAGGCTAGTTGAGTCTCCTTCGACACCAGCTTAGACAGATCATCTCTCCTAGACCTGCCACAGCTTAATACTCAAAGGTTGAGAGGTTTTCCGGACCCGTTAGATGGAGAGCTGGTCAATAGTCAGCCCATGGGTGTTGTGAGGTTTAGGGTGGGGCTGGCTATTGCTTAACAACAGATGACATGTTGTACATGCTCTGTTTTTTTATTTAGAACATATCTAGAAGTGTTTCAAAGTATGGTTGTAAGTATCTCTCTGTGTTTGGGCCTGAATCAAGAGTTTAGAACAGGTTTGGAATAGAAAGAAATCACCAATAAAGTCAAACTTTTGTACCAAAATCAGGTTTTTCAAGTCATTCCAGGTTTTTATTGCCTTTTCATTCACCTCCCAGAAACATTTGACTCAAATGGATTTTTAAAATTTTCCAACTGCAAAATCCAATGTACTTTAGATTGATTTGATATAAATATGAAGTGACACATAATCTACAGCTTCCAACAGTTTTTTCCAGTTATGGAAAAAATCTGCTTAATCTGTCTTGCAATCACTGCTGACTAGATTCTGAACTCTTTTATGCTGCCACCACCATGGTTCACAGTTGAGATATTGTGCACTTGTGCATACAATCCTAACAAATTACACATTGGAATGTTACAAAAAGTTAAAGGGGTATGGATACTTTTCCAAGGGGTATTAAGTAAAAATTAAAAAGGTCAGAAATGGTTCCAAATGACATCTGACATTATTAAAATCTATTTTTTATGTTAAAAGATGTAGTTGGTTTAAAAGCAGCTGACATAGGGCCAATTGTGAGACTCATTCTGCTCTGTGCTGAATGACAATTCCTTCCAACCCTATGTGACCCATTTTGGTTTCTGTAGGAGGTGAAATAATTTCTGACAGTAACTTGATTAAACCGTCTCTTAGTGCTCTGATGTACTGCTGAACTGACTTTCCAAATGCGTAAGCACTCGGCACGTTGCCTCCAGCATGTGCTCCATTTCAAGGCACATCTCCATCAGCTTGAGCCGTTAGCTGATGTTATCTGCTGAGCTGACCTTGTCACAACAATCATATCCACTGGTGTTCTAACATCTTTCAGCTGCATGAGTGTTCAGACTGGAATGGTTCTATTTCTCTTAGAGTAAACTAGTGAAGAACACAACGACAGGAGACCTGGAGAGAGCAGACGGTCCCTGCAGGCCCCATGGTGCTACGGTGAGAGTTGCCTTAGTGATAAAATTAATGTTAGCATGGCACGTTAGCTGTGTCTCCATATAATTGTGCAATTGGACATTTTGAACCTAAATTAATGAAAACACTTGAACACTTTGATAAAAAAGGACAAGATGGTTTTTAGGTGGTAACAAAAAGAATATGACAGGAAGTGTGACAAGTTTTTTAATTTAATTTAGTTTGTTTGTGTGAACAAACATAATCACGATTTTAATCACGTCTCTTATTTAATGGAAACATCACAATTGTAAATTTGTGTTTTTTCAACATTGGTGTAATAATGACAAAGTTTTGTGTACATTTCTAATGGAAACGCAGATATAGGCTAGTCTGTGTTCACTGTTTGTAAAATGATGCTCAACAGCAACACTTTGTACATGTTAAATAGACTTTGGATTTTTCCTTCACTTTTTTTTTTACTGTCAACTGTCCAATACTTCTAAGTCAATAGTCACACTCAAAATGCCTTTTGTCATGACTGCATGTGGATCAGCATGTTATCCAGAAACATGATCCTCATATCCATAAGCTGGATGTCCAGATTAATAAGTCATTCATTAAACCTTTATAGTAACACAGAAGATTTTTTTAAAAGCATAAGAACAGGATAAGTTATTGTTTTTCTATTGTTCATAGACCCACTATAAACTGAACAAATTTTGACAAATTCATGAGAAACATATCACTTTAAATACATTTAATACATTTAGCAAGATACACTAAAAATCTCAATTTTGCAAATAAATAATATGTTGTGAACTGCTTCCAAGTAGTCACTGTATTCTTTATTTTTTAAATTTTATTGCTCATCTTACCTTTTGGGATTACTCTACTTTGAGAAAACGTTTTCTGGGATATAAAACTAAAGTTAAATAAGGATTTCAAAAATCACAAATTGAGGTTGAAATATTCTACTCCTAGTGTAGAAAAATAAATAATGGATAAAGTCAAGGTTTCAAGCAGCACTTCTGGTGTGACCCAGAGCCAAAAAAGTGCTGAAAATGACATTCACAAATCCAATGAATGTTTCACAAATCACAAACTGGATTTTCAATCCTTCTAATATTAGTGTAAAACTATCTAGTCCAGGTTTGAAGAGTCTATGTTTTGTAGTTTAGACTAGATTAAAGGTAGGCCAACAGTAGTTTACCTTAAAATGCAAATATATCAAAATTCTCAGAGTGGTGAGAAACTTCATCACACACTTAACTGGTGCTTGGGTATGAAAAATAATCAGGAAAACAATGAGCCAGTGTGTTTTACATGTCCTAAGACTTTGGAATATAATTTATTCAATCAATCTTTAAACCCAGGGCCAAACTGAAAAGCTTAGTGTTGAATAAGTATCCCATTTAAGCCTTTGGCTGAATAGGTTTCAAAAGTCCTTATCTCTGTCATGCTCAGTCACTCTAAATCCCTATTGAGTTTTGAATATCAAAGCCTCCTACAAGGGAAGATGTAGATGTTAGTGAACCTCAAGAGTAAAGTGCTTTCTGATCCACACATTCTACGACTGTCTGGTGTCTTCAGTAGGTTAACCTCCCACAGATACAGGCTTTCTGATGACTTTAATAATCTGCTCCAGACAGAACTGTTTGAAGTGCTGGCCCATCAGTGCTGCTGTGAGCCTCCAGATGCAGCCAGAGGCCAATAACTCCGAGTCTATTTTGGTTGCAAGGTGTCTTAAAATAAAATAATGGATGCACCGGGGGCAGAGTGAAACTGTCCTCAGACATGTTCTGTTCAGCACTAATCAGTACATGCACACACACGCACACCCCTAGAATAATCTTTATAATCCCAAAATGAAAGTGAGTTCACTTAGACTGCTGTGGTGTTGGAATGTCTGACTTTTCTGCTTTTCATGGAATGTTTTATGAAACTTTATGTTTTAAAGCAAAACACAAGAGATGGACTTTAAAATTGTCGATGTAATATCTTTATAATTCAGTATACCTGCTTTATGAGGTACTCATCATTAGCTGCTTTTCTCTTACAAATGTGAGCAAATATCTGTCTATATTCTGATAATGTAAGAAAAAACACAATTTGCAGTGTTTCCAATAAAAAAGACAAGAAGCTAAAATCACAAGTGAATAAGATTGTTCACTTGAAAAGTCATTAAAAAACATGGCAGACATACAGTAGATAAGACATATTCATATTTCAGCCGTAGACCTACACTCATCATCTGTCAGCCACCAGAGGAGACGTTGTTGGAGCGACTATACATGTGGCATTATGGGGAAATTGTAGTTGGTCATTTTACAGAAGAGCTATGGATTCAACATATTTGGATAACACAACTTTTTATGAACTGTGGAGCCATCTGTATATTGTCAGACAAAACATCATCCTCCTACCACTTCCTGTCATCTTCTCCATTGTTTCCACCAGTAGTAACATCCAGTTGTTGATCATGTGACTCATGTGATACGATAAAATTGTTTTCATTGCATATTATCGAAATACATCTCAAAAACAACTTTTTTCAGAATTCGAGTGTTTCCACTAAGCAAATTTATTTCTGCAATTTCAATTTTTGGAATTTTATTAAAAGTGTCATAAATTTTCAAATGAAACTTCATCACAACAGTCACAGACATTCATAAAGACTCCTTCATGTTCATAACAGATGTTATGTCATGTTCATGACAGTGTCATGTCAGTCTCATGCACACCCTGTCAAATGTTACCAGAAGTGCAGCTGATGTAATCATGGAGTGATTACATCACTCACATGTTGTCTTCATTCAGTTATGCTGGATTTCCTGGAGGGTTTTTAGAGCAAACATGTAACACTAAAAAAAAATATTTTTGCCCCTGCAAATATTACCCTTGTCTTTTATTTACATTTTACAACAAATTATTATAGTAGCACTTTTCTATTCTATATTTATTTTTACTTTGCATTTGGTAGTAAATCTGTATCCTTTAAAAGACAAGTAATATGATTCTAACATACCAAGTATATGAACTAAATTATTTTAACAAGTTCCAAACTTAACAATGTACATACATTGTAACTGAGTAGAATGAGTGAACCTGATGTAATATATTTATATCCTAAGTAAATTTTACTTAAAAAACATTTTGTACAAATGCGAAAGTAAAATTGACATTTGTTTGTTAAAATTACATCTTACTTCTAGAAATATAAACTAATTTTCACTTGAAAAAATCTAAGTATAAAGCCTTGCCTAGTTTTTCTTTAGTAAATATCACTCCAATTGTTTTTCAGTGAGCCAAAGACACCATGAAGTGGTTTAGATCAAAGGATATTCATGTGATAGAATGATCTAGTCAAAGTCCAAACCTAAATCGACTGAGAATATATAGTAAGATGTGAAAACTCATGTTCAAAACTGGTCCCATCTGACTGACCTTTAGTGATATTTAATGAAGGAATATATGGAAGCTTTACTCTGCAGGTGTTTAAAACTAGAAAACCCCCAAAAGACCAGCTGCCACACTCCATATGTGTATATAATATGCACTCTACTTAGAAAATGGATTTCTGATGCTGAAAGGCTGAAATAAAAGCTGTTTTCATTCTGACAAGTACCTTAGCCTTTCATTAAACCTCTGTTACATAATTGTCATTATGTTCCAGTTTTGTCTTTTTTCTTTCTTGGTATTGATTGGAACAAGATAATAAGAAAAAATGCTCTCTGTGTTTAGTGGATTATGCTTTTCATGAAAAATCTCACACCCAGCTTTTGTCTCATAATTCAGCCTGAGAAGAAGTGGAGGTTTTTTATGGATTTCTCATTATGACAAATAGAAGTACACTTGATAAAAGAGCAATAGAGGAAAAAAGGACACTCTCCTGGGTTTATTTACCCTCCATGTTTCTGATGAAGATATTTCTCTTCTTCCCCTTTTTTCATTCCACTCCCAAATTATCCTGTTGCCATCATTTTCCCCCTTTTTCCTCCTGCTTTCCTTTTTTGTTTTTTCTCTCCTTCTCACAATAATTGGATGTTACATGTAAGCCTTCCTGCAACCCCCTGGGAAGCAGCTGGGGAATTAGACTTTGGATGATAGTTTCTACCTTTTTTCTGTCTTTTTTCGCTCTGGCCGGTAATCTCTATTCCAGCAGAAAAACTCTCTGAGCCCCCAGTGGAAACTCGCTCTAAACTGTTTAGGAGGCTGTATCCAGAAAAACAGGCCTTTCTGGACCCCGGCTAGAAAGTCTGCTGTAATATTGCTACACCTCCTGGGGGACATATGCATCAAAAATGTTTCATAAAGAATGCATTTTTTTTTATGTTTTTGGGGTCTGACCTGACGTTGATGGCTCCATCTTTGAAGAGAGACCGCCTGAGGTGTTGCTGGTGGGTCGGGATGGAGAGCTCTAGTGAGTGCTGGGAGGTGGACGTGGCAGTGGTGGGAGGCATCAGCAGCTTGGTAGCATCCCAGCTGCTCTGTCAGCAAATTTGTTGAAGCGGAGGGCGTGAGAGTTATGTGTCCTCAGGGTGCAGATGACTGCGTCTACTCCACCCCCCCAAAACAGTGAGCAGCGGCTCATTACTTCTTACCAATATGCTTAATGTCCAACTGTATCAGTCTTTGCTGTGTATAGAATGGAGAAATCTGATGTTCAGATCAAAAGAAATGATTCATTTAAACACAGGGAAGATACCAGGAACATATTCATTTATTAGGCCCGAGCAAAATCACTTTTTTAATGTGTTCAAAAACTCACCAAACTTTACCCAAAATTGTTCCTCATGTAAAAGTTTTGGATTCCAATGGAGTGGTGCATACATGCACCCCCTAACATAAATTAGGATATTAAGTGTTTCATTATTATTTTGTATTTGGAAGACAAAAGCATAAAAGCTTGTAGAAAGTGTAAAGCAGGGGTTCTCAAATCCAGGCCTCAAAGGTCAGTGTCCAGAAACTTTCTAATGTCTACCTTGTCCAACACACCTGAATCAAATGGCTGGATGTCCTCCTCACTATGCTGTCCAGTCCTCCAGAGTTCTGCTGATGACGTCATTATTTGAGTCAGGTGTGTTGAAGCAGAAATTACATCTAAAAGTTGCAGGTCACCGGCCCTCAAGGCCTGGATTTTAGGACCCCTGGTATAGAGATATGAATATAGATGGTGTGTGCTGATACCTGGGGTATGCTATGTACAATGAATGATACAGGTAGGAAGAAAGAGGTATGGATGTTGTAACATTGATCACTGTAATATAGATGACAAATTATAAACATAAATGTGCTTAGACAGTTTATGGGTATAGCTATGACTCCATAGAATGAGGCAAATAAATAGAGTTAACCTCTGGTATTCACAGTTGCTTTTGGATGCTGTGCAGCTGGAAGGATTTTTGGTCTTACTTTTTTTATTTTGGACAGTTCTGTTGATTAGTAGCCATTGTAACAAGTTCAGTTTTTGCAATTGGGAGTTGATGCATCTCAAAAACTCACATGATATCTGAACAAGAGCAACTTTTCTAACCACCTTATGGAGGTGCAAGGATCATAATCCAGACTCCAACATTTCTGTCTGGTGTCTGACCATACGGCCAGACAGATTTCAAGAGAGAAACAGCAGGTGTGTTTGATCAGCAGTGCTTGTCAACAACTGATGGTGTCATCCAGAACATGTTTCTGTGAGAAAACATATTCGCTGCCCACAAGGTGAGCTGTTAGCATATCATGACATTCATGACATCATCATACAGTAACAGTCTCTAGTCAGAGGCCTCTTCTCTTCAGATTTGTTGCAAAGCTGACTACCACTAGAGCTCTTTCCTGCCCACAGCACTCACAAGGAATCTTGAAAGATGCTGGAATGATTTGAGTTATGACAACATTTGAATTTCCCTTTGGGAAAAATATTCTATTTTTGAATCGAACTGAATCTTATTAAGGGAGTTGCCTTGACATTAAATACCATTTAGCATCACAGGGACAACAATCCACTGTGTGGCTGGTTAATATCCACTAGTACACAGGTGTCAAACTCCAGTCCTCAAGGGCCGGTGTCCTGCAACTTTTAGATGTGTCTCTGCTGCACCACCTGAATAGAATAATTAGGTCAGTAAGGCTCTGGAGAACTGATCTACACAAGGAGGAGGTAATGAAGCCATTTCATTCCAGTGTTTTGTACCTGTGGCACATCTAAACACTACAGGACAGCGGCCCTTGAGGACTGGAGTTTGACACCCCTGCAACTAATATTTTGGTGAATCCATCACATATGAGTGAATACTCTCATATGTATACGCTTAATCTTAAAGGGGTAGTATTATGTGTTTTCCAGCCACATAGTGCTATTCTATAGTATATATGTTACCTTCAGTTGTTTTAAAAATATATATCAAATGTGAAAACATTGTGACTTTATAATTTAATGCCTTGAAATTGGGTCTCTGACTGTTTAAAAACTCCTGCTCTTTCTGAAACTCCACCTTCAGGAAGTCATCACAACATAGCTCTGCTATTAACCCTTTAACAACATGTTTTACCAGAGGATGTGTATTTCCACCAGGTGTTTGTTAATTGTTGCTTGCTAGTGTGAAGGAGCTGAGTATAGGAGTCATTTTTCACAGCTGAATGATTGCCACAAGAGGTTAAAGGATTTCTCAAACATGCATGAAAGAATCAAAGTAACACTCCAGGTATGTTTTTGATGAGAGAATAACATCATAGCATGATGTAAAGCTAAGAACTGTTGATATTACATCATACTCCCCCTTTAAAGTCATCTTAAGCAGGTACCGCTTAAGGCAGAACTCCAGCCAGTTAAATTGTGAGACATTAATAAGACACCAGATTAAAATTCATATTAGCTGTCGGAGACAATTACCAGGTTTGATGTCAGTCCAGAATAAAGGAGCAGCAGTATTAAAAGGAAGAGGGGAGACAGCTTTTTCCTCTTTGAAGAATTATTCACAAAACCATTTTCTGATATGAAAACAGTTTTGGGTAAGTCTGGCCATGCAGGAGCTCCTCCCCTGCTTGCCCTCTTCTCTGTCTCCTTGAGAGATTCATCTTTTCTGCTTTCTTCTCCTCTCTGCTTCATTTACTCCCCATGGTTCACCTGAGATTGATGCTCCTTTCCTCTGATTGTGGTAATTATGTCTGTCCTGCTGCTGCAATACATTATGCGCAACACACTCACAGAGCATAGAAGAGGCCAAGGCCACATTGCTATTCATTGGCTTCTTGATGCATGCTGGGACATGTTTAAACGTTCACCCTGAACCTAATCAAGGAAAACAGACGATAACTGGCTCGTACTTGAAGCATTTAGGACCACTGAGAGGCTGATGTGGAGAGACAGAGACCAGGTAGACAGTTTGACGTCTTCTTGTTTGCCTCTCTGAAGAATCATGTTACCTGACTCTAAGATGGCTCCTCATTCGCCACAAAATTCAATGTGTTTTGGGTAAGTCTGTGTGACAGACTAACATGAAGTGGTCCACCATTGTAAAGCACAACGAAGCAGTTTTAACAAACCCCGTTGTGATTAGCGTGGCGGGCATTTGTCTTTAGCACTCTGAGTTCTTGCTTTTCAAAAGCCTCATTAGATTCAGATCCATCTTTCTATCAACTTTTTGTCTATTTTTCTTTTCCAAATATCTCAGACTCTCAGGGAAAGAATGTTTGTGAAAAGAGACATTTACATTTCTCACTGATTTATACACTATAACATCTCTTACTTTATTTGTATTGATCATCCTATAAGTACTGCAGTACCAATGGTATTTTCTAGTGAGTTTCAAAAACATAATGTTGAATGCACTCGATAAAATAAATCCTCTTTAATGCATTTGAGGTATAGATTCAGATTTGTAATCATGTATTTCCAGTATCTCACCAAAGCATACTGTATGGTGTAAAGTGGTTCCAAAAACAAAAAACTTTGAACTATAATAGTCTTTATTTCTGATGGAATTATGTCACAGTATGTCATACATTTTTTGTTTCTTTGTTTTTTCCTACTTTTTTATGAAGTTATTATGTTACAACGTTGCTCTTCTGTGTTTGTATGAGACAGAAAAATACCCTTTTTCTACTTTGTGATTAAGTAAAAAATGTATTATTGTATGGAGGCCACTGTACTCACGGGGACCTTCAATTCAAATTTTCAATTTAATTCAAATTATTTACATAGTGGAATTTCACAACAAATATTATCTTAAGCAACTCTACAAAAACGTCACTTCAGTTCAATCATACATTCATTCTAATTGATCCTAGTTATTAAACAGTACATTATCCTCAGTTTAATATTCAAATAAGTTTGTAAAACACAAACTCACCCTAAAAATCTTTTTGTAAGGGTGAGGTGGTTTTTCTGGCTGCATTGGAATGTGTGTATTTTGCCAAACTGCAATAGAAATTACCCGAGTCCTGTGATTAACAACCAGATGTTACTACTGGCAGAAATGCCAAAGAAGACGACAGGAAGTGATAGGAGGATAACGGCATGGCTCATTTCATATTGACTTATTGCATGAACAAACGTATTCATATGTGATTTTAATTGTATTTCTTAGATTTTGTGATATTTCTATTACATAAGTTTGTGCACATTTGTAATGGAAACAGCTGTTGTCAGAATTTTCAGAAAATTTTTAATTTAATACAAACATAAGAAAATGTGAAAAAAGTGAAGAGATGTGAGTACTCTCTGGATGCCACTGTATGTAAAGGCTTCTGGTTGCATTACGTTTTATTTTAGTCTATCTGACTAAAAGGGGTAAATGCCAATGTTAGCCACTGAGACATAAAACGTAATACTTGAGTAAATTAGACTTTTTTTATTTAGCCCCTTCTCTCTTCTTCACCTCAATGCTTTCTCTAATTCTTCTCAAAAACACATCAAAGACACGAGGCATATGCATGTATAATGTAGAAGTTGACCCTGAAGCTTTTTGTGCAGTCGCCCTCATCATCTCCTCCCTTGTATCACACTTCCATTTTGCTGCATTGCAGTTTTTATAAAGATCATTGTCAGCACATTTGAAACAATTAATGTATGCATTTATCTCTGGGGCAAGAGCTGGAGGTTGCTAATTATCATCGCTTTCATTCTTTTGTTGCTTTGTTGAAGGGAAAGTGGCCTGTTAGATCAGAGCTTTAGAGAAAGTAACGATGCAGCATCTAAATATTTCTTAAAATTAAATATATTTTAATATGTTTTTGTGATTAAATAAATATATTTGCATACACTGTAAAAACTGTTAGATTTTTTCCTACTGTCTAACATTCAATCAGGTAAAACCTTTTCCTTTTTTAGCCAAGATTAACAGCAATATTACTATTTTTTTTTTTTTTCAAGAGGAAATATTAGGTAAGATATATTTTTGGAGCTTTACATAATGTTATAATATTACTCCCTCATCAAAAACATACCAGGAGTGTTCTGAATCTCTCATGACAACCATTCAGGATGCCATGATGGAAATATAAACCATTTCTTGTTTACAGTTGTAAAAAACAAAAGACAACTCTCACTGAGACTCAAGACCTATAGAGTTCTACTATTCTCTTCTTGAGATTTTGTCTTTTTTTTGTTTAGAGTTTGTATGATGTGTCATAAGGAGGCAGTTTGAAGCGTTGTCTTAAAATACATTCAGAGGTTTGGTCTGTTATGTCTGGGGATTATGTCTCCAAATATAAGTAATGTCTTTGTATGTACATTTTTCAATTTCGAGAGAGTCATAGAACAATTCTCAAAATGAAATTTCCCATCTAAATTAGCAGTAAATTTAGTTATCCTAACTGAGATAAAATTTGAGAAGTTTATCATTATTTAATGTCAGACTGAAGAAAAAAAATGTTTATTTAAATAGACAGAGCTTCTAAAATGCTTTACTAGCCACAGTCACCCAGTTGTGTTTCCTAACATGCGCAAATCCACAAACCAATATATGATGAAGCCTAGGCGCAAATTCAAACTGGAAGACTCTTTTATCCCCACCGGGACCCGTTAATTGAAGCGACCTGCCCACAATCGTCGACCTATCAACGCCGGACCAAGCCACGTCACGTCCAATCATCGACCAAGTCCCAGCTGATAAGGACCTTCATCCATGGTGTCCTTCGCTCTCCAGCCGAGCTCAACCCACCACCACCCCTTCTCCTCCATTCGCCCGGTCCTGAGGCCTGCACCCTTCTTCAACCTCCACCACCAGTGCCGGGCCCTGGGGGATGACGTTCCTAACAGCATCGGGGATGCTCATCTGAAGCCTATCGCTAATGCTGCGATAACCGTTATCCCCAGGCGGGGCCCGAGCGCCAAAGACTTTGAAATTCTGTTTGTCAATAAACTCTTCTAATTGTCTTCTTATCTCCGTCTGAGTCTCTCCAGATTGAAATATCTGACACTAAAAGAGACAAAACAAAGTTGAAGAAAACTTTATGTTAAAAAAATCTTGCTGCCCAGTGGCACCGTCGCATTTAGAGGCCATTTCAACAGAATTAAGTTTGTTTAATGTGATCTTGGTCTCAGCAGGGTCGGTGGTCTTCCTCAGCCTGAGGGTCTGTGGGGCAGAAAGTGGGTCAGTTATCCCCGAATCATGGTAGAAGAAGGGTCAGCAACTGGGCCTTCCAACCATGAAATTATAATGAAGAATAGCTTTTGTCATGTGCCACACGTTATTCATTTATCAGATCTCATAAATCAATCAGTGGGGCTAAAACTTCTATAAAAATGACAGGTTGGAAGTTAAACTGAAGTTAACCAATCAGATGTTAGATCATTTGAATTTTTTTATACATTTTTATGTTAAATAACTTTATGGAACAATAAGTTGAAGCCTCTAAAATATATACACACATTAAATATTCATTATATATATCAATTTCCAATTTTCTATTGGTCTGTTCTAACCTTCTGCATCTTCTAGAACCAGTTCTAAAGAGGAAAACTCCAACTACATCTTTACATGATATACATATATATATATATATGTATATATATATATATATATATATATATATATATATATATATACATATATATATATATATATATATATATATATATACATATATATATATATATATATATATTATCTAGTTAGACTATCTTTAAAAAGACTTAACTAGATTAAAAATAAATAACTTTGGAAAAAAGGATTTAAAATTATCCAGAAAAACTCATATGAAGATGTCAGCTAAAAATAAAGATGCTTCTGGATGGAAACTCCTCTCCTCTTCTTAGTTATACAGGCCTACACACTGTCAGCAAAAAAAGAAGAAAAAAGAAAAACTGTAAGCCACTGGAGGGGAAAAAGATGATCAATTTCTTCATCTAATCATACCTTATCCATTGGCCTTCTATTCATAATTAAAAACAGAAGATTAATAGCATCTTTAAAATATGACCTACAAAAGATGAGAGGCTGGGACTGTTGTTGCTGTTTAAAGTTGCTCTCTATTTAGCGTATGTTAATGTCAGGACCCTGTAAATAATAGGGAGAGGTTCAGTTGCATGTGACCTTGCAGGGTCACGATGTTAACTGGGGGGATGTATCTCTGTGAGGAGTAAAATAACATGCTGACAGTCGGCTGTGACCTCTCTACACATTGGCTGTCAGGAATAATTGGATCAGGGCATAAAATCATGAATAGGCATTAGATCTCAGATAAATATATGCGATTCAAGCCAACGCAGTCCTGTTGTTAAACAGGCCACTATAATACATGTTAGAACTCTGACATAAGCTTATTAATGTCATAGTTAGAATACTCCTCATATATTAGGAATATTAGATTGAACATGCAAAACATTTGAATAGATCTGAATAAATCTGTCAACTGAGACAACAAGTAGAATTAAAATATTAACACATGAACAGGAAGCCAGTAAACTTTATGTTCATATAATGTAGAATATTAGCACGTGATCATTTTTCTCTTTCTTGATATGAATTACTGTTTTGCAAGTTGTTCAGAGTTATTTTATTTACTTAAACATAGTGCAGTTTAATTGAAGATTTACTAAAGATGTTCTGTGATGTTAGGAAAATTAATCATATCAACTAAAGAAGTCTGGTGGTGGCCACATCATGCTGTGGGATGAGGAAGCTTTGAATATCTCTTTATTTATAGGACAAGCAGCCAATCAGTCCATGGTGACTCTACTGCAGAGAATTTCTCCAACTTTACTTCATAATTTAATCTTCCAGCAGGATAACGACCCTAAGCAGATCATCTTAGCCTCAAAACACTTTTATTTAGTTTTATTTAACAACAAATGAAAGGTATTATTTAAAAATTTTGATCAAAGTCAGAATAAAAACAATATATTTTCATTTAATATATAGAAATGTATTGCAAAATATACAGATTGAAAATTTTCATATATTGCAATGTATTAAACATGAATCTAAAATGTAAAAATATAATCACCATTTTACTTGGGATTGCAATACTTTAATATGTATCAATAAATCTACATACATGGTTGATGCTCATATTGCAATATTTTGGAAAGTATAAGTTCAAAATTTCTTGTCAAAATATATTGCTCAATACATTGGATGATATTTTCCAATACAGTGCAACATGTTTTTGTTTCTTGTGTATATGCTGTAATAGTATCTTTTCTGTCATATTTCTGAGTCTTGCTAAGTCGGAGACCTGATGGAGCAGACATTAAAATCTGTCTCTCCATTAAACAGAGCAAACAATAATGTCACTTTTACAACTTTACAATGCAAAAGTCATCTGATAAGCTGATGTTTTGTCTAAGTGATACATGCTTGTCACTATTATCTATCAAAGGCTGCAGTTCAACCACAAAGCTCTGTGTAGTAAAAGAGTGTCTGTTACTCAAAACACACCTTTCTTCTTTCACTCAGCCATTTTTACATCTTGCTTCTGTAAATCTATCAGGAAAATGCTGAGCCCCTGACTCCCGGAGAGGAAGACCTCACACTTAATATTCTGGTCTATAAATATTTCCACCACTGACACTTTTATGCAAGGCCGAGCTGGAGACATGTTCTGGATGGAGAAGAGGAAGAAGTGAAGGATCTATGACTTAGATTGTTTTCTCAGACGTTACTTTGTGATCCCATGATGGAACTGAAAGAGACACTGGAGAGTAAGAACCAGACAGATAACATAACAGAGACATGCAGCTTAGAAATCCCAGTGACTTGTGAACAGGTCCATGTACTCAGACACAAAATGACTCACATTCATGGAAATCTTGTATGAATATGAAAATACTTTTGAGTTCTGGCCACCTGCTTTTTTCCTATTATTACTGCTGTTAACTTTTTATTTTTCTTTTACATAGAAAGTACTCCTGATTCAGTGCCTCTAGGGTGTTTTGTGTTTCTTAAACAGTTGTGTTTCCATTGACCATGTGTGCATGAAATTGCCCAACTTGGCATTTCAAAAATAAATTTGCTTAATGAAAACAAGCCAAAAAAAATAACTGAGGTGGGTTTTTTTTGCAAAACTGTAATAGAAACACTTTTTTCTCATCACACGAGTCACATGATCAACAACCTGATGTTGCCACTTTAGTAAACCATGAAGAAGAAGACAACAGGAAGTAGTTGGAGGATGATGTGGATATGTTTCTTAATAACTTATTGTGTGAACAAATATATTCACAGGTGATTTTATTTGTGTTTCTAAATTAATGGACTACAAATGTGAATTTGTGTTTTTTCGACATTAGTGGAATACTGACGGAGTTCTGGGTGTATTTGTAAAGACACAATGCAAGTGACTGTCCACTGACACCACATGGAGGAGTGGAGGTGTTGTCTAAGTGATACATGCTGGTCCAAACCAAAAGAAAACTTTTGAACCAAGTTGAACAATAAACAGAATTTGCCTGCATTTTATGAAACTATAATAATTGACTTACAATCTGTGTGACTGAGTTGAATTGGCTTTTTTGTTTTGCTGCAGTTTTCTGCCTCACAGAGAAGCTCCTCCCTGTGGCTGCTGCACTCAGCTCCTTCAGACTAGCCAGTGGCAATTAGCTGGTAGAAGTGTGCATCTGTTGCTCTATAGGAGCTACTTCTCAGTGCAATGCTGGTAAGAACATTGTTAAAGGGTTAATAGAGGAGCCATTTTGTGATGACTTCCTGAAGGCGGAGTTTCAGAAAGACTGAAGGAGGCTCTTAAAGAGATAGAAATAGAATTTCAAGCAATTTCTTTTAAGTCATATTTAATACATAAGCATTTTTATAACAACTGAAGTGGTTATTTGATTGTGCTATGAAATGGCCCCACATGCCTGAAAAATATACAATACTGCTCCTTTAACTGCATTGATTTGAATTTGGTTTTTGTGAAAGGTTGGTCTCTTACCTAAGAACCTTTAGTTCTTAAGTAAAATTACTAAAATGTCTTTTAATGATTTTTATGGTAATTTATTTTTGGCCAGTATTTTCGTAAGAGCCACTGCTGTGGTTTATAATATAAAAACTGTCCTTTCTTGCACATGCTGGCATAGTTGACCTATTTGTAGTGTCCCTGTGATTGGCTGTTTGATGTGACATCATCTTTCCCTGACTGTATTCTAGGTGGAGCAGAGCAGGAGTGGCTGAGGGTTTACTCCTTCCCACCAGAACTTGGCTCTCATTGCTCACTTTAAGCTCTTAGAAGTGGCTCACTCTTGAAATGGCTGGGAATAATTATTATTCCCTGCCGAGATAAACCAAGTGTTACTATGTTTCACTTTCGTTTAGGATCTCATGTTATAAACTGTTTAAAGTTTCCTATTAGTTGTAAGTAGTGATGTGAGGTGGTGATACATTTATTTTTTGCTGACAGTTTTTAGGAAAAAGACATTGAATTTATAGATTATAATAACTGTCAAACAAAACTGGCAGCACAACAGCCACTAAACAATTCATTAAAATAATGAAACTTTTTTTTTTCTTCCCAGAAATATCAAATAGCCTGAATCCAAATATAGTTATAAAGGGCTTCCTTCACTTCATGCCAATTACATAAAGTGCATGGCCAAGAAGCTGCAATACGTCAAAGCAATTGCATCACAATTTTTGAAATAAATGTATTTTCAAATCAGAGGGTTATTAGAAGAATAATAAAGTACAGTGTTACAACATTTTTGTCTATTGTATTAAACAGTAATTGTGTTTCCCTTTTTTTCCCCTCTTTGTTTACGTCTCACACTCAGTGATTCTGCCTTCTGTAATTGCTCTCCCTCCCCTCAGTGTGTGCTCAGGAAAACACTAAAACAGATTTTATTCTTGCTTTAATGGCTGCTTAAACTCCTTAGTGGCCACAAGCAAACATTGTTGTCGGCGGCTGAAAAGCCCTGCAGCTCTGAGCACTTTCATTATTTCCAAGGCCACTGAGTAACAAGACAGCACTCACAAGCTGACGGATTCATCAATTTAATAATCAACTACCAGAAAATTAATTGGCATGAATTCTGATGATTAATTTGTCAGTTAAGTCTTAAGCAAATATTCTCTCGCACCAGCTTTGTGCTTATAAATATTTCTGTCTCAGTTTTCCACAGCAGTAATTCTCTATCGCCTCTTCAATATCAACATTTGAACAGTTTATTTTTTTTTAATTTGCACCCAATCTATTTAAACTTTTCACTTTCTGACATTAAGTTAGACAAAATTTTCCTGTTGAAGGTTAATTAGTGCTACCAGAATTAAAATATCACCAAAATGAAATAAACATTTTCCAAAACATTCTTCATGTTGAGACGCTTCCTTCCATTTCCTCTGTATTTTGTAGAATCGGATCATGTGGGGAAAACATTTTTTCGTTTCCTTCCACAAGTTTCTCACAACCTTGCTGGAATTTGCTGGAACTGGTTGAACTGGGTTGGGTTCATGGGTCTCCTTGCTCAGACATTCATTTTTAATTCTGCCAATTAAACAAGACACAGATGAAATATAGTCATTTAATTACAAATAATGAATAAGAACGTTTAGAAAGTAGAATTTATTTTTATGTTTGTCTGTGAGAACAACCAGCAACACCAACTGATAGATAAAACTGTGATGTTGCTTATCAGAGTGAACTCCAGCCTGAGCCTTAGTGGAACAAAAGACCAACTAAGGCTTTTTCCCTCTCCCTTGTTGTTCTCTGCTATGTTAAAGCTTCTTCATGGTAGCATAGCTTGTCATTAATGCTAATGCTAGCATGGCCACCAATGACAGTGAATAAACCATTTTTTTAAACGGTAAGTGGTTTCTATGATAAGACATTTAGCATTACATACATGAGATTGATTAACTGCACTAAGACTCTCCTCCTGACTCTGGTTGTTTTTGAGAAGGAGTGGTTCATTTCTCCAAATAGTAATAGTAGCACTGATGGTAGGTAGGCAAGGCAAGGCAAGGCAAGGCAAGTTTATTTATATAGCACTTTAAAACAGTACCACTGACCAAAGTGCTGTACAATCACAAAATTAAACAAATAAAAACAAAATTAAAACACATCAAAACCAACAATGCAGTGACGTAAAACACTCTATATAATACATAAACATACCCAGATAAATACAGAAAAGCAGCATCTCAAACCGAATCAAAGGCCAACCGAAAAAGGTAAGTCTTAAGAGCAGATTTAAAAATTGCTAAAGAGGGGGCCTGTTTTACCAACATAGGTAAAGAATTCCAAAGTTTGGGAGCTGCAACAGCAAACGCCCTGTCTCCTCTCTGCCTCCTGGAAGTCCTCGGCACCTCCAGGTTCATTTGGCTCGCTGATCTAAGAGCTCGAGGAGGACAGTGTATATGTAGCAGCTCAGAGAGATAGGAGGGAGCAAGGCCATTTAAAGATTTAAAAACAAATAAAAGAATCTTAAAATGCACTCTGAAATGTACTGACAGCCAGTGCAGAGAATATAAAATCGGGGTAACATGTTCTCTCTTCCGCGATCCAGTTAAGAGCCGAGCAGCCGCATTCTGGACCAGCTGAAGACGGATAGAGGATATTAATATTTTCACACATCTGTTTTATACTGTCACAACATGGTGATAATTTTAACAAATATGTTTAGAAAACTTTCATACTGCAGCTTTAAAGTGTCCTGAAATCATGTTTTCCTGTCATGAAGACTCTTTTCCTCTCCTTCACCACCAGCTTAATGTCTCAATTTCATGATCATTTACGTCAGCTCTAGTGCGCCGAGCGAGTCATTAGCACGGAGATACAATCAAGTTATCCTTGATGAGGTGGGCTGAGTCTGCAGACGCAGTGCTGAGGCAAAAATAGCAGTAATTAGAAACTTGCTGCAAAAAAGAGAGCAAGTAAATGAAATAAAAGCTGCAAAGCCCAGTTCACAAACTGTATGTCCAAGAGTCAAAATGGCTCCTCTCTACTCTCTTTACAGGGCCAGTCATTTATTTATGGGTGTTTAGATGGGCCCAGCTGCTTTCCAGGTTCAACATGATTTTTTACTGTCACCTTTATTCACTCAGGCTGGTGGGAGATACACATGGAAGGAAGCAGGACTGAAGAGCCATGTTCAGAAGACCTGTGCCTAAAAACTGGATGCTCAGCATCTTTTTGCATGATAGATGAGGAGGAATGCGACAAAGTTCATGGTTACCTGGAAATCTGCTGGTGTTTATTCTGCACACACTACCGTAGTTTGGCTTAGCATTTACGTTGAAAAAAACCCCTGCTAGTTTAGGAAAGAATCTCAGTGGTAAGCACACTGAGCCTGTTGGGGGATAGTATTACCATAAAATTAGCATAAAAGATCAGTGCTACGCTTTCACTGGTTTTGATTTTACGCTCTTTCTGCCCCGTTGAGCAACATGACTGCTGCTGTGTGTACAAATTGGATTGAAAGATGCTTCGATACTGAGTGTAATTTATCAATTTTCATAAAGTAAAATTGATTCTCTATAACTAAGTGGCTTACATGAAATAAAACTAAAAAGCAAGCTGTGTTCATCCCTGAAGTATTTGGGAAAAAGAGACATGGGACATTGTGAGTTATTGTATTTGCCATTTTAAATAAAAGCACTCAAACATTAAAGGTAATTTGTAAATTAGGAGGTTAGTTTAGAAAATAAAATGCACAAGATGTGCACAGATATATAAAACTGAATATCAAAACTTCTGATATATGAAGTGAACATTTACACATTTTACATTTATACATTGAACTCATTACAAAGTTAAAAAAGAAAGAAAAAAACAACAATTCAGAACAGACTCTGCCTTTATGGAGACTTTAGAACCTCAAACTTACATATTTGAAGTTTCAGAACAATCAAAGTTCCATCCAGTAGGTTTTTTTTCTCATATTTTAAAGCTTTCTTGTTAAACATGAAATTGTTTTCAGTCAAATTGTATCATACAAGTCAAAGTTTTTTGTTGTAGAGAGGCTGCATGATGATATCATTTGGTTGTTTTATTTAAGTCTTTTGGAACAGAATAATTTTAATAAACTATATTGTTAATGATGTTGTAATTTACTGAGATGCACCTGAATGTTACTCTGACTAGATCTTATATACAAAGTGCTTTAAATATGAGAAGCAAACTAGAAAAAGTTCTATGTGTGAAACTGCAGAAAGGGGAGAAATCCATCAGACTGATGAATACGAGGTACTTCCTTTGGCTGTACAGCTACACCTGCACCCACAGGAGAAACCCACCAGGAACCTTTGCCTCCATTCTAAGAAAACAGAATTTCCTTACACTTCAAACACAAATGTAACATCACTTTACTTCTTCTCCTCTGTTAAAAAAGTTACAAAGTTATGAGCCTTTGTATAAGTCTGTTTTCCCTTTTTTCCCCATCAAAGACCCCAGTCACCTGTTCCCCATTTCTCATCCACACACCTGCATCCACTTACATCATCACACTCTACAGTTTATGTACATTGAATCTCTGCTCAGTCTCTCAACATGTTTCTGCTCTGATTTTATTTTAACATGGTTTAACAAATGAATTATGTCATTATGTAATCCAAACAAAGATATTAAGTGGCAGCACATAACATCACTGTAGGGTGTTTAGAATAGTTTTGTATTGATTCTGCTTCTCATGTTTTAAGTTACTCAGTTTAGAGAGTTGGACAGTACTAGTCTGGACAGAACTCACAGCAAAGGACTGATGACTGTGTCACCTTGTCACCTCAGCAGGATGTGCTTGACCACAACAGCTGTGTTTTAGTCCCGTTTGGGTTGTTTTAGGCATTGTTGCTATTGCTGTTTTTTTTCTTCTGATTTGTCCCTCATAACCTCTAAAAATATACACGTATCTGAATATAAGGAAAATGTTCAAATACAATTGAAATAACACAAAACTAACTTACAAGTAACTTTTCAGCAAGAATTAGTACTTTCTCAGTATCTTAGAAAGTACTACTTATAAATAATCTGCTTGTGAAACTAATATTTTTTCATCAATATTAACCAACTATGAAGTAAGATAACTAACAGTGTTAATGATAAAATAAATATCTTATGCCTTACTGAAACTGATTTATGGTAGAAGCACAGTCACAAAAGTAACAAGACAAGATAAAAGAATAAAACATTAGAGCATACAGACCAATCAGCCATTCCCTCATTTAATCCACATACATGTCACATGTTTAGGAACCGAATGTGTTTGTGTGATGCTTGTGACATGGGAGCTAATCTGTTTAATCCTTTGTTGAATTTAAGGGCCAGTCACAGACCATAACTTTGGGTTTTTCTCATCCCTTATACATCTTATGAGAATGTAAACTTTTTCTTCAGAAGGTTTTCTCTTAGTCAGCTTCCCTCTCTTACATTCTTATTCTCCAGATCAATACTATTTTATTCAGCGTAGGGATCACTTCTTAGATTTTCAATTTAAGCAATTTTTTGTTTGTTTGTTTTTTTACCAGTTGTACAGTAGAACAATCAATCCTTACAATGTTCCTGACAGAAAGACCTTGAACAGTTCTTTCAACATTCACAGGCTCAACAGAAACAGTGTGGCGTAGAGGGATCACTGTCTGCAGTATCTGAGATAACAGTAAACCAAAAGAAACTTGTTGCACCTCTTTCTGTGGAGACACAGAAGTGCAGATAAGTGGCAGAAGCTGGTTCAGTGCAAAATGTTTGCATAAAGTCAGAGGAAACTCACAAGGAGACTTGAGATAGAAGGACATCAATCATGGAGAGTAATAGAAGAACTCAGTAGAGAAAAACATAAAGAGAGGAAACTATATAGGGTAGGAGTGGAGAATGACATAAGAAACAGAAGAGCTAATCAAAGGTAAGTAGACGAAGCTGGGGAAGACAATTGACACAAGGAAATCAGGAAATGTGCAACAGGGAAGAGAGTAAAATAGGCAAAGCTGGAGGAAGGGAGGAAACCCTACCAAAGGGAAATTCTGAAACTAATATCAACAGTAACAGACAGAAACATTAATCAAGGAAACCCAAGACTAAATGAACAATAAATAATAAACAGAGGAAAGAACAAATGCAAAAGCAAAGCAAAAGAACAACAAAGAAATGAGCAAAAGAGAACCATAGTTTTAACAGAGTGGGATCATAACACATCTACTGTAGACTTCATCTGAATCTGGTGATCAGTAAGACAGGAAAACTCTCATCTGAAAAGACTTCACCGTCTTTTTGATGCCTTTCCTTTTCATACAATCCGACATATTTAAAAGTATATGGTGGATTTCTCCAAAACACTTTTTTTAAAAATTGGCACTATTCACAACGTTCCAACAAAGTAGAAAATGGCTAGCAATTGCAATCATTTATTGCCTATGTTACCCTGTAAGCTACTTTAAATATCACACTCAGAAAAGGACAGGTCGAAGTTCATCATCAGGCTCCAGTAAAAGCAAATGCTTCAGCATTAATGCCTTCTTCAGGAGTCTTCAATCAATACTCTGGCTTTGCTTCCCTCTTGCAGCAACTTTCCCACAGATTCAGTCTGTTCTTTTGATTTATGAGCGTGACGATTCCTTTGTGCCACAGGTTGTGCAGTTCATCTTTCTGTGGCTTCATCCTAACTACTGCAACATGTCGTTTTGACAGTTACACAAGCCCTTCTCTTGTCAATCTCAGATTCTTGTCTATGTTCTCAGATTCTCCCTGCAGAGACATTTTCAGAGAAGATATCTGCATATTATATCAACTGAGTTTGTTGGTTAGCCTTTAGCTTCCAGATTGGCTGTAGGATTCTTCTATGATTCCTTGTTGGTCCATTTTGAAGAAAATCTGGCCATATATAAATTTTTTTGCAACTTCATGCTGATGTTTCCTTGGCTTTGTTGACGTACATAATAAAATTATTATAAAGCGCTATAAATACATATAATTTAGGCATGTGTCCAGGTTTTAAACATACGTCATAGTATATTTAATATATTTACTTACTGACAGTTACTGACCCCTGACCATTGATTTTATAACTTAATAACTTATTTGTTTTGGTTTTTTTCTATGTAGGCATTATTTGGGTTATTACCAATAACTGGTGAAAGTTTCATGTGAATATCAACTTTATTACGAAAGATTGTGATGTAATATTATATCATGAGCATTTTTTTGTTCTTTTTTTAATGACATTGATAATGTCCCATAATGCTGTGTGTAAATGTGTTTAGTTGGGGGCTATGTTTGAAAAGAAATGCTATTGGATGCTTCCATTGTTTACTTGAATTCTATTCAGTTTTGAAAAAGTATATTAGTAACTTGATTATTCATGTGAAACTGTATTATAGCAGTTATAAAAATGCAGTAAATTACGATGTTTTGCCATTGTCACCTCAGAAAAAACACAAAATCTTACCAAGTAATTTTGGTTTAGTTTCTAGTGCTAATATCTTGAAATAAGATAAAACTAACTTACAAGCAACTTCACAGCAGGAAATAAGAGCTTGTTTCAAGTCAATAAGTTCTTAATATTGATAATAATGTATTTGTTCCACTGGCAGGTTATTTGTCTTATAAAAAGTGTCTTATTATAAGTGAATTTTTAATCAATATTAGAAAGTTATTGACTTAAGATAAACTCCTATATCTTGCTGGAAACTTACTTACGGTATATGTGAGTCATGTCTTTTTTAAAGTGTATTAAGATATTTGCACTCTAAGCCTAGACCAAAAATACTTGGTAAGACTTTGTATTTTTGCAGTGTTGTCTCTCAAAACATGGAAGTTGCTCACATCTGCTGGACCTGTTGGGTGTTAGCAACCCTGCAGCTGTTTACTGTGATCTGTACATGAATCTAAATCACACAGTGGATAAAATGTGAAAAACTCGTTTTGTGGAAGTAGAGGAGGTTTCATTGCTTTGTGAATTCTTTCATCTGTAGAAAATTCAACATGCAGTGCACCTTTCATTCCCAGCATTGCACAAGTAGGAATAGAAGCACGTGTGGAGCTGAGAGTTTTTCAGAAGTGGTGAGAGATCAGGCTGTTCTGCACTCTTTATATATTTCTTCTGCTGATAACCATCTGTGTGTGTGCATGTGTGTGGGCGGGGGTGCGCCTGTGTGCGTGTTTGCTGAGTCCCATGCAGCTGAACACATGTTGAACACCACAACAACCAGTCTATTACCTATTACTGCAGCGGCCTCTGACTACTGATCCACAGCACCCTTTGTTTACAACACATTTACCCTAAATTGCTTGGTCCAGGCACACACCCCTACACACCCACACCCACACACAGATGGTCTGAATCTTTAAATCTTAGCTTTCCTGTTTTTCTATCGATTATCTACCAGGACACAGATTACACAGATTCCAACTTACCCTGCGATAGAGGAAACATAAGCTGTGAAATGACGGCTTCAGCTGCTTCTCTATTTAAATTCAAGGACATATGGGAGTCCAGGCCAACTGCTTAATTAAGAAACTACTAAATATGCTACTATTATTTCACACAGCAGTATTTGCAACAAAAAATGGTTGCTTTCAATAATTAACAAAGCAGCCTTTAAACTACTCTTTGATAAATTGGCTAATCAACAAAAAAACAATGAACATCAGCTTCCTCATTAGTTTTCTATCCAAATCTTCTTTTTTTGGGCTGTTCCCTAAAGAGTCCCCCAACATTTTCTCCTCTAAACCAAACACCACCCCTGCATGAGCTTGGTCACTGCATCCATAAAGTTTCACTGTGGTCTTCTTCCTCAATTTCCAAAAGCTTCTGTCTGAGATATCTGTCCTCATGTGTTCAAACCATCTCAGCTTCTCTAGCTGCATTTCCATTGACCATATACAGTAATTGTGCAATTTGACATTTCAAATTAGCTTAATGGAATCACACAGAGGTGATAAAACTTTTAGTAAGTCGGATTAGATGTTTTTTTGGCTGTACTGAAATTGGTTTATTTTGGAAAATTGCAATGGAAAAACCTTTTTCACATCACAGGAGTCATAAGACCAACAGCTGGATGTTAGAAAAAGACCACAGGAAGTGGTAGGAGGATCATGTCTTTTTCAGGTCTTCTGAACAGACTTATTGTGCTTTAACTTCATTTCTTATTTAATGGAAACCTAGCAAATGAATTTTTTTTTTGACATTAGTAAAATATTGACATTGTATTGAAAATATTGAGGTTTGTTTGCAGAGTTTTGTTTATTTGTTTTTGTTAAAAGACTAAAAGTTTGTAAAAATATTGTACAAAAGTAAGAATGTCTGCTTTCATAACAGCACAAATACATAAAATTAAGGAAGTATAAAGCTTCTTTATAGGGAACACTGAATGCAAAAGGATCTATCAAATAAAACGTTTCTATTTGCCAAGTTATATTAATATACAGAGCTGCAGGTGATAATACATTAAGAACCGTTTGGGAGCAAAAAGAGCCGGATCTCTGAAAAGAGTTGAAATTCCCATCTCTGGTATTTCACAAAACTGTAATGGAAATACTTTTTTCATATCACGAGTCACGTGATCAACAATATGTAACAGTTTACCTGCTGCTATGTTTTATGGTTTTTTTTATTTTTGACATTATCAGAATAAGATTTTAACATATTTGTAATGGAAACACAGGTAGAAGTAGACAACAGGGGCCTCATGTATAAAGCGTGAGTACGCACAAAAAATAGACCAAGAAGTATCAAAGTCAATGTTTTTTTTTCATGATTTTAATATTTTATTTAAACAATGAACCGCATTTATCCTCAGACAATAAGCTAACACGCACACAAAATAAAGAAAATAAAAATAAAAGAATGTGGAAACCTCACTCCAATGTAAATAGTACTTTTTCTCAGTTTTTGTCTTATAAAGATGTAACGCTTGGTTTGTGAGCCTTAGAGCATGAAATGCTTCTATGGGGTCATTTCATTCTCACTAAGAAATAAAACAGGGTTAGATCAGCAGATTAGCTCCAGACAGGTTTGATTATTTTTAAGGTAATCAAGTTACCTTCAAACTTGATTACAAACACACGTATATAAGTGATATATATGTGTGATTGACGTGTGATTACATGTGAGCCACATAAATGTGGAGCGCTTTGGCTCGGATGGAGAACATCACCAATGGAAGGATTCAGAGGGAGTCTTTGTTCAGATATCATATTGATATGCTGGAAAATGTTGATGATGGTTTATTAGTGTTTAGATTAATCCAGACTGATCATCCTGGAGCTTTGAGCAAAACCTAAAGAGCTGTGCGGTACCGGTACTGCAGCTTTCACTCCTTGTGCAATATTCTTTATGGAAAACAGTGGTGGACGGTTGTATTAAAACAGATCTAACTGCAGTCATCCTTCAGTCGAGCAGCCCGCTTTATGAATGCGCCTTATGGACATAAAGCATCTCTATTCTGTAAATGTATAACTTATGCACATGATTCTATTATTTAGAATAAACATCCACATTCCCAGTCAGAAACTCTCTGACTCTTTGTCTTTATATCCTGGCTGGACGCGTTACTGTTCAAATAGACATTTTCACAATCTCTTTATTTAGTTATTTATTTATTTGGATTTTTTTTTCTTTAAAATGTATTATTTTTATTTTTGTGAGGTGACCTTACATGCCCTGAAAGTACATTTTGCATAAAATATATCCATCCATCCATCCATCCATCCATCCATCCACCCATCCATCCATCCATCCATCCATTTTCTTCCACTTATCCAAGGTCAGGTCGCAGGGGTAGCTGCCTAAGTAGAGAGGCCCAGACTTCCCTCTCCCCAGCCACTTGTTCCAGCTCTTCTGGGAGAATCCCAAGGCGTTCCCAGGTCAGCTGAGAAACATAGTCCCTCCAGCGTATACTGGGTCTTCCCCAGGGCCTCCTCCCAGTGGGACGTGCCCAGAACACCTCACCAGGGAGGCGTCCAGGAGGCATCCTGACCAGATGCCTGAGCCACCTCAACTGGCTCCTCTCAAGGTGAAGGAGCAGCGGCTCTACTCTGAGTCCCTCCTGGATGACCGAGCTTCTCACCCTATCTCTAAGGGAGAGCCCAGACACCATGTGGAGAAAACTCATTTAGGCCGCTTGTATCCTCGTTCTTTCAGTCATGACCCAAAGCTCATGACCATAGATGGGGTAGAAACGTAGATCGACTGGTAAGTCGAGAACCTCACTTTTTGACTTAGTTCTCTCTTCACCATGATGGACCGGTACAGCGCCCACGTCACTGCAGACGCTGTGCCGGCGATCTCCTGTTCCCTTTTTCCCTCATTTGTAACAAGATCCCGATATACTTAAACTCCTTCACGTACTCTACCCTTTTCCAGCTCATAATAATATATAGTTATTATTATTATTATTATTATTATTATAAATACTCATACTTCTATAAACAGGGACATAGCCATGGTTATTGCGTCACGTGGTGGCACACTTCCGAGTATTTATATTGATTTGCAGATGTAGTTTGGGGTGACGACAGGGCGGACCAGCAGCAACTCTCTATTTTCCGCAAATTGGGATTTATAAAAGAAAAGTGCGCAGGTATGTGAGTGCGCACAGCTTTATACATCTGGATTTTTTTTTTGTGAAGCACTTTTCTAAATTTGTCCGTATGCCAAGTTTTAGTGTGAGAACTGTGCACTCTTTTATGCATGAGGCCCCAGATCTCAATGGCGCCAGACAGGATAAACTATGTTCGGAAGGATAGCAGTCATGGTGAGACATGTAGAGCTGAGATCTAGAGGTGTTTCAGTAGACAGTGCTTCCTGTCCTGCAAAGCTTCAAAAGCTCCTCTGACATTTTACAAATGATGTGTCACCAAACATGAATGGCAGGCTGGTTTGATACACGGAGCCAGTTATGATGACATTATTGCTTTTGTGTCACAAGTTGTCCTATTTTGCTTTCTCGTCATTTCAGTTCCAACTGACTGAGTGATGGTCCATCAGGTAATACTTTCTGAGAGCAGATTCTGCAGCTAGCATTTCCTTGATGGATTACTAATAGTCATTACTGTAATGGATGTTGACAGATGAAGACTTGCCAGTCTTTCTGTGTGTTTAACAAAGTTGTGATAACAATGGGACAAACATTTTACTGGTACTGACAGTTTCTTTCACATCCCATCCTCCTCTGACTTGCAGCATTTCTCTTCCACCTCAGTCATGGATTCTTCTGCTTCCACAAGATTGTCTTCAACCAAATCAGAAGATGCTCCCTTTGCCTCAAAACCAAAACAAAGGAGATGATTGTAGACTTCAGGAGAAACAGGATTAGATAAACCCTGTTTCCATCATGAGAGAAGAAGTGGAAATGGTTGAGGAATATAAATATCTTGGTGTTCATCTGGACAACAGACTGGACTGGAGACGTATCAAACCAGCCTGTCACTCATGTTTGGTGACACACACAGTGCAGCTTGGAGCGCTTTGGAGTCCTTTGAACTTGATAAAGTGCCATACAAGGAATTTAACATTTACCCTTCTTCTCCAAAACACTCCTGAAACTGGTCACTGACCTGATCCACCTGACCTGCCTCCAACCAGCAGCCTTCCACTCCACCCTGGAAACAAACTCAGCTGACGGTGAAGCTACAACAGTTAGCTTCTGTTACTCCTCTCGAGTTTAATCAAGGCTTAACGCAGTTCTTGGTTTCAACAGCCGTTTATTGTGGACACGTCTTACAAAGTCCCAAAAATGCCGTTAGAACTAAAAACAAAAGGTAACACAAACCCAAATCAGTTCACAATAAATAGAGTATTTACATAAATAAAAGATACAAATAAACAAAACCGTACCTCATTAGCCACATTGACTCCAGAGGAGTAAAGTTTAATTTCTAGCGATCAGCTTCTTGAGCTTGAATGCCCCATGTGGCTCTAAGTGCTCCAGCTAATGCTTCCCTGGGCAACATATGGTCCGCGGAACAAAATCAAAGGTCCCCCCACATTTGAATGTACACTTAACCGAACTTAATGAGCATCAACACAAATTTACTAAAACTACCACACATATTAAACTTAATGCTTAATATTAAATAAACTTTAACTACTGCCACCTTAAACCAAACATCAAAACAATAAACCAGATGCAGTTGTCTTGACAGCAGCTACAGCTTCCTCTCTTGCTGTTTACCTTCACCACTTCATTCCAATCTCAACTTCTAACTCATTGTAATTTTGAAAATATACTGGTTTTTATTATCATATATGTAAAATATTTCATCCATATACAAAAATGTGCATAATCTTTTCTGTCAGAACCAAGATCTGTAATTGAATTCCCTAAATTGGTTAATAATAAAAAGAGCAATATGTTTCTTTCTAATTACAAAAATATTTTCCAAAATTTTTCCCCCCCTTTTAATTATTTCTAAAATGTTGTTTAATCTTTCTTTTCCTAGATTAATTTATTTTCTGATTGCATTTCTCTTCCTTAAAATATGTCTCTCTACTTATCTTACTTTAATCTATCCTGTGATTGTTTCATATTTTGCCATTGCTTTTGATGTGCTGTTTATTAATGCAATTCCTGTTTGTTTTGTACATTTTGTTCCATTAAGATAAAGTCTTCTAATTGATTCTCCTCTTCCTAGAGCCTCTTCCAGAACTCAGATCCAAAATATGTCAGACATTTTTGCACATTCTCATCTCTGTCATAATAAACCATTCAAACCTGAACCTCTGCACTTCAGTCGAACCAAAAGTGAAACATGGCAGCAGAACAAGGCAGTTATACAAAGTACTTACTCAGGAGGGTTGATAAATAAATAAGATATATATTTTTTACTTCCCAACCCGTCACTACTTTGTGTTAGTCGATGTTATAAATCTAAATAAAATCAAAATTTTTATTTGTCACATGAAATAAAACGGTAAGACTTTCAATCCTCAGTCCTAATTTATGTTCCATCTGACAAACTCTCAAACATTCCTTACTGCCTGTCTGCATTGGTGAACAGGATGAAGGCGTTTCCTCAGACAAAAACCACAGGGGAGATCCAACCTTGAAGCCCCCTGTTGCTGGACGCTGGCTCTGCACTGATGGGGGTAAACAAGGTGATGCTAACAGAATCCTAAAGCATATCTGACTGATGGCATTGTTTACATAATTAATCATGTTGCACAAATAATCTCCTTCAGGTAGAAACAGAATAATTTATCTGATTTCTGATTTCTACACCACATATCCTTGTTTTTTAGATTTTGTTTCTTGGTTCTCCTCCATGGGCTGCCACCTTATCGTGGTGGAGGGGTTTGAGTGTCCCAATGATCCTAGGAGCTATGCTGTCTGGGGCTTCATGCCCCTGGTAGGGTCACCCAAGGCAGACAGGTCCTAGGTGAGGGACCAGACAAAGTGCAGCCCGAAGACCCCAATGATGAAGGAAAACCTTGGACTTGGTGTTCCCTCGCCCGGACGTGGGTCACCGGGGCCCCACTCTGGAGCCAGGCCTGGAGGGGGGGCACGATGGCGAGCGTCTGGTGGCCGGGCTTTTACCCATGGAGCCCGGCCGGGCTCAGCCCGAAGAGGAAACATGGGCCCCCCCTCCCATGGGCCCACCACCCGTGGGAGGGGCCAAAGGGGTCGGGTGCAGTGTGGGATGGGTGGCAGCAGAGGGAGGGGACCCTGGCGGTCCGATCCTCGGTTGCAGAAACTGGCTCTTGGGACGTGGAATGTCACCTCTCTGGTGGGGAAGGAGCCGGAGCTAGTGCGTGAGGTCGAGAGGTTCCGGCTAGAAATAGTCGGTCTCACCTCGACGCACGGCTCTGGTTCTGGAACCAGTCTCCTTGAGAGGGGCTGGACATACTTCCACTCTGGAGTTGCCCAAGGTGAGAGGCGTCGGGCAGGAGTGGGCATACTTGTTGCTCCCCATCTCAGCGCCTGTACGTTGGGGTTTACCCCGGTGAACGAGAGGGTAGCATCCCTCCGCCTACGGGTGGGGGGACGGGTTCTGACTGTCGTTTGTGCTTACGGGCCGAACGACAGTTCAGATTACCCACCCTTTTTGGAGTCCTTAGAGGGGGTACTGGAGAGTGCTCCTCCTGGGGACTCCCTTGTTCTGCTGGGGGACTTCAACGCTCACGTGGGCAGCGACAGTGAGACCTGGAGGGGCGTGGTTGGGAGGAATGGCCCGCCCGACCTGAACTCGAGCGGTGTTCTGTTGCTGGACTTCTGTGCTCGCCATGGATTGTCCATAACGAACACCATGTTCAAGCATAAGGGTGTCCATATGTGCACTTGGCACCAGGACACCCTAGGCCGCAGTTCGATGATCGACTTTGTCATCGTTTCATCGGATCTGCGGCCGTATGTCTTGGACACTCGGGTGAAAAGAGGTGCGGAGCTGTCCACTGACCACTACCTGGTGGTGAGTTGGCTCCGGTGGTGGGGGCGAAAGCCGGTCAGACCTGGCAGGCCCAAACGTGTTGTGAGGGTCTGCTGGGAACGTCTGGCGGAATCCCCTGTGAGACGGAGCTTTAACTCCCATCTCCGGCAAGACTTCGAACACGTCCCGGGGGAGGTGGGGGACATGGAGTCTGAGTGGACCATGTTCCGTGCCTCCATTGTCGAGGCGGCCGATCGGAGCTGTGGCCGCAAGGTTGTCGGTGCCTGGTGCCTTCCTGTTCAGGGAGACGGGGCCCGACGAATACCCGTTGCAAAAAAGGACGACGGAGTCCTGCGAGAACAGGCGCTTAAATTCCGTGACAAAATCATAAAGATGGGGAACGGGATAAAAAATGCATTACATGCAGGGTCAAAAGATGCAATAAGATCATGGGTAACTAAACATTACATAGGATTGGGGACTGGAAAAATGGCGAGTGACTGAGGGTCACTGCGCGCACAGAAAACCCTGTCAATTCTAGACTCTAACAGGTAAAAATATTGCACGAAATCCGTGGAGGACGGCGGAGTCCTCGCGCAAAATTCCGTGGTTAGGTGGACGGAGCCTGGTGCCTTCCTGTTCAGGGAGACGGGGCCCGACGAATACCCGTTGAAAAAAAGGACGACGGAGTCCTGCGAGAACAGGCGCTTAAATTCCGTGACAAAATTGTATTTGAAATGTAATCAATTACAAATTTATGGATGGAACTTGACTTAATGCTTTGTTTTGATTATTGATTCTATATTGCATTGTGTTTCTGTGTTTGTAATGATGTAAAGCACTTTGAAATGTCTTGCTGCTGAAATGTGCTATACAAATAAAATTTGATTGTCGGTGCCTGTCGCGGCGGCAACCCTCGAACCCGTTGGTGGACACCTTCGGTGAGGGATGCCGTCAGGCTGAAGAAGGAGTCCTATCGGGCCTTTTTGGCCTGTGGGACTCCGGAAGCAGCTGATGGGTACCGGCGGGCGAAGCGGCATGCGGCTCGGGCGGTTGCTGAGGCAAAAACTCGGGCGTGGGAGGAGTTTGGAGAGGCCATGGAGAAAGACTTCCGTACGGCTTCGAGGCGATTCTGGTCCACCATCCGGCGTCTCAGGGGGGGGAAGCGGTGCAGCACCAACACTGTTTATAGTGGGGATGGTGTGCTGCTGACCTCGACTCGGGACGTTGTGGGCCGGTGGGCAGAGTACTTTGAAGACCTCCTCAATCCCACCAACATGCCTTCCACTGAGGAAGCGGAGCCTGGGGACTCTGGGTTGGGCTCTCCAATCTCTGGGGACGAGGTCGCCGAGGTGGTTAAAAAGCTCCTCGGTGGCAAGGCCCCGGGGGTGGATGAGATCCGCCCGGAGTTCCTTAAGGCTCTGGATGTTGTAGGGTTGTGTTGGTTGACGCGACTCTGCAATATCGCATGGACATCGGGGGCAGTTCCCCTGGATTGGCAGACTGGGGTGGTGGTCCCCCTGTTCAAAAAGGGGGACCGGAGGGTGTGCTCCAATTATAGAGGGGTCACACTCTTAAGCCTCCCTGGCAAGGTCTATTCAGGGGTCCTGGAGAGGAGGGTCCGTCGGATAGTCAAACCTCGGATTCAGGAAGAGCAGTGTGGTTTCCGTCCTGGTCGTGGAACACTGGACCAGCTCTACACCCTCGGCAGGGTCCTGGAGGGTGCATGGGAGTTCGCCCAACCAGTCTACATGTGTTTTGTGGACTTGGAGAAGGCGTTCGACCGTGTCCCTCGGGGAGCCCTGTGGGGGGTTCTCCGGGAGTATGGGGTACCGGGCCCTTTGATACGGGCTGTCAGGTCCCTGTATGACCGGTGTCAGAGTCTGGTCCGCATTGCCGGCAGTAAGTCGGGCTCGTCTCCGGTGAGAGTTGGACTCCGCCAGGGCTGCCCTTTGTCACCGATTCTGTTCATCACTTTCATGGACAGAATTTCTAGGCGCAGCCAAGGTGTTGAGGGGATCCGATTTGGTGGTCTTAGGATCTCATCTCTGCTTTTCGCAGACGATGTGGTCCTTTTGGCTTCATCAGATCGTGATCTGCAGCTCTCGCTGGAGCGGTTCGCAGCCGAGTGTGAAGCGGCCGGGATGGGGATCAGTGCCTCCAAATCCGAGGCCATGGTCTTGAGCCGGAAAAGGGTAGAGTGCCTTCTTCGGGTCAGGGGGGGTGTCCTGCCCCAAGTGGAGGAGTTTAAGTATCTCGGGATCTTGTTCACGAATGGGGGAAGAAGGGAGCGGGAGATCGACAGGCGGATTGGCGCAGCGTCTGCTGTCAAGCGGGCGCTGTACCGGTCCGTCGTGGTGAAGAGAGAGCTGAGCCAAAAAGCGAAGCTCTCGATTTACCAGTCGATCTACGTTCCCACCCTCATCTATGGTCATGAGCTTTGGGTCATGACCGAAAGAACGAGATCGCGGATACAAGCGGCCGAAATGGGTTTTCTCCGTAGGGTGGCTGGGCTCTCCCTTAGAGATAGGGTGAGAAGCTCAGTCATCCGGGAGGGACTCAGAGTAGAGCCGCTGCTCCTTCACATCGAGAGGAGCCAGTTGAGGTGGCTTGGGCATCTGGTCAGGATGCCTCCTGGACGCCTCCCTGGTGAGGTGTTCCGGGCACGTCCCACCGGGAGGAGGCCCCGAGGAAGACCCAGGACACGCTGGAGAGACTATGTCTCTCGGCTGGCCTGGGAACGCCTCGGGATTCCCCTGGAAGAGCTAGAAGAAGTGGCCGGGGAGAGGGAAGTCTGGGCCTCCCTTCTGAAGCTGCTACCCCCGCGACCCGACCTCGGATAAGCGGAAGAAGATGGATGGATGGATGGATGGATGGATGTTTCTTGGTTGTTGTTGTTTTTTGTAGGATCAATAATTTTTCTTTTGTCCTTTGGCGTTTTAGCTAAACCTGGAGAAAAGCAATTCAGTTAAAGAAAGAAAAACTTAAACACAGCAGGAATAAAGAAGAAAAGAGGAATTCCAAACACATTTCCAAGCTCCTAGGAATGTGAATGAAAATCATCTTAAATCCTTCAAGATTTTGTTTGTCTTTATGATCCAAATGGATGGAGGTATTTCCCCCTTCATATTTTTTGACTATTATTTGAGAGAAAAAGTGATTATTGGAATCATAAAATATTCATCTTCACTTATTCTGATCCAAGAAATGTGCAACTGGGTAGAATATATCTTTTTTTAAAATATGTATTTGTGAATTAAAATAAACTACCTACAATATATACAATGGCAAATTCAATCAATCTTCCAGACTACTCTGCAATCTAATGATTTTCTTTCTAACCATGTAAAGAACTTTGAATTGCCTTGTTGCTGAAAATGTCCTACACAAATATAATTGCTTTGCCTTTCTTGTAACATCAGGGTTCTTTTAAAGCTGGATTTTTTTTTTACTTCTGTGAATATTTCCTGAAGTTTTTGACCAGCAAAAATGTTTGACCTCCATGCAGCAGCTCAGTCTGCTGATGGTTTACTAACCATGGCAGGAGAAATGCTCGGAGGAGCTTCAGCTGACAGCAGTTTCTGAATAAATCAGTTGTTATTGTTTAAGCTGTGGGCATGAATAACATGTTAAATGTTCAACTATATACTATTAAATATGGAAAATGAAAAATAAAAGTTGGTAACACAATAAATGTACCAGAAATCACAGGGATTTCTTAACTTTGAGGTCAAATCAGTGAAACCAACCCAGTTTTCATTATTTTCCAGCATCCATCCATTTTCTTCCACCCTTACCCCATCGGGGTTGGGAGGGGTGATGCTGGTGCCTTTTTCCACCTGTCAACGGGTGAGAGGCGGGTTATTTTAAAGCATTCTTGAGTGAAATTTATGTGGTAGATATTCAGCAACCTGCATTGTTAAAGATGCAGGTTGGGGACATTCTGCACTTTCTAAAAAATCGATCCTATTAGCTCTAATTTATATATATATATATATATATATATATATATATATATATATATGTATACTGTATATATGTGTGTGTGTGTGTGGGGAGGGGGGGGGGGGGGGGGTAAATGCAAATTACTTGTCAAACGTCCCATAATGATGTATTTTGTTATATCAAAGCTCTTTGACTTTAATGATCTGCATGATAAATATAGCATGTTCTCGGCTGTAGTTAGATATGAATATTGGCTCTGATACAACGGCACTTGGTAACTTAGCAACTTACATGCAAATCGTCGTTAGGGAAGGGAAAGCAGATAATGAATACAATATATCTCAAAGAGTGGTAAAAATTTATGCAATCAGTCAAAAATGTATGAATCTTCATTTTTTAAAGTGTAAAGTGTAAAGTTTTCCCAATAGAAAAATGGATGCATAGATGAGATTTTAAAGGATGTGCTGGTGCTCAGTTAAAATTGTACCCAGCGGGATTGAAGACTCACTCACAATGAACCAAATAATGTCCAGCTGTTAAATTCATTGATGGAGTATTAATAAAAAAGGCCCTTGTATAAAAAGCACATCGTTTTGGGAACAAGAGTACAAGGCCATAGTTTTTAGAATAAATATATTTTCAAAAAGACTGATAGAAAATATTTGAAAGGTTTTATGCATTTAGATATTTTGATTTTACAATCCAAAACAATATTGAATCATTTTAAATCTTGAATTTGAGAGAAAATGATTAGAAGCAGTCCAAATTCTGAGACAGTTATTACATCAGCTCAAATCAGACACACTGATACAGGAAACAGATCAGAAAATATCTTTATAAAATCAATGAAGACAGCAGCTGTTTCCATTACAAATGTATGCAAAACCTTATCAATATTCTGTTAACATAAATTCTAATTCTAATATCATTAGTAAAAGTAATCGGTCCAAAATGTTTTGCAGCACTGACCTGACCAAAGGTCAAAAGTTGTAGCTCAGTTTTCTTGTAGAATAAAAAAGAAAAGGGTGACAGAAATAAGAACTTAGCTGAGAAAGAGAAACAAAGTAAATGGATGAAAGATAAATTGAGGTTCTCAGAGGGCTGGTGCTGACTGAGATCAGCAGCAATATAGCAAATAAAACCAGAAAATTTCATGCATTTAAAAACAGTTTGATAGCCAATACTCTCCAAGACATATATTTGCTGGTTCCACTCATGACTTTGAAAAGCAGGCTGCTGTCCTTTAGTTTAAGCCATACATTGAGGCTGAAAGCCATTAGGACAGGTTGCTGAGTCAGTTCCTGCCCAAATCACCCAGGTAAAGCCTTGACTGTCTGTTTCATTTAGGAGGGCAGATACATCAGTTTAAGCAAGTGTAGACCAATCAAACTCCTGACAGATGAGCCCAAGAAGCCAAAGCGCTGACTGTGGTGTGATAGTAGGAGATGCTATGTGATCATGAGCTGCAGCATCAATCTGACAGTTAATGTTCACCACCTGCATATGCAGCTCAGGTTATTTATCTTGTGCCCCTTTAAGCTGAACTTTCTGTAGTGCTGCAGTGGGAGTCTACTTTAGCTCTGAAACTTTATGCATTTTCTAATAAAACTAGTAACTTAACCTCTTCATTAGCAAGAAAATAGTAGTTTAGTCTCAACAGTTTAGTTATTATTCATTAATACCAGCCTGATAAAGTTCCAACATTGGAGCTTTTTGGAATAACCTTTCTCTAAAAAAGAAAAGTTTATGAACAAAAAGAAGCATTTAATAAATAAACTCTCTAGGCTAGTCACACTCAACTAAAAGATAAAAGAATGATGAAACTAAAACAAAAGTAAAAACAAAAATAGAACATGCAAAATGAATTGTAAATGGTGAAGCAAAATAGCTCTAAATTAATATTGGCTAAGATTATTTGACACTTTGTACTTCAAATATTTTATAATGCAGACAAACCTTTATTTTGAGGGGAGTAATGCTTTATTATTTCCTGGTTGATTGGGAATCAGTTTCCAGATGGTTACTGATTCATGGTTGAACTGTCAAGTTGCCTTCATGTGGTTTTCAGATGTTTGTTTTTCACAAACTCTACTCAGTCTGCATGACTCTACAAGACCTACAAGTTGGGAGGAGGAAATGATGATTGATGAGCGATAAAATAAACTTTTCCATATTTTCCAAAATTGATGTTGGTTAAGTCAATGCCTTTTCATTCCAACAGTGACCACTTATGTCTAAACTATGTTTTCTAAAGGAAACTTTGTGCTTTGATTCCACTTTCATGTGATCACAGTCCGAAAAATAAAATTATTTTGAAGGTTAAAGAAACTCTTTATTTAAGGCCAACACATTGCCAACTGCATATTAATGCATCAGCTGCTTTTGAAACCATTTATTATCAACATGAAGATGTTTCAGTGGTTTCAGGATGTATTCAGGCTTTTATGCATCCCCCGCTCTACAGAAGGACACTAGTTTGAAATAGTCATTGACAAAGTGAATCAATATCTAATTACAAGCTGCACATTATGGTGCTTCTGCAGGCGAATGGAAAGAGGCCTTCCCTTCCTCCTTACACCAAGGGCTCAATAATACCTTGTAGATTATTTCTTCACCCATCATTTGCATGCTGCTCCCGTAATGGTCCCTCACTTTGGAAATCTATTACCATTTTTTGCCTTAAAGTCAGCAGTTTTCAGAAGACCGAGATTTGTCTTGCTTCGGTCCATCACTCAGCCTAAGCTGCATTCGATTTACACCAGAAAAGGTAATAACATCACCACTGGAGGTTTGTTTGTCTTGCAGAAATTTAAGTGCTGTGTTCTGGCTGTGGCTCTGAAGGAGAACGATTTTTGAAAACCTGAAGTGAATCACAAGTTCTGCACAATTACACTTCAAAATAATTTATGACTTCTACAGCTTCACCAAGACAAAGATTAAAATTTGCATTTCAAGAGTCTGATGTTTCAAAATTAGCAGAGCTGGATGATATTCACATTATTTAGGTTGAATCAAGAATGACAGCTGCTGAAAATGCCATTAAGGTTTGGATCAACAAGACCAAAATAAAACTTCTGTACTGTAAGTGTCATGACTTTGTTAAAATACTTGATCAATATCCATGAATGCTCTGAGAAGACCAGAAATAAAGTTTGAAGATGTTCATTATGAGAGAATGATAATGAATGTCAATCGATTGTCTCACTATATCAAGCACAATGTCCTCTGACTCTACTGTTAGACATCAGATAATAGCATTGATATTTCCATTAAAAATGTGTCCAAAACTTTAGCAAAAAAACACAAAATTGCAATTGTGGTCTTTCCTTTAAAACGAAATCCAATAAAAATTACTAGTGAATAAGTTTGATGAAGTAAGAAGTGATTAAAAAGAAAACCTTTCCACAGTCCTCAACTACTTCCTGTTATCTTCTTTGTTGTGTGATTCGTGTGATGCAAAAAAAGTTTTTCAGAATTTTCTTCTCTCTATTAAGCAAAACTGTGTAACTCCATGGTCAGTGGACTGAAGAGGAGAAGCAATGAGGAGAGAAAATATTGTAAATATAAATATTGTTTAAGTTTGAAAAAGTTACTTGAACTCAACTGAAAAAATTATTAGATTAAATTTGGATGGAATTGTGACAATTTTGGATTGATATAGTTATTGTTTACCATATGTTCTGTCTGTTTGACTGTCACATCAAGTAAAACATACAGTAACACAGCATGTTACACTATAGGCACCATTACTGATGACACTCCATTTTGTTAGCTTGAGATAACTCATTTAAAGAAACAAACATGAATGTGAATAAAATCATAGCCCAAAAGTTGCCCAGAAGAATCGACCAGCCAAAGGTGGCTGTGAGAACCAGCTGAGCAACAGTAGCTGGCGAAAAGGTTGATATTTTCAACACTTCCAATAAGTCAATACTGTCAATAGAAAGGGTATATAAAGTTCACACAGCGGTTGCTGGCCCTGTGGATAAAGCTAGGTACAGTCACGTTTGGTCGGCTTCATCTATCAAGCACTAAACGTAAGGCAGATACCAACTGGGTCATCGCTCTCCTTGGCACACCATGAGAACACGCAAATGTGCTCATAAATCTTCCTCCAGTTTGCCTCAAAGAATTAGCTCCATGGTTTGCATGGTTGTCACAGCAACAGATGCTCATCTTGAAAGTCATAGTGATTTTTAAGCCACATCATCTGATTATATAAAACAAGTGTAGTTCTCAGACCTCTGGCAAAATCCAGGTTACAAAAGCTTCTGGGTTTACAGTTAAAACCAGACATTTCCATAGACAAGATAAAACAAATACACGTTTGAACGGTTCTTTGTCTGACATTAAATAAGGTAGAATTATGGATTTTTTTTTTCCCATTATGACATTTCTTAAGAATTTTTGTCTCAACTAATATTTACTATCCCTTTGAAAAAAATTAGTAAAGCCCTGAAATGAGACAGATCGGTGAAAGGAATCCTGCAGTAGCATACGCTGAAAGGCCATTCAGAGAGGAAGAAGTCAAAACTCCAAAACAACATAAAATGTCAGGATATATTTTGCACAGATCTTAAACTTTTGAAAAATGTTCTCTGGACTGATGAAACAAAATTCATGTGATTGATCATAAAGGCCATTGCTACATTTGGAGGGAAAAAGGTGAAGCTTTTGGATCTCTACATACAGAGTGTTGCAGTCATCAATTTGACTATAGTTAAGTGCGTGGTTGATTCCTCTAGGTCTGGTTTGGACATTAGTTCTTTACTCTTGGAAATGTTCTTCAGCCGACTCTCTAACTGATTTTATTCAGTCAGTTAGAGAGTCGGCTGAAGGTTCAGGTTTGAGTTCATAACCATACAGATTCTGGGCCTGTTCAATATTATCTATACATTATCTCTATATATTATCTATATCTGAAGTGACTGAAGCTGTGTGTTGACATGTGATTGTTCCTCTTGGTGACAGCATGGTGCTGAGAGGAGAAGACTCTTCACTAAACAAGAAAAATGGTTTTATAAAATCTACAGAAACATCTGTTAAACCGTATTTACTGACTTCAATAAATTACTGATATTCTTAAATATTTTACATTGCATAAAATAAATATTTTAAAGTTATTGTTTTGTTATGTTGACACTGGTGGACAGCTTTGTGGAGTGGTCTGAGCAGAATCACCTGAGGCTCAACATTAGTAAGACCAGAGAGATGGTGATTGACTTCAGAAGGAAGAAGATACCTTCACGGCCACTAAAGGTCAAAGGGGAAGTGGTGGAGGAGGTGGAGGATTACAAATACCTGGGAGTTGTAATCGGCAACAGACTGGACTGGACATCTAACACTGACGCTGTGTGCAAGAAGGGGATGAGCAGACTCTATTTTTTAAGGAAGCTGAGATCCTTCAATGTGTGCAGTAAGATGTTGGAGACCTTCTATCACAGTGTTGTTGCCGGTGCCATCTTCTTTGCTGCTGTGTGTTGGGGAAGCAGCATCAGAGCCAGTGACTCTAATAGACTAGACAAAATCATCAGGAAAGCTGGCTCTGTACTGGGACTAAGGCTGGAGTCCCTGGAAACTGTGGTGGAGAGGAGGACACTGAAGAAGGTTCTGTCTATTATGGACAATAAACAGCACCCTCTCCACCACATAGTGGACAGACAGCGGAGCTCCTTCTCACATAGGCTGCTCCAGCTCTGCTGTCGTAGGGACAGATACAGGAAATCCTTCCTGCCACATGTCATCTCACTGTACAATAAAAGCTAAATCATTGTTCTGCACTAATCAGTCCAATTTCGCACAACTGCACTGTGGCACACTGCTGTACATATATTTACATATACATATCTGCATTTTTTTTTATCTTTGCATGGACTGCTCTAAGCTGCTTTTTATATTAACAGCATTTCATATTTTTTACAATTTATAGCATTTTATATTTTATTTTTATTTTATCTACAACTACTACTCAGTGGTGGTTGTTATTGTGTCTTGTCTCTATGCTGTAACTGCGAAGTCATTTCCCTGCTGGGATGAATAAAGTAATTCTATTCTATTATATTATATTAATTTATATGTTATAAAATTAAATCTTTTTGATAATAAATTTAAGTCTGTATAGTACCTGGTAAAAACAAGCTAGTAATTATCATTTGTTCTAGTTAACTTGTTTTTAGATGTTCTTTATATATGTGTGTGTCGATAGCTCAATTTTTCCTCCAAGCGCTGCTCCTGCTTTATTGCTAACATACAGGCCTCTGATTAGATTTACACCTTGTATTCTGAGCACAAATGATGACAGTATTTGGAAAAGCTGGCATTTACAATCTTTTTTATGTTGTTCTGACATGATTTGCTGCTCTGAGAGAAGCAAATATAATATTTTGCCCTTTCGCAGCAGGCTGTCTCCTGCCTGATGACTGACCTTGTTATCACAGGTTCCTTCTGGCCTTTCTAACTCGACCAAATTATAGTTTTTGCTCAGCACTTTTAACTCTACATTATTAATTTATAAATTACTTTGTTGGAGTTGTTTTAATATATGTGTCATTTTACAAGATGAGAGGCTTTTTGTAACATTTTATATTACCTTTTAATAATCCAACCTACATAAACTTGAGGTTAAAGTTTTCATAGTGCAATCAATCTTACCATAGGTAACACTAGTAAAAAGGCTTATTAGTGTAACTTCTTTACAGAAGGCACAAACACAGAGGCTCATTAAAATATTTCTTCTGGTTTTACCTGGTTTTTAAACATCAAATTTAGATGTTTTAAATCTCCAACAAAATGCTAATATCAGACAAAGATAACTTAGACATAAAAACCCCAAAACATGTTAAATGTTCATTTTCTTTGATGAAGGAAGACAGATTTCCTAACCAAACTCGTCCCATTTGAAAATTGTCCTGGCAACAACAACAACATGTTTGTGATGAAAAAACAAAAACAGAAGAAATCTGTAAAGGGAGAAAACATGTTTTAATACCAATGTAAATGTAAAAGTTTAACCTCATGAATTTGAACTCAAAATTATTTAAATACATATTTCTTTCCCAGTATTTGCAGAACTGGCGTTCCTATTTTTACCTTATGTCTTTAGTTGACTCTGTTACTTAAAATGCTTTATAGAGGAGAATACATTCAAAAAGATAATGCTGAAGATGATAAGAACATTATTACGGTTGCTTGAAGTTTTCCTGAAGCAGCTTCAGTCAAACATTTTCTCAGCAGTAACAAAAAGCGGGCAATGATTTATTTTCTTTGGTGCTGATGATCCTCCAGATTATTTCCACTGTGCTGCTGAGATGTTCAGCAGAACAGACAGAAGGTCACCAGCAGTTTTTCCCTAAGCTCTTCTTTTCCAGAATCCTGTGAAAGTGTAAACAGTGCAGAGCCCATATGTATTCTCTGGTGTTCCGAGTTACCAGCAGTCTGTTCTATACTCTCTATATATACACAGATGCTCCGAAATTTGAATACACTCACTACGCAATATGTTTTTATCAGTAACTGCAAAAACACAGTTTTGCAATCATCATGTTTCCATTGAATAAGAAACGCAATTAAAGTCACATATAAAAACATTTATTCAAGCAATTAAGTCATTCAGAAATGTCATCTTTGACTACTTCCTGTTGACTTCTTTGTGGTTTGCTCCAGTGGCAACATCCAGGTGTTGATCATGTGACTTGTGTGATGTAGAAAAAGTTTTCCGTTGGAGTTTACAAAATGAACCAATTTTGATACGACCATAAATACACCTCATCCTAGTGGAAAAACGTATAGATTTTTTATTTTTTTTTGTAATCACTAATTTATATGTGATTGGTAAATACCTGGTAAATACCTTTCAGTGATTTCCATGAGCCATTTGTTTTCCGTACTGGGATTTCCACTCAGTCTATATATTTGCATGAACTGCTAACCCCTCCAGTCCTGAGAGTGAGTCCAGTGGACGACCCAGGAGCTTTTTATCCTGTGTGTACTGTTTGCTTTTACAACATTTTTTCCATAGTTTCGGGACTGTGATGCTCACCATTAGTGATGTACTTGTTTAAGTTAGAACAGGGTCCCAATATCTCCTGTTTACTATATATTCTCTTGACATCCACAGCAATCCCAGCACATAGAAAATAACATTAAAACCACAAAGCTTGTGTTGTTACCTATGATAAAGATCTCACTTTTACATAAACTAACAGTCTATATGGTGCATGTTTGATTCAAATGAAGAATAAAGTTGCTCTTCATTTACTGAAATTACTCGAGATTGGTGGTTTAGCCTGAAAAATTGCAGTAAGGTTCCAATACTTGATGATACTGTTACACACGAAACGTAGGAAGTTGAGGTCAGATTTAAATAATTTAAGTAGTATTTACATCACTTAAAATCAAAACTTGTTGTGGTAAATATTTGAGCTTTTCTTTTTCTAAACCTTCTAGACTCTTTCACAAACACATTGTAGCTGAGATAAGGCAACTCCATGTGCAGAGGGGTCAATCACAACCCTGGAGGAAAAAAAATAAAAGCTCTGTTCAATCATTCTCCCTAAATTACCTTGACAGATATCAAACAGAGTCCTTCACTCATGCTGAATGATAATTGCAGTGGGCTGCCCAGCCCAGTACTCACAGGGTCATCTGTAGCAGGCAGGCTGCATGCTGCACAAGAAATTACACCTTTTCCTGTTCATTTCTTTTCCTGGCTTTATTTTAGTATTCAGCCAAATTCAGAACATAATGCTTGCTAAATTTCCATTAATCAAATAATTACTCAGCTTGGCATTTCGTAAATAATTTTGCTTAACGGAAAAACACACTAATTTTGGTGGGATGAGGTGAATGTTCTCAACCGTATCATATGGGTTTATTTTGCAAAAATGCAATGCAACACTTTTCACACAATCACATGATCAACAACCAGATGTTACCACTGGAGCAACCCACAAAGAAGAAGATGACAGGAAGTAGGTGGAGGATGATGGGGCCACATGTTTAATAACAGATCAAACTTATTCATGTGTCATTTTGTGAGACAGATTCCCATCAGCCTCATCTGTGTGAGGTGGGGATTTAAGGAGGTGATGAACCTTCACACTCTGTTCGTTGATTAACCGTGTTGATAGTCTCTAGCACTCACTGTGTCTCTGAGAAGTTACCAGTTGATATTTGTGTTTTCCTGCTTGTGCTCAAGCAGTCTTCTGGTTCCTGTTCTCCAAGATCCACTTTGCCTTTATGAAACAACTCCTTGGATATTTGCTGCTGTCCACAATTTCTTCATCGTCAAGAAAATTTGTTTTTTGATAAAAAGGTTTGGAGCTAGGACGAGGTGTTTTTTTTTTTTTTTTGACTGAATAAAAATTGGTGTATTTCACAAAACTGCAATGGAAACACTTTTTTTCGCATCACATGATTCACTTGATCTAAATCCAGATGTTGAGATGAAGAAAAAGACGACAGGAAGTAGTTGGAGGATGATGGTGCTGCATGTTTTTTAATGACTTATTGCGTGAAAAAAATTATTCATATGTGATTTTGATTACTTAATGGAAACGCCACCACTGTGAAATTTGTTTTGCACACATTTGTAATGAAAATGCAGCTATTGATTTCCAGCAGTTGTTCCTCCTGGACAAGCATATACTTGACAATCGCCTACATTGACTTTTTTTTGCAATCCCTCATAATGTGTGTGCATGTAGTTGCAGTGACACTGGAAAGGAAACCTCTCCTTATGTAGGAGCGGAACCTGATTGGTACTTGAGAATACAGAGTCTAGACACAAAAAACACCTAAAAGTGCTTATCCAGAAGTACTTTATATGTTAGAAGAACAATGTGATGGCAATAGTAGCTCCTGTAGTGATTCAATGTGAAGAGAGACCCATCTGAACAGATAAGCTCTGAGACCATTTGGAGGAAAATTAGCACATATGGTTAGTTGAAGCAAAACCTTAGCCAATAGAACTGCCTTAGAGAGAAACTGGTTTAAATATTGATCACCATAGATTTATTTACACACAAGATGGTATGTTACCTGATAAAGTAAATGTGTCCTATTGTAATAAACTAAGAGACAAAAAGCCAAGCTACTCAAAAGTTTAAGAAAAACTTTTAATGATGGGCTGCATGGGTTCTTCATGTGACGTATAAGCAAATGTCAGACAATGCCACCTCTCTCTACTGCTTTGCTCAGTGGCAAAGTTTTATCTGGGTAAACAGACAGAACACCATGGGGCAAAAAGAAATAAATAATTGTTGATAAATGAGTGCGTGTATATGTGTGTGTGGTGGTTTGTCCTGTGTGTCTGTTGTCCTACGTTGGACTGCCGATCCTTTTAGGGTGTACAATCTCTCTTGGCCAATGACCTCTAGAGATTAGCAGCATCACACTGCAAGTTTAAGCGAGCATAGACAATGGATGGTTGGATAAAATAGTTGCCAATGGCAACAGACCTGTGAAATCAAAATATTACTTAATGCCAGGAGAGCTACTGATTCTCAGACTGGTACGTGGGTCAGATCTTTTTATTTGATGCCAGTCAAAAAGTAAAATTTTGGTGTTTTGCAAAGAGCCTGGAATTTATTCAACTATATTTTTGTGCAAAAAATTGGACAATTTATGCACCTCAAATATTAATTACAAGTCAGTTAGGAAGCAAGTGACAGATCATTTATGGTGTATAAGGTCTAGCTGTAGTCCACAAACAGTATCCTGGCGCACATCCCTAGATATCGAAGATGGAGGGTGAAGTATAGTCTACAGGTAACCGTATCATCTGCCAACCTGTTTACCTGGTATCTGTAGGAAGAACAGATGGAGAGTCTGTGACGTCCTTCAGATGCCTGAAGGATTTCCTGACCACAGATATCTGGGTGACAGGCTAGCTGTCATTAAATCCTCTTAAGGTGAGTTACTTGTGGACCAGAATGATGGTGGAATGTTTTTATTGACATACTTTTTAAAGATGGCATCTATTTTCATTGTAGAACTTTATAATCGAGGTTGGAGAAAGAGCCTCATAAATATCTGTCAAATGTCTCTCTGAGAACAGACTATTTTTAGCTCCTGCTAAGTCTTAAAATAAAAACTTTCTGGAGGTATTCAGATTTTAGTTGTTTCTGGGATGTAAATGATCCCAGATGTGAAAATCTCTTTAAGCATCATCACAGAAATCAGCTTCTGTGGCCTTGTTTAATCAATCCAAATTCTCTTTCTCCCATATTTAACCAACTTCAAGTTGAGTTCTCTTCTACATGCAATTTATACACCTCATGCTTACAGCTGGTTGGTGAATAGACACCAGAGTAAGTGACATGTAAATGAGATGAAGCTCCTTATGGAAAACTCGTTGGCTCTGCTCCTGGCTCCCAACACATCCAATAAACTATTGATATCTTATCTCAGATCTGGTTGATTCAAGTGTTTTTTATTACTACATAGATTTTAATGTATAGTTTTATATACAGTATGTATGTGGTACAACTGTAAGTCAACAGAAGGAGAGAAAAGTATGTGGGAAGGTGGGCGTGGCTGGAGGGGTAGATGGAGATCATGGTCTTCCATCCACAACTTTTGGTATCCATGACAGCAGCCTCACTGATGGGAGGGCTCAGGTGGTGTGTCATCCAGAGAAGGTGAAGTGACAACTTTTGCTTCATTTCTACTCTTTTTGGTAAATATTTTGACTAGATTTAATTGGTTTAATGCCTGTATGATCAATTTTAGCGTCCCTTCACAGTCACATTTAGCTTACAGAAATAACTTTAAGACACCAAACAAACGTAAAAAAAACAATAACATTTTTGTTTAGGACATACATGTGCCCACCCCCACTGAAGCACACAGAAAGAGGGTTACCTACAGGATGTTTGACAAAATTACCATTTTTCAGTTTTTTTCCCACAATTTGGTTAATAGTAAAGTGGGAAAATAATAAACAGTCTAAGGAAAACACACTGCGTACAGAGGGTCTGCAGAGGCCCAGCCACAGGAACTCCATGTTATTTAATTATAATCAGAGTTTATTCTGCTAGACTTTTAGGAAACATAATGCCAGATTGAAATGGTTTGACAGCACAGACCCGGTCAACACTTTTGTGGACTCAGACAGCTCCTTCAAATGAGTAGGCAATTGATAAAACTCAGATAAACAGAGAGGTTGTTCTCAACACTTTGTGCTCCAATATGTGAAATTGATGGAGGAAGTGGATTAGGACATATTACACAGTGATAAGAATTAGACACAGTAACCGGCACATCTGCTCTTCATCCAATAAATCGGATTTTTAATTAAGCTTGAAGGTGAGGATGTGTTTGACTCAGAGAAATCTCTCAGCACCTGTCCAATATCAAGTGAGAAGTGAGCTGAAACAAAACCTAACAAAGCCAAGACAACAACAGGATTTAGTTTCTTTTGGATGGTTGGAGACGCTTCACATTGTGTTTATGCTTGTGTGAAAATAAGAGCCACATTTCAGGAGTACGTACTGATCTGTAGGAGAAGGATGAACAAGGAGCGTCAGCATGTAGGAAAGTTGTATGGGGCATAATATTAACTTTAACAATTGATCAACTATTTTAGTATATTTATGTATAGAAAACATCAGTCTCAATAAACAGCATACATTATTTCCAAGATTGGGTGCTTTGGAAATGCTAGATAGTAGCATAAGTAACTTTGTGTCTAGGTAACGTTTTGAATATTTTAGGGGGAAAAGCAGGAAGTAAGCAAATTATTTCACATTAAGTTCCACAGAAAAATCTAAGAAGGTGAATTCACAAATACTGAACTGTAAATAAAAGCAGCAGCATTACTTACTTAATGTTTTTCATTGAAACATTTATTGTGTAGCTTCTCTGAGAGCAACAGAACTCACCAGCTGGAGTTTCAGAAGCTCAGTGTTTCAGCAATACACATAAAATTCATTAGAATTAAAAAACATTCTTTTGACATGTATTCACTCACATTCAAATAAAATGTGATAAAGTGACAATCTCAACAGCAAAGTGTGTGGAATAGTAGATTATTTATTTAATGTAATATGACCTGAATGCATATTGCACAGCCTTGGTTAGAAAATGTCTGTGTTTGAGTGATTATGTTTGCAATGAGTTGCTAAGTGTTTCTTAATGCTACAATACAGTTAAAGCTGTATATTTACAGCTTTAATTTATAAAATAAGGGCATTTTAATTATTCTCTAAGCATCTATCTTTAATTTTTATAGCTTTAGTTTCCACTTCTTGTTTTTCACACAAAAAAATGATGTGCAAAATTCTATTTTGCAAACATTCCCTGAACAAACCTATTTACCCAGTTAATGAAAAAATGTTCATCTTGTCGCTAGGCTCTTTCTTCCAATCTGTCACCTGAAGCCTTACTCAGGCGTGTTTTATTAGGAATATCAGGCCGTTTCCTGACAGAAACCAAACAGTAGCGGTCACTTAATTGGATTCCAGTCTGAGAGGCTGGATGGTGTTGGAGGTTGTGCAGTGGGTTAAAGGACCCAGACTGTCACCGAGCTGAGGAGGACAACATGGTGGCTCCAAAGTTTATCTAATGAGGTTGTTTGCAATTTCTGACCACTAACCTCTAATACTCAGGGGAAGTCATATTGATCTGCAGCTGCAGTGGCAAGTTAAAGCATGATCACCCCAACCCACACGCAGTTTCTCACTTCCTCATCTGAGGTCATTGGAAACCAGTCACATTGTTACATGAACACAAATGTGATCAGGGCATCACCACGAATCCTGTTAAATTAACATTCTATACCAAACTGATACTTTAAACACAAATATATTTTAGCAGCCCTCAAAGGTACAGTGCAGCTTCAAATAACAAATTTTTAAATTTATGCTTACAGCCTGACTAAAGCTAAATAAAAACTATATTATCAACAATATTGTAAAACTTACTTTATGATACAAATGCACAATTCATTTAATCTTATAACACCACACCTGTAAAAGGAACAGCTGCAGTGTACATTAGACAGTGGTCCCCAACCACCGGGACCAATTGGTACTGGGCCGCGCAAGAAATAATGAACTACTTCCGGATCTTTTATTTTGAAAATCCTAAACCGTCTTGCGCGTGAGCCAACAAGCTGTTATGACTACGGGTGTTTCCGGGACTAACATTCATAAACTTTTGATCACTTTTGTGACTATTGTTCTTGAAAGTAGCATTGGCTAATTTGCTTTTCAAAACCAAGCAACTGTCACTTCTGGCTTTTTTTAACCTAAAAATATTTGATGTCATAAATCATGAAGTTCAATACAAAATGAGCGAAATGTATGTTATTGTATGTTATGTATGTTTTTTAAACTTAGCCATGAATTGGCTTAATGAAGGCTTTGGATGTTCTTTAAGGGCTCGACTTTAACTCCCCTCTTCCACTTACTTATTGCCATTAATTACTTCCTGCTTCCAGTTGATGTCTGTAAACAAATCATTTTATATCATTGTGCGCCAGTTTATTTTTTAAACTTAGCCATGAATTGGGAAAATTAATATTCACGAAAAAACAGCTGGTTGTCTGTCCAGTTGACTGCAACTGAAAAACGTTGAAACAGTAAAGTGTTAGAACAACCTGCAGCAATCTGTAAGAGCTGGCAGGCTGTGAACAGAAACACCCGTAGTCATAACAGCTTGTTGAATTAGTTCACTTCTGGCTTTAGTTCCACAAATAACATACATTTCGCTCATTTTGTATTGAACTTCATGATTTATGACATCAAATATTTTTAGGTTAAAAAAAGCCAGAAGTGACAGTTGCTTGGTTTTGAAAAGCAAATTAGCCAATGCTACTTTCAAGAACAATAGTCACAAAAGTGATCAAAAGTTTATGAATGTTAGTCCTTAATTTCTAATTGTCTGTTTGACTGTTGAAGGTGTCACAGGATTTGCAAACAGCTGTAGAGTCAGGAGAAGACCAACTGCCATCTCTGCAGACCCCACACATCCTGGACTTGTCGTTTTTTCTTCAGCAAAGTGTTAGAGAACAGTGTCTGACAAAAAGTGCTGCCCCCACGAGTCTCTGAAACAAGACTTGGGAATTTGTCATATTTTTCTTTAACAAACTTTTGTTTTCTTTTTTTGTTGCTTTAGATATTAAAAGAAATGGCTGTATGTGCAGATACATGTACACAATATTTATTTTTATTTCCTTTGACATTTACTTAACATCTGTGCACTTTGAATGCTTGGTTTTGTTCTTGGTACACACAATGTTGGCCACCATAGCTGATTGTGGTGATTTTAACTGACTGCCATGGAGCGAATTTATCCTTCTTAGCCAGTAGGTGGCAGTGCACAAAGTGACATGTTAGAGTGAAATAAAGTTGTTCAAATGCAAATATGTAATAAACAATTCAAATTATTACCTGCTCAATGTAATTTTATACATAAACAAGCAACATGTTAACTTAAAATACTTGTAAAAACTCTTGAAAATACTTGAATTAGTATATAAAAACAACAGGGCTGTACATTGCCATATTCCACTAAAAGCAATTAATTTCTACTCATTGTGTTACTCTTTTATGTGCACAAGTGGTTATAAAACAGCCTCAGTATTAAATTGGACCTCTTCTGTAATTTCCAATACTTGAATGTCATTTCAGTTTTGTACACAAAAGAAAAACAGATAACTAAAATGATTTTCCTCCCAGCAAGAGTGACAGAGCAGAACAAAAGAGTCCAAACGGAACACTAACACAATCAAGTGTGACCAATGTCTGTGTGGAAAAATAATTGTCTTTTTATATTATTGTAGAATGTAACAAATGTTCTGTTCTCTGGCTCCAACAACCACCAATATGCCTGGAGCAAAACACTGCATTTTATTGTTGGGTTATTTTAATGGCTAAATGATCTGATAATTTCCAAATTTAAAATATATGAAAACTGACAAAACTGGGTAAAACTGACATGTTCTGTTAGGAGAAAATCACCTTAAAATGAAACACTTCTAAAGTATGTTCATTCATTCACACATTCATTTTAGTAAAAAAATAAATAATTAAATACCTACATGTTTAGCTATTGGCTCAGTTTGGTGCATTTTGGCATCATCTATGAACGTGGGGGTTTCTCGTGTTTTTACTTGCAAAACTTATTTTTCCAAGCCTAAAATTGCTCAAGATTTTCTTAACACCCACATTTATTTTTCACCCAATTATAATAAACAGGAAACATCTATGTTGACCAAAAATCCACAGCAAAACTAAACATTTACAACACATCCAAAATGACAGGGCTAAGCCTGAAGCACTCAGGATTGATACTGTCCTCATGGAGCAGAGGAAGTAATCATGCAAACTTTTCTCATCACACACCTAAAGCCGCCGTGTAGCTTTCAAATGCAGTCATGGTGAGGAGCTATAAAGCACTATGGTGATCTTCTCTGAAGACGAGTGTAATGTATGCATTCCCAAACTCTGATTCCTAGTGTCTACACTTCTATGCAGGGGTATAACTTGTGTTTGGATTGGCCAGATTTCATAAATGACCCCTCCTTGGCGAGTATAACATGATCCCGAGAATCAAGTTCAAGTTGTACTCACCGCACTCACATTAATCCTACCACTCACGGATTACACAGGGAGCCAAGTCATGTTATGCAAACTGTTTAACGTTTACTTACATCCAGTGAACTCCTTGTATCCAAGCCAGAGAGAGGAAAGAAAAGATACTGGGAGACAAAGCTGCTCCGCAAACATGGATGAAATGCTCTGGACTTAGAATTTAGGGAAAAAAGTAAGAAACTTTTTACATTGTTGTACTTTTGTGCTTGAACATGGACAATCCACAATGAGCACAAAGTACAACAAAACACCAGTGTTGTTGACCACATGAGTATTTAAGTCCCCCAGCAGAAAGATGGAGTCCCCAGTAGGAGAGCTCTCCAGGGCTAAGGACTCCAAAATGGGAGAGGGGTCTGAATCTGGAGGCTACCTTCTGTTCACCAGAATAAACCCTGAAAAACAGGATCTTAGATGGGGTTGCTGATGCATGGAAAAAGCTGCTTGTGAAAGTTGAGGCTCACCTTGACATTCAGAAACAACTCTGAGTTCCTGACTGCCGGACAGGACATGCTAAAAAAAGTTCAAAAATGATCATAACTGCTAATAATGATTTTATGAAAACTTCATACTCTCTGTTTAGTAGGTGTCCATGTTTTCCCTGAACAATATACCCTTAAGATGCTGTATCCCCTGTGTTTTAGAGAAAACTGAAACCCTACATATGTGGTCCACAAAGTACCAGGTAAAGAGCTAAACATCTCAGCTAAACATCTCAGCTTATCAGAAATGTTGTGTTGAAGATGTCAAGGATAAAACCTTCATCCATTAAGAGTCATTTCAGTAAATGAGGGAGTGATGCAGGGAAAGCTGCTTTGCTCTCAGGTGGCGGTGGGGTGAGTCTAGGAGTTCTAGGAGAATAACGCAATGATGCGCTGAGGGAGGACATCCTGCTGAAAGGTCGAAGCAGATGATAAAGATGAAATGAAGACTGGCTCCTGTCCGTTATCCTGCAATAGCTAGCCCCGCCCACTTCATCACAACCCTCCGGGGCTGACTACTGACCAGTTCTCTGTCTAACAGGTCCGGAAAATCTCTAAGACCTGGGTATTACCCAAAACGAGATCTATAAGAGATAATCTATTCGAACTGGTGTCGAAAGCGATTCGTCTAGCTCTAACTACCTTCAATCCAGAAGCTACGACCCTTTTCAGTTAAGGAACAATCAGCTGAGTAGCCCTCGCAGCTGCATAATTCCAATAACCACTTCTGTTAACGGTAGCTCGCTTTCTAAAATATAACTTGCTCTTGGAACCGGCTAGATTAAATTTAGTGACTTGGATGTAAGTCCCTGGGTCATTATTTTACTCTCACCAAAGGAAATTATGAAGCCTCCTCTTTACTAGAACCATGTACATTAGTTTTACCTTTATTAAAAGAACTGAAAAATGATTAAACGACTCAATTAATTCCAATGTCCACCAACCTCATTAGAATTTTAGAGTATGAATTTATTAAGCAAGCTTAAACAGGGATATGTGACATACAAATCAATAATCAATTGTATATAATTCGAGAGCAGTATAATAAGATCCACATGTATAACCATACCATGCTGTCTCCTTTCCCTAACTTATGTCGCATGTTCTAAGATAGATTTTTGGGGGCAAATTCAACTCACACCCAGTTGCTGATGGATCTTTAGCAACAGGAACATCCAGAAGCCTTGGTCAGAATCTTTGTCCTTATGTGGAAAAATCCTCCTTAGAATAGTAGCAAAGTAGAACGGGTTTAAATTCTTTAAAATCCCAGCTCTTTATCCCTCCGGGAACTTTGTCTTTTCTCCAAGTCTGTTGCAATATATTTGGGTTGAGGCAAGACCGACGGCCGAATCAGGAACCAGGGCTTGGGCGTCCGGAACTTGTCCCTTCTTGGCGGCGCGGAGTCTCAAGTCTCCCGTGGTTCCAGGGTGCGGTCCGTTGCTGTTTCCTCAATCTGCTTCCCCGTGTCGACTACATTCCAGCGCCGCGGACAAAGAACCCTTGCTTTCTCATTTCAGCCTCCTTTTATATTGTTCTCCTCTGTGTGTGTGTGTGTACAGCTTGGTCTGCATGACTTCCTGAACATCTGCTGCTTCTCCGGTGGAAAGTACCGGCCCCCATCCTGTTTACTGAGTCCAGCAAAAAGTTCCTCCTTTTGCCTACTTGCGACATTTCCTGTCAGCCGGGCCTCACCCATCCTGCTGACTGTATTGTTCCAACTTCCTTCTTTTCTATAACTGCCCTCTTTGTCTCGTTAACATTATCAACCATATTCAACTTAGTATTGAAATCATTTAAATCATCTCAGCTCTAATATTCATTAAAACTTACATCTCTTTCAGATTATAACTCATCAACCATCATTATTTGTTGTTATCATTACAGATCATTATTCATACATTTCAGAATCATTCAGTGATTACTTATTCACCTACACATATTACCAATTGTACTCATACATGTTCAACTTAATCATTATAAATCAAAACACAAGATTGCTTTATTTCTTTCAGGCCTTCATGCACCTTTTTCTGCGTGTACCTGGAAAGATCTCAAACCCCATTTCAGTTTTCTTGACACTCCCTGCCAACAGGAAATGAGGAATGAAGACAGAGAAGGAGGGAACATCCTTTTGTTCATTCTTACATTTCTGTCTGTCTCTCTCTGACACACACTCAAACAGGTACCCTTTAACTATTGTCAATTATTATATTTGCTGACATGATTGTTATGCATCAGGCCTTGAAGAGGAGCTGTTAACAGTTCCATCTGTCTAAGACTTTTTACCCCTGGATTAAAAAGCAACTATGGTTTATTATTGTTTGTTCTTAAGGTTTACCAGTTCACAGTTTAACAGCGTTTCTCATATTGATGATGTAAGGAAAAAACATTCTTGTTCATGCATGAACAAGAATGTTTGGTCTGTTTAATTTATTTTAGTCTGAATTCATATCAGAAAGTGAGAAAAAAAATATTTTGTAAAGTTTATGGAAATATTTCATATTTTCATCCTAATGGCTTCTCTTGCATTTGTTGAGAGAATTCAACATTTGACATCTGGCAGTTTGAGCGTGTAAAATGGTTGACAGAGCACTTTAAAGAAATAAAAACAAGTGCTTTACTCTTCTGCTTTGTGGGTCATTTCAATTTACTGTTCTCAGTCTGGGGTGGCTGTAACGTCGCAAACAATTTCTCAGAGACTCAGAGGAAAACTGATGAAAGTTCAGACCATACAGACTGGACCAACAGAAATGCTGTTTCTTCCCTGCAATTTTGGATCTACTCAAACTGCCTGAATCAAGGTTAGTTTTGTAAAATATTAAAAATGTTTATTTAAACTGCATTCTCTGAGGGTGTATGCATTTAACAAAATTAGGGGTCATTAACCTAGAACATTTTAGAAGCAGATATTACTTTCAAAGAAAGTAAGATACTGAATGCTATCCGTCTGGATGTGCTTTCAGTATCTTGCATCTGTTTTCAGATTTAATGGCATTTCTGAAATATCTGTTCATTTCATCTTTCTTGCATTCAGATTTTCATACTGGTTATGATCACCTGTAGAGCTACATGTTTGCTTTCTGATCAGTATATATGTCTTTTCATATGGAGACTTTTATGAACAAATCATTCTTATGCTTTAACACAACAATTTGATAACTTGGATTCAGAAGAAACAAATGAGGCTATCTAAATGAAAGAATATTTCATGAATTATTGAATACATAAAAATCCTTGTATTCCAGTACACAGCTGGTTTTAAAAACATGAAACAATGAGTCTCACTTCAGATTTCCTTTTTTAGCCTTTCAGTAACTCAGCAGTAGCAGCAAAACTTAGTAAAAAAAATGTTTATATTATGACCAACAAAAATATGTCAACATTTCAAGGGAGCTTTTTCAAGTATAATTATTTTAAATGTTAGATTTGGTTGAAGTGACATGTTCACAGACACTCTATAGAAACAAGTTTTGTTCCTTTTTCAGATTAGTCAGGATTACCTAATTATTTGAATAATAAAATGGTTTCTCCAAATCATTTACTTTGTTATCCTTCAGAGACTTTGTAATTAACTTAGTGGTAAGTTGAAGGACATTGTCCATTTAGAAGACCTATTTTTGTCCATTTTTTAGATTTTGCTTCAGTATTTCCACATTTATTTTGTGAATTTGTGAAGCTTCACTTCATATGAACATATCAGAAAGTTTTGTCAGATCATAGGACATGAAGCCATTTGTACCTGGATGCATTTCTAACCTGTCCGACTTGTTTTGCTGACCTTTGGAATAATGGCTTCTTCCTCTCTAAGTGGCCTTTCAGCCCATGTTTGTCATGATGGGTTTTTGAACAGGACAAAATACAGACAATACCAGGAACCAGATCCAACAGTGAGAGAATGAACCCAACAAGCTTGTGATTATGACATGGAAACCAGATGAGTACAATCAACTTAGCAGGGAGTGAGGCTGTAGAATACACTAAATATGACAACAGAAATAACCCAAGATACACAACTTAGACTGAAGTAAATCTCCACTTATTAAATCTGACTTTATGCATTATAATTACATTATATAAGTATTTATACATTGGGCCAAATAATAAACCAGAACTATGGAGGTAAAGCAGTGCAATTTTGTTCAGAATGTCACACAAGGAAAGAGTTTAAAGTGTTAAAGTATATTCACAGTTGTGACTCCATTTAACTCCAACATCAGTAAATAAAACAATCAAAAACTTAAAAATGACATCAGCACACAGGTTTTGCAAAATTGCAATATCAATATATTTAAATCTCTGAATTTTAACAAACTAATAAAACCTTACGTAAAAAAAATCCGGAATTTGTTCCCTCTCCCAGATGGCATTATTCTGTTCTTAGGGGCTCCAGCATCTTTCTCTTCACACATTGCCCAGCAAGAGCCTTTTTTATTGTGGTGTCCAAGAATTATTGTGTGATTTCTCTGAAAATTTCAGTTCTAATGAGACTTTTACAAGGGTTGTGTACTTTAGTTCTTGCAACTTTCAAAGTTTTCTCTCCAGAAAGAAGTTTTGTTTGTTCTGTCCTTTCTGGACATGAGCTCCGGTTCTTGTGGGGAATGCATAGGCCTCCAAGAAATTTTGGTAACCTACAAAACTGGACATTTTGTCTCATTAGAAAAAGACAACTTATTATTGTGTAACATTTATGGGCTAGGCAGTTAACTGCGGCTACAAAAGCAGCACCAGAAGAGTGTCCTTTAAGGAGCCTGAGGTGTGAAAAAACAGGAGGCAGTGATTTTAGTTTTGGTGCATATATATTTAGTGATTTGAATAAAAACATACAATTACAGCAACACGATGAGACACATGAGAATTGACTCAGAATAAATCAATTTAAAAATCATAAAGTCCATAGTCCATTCCTAGCTCACCATCTTCCGATCCAGATGAAGATCTGATCCGACAGGTGGAAAAAAACCCGACCTAAAAGGTCAGAAAACCCATTAAGTGTTTCATCAAAAACAAATATGTACAAATATAATACAAAGGAAATAATGATTAAATTTAAGCATCTAGTTTATGCTTACAAAATGCAAATGCAATAATTAGATTCCTAATTATTAGACAACATTTCAATCAGGTTAAATTAACCATCATTTAAATAAAATAAAACAAAAAGTATCATATTTCAAACTAATCAATTTAAAGTTAAAGTGCAGTTCCAAAATATCAATCAAGAAAAATAAAATTAATTAATTATCAAATACTCAAGCAGAGTGAGGAAAGGAAAAAATAAATAAATAAATAAATAAATATACTGCGCAATATCAAACTTAAGTGTAGCTACATTCTGTTCTGATCAATTTTATTTTAAACTTCAGTGCCTCAGCATCAATGTAAACTTGTCAGAACACAAAATTCAGCAACAAGTTACCTTTTAGAAGACAGTGGGGCTTAGCCACAATCAGCACTGACAGAATCCTGGTGACGGTCCAGGTAAACAATGCCAGTGATTCTAATAAACCAACCCTCCAATGAGAAATCGAGCAGAAGTACCACATGAAAAAGTAATACTGTTACCAAATAACAAACACACCCGGAAACCATTCAATAGATTTAAAGATTTTGGGGGGAATTCCTGAGAAAGACGCCAACAGCAAACCACAATCACAGCGGAAACAGGTGAGGATAGCTGGAGGCGGGGCTTTAAATAAGTTAGCAGAGTTTGGGGCAACACAGGAAGTGGGCCCGCAAAAATAAAAGTCCTTTACTAGTTGCGGGTTACATGTTCCCCCCCTAAACTCATGTGCGGCCTCGTACATGCAAACGGCTGGTGACACGCCACACTGTCACATGATGTAGAGGTCACAGAGGTCTCATCCAGTTCTAGAGCAGATTTATTTGTTGTTCATGAACAAATAGTTTGTGGAATAAAAAAAATTAAAGGATTGGGGGCCCCTTTCTTGTTCAATAAGCTTATCTGTTGTCCAAGCAAAATATCCAGCTCCAGCAGCACCAGTCCCTCCGTCTTTCCAGGCTTCAGTCCGAATCACAAAGATGGCGGCGGGAACCTCCTGCTTCTGTTACTCCACTGGCTCGTTCAGATATCGACCGTCCAAAAAAAAAAAAAAAAACGGAGAAATCCCAGAACAGAATACACATTATTCAGTTCAAAATAAACTGATTTCTTTCGTATCACAGCAGCACTTATGAATAGTAACTTCTCTACTTCTGCTTAAATGTGCTTAATCCACATAGTCTGCCATTTCTTTTTCTTCTCTCCACTCTTTACTCTTCTTCTCTACAGACATAGGAGAAATGTGGGTCTAGTGCCCCCTACAGGACATTCTAAGAATTAACAAACAAACGCAAATAACATACAGACAGATCAGCATAGTTTATGGGGGTTACATAACTAATTCAAATAAACTCCTTCAATTCTTCCAAGATCAGTGTGGTTTTACTACAACGTACTATGATACATTTACAAAATATTAGTGGTGGATATATTCATATTTCAGAGTTTGTATGGATAATTTTCAGCCAGCGTTAATTAGTGGAAATCAAAGTCACTCACTCTACTGTATGTCGACACAATTAAGGGACAGAATGTTTACAAAGGTAACAAATATATTATTAGGCTTGACTGTAATTACAGACTGAAAACTGAGGTCTCAGTAAATTGACAGGCGTGTGTTAAATGAACCTGCTTGGCTCACTTCCTCCACACACAAATTAAGCACAGCCATAATTCCAGCCAGCCATGTGGTCAAACTCTGCCCACATAATGGTACATCTGCTGATCTCAACCCCAGCCAACATCAGCTGATCAACCAGCCGGCTCCCCTCTGGTGTATTCAACCAGCAAGTTCTGCCTCCAACTTCTACACTTTTCAAGATGGATTTTTATCAAAATACCAACTAGTCAGTTTGGGTTCAGCCAGATCAGTTTTATCAAGCAGCTATTCTTCATTTTTACTTGCTTTGTGCTTCTTTTGAGATTTATTTAAAGAAGACATTTACAAACTGGAAGAAATTAGCAATGTTAAAAAGGGAGCAGTTGTTGCCGGCCTGATAATATGAAAAGGGTTGATATGGTATTTTCAAACAATTTGAAATCCATCATTTTGCAAACAAGAAAAGAGGATATTAAGACAGTTGCTGAGGTAAACTCTACAGCCAATTTTTCCACAAGGTCAGAATGTGGAATGCTCAAAGTAATATCTAACCTAAGAAATTAATCTCACACTCTACTTTCTCAGATAACATTAAAAAAGCAAGAGAAATGTGTAAAATTCAGCTTGATGTAAAGCAGACGTCACAATATACTCAAGGCGGATCTGTCACAGGAATCAGGTAAAATATGTTGCACCATTTAATTTGATAAATATCCAACCACTCAATATAAATTTTGTTGATTTTTAGCAACAATCATTTATTCAAAAAAATCACAATACTAAGAAATAATAATAGTGTTGTTGCGCAACCCCCCCTCCTCCCCGCTCTCTCTGCTCTCTACTTCCTCTTCTAAGAGGGGAGATGTGCTACCAGCTCTCCGTCTAACGGGTTAATTGAGTTTCCTAAATCTGCTGGGATTTACCCTGTCCAGAAATGAAGTAAACTCTGTTCAAGCTGGCATTGAGAAAAGATTCGCCTGGTTTCTAATGACCAACATCCAGGTGTCCCAACCTTCTTCCCCCTGTGAATTAGCCAGACTGAGCAGCCTGCAGCCAACTAGTTTCACAGAGCTCACCTGTTAACTGTCGCTCCTTCTCTGTATTACAACGTGCACTTGGTATTGAACCAGGTAGGTTTTAGTGACTCTGGCGAGTCCTAAGGTGATGTTTTACATATGGGCTACCAGCAACCTAAAAACATTTTCCACCTCTTCCTCTCCAGAATCAAACATCACAGCTATTTTACAACCATCAAAGAACTTTAAGGTGACTCATTAACTGAATGTCCACAACATCTTTTAGATTTTCTTTATGCTAAATATTTTATTAGTAAGGCATTTTTACAAGGGTCAGTACAGCTTAATTCAGTAGCAGAAATAATCAAATAAGTAAAATCAATTATCTAGATTATCTTTCCCTAATGCTGACATTAAAAAGCGAACCTTTGAGAGAGACTGACAGAGAATGGTGTTTTGAACCCCAGACCTGGGCTGATGATGAAGAAGGTGTTGCAGCAGGAGGAGGAACTTGATCGACGAAGGCAGGGATCTCTGTAGGTCTGATAAGCTTCTTCTCCACATGGATGCTGAGGTCACACAGGACTTGGTGCTGGCAGGAAGGAAGGCACCAGTTCTTCTTCTTTGCCTTTGTTCTTTGTCTTTGCCTTTGTCTTGGTCTTCATCTTTGCCTTTATCTTCATCTTTGTCTTTGGGGTCTGAACCCAGCTGATGAGAGAAGTGCGATTTGAAGTCACATGTTGCGGGGCTGATGGGTTGGTCCCCATGCACAGGACAGTCTTCGGCTCTGTGGCCCCGGCTCTTCTTCAGCTGCAGAGTTCTTTGTCCATCTGGATCTTGGCTCGAAGCTGCCTGGAGGATCCAACCAAAGATTCCTCTTTTGCACCCACCTTTTATAGGGTTTATCCACCTTTTGGTGCGTTTGCTTTGGCTAGCACTGTTGCTGTGCTTGTTTAAATGTCTGTCTGCTCAGACAGATGATCTCATATCCATCACTGTCTTACAGACATTATGCCTTGATGTCTCTACTAATCTCTCAGGATTGCCCAATGGTCCTCCTATGACCATGGCCTGCACAACCTTTTCTTTGAAACATTTATGTTGTTCAACAATCTATCTCCAAATAAGGCGTTGATCATCTCTGCTCTCCTGTTAGTTCCCCTTTTCCCTTAACCTTTCACCTACCATCTACCTCCAACATATCAGTGATGTTTAATTGCAGTTACACATTTTACACCATTTCAAGTTCAATGTCAAAATCACATTTATAACTTCTTTAGCTTCTCCGATTTAGCATTCATGTATAATGTTATAACCATAACTTATTAATTACTCTTATTATAATCTTAATGTGAGTTATTACAGATGTTTTCTGAAAAGAAACCAAGAATAATCCATGATTCTAATTATTTGATACCAAAATTAGTTACTTGTTTTTCTTGTAAGTGTTCCCACAAATGTAAGTGTAAGTGTTATTAAAAGTAAACCAATATTAATATACGTAAGTATTTTACTTTGAATCTTATCCAATTACTCAAAATGTTTAGATTTCATTCTTTAAAACTTTCATGCTTTAAAATAAGGAATAGTCTCAACTATTCTTATACATCTGCAGGCTGGAAACCTACTTCCTCTTTTTCCAGGAAACCTGCTCTTCCTGTTTCATGACTCTCTCTGTCTGACTATGATTTCTTATGATTAGATAGAAAAAAGTAGAATTAAAGCAAAGTTTGCATGAGACAAAAACAACACACACAACCAGATTTATTTTATTGATGTTTAAGTCTATTGTTGGGCTTGGATGTCACTTGTGTGATTAATTTTAAAGATAACTTTATTTATTATTACTGTTAAACTTAAATCTCCAGCATGGGGAAGTGGGATGATCTCGATTTCCTTGACAATAGTTATTCTGATAAATAGATCAATAACCAAAAGTTCCTCAAAAAATAATTATATACACTCAGTTTATATCAGCAAAAAACCTAAATAATTAAATGTCCGAAAGTTTCCGTTCTTTTTTTAGGGAGAATTTTATCTCTTTTCTTTGATTCTTTACTTGTTTTAATCATTCAATCAAGTCAAATCTCCTGCTGCACAGATCTAACGGTGTGCGTCTTCCTCTCCGGTTGCGCCGCCGCGCGCCAACGTACACGCCCCTTTTTATTCACTAATTTCAACCACACCTAAAACCACCATGATACTGCCCAAAATCAGTTTTAAACAGTGGAGATTGGGGATAATTTTAGTTTGATACATTTACTCTTTAATGAATTTATTCAGGAAAAAAACAAACAAATATAGTGGTTATAGTCAGCTGGAGCTCCTTCAACCAGGACAAGCATGAATCTTTTCCCCTCATGATGTTGAAATGTAGAGTTTTTAAAGAGACAGAGACCTAATTTCAAGGCCCTAAATTTCCAAGTCAAATTTCTTCATTCATATTTCATATTTGATATATACAGCTTTTTAAATAACAACTAAAGGTAACATAGTTACTTGATCATGCTATAAAATGGCACTATGTGACTTGAAAACACAATCTATCACGGAGGTATTTCTCAGTTTGCTTTGTCAGTTTTCACTCTTTATGGCCTCTTCCTTATTTTTAATTGTGTTCAGTTAGATTCCATCTTCTCAGATACACTTTTGAGTTTTAATAGATTTTATATGTTTACTTTACATGTTCTGCTTTTCTAAAGTATTCGAAGCTCAAAGTTTCACAAATCTATCTGAATAATCATCAGTAGAAAGTGAAAAAAAAGTGACTTGGCGGTTGATTTGATAAGCCATCTGTTACCGTCTACATTTACCAAACCAGATGAATGGAGTAGAGCCAGCTGATAGATTCAAACTCTCCACACGTCAATGGAGAGCAGGTCATGAACAACATTTCAACAAATGTTGTTCATGACTTTCAGCTTGTATGTCATTTTTTATCCCAACAACTAATTAAGAAACCTCTCTCCTCCTTACAAGGCTGAGGTTGAAAGCCTACTGAGAGTTCTCTCCACATCGCAGTGCAAAAACTAAAGTGCTACAGGCCTCACTAGCTGTGTTTCCATTAACCATAGAATTTCACAATTTGAAATTACAAAAATAAATTCCCTTAATGAAAATGCCAATTTTGAAAAAAAAACAACTAATGTTTTTTAATATAAATTTTGTGCTAAGATGAGGTTATTTTTCTTCGATATCAACATATTTCGTAAAACCACAATGGAAACACTGTTTTCGCATCACAAAAGTCACATGATCAACTGCCGGAAACAACAAACAAGACAACAGGAAGCAGTAGGAGTTTGATGGTTGGTCTTGTGAAACTGGCTCCACCAGAACTTTCACAGCATCGCAAAGTTTATAAAAAGGTGAGTCATTTGAACATGTTGAATCCAAAGCTGTTGTGTAAAATGGCTCATTACAATTTCCCCAAAACACAGCAAACATAAACGCTCCAACGTACAACGCGCTTGTTGCTCCAACGCCTGAAAAAGATGCCGACTCCTCTGTTGATAGCTGATAGATGATGAGCGCTATATGAATATATTTCATGAAACTGTGTACATCCGTCTCTGCCATTATTTTTAATAACTTATTCAAATGTGATTTTAATTTCTTATTCAATGGAAACATCGCAATTAAAAAAAATCAGATTTATTTCTATATTAGTGCAATATAGACAAATATTTCTGCACATTTTTAATGGAAATGCAGGTAGTGACTTTCTCATGAATAAGTAAATAAGTCATTTATTGGTCATATAATGAAAAGATGATAAGAATTTGCCCCACCCATTGCCTAATTTAGATGTAACAGCTGTAATACACACATTCATTATCAGAAATTGTGTTAAAATAAACAGATTTAACACAGGAGACAAGTGGGTAGAGATGGAAACGTTTGTGAAAGATATTTTGTTGAAATAAATATGGTCGTTTGATTTTCTTCATCTCAACCTTTCGCTGGCCTGTAGTTAAAGTAGTTTTTCTCTATCACTAAAGGACACAGTTAATATATTCCATCAGTTTGGGTTGCTTAAATCAGTCTGAAATGCATGAAGCTGCTTGAGGGTTTTTTGAGTGTTTACTTGAATTTTCTGCCCAGCAATTTCTTCAAGAGTATTTTCACACCCATTCACTGTCAAGCTTATTATGGAATCACATACAATGGTAGTGCTAGCATCACTTTTTGAAAAGCTATTGTTTTAAACTTTCATATCATAGCTGTTGTTTTCTTACAATCAGATAATTCAATAAAAAACAGTGTTTTGAGTGGAATGCCTCTCAAAACACTGCACTGTTTCATTTCAATAAAAGAAAACTAAATAAATAATTAAGTAATTACAGATATTTTCTGTGTCTGCAGAGTGGAGCACGTCACTGTTGTCAGGGAAACAAAAAAGTGGGAGTTTGAAAACAAAAAGCTGTGGATACTTGCAGGTGCAGGCAAAGACAGCGACAGTTATGGACTCTTGACACTCTAACACCTGTAGACACAAGCTCTTCTGAAATAACATTAGCTGTTGGGGAGATTATATTAGCCACCTGTTGCTGTCTGGCATTTTGATAGTGCCTCCTAATAAAATGTCCTCTACTATAAAAAGTTGTGCTACCTGCCAAATAAAAGAGAATAACAGAGATAGAAAATTAATTTGATTTGTTTAATTTCTTTTTGTGTTTGATTAAAATGTCTATATTGGTGCAGCTGGTGTTAAAGGCAATGTTAAACAACAGGCTGCTGCACAACACTGATGTATGGCAACAACTCAGTGATTCTTGAGAAGTGGGACAAAATGGGTTTAAATTTTCCTCAAATTTTTTTAAATTATTCCTCCAGCTTATGTATACAAATATGACAAATAATGTTTCGGAAATGTAAAGATGCTAAGATGCAGGCTCCCAGTTACATTTTTTGAAAATTAAAGTTTTAATGGACCTGACCCAGAACTTTGTCATCACCATCTGACAAAATAAATATAAAATCATTTTTAAGGACCCTATTAGTGATATTTTTACTCAGTTTTACAGACAAATGCTTATCAAGTAACAAAAGAAATATTACTTTAAACAAAAAAAAACAACATAAAGTCCATCTGACGGAGTTGACATTGCATGAGAAAGGAAGAGATGTTGACAAAAACTTGGGACAAATTTCAATTGAGTTGGAAAATATATAAAAATGATTTTTAATTCAATTTATTGATACTTTTATAATTATTTATTTGAATACTTATACTTAATTGCCATAGTATATAATCTTAGTATTCCTTTATTTGTTTCAAACTATTATAATGTACTGAGTTCTGCTCCAGGACAAGGTATTTTAAAGACACCATCTACCTACTACAAAGTTTAAAAAAAAAAAAAAATCATACACCAGGAAAACATACATTGTTGTGCTCACATGGCCCAGTTTAGTTTAGTCAGATATTTGAAAAAATTATATTTTGTGTATATTTTATTCAAATTTTGTGCTTTATCCATAAGACCTGTTTTGTCCCTCTTCTCAAGAATCACTGAACTAACACACAAAGCAATTTGCATTGGTATATGCCACACAGGCTACACTTCTGTAAGTAACCCTCTAAACATTAAAAATGAATGTTATCCAGGGATTACCTGAGCGGAAGATAACATGGAAAGTTACCTCCAATCGGCTCTTTTTGTAGAATCCCAGTTGTGTTCGTATTATTCCTGACGAGGGAAAACAAGGCCCACTCTGCCGTCGTCCCGCTGGAACTAATTTTCTAGTTTGACGTTTAAAAGCTTGGCTCCCTCAAGACTCCGCTGTGGCAGGCGGCTGTTACCAGCTCATGGTGAAGGTGTCGATGCTGGGTAAGCTGGAACGCTGATTGATTGGCAGACTGATTGATTGTAATTTATGGGTCAGCCTGCTGTTTTCAGGTCCAGAGTCTGCATTGGCTGATGCCTCATTTGTAAAAATTACAGCCTGTGTCAGGTAAAATTATGTTGCGTTTCAGCTGAGCAACTGTTGCCAGCTTATATCATTTACGGCATCACTGATCACACTCCACTGCTTCGTACACTGCAGTGGTCCAACAGCGTGCCTGTTTGCATCCAACCGATTTTAAGATCTGATTGATGAACTTCAATAGGATGTTGGAAAATATAATGCAGTTCATTGACATAAGAGCTAGCTAAGCAACAAGGTAAAATTTGGGAAGGTAGTCAAAGATTTCGAAGTCACATAATTTCCTACATTTTCAAATATTTACTGTAAAGGTCTGTATTATGGAAAATTGACATTTTTGAGCTTCACGTAATGTTATAGTTTTATTTCGTCATCGAAAATCACCTGAAGTGTTGCCTCGATTTTTTTATGCATGTTTGAGAAATCCTTTACTCTCATGTGGTTGCCTTCCCCCACTCTGAGTTTTTAAAGAGAAAATTTCAAGGTGTTAAATTACTAAGTCAAATTTCTTTTAAGTCATATTTAATATATATATAGTATTTTTATAACAACTGAACATAACATAGTTACTTGATCATGTTGTCATGATATGGCTGCAAATGGCCTGGAAAATGCATAACAGGCTACTGCCTCTTTAAATTTCAATCCAAATTCCTCAAAAATAAAAAAGGGCTAAAAAAAATCATGCAGAAGCTACCAAAGACTACTTCAAAATGTTTATATTTAGTCGAGTTGTCCACAATGTATCTATCCAATGAACATGAAAGATTGTTCTGCAGTTAAGGGGTCAAATAATTGCTCACAGTATGTTTACAAACTCTGAAGAATATTTGTTTCAAATAAAATGCTATTAAATGTAAATAACTTACACCCAGCTATTAATGTGTCTTAAATTTTTGGAGACACATTACATCTCAAGTAAAAGAGTTAGGTGAGTGTCGGCTGAATCTTTTAGGCCCAAACCAGATGTTCCTGAACTCTGAGTGGATCAAATCCACAATTAGTTTTACTCAAGTTGTTTACACAATGGTGCTGCTTCAAGACAGCTGGGGAGACAAATCCCATTTCAAAGGGAGAGAAAAATGTCACACAAATTCTTTGCAACAACTTCATATTTTAAGCGATGCTCTTCAACAACCACAGTGCCTTCAGATCGTGAATCATTTATTCTCCATTGGACAATTTCTGGACTTTCTCTGAGCTATTCATCAAAAAGGGTGTGGATTGGTTTGGTTTGTGCTTGAACTAGGCCATGTTGCTATATTGAAGAATCTGAGCACATGGAAACGTTCATAATGTGAACAATTAGTTAATACGCATTTTTTTTTCTTTCTCTTGCTGCAAACTAGCAGTTTGCGACTGGGTTGCTATTAGCTTTTCACAGCAAATGATAAAAAAGAGCAGATTTTTTTCTGGATAGGTTAGTAGTGGCTTCACATCTGTTGCTTCTTTTATCATTCCAGACTGCTGGTCTGCCATCACTAGCTCCTAATTAAGGTATGATCTAACATGCAGACAACACATTGCTTAGCACATTGGACACTTCTGGCCTGCTCTGTTTGCTTGCACCTTTGAGAAATATTTTTACTGATGATCAGGAACCTACACCTTCATGATTACAGTAGATGCAACAGCTTGATCACCAGATCAGCTTGACAGCTGTTTTATAGCTGATTATAAACACAATTGATAAAAATCACAGGAACAGGGACAAAGGCTTTTTTTTCTCATTACATGAGTTTTACATGTTTTTCAATCTCTAGAGTATTTTTACTGTATTAATTATTTTACTGTAGGTGTCCACTCTGAAATTATGTTTTAATAACCACAGGGATATTAAAACATAGAGTGCAGAAAGTAAGAGGTCTATCCCAAAGAACTTACCAGGAAGTTGCATCAGAGACCATGGACACCAAGATGTTCATTCTTTTGGAGACCATAACTTTTGGAATCATAATCTTCAGCTTCCTATTTCATTCATGCAGTATTTAGTGTGGGAGCATGGTGCACAGCAACAGTAAAAATGCACACAAATCTCTTGATTTGGTTTGTGGGGGATTGTCCGGTAGTTAATGGAGTGCCGGTTTGAACCCCTGCTCCTTAAATCACTTCACTGTTGTGTCTTTGGGCAAGACAATTCACCTGCTTTCCATTCAGGTGGTGGTCTGAGGACCTGGTGGTGACAGGTCTGCTGCTGCACCTGAATTACTGTCACCTGTGTCCTATTGTTTTTCTTCCTACTTATGATCAATTTTCCCTGTAGAAGCTACTATTTTGTTTCAACTGATGTGAACATCTCAGCATAATGTTAACCTAGTTGTCTGCCTTGTTTGGTCCTCCTTTGCTTATCTGATTCCTGGTTTGACCCTGACCTGTCTTGGATTGCTTCTACTGTTTATTGGACAGTGGATTTTTGGACCCCATCCAGCTTTGCATCGACTTCACTGGTAGATAATATTTCTCATAATTAATTGTGTCAAACTGTTTTCTGAGTCTGAGTTGTGTGTTTGGATTGAAAGTCTGACTAACCTGTCAGGTGACACAGACTGAAGCTTACCACTCTCAGCATGTAAATATGTGGATCAGTGGATGAATGACTCATTGTAGTGTAAAGCACTTTGAAGTCCTCAGACCCTTTACCATATGTTCCAGCCCTATTCTATGTGGAGTTCTTTCACACTGACTTTGACATAGAGTAGGGGGAGGCATCATTAGAATTTTGAATTTGAATTTGCATTTGGGGAAAGAGTCAGACTTAGAGTGGTTAAATGATCTCAATGAAGAGGCAAGAAGAAGCAAACCTTGATTAGATCATGGAGACCGATAACAAGATTACTCTTCTGAAGCCAGGTCTGATGGGTAGAGCTCGGGTCTTATATGTTGAAGGAACTGGACATAGCAGGGTAGAGGTTTACACAAATTTTCATTGGGTTAAGGAGGACTGGGACAGCACCTCTGGAGGAGGAGACCCGGGTGGTCGGCCCAGTTTTTATCAAACAGAAAAGGAGTCTGTTCCAACCTTAAAGGGGTCACATTGCTCAGTTGCCCTGGCTAAAGCTTTCCCTAGGGCAATGCAATGAAAGCTCTGACCTACTGCCAAGCCCCAGACTCAGGAGGAGCAGTAGGGCTTTCATCGTGGCTAGGGAAAAGTGGAGCTTATCTTTTAATTTGCAGAATTGCTGAGTGGTCATGGGAATATACTTATCCTGTCCACCTGGATTTTGTGGATCTAGAGAAGGCTTACAGCCATGTCCTCTGAGGATTGTTTTTTCTTCAAAACACATTACCTTTGAGCCTTTTAACATGTATCTAGTCTGTGCTGGGCCAAGGCATAAACAGTTTCTCTGCACAAAATTGAACTTGTTTTCCAACAGGGATTGAACTAACCAGGGCTGCCACTTTTCACCAATCCTGTCAGTGGGTTACAGGATCTCAATAACAGAGAAGAAAGTGATAGTTTGAGCCCATAAAGTCTCATCTTAATGATTTCCAGATAATATAAATCTGTTAGTGTCTGTTGACTTTTAGTGAGCACTTAAATAAACATTCATACACATATAGTCAGTCATAGTCAATGGTTAACATGATGATTACAACCATAATTACATTAACTTATTTTCTACCTAATAACAAATAAAATACATGTAAGGTTTCACGTTTACTCTAGTGAATGCCATCACCTGGCTGAGGCAATATCCCTTAACTTCCAATACTTTACCTCATCTTAACGCTCTGAAAGCTGCTGCTCAGAAAATACCATTTGTATTGATTTTAGCTGCTGGTCCTTTTACAGTTTACATCTCATGGTATTGTTGTCACTGTGTTCAGGCATCTTCATGTTTTTCTGCTCCTTTATGTCGCCCCTGTGGGCATTGTTGAATACAGAGCTGAGCAGATTCATCCTGTAAACAGAGCATCAAGGTCACAGTCAGCTGAGGGAAATGTGTCCTAATAAAGCTCCTACAGCTCAAACTAAGGTTGTAACGCATAAAAAAAGTGTAAAAACTATCCCTGCAACAGAGGAAATCATCGATTTCAAATGACATAATTACAGAGAACTGAGAAAGATAAAAACAAAAAAAAGCATACATAGGCACATCTTAAACAATTTTATGTTTGTCCCTCATTTCAGAAGGTGTAACTCATATACCATGTAGATTCATTATACATGGAGTGAAATATGTCATGCCTTTTAATTTGATTTTTTAATTCTGTCCCTGCTCCAGCTCCGCTGTCGTAGGGACAGATACAGGAAATCCTTCCTGCCACATGCCATCTCACTGTACAATAAAAGCTAAATCATTGTTCTGCACTAATCAGTCCAATTTTGCACAACTGCACTGTGGCACACTGCTGTACATATATTTACATATACATACTGTATCTGCATTTTTTGAATCTTTGCAAGGACTGCTCTAAGCTGCTTTTTATATTAACAGCATGTTAGTTTTTATTTTTATTTTTATTTTGTCTACAATTGCTACTCAGTGGTGGTTGTTGTGTGTCTTGTCTCTATGCTGTAACTGCGAAATAATTTCCCTGCTGGGATGAATAAAGTAATTCTATTCTATTCTATTCTATTCTATTCTATTCTATTAATAACTGTTGGGCTGAATATACTTCCTATTAATAAAACTAAGACAACATAGTTCCTGATTCATTGTTCATTGATGTTATAAATGAAGTAAAAATATTTCTTCTAGTCTTGTTGAATGGTATTTCATAAGGATTGCTTTATTGTTGTGCTGAACAGTAAAACTCCCTTGTGATTCGAAAAGCAAAGTATTTAACAGAACAGGTCATGTACTAATTGCTGCAGAGCATCAGCATGAATATCTTAATCAATGTCTTGTCTGTCAAAATGAAATGGCAGCAGGAAATGACTAAAATGCTAATGCATATGGATTTTTCAGCCCCAAGGAGTGATTAGAGTAGTACCACAGATGGTAAACAGGCAGCAGCAATGTTAGTATTGACTTTACTTAAAGCACAAGATGGAGAGATGAACTTTTTCTCCTTTCACTCCAAAACACAAATCATTTCAGAACAAATTATATTACCATGTAAAGTTACATCTCCAAAGCTTTAAACCTTGTAAAAGTTCAAATTCTACAAAAGTTGCATCAAGTCAAGCTACTATGGAATCAGAGAACATCTTACCCTTCGCTAAGGAGGAAAAGAAGTATTCATTTAAAGACTCCCTTTCAGATGAATATAAGGTTTGTATTTCATGTGGAAATCAATGTGGCAGAGTCTGAGGGAAGAGTGGAGAACTACAGAGTTCACTTTGCTTAAAGTCTGTCATCTGTTTGGAAATTCACCGTCAACACAACCAGCTACAGGAAACTTTAGAGTATTTTCTTCGCTGACAACCCTTATAGAGAGACTGATTTCATTTACCAGCAGAACTTAGTGCTGACCCAAACTGCCAAAGCTACCAAAGGCTGGTTCAGTGGCCATCGTGTTTCTGTGACTAGCCAACAAATTGCCCTTAACATGGAATATTGTCAAGAGTGAAGTAATTAATGTAGAAATGGATATCCTGACTTTTGTGTTAAAAAATATCTAGTTGTTTTATTTATCTTATCTAATATTGTAATTTTCTAAGACACTGTAAGCCATAATCATCAATAGAATAGAATAGAATAGAATTACTTTATTCATCCCAGCAGGGAAATTATTTCACAGTTACAGCATAGAGACAAGACACACAACAACCACCACTGAGTAGCAATTGTAGACAAGATAAAATAAAAATAAAATATAAAATGCTGTCAATTTAAAAAGCAGCTTAGAGCAGTCCTTGCAAAGATTCAAAAAATGCAGATACAGTATTTATATGTAAATATATGTACAGCAGTGTGCCACAGTGCAGTTGTGCGAAATTGGACTGATTAGTGCAGAACAATGATTTAGCTTTTATTGTACAGTGAGATGGCATGTGGCAGGAAGGATTTCCTGTATCTATCCCTACGACAGCGGAGCTGGAGCAGCCTATGTGAGAAGGAGCTCCGCTGTCTGTCCACTATGTGGTGGAGAGGCTGCTGTTTATTGTCCATAATAGACAGAACCTTCTTCAGTGTCCTCCTCTCCACCACAGTTTCCAGGGACTCCAGCCTTAGTCCCAGTACAGAGCCAGCTTTCCTGATGATTTTGTCTAGTCTATTAGAGTCACTGGCTCTGATGCTGCTTCCCCAACACACAGCAGCAAAGAAGATGGCACCGGCAACAACACTGTGATAGAAGGTCTCCAACATCTTGCTGCACACATTGAAGGATCTCAGCTTCCTTAAAAAATAGAGCCACATATCACAATAACTTTTGTGGTCACTTCAAATTGTGAAAAATGGAATTGCAAAAATAAATTTGCTTAATGGCAACACACCAATTTTGGAAAAAAACCTCATGTGTTTTTATTTTAAAAAAGCATGCAGTAGGACCAGGGCTTTTCTTTGGCTGTATGGAAATTAATGCGTTTTGAAAACTACAAACTTTTCTCCATTCCAAAAGTGATGATCAACAGCAGCAAATTTTTTTGTAGTTTTTGCCAGCAAAAACGACAAATAAGACGACAGGAAGTGGTAGGAGGATGATAGCTGCACCATATTTTTAATTACATGAACACTTGTGTACCACTTCTTATTTAACGACAACAGCACAATTGAAAAATTGTTTCTTCAACATTAGTGACATATTGACAGGTTTTGCACACATTTGTAATGGAAATGCAGCTATTGACTGTAAAACACAAATATACGTACAAAGATAATAGGTAATAGGTTGATGTTACTGCAGAGACAGTGACATGTTCTGAATTAAACCATCTGTTGTTCACAAGATCCTCTAATCTAATCTTTTGTTTTTTCCACTTCTCTTCAATTCTCTGTGTCCGTTTAGACAAAAAGCTGGGAAGGAAGAATAAAAGTCTTCAAAAAGAATAAATCAGTATCAAAGCTACTCCAACATATTGCTGCCTTGTGTGGTGTAATTCTAGAGGTAACACAGCATGAAGACCAAGGCAAAGATGAATTTTGATCATTAGATTTTTTTTAAAAAGTGTCTTTGATTGAAATGAAAGTTTAATTTCCTGTTTGGTTTTACTGGCAGAACATTACTTCTCATTTAGGCCCAGCAGTGAAACAATTAGTGATTATAATATGTACTGTGACAAACCCTTACATCTATTTCCTATAATAGCCTGTGTAGAGAAAGAGAGAAAGGGAGAGTTTCTCTCTGATGGAAACCATAGCATGTAGGACGCAGAGGTCAGAATCAGATGATATTTTGCCCTGCTGTTCTGTCGCCAGATGAAACGGCAAGGATGATTTATGGAGACTGCTGTACGGCAGGCAGAGCAGAGAACAATGTTTTCACTGGCCCCAGCAGACACGGGCAAAATTGGGTTACTTGCAAAATGCAAAGACTCTGTCTAAGACTAACAAATTTAATCATGGTCATCCTCCCCTGCATGTTGTTTTTCATCTGGTTGGATTACAGAGGTTTCTCCTCTCTCATTGTGTCTCTTTGGCAAACACACGTCGTCCTGGTCAAATCAGTTACACAACTACATTGTTAAACATCTATACCTGTCTCCGGGAGCCCAACACACATTCATACACTTTGGATTCATTCATGGCAAGGCAATCATTTTTAGAAAATGTGTGGAGGCAGATGCAATGATGGGGGATTTAGAATTTGAGCTAGAATAAATCCTTTGCTGCCTTCACCTCTTAACTCCTCATTTACATGGACAACAAGTCATAAAAAATGGCCAAAAATCCTTAGGTCACTGTAGGCCTGCAGCTGATAAGAAAAACTATCAAGGAAGTTACACTGAAGACAATATTTTCCAGATGAAAATAGGTTGAGGGGGATTTGTGCTTTCTGCAGGTCATTATTACCTCCTCATCATTTACCTGCTCATATATTGACTGTGGAGATTTCATATTCATCTGTTCAGGGTTCAGCTACCCAGGGAAGGAAATGCAATCAACTGACTTTGCTGCTGAGGTTTCTGCTTGCATTTTAATTTGTGTTTGGCGCTTCCTGCTGCAGCGCTGTCACTGTGGGCCTTTGTGCTGCATTTGAGATGCAAAGAAACAAGCGAACACTTCTATTTTAAACCAAAGTCCACGCACAACCTTTATCTCTGCCCCCTCCAATTTGGCGTGTTACCTTGTCATCGTGGCGATCGATATGCCTGGGTAATGGCTGCCTGGAGAGCAGCACCTCCTGAATGACAGTTCTGGGAGCAGGGCTGAGTGATGGAGCATTGTTGCCAGCTTAATTAACTTCCAGTTGAGTCTTCAGCGAATGCATTCAGCACCCCACCAACATCTTCCTCACTGCATCATTCCTCTTTCCATCCCCACCTCTACCCTGTTATCCTAAGCATAAACAACATGCCAATTAAAAAGGATGCTTGCACTTTCAAGCCGTTGTTCTTTACACACAAGTTTCGTAATACATATTCATTCTGTTGTTATAAGATTTTGTGCAGGATAATTTATTATAGACCAAACAATGTTTGTCCGCTGATAGAAAGTTTCCCTTGTGTCCTAAAGACATTTTTTACACACACGCCTTGTTTATACAGAAGCCCAGCGATGCCAGAAGAGACTGTATAGAGACATCCATTGCGCTTCAGTAGCTGCAAATTACCATTAAAGATTTCAATTTTCCCCCTGTCACTTCAGTTTTAAGTCAAAAGCTAATTTGCTTGCCTCGTGGCAAAGGAGATCAATAGATTGATTCGAGAGAATGAAGGTAAGGTCGGGGTAATGTTGAAGAAAGGGTTTTCAGGACCGTTTCATGGAATAAAAGATGAACCATGGGAAAGGTACTCTTCACAGTTCAGCTGTTTAAAGTGGATCCTTAAGAGCACAGAGCCCAACAGATGGACTGAGCTCATATAGTGCTTTGCTAGTCATACTGACCAGTTATCCAGTGGTACTCATTAAACTCTTTATATCGTTCAAATTTAAACATTTTTGTAGATGTTTATAACGTGTAACAGAAACAAAACAATTAAAAGCACATTTTTGCTTTTTACACAGTTTTACATTATTATCCAACAGTCACTATGAGTGAAAGTGAGTCACATGTTCCATCCTCCTCATGTTTCACACAGGAAGATCAACAATGGAGCACTTCCTCCAACATTCATTAGGAAATGATTGTTGGGTTCTCAGTACATAAACTTTCAATGCTTCAGTTTAATGGATCATAAAACAATGTTTGTATAAACCATTAGGACATTGTTCAAAAGTGAAGTTGTTATAACAAGGTGGAAGTATCTTATGATTGACACATTTTGGATTAACCAGTAGCTTTAGCTTAAGACCAACCATACGCCATGTCAGCAAATAAAGTCCAAATTAAAAACTCATTAAACGGATGACAATCATGACAAGCATGGATAGTCATTCAGCAACAGTAATTATAGACCTATTGATATTATTCTGTTCACAATTTTTAGCTTGAATTTAATGTCAATTTAATTTGCATTTTATTCAGAAAAGATTGAATAGGAGCAATGTTACATTTTTTTGTTTGTTTTGTTATTTTACAATTCAAAATTTGAGGAAAACAGTTTTTATTTATTTTATTTTAAGACAACTCTTAAATGAGTCATCAGATGCATAGATATACCAGTCAGCTTTTTGGGGATATTAAAAGTATACCAATTTTTTAACTTTGCAGATGCTGCTAGAAATAGAAACCAAGCTCATATAAATTAGCTATTGGTGGAGCTAACACTACGTTTTGTGGGATGCTTCTCCATCTGACTTAAAAGCTTGAAGACTCAGCTGAGGAGCTTCACAAGAATTACACAAATCTTTTTATTTTCCTCTGATTTTACCACCATCCCAGCAACAATTCATTTTTGATTTCCCACTTGGGTGAGCCCACCTGGCTAGTGGTTGTGGTAGCAGAGGAACTGATTTTTATTTGATTTTTTAAAATCCGATAATATGTCTGCAGTTTTAAAAGCAGACTTTACCTGTTACACACCAAAACCAAAAGTCATTTGGTTTTTCCAGGTCGGGTAAACATAAGTCCCTATATGAATAATCAGTGAGGCAAATGCAGATATTCCACTCCTTCTGCTAATTCTGGCTGATCCTCAGGAATTCCAGGGGCCAATAGGATGATAAAGTTCCTTGGAATGTTCCCAGAAAAGCCAAACAACTGACACCGTTTTATGCGGATGAGTAACAGTTTGACCCCAACCACTCACCCACTCTCCAAATCTAGCCCATCCACCCAACAGAGGAAGCTCCTTTCAGCTGCTTGCATCCCGCATCTTATTATTTTAGCCATTATCCATGTATTATCCAAAGGTGAGAGTTTGAACCTAAAAATACCAGCAAACTGGGAGGTTTACATTTTAAGTAAAACTGCTACCTCCACAACCTGACCTTGAATAAATGGAAGACAATGGACAATAGAGTTAGGTTGCAATTGTACATTTTTTTGTGTTGAGGCCATAATTAAAGATATGTCTCTTTCTTACAATTAAGCACTTTTTTACTCTGTTGCAGGTCATGTACGCAGCAGTCACAGGGGAATCCATCTTGCCAAGACCCACATGATGTGTGTGGGAGAGGCAAATTGGCACAGTTTGCAGTTATCCCTCTGAGTAGTGAGACCTTTCTTCACTGTAGTAGATAAAGAAGTCAAACCATATATATAAGTAAAGACATTTTGCTCTCATGTGATCAGAGCTCCTTCCTACTCATTTTTCATTTCCTTTAAAAGACTTGAACCAAACTGAACTCCTTAAAGATTTTTTCTCCACACTCATGTTGTGTGTAACTTGTTTTGAGAAAGAAAACCACCCAGTCAGTGCCAATAAGCAATCCATTCCCTTCTTTCTTTTGTTTATTTATTTTATTTTTTTTAGAAAATACTGTGATATTTTATTAAAAATGTTGCAGAAAAAATTTATACAGGGGTCCAGCCAGAAATAGGTCTATTATCACTTAAGGCAAAACTGCAAAGAAATAAAACAAACTAAGGATTTTAAAACTACAATAAAAACCCTTGTTAGCTTGACTGGATTGGGGACCAAATGACAAGAATATACCTTTTTATACAATTTATAAATGCAGCGTAAAATTGTGTGGATGTAATTCTTTTTCTCCTGATATAGGATGCAAAATGGAAAGGGCATTAATGGGTACTTATTTTGTTTTCATAGTAATTAATATTAATATTTACACTCATTCACTTGCTTGTGTAAACCAAAATATCACAAGTCTGGCACAATATTTTACATATTGCTAGCATATGACAATTGGAAATATCTAACATAGATGTCTTTACAAACATATCCAACTAATATTATTACAAAAATTCACTGCCTTTTTTATTCCTAAAGAATACATTGCTGGTCACATTGTAAGCTCAGGCAGAGCTGAGATTGCAAGACAAAAATAAGCTGGAAAAAAAAATCCACAAAGAAAAGCAATAGAAGCAGAACAGGATGAGATCCAGTCAGACTGAAAATACTGAGTTAATCTCCTTTCCGGACCTTGAGTGTCTTAAAAAGTGAACATCAACCAACACACAAGACAGTACTGCATATGATGAACCGAAGAAATCTCCTCTGATGGGATTGTGTTCGCATTTTGGTCATTCTGACAAAACTAATGAAACACAAGCTGTAGCCAGAAAAAAAAAAAAAGATTATTTTTTTGGGATATATTTACACACACAAAACTGAAAGCACAAGCCAAAACAAAAAAAGAACCATCCCAGCAAAAAAAATAAAACCAAAAACAAATCAAATATAGAAATAGCTCTTTGTATTTTTTAAAATCTTTTTAAAAACATCTTTTACTGTATTTGCACGCATAATTATATTCCCTTTTAGTTTTCTTCTTCTTTTTTTTTTAATTTTTTTTTTTTGCAAAGTTTTCATAAATACATATCAGGCTGGGGTGTAGAATTGTGTGCCCAGATCAGGTGTCCGACGCAGGAAAGATTCTGAAAAGATGAAGCTTCTTTGTTGCTGTTTTGTTGTCTTGTGTATTTCTGGCTCAAAAACCTTCATAAAGGCTTTTTTGCCCCTTATAAGGATATTAACAGTCAGTCCTGGTTGCTTTCTTTTAAGTAAAATCTTCTATGAAGCTCTGCTTCAAAAAGAGTTACTAATGTAACATTCATTCTGAATTTCTTGAGAAGTTTATGAGCAATGCACCCTTTTCAAGAAGGCGTGATAACAAAATATCATCTGCTTAGACTCGGAGTCTGTGCTTTTCACAGTTAATTTCACATATTTGCTTTGTGTTGGAATCTGGATTGGTCCCGGCCCAGTTCAGCTATACCCGTGTTGTCGAGTGGCCGTGGGGCAAATTGGTACTGTTCTGGCTCCCGCCAAACGTGTTGAAGTTGTGCAGAGGCTGCATGCCAGCCAGTGAGTTGGGGATCATTGTGATAGTGCTGGGCGTCATCAGCGGGATGTCGTCAGGCGACCGGCGTAGTGTGAGGGTGTAGTCAGGGGGACAGGTGAGCCGCAGTGTGTCGTGGCTCTGCAGGGACTCACACTCGTGGTGATGTTCGTGCTCAAGCTGCTGCTGCTTCATCTGTAAAGACATCAGCTCCTCACTCTGCATGTGTGCCACATCGTTGGCTGTAGTAGAAGTGTTCGCTGGGGCAGAGTTGCGCTGCGGGGTTGGAACTCGGCGGTTGGACTCGTGTCGCCGCTTGTCTTTCTTGTAGTAGAGTGCCGCGAAGGCGAGGATGTTGAGAAACAGCAGCGACGCCCCTACAGCGATGGTGACACTGAGCTCAGTGGAGTAGTCTCTCTTGGTCTCAATCATGACGGTTGATTCCTCAGTCAGGTCTCCGCTCTTGCGTTGGTCTGTGGTTTGCTTGGTGTTAGCAGAAGGGACTCCTGGATGGCGTGTGGTGGACGGCCAGTTGTTTTTCCCTGGAAAGCGTTTGGTGTAAGGGTACGGGGTGGTGTCCTGCGGCGGTATCTTGGTGGTGGTGGACACATACTGGAAAAACTCATTTATATTGTGAAGATGTGGAACAAGTTCCAGCCAGAACGCAACCTTGGTAGCCCGGTAGTGATCCCGTACTCTTGGCTTTAGGCCAATGTGAAGGTAGAGCTGGTCTTTGGGGTTGTATTTAGTCCAGGCTACTTCTTCAAACCGGTTAGGCTTTGTGTGGATGAATTTTGTGTCTTGTGGAACTGGCTGATTTGGATCTCTGAAAGAGAGAAAAACAAAAACAATATTCTTAGTAAAAATTTTAATTCAAAACCCATTCAGTAAAGTCTTTTCCTATCAATCACATGGCAACAGAGAGTTGCTCTGTTGCAGTTTTTCATATACTCACAACACAATTCGTTGTGTTTTGACAAGGTAATGGATTATTGTATAGGGATTGAATTTTTAAAGGTTTCTTACATCACCCTGAACAAACCAACTGCAGTGTGAAACATGGTTGCATCAGCCTCATGCTGTGGGAATGCTTACATCAGCAGGGACAAAGAAGCTGGTAGAAGGTGGATGGAGTTAAATCCAGGAATATCCGGGAAGAAAAGCTGTTTGCAGAATTCTTAAGACTCGGGGGAAGGTTCACCTTCCAACAGGACAACCACCCTAAAAATACAGCCAGAGCTACGATCGAAACGTTCATATCAATGATATCGACTATCAATAGTCAATGACAGGTATTCTCAATGTCTTAGATCTTTTCCTGGATGGGTGTGAATACTTTTTACATAAGTATCAGTGTTTAGAATCTAAACCAAACCAAAGCAAGTATCTGTTGTTTCACTGAGGACTAATGTATGTCATGTACAGCTGAGTTATTACCACATCTCTTCAAAAGTAATGAATTTCCAAGTGCTGGTTTATTTTCAGCACATTTTATTACAAAAATCATAGGATTGTTTTAGTTCTTTTCTTCTTAGTATGAGGTTTTCTTCTTATATGTTAGAAATACTTTGTTGTTTTATTATGGATTTTTGAATCCATGATAAATCTAATCCTAAGATTGCCCTCTCGCTGCTCTAGTGATGCATAAAGCAAAATGTATTTATTTGTACGTTAATTTAAGGGTTATAGATGTATTTCATCACTAAGCAGTAATACCACAGTCTCCTGTGTTCTCTCAGCTTTGCTCTGTTTGAGGTCGATGCCAGAAGTCATTTGGCAAAACATAGGAAACCCAAAGGACAGGCTGCCTGTTCATTGTCCTTTAGATAATCTTGGTCCAAATAAAAAGACATAAATAAAATGAAATAAAAATAAAAGTCATGACAAAAAACATCATGAGTGATTGAAGAGAAATTTTCACACAAGGGTCAATGCCAGAAATCCACTGCTTAAAGGAAGGACTCATAGATCCCACTGGCAGCAGAGTAGTTCATGTTTTCACCTCTCTGATCAATCAGGTTATAACTTTTTTTTTGCAAAATGCAGACTCTGATTCTGATTCTATTTTATTACCCTTATATTTTATTTAACAGGATTTAAATAAAATATATTTTACGTATTTTATTAGAATCAGAATACTTTTATTTTTATTGTACCAAAATCTGTTTTTGAAAGAGAATCAGATATCTTTAGGTACATTGCTGTCTGTTGATGTCGATTCTGCTCAGATTGGACATTGGCCTCTTTTATCTGAACATCTTAGTCAGGAATCACTTATTCATGCAGATCTACTGTACATCCATTACCTACCTGTGAGTGTATTCACCTGTGAATAGGTGAATATACCATAGAAAAGTTTCACTTTCCTATTGTGTCAAATGCTTACTTTATGCAATAAAATACAAATTAATTATTTAAAATCATACAGTATTTTTTATTTTTATTTTGATAGGGCAATGTGATTCTGTAATATTTTAGGTGATGTCTCTCAGTGTTGATGTGTACCAACAATGGAAATTCTAGATCTCCATTATTAGTAAGAAAACATTAGAATAAATAAATCTACAGTGTGTCAAATACGTATGTTCCCTCACTGTGTTTTCTGAAAGGGGCCAAACAGCAGGTGTGGTTGAAATCATGCAGTGATGACAATCTGTGTGACGAGCTGGTTGGTAGATTAAAGCCAAAAAACAAAAAAAAATCACCCTGACTGCATTTGGATAGAGGGTCATACTAATCCTTTCTTGCCAATAACACACATTGATTGGGTCATGGTTAGGTTCTGGAACTTTTGTTTTTCTCCCTTGCAATCATATATTACTTCATGTTGTAGAAAATTCACCAAAAAAATCAAAATTTGTGAGTTATAATATTTGAAAATGCTAAAAAGTTAGTGGAGCATAAATAATTTTCCAAAACAAAATTAACTTGCCTGTTTTTCCTTTCCTATTTGTTTTTATTTGTGCCATTCAAAAAAACAAGGTTATCAAAAAAAATAAAATAACTGTCTCCTGCCTTTAATGCCTCCCTCACTACCTTTGGCAATCACAACTTCCTCATTGGAACCAGGAACTAAGCTGCTCGGCTCAAGCATCCCTGAAAGCTTCCCATGTTTCAGATGGATTCTGTTTTGGCAAACATTGATCCATTTTTCAGGACACACTGAGCCAGAAGCAGAGTTTTTTCTAGGATAATAAACTGGACCAGAACAATACTGTGCCCCTCACTCAGTCAGAAGAATTTTGCCCCGGAATCCATTCTAAATCTCCTGCAGAGTCATCACCGCTGAATTCTGCAGCCCATTAGGATGTTGGTGTCAGTTTATTGAGGGTCCTAACAAGGAACTGAAGAAAAGTGTGTACAAGTAATTGAGGCCTTTTGGGAGACAAAGTTGAGCAAAGATTTCTGAAACTAAGTAGTTACAAATTTTAGATGGTCTACTGATTTTTTTACACTAAAGGTGTGAAAGTCAATTTATATCTGCAAACACTAGAGCAGATTTCCAGTCAGTGGTTACAATCATGCAGCCCACTGGAGCCTCTTTATAAGACTCTTCACTATTTCATAAGATTTTGTTTGCTTTGTGCTGAATGCCCTGAATATTCCTATGTCATGTTCTGTGATTTTCTGTGTATTTATTTAGAGTTTTCTGTGTCCCTGAGTCTTCGTGTTGTGCTGTCCTCCCTTTGATTGTCCCCAGGTGTTTCTCGTCCCCGTAATTACCTCCTGTGTATTTAGTGTCACCTGTGTGTCTGTGTCTTTGTCGGGTCCTTGTCGAATGTGTGCTCAGTCCTTCGTGGTGTCCTTTGTGATACCAGTTGCTACCGACGTTGAGCCCTGGCTTCCGCTCAGTCGTGCTGCCTGTGTTTTTGGACTGTTTTGGATTTTTTGTTCATTAAATCCTTATTATTCATCTAACCTGGTTCCATCTGTGTCTGCCTCACCACCATTTCATGACATCCTACTTCTAAAAATCATTTACAGGCTTATTATTTTTCTATTTCTAAATTTGCTTCTTCACAGGATTTAAATGGCAGCAATTTAAAATTTTACCAGAGTCAAAAAAAAAAAATTCTAATTTGATTGGTGACCATGAATGAAGAAGTATCACTTTGCTCTAGCTGGATAAATCCTCCTATATGTTAGAGAGTGTGCCTGTTTGTATGTACAATGGTAACACAATATTCATGTTTTACCAAAATATTTGACCCAAGTCATGGTTTATTTGATTATATGCAAACATTAAAAAAAATATATATATATTATAATTCTCATACTTATAATTCAGTTAACTGTGGAATAAAGGGAAGTTTTAGTCAGATTTAACATCAAATAAAATTAATATAATTTTCTTATAACTTAAGTATGCAATTATTTGGTGTCAACAGTACCACTGGTAGATGATAAAAGCAGCACCTCTGCCTGATTAAACTGCCTCCTTAGGAAGGGTCAAAACAGTCATCCAGTAAGGTTCGCCCTCCAGCTGGTAGCTGCATATGGAGCCACACAAAAACGATTGCTGGCATGTGGTAAGAGTTCCCTCAAGGCCTGTCATTGCTGTAGAAACATATGTTAGAACAGACATCACCCTTCCCACTGAATGCTTTAGAGATAGATTAAACAGAACACTTTAAACCTTCCTTGCCTATAGAACCGCCAATCTCTATTTATGTCCAGATTTTTGTAATGATTGAGATTTATTTTCTCTCCTCCATGACTAATTTTACCAAACACTCCCTCCATTTCTTCTGGTAAGTAAATTAAAAGTGAAATAAACATCACCAGTGTTATGCAACAGATGCTGTAATGGACTTGGAGAAGCTGGAATGAATTCAGTGTTGCCTCCCTCTGGTGTCTTTTAGATGTGTATGAACAATATTTGCATTGTTACACTGCAAGGAGACATTTTTCCAATCAATAAAATGTAACTTGAGACTGAAATATATTTGTAAGTCATCTGACTGGGATGCCTCCTGGGATCCTCCTAGAAATGGGAACACGGTCTGTTTACTTTCCTAGGAGGAATGTTCTACTCCAAGAGTTTACGATAGTTTCCCAACAAGTTGTTTCCAAGTTTGGTGGAGTCAATGTAAACCTTTGCAGGGTAGTGTTCAAGAAGTTATTTTCTACCAAATGTCTTTGAGTTTTTTATCTGATCACTGCACTTTCTCCGAAGCCTCCTTTAAGTCATGTAGTTGTTCAAAATAAAACTGAAGTCATGCTATGTGTTCAGCTTCAAGACCTGTTATGGGGTAGTGTGTCTTTCTAATGAAAGTCCCGTTTGGATTCAGATCCTTAAAAAGCTCATCTGTAGTTATATGCTGGTCCCTCACCTTTTTATCATCAGCATCGCCTCATACGGTGGACTCCAGAAAGATGGTGATTAATGGTAATTTTATATATTACCATTACCGTTCTTCCATTTAGAAGAAATGGAAGAAGTAGCTTCCATTTCCAAATAGCTCTTTGGTTTTACCTTTTCAGGTTCAAATGAAAATCAAATGCAGTTAAAGATTTCTGGGTTCAAATCTTTCCTAAAGACTTCTGCATGGAGTCTTTAGGTTCTGCCGGTGTATGTGTCGGTACTCTCTGGTGTCTTCTTCACACAGTTCAAAACATGCATGGGTAAGAAGACAGTCAAAATGTGCATGTCAGTAGGTCTCCCAACCATCACTAGAGCCAGTGTATGTGTGTCACCGCAAAGACAAAGTGGGTATAAAAAATGGATAAATGGTGTGTTTCACACACACAACATGATGGGCTCAAACATTTCTGATCGATTGAAGTGTTGGTGCCATATGGAGACTAAGATAAAGTGCCAGAATCCAAGTTAGAACATAAGTGTCACCTTCACTCAATGGGATAAAAATCAAGTGAAGATTTACAGTAGAAAAAAGGTCTTTACCTACACTGTAAAAAATCAAACATTTGCTTTTGCTTCATTTGGTATTAATCAGACTAACTTTTTTATGAATTACAAAATGTACTTTTATCTGAAGAACAGCAGAGTAAGATACATTTTTAATTTTAACCTCTGAATTTTTTTTCTAATTTCTTAGTATTTGGTCAAATCTTTCAAATTTACAACTTGGGTCAAAAGATTTGGTTTGGTGTAATTTTCACCAATTCCTCTGAACAGAACCGTTGTTACTGGGTTCAGATTGTAGACCAACAATCCTCTTAAACAGGATGATTGGTGGCCATTACTATACTGTTCATAAAATAGTTTGAACAGAGGAAGGAGGAAACTTCAGATATCATAAAAGTCCACAATTCTGTTTCACATATTTGGACAGATCTCCTTTTGATTTTGTACAAGAAGCCAAAGTGTTTTACATGCTGCCTTAACTTATATCTACAGTTTCAGCTGTTGATGTGATCCAAAGTTTGTTAACTGACCCATCAGGAACAATAAATTTGCTGAATGTTTGCTTCTGATTTCAAAGAAACATATTTTGTTTCACCATTCTGGCTTCCAGCAAACATAAATTGTCAGAACTGACTGATCTGAAACATGAACATTATAGTTTAATTTATTGTCAGACAGAGTGTTAATCTGACAAGACATCTGATTTAACTTTGTATACGATGGGCTTTTTCTGAAATTTTTGTAAGTTATTTTTTCTATTAAAATCAAGCAATCAAGAAAAATGGAAACTGTATTTTTTTTTCCAAAGTGAACACACTTACATATCGCTACCTTCCTAAGTCATTTTTTGCCAAAACATGATTGAGGCACAAAAAATGTCTTGAGGTATTATTTTAGGAAAGTGACGATATGCAACAGAAGATCAAATATTTATCACGTCCAGTTTTTCTATATTTCTAATTACGTCTGCCATTTTCTATCAAATCAGAACAATCTGAGGTGATCACAACTGGAGACTTTGCAGCGAGGTGGGGAGGCTTGCTGAGAAACAGCAACTCTCCAAGTGATAAATTTGCTTTCAGTAAACGCCGTCTTGGAAGTGCATAAAAAAAGCAGCAAGAGAAAAGAGCCTACCCAAAATGTGTGTGAGGAGACCAATCCCCCCGCTGATCAAGCATCAATTGAATTGGAGCCAAACAGCAAGCGGTGAAATGCTGCAGACTATCATGCTGATCAAGACTTTATTTATTCGCCTTAAAGTGAATTTTCAGTGTGACTGGGCCGCAAACAACCTGATGCCTAATCTCAAGGTGTGAGTGAACCAAAGAAACGTGATCCAAATATAAATAGCAAGCAAATCCAGCACTACAGCAGCACCAGGGCAGGATTTAATGTGTTTTATTAACCCCCACTTGATCTCTGTGACTCACAGACTAATCGTTAAACAGCTAATCATAGTAACAATATTTGTTGATACCCTGTCCCCGAATCCAGGTTTGGAGCATTAATAGTAAATGTTTTTTTTAGAAAACATTTAGCTGGTAATTTGATTTATCAAGAGGTGTCTAGAGCTTTATACGCATATCTTTGGTTATGAGAGTGCAATGTGAGCAATAAGACAATTTTCTCTTTAAACTGTTTTTAAAAAGCCTTTCTTGTTCAGTCTTTTTCTAATTATCCTGTCATTGTGTTTAGCATTTTAAATGAGGCCAGTAGAGGCTGGGATGAAGCTGTTAGGTGTTTTGCAGTTTCTCACAGAGCATTTTGACCAATGGCCAGATGGTCAGTAGCTACTGGCACTAGATTATTGTATTTCTTGATTTTCACACTTAATCATGCATTTTTAAAATATTAACTGAATAATGTATCTATTTATTCATTTTCATCTATTTATTTGTTTGTATTTTGCATTTATATTTACATGAGCCTATGTAAAAAAATATTTCACAAGTCATTTTTTTATTCATCATGGTAAGCGACTTTTTTAGTTGCTTACCATGTCACTGAATGAAGGATGAATTGAAAAATGTACTTGAACATGCTTGATAAGAATCTGCAGATGAAATACAAGTAGCTATTTTAGCAAGACATTTATACAACACACTTTGTGTTGGAATAAAGTATAGCCTTTACAATAAAATGCTGCTCTGAATCAATTAAAATACTTATGAAAACCTGAAGTGGCCTCCAGAACCAGTTTGTGTGGAAAAATGATTCAAAATCTGCTGTAGTTTCTTGATATAGGAGGCATTTTGATGCTGTCATTACCAAAACCATATTTTCTAATAAATATTAAATAAGTTCAAGACAACTTTTTCAATAATTATTCCTTAACTCAACATAGCAAATACAGTATATGTGAGAAAAACTAGGTGAATATTATGTAGGGCACCACATTTCTAGGTGTCATTTATAAATAACTAACATGAACTGAAGTGAAAATAAGCCTGTTTAATAGCCGTCTATAGTAAATCACAATGAGAAAAGACAAGGATAAGAAAAAATGTTTAAGAAAAACTTGAAACTTACCCTGTTTTAGCAAAATTAGTCCAGTAGGTCATGACGACTGCACTCAGCATCACATCGTTCTTTGAGAAATTGCAGTTAAAAAGATCTGTGGGGCCGATCATAGGGATCCCAAACACATATGGTACCTCGTCACCATGGGCCGAATCAGCCCAGCTGGGCTTCATGTCACTTTGACAGTGGTGGTAAAAAGCATAAAAGTAGGTGGGGGAGCCGTATTGGGCATGAAGGTCAGCTGTGGCCACAGCTGGCGCCACCCACTGGTGGTCGGTGAAGAGCGCCACAAGGGTCTTGCGACGGGTTTCTGGATTTTCCTTGTCTGCCCAGTCGGTGTACATGAATTTGATAGTTTCCCGCAGAGTGTCCTTTCCCTCTGGGTATCCATAGAGATGATCCACAAAGTCTGACACTGCAAAGTCAAAGTCATTGGCAGACACTCCATCCTCACTGTCCACAATGCCGTCAACAAATTTGAACCCCTCGCCCTGGTTGACGCCCAGCATGATGTCGTAGTTCAGAAACTCCCCTTGTTCCATGAGAATCTGTGGGTCGTCTGGGATTACGTCGCCGTCAATGACAGGCCCAAAAGCAATGTGATACTTCGCAGGTGTGACGTACTGCTCAATCAGCTCCTTGTAGTTTTTCTTTTGCAGGCATTCCACCAGGTCGATGGTGTCCAGCATGTTGCAGCCCACCTTCTCAGCGAGGGATCGGGTGTACTTTGCAGGCTGGTAATTGACGGCCCAGCTGGACAGCGCTGTCCCACTCTGGATGATGGCTTTCTGAAACAGATCTGAGATACACACTGATATTAGTGAAACACTTCAAAGAACACCACTTCTCTTTTATTGGCTACACACATTATCCAAAAAGATGAGAATGTGTAAAAATTAAACATTAGGAATAATTAGAAATTCTGATTTAACTGGCATACACAGTGTGGTGATAAAGTGTTTGCCCCTTTCTACATTCTGGTTTTGTTTCTTTCTTCTCAACCTGGCCATATGTGAGAAAGTAATTGACCCCTAACTGGGAAGACCAACCTAGATCACAATAACTTCCATCTATATATAACTGGTAACGACTCTTTAACATCACGGTTGAGGAACTTTGGTCTACTGTGTTTTGTAGTTTTTCTTTTTTAATTCAGCCAAATTAAAATGTAATATATATATATATATATATATATATATATATATATATATATATATATATATATATATATATATACTTTTTTGATAATTTAAACTCTTAGATTGGGATTCAGGACGTTCCTGTACCATCGCTTTGGTTTTGTGACCCATCTGGACATGAACACGCTGGTGTGCTTTGGATCATTGTTCTCCTGAACAACTCAAGTGTCCTGGAGTTCAAAATCACAAACTGAACTTTCCTCTGCAGGATTTTCAGCTAGAGAGCAGAATTTATGACTCCATCAATTATAACAAGTCATTCAAGTCCTGAAGCAGCAAAGCAGCCCTACATCATCACTGTCACCACCCTGACTATAGGTATGATTATCTTTCTCTGAAATGCTGTCGGTTTCACGGAGCAGGATGCACACTATGATTTCCCCAATAGTCTTGTGGATCATCATGATGTTTTTTGATAAATTTAAGATGGACCTTTGCATTATTTTTGCTCAGCAGTGGTTCTGCCCTCATTTCTCTTTCTTATTTAGGAGTAATTAGTTCTGACTCTAACTGTGACAGGATCTAGATGGTTATAAATGTTTTTCTGGGATTTTCTGGGATAAATGAGGGCTACCTTTGAATTGGATTAAACCACTTGTCATTTCTACAACATTCATTCAACACATGAAGCCGACTTACCCCAACAGACGTTAGCTAGGAGAAACAGGTTGACGTCTACCACCCTCAACAAAACACAGGGAGATGTGAGGATCTTGATCTGTCCTCAAAATGTTTTGGGAAAGTGGCTAATGTCTTTCCTTTTCATCTATTCTTGGATTATTTTTACATGGACAATATTTATTGCCTACATTTGAAAACGAAAAAGAACAAAATGAGGGTTTTGAAGTGGCTTTGTAAGTGTAGGGTTAGAGTTAGCTGACATCAAAAAGACTGTTTGTGTTAAACCATTACCAGTCATTCAAGTCTTTAAATACTTGTGTGAATATTACAACAAGTTTCTCAGGCGGTACTTTTCTTAGCACAGCTTTTCCAACTTCCAATCAGCAAATAGGTCACAATACATTTTCCCCCAAATTTTTGTTTTAGACAGTTCTATTTATACTCATGCAAACGCAAAGTAGTGACTCAACCAGGCCGATGTGGAAAGTATGTTTTGAGCTCATAGCCGACATTTCCCAGAAGGCCTGTTTTGCTCCGTGCAAGCTTTTACTGCCGGCGCTCTCAAGCTGATGGCGAGCTTCGGCTCAACCTCGACTCAGATATTCACGTCGAAACAATACACAAAGTGACGGTGAGGTTTTATGAGCCTGGCATGTTGATCCGCAAGGCTGATGATGCTGCTTTTTTCATGGCAGATTTACAGCACGGCGAATGCAACAAGCCACATTACATTTCTCGGTGATGTATTGTACGGAAAATAAAGGATTCTTGGCAAGGAATGGGGCCTTTGTTTACGACCACGGCCCCTTCAGAAACATCTAGACTTTTATCTAAATGTAAAGTAAGCCATTCCTGCTACAGAAACTACACAACACAGAAAAATGAAACAGATCTGCACACTGCAACAACAAAATATATTGTTTTATTTGATCTTCTTTAACAGCTCTTGCTCTTTAGGATTACATTTTAAATGAAGCCAATACACTTTTACCTGTTATTTCAATTTTCAAACTTGTACAAAAGGGAGATTTTTTCCCCAAAGCCTGTGTTGTCAACATTTAGGTGGAGATATTTTTTTAAATAAAACAAGGTTTTAAAGTCAAAACAGAAGAAATATTCATGAATAAAACATGAATATACAGCTAAAACAATATACTTAAACCTACTGTACCAAAAATTCAAAGGTTTTTCTCACAATGTCTGACACTGAATGAAACTAAACTGCATGTTTTTAACGTCATTTGAATTTGCTTATATCAAAAATAATGAGAGGTTATTGTAAGACAGTGTTCTTCTTATTCTCCCATTCATAACGTTACAAAGTTTTCAGGTATAGTGTTCTATCTCAATATACTGCTAACAAACTGATACATGTGCAATTGAAACAAAAAATGTACATACACAAAAAAAAAAAACAAATACACATTTTATTTCTCAATGCCTCTCATTAAATCAGACCAAACATCTCCTGTTTAGGTCAGTTAGAGTTACATAAAAATGTATATGTTTAAGGCCACAATAATAAGAGAAAGAATATGTCAGATTCATTGACTTACAGATGTTTTTGTAGAACATAATTCCATCTTATAAACTAAAAATCCACCATTTTATAGATTTTTTAAAAATAGTGTATTTCTAGATTTCAAAGAGAATCATTTGCAAAGTGGCCAATCCAGGAGAGCTATTAATTTTCCTTTAACTTATTGGCTGTACTCTTAAGAGCAGATACAATGAAAGTGGTAGATATTAGGCTCTTTCCACTGTGCTTATAAAGACAATATCAAGTATATTTGGCGTCTGAATTGTTAAAATAAACAGTTTTAAGTGTTTTTAGAGGAGTTCTCAGGCAATGTAAATATCTGCAATTTTACCTCTTTGAGCAGTAGTGTCACTCCATACAGTGCCACCTACTGGAAAGCAAGAATAACTTTTTCACAATGCAGAATATTAATTCCCAACAAATCTCAAAACATCATGGACCAAATTTTACCTATAATTTCCACTTTTAATAATAATAATAATGATAATAATAATAATAATACATATTTTTAAATGCAGCAGGTTTTTGTATCCCAAGACAATATTTTTCATAGTTATATCAATTGTGTGAATCGACAGTTTGTGTCATTTACTCATTTAGGAGAGTAGACACATAAAAAATAATTTCAAAATGAAATAATCTTTTGGTTTTATTTTGTTTAGATGAAGAGCTGATGAAAAGTGTTGTTAGTGTTTATGCAAGAACAGGTTAAAATCTTTTTAAAACTGTTTTGCATGCATAAAGGTGGCCTCTGGCATTATGATAATATTATCATCATGTTAATACAATATAATTCTCCTACTGAATAAGTAGCTGCCACAAATGCTTGGTTGTTTTTTGTGGCTGTCGTCTTTGTTCATGTGATGAAGCTGTTTTCATTCCAAGGTTATCCAAATGTTGCAATTTTCTAAAGTCTGCAGCATAAAATCATTTGAAAAAGTCTCAGGCTTTGATGCCCTGAGGCAGCAGCTGTGGCAAATAGAAGTCCACACCGCCAAGCAAAACTTTTCTGCTTTTCATGGATGTTTCTGCTCAACAACTTTAAATAAGTTGTAAGAGCAGAAGTAAATGCAAATTCAAAAGTCAGCTCTGGTTTTAAAAGTAAATGTTGCTGTGCTTTGAGATGGAAATTCAACTTCTGTTCATGACTCAGTGGAGGAGCTCATACCTTCTGAGTAATGCGAAAGGCAGAGCAGGCTGACGCACGACGCTCCAGCCCCTGAGCCGAAAATGGTCACTCTTTTCGGGTCTCCTTTGAAGGCATGGATGTTTTCTTTGATCCACCTGAGAGCCTGAATCTGATCCAGAAGACCATAGTTCCCCTTGGCTGCCTGGTCACCAGTGCTAAGAAAACCTGCAGCAATAAAAATGGAGAAAAACATATAGCTTTTATTTATTTCAGCACTCATAAGTGTTTGTGGTGCCTGCATCATTCATTCATGAGAAAAAGATGTTCATGACCTCTAATCTAATAATACGGAAACTTATTTAAACTTTTGCTGTTACTGTGTCTTTTAGCAGACGCTACTTATCAAGTGGAGACAGAGAACCACTTGGTCTGCCCATTGATCTGCGAGGGCTTACGAGGTCATTTCCAAAGATCTTGAGAAACATTCTTCACATGCAGAATATCTCTTCTCACTTTTCAGCTACCTGTAGTCATCATTAAACACCTTTAAGTGAAAACCTTGCCACTTTCTACTTTCCAGACCCAGTTTAATCTACAAAGGCGTTTTCTACTCAGGGTTTCGGTAAAGGTGTACAATACTAGAGTTCATAGCAGTACAGTTTTAAAAAAAATTCTGAACAAGCATGATTTGTTTGAAATGGGTTATAAACAGGACAGCAGGTTGCTTTGGTTTCACAGATATTTATAATATCACTAGACAGAACATTGTCTAATCAGAGATCTACCCGCTTTAGAGTCTGGGATCAGATTATAGACACAAACACAACAGACAATTTAAAGTTAAAAAAAAGAGTTTGATTCTAACTTCAACACAAAAACATCAAAGAAAAAAGCAAAGCTTTAATTAAAAATAAATATTAACTCCTTTATATAAATTTAATGAACATTGACAATTTTTTCAAAAACTTTTTTATGAAATAAAGTAGGTCTGGATAAAAAAACATGAACAGTTTTTTTCAATGTAACCAATCTTCTCCAGACTGATGGATGTCGGTGAATTTGTTTCTCTTCTTTAGACAGATCGGGGCATCATGAGATCCTATAGCCTACGTCATGTTGCTCCTCTCTTTGTTTGTCTCAGTTGCGTCCTTTGTTAAATGGGACTTTTGCAAAATAGATAAATGTGACTCAAATACACTTTTTTTGCTCAAATGCATCTTATTTCTGACTTTTTCATGGCAGTCTGAATGATCCATATTAATCTTTTCAACCCCAAAAAATCCAAATTGTGCTACTTCGACATGTGCGACTAAATGGGATATGATTTATGTCACATTTTAAGTTATTTATGTGAGATGTGTCATAATTTTGCACCAGCAGAAGTTTGCCAGTAGAACATGTATTTCTTCAACATTATTAAAAAATTAGTGACTTAAAACAAGCTCCTATATCTTCTTAAAAAGTTACTTGTAAATTGGTTTTGTCGTAATTCAAGTATGCCAAGACATTTTCACTAGAAAGTAGACCATAAACTACTTGGTGAGATTTTGTGTTTTTGCAGTGTGGGTGCTGCTGGTGGTCAGAGGGTGCGGTGGCTCACTTTGGTCAGTCTGCTCCAGGGAAGCAGAGTGCTGAATGGGTGAATGTCTGAATGTAGTGTAAAGCGTTTTGGAATCCTCTGGACTTGAGAAAGTGTTATTCAAGTGCATGGGGTGAAATATAAAATATACTCCACTCTGTGTAAACCTCAAAAACACCTTTGTGTATCTGTGATGAACTGGAATACAATGAAAGGTGGTAGTACACATGCTGCTCTGCTGTTCCAAGTATCAACAGCCAAGTAGTGAAGTATGCAAATTTGATTGTACCCATTGCAGCAGAAAAGGTTGCCCAGAAGGCATCCCATCCAGACTGACCAGCCAGACAGCAGCCTCTGACTTCCAAAAACTTGTTGACAAATTAGCAAATACCACTAAACCCATTAAGTGGCTTTCTAAATTGTGCCACTGGGGTTCCTGGCTGCAGCATCCTGCCAAGCCTGGCAGCAGTCACTGGTAGCTGTGAGCTAACCAAGACTGAGGAAGTGTAAATGACAAATGGAATGAAAACCACTTGGTAAGAGTGCAGGGGAGAAGGAGGATATGTAGCCTGTGGCTCTTTGATACACCACAGATCCAGTTTGTCATGGTGAGATGGAGGGAATGATGGGAAGAGGAGGGTGAGGGCGGGGGCGGGATTAAAGGCCGACGGCAGCCTAGACCCTGCAGGACGACCCTGATGCTGCTCTCCCTTTCAGACCCCTTTCAGCCCCCAGATTCTCATTTCTCTGCTCTCTTTTCCTCTTTCCTCACATCCCTCACCTCAAAGCAGCCAAAGAGAGAAGCATGCTAACAGGCACTCCTCAGGAGGTATGAAGATTAGTCAAAGATTCATTTCAAAGCACCCTGTTCCCAAAATAGACTCGCATATTTGTCTGCTGCCTGAGACTTTACAAGGAAAACCGTTTCAAATAAGTAACAGGAATCAAATAAACAACATACACTCTACAGACATGTTCGCACATGAACAGCATGGTGATTCTGAACTGTTCTTTTTTGGTGTTAAATGTATGCATTCACCTAAATGTCTTAATGAGTGGTTTTAGAAGTTATAGAATGCATTTTAAACTTTTACTTGTTAAATTCACAGACAATTAGTTGAAAAATAATTTAAGAAATTGTGTTTTTGTCATCCTGCAGATGCTAAATTTAGTAGAGATGGTTCATTTGAATTTTGCACATATAAAATGTTCACATTTTGGTATTTAATATGTAGATTATATAAATAAGAGATAATTTACTAGATTACATCAAAGTTGTTGCAAAAATGTTTCTTGATAGGAAGAAGTTTGAGGCTAATTTGCGACAGCAGATAATGACTGAATTTCATGTGATGAGTGTAGATTAAACCAAATGGTTACATAATCTGTCTTTCTGTTCACTGAATAATTTCACATTTTCACATTTTGAAAATAAATTTGCATAATGGAAACTCGATTTTTGAGAAAAAGTTCTTAGATGTTCCTTCAACATTTCTACAAAATTTGTAAAAACCTTTGAAATCCATGTTTAAAACCATTCGTTCCTTTTTCTACAACTATGTGATTTTTAGTAAATTTCTCAGCTTGATCTGCCACATAAATACCCTGAAGTTTGGTATTGGAATGTGACCAAGTGTAAAAAAGTACATACTTTTCCAAATGTTGTACATAGTGACTTTTTTCTATGTTTTTTATGAGAAAAATACTCTTTAAGTATCTTTAACAAATGACAAACATAAAGCATCATTTACCCTCCAGTAGTTAGAAGCTCCAAGGAATTCACTTCTGGTGAAATAGTTGAATAGGAAACTCAGTAAATCTGAGTTCATTCAAATATCCAAACATCTAAAATCAACTTCCAGATCTTCAGTTGTTTAGCTGGTCAGTTCATCATCCTATAAACTACTGGCTTATTGCGACATGTGCAGCTGAGATTTACCAAATTAAAGGATTTAAAATGTGAAGAAAATGAAAGAAACATTCCATGGAGGTAAACTGCCTGTGGCTGCAGTTGACATTTCAGTCCTGCTGCTTTTATCAGAGCGCTACCACAGAAATTAAACCAGAGCAGAGCTGTCAATACTCACATGGAAGAAAACACTAATGGCACACATTTAAAAATACCACTCAGGGTGAATCACATAAAGAAATCACTGTACAGCCTTTTAACCAAACCACTGACAGGCAATTTTCATTTTTAGTTTCACCTGACAGGGACACTTAGTGAGTTCTTGGTTAATGTAGTGTAATAAAATGTGTCTCAAGATGGACCGATTTTTGCAAAAAAAAAAAAAAAAAGAAGGTATTGCTTATCAGAAAGCAAAATTATAGAGCTTTTCATCATAGACTTTAGAAATTCCACCCACTTGACATCATTGATTCAATTAAGGATCCTTTGCGTTTTGCTTCTCATTAGCATCACTCTGTTATATGATGTCAGGTTTTACCAAAAGCCACTGGAGCCCCGTCATGTTGAGCTTTACTGCTGTTTGGAAACTGATTATTATATTATAAAGATTTCCTTTATTTTTTTTTTATTGAATGACTTTACTCATTCCTAACTTTGCATTGCAAACTTAGAATGTGTTGGATTTAAACATCCAACAAATGTTCTCTCTTCCCTCTCCAATAAAAATACATATTCAAAGTGTATGTTTCAAAAATAATACACACTGAAATAAATAAAAATCAAACTGTAGAGGTAATTGCCTGTTTCCAAGAAAAAAAAAAAAATTACAATTCAAATAAAACAAAGATTTGGCTGTATAGTTTAAAAAGACTTCGGGGGAAGTCATTAAATTTCATGCTAAATGCATTAATGAAATCCAAAACGTCACACAGACTGTGGCATGGTTTTTTTTTTTGCATGGATGTGCTATAAAAATAAACTTGAATTAACTTGACCTGTATTTTATTCAGCAACATTTCCCGCAGAGACAATAAGCTGCTACTAGTAATTGTTTGCACTCATAGCTAATTACATAATACAATATTAGAGTCCAATTTATGTTTAAATGTGTTGATAGTAAAAGTCTAGAAGTGAAGGAGGGTGTGTTTTCTTTTCATCAGCAGTCTGTCAATGACAACCAAACTGAGCAGCACCACTCTGCTCTGGCCTAAAGCATTAAAACCCTCCCTGCTCTATCTGTAGAAATGTTGCTTTCACAGGCCACAGCTTAATGTAGGTCAGTCTGATAAAGTGCACAGAGCTCTGAGGTTTAAAAAGTGCCGGGCTGGGCAGCCAATGGAAGGCCTTACTGATTGATTTCAGGCTCTAAATGGAGCAGAGGAAAAACATGCCTGGGTTGTCAAACGTTTCACATTCATCGGAAATTACAGACAATTCTGTAAAAAATTATACAATTGTTGAACCAAGTAGGGAGGTGGGGGGGTAATTTCACAGTTAAAACCAGACAAAATCTGCTTCTCTCTGTCTGACATTAAATCAGGTTAAACTTTTTCTGCTTCAGGTCAGTTAGGAAAATTACTTCTCTTTCCTAAATGTCTGAAGTTTGCATCCACTAAAATTACTATGAATTGAAACAAATTGGGAATACAGAGATTATGATGTCACGACTATAACAACTGAGCTAGAAGAGAAACACTGGAAGCATTTCACAGCTATATCTTAAACACACTGTCAGAGTCAAGAGCGCTCAGAAAAAAGAAGCAACTAAAAGGAAAAATGAGACGGAAGTTGAAGTGCTGGGACATAATGAGCATCGTTACATATGAAGGAAAAAATGTGAAGCTGAAAACGTTGAGAGCATTAACCCAACTGGGACGTTAAGGTGGTGCCAGCATCATGTTGTGGACATGTTTTGCTATAGTTCATAAAATAGATGACATCATGAGGAAATAACATTATGTGGATTTATTAAAGCAACATCTCAAGATATCAGCTTAGGGACAAATTTGTCTTCCAAATGAATAATGTCCTTCAGCATATCACTAAATTATTTACAAAGTGTCTTAATGTTTTTTGTTGTTTTTTTAGCTCTGAAAATTAATTAATTTTGTTTGTCAATTAAAAGATGTGTGTGAACAAGGAGAAGTAGAACCTTGACCCGGTCACAGTGGTTCTGTCAGGAGGAACAGGTCAAAATTCCAGCAAACTGTTTTCAACAGCTTGATAAAAACAAGCCTAATGTTTCATCCACATCAGAAAGTTAAGACAATAATTCTGTCCAATACTGAGGAAATATGTGAAAACTTTTGAATTTGAAAAATGTAACAAAATTTTCACCATTCTGATATTTAACACATTAATCCTCATCACAAACATAAAACATGAAAGGTTTTATTTTCAGACTGAGAGAAACAAGATTATATTTTTCCTTTTAATATTCAGTTCAGTTTATTTGGGCTCTTTTTTTCTGCTCGTTTGTTTAGGCTGCTTCCCGTCCAAAAGATGGATTTAGAGGGAAAAATATTCAGGAGACAGAATGGACCTGCTCTGTATTCTGCTGCAGCTGTGTGATATGGCCCATCTCCAAAGAGCAAAAATCAAGTTTCAAATTATTTAAACCCTAAATTTAGACTCCTTATGCTCTTGAGTGCAATCAGAACTTTATTCGTCTGCTTTCAGTTCCATATGAAATGATTGTTCTGTAGTTGCTGCTGTTCATCGACTCCAGCTGTGATGGAAACACACCTGATAACTGTAAATGAATGGTCTGAATTTGTTGTTGTGAGGTGGGGAAAGCTGACTTTTAACTAACAGAAATGTCTTTGATGAAAGCAACATGTCCCATCAAGGTTCTGGCAGTAAAAACTCATACAGCAGGGGTAAAGATTTGGATCTTTGTGTCTCTATTACAGCTGCTTTACTGCCAATCCCATTGTGTGAACAAGAAAGTCAAGATTCCCAGGAACAGTTTACTGACTGCAAATTGGAAAACAATTTGCAGTCAGTAAAAAATTCAGTATGCTGGTCCTTCATAATCAGCCCAGTATCAATAGTTTGTAGAACCACAAACCAGACAGATCCAGCTCAAACCTGCAGAGCACATTATGTCTACAATTCAGTTGTAACTGACCAGTGAGAAAATTTTCATATACCTATAACTAATGAATAGCAAATAGCTCAAATGTGTTAAAATTTGACATTAGGTCTAAATTCATTTTTGCAGTCTGGTTTAATCTTGCATAAACCTACATGTTATTGAACCAATAGGTAAATGTAGCAGCTGAACTAACTATACTAACTAATCATGAACTTGGATTTCATAGTGAAACATAATTGTTTTATTCTATCAAATTGAAGGATATATTTAAAATAACAAATAATTTAGTTGTTTTTAATTAATTTTATTGGGTTTACAACAAATACAGTCAGATTCAGTGCTTTTCCTATTAAGAAATGAAAAATTGAATGATGTAATCAATACACAAATCTAGACTACATTGTGGAAATTAGCTCGATTAGCTAGCTGATGCTATTTCGCAGACATTCCAAAGATCATATTGAAAGCAAAACGTTATAGTGGTTCAAAATTATACCTGATTCAGATAAATTTTATAAATTTGCCTCTCAAGTTCTGAAATTTATTGAATGTGCCATATTTAGATAAAAAGAAAAGTTATTTTTCCAGAATCTGTCAGCTTAGGGTGACCAGACGTCCTCTTTTTCCTGGACATGTCCTACTTTTCAGACCTAAAAAGATGTCCGGGGGGAATTTAAAAATCGTCCGGGATTTTGGTCAACTGCCTCAAAACACATTACATAGCTTACAGTGCATTGTAGGGCACTGCGCACGGCGCTGCGTTTCACGTAATCCCTGAGCCACGTCAGTCCGGGCAGCGCACCCCCCCCCCCCCCCCTCCCCCCCGTTCTAAGGTGTTCTGGTCTCCCCAACACCCTATGTCAGCTAGCATTTAGGTCCTAGAAGACAACACCAGGATAGCATGATGCTAACGCCACAGCTTTAGCATGAGCACTACTTCCAATGTTTGACCAACTCAGTGTCTTACACTGATACCACAACATTGGTTTTGTAGAGAGTGCCTTTAAAAAAGTATGTTCACCTCCAAAAATAAATGCATCTAGAAAAAACACCCTACCAACCCATTCTTAATGAGGTTTAATAGCAGTGAGTCATATGAATATACAAACCAAACCCCAATGAAAACCAGGGTGTTGATTTGTAAAGATAAGAACAGAAATGTTCTTGTCGGTGTAAACATGAACAAAGCCGCTTCACAGGTGTTCGTTTAGAGAAGCTGAACCGACTTAATCCTCACAGAGCATCTGAGCTTAAATTGAAAACGAATCTCATCAAATTCTGAAAAGACCATGGGAGTCTTATCAAAATGTCATAGCATGTTTTTTTGGGCTCAGTTTAATGTTTAAAAAGTAGCAGCAGACAGCAGAGTGGCATTAGTGACACGTATGAAGGAGTGAAATGGCACTGCAGCTCTGAACAAACTGTGACCCCAGCTGAATGCCAAGAGTCTGAGCTCGGAGCACACAATGTTCACAGGGCAGAAATCTGTGAGTCACTGCAAGTTGTTGTTTTGATTAAAAGACTCACACTGGAAATGGCAAAATATCTGTTAAGATTCTGTAAAGGTTTAACTATGGGAAGACATACAGACAGGCTGGTCAATTAGGTTGGGTGAGAACCCGCTACCACCCACGCTTCTAGATGACTTTGTGATTTATTGTGTGAAAAGGGAGGAGATAGAAAAGATTCAGAAAAAGTTGTCTAATGTCTTGCAGAGAAAGTAATGGCATGGTGAAAGAATTCATGTGTGAATCAGGGGAAAACAAGGAAACCGCAGAAATAAGAGGTTTTGAAAATGGATTGGATTAAGTTCCTTCAACAAAAACAGCGAATGCCAAAGACAGTGGAAGGAAAAAGCAGAGATAAGGTGGAGTAGAAGGGGATGAGTGTCAACAATGATGTGTGATAATAGATAATAGAACTAGGTATTATGTATGATTGGGAGAAGGTGGTGCCAACTAAAAGATCATCTGAGATGTTTAGATAGTGATCAGTGGGGACCAAAATGGACAGGATCAGAAATGAGTATTTAAGCTAATGCTGAAGACTGTAAACACAAAGTGTTTACACAAGACTGCTGCCTGGAAACTGCCGGTATTTTCAGATGTCGATTGGGAAGAAGTTCCACGTTTAGACGGCGCCACCATGACAGCTTGAGTCAGCTGTAGTTGTCATGCTGTGCCACTAGGTGGCGATGGGATTTTAGCATGTGGTCAAACATATGATTAGTGTTTGCCTCATTGTAAACAGTTATTTGTCCCCTTCTCCCATTAACAAAATGCTCATCTAACACATATACTCCTTATCAGAAACTGTTTGAAATTAAATTGAAATTCTATTCAAATTCCATAAAAAAACTGGGCAAAAACTTGTCGCTATCTGCTACTGTCAAAAAAAACAAAATTTCGCAATTATGGTGTTTCCATTAAGTAAAAACAAATTTGCGCAATTATATGATCAAAGGAAACACAATTATTGTTCATCCTGGAAACTCCCATTTAACAGGTTAGCAACCTGTTACTAGGGTTACAGCTAACTACTAGATGGCTTATAACTAATCAGCTAAATGTACAAAGGTTATTGAAATAAGATTAAATATCTTAAACGTGAATATGACAACAAAAAAAAAAAACAAGGTCAAATCCTTTCCTACAGCACACTCTTTGTTTACATATTGTGACCTGCAGTGTGCAAACAAACCTTGGGTCATCAAATGGACTGATGCTAGAAGCATGTCGTGCTCAGCTGTGTACATGTTCAGAGCTACTGGGCAGGTCAAAGTGGCAGCAGTGAAATTAGGTGAGAAGAGCTCCATCAAAGTCTCCAACAGGGCTGCGTAATTAGAAGGGTGTGTGAAAGCCCACATGGGGCTAGCTGAATGCTGATGATGGAGCAGCAGCTCAGCAGTGAAACAAACACACCATCGCTGTCTGAGCACATCAGCCACTGCATCACTGGGTCAAATCATGAGGCTGATCTCAGTCGACAGCTGGGTGAGTCAAACTTTGAACAGTTTTATGATGCCTGCAACATTTTTTTTTTTACTAAAGCTGCCAATCAAGCATAGAGTTAGATTATCTGGCAAGAAAAATGCCTTTGGTGTTCTTGTAAAGAATAACGGAATGTGATTTACCTCACTTCTCATTAAAAGTCAAAATGAGCAGTTTTTTATTTTGTGCACCACAGATATCATGATCTTGACTTGTGGAAGTCATTTGAATCCATGGAAACCACAAACAGACAAATTGTGCCTCTTAAAAATGTTAAACAACATGTGAAACATTGATGTTTGCTTTGATGTGACATATTTAATAAAGCAGTCTACCTTCAGCAGCTACTGTGACATTTCATTCTACTAACAACTTAAATAATTATTCAGGATGCCTTGCAAAAGGTGTTTTTTTTTAACAAACTGTTCTTTTAAGATTTCCCTTGGCGTTTCAAGATTTCTCTCTTTTTGAAAACTGCAACAAAAAACATTCCTCCTAAAATCACATTTTCATGTGGATTCAAGATTAAATGTTAAAAAAGGTTTCACTAACAGACCCGCCCACCAGGTCATGTCTGTATGTCTGTATAAATTGCCCATTGTTGCCAAATTGGCTACATTCTTACTATATTTAGCAAAATTTCATGCAAAACAATCATCCATCCATCCATTTTCTGTACATCCTTGTCCCTTAGACGGGTTGGGTGGGATGCTGGTGCCTTTCTCCAGCTAGCGTTCCAGGCGAGAAGGCGGGATACACCCTGGACAGGTCGCCAGTCTGTCGCAGACAAAGCAATCAATAATGGCCAAAACTGGAATTGGCCGTAATCTGCAATTGGCCAGTAAAATGTGATCAGTGCATGAAAAGAATAATTGTCCTCTTCATTAATCTATTCCCTCTTCAGCAAAATTTAAGTTTGCTTCTTTGAATTTGAGACCTGACAGCAAAAAGGAAAATAAGATATCTCTTTTTTTATGCCAAAGCTGCAATTAAATAAGTGTAAATTCTTGAGGCATTGTGGCACCATGCTCACTTGTTTCTAATGTATTTAATCCCTTACGTACCCAGGAGGTTGAGTCTTCAGTAAGATTAAGAAGCATTCTGGAACTTGGCTCAGTTTCTGTAACATAATACGATTACAGGGAATGTGAGCCTATGTGAGTAATGTTGTATCGCTGATGCTCTTTGAGGGAAATCATCAGAGGGAAATCAGATAAGACAGAACAAAAGTCAACAAATACATGTCATTAATACCATAAAGGAAACAACTTAGACATGTTTTTGTTCTGCAAAATGCTTCATGGAAACATGCAGAGTCCTGAGCACAACCAAAACCAGGGAGCATTAGAGGCAGACTGGTCTCATAACCATGTCAGGTCATTTAGGATACATTTAATACGCTGCAGGTTTTAACTAGGAAAAAGAAGCTGTTGCAACATGCAAGGTACTGCACAATATGAAAATAATGCAAGTGAAAAAGCAAACGCCTCAATACATTTTTTCAAGGAAAACTTTTGTACGATTCCAGATTTGAGCAATTTTTCCATTCTTTTTTTATTTTTCTGTCTATTTTCAAAATATAAACACCAAAATTCACCCTGACTTTTACACAGATAAAATGATGGATGGATAGACAGACAGGTACCTAAATGAATGCATTGATGTTCACAGATAGACACTAGGTGGTGATACACTATTGCACCTGCCCTTTTTCTGCTGAATAAAAAAGTGCCCTTCTGAAAGTCTTTTTTTCTTTTTTTCTTCACAGTGTATGGATCAAGGTAGCAAAAAGCCTATTTTAGTTAGGTAGCTGCTAATTTGGTTTGGATTTGAAAGTAAGAGATGTTCAATATTACCGGTACTACTATTAATCTGTTGAAAAGTAAAAATATAAAAGTTATGTTGTGAAGGATGCAACTTTTCTCTGTACAAAATACAAAAAATATGTTTTCACAACAGAGTGCAGTATTATTTACAATTTAAAAACATATATAATAATTTTGGTTTGACATTACACTGTATCATAATGGGAAATAAACACAATATCACTGTCTTAAGCTTTACAGAATTTTTATGTCATAATTTCACAGAACTGAACTACTGATTTTATTTACTTTTTTCACAGTGTAAAAGTGGGACATGCAAACAAAGTTTTATTTTACATTTCTGTGTGAAAAAATGTGATCAGAATATTTTAAATATCAATATTCATGTTGGTGAGCACATATAGACATCCACTCAACAAGTACATTGTACTATAAAGATGTATTGTTGAATTAAGATGTAGAATAGTCACTGGTAAAACATCTTCAATTAAAACATGTTTAATTGAAGATGTTTTTACTTTTTATTTAGCAATAATGATCATTTCTATCTCAGTAATCATGAGTGACATAAAGGATATTGGTAAATCTGTTTGTTTTCTATGCTTATAATAGATTGAAATGTACATTTAACTTCATTCTAACGTTGAGCTTCGACATCTGGACCAAATCAATCATAAATACGTCACAATCCTAGATGTCAAAACTATCTGCAGTCGAAGGTGATTCTCATGGCAGCTGCATACAAACCCTTCAACTTCAAGCATCTCATCAACCATAGTTTTGCAAATACTGAAGGCAATCTTTGCCATTATGTATTTTTGAACAGTGCAGCTTATATTCTCTAACCTAAGGAATATGCGGACGCTAAATTTGAAATTCCTATTAAACTTATTTAGTGTATAAAGTCAATACAAAATAGATTTTTTTTCTTTCTTTCAGGACATCAAACAATTGTGAAAGATGAAAGTTAAAATGGTCATTTTACTCATCTTTACATGTAAAACTATTAGCATTGTCTCAGCGCCTTCGGTCTCCACTGACTCTACAGGAAGATTTTGAGGGCAGTGACGCATTTTACAAAGTAATGCTGCAATTAAACCAATGACTGCAAAGCAGCTGACATGTAACCATTCTGGACTCTTAAGGGTCAGGGGCCCCAGGGCCATCTTCTGAAAGGTTGCACTGTAAATAGCAACGTAATAACGTAACACAAAATGACTCAGATGGGAGTTCAGAGGGTCACAGAATCAGCAGTGAGAAGAGTTGATGAGCGTAGCAGACAGTAGAGCAACAACAGAATCAGCCAATCAGCCAATAGGCCTGCCTATTAATTATTATTTCTAACTTTTTAGCATCAGCAGAGATGACCACATTGAAAATAACACGGAGGGCAAGGACAGCATCAATTAGAGTGGGCAAAAAACGATAAACATACAGCCAGACTGCAATGGAGTGGTTTAGATCAGGGGTGTCCAAAGTGTGGCCTGTGGGCCATTGGTGGCTCTTTTACTGAGTTTTTGCGACCCACAACAGCAGTTCAAAAATGATGCCAATTTGTCCCATCCAGCACAGGGACATAATGCAGATGGGGAGACTTTTTTGTAAGCATGGTAAAATTACTAATGACATGATTTCCTTACAATTCAATATGCTAAGTACAACACAATGTGCTGGTCTTTTTTATAACCAAATTCTTATTATAATTAGAATCAAGTTTATCCAGAGACTTTTACTGAAAAACCAACTTTGCTGCACACAAGTCAGCTTCTATTCAAGAAAAAATAAATAAGTGATTGTGGATCCAGACAAAGTGTTTTAACCTGTACAGGAAGTAGTTGTGACCACATCCTGTTGAATAGTGAGGCTTTGTGCTCACTACTCTCCAGTGTTTCACGCTGTTTGGTAAAAGCACCTCAGCAGGCTGTGCTGGAACAGCAGGGGTTGCATAAGAAAATACACACTCTGGTTTTTCATCACATTCCAGCAACAGAATGTGACACATGGCAGTGCCTGAGCGTTTGTCCCTTCATTAATCTCAGCACAGTTTTCTCACTCTAAGTCAGGGCTACTTTCTTATTTCCTCCTCCTCTCCTGAACTTCCATCTGTGACGGCGGGCTCTTGGCAGGGACGCTCCAGCTCTGACACCCACATCATCAAAGCCTCGTCTTCCTGAAGCAGCCAAGTGAAGGAAAAACACATGCATAAGCTGTGTGAGACTGACAGAACTGATGGAGGATCTCTGCGCTCATGCTCAAATGCTAGCAAAGATGAAAAACAAAAACAAGTGTTCAGGCTAAGTTCTTCCTCTCTGTGCCTTCGCCTGGCACCTCACCATCTCATTCCCCTGCTGTTGGATGGCTGAGCTAAGTGGGGATGGCGGTTTCCTCTTAGCATACCAGATTCAGTTAAAAGTCATCGTAGAGCTGACAGAGCATATGGAGAGATATGCTTCTAAAATGAATATGAAAGATGTTGGGTTAAATTAATTGGACTTCCACTTTTTAGTACAAACATGGAAATAAGATTTCACATTTTATGTGAATATGTAAAAGAGTTTTAGTGTTTTGGCCTTAAATGCACATGGAAACAATTGCTGTGTTTCATTCCGCTAATGGTGTTTGCAATACATAACAAACTGAGATGAAATCAACACTTGAATAGGGTTGTTCATGCAATAAGTTATTAAAAAAACATGCCTGGCCATCACCCTCCAAATTTTGTCATCAAAAAATATGATTTATTAAGAATTTGATGTGTTTCCATTAAGCAAATTTACATTCAAAATGTCAAATTGAACAAAACAGTATAGGTGGAAATTCCCACAGTATCACTTGCCAATAAATGTTTGAATGGAAGAAGAATATGCAAAGTTTGCATAGCCATCATGATCTGGGTTTCCTAAAATGTTTAAAGGAATAATAATGTTAGCATGTGATTTTAAAGGTTTTTAAAAAATAAAACTGTCTCTCTTCCTATTCTAACATTTATCAAATAGAAATTATGTGGGACAAAAACATTGTCTTTTTATACAGTCAATGAAAATATCTGTTTTTTACTGCACCTGTTTTGAACTCTGTTTTTTTTATTAAAGTTCAAGAACAAAATGTACCATAGGAAAAAGGAAAAACAGAGAGAAGAGACGAACGCAGAAAAGAGAAGGAGATTTGTCTTTCTCCAGGTTCATCAATTGAGAAGTGGAAAGATGCATTTATTAAGGAAAGTACAACAACATGTATCTGTAAAGAAACACAGAGTGAAGAAATCCAAGGACAGAACTATAAAACTTGCAACTATAAAATCTTGTTTCCATCTTCAGAGCACAAAGAAAGGAGAGAAAAAGTGGTCAAGGTAAAGGAAACAAAGAGGTGTAGATCTTGTCCTCTTTCTTTCCATTATCTGATGATTTTGTTTCTGTTTTTACTATGGAAGATTGATGCCTCTGTTCTTAATAGCCACAGAAATATTGAGGCTGACACTGAAGAAAACACAATACATTTGAAGCTTGTTAAAGCTTCATGTCAAGCCTGTTCCAAGTATTTGTGCAGAATTGTAAGCCTATGTCAGCCTATTGGCTGAGTTTGAAAGATTATGGATGAAATAAACAGCTAACAGTGTAGATGCTGTGGTCTGATGTAACAATATGAACATCAGACCTATCATTATAGTTTGTAAATAGTCATCAATGAAATCAAGGCTTTGTTAAAAAGTGCAGAAACTACAGGCAAAGTAAATAATTAATTTTGCTACATATTTACATGAAAAGCATTCATCCAGGAAGTCAGACTGGCATCTTCTAAAACAAAAAACAACATAAAAAGAATATCTGAATGTTCTTTGCAAACAGTAACTTTGTTTGCATGATGCCACGGCATCATCATTCATCCTGTCTTCTTCTTCATGGTTTGCACCAGTAGCAACATCCGGTTGTTGGTCATGTGACTCGTCTGATATAAAAAATGTGTTTCCATTGCAGTTTGAGAAATAAACCAACTTCAATACAACCAAAAAAATCCATCTAATCCTAGTAACAAAACTTTTTCTTGAAAACACCTTTTTTTTAAATTGTTGTTTTTCCATTTATCAAATCTATTTATAAAATGTCAAATTGCATATTTGCTGTATATGCTCTGTAGAAACAACATCCTGTCTCCTTAGTTTCCTTAGGTAGAAAACCTTTTACCAGTTGCAATATTAAACTCAACCTTGTAGAACCAGGATTGAGTTGAAATGTGTGTTGTGTTTATTAATTGGCTGAATCCACTGGATTGAATTACCTGTATATTTCTGTATAGAAATGTAATATTTCTGCATTAAAGTGCTTTGATATGACACCTGCTGTTTATCATTAACATGACACTAAAATGTTAAACAGTATGGGAAACAATAGGTAAGTGATTCTCAAACTGCTCCATTTATAGTGAATGTAAATATTATTGACTTCAAGCATATCTTCATTTGTGGAAATGTGAGATTTATTTTTGACACTTGTCATTTGAGGGAAACGGGAAAGGAGAAAAGAAAATCAGCAGGAGTCTGAGGTTGCGGATATGGCAGTGAGGCGTAACAAACTCTCCCGTTCTGACCGCAGCGGTGCTCAGCCCCTCCCCGGAGCCTCTAGCCCAGGACGCCGTACACATTTCAGGGGTGTATAATGTGTGACAGAGCTGTCACAGGTATCAAGCCTGTCTGTGGCAAATCCATAGAGTGTGGTAAGGCGTGTGGGGAGGACGGGCAGGACAAAGATGAGGGACTGGAAAGGAGACTGACAGATTGTCCCGGCAGAGGACAGCTGGGAGATGGCGATATGTGTTTTTTCATACATATCTCTCAACACCACCAAGTAATGGTGCATTTGAGGAGTGAAAGTAAACACAGAGTACATGGAAATCTGCGGTGCAACATGTGGAATAACACACAAACACTACAACCCGAAACACACATCACTGCTTGGGCTCAATCTGGGTCACAAGGCATTAAATCCCCTTGTTCATCAGCTGCTCTTACACACACCCCCACCAACACACACTGCAAACTACAACCATCACCTCACCACACACCATCTGTCCTCCAGAATCCTGGCTATTAAATCCACCAGGGTCTAACCGGACTAACCCCCACAGAGCTGCCAGACGCACGTGAACCAGCCGGCTGACAATGCTACAGCTCCTGCTAACATAACGTGTCCAAAACAGATTTCAGACACAGATATTTCCTGTTACATTCATATTGAGAGCCCCATTCAGAACTTCATATCCCCTCATCCTGGGATGGAATGCAAAGGTTATTCTGGATCTCTTTCCATGTTGAAATAAGCAAATAGGATGCAACTGCAATCATTGTTAAAAACAAGATTAAAGGCACAAGTTTGAATTTACAGGGAAACATTTTTTTTTCATCTTACAGATTTCTTCTCTTTTAACTTTTCTCTCACACTTTAATGTTTCAAATCATCAAACAAGTTGTGTTATCATAGGAGTATTACTAGAGTGAATACAAACAGAAGTTTTCAATGATAACTTAATTCTCACTGTAATTAATGTGTAATTAATGGAAGGTCATGACATTGCATTTCTGTAGTAAAAGTATTTTTTAAAGGGTTAACAAAACTAATTTTATAATTTTATTGATTAAGAAGTTAAATTTTACCGTAGAAATTTAGAATTCAGTGTCAAACAAAGTCAGTCAGACAAGAATATGAAAACAACAAATAAAAACCTAAACCTCCTTTTTCAACTGGAGAAAATCAGTATTTTATATTTTCAAACTGTCCTGCAGACTGAAGCACATTAAGGTCAAAGACTGTAAAGAAAGCTGAATGTTATCAGCATCTTAGTGGAAGGAGATACAAGATTCACCCCGCCTTGATGTTTCACCAATTCATTGCTCTTATACATCAATCATTGACAACCAATTTACACATTTTAGAAGAAAAAATTACAAAACAATCCTTTAATTTCAAAATAACAATGGATTTCTATTAAATATCCATTCATCCATCTATTATCTTCCATCTCCTGTGGGGGGAATTCCAGGCCAGCAGAGCCTCTCAGCTCCTTCAGACTAGCCAGCAGCAATTAGCAAACACCTGGTGGAACCATAGTATTCCAATTTCATGAGAAAATCTAGTTTGGGTTTTTGTTAAGCCATAATTATCAAAATTGCCAGGCATTAATTCTTCAATAGACCATTTTGAGTGTATGATGTCAAATTTGGGGGTTTTATTACTAAAAGAAATATTTTTTTGATATTCTAATTTATTGAGATAAAACTGTAAATGTCAACTTTCCAGAGTTCATTAACAGACAAAACAGCTTTAGCATGAAAGGCAGTTGTTGCATTTTTACTCTCGCTTTGAAAAAAAAAAAAAAAGATTAAGGGAAAGGGCAAATCAGACCTCTGCAAAAATAAATAAATAAAATCTAAAATAGAAGACCAGGAAACAGGTTGTTCAACAGTGTTCTTCATGGATCCATGTAAATGGAGCCTCAGAGCTGTTTTACTGTCTCCTGAAGAGATCTGGGGCCACATAGTTAATATCAGGCATGAAGTGTTCCAGATCCAAAGACTTTATGGGAACCAAATTCCAAGCAGTAAACAATCAACACTAACATCAGACTGACTCTTGGGGCATTGATGAGCTGATGACACTTTGTCTTCAAGCTGCGTTCCGTCACCTCAGCAAAAGTTGCCAAGTCACAACGAGTGAGTGTGCCAAAGAAACAGAAAATATCAATGAGATTCTGGTTCTGAGATTCTCACGCAATGGAAATCAAATATTAGCATCCACTGTAAGAAAAGATGAAAATATGCGTGTTTTTCTTAACTTTCTAAAGTCTATTTTTTTAGGTCATTAGAATTACCAATTATTTTCTGTTTGCTAAACATCACAATAAACTAATGACTACACAAACCCAAACCATCACACATGATGCAAAAAAGTATTTCCATTGCAGTTTTGCAAAATACACTAATTTTGATGTAGCCTGAAAACCAACTCGTGCTAGTGCAAAACATTTATATTGAAAGTTGTTGTTTTTTTAATTGGCATGTTTCCCATTTTGTCCAATTTGATGATCAAATTCCATCTGATGTCACACAAGGAGACAAAATGTTTGAGAAGTTTCTTCAAGTATGTCTGAATTTAGCTATGAAGTTTAAAATGTCGTAAAATAATAGCCTGAACTTTAGCAAATTCTACAGTAATCTTAAATGCCTGAATTTGAAGAGTTTGAGGACATTCTACCACTCTACTCTATTTATTGCATTTAGCAAATTGCTATAATGTTGGTAATCCTACCTGATTGAAAACAAGAAAAAGTTTCTCTCCTTCTCTTTTCATAGAATGTGAAGAAGTATCAGGTTTTACCTGGAAGTGGAGATAAGTGTCACAGGTGCTTCTCCATAGAAGTGAAGGCACTTTTGCCTAATGTAGAGAAGAACATGTGACGGAGATGTAAGACTTGCATGTGAGAGGAAGCTCATACTGATGCACATTCGTTAAGATTCACACGAGGTAATTAGGAGAGAAGCAGCAGGCACCGCCTCCACACTTGTGTCTCCAGAACATCAAAGCAGCGTTGGCCCACTTGGTGGTCGGCCATCTCACTCTTCTCTTTCTGTGCCCTCAAGTTGTTAGCGACATTACTCTTTAATCAGCTCGGCATCTGGGGAGTATTCTGCCCCACAGATATCATGCAAATCAGCACAGCTCTTCTTTGTTGGTGGCTGTGTGCATGCTGGTGGTCTGCTGGTGGAACGCTCCATTGTTACATAAAGTTGGATTTCTGCAGGCCTGAATCAAAGCAGCCTGAAATTTCCTGCAATCTCACAGGAAGAAAAAAAAAGAACCTCTTAACTGTGCGTGACTTTCGGTAAAAGCCTGGATGTTTGTGGGTTTCCACATGGATGGGGATCGTTTTTCTTTTTTTTTTTCTTGACTCATGAGGTGTCTGGGGATGTTCATTCGGGTCGCTGAACATGTTCGGTTCTGGTTGGAGTCTCTCAGAAACTCTTGGAGGCTGGTGTCTATGGCTTTTGGCAAAGATTCCATTAAATAACTGTAACCTACACTGCTAATGTGTATAAACTTGAAATCTGCAGACATCAGCTCATGCAGAGGATCAGAGAGTACGCTGCTGGCACAGAGATAAAATCAGAAATTTCTCCTTTAAGCTGAAAGTTGGTGTCAGCTTCAGAGCGGTCACTGGTTATGGTGGAGTTGATTGGAAAGGAAAACCATGCCCTTTATTATTTCCCTGTTTATTTAAATGTCCCTTTAGTTTTCATGGAAATTGTTCCATCTGTATCATTCAAAAGCAGAAATATTCTCCTTTAAAGTTCATTCAGAAATATATTAAACTTTTTTGTGAATGCAATCATCAATTTTCCTCTTTATGTAATTAAGAAATCATTTTCTGCATTTTGCCCCTTCTGTAATTAGTTTAACTATTATAGTCTTCCTCTTTCTCTCTTTTTTTAGTCGACTCAAGGTGATATTTTCCATCACATCCATGTCTCATCCTGAGTGTTGTCAACAATTGTTTGAAAATTTTGTTTTTTTGTTTCATTTTGTTCCTACTGTTCCATACATGTAAATTGGTGGATGGGCAAACACCAGAAAATCAATTAAAGTCTTGATTTCAAACAAGAAAATAATATCTTCAGAAGAAAAGTAATAAACTTTGCAATTTTAAAAGGATTTCAAATTTACTGGAACAAAAATATTTTGTTTACAGCTTAACATGTTTCAGGATTAAGATTCATTATTAAAGAAAAATCTTAATATTACTGATTAAAAACCAGGATGAAAGGTTCAATAGTGATTCTGCCACAGCTGAAAGTCCTGACAAACGAACAAAAAAATATCTGAATTACATTTTAGCATCAAAAGCCTCGGTTTAATTTACCGTGAAAAAAAACAACAATGAAACCTTTGCCCATTAACTTGAAGTGATCTTTTTCATTCCTGACTGACCTTTGACCTGCAGAAATGGCCAGTGTCCCAACAGGTCTAGCGAACTGATAGAACTGAAAGCTCGGTTAGATAGCAGTGATTGTTTTTCTCCCACAACTTGGCTGCAAAATAAAAGCCTTCCCTGTCTGCTACAGCAGCTTAAGTCGCCAGCCCACGTTGGAATGCAACACAACGTTTAACTGTGCACAAAAAAAAAAAGAAAATAGTCTGCAGTTGGATCTCAGCAGGCCATTTGATGGAGAGAAAACTGGAGACGGATCTCTCAAGATTCTTTGTTTCCAGGACCAGTCAAGTGTTTCCACAATCTGACTAAATCAAATCTCAATCAGCTGTCTGAATTTTTAAGCACCAATTTGAAAACTACAGAACACAGAAATGATATTTTCATTCAATTCATGCCGACTTGTTGAATTTGACTAACATTTACATTTTAATGTTCTCTCCCTTTTTATGATTCTTTCTTCCTTTCTTTCTTTGCTCAAATAAACTGTAATATGATATGTCCAAGAAGCTTTCTTATTCAGACATATTTTTTATTCAATTAGCAAATTTCATCTGAAGTCATCTATTCAAACTGCTAGGACTGAGTTTTCTCTGGTCAAAGTCAGAAAAAAGATGTCTTTTCCACACAGTGTGTTTATTCTCAGTTTTCCATTACTAAAAACAGTTATCTTCATTTCATAACATGCCAGCAACAGCTCCAAGTAGGAAAAGCGTTATAAAACCAGAAAATAGGCCAACAAAGCTGCGCTTTGTAAATAACAATGTTTTAAAGTATTTCTTCTGCCGGTTGCCTAGGTTCAGTTGCTGATAATAATCCCCCCGCAGCTGCCTAGCAGAGGAAAATACATCTTTATTCATGCAGCTCTCATTTCCATAGCTCTTCTATCCTAATGCAGAACAGAACAGCTTGCAGATAAGAAAAGTAATATTGTCTGACAGCAGCTTTTGCCATTTTGCAGGAATAAAGATGTACTGTCTTTGATGTACTGTCTGCAGGAACTGAATAAAGGTGTATCAGGCTTTTGTGCACATAACTTCCACTTCAGCCTTGACAAAGAGCAATGTGATTAAACATAGCTCAGTGGCTGCTGTAGAGTCACACCTTTGAGTCACAAGGCTCTGTGACGTCTTGAGCTGTCTGGATGAATGTTGTTTCAAACAGAATAATGGAGCAGAAAACTGCTTCTCCTGTTCTTCATTAACCACATATAAAGTCTTATAAGATTGTTCATTCAAAGGGAATTTCATTTTACGTCCAACAAACAGAAAACAATACCATTTAGTACTGTTGAACTTGTTCACATTTTGTCAACCAGTGGCAGCATCATGTTGATCATGTGACTCGTTTGATGCAAAAAAAAGTGTTTCTCTCACAATTCTGTGAAATAAACCAAAAAATCCTAAACGTTTCATCAAATACTAGAGTTTTTTGGAATCGTCATGTTTCCATTTAGCAAATTTATTTTCCAAATGTGTGAGAATTTATTATATGGTCAGTGGAAATGTAGCTACAATATCCCTATTTTACAATTACAGTGGCTGAGTTTTTGTAATATAGATAAAAAATAATAAAGATACATCCATTAAGTTAGAACTTTATTGAAATGCTTGTTTATTTTAGGAACTGTATTGCTCAGTTAAACACATTATATAGCAAGTTTGAACGCCTTTATTTCTGTTAATTATGATTTTCCACTTACAACTACTGAAAATATGACATTTAAAATGAAAATAAAAAAAAAACGTTTTCAAAATAAGAAATGTGAGGTTATGAAGAGTATTTTCAGTACCTGCTTAAAGGTTTTTATTTTCACAAGGTTCTTTTCATCTGACAAAAGCATCTCATGTTCTAATTTAGAGCGAAGGCCTGAGTGCAGTGAGTTTGGTTTAGTTTGAGTGTCCACACTTATGCAGCAGCTACTGCAGCTTTTTATGTCCAGGTTATTTTGGAGCTGGATGAGAATGAGTGGAGTTTTCTAAAGCTCTGAACTGGACTACCAACTGCTGGTTACAGAAACTGACTCATGCACCTCAGGGAGACATTAAAGGTAAATTGATTCTGCAGGATGACTCTAACTGCTCAATCAATGAGGCCACCAGAATAAAATAATCACCTGGCTGACACATGACTGTCAGATTAGAGAATAATGTGAGTTCAATAGCTATCACTATCTTTCAAGGATGCTTTTTTTATGCTTCTATGACTTTTTATGATCTTTCAAACCAAATGAGCTTTCATCTCTCCAAACAAGATAGAAAAAAATTCGTTTGCACCGGCCAGCTATTTAATGATATTCTATTTGCAGTGGCGTTCACTCTGGGAAAAGCAAATCACACTCATCTAACACATTCATGTATGAGGCTGGAAGGGGCAGAGGAGAGCGGAGAGGCTGCTGGTCCTGCAGCGATGGGGAGCCGGCCAAAGAGGCTGGACCCCACACAGCATCAGGTTCCTTAACCAAACCAAAAAAAATACATGTATTTAAATCAAACACAGCAACTTAAACAGGAACAGTTTTAACTTTAGACATTGCAACAAGCGTTTAGAGTTCTGCTCTGTGAATGGTGCCAGTTTGGACCAACAGAGGCATCCATCTCCTCTCAGGAAATCTGGGCTCGCTCCTAGTCTCTCAAATCCCTGCAGTACATCTGTTGCATTGTGCAGCTAGCAGCCTGTGTGGAGCAGACTATCAGTTCCTCAGCTAACAATGACTTTGTTGCAAAGCTTACTCCACTAGCTTACTGAAACAGCTTTCTAGCTGTTTCAGTAAGACAACAGAGTTGGGAGAAAATGCATGACTTCACATGAATATCAATACAGGCTGGGTTCCGTATTGAATCACAATAGCGGTGAGCAGGAGGCTGTGACATAGCTGACCTTTAAAAGCCAGGTTTGATTCTTAATATGCACGCTTGATACATATATTACACTTCCCTACAGCCTAAGGTAAGGCACTGCCAGCACTGCAGTCTGTTTACAGCCCAACAGAAGGACAGCAGGAAGTCAAATCTTTGCACATTTCACTTTTATGACAATTTGTTATGTTATGTCAACATAATTCTACAAATGATAACTCACAAGGACAAAATAAAGGTAGCAACAAGAAGCATTAAAACCAATAGTCAGGGTCATAATCTTTCTAAATATGGTTTTTGTTTTCTTTCAATTTCTTCTTTACAATTCCAGGCACTTAAATACCATTTTAAAGCACATTTATATATAACAAGTAAATATGTCACACCTCACCACCTTCTTTGTTTGCTTAGTTGAAATAATAAAAACCATAAAATGCCTTTCAGCATGTTTGATGCTGCTGCTTTTTCATTTTAAAACAATCTTTAATATTTCATTGCATAGTTTCTGCTCAGATATGAACTGTCAGCTGTGAGACCTTGTACTGACTCAAATCAAGCTGTAGAAACATTTGAAAGGCGTTCAGAGGAAATCAGATGGACCTGTAAGTGATTCTGCTTCCTCAAAAGTTTGCAGAAATATAAACTTTTTGTCATTTTGCAATTGCAGGACTGTAAGGGAAAAACGTATTCCAAAGCAATAAAAGTGATCAGCTGTGAATATTTTCTGGAGCGGTCGTACGCTGATGACAGATTTTTTTGACTTCTTTGTCTTCCAGAGTGCTGACTTTATGTCACAATAGCAAACGAGACGTCATGTATCCATCAGCATCACCAAAATCCCAATCTCATCTTGGACAACTTTTTATTTTTGAAACAATTGCAATATCACTGAGTTACAGAAATATATGGAAAGAAGATTTATAGCTCCAGCAAACTTTAAAATTGGTCCAGGCTTTTAGAATAATTACTATAAGCCTCTTTTTCGCAGGATTATCCAAATAATCGGCAGGACAGCGTCAACTCATGAAGAATGAAGCAGGGAGCGTCTTTACACCAACATAGATGTCGGAACATTCTCCCTTTCTCACGTATTCTCTTGCCTTCATGTTTAATATTGAACATATTTCAGGTGACGAGTTTTAGTTTATTCTCAGAATTTATTTTTTGTCATTTGAACTGAGGCAATTAAAATACAATGGACTGTAGGTATTTGTGTGAACTGGAAACAACCCATGAATATCAAGTATTCACACACATGTGCAAATACTTGAGATCCCTAAAAATACATAGAACTGTATAATAATAATATTTTAACAGTTCACACACATATTATACGTTAACATACATAAATACATGGAGTAAAAACTGCTTTTGCACTACCACAGAAGGTAACATCTAAAGCCTCCTTTAGCCAATCAGTGGGGAGGAAAATGCATGCAGCTCCTTGATAGGCTGATTCGGAAATGAGAGAAAATAGGTGTCATGCTGCACTGTGTGGCGGTATTGTTTGTTTTTCAAATATTTCAGATATATGCAATACAGTGAACCCTCACTATTTCGCGGTTCAGCTTTCGCGGTCTCGCTGCTTCACGGATTTGCATCGTGCATTGTGTTCTGCATTCTGATTGGCTAAACAATCTCTCTGCTTCTTCTCTACCTGTGTGTTGCAGTTTAATATGTACACGTACGTAAAACACCTTGCCATATTTAACATAATCGATGGTGGCATGTCGGTTTATAAGAATCTTTTTGCCCAGAATTAAAAATAGCGACAACAACAACCCATAACTATGTTCTTCTCTCGAAAAAACACACCTGCACCGGGAACTTTAGAAGAAAAAAAACCGCTTCAGAACGGAGTCAGGCTGCATTGACTCAGTCAGAAGAGCAGTGAAATACACGGGAGTCACTATTTGTGCTACTGTACTTTGATTTTTTTTTCATAATCTTTTTTTATTTTCTCCCGTTCTAATCCAATAACTCAGGTCGTGGTGGGGCGGCGCTGATCTCCACAATTCGGGCACGGGAATCCGCCTTCAGTTCATATTAAAATTATTATTTTACAGTACAGTAGTTATTTGTAAAAAATAAAAAATAAATTGTTTATACAGTACTTTTTATTTGCTAAACAAATGTTTGGGCCTATAAAAAGGTTTTGTTCTTTGGTTTCAATGTATTATGGAATATTTCATTGTATAATAATTGTAAAAAAGTAAAGGTTACTACTAAGCGGATTTCGCCTATCGCGGATTCTTTTTGGAACGTAACACCGCGAAAAACGAGAGATCACTGTATAAGAAAACTGAGAATACTAATGTATTAAAATTATGACTGTAAAATCTCCATTCCTGGAACTGAAACTAAAGCTTTATCAAACAGTTCTGATGATTAGTCTTTTTGGAGCTTGTTTAAAATTTATTGTAGCTGCATGAAACCGACTGAATAATAAATGACTTCTGATTATTATCTGGTCTGTTTGCTGGCAACTCTGCACTTATTTTTACTGCTGTTGATAATTGGTTTGGGTCATTACTGAAATGAGTTGGTTGTGCTGGTATTTGCAGAAATAAGTGTTTCTGAAATAAGAACACAAGCTCCATGTGCAGAGTGATGAATTGTGTCTTGATTAATTGATTCGCCGTCTTAACCGTTTGGTCTGTTGGTAGTTTTTCTTCTTCTATACTCACAGGTGCACACACTGCCAACCCATCACAATTCTAACAAACTATCTCCTTTGTATTTGTAAGGAGTGAATGATTTCTGGTCCTACTGAGCAAAGGTGAACTGTGTGTTTGAAGAACGCTAAAATATGTTTTAAGAATATTTTCCCAGCTAACGAACAGGTGTGTATCTGGACTGGGTTTTGGGTTTGTGTTATAGCCAGAAGCAATTTAAAGAATAGAGTTATAGTAATGGTATGGCATGCTGTGGTGGCCTTTGGCTGTGAACCCTCCAAACATTTCTTATCTGACAGCAAATTAGAACTGACTTCACTTTTATTACAACAGAGCAGGGTTCTTTCTGAGTGCAGAAAGAGAAAGAAATGACTGAATAAAACAGATATCAGATTAAAGTCTGGGCTTTGACTAGGTCAGAGACTGGAATTGATGTTTTGCTTCAGATTATTTTTTGCTGCATGACCCCGGTACGCTGGCTCTAAAGGTCATTGATAGGTTTTTATGTTAATTACAAATATAAATACTTAGGACTGTAAGAATCTATGGTCTGCTCTTGGAGTGTGTGTGCCTTTAGCAGCAGGAAGCAAGCCAAATTGGGAGACAGATGGCCTGGAGATAAGAGTGACACCTAACAGGAGAGTACATCAAAGACTAAGGGTCAAAGTTTTATGACCTAGAGGGACATGAGAACTGAAGTTTACAATCCACAGGGGGACGGGAACTGACCCAGAGAATCTTAGGAACTGGAAATGCAGGATGGCACCATTGTTTAAGAAGAGACTCTGTGTTGACAGCTGTGTTAATGTGTTTGCCGCTCCTTCTATGCAAATGATTTGTAACTTAAACCACCCCTCAATGTAATAAATATGCAATTGCAAAGGAGCACGTTAGAATTGGTCCGGAGACAGAGATAAGAAGATGTCCCTGGGCAGAGTTCACCGTTCAATTGTAAGAAATTTAACTGTCTCCCTGTGTTCCTATTTTTGTCCAGCGAGAATGTCAGGTTATAGATCTGACAGTCTTAAACTCAATTCTCCTTCAGGAGTTTCTGCAACGCAGCAGCTGAGACCATCACACTCCCACCACCATGTCTGACTGTTTGACTTCTTAACTCTGAGTATTATGTAACAGGATCCAGTTTCACCTCATCAGTCAACAAAATGCTTTCCCAAAATGGAATCTTCCAAGTCCTTTGGTCAATCATGACACTGGACTCTGTTCTTTCTTGGTGAAAAGGGATTTTGGCTTTGCTCCATGATTTCTTCATTTGTAAATAATAGTTCTCATTGTGCTTAAGGCAGTTCTAGTGACTTAGAAATGGATTTTTTACTCTTTCCAATCTGTAGATTTTGACTTCTTTATGTCTTGCTTTATGAGATTGTTTAGCCTATTGCATGTTGTCAGCTAATTATTGCTACATATATTTCTAAATATTCCTGCAAGCTAGTGAGAGAAGCATGATAAGGAGGAACAACAAAACAAAACTAGAAAATTCCTGAAGAAATTTAACCGGGGCCTGCCAAAGTGTGCCCGTCGGTTTGGACCCAGCGTTCTGATGCTAGAAATTAGCATCAATGCTAAAGAAAGCTGCAATCATATGAGGACAATGACAAGAATGTTGACTAACATGTACTTGCACCGTTCAGTATGATAAAGTAAGTGTATCAGCTAAAATTAGCAAAAATGCTAATGTTAGCATCATTGCTGTCACTAGCATGTGGGACATCACTAGGATGTTCTCTATAATGGTATTACTCCATTCAGTATACTAAACATGGCTAATAAGTCAAATAAATAGCTAATAGCTTATTTAAGCTAAAATGCTAATGCTAATGAACTGCATTGCTGCGCAAGGCAGTTCCCTAACCTGGGACAAAAAGATAATGCAGAATAATATTATTGCACCGCCTGTGGCGGTGCACTAACCTCAGGGGCATGTTGAGGCTTTTATTTTGAAATTTTCTGTTAAGCTTAATTTCAGGGCTGCACAGTGGCGCAGTTGGTAGCACTGTTGCCTTGCAGCAAGAAGGTCCTGGGTTCGATTCCCGGCCGGGGTCTTTCTGCATGGAGTTTGCATGTTCTCCCTGTGCATGCGTGGGTTCTCTCCGGGTACTCCGGCTTCCTCCCACAGTCCAAAAACATGACTGTTAGGTTAATTGGTCTATCTAAATTCTCCCTAGGGGTGTGTGTTGTGTGTGAATGGTTGTTTGTCCTGTATGTCTCTGTGTTGCCCTGCGACAGACTGGCGACCTGTCCAGGGTGTACCCCGCCTCCCGCCTGGAACGTAGCTGGAGATGGGCACCAGCAACCCTCCCGACCCCATTAGGGACAAGGGTGAACAGACAATGGATGGATGGATGGATGGATGGAAGCTTAATTTCAAAGGTCAACACTAATCGCATGTGTAATAGTCATTGGGTTAAATCAGTTATATAATGCTCAAAACACAAGTAGTTGATGTAAAAATATTCAAGGCTTTTATTTTGAAATTTTCTTTATGCTTCATTTCAAAAGGCCAAACTAATCCCATGTGTATCAGTGCTTTGGATAAAAAAGTCACATAAAGCCAAAAAGAGCAATAACATGATGTAAAAATATTCAAGGCTTTTATTTTGAAATTTTCAGTATGCTTCATTTTAATGTTCCAAACTAATCCCATGTGTAACGGTGACTGAGTTAAATCAGTTAAATACAGCCCATAGCAGCAAGTAGTTGTAAAGGCCAGTTCAGCCCTGATCTGTTTCAACTGAGGGTTCCACTATAGTTAGAACTACAGTGATGCTTATTTGTAGTCCTAATCAGCAGCCAATAGCCTCTTGAGTTCCGTTGCTATGGTAAATAATTCTCTCAGTAAAGTGTGAACTGTTAGTGAGAGAGGCTGGAGCAGACAATTCTCTGTTTCAGCCAGCCAGTTTTACTGAAAAAAAGCATTGGAAACAAATCCTTCCCGTTCGGGAACCATAATACATATTCGAAAAGCGTTTGGAGCGTATGAGAGGCCTATGTGTTTTCTGCAATAGTCCCGAGATTCATGTCTCTACCTCACTCACAGTATTAACAGTGATGAGAGAAAGAAATGTTGTGCCCAGATCTGAAATTGTAGTCAAATACATGGGAGAGAGCCTGAGATAGCCTGAGAAAATCCTGTCGCATGACTTTGCTCTGAAGCACCGTGACAGAAAACCGTACGGTCTAGATAAATTTCGAAAACATTTTACCGGAGCAGACATGCGTATCAATGTCAGGACCGATTTTGATACCAATCGTGCGATATCTGTGGGCGTGATGGCGATTTCAAAATTATTTTGGGGTGAAAAATTCTCTTCATTTCTCACTCTAGCAGAGGGGCAATCAGGAAGATTCACACTCTAATTTTAGGAAAAATGAGAAACTTTGGGTCGCTTAGAGACAAATTGTGGACAAACCGTAACTGGTATCGACGAGCCGTCTTCACTTCCGAAGAGATCACAGACGTATCTACAAAATGAAATTTGAATGGCATTTCTACGTGAATTCGTGACGACACAGAAAATCCTCAAAAATAGGGTATTTCTAGGATTTTTCCCATTGACTTATAATGGGGTTTTTTTCGTAGTTTTTTGCGAATTATGTCGCCACGTTAAGCCCAAATCCCACCAAAAGTAATAGCTCCAATGGCGTGAATTTTCTGCACGTTTTGATACCTCATTTGTAGGTGTGCACGCGGCGGTACGAGCCGCATTAACGGTAGTAGGAGGCAGCAGTTATTTTGAGGTGTAGAACAATAGGTGCCTGCCATGCAATGCATAGGGATTTATATCCCTATGCATTGCTATGGGCAGGCCCCAATTGTCCAGTTTAAAGGGCTACTGTGCCAAATGCTTCAGAAATTGATGGACATTTCAGAATTTAAAGAAAGTCATACACAAATATAAAAAACATCCATTATTCAGGCATTTAGAAAGTATTTGACTACAGCATATTATTGAAAATATTTTTTCTGGCTCTGAGTCAATGCAGCGAGAGAGAATCAGCTGTGCTTCGCAGCAGTTAACAATGTGTTGTTGCACAAAGTTACAATTAACATTTCACAGTCTTCATGGGGGCTGGAACAACACTGTTCCATAATTATATGATATGTCAACTAGATATTAAGGTAATTAGCTTTTTGCCTTTTCAGCTTTAAAGCGTATCGAATGTATATAATGACTGAAGTATATTTTACTTTCTTTATGATTTGCCTGTAAAAGTTTACATTTTTTCTAGGGCTGTCAATGTTAACATGTAATTAATCTAAAAAAATGAATGAGTTAATATTACAAATGCAGGATAATCACATCACCTATTTTGACCTAAAAGCGTTGTGTGGCTCACAGCAGCGCAGTCTTGTACTGCGGTCAGCAACGCAGAGTTGCAAAACACAAGTGAAAAGATGAGACTGCTGCACTCAGCAGCAAATTTCACCTTAAAAGGAACAAGCGATGGACTTTTGGAAATAATCAATATAGCATGTGCTTACTGAAATTGTGAATACAACTAGCTTATAATTAACATTTCTAATTTACGCTTGAAACAAAATGGCTTCTTTAAATTATGAAAGCCTGAAAAACTGAGATGTTTTCTGTCACATTTTTTAACCCCTGTGTTGTCTTGCGAGTCAAAAGTGACTCATTACCATGTTTAGCTGTAGAAAAAATACCCTAAACCATCTTTTTCCAACTTGAAATTTTATGACTTTTCCTAGATTGACCCCGTCATTACAAAAAGTGATGCTTTGTTTTTGTTTATGTGGGCTGTACACCACTAGGGTACAAGGATTGTCTTCTGGGTCATTTTGGACCCATGAATTATAAAACCATTTAAACACCAGAAAAACAGTTCAAAGGCCACATAAACTCTCTCCAACACATACACACACACCTAACCCTTACCCTCCCCCCCCACACACACACAGACATATCAAAGAAACTGGGTTGATGTACGAATTGAATTTGCATTTGACCTGCACCTGCACTCAATCTGCAGCTAACCTCCCACATCACACAAGTTCCCAAACACAACAGAAAACAATCTCAGACATAAATAAGGTGTAGAGGATATGAAGGTAAGCTGAATCTGGTTGGTTTCTTGCTGATGCCATGAGTAGACGTTTCACTAACAGGTGCTATGTTGTATGTTTGCACATACTGCCCAACATGGGATCTTCAGCATGAGAAGTTGAACATCTTATGTTGAACAAATTCTTTTGCTGAAGATGTTCAACGTAGCAGCATCTTCATATGGTGAAGAACATCTTCACACTATGAGGATTTTCTTGAACATCTTATGCTGAACATTTTGTGTTTAACGTGGGATGATTTTCATCTTAAGTTCATTGTGGGGTGGGAAGGACAGGATGTTCTTTGTCTTATGTTGAAGATGTTCATCATGAAAGCATCTTTATAAGTTGAAGAACATCTCCATCTCATGGAGATGTTCTTCAACTTAAGTTCAATGTGGGGTGGGAAGGACAGGATGTTCTTTGACTTATGTTGAAGATGTTCAACATAACATCTTATGAGTTCAACATCTTATGTTGAGCAGAACATGTTCTTGTGTTGAACATCTTATATAAATATGAGACACAACATAAGAGCTAATGTTAAATTGTTCACAAAATCAAGCTACATTTTGTTTTGTTGTGTTACGAGAGGTATTTTTATAATTCACTTCCTAAAAAAATATAAAGGAATGAACTGTTGACAAAAAAGTTTCTAATTATTGACTTTTTTTCCCCTTTCAGTATAATTAATTCAGAAGTAATAACTTCACATTTGTATAATTACAATAATAAACTTTTACTGTGTAAAAAAGAAATTGTTACAACACTTGGTTTGTGGTAAAAAGAAAAAAGTGTGTAATACAGTTGATCGTCTTTTAGAATTGTGTAACAAAAATACATGATAAAGAGTTTATTAAATTGAGCTGAATTGATAAACATCAGATTGTTTCATCATGCAAAATAGATTTTGGATTTAAAATGCAATTAATCTGCTTTATTTTAGGGCTTTTGTTATGGCGGGTCATTTTTGACCCGTAGGACAAGGGGAGTAAACAGAATGTTAGAATCTCACAAGGGTTAAAATGTGCATTTTTATATTTCAAGCTACCAAAGGTAAGCATGGTGATTAATCGTGATTAATCACAGTGCTAGAGTGTGATTAATCTGATTACATTTTTTAATCGATTGACAGCACTAATGTTTTCTCGCAAAACATTAACATGATTGATGTTAATGTTTTGTACTGCTATTAAATCCATATTTTATTGAATCTTCTGAAAAAGTCCTCCCTCTCTGCAAGGACAGCCAGGGCTGAAGGAGGCCGTCACCAATCTGATATTCCCTGCAGAGCGTCATGTATGGCAGCGTTTGAAGATAAAGATAGAGAAATGCTGTGTGACTCCGGCCAGTGGTCAGTTATTCAGCACAGCTGTGAGTCAGACCATGAGGCGATGTCTTCTGACGTGACACCGAAAGGCAGAGGGCTGCAGCTGCAGCTCACATTGTGCCGCCAGAAAGATTGAGAAGGAGAAAAAAAAGACCCAGCGGAACACGCAGTTTGTCTTGGCCAGAAACATGACGAGGGCAAAGGGAGGAGGGTGCACACAGTCATCTGTCGCTTTGGCAAAACAGTCATTTGCATGACAAATGTTGCTCTGTGTGTGTTTTAGTCAATGTGTCCTGCTGCGTCGGTGCTAATCAGCAGAACCTTTTCTTCCTTTTCAACTCTGCTTCTTTCCTCTGTCTTTTATGGAGATGTTTTGATAAATTCAGGGTTTTTTTCTTGACATGAAAATAAAAAACATGTTTAAAAATGTTGCTTCCTTTGTCTCTAAATGGGCTCACAATAAAGAACATGTTTGCTGCCTATCTGTCAGTTTTATGCAATTCAGTTTGATGTTGTCAAAGTCTTGAATTAGGACAAAGTATGTCATTCTTTAGTAGGTGGAAAACAACAAGGCTCCATTCACACGGGTTGTGGATTTCTAGAAATGTTCATACAAAACTGAGAAAGAGAAAAAAGAATGGCCCAATGCTGTTTTTACTCCCCCACTCCTATAAGTGGCGCTAAGTACGAGTATGGGGCATGAAGTCTCCACACAAGTCTAGCAGTAGGCTATAGGGGAAGAAGAATGGCGAAAGTCCGAGTGGACTCTTGGAACCATTCTGACATCAAGTCTTTGACTATGGCAGTAGATTTATATGGGCAAAAATATGGGCAGAAAACATGTGAGATTTCATGGCAATTTGAAAACAAATGACATCATAATATTTAACACTTTTGGGGGCATTTAAAAAAATCTCCCAGATGTTTTTTCACATTACTACCACAACTTTGAATGGGTTGTATTGTGATTTTATGATAAATGCAAACATAAAGCAGTGCATAATTTGATATTAACAAATTTATGATCTTTAAGTGACTTCACAAGTCATTTAAGAACTTGTGAAGATATTTTGTTGCATTGCATTCATCTTGGGGTAATTTGGGCAGGTTTATAAAATCACACCACTCTTTTCTGATTTTAGTTTCTACAAAACATGTTAAAAACTAATCAAGTCCATTCCAGTTCCTGTTCATACAGCACATGGTGTTGATCAAAGGCGTAAATCCCATCTCATTATTGGGGGGGACAATAAACAGTCAATTCTAGACTTTTCCAAGATTGGGGGAGATCCGGACGCCCCCACCCACCCGGGATGCCTATGTGGGTGATCACACAAAACCCCAGAAACAGACCATATACAGTATTTCACACACAGATGCTCTACTAAACCTTTTTAGTCGAGCGGACCGGTCAGCCCTTCGCAATTTTGCTGCGGACCAGGAGTGGGGGGCGTGCGCGTCGTAAGTATCGAGTCCGGGGCAGGGGGCGTCTAACCCCCTCGTTTTTCGCGGCGGTTACGTTCCAAAAAGAACCCGCGATAGGCGAAATCTGCAAAGTAGTAACCTTTATTTTTTTTACAATTATTATACAATGAAATATTCCATAATACATTGAAACCAAAGAACAAAACCTTTTACAGGACCAAACATTTGTTTAACAAATAAAAAGTACTGTATAAACAATTTTTTAACATTTATTTTTACAAATAACTACTGTACTGTAAAATAATAATTTTAATATGAACTGAAAGCGGATTCCCGTGCCCGAATTGCAGAGATCAGCGGGTTCACTGCACTCTGATGTTGTTTTGTTACTCATTCTGCTGCAAGTTGGCTCAATTTTGACGCGCAAGACGTAACCGGTAAAATCCGGTTTAGGATTTTCATAATAAAAGATCTGGAAGTAGTTCATTATTTCTTGCGCGGCCCGGTACCAATTGGTCCGTGGACCGGTACCGGTCCGCGGCCCGGTGGTTGGGGACCACTGCTCTACTAGTGCAGTTTAGAAAGAGAGTTAGATCAGTATTTGTCCAGCTTTGCATGAAGCCTGCAAGCTTCTTACTGTTCTAGGAAAAATAAACAAAAAAAACAAATAAACACAAACTTTATATCTGATTTAGAAAGTTGTCTAATAAAAAAATCAATCTGTAAAAGTAAAAAAGCAAGTGAACCAAAATAACACTGGTTACCTCCTGAAGACCATCTCTCTATGATCAAATCCAAACTCTTTACACAGAGCTGCTACTTCAGTGCAATATAGCCTGAGGGTAACCATGCAAGACCCGACTGTCTCTCCCTTAATATTGCCAGTCACAACAGCTTAGATGCTATTGTTTTTACCTGGTGAATCTGTCTGCCTGTGTTTGTCTGATACAGGACGATGGTTCCCCAGACTACCTCAGAAGCAGGTTTAGCTTTAAAAACACCCTCGGCTGATGTTGACACGTCTCTCTTCATAACACATTTTGTAAACATGAGAATGCCAAAGACCCTCTACTTCACTGTGGGGTTGTATACTTACAGATCAGCAAAAAGGAAGTAAAAAACTTGGATTACAGATGTCCTGTTTTTGGTCTCAGAAAATGTTTACCAAATATTAGAGATCAACCAGCATCATGAAGGCCAGGAAGACAACAGACAAGAAGACGTGGAGCCGCATAAAGCAGAGTTAGGGTGTTTCAGGTCAGGGTGAGTCCGGTGGACTCAGTTAGATTGGGAACCAAAACATTTGCTCCATTTTCAGCTGGTGCAGTTTTCTTTCACACTGCACTGTTAAACAAACCAAACCCTTTGAAAAACCTGTTCCCAGCTCACAATCCGTTAACAAGTAATTACTACATTACTCTTTATTTTATGGAAATATGGCAAGAAGAAATACATTGTAAGAGCGCATCAACTTAAGAATTGAATGCACTATCATCTAAAATCCTTCTAAATTGTATTGAACTATGTGGTTAGAACATGACACCATGTGAAGAAGTTTTCTAAGTATGAATGCATTTGCAAGCCCCCCCTTGGCTTGTACTGCAGTAGCACAGTTGTATCATTGGCTCCACACAGATTCTGTATGCGATCTAAAGGAAAAGGGTGGAAGTGATGCAGCCACTGACGGCCATCTGGCTCCATGTGTGAGGTCAAAGTGGAGAAGGCCAAAGAGTGTCCCATGATTTCCTGCAGTCCTCCCTCTCCCTGCCAGCGCTGACACAGTTACAAGCTGATTGTCCTGCAGAACTCACTTGCCCTTAACGTGCGATGCCTGCTTTAGTTCGGCGTCATGCTGTTCACACATTTAGCGTGCCAGGCCTCGGTGAGGCTACGATCACCCCAGCAGCAGCTGGAGACGTCTATTTGAATCATCTGAATCATAGCAACAGCCACACATTTTTATTGGGTCAGGAAACTGCTGTGTTTGCTGATGTTCATAAGAACTTTCTTACTCTTAGGAGCCGTCCAGCTCATTTTGTTTATGCTGGATCCACCAGTTCAGCTGAGGAATCAGACTGCTAACAGAATGACTTTGGACACATCCAGAGCACTGACTGTCAACTTTTATCTTGACTAAAGCTACTACTGTCAAAAGCAGATTGCAAGTTTCCAGCTCTTGAAGTCCTTATTTCCTACTTACTTGGAGAAAGAACTTGTATTTGACAGCATGTTTAACCACAGTCAGGCTTCAAGCTCAGAAAAACCTCAAAAGAGACACACTAGCTGTGTTTCCATTACAGATGTGTGCAAATGTTTGTCTATATTCTGCTACTGTTGAAAAAACACAGTTTTGTGTTGTTTCCATTGAATAAGAAATTGAATTAAAATAACACATAAATACACTTGTTTACACAATAAGTCATTAAAAGTCATGGCAGCGATTCATGTAAACAGTCACATGAGACATATTCATAATTCAGTCAATGACACGACTTTTATGAACACTGAGAGCTCTGAAAACAAAAGCACACCATCATCCTCCTACTACTTCCTGTTTTCTTTGTCGACGTTTTCACCAGAAGTAACATCCGGCTGTTGATTTTGTGTGATGTGAAAAACGTGTTTCCAGCACAGTTTTGCAAAATACATCTATTGCAATATGGATGACAAACCACCTCATCCTTGCTCAAAAACGTTTTTTTAAAAAAACGAGTTTCTTCAAATTTGACTTGTTCCCATTAAGCAATTTTTTTTTCAATTTCAAATTGAACAATTCTGTGGTTAATGGAGACACAGCTACTGCGAGTTGATAGGTTCTCTGGTTCTTCTTCATAGGTGAAGGTTTGAATTTGAGCGGGCCACTTCACTTTATTCCTTCAGCTTGACAGCAATGGAGAAACTACAGCAGGTCAGGGGCCAGTATATCTACCCATCACTCAAGGCTGCAGGAAGCCATCTACCTTCTTCATGTCACGTCTCCGGCTTCAGAAAATCGTCTCTACCTCCAATGACTTAGTCTTTGGCTGCCAGGCTTTGCAGGTGAACCATATGGTATCACCTCCAAAGCCTGTCATCCTCCTTTTCATAACTAAACTTTGACATTCTGTTCATAAAATCACAAATATGAACTGAGACAAGGGACAGCTCAAACTGATTTGTTTTAGGCCGTAGAAGTCCAGTTAGGTTTCAGACTTTTCTAACTGGCTTCAGCTTCATCCACCAGGATAAAGAAGTGAGTTATCTACTTCAGGTAAGATATTAAACCTTAAATCAGACCTATAACATGCAGGGACATGCTTGACCAGTACAGAAGGACACTGTGATCAATCTGAGACAACACCCCTCATAACTTTGTCTTTTCCTCCAAAGTATTGTGCTGGATGTCTTAGTGAACCACTCTGCCACACCGACGGAAGAACAGAGTGAGGAGACCAAATGGATTTCATAATGGAATTGAGGTCAAAGGAGTTCTGATTGATTTGGGTTATTACCAGATCTTACCAGCACAAAAAAAGAACCTCATTACAGCTGAGGTTGTGTGTGTGAAATCCATCATTTCAGCAAACACAATTAAGATGCTCTGTAAATGATTTGGCAAAGCTCAACAGTATTGCTCAGAAGACCAGCATCTAATATAGATACAAGGTTTGCCACTCTTCTGACACTAGAACAATAACTTCAGACAGAGCCACGTGAAAAATGTTGCATCAAAACTGTCACGAGTCCAGTTGATTCCTCTCCATTTTGTCTGTCTTTGCTCCCATCCCCCTCTTTTGTTTTGATGTAAGATACTCATCTGCATTTCCTCTCTCTCTTTCTTTCTCTTCTTCCTCATATCTTTTCCTCCCTCTTTGCATTGCACACCTTTCCCCCCTGGCTCTCCTGCAACTAAATATAGTGACTGGTGCAGACAGCTCAGCCTTATAACGAATGGTAAGCAGAGCGCCGGCGCTGCAGAGGCATGTGCATTTGGATGAGTTGCAGCTTGACTTCAAGAGACAATGAAGTGAATTCATACAGTGAAGGAATCACAGATAAATAATTTCAAGAAGGAAACAATGCAGATAAACAGAATGTATGTGTACTAGTATTATAGTTGAAGGGAAGAAAAGCATTCATTGCTGCAGAGGACCTGTTGCTTTGGCACTGAATGCAAGAATACATTTGTCTTGTCAACTGAACAAAAAATGTAACTTTTATCTTTGCGTGAGGGGCTTCTGAGTGGTTTCCTTACTATGGAAATGAACACAGGGCTTCTCCCTGTTACACTCACAAAATTTATATCAAGTGGAGCCAGAGTAGACTGACTCCCACAGAGATAGACTGGAGCAGTACCCACGTATAAGTGGAATAGCAAGAGCAAAGCAGATTTTGCATGCACATATTGTGTGGGAGTCTCCAGAGCGTCAGCTGCTCCTGTTTATGTGAGGCAGCAGCATGAAGTGCAGAAAGGCAACATGGGAAACATTTACAGAGGAGAAATTATTAATAACTCTGCTTTTCTGTCACCAGCACCTTCACAGGATTGATGTTGTTCTGGGGTCACATGTCACACCAGAAGCTTTTTGAGCAATACGATGACTGGACATTCTCATCATGTTTATATGTGCATATAATGGTTTCAAGAAATGTGGCCACATTGCATTTTATTTTTGAATTTGAAACCATTTGAGGCCTCTTGAAATTGGACCCAAATTTGAAACAGATTTGAATAGGCTCACCAGAAATCTGGAAGAAATATATTCAAAATATCTAGATGTATTTAAGTATTACACAAAACAAAAACACAACCAAAGGTTGCATAATACCTCACATTGTTTTTGTCCATAAATCACATACTGATGGCAACACATTGCACCTAGATAAACTGTAGACAGGCAAATAGGAATGATAAAGCTCTTAAATTATGATGAATCCACTGTTCAGTAACTGACAGACTTGCATTTCAATATTCAGTTTATTACAAAACAATTATAATAATCCACTGACTAATATTTGTTTTCTCACTGTATCTACAGGCTGTTAGAAATCCGAAATATCAGAATGAATTTAAGAATAGAAGAACAAAAAAATATATAAAAAAATTGAAAACAAACATAAAATAAGGATCTGTGGTACAGATGTGAGCAGTTCACATTCTTTGTTCATAATTAATAAAATATTCTATTAGTTTAGCAAAGACCTTTGATATGAGAACTTAAATTTATAAGGAGGTAACATTGTTTAAAGGTAAAATGAAATGAATGATGTTCAGGTAGATCATGGAGAGTGTTTGTTGTTTTAAACTTTGGCTTTAAGGTGAGTATATTTGAATATTTTAATCAAAATAAACTGAAATGAACTGAAATATCTCATTGACTGTAGAGAAACAAAAAGCCTCTGAAACTGCCCATAAAACACTAAGTATTCCAGTTTAAATAAACCTGAATGGTTCTTATTTAACTCCTCCTTACAAACAATGCCACTGTGGTTTAGGTAGGATCAAACGTCGACTCGTTGTTGAATGTGTCTGAATTGGTGCAGTTAAAGTCTAACTGGTGGACTCACCCAGAACTCCAAGCCGGTAGTTGATTGTGATGACGATTACGTTCCCGTAGCTCGCCAGGATGCTGCCATCGATCATGTTGCCGGTTCCCTCCAGATAAGAGCCTCCATGGATGTAAACCATGACGGGCTTTAATCCATTCTCATCATGAATATCTGAGGAGAAGAAATCACAGATCAGAAAAAGACTAAAAAAAAAAACAAGGTTACTACATTTAGAAGTTAATTGGCCAAGATTGTGTTCACAATTTACTTAAAGTGAGGTATATTCTAAGTTTGTAAAAAGAAACTATTATTATTATAACTATATATTTTTGGGTTGCTGTTAGTTTTTTGCGAAGGTTTTATTATTGCTTTATTTACACATTAATATAACAAACTACAAGCATCTACAACATATTTAGACAAATGCAGATTGTAAGACATGTAATTTTTCTGATGAGGAATAAATTAAAACACCCCAACATTTGTTCTTAAATAAAATGGATAGAATCACACACAATGTTGCATCTTATCAGAACCCCATGATTAAAATAGCATTACTCAGCATTTGAAGGAGACATCCATTTTGAGTCTCACACATTTAATTTGATGCTCCTGCCTGTTGAAGTGAGAGTGAAGCACTCTGGTTTGGGGCTTTGTTGCTGCAGGAGGGACCGGTGCACTTCACTAAGTAGATGGCAGCATGGAGAAACAATAGATAAAGTTGTAACAAAAAATTCAACCAAAACATGAATCAAATAGAAAGGGAGTTTCTCCCTCATCTTATATTATGGAAATATTGAAGCAATATGTCAAGAAATCAGCAGGAAGTTAAAGTTTAGAGAGAAACAACAATTCCAATTGAACAATGTGACAAAGCACCATAAAATACAAAGGGGTTTAAGGACAAAAATGTTGATCCATCACAACTGGATCTCAGTCTCAGTTGAAAAGGTGCGTGGGCCTCCAGTCCCACCAGGAACTGGCCAAAATTCCAGCAAACTATAGTGAAAAATGAAACATTTTCAGTTTAAAAGGCAATTCTACCAAGTAGTAAAAAACAGAAATTCTGAATTTTAAGAATACATTATCTAAATGATCTAAATAATCTTCTAATTGTGTAATCCGTAGAAATGATTTTAGTAGCTCTAATGACCTCAAGCAAGAAAAGCTAGTCAGTAACACTAAACTTTGGTTTCAACATCATATATTTAATGTTCGGTATTGCTAATATCTGATGTGTTGGTAGTCAGTGATAAATAAACCAGTCCATTGAAAATATAGGAAAAATCTGATGATTAATGATTTTGACATTTTGTTGAATCTAACAGGAACTTAAGTATCCAGTACCTTAAAGGACAGATGGTGTTAGAAATATACTTTGAGTTCCTCCAACAAATCCTGATGAGCACATCATGGTTTAAACCCTGTAATCCTTACATCAGTCTGTTCTCTCTGCTCCATTTGTTATTTGTGTAATGCACTGGGAATATGGCAATTATGGCAGATGAAAACCTTGTTTATGAAACTCTCTGGTTGTGATTAAGCAGGATGATTAGCAAATATGTATCTGGTATCTTCAAAACATGAGAGAATTTTTTATCAGAGTATGGAAGGAAAAAATACTTCCAAGTGAAAAGTGTTTGTACCAAATCTGAGAGCAAAGGAGGCACTAGCATTTTTACCAAGAATTCACTCAATATTTGGTATTTGTTGTAACTTTTTTTCACCTCACTCTTTGAACTGCAGGGTTGAAAGGGAAGGAACATCAGAGCAGTCCTTCTGATGCCTGGTCTCACTGCACTACAGCAAGTTTTGGTTTTACCTGAAACCAACTCCTGAACAAATTCATTCGCCACGGCTCTGCCAGCTCAGAAATCTCTCAAATGTCATTTAGGATGGAAGTCTCTGCCAGTGAAAATTGTAAATCGAAAGCAGAGGTTGGGAGCTGTTAGTATGAAATATCCAAAATGAGGAAACCGAGCTTTAATATTTGCTGGTTATAATTTGCAATTTCACTGGAAAGAAACAGGTGTTTATTTCTAAAACAATCTTTCTTATAGATTTTGGTGGTTGATGACAAACAAGAGAACAAATTCCATTTAGTCTGACACTGAATCACTAGTTGAGGTTCACCAGTTCAGCTAACTGATGAAGACGCCATGCTTAAGTTTCCCTCTTTGTCTTCCAAATGTGAAAATTGTCATTTTGACACTTCACTTTTTGTTTCATCAGACTACAGGACATGTCTCCAAAAAATAAAGTCTATGTCCCTGAGGACATCTGCATACTATAAAATATTGCTTTTCCTCTCTTTTTTCCACCATCTTGAATTTATTTTTCTGTGGACACTGCAGCTCCAGCAGTCAGACTGTGTCAAGCTAATGTCTTTTTTTACAGTGGATGGAATTATCTGGTTCACCACTGTGCTAGAAAAGAGAAATTGCCATACACAGTACATGAAACATCAGTAAGCACAAATAGAAAACCACAAATGGTTAAAAGGTTAGCCGCTAATGATGCTAAAGCTAACATCTGCTTTGTGTTTGTTCAGATTCAATTTGTGAAATTAGTCTTTGCTGCATTTGATCATCTCTTGCTTTCAAACTGAATTACACCAACACATTAAACTCGAACTTGATAATTGTATGCTGGAAATAAATTATTTCAAACACAGATTGGATTTATGAAAACAAAAATGAACCGATTGTTTTCAACACTCTCTCATACAGAAAGTACCACAAAATTCAACAAGAACAAAAAAAATAATTTCCCTGGACTGTGTCTATTGGTCTTAAATTAGATCTTCTATGTGCATACAAAATATTAATCCTTCTTCCTGTTGGTGATGGTGCAAAAATATTTGTTTGCTGTAATACACATGAAGCACCTCAGTAGGTCTGGCACAAATCATCAAAGGATGATTTGCCACGAGGCAGGAAGAGTACATAATTCTCCTTTTCTACAGAATAAAAACTAAGGCCAAGAAGTCCTGAGCAACCCACAGAGAGGTTATGAATGTCTGCTGTACTCTGAGTTGTTGCCCCTGGCTTAGTAAAGCCCTGCCTCTATTCCTCAACTCCTCACCTGTAACCAAAATGGCAGAGTCAGAGGTTGGGGTGTAATGGTAGGGGGGATGGGTTGATGGGTGCTAATGGTAAGCCTTGGGAGGATCTGAGGTCAGAGCCCCGGGCCGATTTACCCCGCTTTAACCAATGCCTGCTAATTACAGAGGCTGGCCAGCACAGTGGTGTCAATAACTTCCTGTTTGTCATTCAGTTCCACATTAGAACAAGCCCCCGCGGAACAGGGTGGGCAGCAGGAACAACCTTGAAAAGGCAGATGCACATAAAACAAGAGCAGTGCCATTAAATTGTCATAGCCTCTAACAGATCGGCATCTGATGGTTGCTGCAGGCATCTGTGGGCTCAAACAAAACTATTATCTAGCTTTCCATCAAACAAACAGGCAAACTGACTGCTTGTGCCTATTTCTTTGGTTGGAGTGCATCAGTAGAGTCACATGCTAAGAGAGACAGAGAGGATAAGGAAGTCTACTCAGCCTAATTCAGTCCAACAAAGAAGAAGACATAAAGACCAGGCACAGTTAGCTCTCATTTACTAAAACATCAAACATTTAATTTCACCAACATGTCGCTTGTGAATGAAAATAACAGACATGGTTTAAGTTTATTTGTATAGCACAAGGCAGTTCAAAGTGCTTTACATAATAAAAACAAAAAATACAAAGTCATAAAATCAACATACCAATAAAAATTACATTTTGTTGAGTGTTGTCATCAAAATCAGAAATACACGTCAAATATTACATTCAAAGTTCCATTTATGATCTTTCAAAAGCAACTCTAAACAGGTGGGTTTTTAGTCCTCTGTGTTTCAGCAGGTTTGTGGTTTTCTGGAATGTCATTCCAGATTTGTGGTGCATAGAAGCTGAAAGCTGCTTCTCCACGTTTGGTTCTGGTTCTGAGGATGCAGAGAAGACCAGAACCAGAAGACCTGAGAGGTCTGGTAGGTTGATACAACAACAGATCTTTACTGTATTGTGGTGCTGAGCCGTTCAGTGATTTATAAACTAACAGCCTTTTAAAGTCTATTTAAATCCACCCTGAATATCACTAAATTGCATCCTTATTACATTATTTTCTGAGTGCTACATAAAAACCTAAATCTTTTGAAAACATCCATTTATACATCAGTGTTTTTATTTTTATTACTTTCTTAGATTTAGGCATTCAGTTGATTCTAAATCTCTTTAGTCAGAAACTGCACTTTCTACCTTCGTTTTTTAACTCCTGAGCTAAAGCTGGACGTGATTCAACGTGAATATTGTTCAAACCAGTTTCACATTTGTGCTAATTATACAGCCTTACATGAGCTGCGTTTATTTGGATCAGAAGGACCAACTTTGGGTAATTGTGCATTGTCTACCAAAGGAAAATTGGTCTGAATGCAATTAGAGTAAATTAGAGCCTCTTTCAGAGGAGTAGTTTGGATCTGACCTCAATAAATCAAGCTCTTCCATCCCTGGTACGACGAGGTTCAAAACCAGAGAAGCTGAAAGCATGCAAACTGACATGAATTTACAGATGTTTGCTACAGGCTGGTTTGGTGTTTTATTATGAGTCCTGGGTGGGCTCAGGTTGCCATGCTCCAGTCCCGTCATTGAGGAGTCCATTTAAAGGAAAATAAAACGTTGTGCTTTAAATGCTTTTCTCGTTGTCTCTCCCACACTGTCTCTGTGCCTCTCACTCTGAACTCTCTCAGCTCTACAGAGCTGCCTCGGTGACTGTGCACTGAGTTGGTCTTGGACATTTATCATTGCCACCCGGGCCGGGGGGATAATATATTCCTCCAGTGGCTGCGTATGTTGCACACATTACTCATCTTTATATGGGAGAGAGGGGTGGAGAGAGGGAGTGGATGGTGTTTGAGGTGGGCTGGGAGCTTGTTCAAGGGGAACCAACTGAGTTTTCTATTGCTTTCAGCATTTTCTGCTGTTAGCAGGACAAATAAAACTGGCTGTTAATGGAATCTATGTAAAGTGCTTCGCTGCAGGCTTGTCTGCCCTCACCACTACCACTGCTGTTACAGCTGACACTGACCTTCTTCCTGCTCAATATGGTTTTACTGACAGCTGACAGTACATGTACAGATAGCCATCATTTGGCCAAGAGCTAAGACTTCATATCTTAAGAAGAGAAGAATGAAGAAAAGAGAACATCTTCATAAATCTATAAAGAACTAAGTAAAACTCTGTGGATGTGAGTAATTCCACCATTACAGTTTTAATTGTGCTTGCCTTGAGAAGGTATAAATCCAAACTGAATTGTTGGTAAATCCAGGACAAAGATGTAGGGCTCGTCTGCAGTGCTGTGTGGTTCCTCTGCAGAGGTATAGGTGGGACCACAGGGGAGCTACACAAGTAATTCATTGCCACTGCAGATGTAAAATGCATTGATCTGCCGTGCTTTCCTGAAAACACAGCCAAGGCCTGCTGGGGTGAGTGTGCTGGTTGAGTGTGTGATTTAAGTAGGCCAACATGAAACGGGTAATTATAAATATGTATGTCTAACACTGAAAGGGACTAAGGGCATATAGACCCTCACAGGAAAAATCAAGAACACTGCTTCATAACATGTTTCTAAAACAACAATAACTCAAAATGGAATCTTAACTGTGTGACTTTATTAAAGCAAGACTCTAGTGTCAGCCATTTAGATTATACTGTGTGTCCATGTGTGTGTTCTCTAATTATTGTGTTTGTGTTGAGTGGTTGTATGTGAGCTAGTTTGTCACCTGGAGGTGCACAGTTGTTAGAGTGGTGTAAAAGGTGAAAGGCCTGTAACACACAGGACGGGTGGGCTCGACCCGGGAAGGACACAGCAACCCCAGGCAGACAGACACGAGGCACCACCCCAGGGCAGTCGTCAGCTGCTTGCTAAGCACAGCAGCAGCATCCAGCATGGCAAAGAGATGCAGGGGGAGATGTGAGGCGCCTGGCCCCCCTGACCCATGTCAGGACTCTGCCACCGTAGCAACCCAGAGCCTCCATTAATCCCTGGCAGCAAGACCAACCAATATCTATGGTGATGTGAAATGTTGCAATGAATGGAGTGTATTTCTAGGGTGCATTGATATTAGGGTTGTTGCTGAGGTGAGTGAGACTTCACTGATTGATGACAGAAAAGTCTCCCCAACCAAAGACTCTAAGTGATGGGTGTTCACTGTATGGTGCTACAATCATCTACTGTTAATGCTGCACATCAAAACCCAAATGCAGTGCAGTATTGGATATATTAGGGAGGATGTGGTGGTTCATTCCACTGAGACCAGTCATTTCTCAGAAATCCCCAAACATGCCAGGTAGTCCACAAAGACCAAATTGAGATTACAAAACTCAAAACTGGAACTCTTGTACGAGGCAACGACCTGCTGAACATTAAAATGAGCAAACACCTGGTGGAACTGCTCACCTGCTGAGCTCATTACAGGAGCAATGTCTCAGTGAAACGCCACTAGAAAAAAATACATTGTTAAATGGTTAAAGAGGAGTTTCAGAAAGAGCAGGAGGCTTAAAGAGACAGAGGTCCAATTTCAGTTATGAACTCAAATTTTTTTTAAGTCATATTTGATATATACAGCATTTTTTTTAACAACTAAAGGTAGCGTAGTTAATTGGTTGTGCTGTACAATGGCACACAGGCTGACATAGTGGTCATGCTAATAGAGCCATATGTAAAAAGACACTAACTGCTCATCAGCTCTCAGTATAAGCCTCCTCTGAACATCTCTAACATGATTTCACTTCTCAAACGCAGTAAAGATTTTATCTTTACAGCTCATGCTTAGACTCAGCAACATGTGAAGATTCTCTTTTAAAGCAACATCCATAAAAACTGATTGAATGCTCATAATGATGGGACTCAAAATGTCACTGCATTTTCTGGCACTTGCATCTTTCCCCCTGGAAAACAAATGATGGCCTTTAACTAAGACATCTCCGTGGTTTTTTCCCTCCTCCAGTCATCTGTCAGTCCCCACTGATTACCCAACGCAGCGCGGAAAAATGCTGCACTGTTTGGTTATTATCAATCAGGCAAAAGAGGTGTTAATAGACAGAAAAAGACATGGCAGACATTTGTCGGAGTGACTGATGAACAAATTGCTTCTGTCAAAACAGCATGGGTTGGTCCTCAAGCTGCAGGGGGGAGGATGTAAAAAAAAAAGAGGGAATCTAAAATTTAAAAATGTAATTTATCATTGGACAAAAATGTTTTTAAATTCAAATCAGGTGGTGATAACTGATTAAAAAGGAAAGGCTGGGATCAATTTGGTTTAAATGTACTGTGGTGTTTTAGAAACATCTAATTTACATTTTGAAACCAGATATTTATATTTACTGTAGAAAAGGGACAGAACTCTGCTTTTCCAACTGTCTGATATTAAATCAGGCTAAAGTTTTCCAGTAAACAAACAAGGAAGAAACGATCAAATCGATGAACAAACGTCTGTGTGAACAAACTTACATATGTACAAAACAACTGACAAAAGGAATAAAGCAAGGAATGAAAGAAGTCAACCAATGAATAAATTGTGGAAGGAATTAAATAAATACATGGAGGGATGAAGGAAACAAAAAAGGAATAAAGAATAAGAGTTTTAAAGGAAAGCAAGATGATAGGAAACAAGGGAGATTAAAGACAAAGAAGGCAAGAAAAAAAGGATAGAAGGAAAGAAAGAAGAAATGACAAGGAAAGAAGCAAAGACACATTTCAGGAAAGAAGATAACTGTTTTGGTTTTATCTCAATTTCTATTTTTGAACCAATGTTCATGTAACAAGGCAGCCTTTTGCGGTTGGATTTTACAGTGAGGATGAAAACCTTGAGGCAGAGTCAGGTGGAAAACAGCAGTGGTTTATTCTTCACACAAAATCAACAACAACTTCACAGGTGAAACTGCAGCCTTAAATAGTCCCAGCTGTGACGGACCAAACCACCTTAAATTCACAGGGGAATCAATTCATCAATCTCCTCCTATTTCTATAAAATACCTTTTACTAAATACAAACATTTCCATTTACTTTTTATAAATATTTTATGTTTTATCATTACACCATATGAAACACCACAAAACCCATAAACAATTCCCCCCACACTTTTCAATGGCCTCTCCCAGAAACTATAAATGGTGTCTGGACCCCCAGGCAGTATTTGTCCAAACACCCTGGAGAGGACACAGAGAAGGCAGGTGAGTCACTCTACATTAGCACTCCACACCCAACAGATTCAGCACAACACATGTTCTCAGTTTTACCCACCAGTAGCTCATTGCTCTGAGTAACAATCATCATCCCTCCACAGGCAACAACCACCTGACTCGTCAATGAGGAGCAGCTGTGTAGAGCCCAGAACAAAAGGCTACATGCTAATCTCTAAAAATACTCAATAAATACAATTAAAACTTCTTGTGTGCAAATTGTTATTGATGTGCAAATTTATGCTTAAAGTGCAGTGCTAAATAAAGTGCTTGTTAATAAAGTGCAAAAAGTACTTTTAAAAGTGCTATACAGTGATTTCAGTAAAAATAGTCCCAGTAGATCTCTCATTACAGTTCAAAAATAAAAATTTTGGAACATTGGTTCAAAATGTTTTGTATCAAATTTATTAAATTGAGATAAAATTGTTTTATCTCAAATTTGATTTTTGAACTAATGTTCTTTCAACATAAGAAATAAAAACAGGAGTTCCCTCTAGTCCAGGGGTGGGTAATCCTGGTCCTGGAGGGCCGATGTCCTGATACTCTTAGATGTTTCCCTGTTCCAACACGCAAGAATCCAACAGCTGAATCACCTCCTCAGTGCAGTCAGATTCTCCAGAGTCCTGCTAATGACCTCATTATTTGACTCAGGTATGTTGAAGTGGAGATGCATCTTGAAGCTACAGGAGGCCGGCCCTCCAGGCCTGGAGTTGCCTACCCTTGCTCTAGTCTAATCGTTGGCACAGACACGGAAATATTAAAAATGCATGAAGCACATCTCACCCACAACACTGACTCCAGAAAACACTAAACAAAAAATACCAAACTACAAAAAAAGAAACAAATAATTTAGGTCAATATACAGTGAACCCAGATGACTATGGAATTTATAAAGAACATAATTTTTATTAAAACCTATTGAGTTAAAGCCGTCTAACCATGGAAACAGCTCTTCCTCTGAAGTGCTAATTAGCCACTATGATAATAGAAGCTTCAGAAAAGTTCCTTTGGGTTTTACCGCCTCTAAGTCATCTGGCATCCAGCCCCACTGTGGGCTGAACTCTAGCTTATTTTCTGTACATGAGCTCTGGCAACAAAATGCGTATTAGTGAACTTTAGCACCCGATCACATCGAAGACCTGAAAAGTCAAAATGAGCAAGAGAATTAACGGCCGTCAGTAATAAGGCTTCCCACTAGACATGACTAAGTGTGAGAGCTGTCATTTACTTTCACTATACAAAAACATGTCATTGTGAGGTCCATCCATCCATCCATCCATCCATCCATCCACCAAAGCATCCATCATCTTCTCCTTATTCATCATTTGGTTGTAGAGGGAACATTTCCAACAGGATTCTGGGAGAGCCTAAGGTTTTTCCAGGTCCAAGTGGATGTCACCTCCCTTAAACACGTTCCTCTGTCTGTCATAATGTCCCATCATATAAGAGTTCAGCTTCTGTCCAATTGTCCCACTGGTGGGAGACAAGTATGTCAAAAGAGAAAGTACTGAAAAATCTGCTTCCCATTGTCTTGTTGCCTCCTAATAGGATGTGTCAAAAAAAATGGAGGCATTGTGATTGGCTTTGCCCAACTTAATGGACTCTTCCTCAAGACTCATCTTCCTGATTCCAACAACAATAAATTGGAAGCTCATTTTTCTACCTCATCATTTCGGTCATAATTCATATCAATTGACTATAGGTGATAGTTGGAATGTTGGCAGACAGAAAAGTCGAGTTTATCGAGTTCTGTGTTCACCATAACAGACTGGAGTAAAGTGTTTCTTGTGGCAGATGAATGGTGGCCTGCATGAACCTGCATGTCTTGGTGCATTCACTGGCTATATAAATTATTAATCTGGTCCTGATTCTCTTCATACTTCAATCACAGTGTCAATACTCCAAGTAACTTTTTGCAACTCTTGCACATCCCATTGCTGCATGCTTTGTTCTCATCAGCATCCGTATTGACCAGTCCACACTTCCAAATGTTATCAATAAGTATCACTTCATGCTCATATGAGAACTATATCACTGCATCACTGTTGGAGTCGGGCTGCCAGCTGTGGGGAAAGATGTGTACTTCTAACTGTGGGCTGGTTACTAAGAGACAGAAGGGAGTTTGTAAGTTGCACCAATCAAAAAAAATAATGAAACATTGGTGGTCCAAAAACAGGTAATTTACTTTGGGAAAGTTAAAAAGAATTTGCTGAAAATGTCATATATGTAGTGATCAGTGGTAATTTTATCATCATTATTTTTATTTTTTTTTGTATGAGAGGCTGAAAATATCAGATTTTTTTCTTTTTGCTTTTTTCTTGTTTTCTTTTTCTTCTGAGTTCAGGTCTCATTGTGAATGTAACAGGTAATTATTCTAACTACCAATATATGTATCAGTCCTGATATTGAAAAATAAATCTATATCAAGTATCTGAGAAAATGTGTCCAATCCATGAGGGCAGATCTATTCGGTCTAATTCTATGCTTTGTGCATTTATTATTTATTTTACGTTACATGCAGAATTCCTAATTCTACTTTCTGAACATTTTGAAAGGTTTATTGCAGTTTAATTTTTAACTTGTTTTTCCAAGACAGTCAGGTGAGTTTCTTTATTATTCAGTTTGCATTGGCTGTTATAATCCTTATTACATCATAATAACATCTATAAACAAATAAACATCTAATTGCACTGACAGTTGTGTTTTTACGTTTGTTAGCTTGTGAAGATGTTCACAAGCTAACAAGTGTTAGCTTGTGAACGTTTGTGCTGTAGTGTGCTGCTGCAGCAGTGTGCTGCAGTGTGCCACAGAGTCATCAAATAAATTTGTAATTCAGCACATTTCTGTCTGTGTTTTAAAAAAGAAACATTTTAACTCAGTTCAGTTCTGTTTTTTTGTTACGGCCAATCCTAACCCTCAGATATCTGTTTTGGTATCGGAAGCCAAAAAAGTGGATTTGTGGATTCTTCGTTTTAACCAGAAATGATTACCGTCTCTTCAGAATATATCATGTGTGTCTTTTTGCTCCTGCCTTCATGATGCATGTTGCTGTATTCGATAAAAGGCAAACAGGAAAGAGCTTGTTTCAACAATGTGTCAGTCTATGGTTGGGATTGTGGACTGCTTGCATATTAAAGCTGCTCACTGTGAGATCAAGCTGCACAAACAGAGGCCAGTGTCACATAAACCAGCTGAGCATGAACGCTCAGGCTGGTCACACTGCAGGTCTCCTGCACGCAAATTAAACATGCAAACCTAAATAAATTAGACCATTAGCCCACAGAGTTAAATATGCACAACTCCAGTCATATCAAGTCAAATGTTTTATGCATGCTACCTACACACCATGAAGTGGTGGAGCTCTTCATAGCCTCTGAAGCTTCATTTACACTAAAGGAACGGCTGTCTCATGCTAGAACGAGTGGAATTTGCATTGGACTGCTGCAGTTTCTGAAACTGCATGTTCCACATGACAGGCTATTAATGCAGTCCTCTGAAAAATAAAAATAAACCTGCATATTGTTATGCACAGAATGGACTGTGTAAAAGGTAAAAAGAAAATTAACAGCCATTATGCCTGGAGGAAGTATGAAGATAGAATATCAATGTGATTGAAGAAAAACATACTTAATGAACACGTCTGCCGTCTGCTTGCTTTGTGTAACTGTGGGCTTTTATTTCTTAGGGTGGAATGTTTATACACATGTAGCTGCATTTCTATTGATCATATAATTGCACACGTTGACATTTCAAGAATATATTTGCTTGGAAACACACCAATTACATTTGTTGATAAAAAGTTTTGGCACTGCGATTGTTTTTTTGGCCATACTGGAATTGGTTTACTTCAGAAAAACTGCAATGGAAGCACTTTTTTTGCATCACACGAGTCACATGATCAACAACCGGATTGAAGAAGAAGACAACAGAAAGTAGTTGGAGGATCATTTTTTAATGACATGTCGCGTCAACATGCTTATTCATGTCATTATTTCCATTCCATTTCTTATTAAATGGAAACTCTGCAACTCCATTTGTTCAACATTAGCAGCGTATTGACAAAGATTTGCAAATATTTGTAATGGAAATAAAGTTATAAAAGGAGAACTTTGCCTTGTTTTAGTGAGACAACATGTCTCATAACATACCAGTAAACCCATTAAGGATTGGCTGACAATTTAGAAAATCAAAGTTTTCGTCCAGTCAAAGCCCAGACCACAGATGTTTGGTGTTTTAGTAATATTGTAATGCTGGTGCAATAGAAGCAGCTGCAGGGAAGTAGTTGGTTTCAGTTTGAAAAAAAATGTTTGTTTTTTTAAGTTACTGGTTAGTAACTTATCTAATTTTCTTCTCTTTTGTCTGTTCTGAAGGCTGAACATGTCCAAACATGCTTGTTTCAATATTTCCTGCAAAACCTCAAATAAGATTAATTTTACGCTGCACAGTACATACTGGTGACTTTTTATTCACAGATTAATTAATTTGCTGATTTCCTGTGGAACATCACTTCATTATTGTGTAAACTCACCTACACTGCAAAAACACAGAAACTTACTAGGTATTTTTGATCTAGTTTCAATTATCTTAGTAAACTCAAAATTAGACAAAACTAATTTTAACTTCTATGAAAGATATAGGAGTTTGTTTTAAGTCAGTAATTTCTTACTATTGATTAAAAAAAAGATCACTTAGAAGAGAAATAATCTGCCAGTGGAACTAAAGGAAACATAGAAAATTCCAGGTCATTACAAAATACATCAAATTTTTACCTCCATTATTTGTCCATAACTGTTGAGTTGATTAAACCTGAGACCTGGTTTCTACGTCGTCCTACTAATCTTTGAAAGATGAGGTACTGATCTGATGAGTTGATATATAATAGCTAATGTTCCTGCATGCTTTTTAAAATCGATATATGCTCTCTAACAGGTTGTTTATGTGTGAAAAATGTCAGGATATATAAAAGTGAAATCATCCTTGTTGAAACAGCTCATCAATAATTCTGAGACCACAAAAATGACTTCAGGTTTTCAATGCTAATCATAATCTGTACAATATGTCATCAAATAAAGAAATCAGTTAGAAGGAAAACATTCACAAAAACACTGCAAAAACACAGAAAGGTCCATCATTCTCCTTCCAATTCAATATAAAAATACTTCAATAATCCCAAAGGGAAATGGACAAAACTATTGTGATTAATTTCAGTTTACAGGATTAATATGAAAAATAAGCATTTTTACATCACAGAAACTTGTACTTTTGTGTACCATACACCAGATATTTATTTAACATATCTAATCAGAGTGAATCAAAGAAGATTCCTAAATGTCACCATTAGACAAAGAAGTTTGACCAACAGAATCCACAGCCTTCCTGAGCTGCTCCTCTGTTCCCCCTGACTCGGTGTTCTTCCAGGACTAAGTTGAAAGCAGCATGATTGCATCAAAGTGCTCCAAGTCACCAGATCACACACTTCAAATGGTGCATCCTTCATGTTCTTTTTTCCCCCTTCTGCGTCCCTGTGAAAGACCGAGTGAGAGACGGCAACATTCCACTTCGCTGTTTCTCTGCCTCGTTTTGACCCCAGCCTGAAATCATTTCCTCCTGCTTCTCCCTGAGTAAGACTCTCTGTCACAAAGCTGCCTTTCAGAGGCTCTCTGAGCGCCGCAGATCCTTAAAATGATGACAGGAGGACTGCAAGATCACAGTTCTGCTGCTTTCAACAATTCCAGGGGCAGAGGTACAATTGTACAAAGAGCTGCTTGAGGAAATTGGAACCTTTTCCATTAAGCTAAGTGGAAAAAGAACACAGAATTTTATTCTGTATAAAGTATTCAAACAAACAAAAAAAAAAACCTCAAAGCAAATGAATCGTGTATTTCGATAATGATTCTTCGTGGTCAGCCTTAAAACTCCATGTTTCTGTCCTGAATATTGAAATGTCTTTTGCTTGTCGTCATGTTTCCGCCCGGATAACGCAACACTAAAAACAACCTTAGCAATGTTCTGTCTTAATGGATCACATTAAATGTCCATTACTCAGACTTGCTTCAGACATATAATGTTGCACTTAGACATTTACAACAAGGAGCTGGACATGGTTTACTGAAACGAGTGGTTACTCTGCCTGTAAAAATACACAGAACAAAGACTTTGATGCATTAATAAAAGTGATTACAGAGATCTTATGTAGCTATTTTGAGCCACAGGGCTCTTCAGGAACAGTTACAATAGTTAGTTGAAAGGCCAAAATAAAGACATTAATGATAATAAATTATTTTGGTAATGCACTGATCAGGATGATTGTTGTTCCAGATGAATGCTGCATTCATCCGGATGGTTTATAACGAGTATCTTTTATGATACTTGTTATAAACCATCCATCCATTAGCTATGCCATGTCACCCAGCACACTGAAATGATCTGATATTACTAAGAAAAGCTAGTTTTTTTTTAAACTACTTTACTGTAAAACAGAAACCATTCCTGACAACAGGCTCCTATGTGTGAACAGAACTACCCACTATAACCAGCTGCTGTTTCACCCTTTGCAGAGTTTGAATATTTTGTAACAGCCTCTTTATGTACGGCATTTAAGTTTAGCCCTAGAATTAGTCCTACCTAGGGACCACGTGCCATTTTTAAAAATTGCAGAATTTGTCAGTTGCTAATCCCATGCAAATTGGCCATGTCAGTAATTTGTTAAATTAAAAATTCCCCTGCAACACTGAGAAAACACGAAATCTTACCAATTATTTTTGGTTTAGTTTCTAGTTCAAATACTTTAGTACACTTAAAATAAAACAAAACAACTTATAAGTAACTTTCCGTTAAGATATAGGAGTTTGTTTTTAGTAAATAATTCCTTAATGATGAAAAAGTATTAGTTCCACTGGCAGATTATTGAACTTATAACATGGGAAAAGATTATTATTATAAGTGAAATAACCTGCCAGTGGAAGTAGTACTGTATTTGTCTGTGCATTGGGATTAGAGCAACTTGGAAAATTATATATATATTTATTTTTTTATTGTATAGCATGAATATTGTGTATTCATGCTAGGAAGTAAAGCTAGCATCATTTTAACTCAGTTGCATTGATCTCAGCGGCCCAGCTTGGTCCTTTCATATTCATAGAGCTCAGAAGTTGCAGTAGGGGAGCATTTCAGGGACGCTTTAAATCTTTTATGGCTGATGTGGCTCTGAATGGAAAGAACATCTGCTACACACCTCCGTTAAGATGAGATTGTCCATTTGTGTAAATGTATTTTGAACACCATGAACATTATCAGAACAACTGCCGAGTCTGGTTATTCTTATCAAGCTGGAGGAAATCTGAGGCGCTCTGAGATCTCCACTGAAAAGCTACAACACTTTAGCAGCTGCAGAGGAAAAGAAAAACGTCATTGATGCAGCGCAAGTTTCCACTAACCTCTCTGAAACAGCGTGTACAGTAGAATGGTGGATGAACAGTAGATTATTGCTGCTGGTTATTATGTGAAAGCAACAACTGGATAAAATATGTATTGTGCTGCACTGAACTTATGTGACTTTAAAGTCATGTAAACAGAGTTTAGTTTAGAAAAAATACACAATGAGGAGGATAAGTAGACAATCTGCCAATTTTACTGTTTAAAATGTTGATGACTTATTATGAGAATATACATAAAAACTAGATTTGTTGGTATGATATGTATCAATATACTTTGGTCCAATACATCAAAGATGTAGATGAAACCAAAATATAACCATACTCTAAAAAAGACATAGCCAATTACCCCAGTGTTCCACTTTCATCGATTCAGACAATCATATGTTAGCAAAACTAGCAACTGTCATATTGCAGTTCTGATGGACTCTGTGTCCCAGAGGAGAACGACTTTTACCGGAAAATGTGTAAATCAACCTCCAACTTACCAATAAGGACTGATACTGACACTCAGTGAGGAAGAGGCCAAATCAGTAAAGTGTTTTCAGGTCAAATCAGATTAGGACTGGCTGAGAAGCCTTGAAACTGATCAAGTTCCACCAGTTCTCTCAGGAGTAAGAAAGAAATGCTTGACTGCTTGTGTCAGAAAGAAATGTGCAATTTATTGGAGCAACAGAATAAGACTAAATAAATCCTTTTATCTTCTTAGTTCAATCTGTTTCATAACTGTGAGAATGTTAAATAAAATGAGAATAGAATCACAATGTCAGTTTATACCTTAGTTGATATTCATCAAGCTAAGTAAACACTCATTTACATTCTTCTGGAATGAAAAGAAGATTTCAATGGATGATTCTTCATTACAACAGACAGCACTAAAGTAGAGAGCTTTTGCCTGAGATGTTTTGCGTCTCAGGCAAAACGTTGCCATGGTGTCCCAAAAGACAAAGTCCTGTCAATCACAACACCTCCAAAGAGCGTTACGACACCACTTTGTTTTTACAGTTAGTCACGTTAGAATCAAAGTAGTTTCATGTGACAGGTCAATGCAACACAGAGCATTACTGTGAGCAGAGTATCTACTGAGGATGTTTATGTAAGTGTGAAAAAGTAAAGAGTGAGGAAAAGAATATTTCCTTTCTGACTTTCTGAATAATAGCTGCGATTCTATTGACCATAATTGAATTCTGAAAATACATTTTCTTAATGGAAACACGGAAACTTTGAAATGACTCCTATTTTTCAATAAAAAAGATTTTGCACTAAGATCAGGTGAGTTTTTGTTTGCAAAACTGCAATGGAAACTTTTTTTTTTCAGCCTCACACAAGTCATGTGATCAACAACAGAATATTACTGCTGGTGGAAAATATGGCAAAGACAACAGGAAGTGGCAGGAGGAAGATGGCATGGCAGGTTTTTGAATGACTTATTGTGTGAATAAACATATTCATGTGTGATTTTAATTGTTTCTTATTTAATGGAAACACTGTAATTGGAAAATTGCATTTGTAATGGAAAGACAGCTACTGCTACCAACTGAACCATCCTTCACTGCAGATATACCTGCTAAGTAGCTAATGAGCGCAAGCTGAGTGTTTTCAGCCTCAACAGCTTTTCTTCCAGGATCCAAATCTGTACTTGAAATGTGAATGTTTATTGAGGAGTTTGAGAATGTTGGAGCTAAAACACAGATGCAGTCCACACTTTTCAGATTTTCATTTGAAAAACAGAGAAAGATTTTTTGAAAAAAAAAAAAACTAAAACATGTTTATATTCCTCTTTACTATTTTTTGTCTCTGTACCACATTGTATCAGTCTATAAAATAAAATCTCAATAATATAAACTAAACATAGATGCTGATCAGGAGTTATGGTGGTCAGGAGTTACAGTACTGTGGAGTACTGTAGTATTCCACAGTACTACATTACTGTGGAGTACTGTACTTTAGTACTCCATAGTACTAAAGTACAGTTAGTACTGTGGAGTTTTTCTGTTCTGTTTTCATTTTCCCAACAAACTGGAATTAAACAGGCCTCATCTTAAACCTGCTTGCTGCCAGAAATGGACTTCCACTTGGATTTCCTCTGCTTGTTGTCTCAGTGCCAAAAACATGGAGCTTCTCTATTAAAGATGCAAATAAACAGGACTGTAATCTTTATTTGAACAGCAGAGCACTGAGGAGGAAAATGGAAACAATGTGAGGACTCTCTTTAATTTTAAAAATGGTGATTAGACGGCTGAGATATTGTCTTTGTCTTGAAGAAAAGAAACATTTTCAATCTGATGAATTCACCCTGCAGCTGGTTTATCAACATTACTGCATTAACACCACAGGTTCTCACAAACTCTCCATATTAGCCTTTCTTTCATACTTTGTCTCCACAACTTGTAAGCACTCAACTAGCTAATCAGCAGAAAACATGGACACCACGGCAAGGAACCTAAAATATGACAACAGAGCATGCTCAGTACAGACCATGGAGGATTTCCTCTTGAAGTTCAAACCAGATGACAAAATTAGGCATCACTTAATCTGTCAGCAGCGCAGGTGTGGAAAAACAGGAAACCTCTCCCTGATTCTCAGCCGGATGGATATTTTGACATTACACTGGATTTCTGAAAAGGCCAACTCAGGAGATATTAAGTTGACAGGCGGTGAGAAGAGCTCTAAGCAGGCCAGACATGTCGCTCCCTACTGAGCTCACACTGAAGACACACATTATTAGGACTCTTTCATATCGCTGTCTGCAGAGATGAAGACTGAAAGATGGAGTAAAATATAAAGTGGTGGTCAGTGATAGTTAGAACCAGATATTTACATACAATGTGTAACAGACACATAATCTTTTCTTTCTCATTCTCTGATAATACTGCAGATTATAGTTTTAGTTAACTCTGTACTACAATCATAACGTTTGTTTCTTTCCTCATGATGTCATCTATTTAGTGAAGAGTCCTATTCCTGCAGCCAAACAGCCCCACAGAACAATACTGCCACCTCCTGGCTTTACAGTTAGTAAAGTCAGCTAGTTAGTCTCAGGCTAACTAGCTTCTTCCTTTAACCTCCATTTGTAATAACGGTCATCATGACCAAACACTTCATGTCTTATATTTTCAAACTGTGATCTGGTTTTTATTTTGCTTTTGGTGAAATGTCTTCTTCCTCTCTGCGTGGCTTTTCAGCCCATGTTGGTGCAGAATTTGTTTTACCAGGGAAACCAAATCTTCACAGGATCTGTTTGTACTATGATTATTTGTATAGTACATCTACTTAACTTGTTCTTTGCTTGACTCACACATTTCTGAAACCCATCCATCTCGGGAACACAGATTCTGTCTCCTTTTTGAGCATTATGATGACTGGACATTCATAGGCTTTTTTACTTTCATATTGAACAAATGAAAGTGGAACTTTCAGATATCTAAAATTTGGACCTGAGAATAAACCAGGCTTGTGGAGGCTCACATTCTCCTCCCAATATATTGACTGATTCCCTTGGATTTTTTTATGACACAAGAAAAGACAGCAGAGCAAACATGTCTGTTTTAATAAATGGCTTAGAAGTATAGTAATCTTGAACTATCTCTTTTCTCTCATTATTCTGGCAGCAACAACAACAAAGTTTAGTCTGATGAAATCGTAATAAATAATGTTACATTTCCTACATGTTCATATCCAGCTTCAACTTTATTTACCAATCTAAAGAGCTGACAGAGCTGTCCATTAGGGCCCTGTGAAAACAGGAAGCCATTACAGTTAGACTCCATAGGTACACTTCACCTCCAAGCAAGCAGACTCTCTGTGTTCTCCATTCCATTAAAAACAGCTCAGAGACACTGAGCTTTCTGGACTAATGTACTGTGTCATATGTCACAATATCTGCAGTGTCTCTGCTGATGAAAACCTTTTTAAACCCTGCTGGATTAATGGGTTGAGTCAGAGCGGATGTCTTCTGGAGCAGTCTGCAGTAGAAGTAGCTCTTATTTAACTATAACCAGGACTATTCTGACTTGGAAACAAACAAGAAATCCTACAATAAAGCAAAAACAAAATGAAAAACAACATGTCACAAGGAGGCATTACTTATTTAGATATATAGCAACTGGACACTTTTTTAATTTTACCATCACCATGGACTATACATATATAATAGTGAACTACCAAGGCTCACCGCTTAATTATTGACTATATTATGAGTTAATGAAGAATCCTGTGTCCATTATTTGACTACTTCATTAATAAAAATGCAACAAAATTTCTCATTTTTAAACCCATGTAGGACGAGTTATTGACTTAACCTCATCAACTGCCTGTTGGAACAGTGGGGAGAACTGCTGCCTGGCAGCAAAATGATCCAGGGTTCAAATCCCAGTCTGGAGTCTTTCTGCAAACCAAGCCTGTTATTTTATTATTTACCTTCCAATGAGGAAAGAAGACAGTGACAGACAGCAGCAGACAGACAGACAGACAGTCTGTCAGCCTCAGTGTCTACGCGGATTTCCAGTCAACAGTTTTTCCAAGGTGCATTTATATACTAATCGTATTAAGCTTAGTAAGATGCATTAAAATATGTTTCTAATCATTAACCATGAGGAAAATATCATCATGTAGACTATCATACAAAAAAAATGGTACACATCTAGATTTTGGAATGCTTTTAAGTTTGCTCTGGTGTTCGGGGAAAAATAATTTAAGAAATATTGGTTTAAATGTGGCATTAATTCAGACAAAGTCTGCAATTTGATCACATCAGCTAAACGTCAGAAGGGAGTAGGTATGGGACGGCTTTGTAAGCTAGCTAGTTCCAACTTTTACAAATACTATGAGTCCCAACAGGTCTGACACTTCCACAGACAAATTTGCTCGACTTGAACAAGTAGACGCCACGGATAGATTGGAAAAAAACAACTGGGGAAAGCGATCACAATTCAATGCTCCCATCAATCACTTCCAACGTCCGTCATGGGGCCTCAATAGTTGCAGGTGACATAGTTGCAAAGTTGAGGCAATCTATTAACATTTTGAATGTTTCCCAGAGAAAATTATTTACTGAAGTGTCTGCAACGAGTTCACATATCATACCTGTCATAGTATAAAGACATATCAAAGCGGGGCCTGGGCACTTTCCAGTCACTAAGTTTATTTAGAGCCCATCTGTTCACCAACCACAACTTGGCTGAAAGTGGGTCATAGAAAGCTGTGCAGCACAGGGCAGCTCAGAGTGAGAAGAAAAAGAAGGTGAAATGAAGGTGGTGCATTTCACCTTCAGTCAAGTTCAGACTGAAGTGACATCTAGAGCCTTAGAGTTCTGCAAAAATAAATCCAAAAACTAACAAAAACCTGAAAACTCAGGAAATCTTTATTTAGTAGGAAACAACCTGCATATAATTTTACATTTGTCAAAGGGAGCTCATATAGACAGAGATTGTTTAATGCTAAATAAATAATGAGACTGTAATGTATTATCTTTAGCTTCTTTTATGAATGTGGTTGTATTTAGTAGTTTTTCCACATTTTAAGAGTTGTTAAACATTTTTATTAAAGCTCAATGTATTAAATCTTTTAATTAAAAAAGAGGTTGTGTTTACTCTTTGGAGTCACTCTGCTTGCAGGGGGCACTGATTTGTTGTATTAAGTCTCTACTTGAGCAAACAACTTTAATTCCTTTTTTTTACTTTGTGTTTATTTCAGAAATACAGAGTCATTTGAGAAAAGCTCCCTGCTGTGCACCAGTGTGGGATTGTGAGATTATCCTTTTCCTGCACTTATTAATCTGCCATGTACTGAAGAGCTTAGAATAAATTTAGCACAGAGCTGTCAACGATCTCGGCCAGAAACGCACGTTAATACGCTTTTCTGCGTGTCCACTTGCCATCCATAGTTTCTGTCCATTTCCTAAAAATGCTCTGCCAACCTCTCCGTCCTGACCCAAGCAGCTCAAGGATCAACAGGCCGTGTTTTTCTTTTTCTAATACTCATACTGAGCCCATTTAGTGGAGCATAATGAAGGCAGATAAGAAATCTGAATTAGTAAAGGGTCTGCCAGTGTACTTTACTTCAGTGTTAACAAAAGGGAGTAGAAAATAGAAATCCTCATACATCACTCATAGGGTTAAAGCACTCTTAATATTCCCAATGAAAAGAAACATTAAGTATCATTGTGAGTTTTGTCTCAGTTAGACAATAGTGTTCAACCTCGTCTCACTGAAATAAAGCAGAACATGTTTATTTCAGTAAATATATATTTCTACAGCAGTTATAGACAAACTGTGCAACCTAAGTAATCCAAATATATAAACAGATGAACAGAACTAAGCCAATAGATTAAATCTTGTGTAATGTAGTGAAATGTCAAAGCAAATCTGTGTTTAATACTAAAAACATTACAATAATCTCTTAATATTTAGAAAACAATCTCTTATTGCGATTCATTGGAAATGTAAAACCTTACTGCATTATTCCTAGTAAACATCCAGATGGTGCTGGTTAGTGCTGGTGACACCATACTGGGTGGATGGTGCCACCCAGTATCAACATGAATAAAAGAAATTATTTGAACTGAACATAATTTAGATTTAATCTGTTTGCTTTTCTAGAAGAGCTCCCTGGAGAATGTTCCAATAAAATCTAACCAGAACCTCCTTTCATGAAAAACCAGCCGTGACCAGATGTACTTCACAGGATTTCTGACAGACGAGTGAAAAGACTAATCAGAAGAGGCTTCCAAGAACTAATAACCTCCCACAGAGAGCCACAGGGTCCATGTACACTAACTGCACAACACTCTACTGATTAAGAAAAAAAGGAATGCTTAAGTTAAGAAAATTATGAAAATCCAATAAATAACTAGAAGAATACTGCAAGGTCTTCACAGTAACAGTGAAGTTTGATGGTGAGACGATGATGATGTGAGGCCATTAAAGGTCGGATGAATGGAAGGTTTTAGTGATAAATCTGAAAATACCATCGCTGTGAATTGTTCTGAGTCAGAATGATCCCAAACACTTTCTGCACAAAGGAAATGCCTCGAACTGTCATATCCAACAAAGACTTCAGTATTAAAGCATTAAATTAATTTCAGCAACTGTGCTTAATGCATATTCTCTGTGCCATTCCACTTTCATAAACATGATTAATGGACCCATTTCTTAGTGTTTCTTTCTGTGAAGAAACACTAAGAAACACTGGGGTGTTACTGAAATTCTGTGAATTTTACATCAAATTAGAATGCTTGTTATGGTGAAACTGGTTCAGTGCCTTTTTTTCTACCAGAAACACAATAATCTAAATCTCTATGATGTCACAGCAAGCACACAAAATATTTTGGGTTGGCCCCATAAAACAAAACTGCAATTAACCATTTAAATCAATTAAACAGCTGCAGCTGATCCAGAATGCTGCTGCTGGTGTTCTCACTAAAACCAGGAAGATAGAGCACATAACACCAGTTTTAAAGTCCACTGGCTCCCTGTAGCTCAAAGAATAGACTTTAAAATACTGTTAGTTTATAAATCACTGACTGGCTTAGCACCACAATACATTAAAGATCTGCTGTTGTTGTATCAACCTTCCAGACCTCTCAGGTCTTCCGGTTCTGGTTCTGCTCTGCATCCCCAGAACCAGAACCAGAACCAAATGAGGAGAAGCAGCTTTCAGCATCTATGCGCCACAAATTTGGAACAAACTTCCAGAAAACTGTAAAACAGCTGAAACACTGACTTCCTTTAAATCTAGACTAAAAACCCACCTGTTTAGGATTGTATTTGAAACATAATAAATTACCAATTTATTGATGGAACTTGACTTAATGTCGTGTTTTTATTGTTGATTCTACATTGCATTGTGTTTCTGTGTTTGATTTGATGTAAAGCACTTTGAAATGCCTTGCTGCTGAAATGTGCTATACAAATAAAATTTGATTGATTGATTGATTTGATTTACTAATATGCACATGACTGAGAAGAATTATGACCCAAAACAATTCGATTTTTCTATTTGAGGCAGAAAAGCATTGTCTAAGACTTGGATATGCTAATCCTCCAACTGGCTGCTTCACACTCAGCTGCAAACTGCTCCATATGTGCTGGCAAGCCATTAAATTTAACATCAAGCTATCAAACATAGGACGCCGATAAAGAAAATGTTTGAACAGCACTTTCATTGATTTGTTTATTGGTACAATCTATTGGATTCTTCTAAATGGCTAATCAGAAGCCAAATTAACTCACCTTTGGTCTTCTCTCTAGAGACCTGTTGATAATGAGACTGCAGTTGTTTAAACATGTATAACAACATGTAGACTTTGACTCTGACCAAATCAGATTTGTATCTTTTGGTAAATAAAGACAAGATAAACCAAGATCAGTTGACACAAAAGTGTTTGAAATTGATTTTTTCCTAATGCTTAAATGAACATTATTTACCAGTAACAGTGTCACTGTCCAGAGTAAAGCTGGTTTTACATGACCAAGAACTGGGAAGATGTTGCTACTCTAAATTACACACCTTTGTTCGACTGAATGCTACAGCTGCCCACAAGGAAGTCAAATCTGCTCATCTATTGTAATGAGTGCAGTATATTTGGAGGTATCGGGGTCAAGGCTTTGAAAATAATCTGTCTTACAACCTGTGACCCATGATGGTGCTCCATCATGGAGCTAATTTGCCGACAGTGTTAGTCGTGGCTGAACTAAAAAAGCAGAAGAGATACATCCAACTATTTACTTATCATCCCAAACAAAAAGTAAAACAGATCAAATGTTTTCCAACAGGGAAATGATACCCGACACACACCCAGACTGGTTTTGGAACAAATAATGCAGACTAAAGTTAAGCTTCTTGAATTTCTCCGACCTTAACCTTGTCTTTGACCTTGCTAAAAGGTTGTGGATAACTACAGATAGCTGCATGTAGCTTGCTGCGGAACAGCAAATCAAATACTACTGGGCATGTATTCTTAGTTATAAGCCTGTAAGTATAATGTATAATTTTTCTGGGCTGTGAAAATGTACATTTGACTTCTGCCACAGATTGTTTTATATAATTTTTTGGTTAGTTATATCTTCTAATTATATTCCACAGAATCTGACTCAACCAATGAGAGTTAAATGACTCGTTGGCAGCAGAAGGAATACACATTCCTCTGAAACTTAAATGCTGCTTTTCCAGTCACATTTAAAGTGTTAGTTGCACTTACAAACTCAAACACCGGCTGGTAGGCAACGATGGGTTAAGAGCCTTGCCAAAGGGCACATCAACAAGTTACAGGAGGAAGATGGAATCAAATCTACAACCTTCTAATTGCAAGACAACCACTCTACCCAACGAGCCGCAGTCAGGCTATACCTATACCTGTAGCTAAGCAAAGGTAAATACAGGTAAAACATGAGGAAGTGAGCCCAGACCACTGGAAGGCAGGTTGAGTTTTTCTTCATGAACTACCACACTGATAGTTTGAGAAACCTTCACTGAAAACATCCTTGAAAATTATTAGTTTTTCTTAATAGCAAAAAGTAAAAATAGTTCACCATGAACATGATATGTGGTGGTAACGCAAAATGTTTTTTTTTTTAAAGTTTGTCAAAAATAAGTCATCAAAATAAACACTGTCAATGATCTGAGAACATAAACTGAAGAACAATTAGCAGAACAAAGGTGGAAAGAAAGGATGAGATGACCTACCATCCTCTGTTGGGACGTAGATGTTCAGGTAGAGGCAGTCCTCACTCTGCTCCTGCACGTAGCTTACTACTGTATCCAGGTTGGCAGTGAACCACACAGGGAGCATATCATTGAGTAAAAAGCGGTCCTCCAAGAACTGAGGACAAGCTGGAGCAAAGTGAGTAGCATTTCTAATTCCTGGCCAAGACATGGGCGGTTCTGGTGGCTGGAACCTCCGCTCCCCTGTTGGAGCCAGTGCATAGGGGATCCCCAAGTACTGCTCCACCGGTCCCAGAATCTCGTTAGGTAACGTAACCTTCACTCCTCGCAATTTTCCGTAATTGGTTGTGGCTACAGGATGCTGCTGAGCTTGAGTAGCAGCTACACAGATGGACACCAGCCCCATCCAGAGCAAAAGGCTGGTCTTGGCCTTGGAGCAACACATCCATGAAGGGCCTATGAGAACTGACATGCTCTCACTGTGTGGAGCCGGAATCTGGCAGGTTGTGCTACTGGATCCTCAACAACTCTCCCTGCCCACCTCCGATTGACTTTGTGCTGCTCTTCAGACTGCGAGCTGAGTGAAGGAGCACCAGCTAATCACTGTCGCTTTCTCAGAGCTCCCCATCTTGAGAGCTTGCATGGAGATCAGTAGTTGTTGTTTTACTCCTGTCTGGGGAATGACTAGAACACTCCCACCACCTGCAGTCCAATGTGATTGAATGTTCTAGAAGGAAAAAGAACAAAACAAATAATTTTAGTTCTTCAAAATTATTGATAAATGAGCTAGTACATATTTTCAGTTACATATTGCACATGTACATTAGCTTAACACCAAAAAGGCGACATAAAACGTTTTGCACCAGTAGTAGTACAATTGGTTCAGAGTAGGATAATTAATGGATTGATTGAGTTCCCCTCCTGGACCGGTTACCAGGGTGACGATGGATGGATGGATGGATGGATGGATGGATGGATGGATGGATGGATGGATGGATGGATGTCATTTCATTCTAAATCTCTTTAGGGTGAAGTTTTCGAAATATTTCTCAACAGGCAAACTGTTGCACCAGGGTTTGTCTGCATCATCATGGACGCAAAATGAGATGATATGCAAACGATTCATTCTGCTTCCTGCTACTGTTGACCTTATCCCTCTGCTGAAGGTCTTAGGGCATTTTTAAGCATGCATTTTGCATATTTTTAGAGGCTAGCGTGGAGAAAGTGATATGCCTGCCTACTCCAATCCAAAAGTGTTGATTAATTACCATCCCACTCCAGTAACACCGTGTACCACTGAAAGTCAGACTAAATTAATTATTAAATCTCATACTGACCAGGACAAACTCCCATCTAATATCAAATATAAATGAAAAGACTTCATGATTTGATGAGTGGTCCTCTGCCAGAAGGGCAAAAGCAGACACACATTTTAGCAAGTTAGATTTTTAAAGCGAACAGCCGTCCATGATGTTACACTGAGAAATGAACACAGACAGGACAGCAGTGCAGATACAGCCTGTATGATTTGGGGACAAAATGCTCATAGACAAGAAAATGGCTGTAGATACACTGGTAAAAACTCACTCAGTAATTTGGAAGGCAATTATACCTGAATTGACATATATAGCCAACATCTAAGAAGAGATAATTATAAATTAAAGAGAGGATGTATGCTTAGTGTAAACCATGGAGTGTATAATATGAACCCAGTTTATTTACTAATGTTCTCTTGCTGCTTGGTTGCTAGCCAGGCATCCTGTACAGTCGCCTCAGCTTTCACTGTGATCTTGAACAGTTTAATTTCTGGTTCAGGTTTCATTTCCACACACAAACACATGAGCTCAACTTCATGTCAGTCTGAAACATGAACCCTACAAGCCTAAACATAAACAAACAGTAAGACCAATGGTATGCAGTTGTGTGGACAAGAATATTTCCTTGATTGTGATTGCAGTAGAGGAGAAAAAGCCTCATGTTTTAGCTAGTCTGAGCCTGGGTGTCATAAAATCATTCAATCAACCATGAACTCTCATTTATATCAAACATTCCACAGTCAAATGTGAGGCCATCTGTCTAATAGCTAAAGTTTGGCCCAAAGATCGCTAACAATGACATAATCCAACACAGAACACTGCAACAGAATGGCTGAGACACTGATCAAGTATACAGAAAATAATTAGCTATTGGTTATCAACTTTGTTTGTAGGAATAAATGTATTGACAAGCATAAAAATGTAAACTTTTTATTGTTGTGACCTTGAAGAACTCAGATTAAGTTTTATCAAAAGCTAATAACTTTTCTTCAAGAGGACAATGTTCCTCAAAGTTATTGTCATTAATCGCATTTTTGTCGTCAGTGACTGATTTGTGTGTGGATTATATAATCATATTATGATGCTGTAAATCAAGACTGTTGAGTTGTCAAAACTCAAACAAACAGTAAGACTTCATCAAGTCACGGTCAAACACATTCCTAATGGAGCAGCACCGCAGAGCATCAGCTGCTCAATATCAATTGAATTGACTCTGACGTATCAAACGTATCAATTTTTCCATAGACACACAAACTGGCAACTTTTTCAAAGAGAATTTCATTGCTATGGGTTTTTATATGTCTTTTTACACAGTATTCCCCTGGATTACATTAATTTTAATCTCAATAAATACTAGAACAATTTCCAAAATTCTACATTATCTTTTTCTATTTTTGAAGAACAGTCTCTGTTAGAACATGGTTGCTGGTAGAGAACTCTCCGTAGCGCTCCATTAGGTTCAGATCAGGAAAAACATTTATCCATTCAATCACCTTCACTCTTTTTTTCTTCAAAAATGTAATAGTAGCTTTTGATGTGTTTTTTGTCATGTTGTAAAAGTGATCAAAGTTTGGCTTTTCTCCTAAGACTAGAACTGTGGTGGATTTTATCAACATGAGCTTGAATGAATTTGTTACAAAAATTACTTTTCGCTTGTGCAAATGAGAAAATTTTGTTGACAATCACTGGCCCACATTCAAAGTGTCTTGTTGTATGGTACAACAGGAAATATGCTGAGTTAAAAAGAGGGTTCCTTTATGTTGAACACTGTAGCTTGTTAGGAACATGAAACATGTACTGTATGTCCACACCTCAAGTGTTTTTGTACTTTCATTCCAGCCTTGGAATAAGAGCCAAGCAACGGCAAACCAAATGTGCTTGAACTAACATCTAAAACAAAGATATTTGGTTCTATAACTCAGTGACAAGAAACAAAATTTTATGACTACAACAAGGAAAAACAAAACTAAATATGTACATCAATATAATTTTAAGGGGTAAGGAATGTAACAGCAAAGTGTTGCTAATCTGATACAGTTCCGTCCATCCATTCATTTTCTGTTCACCCTTGTCCCTAATGGGGTCCTGAGGGTTGCTGGTGCCTATCTCCAGCTACGTTCCAGGTCGCCAGTCTGTCGCAGGGCAACACAGAGACATACAGGCACACACACCTAGGGAGAATTTAGAGAGACCACTTAACCTGACAGCCATGTTTTTGGACTGTGGGAGGAAGCCAGAGTACCCGGAGAGAACCCACGCATCCACAGGGAGAACATGCAAACTCCATGCAGAAAGACCCAGGCCGGGAACTGCGCCACTGTGCAGCCCTCTGATACAGTTCATTATTACCAAATATAAAGTCTGTATTTTTCCTCAAGCATAAAGATGTGTTAACACAATGTCAATAAGGAAAGTCAACACTAAAGACTTCAGAGTAGTAATTGTTACTGTCCATCAATCTAGAAAGGAAAGGGTAATAAGTTCCAAAACAATTGAATTTTACCATTTTACACTGAGAAAGACTATTGCCAACATTTAGGATAGTTTCTAGGCTAATTGTACCAAGTCTGGATGTCTTGGCAAAGGTCAGATGCTCTGATAAAATGCAAAACATCAAAGAATTTCATCTCAGACTCTACAGCAGGAATGTCTTGCAGGTTTTAGATGAATTCCTGCTCCAAACACAGCCGAAAACAGTGATTGAATTACCTCTTCAGCATCCCATCAAGTTTGGCAAACGTCTCATAACTTATTCATTTGATGCAGGTGTAAACAGGCTGCAGGACAGTAGATCTCCAGGACAAGGCTTAGAGTCCATTGGACTTCAGGCCAGAATTATGTTATGATGGGAAAATTGGAGGAAGTCTGAAAATATGACTGAATGGGAGGGTTGAACTAGAAAGTTCTTGGTATGAAAGTTTCCTTCCCAGAACTTTCTGGGTAGAAACCCCAGAAAGTTTTCTAACCAAAAAACTTGACTGGAATGAAAATGTTATTCCAGTAGCTAAAATCTGGCTAAGACAAGAGGACAACTAAGATGCATCAGAATCAGCAGCAGGTGACCATGATTGTTAATTCAGCCCAATTAGATTGAATTAAGTAAATAAGACCAATGAAATTCCAGTAGGTAAAACCTCATGCTCTGAGAACAATAGAGACGAAAACCAGATTTAAGGGTTTTGTGATAAGAAAATCTCTTAACAGCTAGTGTTAAGAGATTTGTACTGGTTGTACTGGTTAAGAGAGTGTTGTACTGGTTTGAAACTACCTGAAATGTGAAGAAATTTCTCTTTACTACAACGTTCCACCCTTCAGTTCCAGGCGGCCCTGTCAGTTAGACCTCCCTCCCCTCTCCACCTCTCTTCTTATAGGGGGTAGTATTTGATGTACAGTAGTCAGCCCCAAGCTGTTCATCATTTACAATCACTCTCTGCTATAAAGACTACTCTGTGAAACCCACACTGCACCAGATCAAAGACTGACTCATCCTGTCAGCACTGTTCAAGCTAAAGAGTTGTCAAAATGATCCTAACCCAATGTGTATTTTCAGATGTCAGAGCCCAAATACCTTCCTTAGCAGAGTCATCGTGTTTCTTCTGATTCAGTTAGCAGACAGCTTTAGCTTTAGCCTCTGCTTGTCTCTGGCTTTAACTTTCTGAGATGCTATTTCAATATTCCCACATAATGTTCTTCCCTCATGATTCCAAATAGTTTTTTGTGAACTTCCTGCAGCAAATTATTCCCTCGGCAGAAACAAGCTCAAGCTTTTTCCTCCAGGTGTAACATCAATCTGACTTGTGATGCTTTTGCTGCAGTGGCTTCTTCCTCTCTGAATGGCCTTTAACTGTGAATAGTGACTGAGTAGGTGACTTAAACTAGAAGTGCTGGAGTTAGTCCATTTTGACACTTACCTATGAAGTCTAGAGATAGGCCAAATGACCTGAAGGATTGCTTTTGTTCTGTAAATAAGGCCATTACCTTATAAGTACCCTGGTAATGGCCTCAACGCATCTCACAGTTGCACAATTGTTCCTTAGACTTAGACTTCGACTTAGACTTAGACTGGATAATGCAGCACAACATCATGGATCAACTGCAAAAGGTCACATCTCTCCAAAAATACTTCATGTATGCTTCAACACTAGACTGAAGAGCATTACCTACAGGAGATCTGATCTCCTGTTGGTATCATAGATTCCCACCCCAACATGGACTATTCACACTCCTACCTTCTGGCCTGACGGTCAACGACCACATTTACAATTGAAGAATGGATGCTAATTTGAGCCATCAGAGTCGTCAGTTTGGACTCAGGTTCTTTTGGCACTGTTTCAGTAAGTCTGGGGAGAAATCGAAAACCTAGTACTCCTAGTCTTAACTGACTTAAACAGGAAAAGTTTAGTCTGATTTAACATGACTGAGGACATAAATATTGTATTGTAAAAAAAACAAAAAACAAAGGGAGTTTCGGGGGCACAATATGAGAAAGCATCTGTATTGAAAGATCATAGACCCTCTTTACCTTCACATATTTATACCTGTAGATATAGATAAAAACAAATGGATATTCAGCAGGTACAATAGGTTACTATTAGGTCACAGACTGTTGATCATTGGTTGTTGCCCACAATAAATGAAAATGATTCCACAGAATACTGGGAATGCTGCTGCTGCTGCTGCACATGGCTGCACAACAATCTCCACCAGTAGAAGTAGTGAATGCAACAAAATGAAGCCAAACAGTTTCTTATTGTTACCTCAGGTTATGTGCTTGTAAATGTTTCTATAATAAATTGACACAGGCAGCTGCATTTGTAATAACTCAGTGTGTTATGACAAACCGTCCTTCACACAGCTCGGCCTGCATGCAGATCTTGCACTGCGACTCTCCTTTGCAGACAAAGAACAATGTACTCACTCTTAATAATTATACAAGATAAGTCTTATGAATATCAATGAAGGCGCTCTCTGTCATTTGCATTTCAATCATTATAAAATGATTCCGTCGGAGATGTGCTGTCCTCCTAACTATAGGATGTCACAGACTGAGCCGCAGCAGCTGATGATTTACCACCGTGTATGTAGAATGCATTTGAAAGCTTTAGGATATTTCTGCACTGTTTGTCTCTGTTTTCTGCTTTGACATTAAAATCTACAGGATGTCACATTAGGGAACCCTAATGCAAACAGAACGAGGGAGAAAAGAACGCCCTGATTCACTGTGTTTGAAAACTGGCTGTGGAAAACACAAAATTACTATCAACGGTTTCTTGCAATCAAATCCATGTTCTATTAACCTTTTTTCACAGAATTAAATGTATTTCGGTTGGATATTGAGCTGAATTTATATCTGGGCTTTGACTAAGCCATTCTACCGGCTCTCTGTTTTTTCTTTCTTTCAGGTGTAGAAGCACATTCCTATGTCTTATTATGTCATCTATTCTGTGAAGTGCACCAGTTCCGCCTGCAGCAAATATACACATTATGATGCTGCCACTACTGTACCTTACAGGCTTGCAAGCTTCCCTCTTTTTCCTCCAAATGTAACAATGACAATTATTGTCAAACACTTTAGGCTGAGGACAAAGCCCACAAAGCTAAGGTGTTTGTTTGTTGTGGAAATTAATGAATACTAATATAGATTAATGCTAAATGAAGGTACACCTTAATAAAATTGAAAGATTTTATACTTTAGAAACTAAAGTTGATGCCTCTGTTGATAAAAGCTTCTTTGGTATTCTACACAAATCATTCTAAACATGCCACAATACCACAAAACCAAATATTTGTATCTCTTTACAAACTGTCCATGCATCCATAATTAGGCCATGGAGATGCCTGAGGCAACAAGCCTGCAATGCATTTGCTGCATTGTGTTTGTCCATAGGCTGCACAGTGGCGTAGTTGGTAGTACTGTTGCCTTGCAGCAAGAAGGTCCTGGGTTCGATTCCTGGCCCACGGTCTTTCTGCATGTTCTCCTTGTGCATGGTGGGTTCTCTCCGGGTACTCCGGCTTCCTCCCACAGTCCAAAAGCATGACTGTCAGGTTAATTGGTCTCCCTAGGTGTGTGTGTGCGTGCCTCCCCTTGTTGTTTGTCCTGTCTGTCTCTGTGTTGCCCTGCGACAGACTGGCGACCTGTCCAGGGTGACCCCGCCTCTCGCCCGGAACGTAGCTGGAGAGGCACCAGCAGCCCTCCTGACCCCACTAGGGCAAGGGTGTAAGAAAATGGATGGATGGATGTTTGTCCACTAGGAGACAAAGGAGAAAACAGTTATGTCATAATAAAATATATATTTTATTATGACATAACTGTTTTCAACACTGTCAAAAGCCTGTGGCGTTTCTGACCTACAAGGAAGATGTTATGTTTGTTTTTTTTAGCAATCCAGCCGTTGGATCCAAAGTGTGAATGCCATGAACTTAGTTAGGAATAAACATTAAATAATTAGTAAAAGACATATATATAGGAGAATCATACTGTTAAAAAAAATCCTAACGAAGCCTTGCAGATAAAAACTTCAATTTAAAAAAAATATTTAAATTAGCAAAGTTGCTTTTGCTACCTGGAGGAGATTAAACAAAAAAGAGGCATAGTCAATGAATTATAAATATGACAAAATTTGTCTATATATGACAAAAAACTAAGACAACACACAGGGGAATATGTAGCAGTCAGGATTTGCTAAACAACTGTTTCAGAAAAAGTCTTCATATCTGTGACTTTAGGAAGGATTCTTAAACTGGACATAACTCAGTGAGTTTATGAACAACCAAATACCAAAGTAAAGTCCTGCGAAACAAAGGTTCACTCCTTTTCAACAGCAAAGTCTCAAGAATAATGTAATTATTAGGAATTATTATGTGATCATTTACAAGAAGTGAAGACTTGCTCAAACTGGGACCTGAAAACACAGCAGCATATCCACAACACACTCAACAAAAAAAGACTTGCCATACCAAGTCCAGACCTACTGTAACTCTGATCTAAATGCTGTGGTGAGACTTTTAACAGCCATGTAGGTTTGCTCAGTTTGTTTTTGCTGTATGAAATATGAGATTTTATGCATTATATAAAACAATTGAAATGCAGCTACGCAGCTAAAAGAACATGTTTTGTTCTTTTAAGCAGAATAGATGGAAGTGGGATTTTATGGGAAATTGTAAGCAGTTCAATATAATTTAATATCAGTTTTGCCTCAGCATAAGAGCTAAAGCTAAAAATGTATTTTGTTTCTCAGCATCATAGTAAGACTTCATGGCAGGAAAACATTTTACATTTTACAAGCCACATTCTCACAATCAGAAAGAGTTTGGAGAACTTTGGTACGTAGAGTGAACAAATATAAGAAAATCAAGGTGTGTGATGCTGATAAACTCCAAGCAATGAAAAGTGAATGCTCAAATTAACTAACAAGGTCCTTTAACAAATTATGTGCACACATATGCAACCAGATAGTTGTACTTTACCATTACAGTTTATTTTTCACCTGACATTAAAAGTATAGGCACGTAAACCCTTCAAACTCATTTAATGAGTCAAAAGGGAAGAAAAATTAAAGACAAGGATAAATTTGATTGTGACCTTCAAACTTTGTCATATTCCTATGTAGAACCTGATTGGCCACTTTCAGATAGTGAATGCTTCTTTTTAAAGCTGGTCAGTCGGTTTGGTTCTGCTGGAGGTTTCTCTGTTCAAAGATAGTTTCTTTTCACTGCCACCACAAAAGCATTATTCAGGAAGGAAGACTTCCTCAAAGTCACTGACAAAACCCTTGGACTTTCTCCCAGGATCAACGTTTTATCACTTGGACTTGACAGGTTTATTTTAGAAGTTAGGAGGGAAATGAACTGTTAATAACTGAACTGGAATTGTTGGTTTTGGTGTCTTTAATGCGACTCTTTAAGATACTCCACAGACTCTCTGTGGGGTTTCGATGAGGCGTGATTGCTAGCAGGTATCTGTAGTGAGAAAATACTAAAAAAAGGTGTAAACTGAATTTTGCATCTCCATAAGGAGATGCTTCTGTCTGTCAGCAGACAGAAACATGAAGTGCTTTGAAATATCCTGTTAGATGGTTGCAGTGACTTTGGACTTGTGAAAAGTCACTGGCCCACCAGCCTTCTGAAACTCCTTCAATCCCCTAAATGCTGTAGCTTTCACCTTTTCTCCTTCCACTCAGTGAAACAACGAACTTCTTTTACATGACTTTTGTCTTCCTCATGGAGAGTGTTAAAGACTTCTGGACAACTGTAAAGTTGACAAGCTTCTGCAGGATTGAGACGGCATTGGCATGCCTGGAAAACACCCAAAGGGGAGACTGATCCTGATCTGGTTCTCAAACCTCATCAACTCATTTCAGGGTGGAGAATTAAGGTTAAGTTCAGCAGCCCCACCAAGGATCCAAAGCTCATCTGAACAGCTTAAATCCAAGACCAACAGGGCAATGTCTTTCAAAATGAAGGTTTTTGTCCCTGACACCATCTGCAAACTGTAAACTGTTTTTTTATGATGCTTAAGGAGGAATCGTGTCTTCCTCTCTGAGTGGCCTTCAGGCTCATGCTGGTAAAAGACTCATTTTAGTGCTAAAGACACTTTGTTCACCACTTCCTCAGATTTGGTTGAAGTTCACTTAAAACACACTCATGATGTTAAATGTATTCATATCACATAAGGATGCAGATTGCCTTAAAATAAATCCCCAGGTGTGTCGTTATTTGACTCAGATTTTGTGAATGAACCTGGCAGTGGCCAACAAAACCATGACACCATCATCTGAGCTGTTAAACAGCAGTAATCTCAGCATACATCAGGGGTGTCCAAAGTCCTCGAGAGCTGGCATCCTGCATGTTTTAGTTCTCTCCCTGATGGTACTAACAACATTTTCAGTGTGTCAATGTTCTTCTTAGGCCTTCTAACGAACCATCATTTGATCCATTTGAGTTAAACCAGGGAGAGAACATGCAGGATGTCGGCCCTCCAGGACCGACTTTGGGCACCGCTGGCTACATGTACTTCCTTTCTAATTATTCTGGCATATATCAAACACTGAACAGGTAAAATGTGTGTTTTAAAGTGTTTGTCTCATTTGTGCAGAATAAAGGTTTAGCTGGTTGAACAGGTGCCTCTCTCCAGTAAAGCTAATAGAAACTTCTAGTTTGAGTTCTATCTTTTGATTTTTCAGACAAAACGCAGCCTGTTTCATCTCCTCTTATCTGTGAATTCATGCATTTTTTCCGTTTCTCCAGAAGCCACATCCAGATCTCCACACCACCATCTTGTGGCGGCCGGGCTGCGCACAGAGCTGTACTGATGGAGGATGTCAGTCTGCGTTGCAGCTCTCACGCACACACACACACACACTTGGATAGCTAAGAAAAAAAGAGTTGTTGACAAACGCATAATGTGTTGAATGTGTTTAAAAGCAGGTTGCTGCTGCTTGTAGTCTCTGTTCCTCACTGTTTGCTTTGGCTCTGACTTTGCTTTAAGCGCAGTGTGGTTGCACATGAATGACGCCTGAAACGTGAAAAAAGCGCATTGAGTCATTTGCGCGATGAGTGATTTTCATCCCAGCTGCTCCTTCTTGCATCACTCACACCGTCCGCACCGCAGACATTTTTCTCCAAACCAACTCGAATCAAAGTGAAGCTCATGCACCTGCAGCTTCCTCACACACGAACTGCTGTTGTGTCACTCACCTCAGTCCGGATCCCTAACGTACGAGTCCTGACTTCTCGAGGTTCTGCAGCCCACATGCGCAAAAAAACTGCTTTTCAGTCCACATCCAAGCTCCTGCTCTGCAAATCCAAAGTAACACAGCGCGCACCATGTGTGCCGGAGGGAGCGCAGCAGCACGTCCTGGGTTATGTTTTCCCCGTGCGTGCGCGTGCGTGTGTGTGAGGTGAGGAGAACGAAGATGCGGCTTTATCAGCACTGAAGATGTTTCAATGAGTCATTGCAGAGGCGCTGGGAACGCTGCTAAATCTAATTGCTCTCATAGCGAGAGTGAATTGCGCGTTCAAGATTAGTGATAGAGAAACCAGGTCTCTCTCTCTCTCTCTCTCTCTCTCTCTGTCTCTTTCTCTGGCTTTCTATTGGACTACACAGACTGAATTTACTAAGCCTGCAGCCAATAGATTGCTGAACTCTCCCCATCATCCTTAACAGTTGGTTCGATGTTGTGGCACCGAACCAACTGTGGCAGGTCTCCATCAAAACACCTGCAACTTACAATCACGCAAAAGTCCGGACATTTCGGATCTACGATCATGTAAAATGACTTGTAAACGAAGTTTGAATCGGAAGAGTTTATGAAACCAAAGTTTTAGGTATGTTTCTGAATTAAAAAACTTAATTGAAAGCTTCATATTGAATGTTTTAGAAATAAATTTGCAAAAACTGTTGGACTATTGTGTAAAATAAAAGATTTAGTTGCTATACAATGTTTGTACATAAAATATGAGGATTAGGGCCACCGGGAAAATAATTCTGAGTTTAATTTTAGAGTTCCGACTTTAATCAGACTTTTGATCTCAGAAGTTTAATGGAACTATGTCATTAAACTATTTCTCTTTTAGTAAATTTTTGACTCCTAAAACAGCATTTTATTTCATTTTTTGTAATGTTGTAGATTGACCAAAGTAAATGTAATAATCTGAATCTGATTTTTTTAAGAGACATTTAAAATATTCAAACTGTGATTTAAAAGCTTTTATAGTCCTGTACAGAAAATAATTTATTTCCAGTGTTTTGTCTAAGTGAAATCCTCAGACCAATTTTAATAAGAGACAAAAAAGCAAGCTTTTGTTCATTTATTATTTCCACAACAAAGAAAAAAAAGCAAAGATCTAAAGCAACAAAAAGTTCCCTTCTGTTTACAAACGGAATAAAGAATCTATGAATCCCCAGTTTTTATGAATTCATTTATAATGTAATCCAAGTGAAGTTTAGATATTTTAGAACTAGAGTCGATCACCTGTCGCTGTTTCACCTTGATTGCGAATTTATATGCTTTTATGTGTCATTGTGAAATACTTTGAAACCAGAAGTTTACATGCTAAAAGAAAAAAAAAAACAAACAGAGAAACTAAGGGACTTTTTTTTTGTAGCACTCCTGTCACCCTCTCAAAGAGTACTGCCTTATTGCCAGTATCAAAAACCACTGCTGCATAGGAAGCAATATGAAAGTATATATTTTTTGCACACATTGTTCCTGCAGGCTAAACCGACTGCAGGGAAAAATGTTGTCAGAATGTTGTCAACCTGTCCCAGATCCCCAGGTCCTCATCATGCCACACTTCAGAGACATAAATGAAGGAGAAAAAAAAGAAGAAATGAAAGAACAACTTTTTTGTACATCTATAATGTGCAACAAATCAGTGATCAACCAAACTCTGTATTTGCCCACCTAAAGCTCCTAACATGTGATACAATAACTAGTTTGGAAAAAAACAAAACATAGCATGGAGAGCAAACACACACTGTAAGTAAAGCTCAAGTCAAGGTTTGAACCAATTATCTTTAAAATGATAAAACTCCAACTGTCTCTACAAATGAATTTTTTTGCTCATAACCAACCAGGAAGTGACCAGAGGTGGACATAGTGTTGACAACAAGCAAAATGCCAGCTATACAAGGTAGAGTTCTGGGAGTAAAGCCACAAATATTTTACTTGCTACAGGAAACTGTCTTTATATCTTCATTTGAATGAAATATTTGAATTTGTTTCTTGCTGCTATGGCTAGCTAGCACTACGTCCACATGACAAAATATAGTCTTGTGAAAAACAACACTTTTGATGTTGTCAGTCCAGTCATAAAAGAGTAATATGCTGCTTGAATAGCGTATTACTATTTAAGTAATATGCTATTGAATAGAATAATAATAGCATACTACTACACTATTAGTCCTTTTGGACTATTACGTAACTAAATTCCAGTCTGTTTTTTCTCACTATCAGACAGCGAGTACTTTATACAACATGTTCAATAATCACAATTTTAGAATATTTTAGAATATTTCTTAACATTCCACAGACTGGTGTTCCTAACATAATTTTGTGATGACCTGTTAATCCTTTTCAGATTGATATACAGTAAAAATTCTTATCTTATTTGTTATAAAATATCATTAACAAGCAAGGAGAGGCATATTTATCAATGGGAAATGTTAGGATTTTTTTGTTCCACCACCTAAATTGAAACACAGATAAAACACAGAAGCCTGGAAAGTGATAACCTTCAACATCAAGGTCAGGCTCTTTTCTAACCAGTGTGAGTGTGAGCAGAGCTTCTCATCATGTTACATAAAACAAGCCAAAAGGAGGTTTGAACAGTTGAGTCAGAGCTGGGAGATGAGGCAGGCCTCCCTTTGATATTGTCATCATTTATTCCCTCTCCCCACATCATAAGCCTCAGCAGTCGGGGGTGTCCTCGTTGCTTCTGAAGTTTATATCAGCTCCAGTCGGCGGATCGGCCAAGATTGACTGGGTGACTTTCATGAGACTGATGAAGGGACATCGGTGCTCCCTGAGTGGAGCCAAATTAAATGTTGAGTAGGATTACAACGTCACCTGCAACCTGCAGTGGAGGACCACTGAAAAAAGACAGAGTGGCCTCTCTGTCCTTGTATTAGCATGCATGCAGCGTGATGAAACCACTACTGGTCATTTCCTCATACAGCACAAGTGGAAACTTTAGATCAGGAGTATAATTCTGCACACTTTGTATTTCAGATAATTGGAAAAGAGAGTGAATATAGCACCCTAATAATGGCTTTTTCCCTTCACTACAGTACAATTATGTTAAATTGAGGATAATGAAAAATAATAATTCTCTGCATGTGCTGCGATTTAAAGATATATTCAGAAATAGATAAGGTGATGAGGAAATATTTTATCCTCCTTGTTTTCTTTAGTTTTTGCTTCTTTGTCACACTGAAATGTCTACAATCATAAATGAACTTTAGAAATCAAACATAGCCAGAGTAAATCAGTACAATACACACCAGCATATCTCTCAGCCTAATAAATAACTAGTTGTTCTACTTTTAGCAGCAGCAGCAGCTTCCAAACAAGGTTATTATAGTTTATCTGCAATAATGAAAACTGGAAATAAAAAACATCGTTGCTAACTGAAATAAATTAAAATAGTAACTGATGGGGCAAAACAATAACTGGAAGTTAGACATATAGTATGATACATTATGAATCCATTTATTTACTACTATGTATTATTATGTATTTTTCTAGATTGGTAGATGTCAGTGACTTTGTTATCCGTTTCTCAGTTTCTTCAGGTTGTTTTATTTTCTGAGATCTCTCGGCCTACTTCGTGTTGTCACACGGGTTCTTTTGAAGTGATATCTTGACTTTACTAATTTGGGATTAATCATTCCTAGATCTAATTTTGAAATGTACTTTTTGAACATTTGAAAACTTTGCTGACACAACATTCAGCTTCACTTCATCATCATTAGGATTAGTTAGTCCTGACGACATTTGGATCTCATTTCTCAGTCTGTAGCATGCAGCTACATTAAATACGACGCATGAAAACTGGAGCCGGCAGAGGTTTGCATGTGTGTGGATGAGAGGTCTGTGCAGCCGTGTTCACTCTTGCAGAATGAAGAGACTGTCAGACCTACAGACTTAATGGCAGCAGCAGTAGATGAGGGCAAGAAGTGTGGTGTTTAATACTTCACAGAGGACAAGCTGGCCTCAGATGATTTAGACAAGTCATGGCAGTAATCACATGCAGAGAGACAGGGGCTGTGGGAGTGGGTTTCTGAAAGAGCCAGGACATGTCTCCTCTTCTGTGTTTAAGTACAGACGATTCCTGTAGCCTCAGGCTGGCAAACAGATACATAAAGTCTATAAAGTGGTTGGTAAGGCATGACTCTTCAGGAGCACTCACTCCTTTGGTGGTGATGCATGAGCACGAGGATGTGGCCCTCTTCGCTGACTGCTTCAGAGCAAGTGCGGTTTTATCTTTGTTGGTGTTTTGATCGATTGCAGTCTCAGTGTTGATGCAATAAGGCAACATGATATTTGACAGTCTCTTACAGCTACAAAATTAGTGATCAATGCCTGTCGGAGCTTTGTTGCTGAGGCAAACACTCTTCAAGAGGCCAGGCCTCAAAGTTTCCTCTCACTCACAAACCCTTTAAGGGATCAAAAGAAATACACAGAGGAAAAAAATGTTCTACACAATGTATCGCCAAGGTTATGACAAAGTCCAGGAGTAATTATTACCATCCATTAAGTACTCATAAAAAAGGTCTAAGATTGGATTGTGATGGAAATGGGAGGGAAACTGAAACAATTCTTCTCAAGGATGAGCATATTAAACCACATACAACACTGTTTAGTGGACAACTGGTATTTGTGGTAGTTAGGGAGGACAGTCGCCCAGAAGATCTGCCAATAGTTGACAACCCCTGCAAAAACACTTGGAACTGTTTAGTTCAAACAGCAGATATTCCTTGATATGCATTAAAACACAGTGGAACTTATGTTGGCACTGCAGCAGAGCTAACACCCATAGTCTTCCTTATCTCTGGTCTTAGAGCGAACAGTCAGTCAACACAAGGCAAAATGAATGGCACTTCTGGATTGGCCACTTTGTAAATGTTAGACACTTAAAGATTAGCATTTCTGACGTCTATGTATTTTGTAAAGTGCACCAGTCCCTCTTGCATCAAATCACGTACGGTGGATTTCTATATCTGAACATTTTTATGATACCTCCTAACATCGGTTCTCTCCCCTGTGGCTGGCTGGTTCAAATTAGAGTATTCCTGCACCCTTCACTACTATCCTAGCGTATAAAGGAATGTTCTTTTGACCCACTAAGCTGCCCTGCAGGGTTAATGAAGCCATTTCCCTTTGACTTTAACATTTAGGTTTGCTTGTGAGACAATGTCTCTGTCCTCTGGGCAGAACTTCTGCCTCACTTCCAGACGGAGCAATAACCAAACTTTCCCCAAGAGCAAATGCTGAGGGTGATGCTGTTTCATCTGCTGCGCTCCCTTGTGCTGCCATTTGAAGTTTCAGATTCCCATTGTGACTTTGATGCTTCCACCTCTCCAGCTGCATCTGAGCAGTGTATCTCTTATAATAGATGTAAAGTTTTTTCCACAACCAGAACTTCACAACACAACAAAAACACTTTTGCTCTTTTTTTTTTTTTTACATTTCTGTACGTGAAAGGACTGAATGTTTTGCTGCCCTGATAAAAAGATCAACAATCCAACCTGAGGTTTTCTACCTGTGTCTGTGTCTCTGAGCCCAGCTCTGCTCTCTGTGAAGTCAAACCAACCAACCAATGATCTCTGCTAATTCCAATGGAAGAAGTGATGAAATTCCTTTAAATAGAGTAGTTGATGTCTTGTTTTTATTTTGGTGTTATAATGTAACTGGTTCAGTCTGTTAATTTAAAAACAATTGGATATAGTTATTATCATAATAACTATATGCTAATAACATGTTGAAATTGTGTCTCCTTTGTGTTTCAGACAATAGCACTGATTTGTGTTGGTCTGTCAGATAAAACATTATCTTCTGGATCTTAATTATATAATTTTTGTTCTTCTGTAGGATGTGATTGGATTGCACCATTATCTTCTGAATCTAATAGAAGCTAGTTGTAATATTAAGAGCATCTTCTTCATGTATATGAGCGCCTTTGAAGTTTCCAGTTTTATTGAAAATCCGTTTGAAACGACGCTCTGAGTTCTGTAAAGCTCTCTCCTCACAGAACGGATGAAGCAGAAATGTGTTCTCTTCATATTAAATAATACATTACAAGCTGCTTGGAGGTGGCCAGATGAGCAACCATTTTTTAAACATTCTTCCCCTTTTTTCCCTTCACATCTTTATTTAGAGGTATTTCTACTGTCTGTCTGACAACAACATTTCCAGTTTTCGTTCTCCTTGACCTGACAGTGATCTTTGCTTTTCAAACAAAGATGTGCACCTTGCAGATATCCCATGTCAGCTATGAGTCTCATGAATTTGGACTGATATTGCCTGCAGTGTGTCCCTGACCTTAAACCGTGGAAATTTTCTAAGCCATCCTCTAACCAATTGGGCTTTTGATCCAAATCATAAATGGCAGCTTCCATAGCGAGCAGGAAGACAGATATGGGAAGCAGTGAGAAGATATCATTAAGTCTCAGGTGAGACGCATATCTGGTGCTGGAACTAGAAGAAACAGAAGTGAATTTGGTTCAACTTGGACAAGGTTCAGTCTTGATTATGGAATGTCAGAAAGCAGCAGTACAGCAACCTTCCTCTCACTGTCAGCTGCGTCTTCTTATATAAGCCTGTCAATCAGTCCTTGATTCTGCTTTTTTTCTCTGCACTACTGTGAAAATACTGTATTTGATGCTTTACTAGTTTCTTCTGTTTTTCTTTTTTTTTCTTTTGTCACACTTAAATATTTTTTATCAAACTAATTGGGATGCAGCAGATTGGACATTCATCAGGCCTCAGTGTGACTGAAACAAAACTGTTGTTAAGCTCAGGTAATTTATGATTTAACAAGGAAGTCACTAGCGGAGTTCTCAATATATATGTGAGCAAACTTTGTCTATATTCCACTAAAGTAAGAAAAAAAAAAACTGTTTTGCAGTTGAGGTGTTTCCATTGAATAATAGACGCAATTAAAATTTGTTTCACAAATAAAAGTCCCGAGCTGGAACCTGGGGATTGTGTTTCTGGTACACCCATAAATCTGACACACAAGCAGCAAAGGACAACAAAGCAGCATTTCTTTTCCCACTGGGAGTTAATTTTAGCTTCAAAAAAGTTAAATGCAAGTCAGATTACTTATTTTGCACCAAATCACAACAGATGTAATCTGTAGTAATTTCAATTCAATCTCATCTCATTTGAATGCGAGTTATCAAACAGGGCATTCACCTCAGTTTATTGTTCAATTTAAAGTGTTCTGTCTAAGGAAACACGGAAGATTGCATCAAGTCACTGACTTGCAGCATTCATTCTTCCTGGATGAGTACACAGTGACATTAGACAATCACTTGCATTGTGTGGTTGACTTCACAGCCATCCCTCATTCTGAGCAAGCTTGTAGTGACAGTAGGGTGAAAAAACTCCCCTTTAACAAGAAAAAACCTCAAGCAGAACCAGAACCTGGCTCTTGGGTTTGAGAAGGTGCAGACTCAAAAAAGAAAAAGAAGAAATGTTGTAGGATTTTCATTGGTCAATTATTAGTATTTTTTTTTACTTTGGTCAGTTTCAAGTTATTTCAATAACCGTTCAGTAGCCGATGTACAAGCTATTTTATAAAGCTGTTTGTAAATCATCCTCTTGCATATATTATATAAATGAACAACAAACAGGCACTCAAAATTAAAGGTCCAAAAGCAAGACGGACTGCTGTTCTGTTGTGTGCAATTGGAGATTTCAGAATAAACAGTCAGCTTGAATTTTTTAAGGTTTTTAAGTCTGTAGAATTTTTCAGATTTGATCCGTTTCACCTCCAGTCAGGAATTATCCAAACATGGTGTTCAAAAGCAGCCTTGATGTTCAGTATCCTGACCATACCTGGGTGGTAATGGCTAGCTTGACTATGTGCTTTCAAAGCATGGAGACCACTGAAGAAAGCTTAAAAATACCCTTCTCTGACTGAAGCCTTACGATACCAAAACACAAAATATAAAAAAGATTAAGAAAAAAACTGACAGAACAATTTTTATCAGTCAGCAAGGAGTGCAAGCTCACAACAATGTGGAAAAAATAGTAAAGGAAAAAAAGAAGTAAACTAAAATGAAATGTTCAGAAACTCCCAGTTATCTGAAATTGTCTGCTTCAGGCTATCAAACAGAACTGAATGCATTTTTCTGTCATGACTTGCAGATATGTGAGCAGACCCACTGGCTGCAAATATAGGAGCAAATATAGATTTGTCCACCTGAACAGAACAAACACAATATGTGAGTGTTCCTATAACCTTCAGTGATTATGACATGCAGCCATGCTATGAATAAATATGTAAGGTTATTATTGCTCTCCACACAGTTTAGCATGAACCAGATCATCTGTCACGCTTAAGTGGATATAAGAAAGAACTGCAGTCAATCATCGATAGCAGTTGAAAACATTTATTTCACTTAAAAAAAAACATGGGTATTATTATTTCCAATATATTGAAAATTCTATTTAAATATAATTTCCACTTACATTAAATTACACTGCCTTTCTGTTAAAGGTCTGTTAGATTCAGCAGAATTATTGAATTAGTATTATTACTTACTAGATTTTTTTATCACTTTCTTCAAATTTCTGTTGACAAGCGTGTCTGCGCATTCTTAAAACATCTGAAATGTATGTATCTAAACCTAATGCCTTAAAACATCTTAGATTTGTTTGAAATATCAAGTTGGCTTTAAGTACATCAAACACAGGTCTTAAATTTGGTTGTGGCAGGACTATTTAATCTCATAATTTATGTTGTTCCACCCACAAAACTTTTCTGTTATTTAAAAGTTTGAATCACACAGAGACATCTTCATTGCTTTCTGTATCTTCAGGAAGTTGCAGATATTAGTAGCTACCTGTTAATATACACTTTGTGTTTATCCTGGGTAAGTCTAAACTTATATAGCCAGGAAACATTTTTCTTTACCACTGGCCCATTTGTGTAGCATAAAATGCTACAAGCATTCTGTGCAACAAAACTATGCACTAGGGTAAATACAAACACCAGAAATTTCTGTTTTTCTAGCGTTGCTAAAGCTCCATTGAAATATTTTCTTGTGATGCAGTTGTTAAATTTCATTGATGATGGTTGTAAAATAAACATCCTAAAAAGTCATGAACTTGAGTTGGTGAATCTGGAGGTTTGTAGGATGCCTTCATCACTCCGGCCTTTTGAAAGTGTCTTTTGTCCAAGCTTTTACTTCCTGGCTGATGTCTTCAGGTGTTGCTTCTATATTCCCGCATACAATTTGCATTGTGGCTTTATGTACAAGTTCTTTTCCCCAAATGTAACAATTAGCAACAATTGTCCACCAAAATTACTTGGAATTCATGTCAGACAATTGGAGTTTTTGTATCCATCCATCCATCCATCTTCTTCCGCTTATCCGAGGTCGGGTCGCGGGGGTAGCAGCTTCAGAAGGGAGGCCCAGACTTCCCTCTCCCCAGCCACTTCTTCCAGCTCCTCCGGGGGAATCCCGAGGCGTTCCCAGGCCAGCCGAGAGACATAGTCCCTCCAGCGTGTCCTGGGTCTTCCCCGGGGCCTCCTCCCGGTGGGACGTGCCCGGAACACCTCACCAGGGAGGCGTCCAGGAGGCATCCTGACCAGATGCCCAAGCCACCTCAACTGGCTCCTCTCGATGTGAAGGAGCAGCGGCTCTACTCTGAGTCCCTCCCGGATGACTGAGCTTCTCACCCTATCTCTAAGGGAGAGCCCAGCCACCCTACGGAGAAAACCCATTTCGGCCGCTTGTATCCGCGATCTCGTTCTTTCGGTCATGACCCAAAGCTCATGACCATAGATGAGGGTGGGAACGTAGATCGACCGGTAAATCGAGAGCTTCGCTTTTTGGCTCAGCTCTCTCTTCACCACGACGGACCGGTACAGCGCCCGCTTGACAGCAGACGCTGCGTCAATCCGCCTGTCGATCTCCCGCTCCCTTCTTCCCCCATTCGTGAACAAGATCCCGAGATACTTAAACTCCTCCACTTGGGGCAGGACACCCCCCCTGACCCGGAGAAGGCACTCTACCCTTTTCCGGCTCAAGACCATGGCCTCGGATTTGGAGGCACTGATCCCCATCCCGGCCGCTTCACACTCGGCTGCGAACCGATCCAGCGAGAGCTGCAGATCACGATCTGATGAAGCCAAAAGGACCACATCGTCTGCGAAAAGCAGAGATGAGATCCTGAGGCCACCAAATCGGATCCCCTCAACACCTTGGCTGCGCCTAGAAATTCTGTCCATGAAAGTGATGAACAGAATCGGTGACAAAGGGCAGCCCTGGCGGAGTCCAACTCTCACCGGAAACGAGCCCGACTTACTGCCGGCAATGCGGACCAGACTCTGACACCGGTCATACAGGGACCTGACAGCCCGTATCAAAGGGCCCGGTACCCCATACTCCCGGAGAACCCCCCACAGGGCTCCCCGAGGGACACGGTCGAACGCCTTCTCCGAGTGCACAAAACACATGTAGACTGGTTGGGCGAACTCCCATGCACCCTCCAGGACCCTGCTGAGGGTGTAGAGCTGGTCCAGTGTTCCACGACCAGGACGAAAACCACACTGCTCTTCCTGAATCCGAGGTTCGACTATCCGACGGACCCTCCTCTCCAGGACCCCTGAATAGACCTTGCCAGGGAGGCTTAAGAGTGTGACCCCTCTATAATTGGAGCACACCCTCCGGTCCCCCTTTTTGAACAGGGGGACCACCACCCCAGTCTGCCAATCCAGGGGAACTGCCCCCGATGTCCATGCGATATTGCAGAGTCGCGTCAACCAACACAACCCTACAACATCCAGAGCCTTAAGGAACTCCGGGCGGATCTCATCCACCCCCGGGGCCTTGCCACCGCGGAGCTTTTTAACCACCTCGGCGACCTCGCCCCCAGAGATTGGAGAGCCCAACCCAGAGTCCCCAGGCTCCGCTTCCTCAGTGGAAGGCATGTTGGTGGGATTGAGGAGGTCTTCGAAGTACTCTGCCCACCGGCCCACAACGTCCCGAGTAGAGGTCAGCAGCACACCATCCCCACTATAAACAGTGTTGGTGCTGCACCGCTTCCCCCCCCTGAGACGCCGGATGGTGGACCAGAATCGCCTCGAAGCCGTACGGAAGTCTTTCTCCATGGCCTCTCCAAACTCCTCCCACGCCCGAGTTTTTGCCTCAGCAACCGCCCGAGCCGCATGCCGCTTCGCCCGCCGGTACCCATCAGCTGGTTCCGGAGTCCCACAGGCCAAAAAGGCCCGATAGGACTCCTTCTTCAGCCTGACGGCATCCCTCACCGAAGGTGTCCACCAACGGGTTCGAGGGTTGCCGCCGCGACAGGCACCGACAACCTTGCGGCCACAGCTCCGATCGGCCGCCTCGACAATGGGGGCACGGAACATGGTCCACTCAGACTCCATGTCCCCCACCTCCCCCGGGACGTGTTCGAAGTTTTGCTGGAGATGGGAGTTAAAGCTCCGTCTCACAGGGGATTCCGCCAGACGTTCCCAGCAGACCCTCACAACACGTTTGGGCCTGCCAGGTCTGACCGGCTTTCGCCCCCACCACCGGAGCCAACTCACCACCAGGTAGTGGTCAGTGGACAGCTCCGCACCTCTTTTCACCCGAGTGTCCAAGACATACGGCCGCAGATCCGATGAAACGATGACAAAGTCGATCATCGAACTGCGGCCTAGGGTGTCCTGGTGCCAAGTGCACATATGGACACCCTTATGCTTGAACATGGTGTTCGTTATGGACAATCCATGGCGAGCACAGAAGTCCAGCAACAGAACACCGCTCGAGTTCAGGTCGGGCGGGCCGTTCCTCCCAACCACGCCCCTCCAGGTCTCACTGTCGTTGCCCACGTGAGCGTTGAAGTCCCCCAGCAGAACAAGGGAGCACTCTCCAGTACCCCCTCTAAGGACTCCAAAAAGGGTGGGTAATCTGAGCTGTCGTAAGCACAAACGACAGTCAGAACCCGTCCCCCCACCCGTAGGCGGAGGGATGCTACCCTCTCGTTCACCGGGGTAAACCCCAACGTACAGGCGCCGAGATGGGGAGCAACAAGTATGCCCAATCCTGCCCGACGTCTCTCACCCTGGGCAACTCCAGAATGGAAGTTTGTCCAGCCCCTCTCAAGGAGACTGGTTCCAGAACCAGAGCCATGCGCCGAGGTGAGACCGACTATTTCTAGCCGGAACCTCTCAACCTCACACTCTAGCTACCTCTCACCCAATGACCTCTGGAGGTAGGTACAAGCCCCAGTTGTGACGCTGCAGGATGGACAGATGGATGGGCAGCTAATGACTACCCACATCCAAATCAGAATAGTTCCTCACAAGCGCTTGATGCCAGGATTTGAGGAATTTAGTTGAGTCACATGAAATCAGAAACTGTGGCCATTAATTTATGTAATCACGCATATCTCCAGGCTGTGTGAGCCAGAGAAGAGAGTAACAAACTATGTCACATGTTCATTATAGCTGCATTACAGCGCTGTCATTTGGAGAGAATGTGGCAGAGTGGGAGGCCACAGTCACACAGCTGCCACAGTGGATTAAGATGGATTATTTGTTTGGCAGAAAAGTAATCCTGTGAGATTGGTGATTGGCTCTAGCCTCTCTTTGTTGTAATTCTTGCTTGGAGTGAGAAAGGTAGAATTTTGCCAGACTTTAGAAAATATATTTTTGCATAAATCATTAAAGTAATTTAGACAGAAATGTGATATAAGTGGTGACTAAATTCAGACAATTAGGAATTTTACCATAGCGCTAACAAACTGGGAACTGAAAGTCCTTATTTCATATGCTACAAAGTAAGAAAAAAGTTTAAGAAAATTTTAAAATTCTGGAAATTAAGATTAATTTATTTCAAAATCTGGGACAGATGATTAAGATATTCATTGAATAAGACTGTTTTTATGTCAATCAAATACATTTAACTGACAAATTGATGATTAACTGACAAATTACATAATTTTCTGGACATCCCCTTAAAAAAAACAGCAAATAAGAAAACGATTCCAACAAGAAACACCGTTGGTAAACAATAAACTGAACAAAAAGCGTCCAAAGAGAAGAAAGACCCGCAGCAGGCTAACAATACAGCTAGCTAGAGAAGAAAAGCTAACGAAGCTAATGAAACGGTAGCCGAAGTCCTGCGTGAACTAAAGGAGTTGTGGAAAGAAAATTAGAGTGTGTTTGCTGAGACAAAGGCTGCTCTAACAAAACTGGAAACATCAGTATGAGACCTGAAAGAGCGTAGGGACACCCTAGAGCAGGGGTGTCCAAACTTTTTGCAAAGAGGGCCAGATTTGATCAAGTGAAGATGCCCGGGGGCCAATAGTTTGTTCGGACATTTTTTGATTTTTTTTTTTTACCCCTCCAGGGGGTCTTTTGTGGGCTCTAGTGTCCCTTATGTGACAGCAGGCTGACAGGAAACAGGGAAGGAGAGGGGGGAAGACATGCGGCAAATGTCATCGGGTCCGGGAATCGAACCTGCGACGGCCGCGTCGAGGACTCAAGGCCTCCAAATACAGGTCGCCCTACGCCACCACGGCACGCCCTGGACATTTTTTAACTACAAAAGTTTCATGCAAATACACAATTTTCATTGTCACAATTATCTTTATTTTTCAAATGACAAAAAAAACAAATATAAGCCACTCAGGCAAATGAGAACAACTCTAAAAACCCAAATTCTGCCTTTCTTTCATATCTGGAGAGTCAGATAACATTGAACAAACTGTATGAAATACCTTAAATTTACATGAGTTTAAAATTATCTTTGCCTCAAGAACATTTTAAACAGGAGTTATAAGTAATGCAAAGTTGTCTGTTATTATTAAATCTTAAAACAAGTGAATTTTGCTCGTCATTTACTATATCTACAGGTTCATAACCAAATCTTACTCAAGAGTTTAATAAAAATAAGTGCCATAAATCCAGGTGCATAAATGTTCTTTTGGCTTTTCACTGCTGATAGTGACAGACGTTACCGTTCAAAACACTCAGTTTCATGTCCTCAACTCTCAGTGCCACACTGTTACTGCCAGGCAAACATTTTTCTCAAATTCTTGCTTCTTCTCAGGGCAAAATGTTCTCCACCATTTTCATAACACAGTCTTTGATAAATGTATCTTCAGTAAAAGGTTTGCCATGTTTAGCTATTAACATGGCCACTTCGTAGCTGCTTTGGTGGTATTTTCTTTTGACTCACAGGCCCGCGTGAAGAATCGCTGTTGTGATGCCAGTGCAGCTTGGCGTTGCTTCACTTTTCAGCAGGGTCACTTCCTGTTAGCTTGTTGTATGTGTTAGCATGTTTAGTCTGGTAGTGTCCTTTTACGTTGAAATCCTTAAACAAGGCAACCGTCTCACAAATTAGACAAGCACAATTGCCTTGATTTTCAGAAAAGAAGTTTTGTAATTCCCATCTCTCTTGAAAGCGGCGGCCCTCACTGTAAACTTGTTTTCTTTGCAGTGGCCATGGCAGAAATGAGTGGAGAGCGGTTCGCTGCATGGAGGCAGAGACTGATAGTATTAAAGTGGTGCTGCCACCATTTGGTGAAAGGAGGAATTACAGTTTCAAGTTTTATGATTTATTTATTCTGTTTCACAGTGCAGGCGGGCCATAAATAATACATTATAAAACCGAAGCTGCGGGCCGTATGAAATCTGACCGCGGGCCGTGATTGGCCCCCGGGCCGGACTTTGGACATGCCTGCCCTAGAGCAACGCATGGAAGGAGCAGAGAGTAGAAACGGGAGAAAGGTACTCAACTTTTTCTACTACTTTTATACGACTTCACAGGCCAGGTCCTTGAAGGATCCCTGGCCTTCACAGGCCCTCGCGTCCACCTGGCGGTGCGAGGGCCTTCACAGGCCAGGTCCTTGAAGGATCCCTGGCCTTCACAGGCCAGGTCCTTGAAGGATCCCTGGCCTTCACAGGCCCTCGCGTCCACCTGGCGGTGCGAGGGCCTTCACAGGCCAGGTCCTTGAAGGATCCCTGGCCTTCACAGGCTTTTGCATGCACGTGGTGGAGCGATGGCCTTCACAGGCCTTCACATTACCACGTGGTCGTCTTATTCAAGTACTTCTGAAGGAACAGCCTGCGATGTCATCGATGACATCACGTTCGTTTTGATGACATCAGTGACAGTCAGGGACGGACGTGATGTCATAGATGACATTGCAGGCTGTTACCTCAGAAAAAATATATTTTATACCTACATTATTTTTTATTATAATTTCTAAGTGCTCTAAAACCTTGTTCACGTCATGAGTGACATGACAGCCATTCTTAAGTGATGTCATGAGCAGCTCCAAGCCATGAATGGCTGCATTATGAGTGTATTTTTTTTAGTGCTTTTCCAATTGAACTAAAACTTCGGAGGCACAGATCATGTTAGTTCAGATGACAAACACTTTCAAACATTTAAAAATGTAAAATGTAAATCCACAAATTAAAACAAAACCCTAACAAGACTTAGAATGTATGTTGGCGTAAATTTTCACTCACTGAATAAATTATTACAACTTATTAATTAATTCTCCAATGAAAAACAGTTAAAATAGAGATGCACATTCTTATACTAGACTGTTTAACAGCATTCACTTTTCAAGATGTTTTATTGTTAGAAATGACATTGCAACATTCTTGACCTATTTAAGCTTGTTGTTGAATGGCTTCTTAATACTTTTCTGCAGACCCAACTGTTCAATTGCTGTGAGGAAAAACAGATAGGAGAGGCTGCGGCATCCTGAACACGATTTATCCAGATAAAAATCATAATGAGGTTTATAAAATGCCCCCTGTCTTCACATGTCCGAGGTTCGTCTGTTGTCACATAGCCATTTAGCAAATACTATAAAAACCACTGACCAGTAATTAGAAAGTAATTAAAATGAAAATTATTATACAAATAATTAAATTGAAAAGAATTAAAATCAGTTAAAAATTCTTAAAATAAGAAAAATTATGAAAGAGTCATTGGCAAAAAAATAAATAAATATCAAATTAATTTTTTTTCAAAAACAATGAAATACATTAGTTAAAATAAGTATTGAAGACTTCCAGTGGTGCCATGCTCTGAGATGGCTGCATTGGGTGGAGGCTCCAGTGACATTGATGATTAATATGTTGATTGAATTTAGCCAGTTTGTCTGAATTCAGTAAAAAAGGTCAAATCAAGTTTATTAATACGGTACATTTCACCAACAAGGTAGTTCAGAGGGCTTTTCATGATAAAAATAATATTATACCAATAATGAACCAATCAATAAACATTATGTTTTGTCAGATGGATTATCTTGCATCATATTGATTAATGTTTCAGCTATTATTAACCATTAACAAGTGGGGTTTTAGCCTTATTTTACCAATCAATTGACAAAAACAAAAAATCATTGATCCGCTGAACGTCCTCAACAGAAGGTTAGAACAGAAGAAGGTTAGAAGGATCTCATTGATGTAGTCCATGGCTTGGTTAATCTTTTCCAACCAAATGCTGTACTATAGCAACTGTATAAAGTTTAGTTTGCTGTTTTAACTGCTGGTGATTGCAATTCTCTTGCTATCATGTTACGACTTTCATCCAAAGTTGGGTTGCAACTATCAGGCTCATAAATTGTGTTCAGAAACAATCACAGAACAGTAATAGGGCAACAGAGTCCATTAACACTAGGACTGCTAGTTATCAGTAGCAGTAGAGTCATCAGTAATGAGGTCATCAAGGTCACATGAATCTCTGGCCAGTTAACGCTTCGTGTCAATGTCACTGACAATCCAAGCAAATCTCCAACAATGTCAACCTGTCTGCCGTTTCAGTCACACATCTTAAGGTGTGAGATTTTCTGACTGATGCTTATTTCATACCTTCCTCAAACCCTCCATCTACCTTGTTCAGAATGTCACATTATTTCCTTCAAATGTGTTCTTCGCCCTTGAGATGTAGATGAACTGCTAAGTTCTGACCTGACCTGGCTCTTATTGCGTGAGTCATCCTTTTGAAGATGACGTTTTGTTTAGGTCTGAACATACCACACTGCTGAGCCAGTGTTCAAGTGTTCTGTACTTGAGGAACTAATCTCTAAGAGTGTTACCAGATTTAAATTGCACTGGAATATTGCGAATAGAAGATTTCACAATATTTCTTAATAATAGTTTTTCACACTTTAGTCACATATGTGATGACTATGTTCTTCCACCACCTCTTCTCCTTTACTAGTCCAGCCCAGGTTGACTGTTTTCTTGATACTCTAACATATTCCTTGTTGGAATATCCTGAGATTTGGAGGATTTTCTTGATGTTTTTGTTATTTGTCCTTTTCTTCCCTCTCTGTGGAAAGCTGTTAGGTTTTAGTGATCTGATAACTGATCATTTTTGTTCCAGTGGGTGGAATGGAACATAAAGCTATACTGTTTTTTGAAATGACATCAGACTTGTAAAGTACTTTGTAGCATCCTCAAAGAAGTTTTACATTGAAATCAGTCATTCCCATTCATGCACAGATTCATGATATAAAGTTTACACCGAAACTACCTAATACTAAGATTATGGATTGAAACTTCTGAAATTGAACAGGTGAAGAATTATTTTTTTTTTTTGTCTTACTCCTGTGGTAATTAGCAAATAGAAATAATTTTTTTAAAGGGCAGTGTGATGTAAAATTGACAATTTTAGCTTTACATGGGCTGCACAGTGGTGCATTTGGTGGCAATGTTTCCTTGCAGGAAGCAGGTCCTGGGTTTGATTCCTGGCCCGGGATCTTTCTGCACTTAGTTTGCATTTTCTCCCTGTGGATGCATGGGTTCTACTCCAGGTACTCCGGCTTCCTCCCACAGTCCAAAAACATGACTGTCAGGTTAATTGGTCTCTCTAAATTCTCCCTAGGAGTGAGTGTGTGTGTGTGTGTGCATGGTTGTTTGTCATGTTTGTTTGTTTGTCTTTGTGTTGTCCTGCGACAGACTGCCGTCCTGTCCAGGGTGACTCCGCCTCTCGCCTGGAACGTTAGCTGGAGAGGCACCAGCAACCCTCCCTGCCCCACTAGGGACAACGGTATACAGAAAATGGATGGATGAGCTTTACATCATGTTATAATTTTATTCCCCAGAGGGTTGTTTTAATTCTTTAATTCATGTTTGAGAAATCCTTTATCTCCCATGGCAACCATTCAGCCATGTGTGGACATGTGCAAAACGCCTCCGTGGACCAAACACCGCCTTCTGTGGAGGTGCAGCTCCTCCACAGAATTGAAATCTTACAACGTCCACCTCACTTCCTGAAGGCAAAGTTTCAGAAAGAGCAGAATTTTTTTAAAGAGACAGAAACTCAATTTCAAGATCTTAAATATAACTTTCAAGTTATATTTCATGTGTGAAGTTAGCACAGATTGTGTCAGGTTTAAACACCTATTGAGACAGATTAAACAAACACAAGAAAGACAAGAGAGTTAGATTCTTTTGTACTCGTGAGGAGAACAGCCAGAGATGTTTTCAGTCACACATCTCTTCCGTTCTGAAAACATATGTGTCCGTTCTCCCTTTTTATTGCTGTTAGGATCCCTAACAGCAAAACACTTCAGGAAAACACTTAACAGGAAAACACTTCAATCACATAATTGCAACGCAAATGCTAGTCACTAACAAAACACACGGTATCTACACACTAGATTATTCTGTTCTAGACACAGGATAACACAGAGCAAGTTGTACGTCTTCATGGCGACAGTTTTATAGCATCTAACAGGTCAAGGATGCAGAGGTTTCTGCTGAGCGATAACCTGTTGAAAACAGCTTCTCTGCTCTTCCTCAGAGGCCTTCTGAGAAAGGAATCAAAGTAATTCAACAACACAGAAACTTTCTTTATCCTAAGATGAAACAAATAAAGGCATATAAGACAAGAACGTTATAAAGGCACATGAAACAACAAATATTTGATAATAATATATACAATTTACCTAACAGTTTGTGCTATAAAATGGCACTATATGGATGAAAAATACATAATACTGTCCATTTAATTTTACATTAATTTCATCATTGCCCAGATTCAGCACTAAACCTGTGGTTGTGCTCAGCTCCTCTTTCAGCTATTTTAAAATTATGCCATCTGATTTAGTATCGCTGAAAATCAAAACATATCTTTCATAAAAGATAAAGAACACATTTTACATGATGTCAATAGGTAAATCACACTTTAATTGAGAATGCACAAAAAATAATCAAGTAAGAGATTCATTCTATCTGCATAAACCAAGAATGCACTAATGTAAATATTACAAACCTACAGAAAATGACTAATGGTTAATGAAATTAATCTAAAACACATAAACTGCCTGAAATAAAAATCCAGCTGCTTTTGAACCAGAACACTTGTTTGCTGTTTCAACTAAATGGCTTCAACAACTCTTTGATGTGAGGCTCTCTGGGATTTCACCTGGTAAAACTTGATGGTGGTTAAGCTTCAAAGCTGTCTGCATCAACCCATCACTATCTACACATAGACAAACAGACTGCACATGGATTTTTATTCTTTGGTATTCACTGCCAGTCAAGATGTTTTTCTTTCTATCATGTATTCTTTAAGAGAAACTCTTTTGGGCCTATACTTTTCTTTTTCTTTTATCCTTTATTTATTAGAATATTCTTTCAAAAACTTGAATTTCTAAAGTCTTCCTACTGAAGGTTTTCTATTCACAGTTACACTTCAAAGAGCTCTTCTTAGCAATAGAACAATAATAGTGTGTGCATTTTAAGATAAGATGAAAATATAGTTTATACTCTTAACTCATGTTCATCTCAAATGTTTGGCTATGTTGTTTATTTGCACCTTGTATTTTTTTGTTTTTACAACAATGTTTTAAAGGATTAAAATAGGCAACTACGCATGTAGACAAAATAGTTGGTTCCTCTCTGCTAATAGTCAAAAAACAAACAATAGTCAATGATAATTTACTGAAAATGAAACCATGAAAACCAAACATTACTTTAGAATTGTGGTTTAACAGAACCATTTAAAAAAATACACAAATGAAACATAATAGCACCCCCAGAAAAAAATTAAAACAATTTCACCATATGGATAAGTTAAAGTAAGCATCTCAGGTGTCTTCAAGCTTGTAATCAGTCAATTTAAAAGGTGATGCTTTGCTATGTTCTGGAGTGACTGTCTTTGTCATGTCACATAGATGCATTTCTTTGCAGGAATACTCTATTATCCAGATATAAAGTCTAGTTTGTCTCCTGGAGCTAAAGACTAGAAGGAACACTGTTGGAAGAAGAGCATCTAGAAATTCTGAAACTAGTAAAATGTGACCTCAGAAAACCAGGCTTCACATTTCAGCAGCAGCAACTCAAGCCAAAATCAAACAGACAAACCTGAAGCCTTTGAAACGGCTCATAAATCTTTCACAGCCAAATAAAATGGACCAATTTGAACTCAGGCAGGATTATTTCTTTCTGAGATTGTTTCTTATTCCAAGAAGATGGTTTATTCTGAATACGTGTGTGTGTTTGCGTGTGTTGTGTGTGTTAGTATTCCTCTTCTTCGAGGGCCATACTTTCTAACAAATACTGTGTTGTGAGGACCCACTGCTCTTTATGGTATTCAAAACCCAAATCACTGCTGTCATGGTGTTAGGTTAAGGTCAAAGGTCAGGGTTGGGCAATAAAAATGAATGGAAGTCAATAGAAAGCCCCTCTCAATAGAGAAAAAGATACCTAATGTCAATGTGTATTTTATTAAATATTTCTTTAAGTTATCAGAAAAAACACTAATTTAATACTTCTAGTATATTTAATATTATTTTTAATTACAGGTCTGTCTGTCTATGTCCTAGAAAAAGCTTTATCCACCTTGCTACAAATAAATGTCAATCAACAATTTGGTTTTGACAAAAAATAAAAAAGTATAAAAATCTTCTTTAATGTCAAACTGAAAACTGATTCTATGAAATAATGACAATTAAATATAAATATACAACATAAAAAGTGATCTAATTCCACAAAGTTAATTGGTGCTAGTCGTCTCACAATAGGTGGAACAGAGCTTACCTGAGAGTCATGTCTCTGTCAGGTGATTGTATGAACACACCTGTGTCTGGAAGGTCCATTCTCTGGTTAATCAGTTCTTAGTTAACATCGTCAAACCCAGGGTTTCAGTAAACAAAAGTATCTCAAACCAAAAGTTAGTTAAGAACTGTAACCCAGAGCTCTTAAATATTTGACCAGAAACCTGCAGCAAAACCAGGCTAGAAAGCAAGAAACAGTTTGTGAGAAACTGAAACTAAAACAGGTCACTTCACAGCTATCCCGGTAGCAAGACCTAACAGCTCAAATCAAGATTACAAAATACAACAGCCAAATCAAAACTAAAAACTAACAAAACACCAACAGGCATAATTTGTTTAAATCTGGAAGAAAACTGCAGCTTTGGAGAAAAAGTTATTTTCAAGCAAAACAACAACCTGAGGATTCCAGATGAAGCTACACAGAGATGGTTTGAAGCAACAAGATGGATGTTCTGTAGTGGCCAAGTCAAAGCCCAACCTCAAGATGAGAGAATTTCTGCCAGGACTTGAAAAGGCCTGTTCACAGCCCATCTCCATTCAACCTAACAGAGCTTGAACAGCTGAGTAAGAAGAATGGAGGAAAATTACAGAGTCCAGTCCAAACACAAACAAGACCTACTCACTATGACTCCAATGACTAAAGATGAATCTACTCAATACCGACTTCAATGTGCTGTTACATATTTTTATTTTTCATTACCTTTTAGAAATCAGTTTGTCAGTGACATAACCTGGATGGGTGTCAACACTTTCTAGATAGATATAAATAAATCATTGGTCCTCTGAGTCCAGAGGAGTCTGTTAAAGTCGCTTGAAGGTTTTCAGGTACGTCCCACAGGAGGAGGGATTTCTGGGTCCTGCTGTCCCAATGACTTCATTTTCGGCAAGCAGTGGGAAATGGGCAGGTAAACTGCAAGAAATATAAATTCCTCTCAAAAGAAAACACATGTGAATAACACACTGACTTTGTTTCTAATTTAAGTTCTGAAATGTCCTTAATAAAAGATATTAAAGAACTGTATCAGACCATGTTAAGTGCACAAGTGATTTTCACAAAACAAGGAGACGTCTTGTTATATTCTTTTGGTTTTGAAATCGACAGAACTTGTTTCAAAAGGTCATTCATCTGCTTCAGATGAAAAATCCTCTCCCTCAAGTTCTGCCTGGAGGATTTCTTTTCTAAGCCAGTCCACCAGAGAAACACAAACTCCAGTTGTCAGAATTCAAGTTGGATATACTATATAGTAGTAGTACCGGTAGTAGTAGTTTTTTCTTGGCATCACAAAGAGAACTACATGAGAGTATAAAGAGGAGCAATCAGCCATAGTCAGTGAGACTTCAGACTGCCCATCAGCAGCATTCAGTTGCCTTTTACATCCCAGCAGCAGCCTTGGCCCACTTCCTCGCACTGAGCGACCATTTATGGGCTTTGCGACTGGAAGAGGACATGCATAAAACAACCCCCGCCCCTGGGGTTAGTTTGTGGACAAGAGGCATGGGTGCAGAAAATTCACTGACACAGAAAGCATCTTACTGAACCAGAGAGAGCAAGACGACAAGCTGGGAGAAGAGACATTACTAGGCACATTGAGAGAATCAGTGGGAGGAAAGAACAGTGGAGATCCACCACCACACATGATCATGCGTGGAATAGTATAGTGTTTTCAAATGTTTTCATTCCTCTTGAACTATGCCCCATTCTGTCATGGATCTGCCACAAGCTTCAGTGTATTCTATGTGACAGGACAACACAAACCAGAGCATAGTTGTGAAGTGGAACCAAGTGATACATGGTTTTCTAAACTTTACCAAATGACACTAAAACTAATATTTTGTAGAACCACCTTTCATATAACTTACTGGCCAAACATTTTCTTCATTTCTAAGAGAAGAGTGGACTTGTATACCTCTAGTGACATACAGTATGTCAACCTAGCAAAGAACTACAGGAAGAGGACAGAGCCAGCTGTGAGACAGAGAGGCTACTCTATTGACCATTAAACTCAGGACGGCTAATAGTTTTGACCTTGTCATTTCTTGCTTTCTTGTTGCAAATCAGCATAATAAAAGGAAAAGTACTGATCAACTTTTCTGGAGATTTATTCTTTTTTCTTTTGGGAGCCATAAAAGTATAACGAATTTTTATTATGGTGGTTTCCATAGAAATATTAGGATTTTGGATGATTGATCTGACCTGAAATACTGACCTGATTCCAGGTCAGTATTTGACCTGGAATACCAGGAAGACACTCTATCTCACCACTCCCAGCCCCCTCACCCACATCATCACAGACAGCTTTTACACATAGGACAGCAATTTACTAACTATTATTTAGAGAAACATTGGCTCACTACTCTTCAAACATCAAAAATCCATTGGTGCCTATTTATAGTATATAAGTCATTGTCTTTAAATTTTAGAAAAATCTCCTAATTGTGACTCTTTCATGCCAGAGGTCTCATAAAACTTTAGCCTAAACAAAGATGTTAAAAGTCTGGCTAGATTATCTCATATAATCAACCCTAGACATTTTTCAGCTAAAACTAGACATCAGTAGATCACCTTTCAAGATTTAAACACACTTTCATATTGTTTAGATGGATGAAGAGTGTTTTCCTAAGTCAGTTCAGCAGAAACTTGTTCATGGAGTATCCTGACCTGGATATTTAGCTCAACATGCCACCCAGGAGATTCCAGGCTGAAGAGGTAAAGTATTACAGACTCTTTTAATTCCCTGGAAATGTAATGATTTAGGTTTTGTCCGTGCAACAAAAACAATTGCAGAGTTCCAAAGAAATGTTTAATTGGTTTATTGGAAAGCAGGTTTAATAGATGCTCTACTGCAGACAGAATCGTCTATGAAGAACAAAGACGAGGATTATCTGAGCTCAGTTGGGTCTTACAGGTAAAGAGAATGCACTTGTTTGCTGTTGATTGCCTAAGATCAGGTCTTTGGGATACAGAAGATTGGGAATGTCAGTATTGCTTTGTCAACTTCTTGTCCTTTCTTGGTCTTTGTTGGTTCCCTTGAGAGCAACAAGCAACAATTGTTCTAGCTAGAATCAAACACTTTGTCTTAGTTGTAGTAACAAGCTGAGTCTTGAATAAATCACTTATGAACTGATCGGTACCCAGGTTGGTCAGACTTGCTTGGAGTATTAAACAATTTCAGGAAGCTTAAAGATTTGCTTGAGGTAAGTGTCCATAAGATATCTAGACCAGGGGTCTCAAACTCCAGGCCTCGAGGGCCGCAGTCCTGCAGTTTTTAGGTGAGCCACGGGTACAAAACACTGGAATGAAACGGCTTAATGACCTCCTTGTGTAGATCAGTTTTCCAGAGCCTTAATGACCTAATTATTCTGTTCAGGTGGTGCAGCAGAGGCACATCTAAAAGTTGCAGGACTGCGGCCCTCGAGGACTGGAGTTTGAGACCCCTGATCGAGACAAACCAATACACGAATAATTAGTAACCTCACAAATAGAAAGAATGTTTGATTTGTGCCATCACTTGAACAGTAAGGCAACCTGTGGACTCTGGAAAAACCCTGATCATAGTTTCATAGGTTTTTATCATAGTTTAAAAAGCAATTCTACTAATAGTCCAGGGGCCAGACCATTTTTTGTCCATTTCAGGGTGTCAAAGTCTATCAATATTTTTTGGAAAGATACATGTCTATAGTTAATATTTTGACATGATAGCCCTTCCAAAATGGTAGCTGAGTCAAATTCAGTTTTTTGAGACTGGTGTATGTCTGGTTTAGGCTCATGGTGTCATGTTGAGTCTATGATTCTAGCCCAAATGCAGAACACGACACAGGAGAGCGATATATATAGTAAGTGAATTTATTACAACAGCAATAATTAAATGCACTGAAAATTGCGGGTCTTGTCCAAGGGGGGAGGGAAAGGCTCACGGAGTGGTCGGCACACTATAAAGAACACAGCGAGGAGACGGTGAGTTCACAGGGTGTAGGAGACGGGAGTGATGACAGAAAATTGGAGCAATCTTACTTGTTGAATAGGAGTTTGTAGGTTTGGAGGGATAACTGCCGTGCTCGGGGTCGTTGATTCCGTACGATCCAGGTGGAACAGCGCTTGGCCACAGAGATCCGGAAGGAGGCGAGGGAGTGTTGTCGGGGGGCGGACAGGTAGGTTCAGGCAGGACAGAGACAGAGGAGCGGCACGACTGTCAGTCGGAACCTCCAGGAGGGATCTGCGATTTAGCCGGAGGAGGTGAGTCTGGAAACTCGGGCAACCAGTGGGTAGGTTCCACGGCGTCACGAGGGGAACCCAGGACTTCTCAGGAAAGACACCTGAAGGCAGGAGACAACAAGGAGATTCACTAAGAGATCAAACACCGAGGAGAAAACAGAGACTAGCTCAAGGGGGCTCAGAGGTACCGTTACTGGCTAACACTCAGGCGTCGAAGTGCTGGCAGTCAGTCAGCTCCTCTTGTACACCTTGCCTGACGAGCAGATAGATCACAGGTGCGCAGGATGACAACACCCCACTCCAGAGAGAGAGGTGAGCCTGGCGCCATCTGGTGGCTAGATGGTGAAAAGCAGCAAGCCAACTCCCACAAGGAAAACCAAGAACCCCGGAACACGACACATGGTTTGGGTATTTGTCAAAGGTCTATAATATACTGTAATGTTTGGTATCATCTTAAAAGGGACACGTTTGGCTTTCATTTAAACCAGGTTTTGAGTCTCTCTGACCAACACAGAGGTTAGGTAACAGTAACATCTCATACGGAAATGCAATTTAGCAAATTAAAAAAATGTATATGAAAAAAACAATGAATGGAGAGTGTTACATTCACACTTAATGAGCAAATATTACCAAACAGATGGGAAATCTGATTTTGGAATTTGTGAAAATTGGATCAAAGTTGTTCCTTCCTGAATTATGACACTGATTGATTTGACTAATGCAACTTCTGGGAAATAAGATAATGATACAATTTAAATAGATATTTAGGCAAAAAACAATAATCTTAAAACAATAGTTTTACTAAATCCAAGCTCTTCCTGGATAACTGTGAGTGGAATTGCATAGTAACACCCCTGATTCATTATCAATAAATCCACCATTAGGAACTCACTACATTTACTGCTGCACAAAAGGGTTTTTAATTGTATCATAAATCATAAAGCAGTAAAAGAAATGTCACATTGCCCTGAATGCATCACATAAATAAAGAAAATGAGAGTTGTCCAATTTACCAGATATTTAGGAACGAATTATGTCTTAACGATTTACTAAAACACAAGGTGCATGCTTTTAACTGGTGCCTAATCATTGTCTCCTTTATAGTCAACAGCTGGTTTTCTGCAGTATTTTGTGTGCCACATGAGGAAAAGGTGGGCCATTACGGGAGTTAGATGATTTTTTTGAATTTTGGTCAGTATTGCTAAGAATGATGGAATAACAGTTAAAATTTTCCCCATAATAACTAAACCCAGAAACATGACAAATAATATACTATTTCACACATAGACATTGTTGTCTGAGAATATTTTGGTAATTTTATGGTAAATATCTTTCCTTGAAATTCATGATAATAGCATCCATAATAATGCCCAACTTTCATGCAAATGTCCAATTAACAAAACTAACATTGCACATCATCCAAAACACTTTAAATAGATGTTCAGAATGTGGGTCTTTAACATGAGGAATTGATCTATTGTACATATTGCCTAAAGTTTAGATGAAATACGGCTGCAGATCTGTTATTGGCCTTCCATGGCGTAATGTCGGCCTGGTACATTGAACGCTGGATGCATCACACACTTTCCTAGAAGACGTTGATGAGTTTTGTGGGTGTGATCGATAAATCCCCCCCGTCCCCCCTGCTCACTCGCCGGCTATCCATCTGTAATGCCTCCCTTGCCTCATCTCTCACACCCGGAGGTCTACGGCCCTCCCACTAACAGCATCACTTCTCCATACCAAGCCTCTCCATTTTAGCAGACCCTAGCTTCTCCTCCAATGAGGCTGCACAAAGAGAAGACATACAGTAGCTGTCTTCATTAAGGCACCTGGGGAATCTTAATCAAAAAGCCATTTGCCTCCCGCAATTAATTTCTGTCTTAGTATTCAGATTTTAGTGTGAAAATTCTCTCTTAACAGACTTTGCCTCTTTGCATATCATGAATCTAAAAAAATCTTATCTTATTGTTCTGTGTATTTCTGGATGCAAATTAGGATTCCAATGCTCTTTAAATGGTAAGTGTTTTATTTTTCATTTGTGGAAATAGTCCAGGATACACCCCACATAGTTGAAAGGGGGCCAGGTAAAGAGGCAAGCACAATAATCTAATTGGTTCCACTAATCAATAATCAGTGAGGAAACTGTAACTTTAAACAGTTTGGCATTTTGTCTCAATGAAATGCTTCAGATTCTCCAGAAATTGTAAAATTTCACTAAATTCAAAAAGTACTTAGCTCTGTACATTAGTGTAGAGGAATCTTTGCCTCCGTTAATTTATCTACTTTGGAGGACTTTCCATCATGTTTAGGGTAATGCAATGGTATCCAGTTTAAGACTTTGACTAGACAGAACCTTTATCTTACAAAAATGGCCTTGTAAACCATTTTCTTTCTACAATCTTCTTGTTTTTAGCTCAGCACATTGAGTGTCACTTTTTAAGATGTAATTTAGCCTACTTCATGTTGTCAGACACCTTCTGTTCCAGGTTTTTGAAATTTTGGACAAACATAGTCTTGAATAAACAGTCAAAATGTGTCCTTCATATGTGAACAACAGAATAAATGATGTTTTCACATAGTCTGTGTGGGGTAGACATTTTTTTCCCTTAACTGTTGGGTGCCTCTACTATCACCTGCTAGTTCCTCCGCTCCGCACTAGATGTCCTCAGAGAGCGGGATGGATCCGAGCTTCCCCAAACCTTCTCTGGACACATGCAAGTATTTTCCCCTCATCAGCTGGAGCATAAGAAGAGCCGGTGACCAATCTTCCAACGCCAGAGTGTCGGTATTCTCCAACGCCGGGTTCCTGTCCGATCGTGTGGTCCGTCCTCTGGTTCGGCACGTCTCCTGACAGATCCTAGCCCCGTTGTCTACCTCCTTCGCTCTCCACGCTGCCACTCCCTAGCCTATGGCTCCCCGACATCTGATTCCTATCGTCTCCCTAGTGCACTTCCCCTACCGCTTTGAGCATCCGTACTCTCACAGAGCTAAGATGTTGTAAATAAAGTAAAGTTTGCCTCTAACTCCTGATGGTGTTTCTGCATGTGGGTTAGACAGATTCCCAAAACCATGACATTAACATTATCGTTTAAAACCAAGTTTTTGTATTTACCCAGGTTATCTGTGTCTCATAATAAAAGTTGTTTGATGATCTGAAACATTTAGATGCGACAATAAAGCAAATGCGAAAGACATTTGTAACATGCAAATATTGTTCTCTGTGGTGGCATAAAACAGCCTCTGTCTAAACAGGACAATTTAGTCACCAAGTAGATTTATAAACCACAAGCTGTGAACAGTTATTATTCCAACTATAACTAGCAGTTATCACTCAAACTCACACACTGCTTATCAAAAAGGGCACAAACACATTTACCAAACAACATCTTGAGGGTCCCCCAGACAGAATATTCTGTAGTTTACTCAGGATAACCCTGGAAGCAACAGTATTTAAAATAATTCTTCAATTTTTAAGTTTAGGTGTAATTACTTTCACTCAGAGGGCCAACCTAGTCTACACAGTACTTCTAAATGAATTAGTTTGAATAACAATAACATAATAAAATTAAGTGTGTGCAAAAATAAAATTATGGGTCTACAAAAACATTCTCAAAAATCTACTTTCCTTCTGAAGAAGGGAGAAAATATCGGCCTACAAATCCTGAGAGGCAGTAGTAAATTCAACTGATTAATATTGCAGGGATTTTCAAGATGGTTACACAAATCAGTCAATTGCTGAACTACTTACAGTTCAGATATTAAATCAATATGTCCCTTCCAAGCTCTCTTCTACTATGGGTAAGAGATGTTTCTTCCACCAAAAGGGGGAGGGATTGGCCTGCAGAGCTTGAAAACCACTGGGATAAGATGTGCATCAGCCACCCACACAGTCACCTCTCAGCTCTAATTTGTTTTTTCTGACTACTCAGGTCAGCAAAAAACGAAAAATAACTTACAGGTACCAAGGGGTTTCAGCATCATCTGGTGTTTATGTCTGTTATAATACAGAATCATGAGAAATGTATATACATTTCTCATGATTCTGAATATAATACTTTTATATAATACTTTAAAGTCTGATGTTTAATACATCAAGATTAATATGGCCTTCATATTCCCCCAGGTTTTTAAAACAGCAGTTGAAACAATTAATAAAAAAGAACAGGCCGATGTCCAACCTGCTCACCACAGTGCTGACACTGCCTTTGTCGAAGTGTTTAATGACATCCACATGAATACAGACTGGAAGAGCCAGCGTTGGTTCTGTTGGAGTTCAGCACAGCATTTGACACTATTGGTCTTGCCTAAAGAACTTGGACTTATCTGAGTGAATAACTTCTTGTCAGTGTGGACAGAAGTCACATGCGGAGTACCCCACGGTTCAATGATAGGACCCCTTCTATTCAATATCTACATACTTCCACTATCTCAGGTTATAATAGGAAACAAGATTAGTTATGTCATGCAGATGATACACAGCTCTAATTTACGATGTCACAAGGTGACTATGAACACATCCAAGCAATGAACAGATGCCTACAACAGATCAATGTGTGAACGCACCATAACTTTCTCCAGATGAACAGAAACAAAGCTGACATCATCACCATTGGACCTAAAGAGGAGACATCTAGAGTCATAAGCACACAGCCTCAGTTATTACAGCTGGAAACTAAAAATCAGACCTGAAACCTGACTGGAACATTCAGAGACACATAAAGACAGTTACAAAGTCAGCCTTCTGACCTGAAGAAAATTTCCAGGATCAAAGGACCAACATCCCAGCAAGAACTAGAAAAACTCTTCCATGCGTTTATCTTCAGTCGCATTGATTACTGTAGTTGCCAGATCTCAAAAAGGTGTGCGAGTCAGGTGGCCAGCAAACCAGACCCAGTTCTGTCAGGACAAACGATTTAGAAATGCTTTTATTAGGATACGTATAGTGTTTGACTCAAGTAATAAAAAAGTATCAAATATGGTTTACTGGTCTTTTTCTACAGTGCATGTAAATATTTGGGTTCAGTTGTAGCTCTGAGCTCTCCATATTTGTAACATAAGCCTTCATACAGCTTTGAAAATGTGCTTTCAAACAAAGCTTTGTGCTGAACCAACACACAGCATCACCTCACACAGTAACAGGATCCATCCTGCTTTTCTTTAGAGCAAAAGGAGTGTGTGCAGCTTACACAGGTGACAAAGCAGCCGTTACATCATTTATCATTTACATACCTTGCTGTGTCAATGTGCGGCCATGCCACCAACGTTTCCATCACTTGTTATTCTCACAAAAGTGCAAATATAGTTTCCTCAAGATAATCAGAATATCTTCCTGGCACATCCTGTCAATTATTCTAGTAATTTTGTCACATTTTATTCTGGGTGGAGAAGTTTGGCCTGAATGAGTGACTAATGGGTTTGGAGGCAGGCTGGTATCCAGAGCCAAAAAAAACCTGATAAAATAAATTTGATAATATTAAAGTTGCTGCTGGAGGAGACCAAAATCCAAGAACAACAAATTCCTGCAGAACATTGACTTTTTTCTCTTTTGTTAAAAATCTCATTGATGCTGGTTAAATCAATGTTAACATTTAGGAAATTAGGAATTAAATCTAGTAAGAGGCCAGAATCTTATCATCTGCCATTACAGATAAAATGGCAGTGTGTAGCTGCTTTTTGAGAATTGACCACAAATTCTGTCAGGCTTCAGATCTGGTGCTTTTCCCAACCCACAGGTATGAAATTTTAATCTTATGGATGAGGATCCACTTTCATATTACACTAACCCAGCCACACAGTGGCTCCATCATGCTGGAAAATCCACAGATTATCTGGGTTGTTAAAGATGTTGCTTTTGAAGATTTTAAGCAGAGTTATTCACAGAACTTGTGAAAACATCACTTTGTTAGGCTAGATGAGGAAGTGTCAGTATTTCACTAACTCACAACAAGATTTCAGGTAAATGAGAGATGTATTTTTGTGTTCTTCCGGGTTAGCAGTAGTTCTGGCTTTCAACCTCTCCTGGAGGTCATTTTTGCCACACTTTATGATGGAGTTATATAGCTTGCTGAGGGAGAATATTATTTGTACTTCAGGGGCATCTGGATGACATGCAAAGTCTATGGATGCATACGTTGGCTTCAAGAAGTCTCACAGTGAGTCTGGTGCTGTGTGTTTTGAAGCATTTCATGAGTCTGGTACTGAACATTCTGGCGATGCTTCTTCAGTGAGTCTGGCTTTCTGTGTTTTGAAGCGTTTTGTGAGTCTGGTGTGGTTTGTTTCAGAGGATGAACCATTTACAATGAGTTCAAGTTGGTTTAAAATTTTTTCTTAACATTTTTGAAGATGATGTATTACATTATTTAACATTACAAATACAGTTTTTTGGTTGTTTTTGCATTTCTATGAGTGAAGATAGAGAAAGGAAAGGACTGACAAGCAAGATGGTCTGGCTGCCATGTTGGTGAATTGAACTGAAGCCAGGAACCCCATGGAGAGGCTGGAGCTAACTTCTTTCCATGAACATAAGCTAGTATGAAATTTTACATTTACTTTGTGGTCAGAATGCATCAGCTATTTACAGTGGGCAAGATATATATACACTGCTCAAAAAAATAAAGGGAACACTTAAACAGGTGTTTCACACTTAAAGTGTTCCCTTTATTTTTTTGAGCAGTATATATATACAGTATGTCATGTGGTGCGGGTGCAGGTGGTGAGGCAGACGCTGTAGACCCAGGTTGAAGTGAGAAATTATGTTTTTTTTTAATGATGAATATCCAGAATACACAGTCCAATAATGTCCAAAACAAACGGGCAGCACGGCCGAGCGGAAGCCAGGGCTCGACGCCGTAGCAACCGTAAAACAACGGACGAGACGACGGACTGACGGGGTAGACGCCAAAACAAGACAAGAACCCGACAAAGACACACAGGTGACACTAAATAGACAGGAGGTAATCAGGGAATGAAACACCTGGGAGTAATCAAGGCGAGACAGGACAACGAAGAGACTCAAGGACACAGAAACTCGAAAGAAATACACAGGAAAAACACCGAACTTGACTATATATATATATATATATATATATATATATATATATATATATAACAGAGGTGTGACCAAGTCACTGTGTTGCAAGTCTCAAGTAAGTCTCAAGTCTCTGTCCTCAAGTCCGAGTCAAGTCTCAAGTAAAGACAGGCAAAAGTCGAGTCAAGTCTCAAGTCAGGAACCTTTAATTTCAAGTCATTTCGAGTCGTTTTTATTTTATTTTTTTTTATATTTTGTTCGTTTTAAAATATGTATTTATCTCAAATGATAGAACATGTGTAGCTGAACACAAAGTATAAAAAACATTTTTAAATTGGACCACTTTATTGCACAGTTCTGTTAAACTTGATATTCAATAAAAAAAGACGAAAATGCTGACATTTCCACAGCACAATACAAAGAACCATAACAGCAGTTTTTTGCTCTTTTCTCTGACCTGTCAAAACAATATATTGTCAATATAATTTCCCAACGTAGATGTCTTCAAATACACCAACCATCCTTAGATGATACTAGACCCGGCTCATCATCATGATGGGACAGAGAGACTCTGTTCCCTGTGTTCAGGTCCAGAATCTGCTTTCTGTTCCGGAGCCCCGCTCACTATCCACCGGCTTCCTGAGCTAACACGGTGCACATTATTTGTGGAGGCATTTGAAGGACCGGATTTATGGTAAATAATCACCAATTTAACCCGGAGTACACATGCTAACACGAAGTTAGCTAAAGTCAACTATCTTACAGCAAAAGAAAAGCGCCACCTACCGATCTTTGTGAAGCTTCAAATGCCGGACAAAGTTGGACGTCGTGGCATCTCCATCCGATATTCTCTTCTTGCATGTTTTACAAGTTGCAGTTCGTTTTTTAGTCGAAAGTTCATAACCTACGTAGCCAAAAGAAATTACTCGCGGAAGCATATTCGAGCGGTTATTTCGTATTTCGTTCCCTGAGCTCTGTAGCTTTGCCGCGTTTTTTTAAACGTCCAAATCCTGTTAATTTGATTGGTTGTGCTGCAGCTACGTACACATACATACATAAGGAGAGAGGAAAACCATAGTGACGGTCTGCGCATATTGATGCGGAATGAGGGACATTAATTAATGACGCCACTTTATAAATAATGTGTTTTAAATTTTAAGACTTTGAGTAAAAAATATCAAGTCTTTTCAAGTAAACAGCTTCAAGTCGAGTCAAGTCCCAAGTCAATGGCATGAAAGTCAAAGTCAAGTCCGAGTCTTTGAGCATTTTTTCAAGTCAAGTCTCAAGTCTGATTTTAACTACTCGAGTCTGACTCGAGTCCAAGTCATGTGACTCGAGTCCCCACCTCTGATATATATATATATATATATATATATATATATATTTCAAGACACAAACTGTGGAAATATCACTAAACTTATAGCATACTGTCCAGTTTATTTGTTAACATGTTTGTTTTCAATGGCTGCAAAATGTCCAAGCAATTACATGACTTACAAATTATTAGTAAGTCTATTATTACTATTATTATTATTATTAGTTTTTCTGTTGCTCCCCCCACCTTTCACTCTCACACGGCGCTCCAAGACATACGCAGTGGTTTTCTTTGAGCGGCAGAAAATGTCTGTCTAATCGTCAGTAATAGAATCGCGCTGCATAAATCATAAGAAATTCGATGGCGACGCTAATTCAGCAGCGCTTCACTTTCACAGACGGTGGGGACTACGTCTAACTTTTTTTGTCACTTAGAAAAGAAGCTCAAAGAATGGTAAGCTGTTGACGTGATATTAGCAAAGCTAGCTATAGAGAGACACATAAGCATTTGTGATAGCATTTTTTTTTAAAAGTCACTCATTGCTGAATTATTGTTCGGAGGTGTTGACTAACGTGTTGCATATGTGCCGCTTACGTGTCATAACACTTGTGTACAAAAGTCTGCAATATAGTGATGGGACATTCACGAACGATCAGAGTTTTCTGAACTTCTCTTTACTAAGAAGTCAATACCAATACCCTCGGTCTTGGTATTGACTTGGTCTTGGACCCTAAAAGTCTTGGTCTTGTCTCGGTCTCGATACACTCTGATCTTGTCTTTATCTCTGGTTAGGTGGTCTTGACTACAGCACTGAGATATACAGTATATCCGTGTATATATATATATATATATATATATATATATATATATATATATATATATTACACAGAGTCAGGTTGTTTTGGATAGTTTTTTCCTTAAACAAAAAGGAGGGAAATACACTAAGACCAACATTACTGATTTAATACAATATTTTTCTCAGTATGATGGAAAACCAAAGCAGACTTCTGTGCTGCTCCATCTCTATTCAAATGTGAGTCAAGATGGAACTGTTTGACGGATTCATCATTTAAGACATTGGAGGAAGAGGATCAATTAGTTATTGAATTAGCCTCCGGCCCAAATCATCCATCGTTTAACTGGACTCTGACATACCCAACACCAGATGATACAAATGAATGAATCATATGGTTGATTCCTTAATAGCAGACTGGCTGCTTGCAGCTCATATGGCTTATATTATAATAACAGTGTCACAGCAAAGAGAGCTGTATGTTTGTAAGATTAAGTCAATGGAAACCTAATGTGTGTTTAGGAGAATTTATTGAGCTGTGATTACTCAGATGACCCACTTAAGCATCTTTCATCATGTTGTTTTAAAATTCAGTTTTTTAATAATGACTCAATTGATTGGAGCACCATCCAAACAAATCCCTCTTTAGGTGGAAACAGATGAATGGTACACATGTTCAGCAAATGGCCTCTTTATTCTTGGAACCTGGATCCATATTTAAACACGTCATACTCTGGTGATGACTAAAATTCATATGATGCATGCATAATGTGAGAAAAACTCAAATGTATTTAACTGGGACTGCTGAATGTTTATGTTTTCAGTTGTTTGACACCCTTAGCTTTTCAAATAAATATAGTTTTTGATAACTAGAATTAATGGGAATGTTCATCAATCCATTATCATACATGGATAGATGTATGATAATGGATTGATGGATGGTTTATAGAGCCCTCGCTGGGCTCTATAAACAGTGAAGGCTGCTGGTTCTTATCTCCAGCAGTCAACAGGCGAGAGGCGGGGTCACCCTGGGCAGGTCTAAAGGGAATGGATGAGGTAAAACTGAAACCTTTGGGGGGTTTTGTTTGTTTTTTGGAAAGTGCCTTGAGATGACATTTGTTTGAATTGGTGCCACAGAAATAGACATGAACTAAAATGAAGTGAACTGAAATGAATTTAAAATCTTGTACATATGTAGAGCTCTCATGTCATGTGACGCTGCCACACCCCTCAGTTAAATGTTTTACTTCCAGCTGTCTTTAGAGGCATCAGTGTTGCTCCATAAGTGGCAGATCCTCAACACAGTGAATGTTCAATATTCAGTGACAGAAGCCCAGGAGTACATTATCTTTTCTTAACAAGCAGTGCACTCTGTTGAGCTTTAGATCTGCCAGTATGTCTGCAATCTCTGCCTATAATCTGAAAAACAGGTTAAGAGGTGTTGAAGTCTGTAATACGTTCTGGCAGTCAACTGTTAGAGATGCACAAAATGCAACATTTTTAATATCACCATGTTCTCTTCAGAGATCAAATCACGTCCTGCTCCTATGTGCAATCTATACTACATTTCAAATCTTAAAGTTAAAATGTGGTTTATATTTGCTGATTTAGGTGAGGTATGGTGTTAGTAGCATGACTCTAACAGTTCCCTTCATTCCAAAGTAGAAGGAAAACTAGCTTATCTTCATTTCCTCATGTTGTATAATCTGTCATTCCAAGTTTTGAACATCTCATAGGTGCTCTGCTCAATCCATCATCTGAACATGGGATGAACCAACTGCAGACCTATCAAGACATGGACGTCCATTTAAACTGACAGGCTGGGAAACTGAAAGCATAAAGTTCTTCACATCCATGTTTGTGTTGACAAGCTGCATGGTTCTTAGCAACAAGATCAATGTTAATACTTTCTTTAACTCATCTAATGCTATCAGAAAAAAGTATGTTTATGTAAGGATGTAATCCCTATAGTCAACTTTTCTTTTCTGGTGAGAATTTGTGTAAAAGTAGATGACATATTCTCTAGTTTAGTTTGTAACAGACATACAACCAATGAAATCTCCTGACATGACAGGAAATGCATGCTCTATGAAACACTGCCTCTGGAGGCAAAATACAAATAATGTCATATGTTTATTTTGTGAAGAATATCAATCAACCAATAAAACACTTTAAAATTTAGGGACGTAACATAAAAAACTTGAAGACGTTTAATGGATACAAATATTTTTGATTGAGAAAGTTGGGGGTTTTTTTGGTTAATTTTCAAGAGCTCTCTAAAACATTGAGCTTCAGCTAACAGCACATCCTCAGTCTCAGTCCATGGTCCAGTTTACTCCCATCCTGAGCCTCAGTCAGAACGTTGCCACTGCAGTCCACTGAGGACCAGTGGACCCAGTCATACTGGGCTCTGCTGTTGACTGCAGATTAGCAGAATAAACACTCTATAGACATCTAAGCTAGACTTCAGGCATTTACAAGCATGGGATCCATTCACAGAATTAAGTATCAGCTGGAAAAATGACAACATTCAGTGACTTTTCTTTAAATTTGTCTGTTTAACCACCTAAGGAGCAGAGATGCAGGCAGCATGTCTGCTAAGCTACAACTGGACAGCTTGAAAATCAGCAACGTAACAACATTTGACCAGTTTCATCTCAACAGCATGTAAACACCATCACAACAGTTTACAGCAACTCATAAGCAAATAAATTTTGATTTTTTTATAGCACCATTTGTACACATTACAAAGTGATTTATGGATGTACATCTGAATATAAATATTTTATTACAAATTAACAGCCCATATGTTAGAGCTCAGCATCTTATATCTGTTATCACAGCTAAAGGAAAGTAATACCAGATAGAAACATACAGCTCAGATAAAAGATATGTTTTACTCATTTAATCAAACTAAATTCTGTCTACTTTATGTCTGTTAAATAACCTAATTATGTCTATTTGCTAAATGCCAAAATAATGAGAATTTTTAATACTTGTTGGTCTGGTAACATCAGCAGCAAAATTCATGTCTTGGTTTGGAAAATGGTGGATCATGGTGCAGATTATAAAGACATGCTGTGATCACTGCGCTAACATCAGGCAGCTAATGAAAACAAGACCTTTAGATTAGAATATTATATTAGACACAAAATAAAAAAATATGTGGTTAAGGAAATGTAATGCTTAAATGTTTTCAGTTTACAATTGGTAGCTTTATTCTGAGAAACAAGCTTCATGGAATTGAGTATATTCCAATCTATTGAATAAGACTGATGAACTAAGGCTGGTCCCACATGACTGATATATTGCTTATAGCTCATAAAAGCTGTGCCTCATAGGTTGGAAGATCATTTTGGCTATGCACTGAAGATATATAAAAGAATAAATCTGAACTATACTGTCCAAAGAAGAATTAATATTTTACACTAGGCAAAAGTTGTTAAAAAGAAAAATGAAGATTATACTAATGTAGGAAAGTTGGAGCAATGTGAGCACTCCACCTACAGCAATACATTCTTCTTTTTCTTCTGACATGAATATCAATCTCTGGGAATGGGCTGTTAAATACCAAAAACCTACTAGATTTGACCAACAATATAATCTGATTGTATTCAAAAGTTACAAAAGTTAGAACTGACGAAAATGCCAGTTCTAAGATGTTCAATGAATTTTCAGGAAATATATTTCATGGATGGACTATTCGCTGAACTTGGAAGTTGAATGGCGCGATGTTCAGGACAGTCTTCAGCCTGAGGTGTCAGGAGTTCAGAGAGGTGGCCCATTCAGCCCCCGCTGAGAGCTCACCAACAAGCACAAAAACAGTTCAAGAGACCAACACTGTATGTAGAGCGGATTTCTCAGGTTCCAAATCAAAGTCTCTCCACACCTCAAGGAGTAAAGTGAAGTAAGTGGGAAAGTAGCTGGCATCCAGAGCAGCCTGGAGGGTGAACTGCCACCTGCTGGCCTGCTGGTGTGTTCTTATTTTCACCAGCCTCCATCTTACACCCCCCCCCCCCCCCCCACTCCAGACTGCCACCCTCAGGATAATTGACAGGATTCGGCTGTGGGGCCAATTAGCAACACGCAATTACTCCACGCTAGATGTGACCCTGAAACTAATTTAACACTTTGGCAGTCATGAAGATGACAATGAGAAGAAATTGACCTGAACTGTGTCACTGAGATGAGCAGGACTTCTGTTGGGAGCCACAGGACCTTCATCCACATGACAGAGTGAGTCGGTGGTGCATGTTCCACGAGCTGTAGGAATATGTTCTATAAATGAAACTAAATGATAATTTCTCACATGAATTAATTAGAGGATGCAGCTGATCCAGGTATAAAGTCTTTGCAAAGCTTGAGGGAAGTTTTCTGACCCACATGGCTGGTTGTGCAGCACAAAGAGATTCCCTGCAAAGTGGTCTAAAATATCTTCCAAATATAAGGTTGAACGTAAAAGATTATCACACAAACGTCAGGCTACCAAAAAGCATCAATAATGTTTTTTTTTTATGATTTTGAGGAACTGGGTCAATAAAGAACTCTTTACATTCTGCAATGGGGTGGTGTTTCAGACAGTAACATATAGTTTTGTTAGATTAGACTTTCTGTGACTAAACACAATGCAAGCTACAGCATAACTCATTAAAGTTATGCTGTAACTTTAATGAGCAATAATAACACTTGAAATATTTGTATATTTCAAGTGCTATTCTGCTCAATCTAAGCCTTTGTTGAACTGACACTCAGTTTGGAGACAAAACTTCGAGAGGGGATAAGTGATAGAAAATGGCTGCCTTGATCTGTAGAGAATCTGTGATATATCACACTGTGCTTATATTTTGCATTTGTTGATGGGTTTTCCCAAAGGAGTAACGGTCAGAGAGTAGTCTTTTTTATTAGATGCAGTTGCCATTTGTGGACAAACAGAAAGTTGTCTCTGCAGGTTGTTGCTTCAACCTCTGGTAAAAAGGTCAAGTGTTGCAAAGCTGGGAAATATGCCAAGCTGCAAAATGAAACATTTCCTCAGAGAAATGAAAAAAAAGCTTGACAGCCTGTTGAAATCGATTGATCTGAGACTAAAAGTGATTATCAGCTTCAGATGGAGTTTGGGGGCGGCACAGTGGTGCTGCTGTTAGCACAGTTACCTTGCAGCAAGAAGGTTATGGCCTGTAATGCCCAACTGAGTCTTCTGTGAAGTTTTTATGTTCTCTCTGTCCATGCACGGGTTCCATCTTACTGTCATTCTGCAGTATCTGTTTTCTTCCTATGGGGGATGCAGCCACCTGACAGAAATGGTACTCAAACTGTTGAACAACAAATTCTAAAAAATGCACAATGACATAATAAGATTTAACTGAACTAAATGTTCTTCAGCTCATTAAATCTACTGTTTGTTACGGAAGAGGATTAGGGCCACCAAAAAAAAAAACACAAAAAAAAATTCTGAGTTTAAAGTCAGAATTCTGACTTTAATCTCAGAATTCTGACTTTAATCTCAGAATTCTGGCTTTAATCTCAGAATTCTTTTTTTTCTTTTTTCGGTGGCCCTAATCCTCTTCCGTAGTTTGTTATTAAAGAAGGTCACTGAAAGAAAAATTTAATCTTCTGAGATCAAAAAAGTCAGAATTCTGAGGAAAAGTCAGAATTTTGTTAATAAAGTCAGAATTTGTTTTCTTCTTTTTCAGTGTCCCTTATCGTCTTCCATAGTTTATCAGATACATGCTTTTTCTATAAATCCATTTTTTGATTTGTGAAGCAAATCAGTATATACCAATATACTGATTAGTATATTTGATTTGTTTTTCTTCCACTGAGTGAATTTAGTAGAAGATTCTCATTACAGCCAGAAAACCCAACTATGACTACAATACTATTTGCAAAACCAGAATAGATGTGTTACACATCCACTCATATTAACAACATTAACCAATAGTGATAATAAGACAAATGCATCTTTTACCCTCTTTAAATCTAGTAACAGCCCAATATTTCTCAACAGATAAAAGTAAATGTTTGGACCCTGCGTATGAAAACTAGTTACAACTTTTTTCAAAATTAACTCAATCTGTCAGACTGCTAAATTAAAAAAAATAAATCTCACCTGGATCTTTATGAATCTAAATGCCATTTAGTGACAGCAGTCGTTTGACTTGTGTGTGGAGGGCAGGGTGGAGGAGGAAGCGTAGTTGTCAGGCAGTTCATGGCGGCATAGTAATCACACCCGGCGTGTCACAGCACATTTGCAAACCTCCCATTACCTCATGACTGTAATGAAAAGGAATAAAAGCAAATGAGACGATGAATCAAAACAATTCCAGGGGGCAATTCTAAATGCAAATGGAGGCAAATTTAGCCTCGACTTAATGCCTGTGAGCAGATGCTGACTGACATGTCATGATTTCATCAATTACATGCAGCGCTTTGGCCCCGTTTTCACTCTGCGCAGGGTGTTAAAAATGTATCCACAGGCTGATCTTTCCTCTTTACACTTTCACCTTGGGAAGTTCACAAGCAAACTTGCCCGTTGTAAAACGTTTGTGTAAAGTGAAACACATTAAGAACCTAATTACTATTGATTGTCATGCCTGTCTGCATTCTCGGGGTAAATCTTTCCAACCCAGCAGTTTCTACATAATCCAACTGTAAGCTAAACTCTGGAGTCAGTTTTAGTGGTGAGCCGGACGCAGACCAACTACTATCATTTAAATCCCTTTGCTTCATTTGAGAATGATGCAGTGTTGTTCTTTTGATGTAAAACCTCCAACGATCCAGTTTTTTCCACTTCCAGCTGGAAAAATATCACCTGTCTTTACAGCAGCTGAACAACTCATTTTTCTACCTGCGGAGGAAGACAACCTTATCATCTTCATTATGGATAGGCTGAAGACGTGCTGCGACATTCTGAAGCTAAGAGTGGCATCCATGTGACAGGTGATAAACAATTAGCTGAGCGGATACAAATGATCGAGACTGTGAACTGTGTGGAAGAAGACGGGTTCTGTGTCCCAGAGATCATTGATTTCAGTGTGAAATGTACCAACAGCGAGAGTATCATTATCTACTGTAAAATGGTGAAGATGCCATTACACCAGAAGCATCAGGAACAGGGCACATGCCTCGTAGTCTGATTGAAATAGAACTTATTGGGACATTTGGAGGAGAAAGTAGAAATCTCACAAGTTTGAGAAGATGATCCCAACTGGGAAGAACAGAGGAAATACTGAAGCAGCATTTCAAGACATGAAACAGGAAGTTAAAACCTGGACACAAATGAGTTTTCCAAATGGACGATGTCACTCAGCATAGTGCCAAATCAGTCAGAAAGCAGCCTAATTTTACTTTTCCAACTAGCTTCACTATATTTAGGTTTCCACTACCTGTGATTGAGACAGAACCCAGCTTGTGTGTTGTTTACAACTCAGTTTTGAATTTTAAACCTGTTGGACTGACTGCCTGTCTGTATTTGGGAAACGCAAACAATCTTCTCTGACACCTAACAACCTGTGCCAGATGAAAACAGTCAGCTCCTCCCTGGAAACACAACCTCCAAGCCGGGTCAAACATGTGTACTGTAATTTGTCCTGTCCGCTGAGCTTAGAACCGATGTGTTCAGAACCACAGATCCAGGAACTCTGTGTGATTGAGAGCTGACACAAGACCCAGAAAATAAGACGTTATGGAATTTGATGTCAGAATCTGCTGGACCTTAAATTTCTTCCTCTATTTGATTTATCCATTCTCCACTGCAGACACTTCCTTAGAGGAAACACACATTTATTTGAACCTGTTGTGTTAAAACATTTAATTTCAAGTTTCAGAAGGAGACTTTGATGAAAAGGTTTGGTCTCTGTGGAGCTCATTATGTTGTAAAGTAATGAGTAAAATCCTCAGTTCTCTTAAGGATTTTCTTTAACTGGTTGTTAGGCTTGATTATTTCTAATCACTAATATAGAAAAATACTAGACATTTCAACTTTTCAAGCTTTCTTTTTAATACGTTAGATATGCTCTATGAGAAGAAAAGGCAGGCTTTACACAAATTGGTGAATGTCCAAATACTGAGCCATGAACAGAGAGTTAGCATGAACACACACAGGTTCTTTATTGATTTAATAAGTTCTAAAAAAATTAACTTCAATAGAAATGACAAGATTTTGATAATAAATATACTTTAATGATAAAAATATTTAGTTGTCTATCGGTCTCTATCATAGTAAGGTTGCTCTTTGATGAAGGAAATCAATTGATGTTTCATATAATTAAGTAAAATTATCATTTGCTGATTTTAACAGTGAACCTTTTTTGTGAGTCTTTATTGTTTTTTAATTGCGATATGATTACATGACACATCATCAGGTCCCAGTCCATAAAAAGATTTTTGTATTATTCCAGCTAACATGTTCTTGTCCTCTCAGTGAAACTACAAGTTTTGTGGTTTGAAGCCTCAGAGTGCAGCAGGTCTGCTCTAACCTACATCCTAGCCGCCTTATGAATAATAGTTTTGTGTAACAGCACAGCAAGCTGGGACAGGTACGCTTCTGAGAAAGCAGATGCAGAGAAGCATCGCAGAAAGCTCCTCACCCACAAGCATGAATAATGGAAATCACAGGCCTGCCCTCCGCTGCTTCGGTCTGTGCAGCTGTTGCTGCTGAGCTTTACTGATCGATCAGATTCAAGAGAAATCGACATTTTCTCCGTTGTTTCAGAGAAAGGTTTGGTCAATGCAGAGATTTTTGTGAGTCTGCATCCAGAGTTTATGTGAGGGAATCATTTAGATGATTCTATCAATTTATTCATATGATGAATAAATAGATAAATTGAATATTACAAATATTAATCTTTAATAGTAATTTTCATGTCTACTTTTGTCACCAAAATGAAGCCTAGATGCAAATTCAAACTGGAAGACTCTATTCATCTCACCTGCCCAACCAAGATGTCATCATGCGCCTCGATTCCAACCTATCGGTGATGATCTCCTCCTCCAATCATCAAGCGTGGCTCCCTTGATAAGGTTCAGCTGTTCATCGTCTTCCGCTCGTTGCTGAGCTTCAACCTTCAACCTCCTCCTTCAGCTCAAGACTTCTTCAATATCCATTCAGTCTTCGGCATCCTCTAACCACCAGTGTTGGGCCCAAGGCGGGAAGACGTCTCTAATCTTCATACACAGCGACTCATTCTCTCTGACAGCGGTTTCCAGAGCAACGTCTTCCTCCTGGATCCGAGCGCCAAAGATTTTCATTTGTCAATTAAACTTTCTATGTAATACCATCCTCTCTCTGTGTATGAGTCTTTCCAGGTTGAACTGTTCTTTATTTTATAGCATTTTATTTATATTCATTTATTCATCTATATTAAACCTTGATAATGCAACATTTCACCTGCATTTTTAATACGTTCTCTTAATGTAACAAATATTTTTGATATTTTTTAAACTTGATATAGCTTGTTTACATGTTCAGATCACAATTTCCTGTTTAAAAATCAGCACAATTATAATATTTCTGGAATCTGACAGCATTATGACATCCTGGGTTACACATGAGCTTCAGCTTGATAGTTTGTGTTACCTAAAGGTAAAATAACCTTTTCCATTTAAATTAGTAAATTATTTCTTACTTTGGAAACACTTTTTTTCTAAACGATTCAGATCCTGATGTTTTATGGATTGTCATAAAAATACCACATTGCTGATGTCTCTGTACACATTATTTATTTATATTCCTTTAAAAACTTTACTGCTTGCTCCTTTCATGCTGTTTTTTAATAAGAAGGCTTTTCAATGATATTATGTTTGTTTGGTTTTCATCTCAGACACTGGTGACTTAAATATGAAGTATAAATAATAAATATATATTATTTAGTGGCGCAGTTGGTAGAACTGTTGCATTGCAGCAAGAAGGTTCAGGGTTCAATTCCCGGCCCAGGGTCTTTCTGCATGGAGTTTGCATGTTCTCCCTGTGCACGGTGGGTTCTCTCCGGGTTCTCCGGCTTCACACTCCAATAACATGACTGTTAGGTTAATTGGCCTCTCTGAATTCTCCCTAGGTGTGAGTGTGTGTGTGCATGGTTGTTTGTCCTGTCTGTTTCTGTGTTGCCCTGTGACAGACTGGCCTCTCGCCCGGAACGTTAGCTGGACAAAGGCACCTCCTGACCCCAGTAGGGACAAGGGTGTAAGAAAATGGATGGATGGATATATTATTTATTGAGATATTTTTTCATCTGTAAATACTTTGGGTTTGCTGTTGGTACGAAAAGTTAAGGTTTGATTGAGATGCATTTACCTCATGATTCACACTTACATCCCTTAAAGCCATAAAAGTCATGAAATACTTTAATCATAATAGTATCAGTAAGGAGAAGGCTCTTAAAGAATCTGTATTATTCAACCTTCCTCCACCCCTAGACAAGGTTGTGTATTTTTTACTGTACTGTGTAAAATCCACAGTACAGTAAAAATAGACATTAATAACTGAAGAAAATACATGCATTTTTAAAATTATTCTACCTTTATTTTACTAGGATAAAATCCCAATGAGATTAAAAAGCTTTTCTTCAAAGTAGTCGTGGCCGAGAGGCAGCAGCAAACGGAACACAACGTTACCCAGTCAAAGAACATTACAAGCTATGAAAAACAGGTTTGCGTCACTGAATCAGCCTCAAGAACTTTTAGTTTGTATGTAATAGCACTAAATGAAATAAATTCTGTCACAATTTGAAAATTCCAGTTTAAGGAAGCAGTGTGAAGAAAATCCCTCCAACCCAATTCTGTCTGAGCAGAAGGGAAGGAAAGAAGCAGGAAGCTGTGAGAGGAAAAATATGATTCTACATTTCTCAGGCAGAACAGATACAGACCAGGAGGAGTCCAGGTGATGCCTTGTAAAACAAAGTTAACCAATCAGAGTGACTTTAGGCAGCCGGACCGTGCCATCCCACCTGGGAATATAAATAGTGTTAAAAGAATCATCTTTTAAAATGCTCAGCATTGCTTTTCTGCTGGTTTGATGAGAGGTGAATGAGAGTCACAATGTCCAAATATCTGACCTAAACCCTTCAGTAGAGAGACTAAGATAATAATAATAATAATTATTATTATTATTATCTTAATTATTATTATTATTAATTATTATTATTATTATTAATTATTATTGTATATTATATAATAATACTAATAATATTATTATCACCATCAGAGTGAGTCCAAGGAGAAATCTAAAAGAAAAAATTGTTTCATGAGAGGAAAGTGAAAGTTTTCCACTAGAACATAATTTGACTGAACATCTGTAGAGGGATGAGGTCAAGAGACTAATTCACCATGTAGACCTGGAGAACTTGTAGAAGATAAACTAGACAAGCATGACCAAGTCAAGTTCTGAGATGCAGTGAGGCGTATAATAAAAAAGATCCTTTAAGAACGCTTTAGTTAAATTGTGTATATATTTTGAATTCAGAATGTTCCTGCTTTAAATTTTTTATATTTTTGCTTAAAGTAAATTAAATTTTCTCTTGCGCGCTAAAGAACATTTATCATAATAAACATGGGGAAAGCTTTTTAAAGGTTCATGTCTATTTTTCTGTCATTCCAAAAACATGGTATTGTAAAAAAAAAAAGGGAGCAGCTGCATCTAAATGTCTATCCCTTTGAAAACATTCAGATAGCAACAAGCCAACAATGTTAAATAATAGCTCATTCATAATTACTCTAATAATACCCAAGATAATAAACCATAAACACAGGAAAAGGCTATTATAACTTGGATTTATTTGGAGCTTATTAACACATATGAATAGCATATCAGTCATCACTGCCCTTATTGTTGAGGAACTGAATAAAATCAGAAAGAGAAGTATTTTAGTGACATTACCTTTTCTACCAATAGAGGAAATATAATGGCAGCCATTTCCAGTTTCCAGTTACAATGCTGTGTCTGTATTCAGAAACTAACAGATGGAACTTTAAATCTGCTTTTCATTTATTAGAACATCATGAAATTATAATCCTTTAGAGATTTAGAGAAAATCCAAACTATAAATGTTTGCAGCTCTTGTAGTGAAAGGAAGAGTTTTTAATCCTTACCAAGAACTTCTTACAACTTAGAATATTATTTATCTACTGTCCCATCTCTATCTCTGTATCCATTGCATTTTAAATAAACTCAAAACAATTGCTAATAAGGTTTTTATTAATATCAAGTGGAGCATCATAGCAATTGCCACTGGTGGAAGTAAATCTGTCGAGTTTCTCTCTGGCGTTAAGTCAACATTTGTAAGTAGTACACTGCAGGACAGGACACATAAATGAATAAAATAAAAACTGGTTGTTCTGACCGTCTCAGGCACACAGTCTGTAGAATAATAAAAAGTTATGTTGATGAACAACTACAAGATTTTGTTCTGCAGTTTATAATGTTCACAAAGTTCAATTTTTGGAGATAAATACAGAATTTCAACATTAATAATGGTAAATATTTCTACAGGTTACGTTTTGAACCTGCTTTTTTCAGACTGAATAACAGAAAAAACAAAGGACAAACAGACAAGGATAATAAACAGGTCAACATGTATTAATTGTTTTTGTTATGCATGCAAAGCTATGAAACATGGCGGTGGCAGCGTGATTAATGTTGTAGAAATGTTCTTCTGTCACTTTGTCTTTTTCTTCTCAAAAAATATTTTCCATGTACTTTAGATTTTACTGTGTTGTTTGAAATAAATCCCCAATAGATCAAAAGAAAATGTTGAAAGGTGTAATAAATAGCCTAATTGGCTATTTATTACATTTTATTTAAAATGGGTATTAGCACTAATTTAGTCAGAAATGTTGATAACCAAAAGCACACTATCAAGCCTAGAAAGTTTGAAAAGATAAAGCAGCAAAAATATAATTCTACTGTTTTGCCCTCTTTGTTACTGAGACAAATAAGTTCTGCCTGACTGGTGGAGTTGAACTAGATCTTGACTTCCATTAGCCTCCATGTAAAACTGTCATTCATTTTCTCTATTTGCCAACAAGCTGCATTTGAAACATGTTCAATTCAAGGACTTTGGATGAGTAACTGTTGGTTTGATGCTTCAGATGAGCAGAAAATGAAGGAAGCAACACTGATGAGAAAACAGCTTTGCTAAAATTTCTCACTGATCAACATTAATCCTGTTTGCTTTTCAAGACGTTTCTCAGAAATATTTGTGAAACATTTGAAGACAAATTACGTATTTCATCTGTTTCTCAAGTTTTCATTTCTTTCTATATTATCAAGTACACTTGCATCCCGATTATTTCTGTATCAGTATCGTTACCATGGTTATTATTCGGTTGCTTTTCTGGTTGATCCATTAATGAAAGTTCATATTAAATTCTGTGAAGAAGTCAAGTCTTGTTACTTGACATAGCTCTAAATAGAGAGCAAATGATGGTAGAACAATAGTGGATAGATAACTTAAATAGAAACACGAGGAACTTACAAGGACAAATACGTGAAAAATAGAAACAAACCAAGAAACAAGAGAAAAGTAGCTGAGTTTCCATTACAAAAGTGCACAAAACTAATGTAGAAAAAAAACAACACAATTTCACTACTGCGTTGTTTCCATTAAATAAGAAAACCAATTCAAATCACACATGAATAAGTTTGTTCACAGAATAAGTCACTAAAATGACATGATCCTCCAACTACTTCTCGTCTTTTTCTTCATGGTTTGCTCCAAAGGCACCATTCAGTTGTCGATAATGATGCAAAAATAAAGTGTCTCCATTGCAGTTTTTGCAAAATAAATCAATTTTGATATGGCCAAAAGAACAACCTCATCCCAGCACCAAAACTTTTTATCAAAAGCCAAGAGTTTTGCCGTTTCCATTAAGCAAATTTATTTTGTAAAATGTCAAATTGTTCGACTATATGATCAATGGAAATGCAGCTACTGAGACCAGGATGAGGAAACAGAAGAATCTCAGTACTTACAAGTACAGACATGGAGTGAAAGAGTCAGAGATCAGCAAAATGCACAGCTGGTGTGACTGAGTAGCTGATGGAGAATAACTGATGAACAATAGTGAAACAAACTGAGAGCATATATGACAGGTTAACCAAGTTTATATATTAACAATCCAGTGGCAGAAAGTTACACCTGGACAAAACAAAGGAATGTTTCAGACTCATCCTGAAATACCGTGGAAGAACTCTTCCAGTTTAGAAGCTGCATCAGCTCCAAAGAGGTCCTGACTGCCAGCTGCTTTTCTTTTTCTACTTTAAGCCTCTGGTGTTTTTCTTGCCTTTTATGTTTCTTGCTATTAATGCTGCTGTTTTCTTTTTGATCACTACATCAGTCATTACTGCTGCCAACAGTTTATTAATCAGGATCTGGAAGTCCCAGTGGATTTTAGACGGTCATTCTCCTCCACTTTGAAGAAATCTCCACATTAGATTTTGATACAAATATTGCTGAACACTTTCAGCCTGGTTACGACACCAAGTGTCTGTGGGGGATCTTTGTATGGCCTGTCCCTCAATCCCTCACATCCCTCACATGAGGTTTTAACAGACATAATGTCTGCAGATTTATACAAGGGTCAGCAGTAATATATTGTTTCCCTTCCTTTGATTTCACACGTGTCAGTTCCTTCTGTTTAAGAACAAAGTTTATAGTTTAAAAATCATTTTGAATCTCAGAGGTTAATAACCATGCTGTATTGACCTTGAAATGGAACTAAATTTTGCCTCTTTCCTATTAATGGCTGGTCATTTACCATCTATTAAAATAAGACACAGTGTTTTGGTCAGATCCAGCTGTTAGGACCATGGCAGATGGTCATCCAGAAATAATCTTTTATGGTGCTCCGAACATGTTATGACTCTGCCCTCATATTTATGTCCAGGAAATTTTAAGAACATCTTTTTGTGCATTGAGGTCAAGAACAGTTCAGAGCCACAGCAGCAGCTCAGCAGCACCTTGAAGTAGAAGCCAATTAATATTGACACCCAGTGGCAATCAGTGAGACATTTTTATCATTAAACAATGATCCCCACCTCCACTTTTACTACCAACCCTCCTGTTTGCATTGCTTGAGTTAATGTTCAATAAATTACAACATTATTGAGAAGGCCACTATTTTTTTAGGAATGTTATTGCTAAGTGAGACATTAAATAGATTAATTACACAGAGATGGATATTTGAAAGCATTTAATTTTGTTAATTATGATGATTTTCACATACAGAAAACAAAGCATGACAGCTAAAATAATTAAATCAGAACAATCAAAAGCCTTTCCTTAGAAACTTAGAAACCTTAGAAAATGTAATGCAGCATAAGCTGCAACATTTTCCCTGGAGGTGAGTTCTGAGAGACTGTAAGTGCAGCAAAGACACAGATCAGTTCTAATGCGTAGTTTTTGGCTTTCAGATATTTTTTTTGTATGGCAAGACGCTCATCCAGGGCTGCACAGTGGTGCAGTTGGTAGCACTGTTGCCTTGCAGTATGAAGGTTCTGGGTTTGATTCCTGGCCCGGGTCTTTCTGCATGGAGTTTGCATGTTTTCCCTGTGGTGGGTTTTCTCCGGGTCATTCTTCCCACAGTCCAGAAACATGACTGTCAGGTTAATTGGTCTCTCTAAATTCTCCAGAGGTGTGGGAGAATTTCAGTCACATGATTTTAATGACACACGAATGTGGCATGATAGATGGAGGACAGGAAGTGAAATGTCAATGAAGGTAACTGTTGCAGATACTTTTAATACAAAGATACAAAAAACAAATATTATTTTTACATGACCCATATCTTGTAAAGAGTTTGAAAAGCCTAAAGATTTCCCATGAGGCTGTTGGTGTTATAAACAAGTCGGTTGTTTTAACATTTTGCAACATCGAGTAGAAAACAAAATCCTATAAAAGTCTGGAGGTCGATTTAAAGAGGAACATGCAACATTAACAAGAGGGTGCTGACCCAAGTATCAGGCAAAATTTGATAAGCACCCTTAATTTGTTGACAAAATAAAATATTCAAATAATCTATGCACTTTGTGTATATATATATATGCTGATGTTATCAACAATATATTTATTAGATCCATAAGAATAAATGATGGTGAATAAAGAACAACTGAGCAGTAGTAGAAATTTCTCAAAATAATATCAGCTTAAATAATTCAGTTTGTCAGCAAAAAATGCCTGAAAATTCAAATAATTTGAATCAGAATTAAGTCCATAATAGAGTCCCATATCCTCAAAAATCAAAATCCTCCTGAAAATATGTCGCTATACAAAATGAAAACTCAAAAAAGGCAAAATCCCCCAAAAACATAAAATAAATTTGTGGAACCCCCCCAAAAAACTTCAAAAATCTCCAAGAGACCAACAAGGTAGTGTCAGAAGCAGTGATCACTCAGATGCTTGGCTAGAAATGTTGCTCCTCTGGAGGAGGAGGCTGGAAGCCAGCATATAAATGATGGAGCTTCCAAAGTAATTGAATGAGCAACAGAGAAGGACAGATTACCCAACTAACAACTGCTTACAGCTTTGACTGCCCACCTGAAGACCTGCAGTTAAAAGCAGCGGTCAGGAGAATAGTGTCCTCCGCATCACTACAAATGGCCTTTCAGTGGCAGAGTGATGACATGACACTAGAACCACACAGAACTGAAACTGAACAATATTAGAGAGGCAGAACTCCACTGTCCTGTAGAAGAGATTGACCACAGCAATCCCTCAGAACAAGACCCAGGACTATTCCTAGTAGCACAAATCAGATGAGTGTCAAGTATGAAAACTGCACTAGAGTCTAATATGATGACCAATACTGATTGGCTAAATAAACTGACCATAAACACCTGGCAGCTGCTGTAGGACTGGAGCCGCCCAAATGACTGAACTAAAAATGGTCCATTCCATCCAAATAATATGCAAAGTGCAAGAAAATGATTTGGAGGAATCATCATGCAAAGCCACAGCTCTGTATGGTCAAACACCACCAACAGACTGAAGCTGTGATTGATATGATGGGGCTGAAGGACAAGCTAGAGGAACTGGGCTAGGCAATGATAAGAACAATAGAGACTTGAAACCCACCAGACAAGATGCAGACTGTGTGAAGTGAATGGTGTGTATGCCTGTGTTTGTGCGCGAGCGTGTGTGTACAATTTCAAAAGCAGTTTTTTAAAGTAGTCATTTTTGTCATTAAGTCACCAAAGAAAATGGCAAATATTAAATCGGACGTCAGATGAAGATAATAATCCCTGAAAAAAATAAACAAAATTCTGAAGTTTCACATATTCAGGAAGAATTTTTAGAAATTTCTCAGGTAAACATTTGTTTCATGGAGAATAACTTAATTTATGTGTTTTTTCATACATAACAAACCTGATGTCAAGTAATAAAATTAGGTTGAAATCTGCCAAATTTTTAAATGTTATTTGAAGTTCATTTGTTCATTTGAAGCTGAGCTGGAGTTTCTTAAAATGTATCTAAACAGAAAACTGAGAATTAGCGACTGCATATTAAAATATGACACTAGGCTGAGTCAGACTGACAGAGATACAGAAGCAGCGTCAAAGTATTACTAAGTGCTACAGAGGCCTAGTCAAAGTTAATGCTAAATAAAAATTGAGAATTTGGAGCATAATGTTCATGAATGCTCCCCATCCAAACTGACCAAGTTGTTTTACAGAGTGAACATAAATATTCGTCTGAAGATGTACACAGTTGGTAGAGATATACAGTGAAAGACTTGAAGATGAAAATGTGGTTTTGCAAAGTGACTTTCGAGGCATTAAAGAGGATTTAGAAATGGCGAATAAGTTTTGGAAGATTTATCAGAAGAAGGAGAAGCCGACTATCTGTCAACCCAAAATAAGTCCTAAAAGAACGGACTTCTAAGGAATCATCATCTGTGTGTTTGTCTAACTGGATTTTTTTTCTTTCATTTAACTTCACTTTGAAACTTCCAAACCTCTTACATAAAACCAAGTGGATAATACTTGCAAACGAGCAACATTCAGTTCACGCTGACAGTCCGTCGAGTTAAAGAGGAAGAATGTTCTGCATAAAAATGATGCTGCCAATGCCCCTGGTTCACACCCTGGCAGAAATTAAAAAGGACTTTCAGAGGTGTGCTGAATTGTAGATTCGTCTCATGTATGGGGATGAAGTACCAGTGCATTTTTGGTTGAATTCATCCTATTTGAACTTGTCCTGCTCCCTAATTGAAAGCCCTCTCCCTGGTATTGAATTAATTCGAGCAGACATAGGCCGTTATCAAAATGCAGCATGCCTACTCGGGTAAATAAAGGTCTTGTATGGAAGAGGAGGAGGCTGGTAGCTGCAGCTGAGCCAGGAGCACACACACGCAAAACAAAGATGTTAAATCCCAACGTTGCCCCTGGAGACATTAGGGTGTGGCCTCAGTACTGTAGAGGACACACAGTGAAGGACAGAGTGATTAGGAAATCGATAGCGCTGCGTTTGACCCAAACTTCCAATGATTTTAGAAGACTGCATTAGCCTGAGGTTTCTCCTGCTTCCTCAGCAAACACTTGTTTTTCACCCATCTGCATTCCCAGAGCAGCCGGCCTCTCAGACACACACCAGCCGCGTGGCTCAGTTCATTTTAACCACTTCAGTTGCAGAAGATTTGATCATAAGAATCAAAAATCTGTGTAAAAACATGACACGTTTCCTCACTGTCTGACCTTGAATCAGTTTAAACTTTTCTGCATTCTGGTCACTTAAGAATACCAAAATCATTTCTATTTACTAGATGTCAGAAAAATGAAGAAGAAAATTTTGGGAGTTTTAAAATGAGAAGTTTTCACATATTTTCTCAGTATTTGATTGTCTCCTCAGTAACTCAACTGTTGTGAAATAACCTATAAGAAGCTTAAAAAGCCACATCATTGTTGAATGGTGTTCTATATCAACTTCTGAATTTGAAGACAGTAAAAACAATATTTGTGTTGTTCTGTCATGTAACAAGGAATAAGATTTTAACTAACCCAAAACAGGAAAGATTATTCAGATTTATTGTCATACATGTCAAGAAGTGCAGTGAGTGATGGTGAGGCAAAAGCTGAGGAACCAGGTAGAGGTGAAAATGATGAAGATTTAATGATGAAAAACGGTACAACAATCCAAACTGTCCAAAAAAAAACCTGTCAGCACAGCAGAGCAGAAACAAGGCTCAGCACTGGTAGCACAGGGTAAACAAAGGACAGTAGACGACAGACTGGGAAACACATTCAACCACAGACTAGGACCCGATGAAGAACATCGGGTTCTTCATCGATGAACCCGATGTTCATCGATGGGGAACTAATCAAGGGGAAGACAGGACAGCACAGAGACTCACAGGACACAGAAAACTCCAAATAAACACACAGAACATAACACTATGTTGTGTAAAGGAAGTATCTGTTTCTGATTGTATTTGGAAGAAGAAGAAGAAGAATTACTTTATTCATCCCACCAGGGAAATTATTTTAGAGAGCACAACTTATGGCTTTAGTTTGTAGGTTCATGAATGGTTTCTAGGTTATGTAGCTCCTGGCCTCCAATCTGAAGGACTTCAGGTTAGGAAAAGACAGAATGGAAATCTCTCCTGAGGTCAGTCTGTCTCAGCTTGAGAAGATTGTTGATGGTCATTGAAGCAGAGTAACCGCCCAACGAAGCAGCAAGTCTAGTTGAATCTGACTCAATTTTTCATGTGGACGTCCATCACACATCCTAACTGGGTAGGTTAAGAAACTGCTGGCCAACATTAACGTATGAATGCTGCAATTGTCTAAAATAATATGACATGTTTTGCATAAATCTTCACAAACTTTCAATGTTTTCACAACCAAAACTTTTATGCCTCATTTAGGAACCCCATATGATGGAGACATTGTTTTCAAAATGTTTTCCAAATAAAATCCATCCATCCATCCATCCATCCATCCATCCATCCATCCATCCATCCATCCATCTTCTTCCGCTTATCCAAGGTCGGGTCGCGGGGTTAGCAGCTTCAGAAGGGAGGCCCAGACTTCCCTCTCCCCAGCCACTTCTTCCAGCTCTTCCGGGGGAATCCCGAGGCCAGCCGAGAGACATAGTCCCTCCAGCGTGTCCTGGGTCTTCCCTGGAGCCTCCTCTCATGGCAGTTAAATCCAGCCCCAATTATTCCTGAGACTCCCAAAGAAAATGCATTTGGACGTTCAGAAGTAATTTAAGGTGACTTTAAATTATTCAATTAAATTACAAATAAGGGTTTAGGTTTAGAAATTACTCATGGTATCATTAATATTTCCAATTCTGGGAAGTTCTAAGTTCCACAGACTCGTTAGAAGCAGCAGATAGCAAGAGAAAGATTTTGAGGCAAACAGAAGTTTGAATCTTGCAAAGAAAAAAAGATGGGCTAAAAAAACAGATGGATAAAGAAGCCAGACTCACCCTCGTGGGGAAACCTGAGAGAAACGTCTTCATAAAGAGGACAGCATAAACAAGATGAAAGAGGAGCTGGAGAGCAGAGCAAGAGAGCTGCTGCAGCCTTCATGCCCAAATCACTCAGGAAATCTGCCTCAAATTTGGAGAAAGTCAACACGGAAAACAAGAGAAACCTTCAAAGACAAAATTCGGAGGTGAAGAAAGGTCTGCAGCAGAGAAAAAGATGACTGCGTCTTTTGAAGAGGAAATATCTAAAAATATAGCATCAACATTCTACACTGAAAAAGTTTTCACAGCCTTGAAACTTTCTAAATTTTAACCACAAACTTTAATATATTTTTGATTTGCAAACAAAAGGTTTTGCTTCGAATTGAACAGAAACTGATACATGCTTTTCACAAATTTGTACATCCAGAAATGTTTTGTCCATTGAAATCCACTGAGATCAGATGTTCATCTTGTGATTTCTCTGGATTTTATTTGGAGCTGTGGCCTCAAACTCCATCCACGAGGGCCAGAGTCCAGCAGCAACATGAGTCCTGCACTTGAATTAAATGATGAAACTCCCTCACTATGTGGTCACGCTCTACAATAAGACACCATATTAGGGCTGGTGAAGACAGAAAATTTGTAAAAAATGAAGTAAATTACCAGCAAAAAAAAAAAAAAGAACACACCTTGAAACCTGGAAAATCTTTTGTTTTTCCATGAAAATATTTGAGCTTAATCTCAAAAAAAAAAAATTTCCAGAAAAAGTTTGCTTTTCTAACTCAGAAATGTTCATTTTTTTCTTGAAAAATCCTGAGATTAATCTTAAAATCTCAGATTCTTTTTGAAGCAAGTTTTCAAGTTTTCAAATTCAAATAACTTTCTGCCTTTTTCTTTAAAATGTCTGAGATGAATGTTAAAATTTAGTTTTTTAGTGGAACTTTAATCTTCCTTTTTTCTCTTCTATCTACGTTGGCGTTGCACTACTAAGCTTTAGTAATGAGCTAATACTGGAGTCAGGTGTGCTGAGTCAGAGTGACATCTAAAAGCTGCAGGACAACCAGAGTTTGAAACCATTGACTTAGAGGTAGAAGAGGAAAGGGAGGTCAAATATAAAATTGTTTGCAATACAAGGTCATCTTTTAGCTAGCTGAGTCATGTGACATGAGTAAAGAAATGTTAAACTATCAGATTAAAATTGTGTTTGCCTATCATTCAGATTTGATCAAATAAGGAAATGTTAAAAGTACAGAACAAGTCTATAGCATTAGCACTATTGTTTCCCATAGCGCTAATACTAGCGCTATGGCAACGTAGCGCAACGTTGCCCCACTTTCCTCTCTAATAGATCATCCTCATTGCTGAAAATGTGTGACCTCATGTCATCATCAGATGTTCAGATGGGAACACTGATGTGACATCTCTCCATTTCACTACCTATAATGAATTTCTTTGTACCACTGAGAGGAACATAAAAATTCTTCCTTTCAGTTATTTAAGCAGCGCTGCAACACTGATGTAAACAAAGCTCCTACATTTAGTCATCAGTCCTGGATTTGTCACTGATGTTTTCTGAATCACGTCTTGTTCTGCATGACTCAAACAGGCTTTATTTGTACTGTGAAGGTTATGGGGAACTCAGTGTGTTTGCCTAGTTTTCTGCTTGTTTCTGCTTTTTGACTTTTTGAAGCAGTAGTGTTCTATGATAGATTACAGAGGGATTAGTTCAATGCAATATTTATGTATAATGTATAAAAAGACATTAACACTTTTTTCTTGTTTCATCTCCACTTTTTTCACCATCAACACCCACATGTAAAGAAAACAGTATTTGAATAGCTGTCCACTGTAATGAAAACCATGTATAAAAACGTTAAATGGAGAGTAGGAAGTGATAATGGCTCAGTAAAAACCTCTCTGTCCTTGGAGTTGTGAAAAACAAAACATTTTCATCTTTAGAACATTATTTATGTTTCTCTACATGCTGTGGTATAAACCTGTGTTGGAAATCAAAGTATGTATTATTATTATTGTCTAATTTGATCATTAGATTTTCTGTCAGGTGAATCAAGTAACTTTTTGTTGTTTTTTTTAATAAGTTGGAACCTTGGGATGTAATTCCATTTAGATCTTTGAGTTTTCTACAAAGCAGATGAAGTGTTGCATAATTTAGAGTATGCACTATCATTGCTGAAACTCTCTCCTCCTTGTCTATAAATTAATAAATATGTTCATGTTCTCATGCTGCCAGAGATTTAGGCCCATGTGGCTTAATGTGTTCTGTACCAAACAGGTTTATTAGCATTAGATCTAATCACTGGGTACACACATGTTCCCTGCTGTGAGCATGAGTGCAATATCACTGAGACTTCTGTGCAAAGCAAATTCAAGAAAATTATATGTGCAACCCTTTTATTTGCAGATACTATATAATTGAAATGTAATCTATGATATTTAGTTGGACACAGACCTGGGAAAATACTAAATACTCGTCTCCTTTAGCGGATTTTAGTCAAAGTAAACGGTCCATCAGTTGTTTGAGTCTGATTAGCTTTGAAAGGTCACAGGGGTCATTCTGTGAGAGAATGGGTACATCCTGGACATAAAAACACAAACCTGAGGCTCCCTCCACCCAACTGCAGGTTCTCACCTGAAAATTGAGCTAATTTTCTGTTTAGTGGGTGTTTTTGTCAGTTTTCTGATTTTCACTTCAAATCATTTAGGATTTGAGGGAAAGAATTAGGTGAATGTGATGTGGATGAAGACTAGAAGAAAAACAAGGTAAGGAAAAAGGAAAGTTAGTCATTTTTAGCCTTCTCTTTTCTTCACCTTCTCATTCTTCCCATCCTCCCGCTCTGCCTCCCTTCTTCTCCTCCTTTAGGCCAGGCCCCATGCTGTTTGTCATCGCATATGAGCTGAAGACTCAAAATCTGTCAGAGCTGGCTCTAATGGGGCTCATTTTTGTAAAACAACCAGCATGTGCCAATTGACAGACCTTTGGTGGTTTGATTTCAACAATTTAAATTTAGACTCAAGTGTTGCCACTTCCCAGAACAATCTTGTAAGAAGAGATTGCAAATCTTAAGGCTGGCTAAATAAAGGTTGATGAGTGAATCTAAGAATCCTTTGGTATTAAAAGATGATTTTAGAAACTTCACAATGCAGTGGCCTCAGGTATTCACACTGTTTGGAGATCACAGTTGTCTGTGAATTAGTGATGAGTCAAACCCAAAAGCATCAGCTCCCCACGTTTATTTCTTTTCACTGCTCAGCTCTCAGTCTCAGTGACTCTGCCCTGTTGACAGCAGAGCTTTGTGATTGGCTGCCTGGCAGCCATGTGGCTAATCAAGTGACAGGCTATAAGGTCACAACATCAGCGTGTGTGAAAACAGAGGGGAACAGATGCCACAGTCTCCTCAGTCAACAGACAACATAAGTTTAACTGACACCTGTTTTGTTTGATCTCACATTATAGTTTTTTGCATTTTATTTACTTTGGAAAAATTTACACAAATCATGTTAATATGTTATTGCAGACACCTAAGAACTTGGTCTAAACTTTGTCCTGCCACAAAAATACCAAAAGGCCAGAAGTTAGACAATATGAATTACACTTATCTTTGGACTATATTTATTCATTCTTCATTCTTTCATTAAATAAGGAGTATCAGCCATATGAGCCTTGTATTAACTTGGTATCATATTGTTACCAGTATCACACATCTCTATTAATTAGTTTTGTTGCATTTTCTGATGTAAAGTTATGTCTTAATAAGAATATTGTGTTTGAAGATGCATATTTACATTACAATCTCACTGAACCATATCTGTGTGTCACAGAGGAACTATAACAGTATTGTTTACAATCAGATGTGAACTGATTTATATCAGATGACATAAATCACAGATGACATTGCTATCCCTGCAGGAAGAAGCCCCTTTAAAATTCAAATCCCTGCTGTCTTAACTGAAGTGGGGTAGAGAAGAGGAAAACAGGATGATGTATTTTGGTTTGTTGAGAGAACTCTGCTCCCAGCACCTTAGCAGCGTCCACATGCATATTTTAGGAAATCACAGGCGACCAGCTCTCCTAATGTGTTCACTGCAAAGCCTCAGGCACTTTTTATTGAACTCAAACTATCTCTTTACTGCATCATTTGATTTCCTTTTTACTGCACTACTCCCTCAATTGTATACATGTATATTTTATTCTCTTTTATTGCCGCTATAACAGTGGTACTGCTTTGTAAAGTAGAAGGCAGCAGCACAAAGCCTGGCGGTCCTCTAGAGGAATGGAGAAGACATTTTGTAGAACAGATCTTCTCACACATTCCAGCAGCTGCAGTGTGACTGTGAAACTCAGTGTGTAGCCCTTTAAAAGAGGAGATGAAGAGTGAAAACATATAATGGGGTAAAGGGAAGGCCTTGGAATCATGCAAGAACAGACACAAAAAAAAAAATGCTGATGTGCATTTGACGCCATTTTTTCTACAACAGAACTCCAGGAAATACCAACAATCTCATTTTTACTTTGTGTTTTCCATTTTGCCAGGACAACCTTTGAAGCTTGTTCTTCAGAGATATGGTACAGCCTGAGCATATTGAGGAAATCCTGCAAGAAGAACATCTGTTCCAGCTCCATCCATCTTCCCACCACTTCTCACCAGATGCCCTCTCTGCTATGACATGCTATGATCCCATCAGCATGAGGCTGCCACCACCATGTTCCACAGTGGGAAGTGTGTGTTCTGGATGTTGTGCAGTGTTACTTTTCCACAACACTTTTTACTTAAATCTCACCAATTTGCACCATTTCTGCAGATACTCACCATTTACAAACTTGTCCAAAATATTTGAAGCTCATTGATTTGCATGTTAGTCACATGATCCAATGATGGGGTTCTCTAAACTGCCTGTGTCCGTATACTTCAGTACAACACTCAGTGTGTGTCATTTATACATTAATTTAGAAGAACAATCTTTAGGCTCCTGCTGGTATTATCCTTTAATTATGAATGTTTCAAATCTGTGGAAAAGAGGGAAGAAGAAAACCATAAAATGAAAGCAAAACTAAATCTTTTTGGCCAACATTCAAAATGTTGTGTGGTAGAAAACCGACACTGCATATCCACTTATTGAAACAGAACATCAGGCTATGGGTGTGGTTTACTTCAGCAGGGAAGAAAACCTGCTAGAGGCTGCAGGGGACAGAGCCAGAGCTACTACAGAGTTGACACGTCAAAACAAATTCACCTGGCACAATGTAGCTGTGTCAGTAGTTGTGTTTCCAGTGACAAATTGTGCAAATTTACTTCATGGAAACATGCTAACTTAAAAGAAAGTTTGATGTTAGGAGGAAGTGGTTTTTCAGCTGTATCAAATTTGATTCATTTCACAAAACTGAAATGGAAGCTCAGCTACTGTCCAGACCTAAATCTGAATAACTGTCAAGGCGTGAAGACAAATAAACTCTCTGTCCTACCTGACTGCTTGGGCTGCTTTGCTCTGTATCTAGAAGTGAAAGGATAATACAGGAAGCCTTGCAGCTGGATATGATCTGTGCTCTGCTGCAGTTCATAACATCATTTCACCATCAATAAGCCACGGCTCTGCAGACCTGTCACCCACTGCGCCGTCTAACTGGACTCCTCTCTTGTACCTGTGACTCAACAATTACTCAACATAAAGCATCCTGAACATTTACATGACTTTTATTGACCTTTCAGGTTATGTCATGTGTTTATTCTTCAGTCTGTATGAGTAGCTTTTAACCTGGACTGGAAAATGTCAAAGAAAATAAACATTTTCCTCATATGTATTTTGTTGCAAGACCAAACCCAAGATCAAAAGCTCATATTATAATATATTCATAACCAACTACCAACAATGAATCTCATGAAAATGTCAAAATGTGTGATTAGTTGTGGTCCTGCTGCACAGCAGCTGTTCTTTAGTAGAAAGATAGGAGGTGAAAGACAATGAATGGAAAAGCTGGAAGAGGTTTTAAAAAATGGCAAATATGCCTGGACTTTATTTCTGATGAAAGTTTGTATCCGGGCTTATCTTTAAAACATTTAATCAGAGCAGAAGCATAAATATTACAAGCGGACAAACAAAGTGAACGACAGTTGCATCATAGCTGAGGTGTTGGACTCATTTTGGGCTTTTATTATTCATTTAAACTGTTTTTGGGGGATGATTGCATCACATCACTGCTGCTTTACAGTGATGTAAAGCAGGTAACCATTATTTTTCAAAATAATTATACAGAAAAAAATAATAATTTCTTTGTTATTAATAAAATGATAGTTTGAATTTAACACATATTGGTGGGATACATACTGTACATCATGATGTATATACAGTATATATATTTGAAAATGTTTGAACTTATGGTTTTTACAGACAAAAATCTCAGAATACTTTGGGTCCACTCTAACTCAAAGACTGACATGATCTGGTCATTCATATTACCAATCAACAGAACCTGAACTTTGTAGTCACTTTCACTGGCTGTTAACTGCTTTCATTAATATATTTGTACCTTTGACATGTTTGTAAAAATCTGACTGGAACTGTAAATTCAAGTTGCGTCAGTGGGGTTCAATATTATCCTCTACTATCGAACTAAGTGGATAAATCTTTACAGATATTTTCTTATTCTGATCTGGCACTAACAGAATTACGGCTGCAGCCCTTCTGGAGTCATGACCTGGTACTTTGTCACGATCAGCATGACAGATTAATTAATCTATCACTTAACCTTCCTCCTGGGGTCTTTTACATCCTGTCTATCAACTCTCAGGAGGGAGGAGGATAGAACGTCAAAGAGCAATGAAAGTTCTGTTTGGTGTGTTATAAATGGGCCCAGCACTGATGCTTCCTTATTTCTGTTTCTCTTGGACTGGAGTTCAATATTAAACTAAAATACTGAGCTTCCCAGCAACTGTCAATCATTCTTTAAAAAGTAGCTGAAGCTCAGTCAGACTGGAGAGCCTGTTCCATTGTTGGTTCCATTGTTACTCTGACTGCATGTTTAGGGTCACTGTCCTACTGGAAGGTGGAGGACCTCCACCCAGTCTCATGTAGCAGGTTTTATCCCAGGATTGTCCCGGATTTCGCTCCATCTGTTACATGGAGAAGTTTTGCTGAGAAGTTTTGATCCGATTTATCTCAGCAGCCTCTTTCCCAGGACTTAATTTAACCCAACAAACGAAGGTCTTTGACCCCCTTTAGGTCCAGAAGGTCTTCTCTTGATCAGGGTTAGGGTGGATCAGCTACTCCTGATGAATACATTCCTGTTGCCAAGTTTACTCAGCATAAAACGGGACAAAAAGGACAAAATTCCTGAAGCATTCACATCAAAACCACAGTTAAAACCTCCTATATTAATTGAGGTTCTCATGTTGTTTCCATTGGATTTAATCTCAGTAGTGTTTTTTCTTGCTCAGTGAAAGTCTTGAATAAAGAGCATTAATTTTTTTTTCTACACATAAGAACAAAACAACTATTTAATTCCCCAAAGCATGACAGCAAAATATCTTCATCTGATTCCTCCTGATCTTACAATGGAAGCATTTCCCAACAATGTCCTTTCCATCACCTGTTTCTTTAATCAAATTTATTCTCTCATTACTTGGAGCTGAATAAAACATGAGCTCTATTTGCATCACTGAGCAGCATGGAGAGCAGCCTACATCCTATCTCATATAAAAGACAAAGTGCTTCTTATGGTCAAAGGCCGTTAATATCTTCATCTCAATAAAACCCTGTATGGTTCAAGTTGAGGTTTCACACTTTGGCAGAGGAATACAAAATACAAACTACTTTCATCTGATTTTTGGATTCCTCTTTGCTCAAGCCTTCTTGGCAATTCAGCAGCAGCCTGCACTTTAGAGATACACAGACTTAAGATATGCATTTGCTTTGTGTCGAGAAAAGAGAAATCCATCTGAAGCTCCAAAAGCCCTGCGCACTATGGAGCTATTTGTTTTTGTCTTGAAGGGGACGGATTGTGTTCAGTCTGTTGACACCAGAAGTTTGGAAACTGTTGAAAACTTTCAGACAAATTAAATGAAACAAGTGAAATGGTCGTTTTCTGATTTAGACTCTGGTGTTTCATGAACTATCTGGGGTTCATAAGGTGCAAAGAATCCATATTAAGAATCTTTTTTATTTAAAATATATTTTCTCAAATGTCATTTTGATCTCAAGTAACAGATTTTCATGAATTTTTAGATTTTTGAACTCTTCGTCCGTCCCCAAGATGGACGGATAATAACTTTGGAGATAATAAAATATCAAAGTTGAACCAGCAGCAACCTTGATATTGTTTTAAAGATTGCAAAAGAAATATTACCTGTTTTTAATAAACTTATTTATGAACTTCAAGCTAATAAATAAATCAAAATATTTCAGAATTTTAACCCAGTAAGTGACAGGTTCAATGTTAAATAAAGGGAATAATTTATAGGAAGTAAATTATTCCCTTTCTATACAATGTCTATATATTTTTCCTCCCTTATTTTTAAATGGTGTTTTCTCATTTATTTTGTGTGTGTGCAAAATTATTTGTAAATAAATTATTTCTGTTCTGCCTGGACAAAATGCTTCCCAGATAAATATCATGTTTTAGGAATGAGCTGTTAAATTTAAAAATACATGAAAGATATTTTCACCTGTAGAAACAAAATTAAATATATATATTTAAATACTAATTCTACAGAAAGGGGAAAAAATAAAAACATAAATCAACTTAAGTGTATTCAAAATATGAATTTTGAATGGAAGAAATGTTGAAAAGGGGATATTAAAGACCTGAAGAAAAAATATAACAAAAACAATGTAGAAGCTAAACAAATTTCTCTTAATTTAAATGAACAAAACCAAACTGTGCAAAAGGTGACTATCTAAACCAAACGCATGTCCAGGGAATCAGGAGATATTCTCCAAAGCTTTGATAGGATGAGACTTATGGAGTTCTTCAGTATCATAGTGGACTTTAGGAGCAGAGATTGGAGATTGGCCCTTCTTGTTCCTCTCCTTCTACAGTGAATTACAAGCTTGTTTGTTAGTCTCTTCAGAAGAAAAGGTTAGTGTATGAAATGAGGTCATCCATAACATTTTTCCACTCTGACTTTGCCTGTAGAAGGAGCTGCGTGTCTGAGCTCTGATAAGGTCCAGAAATAAAAAAAACTGACATGGAAGATGAATGTATCCCACGGCCGCTCTCTTCTATCAGTGGTGAGCACAGTTGGAGAACATGGGCTTGTGAAACATGTCAGTGAGCCATCATCACTGCTGCTTTCTATCCCACTCAAAGGCAGAATTAATGCTGAAACGGTTTATGGCAAGGATAAAAGACAAGGTGATCTGCAGAGTGGAAAAGGAATGCAAATGGGTGTAAAGTGGAATATAACACATGACTACAAAACTCTGGAGCATTTTATAACCTGAAGAGAAGCCTTTTGAAACTATTCATTCCTCATTACATTTTTCACTTTTGTCTTGTTGCTTCAATGGAAAATTTAGACAGAGCAGATATTTATCTGCTAGATGTCATATCTACGGTCGGTTCACACAGCCCAACAGGCATATGAGACTGATAGTATCAGTTAGTTATTACATTCTAGGTGATGCCCTGATAAAATATTACTTTTTAAAAGAACTTCATTAATAACTACTGCATGTTGTTTTTGTCAGGGGGCCACAACAAAAAAGATTCCAACCATCATATGGCTGCATGATTTAGGATTAATGATGCTCATCTGTTAAATGTTCAGTTTCTGAAATAATTTCAGACCCAATTTAATGGACATTTCAGGCTAAAAACAATGTGCTCTTTTAAACAATAATTGATTTCTTCTTGCCAGTTTTTTCTTCTTGATGTTGATGTTTATTCTTAAATTTTGTTTAAAAGTATTAGAGGGATGGGGAGTGATGTATTTGCAATACCTGTCTGAATTTTATTTATACAAAAATATATATTTTTTTATTATTTCACATTGTGTTTTACTTTGTGCTGGTCTGTCACATAACCGTCTTATAAAATAGGCTCAGATTGATGTTTGTTTTCCTTTAAACCTGTTTGGAAAGTTAGAGGGTGAAACGCTGAAGTGTGAATGCTTTTACAACTTTCTGGATTCCCTCCTCATCTGATTATACAGGCAGTGAACTGAATGTGACAGGTTCACCTGAGCTGTATAAATTATATTAAATGATCACATAAATTAAAAATGAATAGGCACACTCAATACACATGCACAGATCACTTTCAATATGCAGCATGTGTGAAAATAATTCACAAACTAATCAAACCTGAAATGAAGGTCAAGAAGAAAATGAACTAATGCTAATGGATATCGCTCAACGTCTGTAATGTTGGGTTTGACTTCGAGCTGCAGACTTTTTTACAGAGACAACATTCATACACCGATGTTTGGGTTCTCTCCAGCTTCCAGCCTATGGAGGAAAATGTTTCTAAGTACAGTTGAAACCAGAAGTTTACATACACTACATGAAAAGTACCTTCAGTTGCATCCACACGTGTTATCAATAAACCAATCAGAAGCTTCCAAAGACATGACATCAAATTGGAAGTTCTTTTCCAAATTGTATGAAGGAAAAGTAATATTAGTGTCTTTAAACGTTTGACTCTGAGGAAAGTAATAAACATTGCTGTAAAAAATTCTCCCTCAGTTTTCTGGATTTTAGCAAATAGAAAACATTTTGGCAAACTTAATTGATCTAAAACGGGAAACATTTATTCTGATTCCAAGCCACAGTATGGAAAAAATGCTTATGTAAAATTCAACTGAAGGTTTGAATTTGATTTTAATTGTAAGTCATGAAATACTCAAAACAAACTCAAGCAAATTTCAGGTTTTTTAAGTGCTCAAAAAAGTACAAAATAGATAGAAATTATACTTAATTACAGTAACGTGAGTAAATGTAATTAGTTACATTAGTAGATCAGATCACACCTGTTTTGGGTTCAGTGGGAAGTAGTGTGGGTTAGCTGACATTTTTGAATTGTCTCTTTTCTCACATGTAAGAATAAACTGAAGGTGTCTTTGTTTGGAGATAAGCTGTTTCTGCAGCTCCTTCACACCCACAGTTCAAAACATGCATGTTAACTGGTTTGTCTAATTTACCTTTAGGTATGAGTGTTTGTGCGTGGTCGTCTGTTCTGTGTGTCACTCATGATGTTGCTTTATGTTCAAGCTAATCAAACTGATATCTGTGTTTTAATCACAAGAAAAAATATAAACTTTAATTCTGTAAGATATGGCAAACAATCAATCCAAAGAATGCTAAGTAAAAGCAGGAAAATGCACATTTTACGCAAGACGAAAAGCAAAAATCTGCTGCAGATTGTTGGTTCCTCGAGGAAATGGATAAGAGTACATCAGAATTGGATCTGAGAGGCCTTGCGAAGCCATGGTATCACACTCAGTCAGCTCGGCCCCCCCGTCGTTTCTGTAACAGTGCAGTGCATACAAACTATGGCAAGCGATAGAGCAGATATGAGCAGAGATTAAAGTGTGTGGACAACTTAAAGCAGATTAAACAGCGAGCAGAGGAGTGGTGTCTTTGAAGATTGTTCCAGATGTTACCTGAACCATTTGTGCATGCAGCAGCTTCCTCCTCCACTTTAAATTTATCTAATTCCCCCGAGAGACCCAACTTTGGATTTTCAAACGATGCCTAGTCGAACATCTCAATAGGTTCTGCCTGTGTGTTAAACCTGAGACTTCTGACAACAGATTAAGCTGATCATATCTTAGAACTTATCCAAGAAGAAATCTATGGTACAATCTGACTCATGTTATCCATCACTTACATCTTTGGTCAGTGTGGCGTTTATCTCTTCAAACAGATGATGTGTAGCGGCCACAAGGGATTGGAAAACATATATATACTTTCCAGGAAGCTGCACTGAAAAGCATGAAACCCTGGAGTGAAATCCAAGAATTCATCTACATCATACATCAGAGTTTTCATCTACTCAGGAACCTGAGCTGTTCTTTATGAAACACAAAGCTTTAATGGACCCATCACCTCAAAGCAGAATTAGAGACGCCACTTTAAATTGGAGAGTTTCTATAATCAACACAAGGTCAAAATATGTACAGATGCTAAAATGTATGAATACATTATGGTCTGTTTTACAAGCATCAGATCAATTGGTTCTTCACATAAACAGCAAATTAGGCACGTTATTATTAATGCATTTACATATCTAAATGTTGTTAAGACAACTTTTTGAAGTTTAACTTGAGTAACAGGATGGAGAAGAAATGAGCTTTAAGTGTCTCTGAAGGCTGGGATGTCCACAGATTAACACTAGGAGGTGCTAAGGTGCCTGCACTTTTTTCTGAATTGAAAAAATGCCCTTCTAAAATCTTTTTCTTTTATTTTTAACAGTGGCTGAATTTCTGGATAGGATTTGTGGATTTAACTGGTTTTAGACCTGTTAAACCTGTTAAACGCAGGTTTAACAGGTCTGTTAACAGACCTGTTAACAGGTCTAACAAGTTTTAGACCTGTTAAACCCAAGTCTAAAATAAATTTTTAAAAATTGTTAATTCTCCCCCCAAAAATTGTCATATTCTGTTTTGCTGTTGGTAATCTGATTGTTAGATAACATAATTAAACATCTGCATCAGACTACATATGGCTATTGATTTAAATATACATGATGGCCTGTAATAAATCTCACACTAAAGCAGCCGGCTGTTCTATGTGGCACAAGGTGCCACCTTTTTGTCCCACGTGGCCACCTGTCCTCCAAAATCACAATAGGCTAATCACAAACATTGTTATAATAAGATAATTGTAAAAAACTGAAACTGTGGTGTACAGTAAAATCAATGTAAATTTACTTTAATCATCTTTAAAAATCATAAGTAGGACAGGTTTACAAAAGCTGCCAAAGAATGTTTGATTTCCACAGAAACAGTTTGATATACATTTCAGAAGTCAACTCATCGTCCCATTAACTGCAGAGGTTCCATAAAGCCCCAAGTTTAATATTAAGATGGCAGTAAAATGTAAAATAAAACACGTAATCCTTTATTGCCCAAAGTCTGAGGCTGACTCTGAAAACAATCAGTATGATTTTTCCTCAGCATATTAATATACGTAATTGTTTTTTGAAAGGACGTCAATGAACTGAAACACAGAGGCAGGAGCAGCGCTGAGTTTAGCTGTACGTAGGCAGGCCAAAGAGCTGCGGGTCAAACTCCTCCATGCTCCTCAGGCGCAGCGTGGCCCCCTGGGTGAGGTTGGGGGGCAGGTTGTCGTCGGGAATCATCACCACCTGCATCCCTGCAGCTAGCGCAGCCTTTACGCCGTTGGGGGCATCTTCAAACACCAGGCACTGAGAGAAAGAGAAGCGACAGAGCTCATTAAGTCTTCCCATCCTGCAGATGAAACAATAATAGGGAGCACTATTTCCATCTCAGTTAGTTTACCTTGGCATTCCTCTGAGACTTAATGTTTACCTCTGCTGGGTGGAACATCCATTTAATGGAGATTTTAAGGTCTGCTCCCTGTTAACTCACTATATTGTCTTTGTTTAGACTGCAGGACAGTTAAGAGACTGGAGAGCCTCGTAAAATGTCTCACACACACACGCAGACACACACACACACACAACAGTCTATGTATTTATGAAAAACTGCAGTGTTTCAATTTAGACGTATTGGAACTGATGGATGAAGATGATGATTCTGTTGTGTTTCTAAACCTTCACCTTAAATGAACTTTTTGACAGTTTTTGACTCTAAAACGAGGCAGAAGCAGAGGAATGTTGTACATTTTAATAAAATATATCCACCAAATTGCTCTGTGTTTTCCACACCACGCCTGTCAGATCCTGGTGGAATTAGTAAATTGTATTTTACTGTATTATATTTGATCAACGTCCCGGTCCAGTGACCTTTTAGCTAAGCTCAAAGGTCATGAGTTGCACACAACAAATTTCTAATATCATTAAAAAAGATGATACAAAAACTGTGGAAATTGATTATATTCACATAACCAATCAAATGTTTAGTTTACATACTACATATTAATCTTTTTCTGGTCATTTTTAGACAAAAAAGAAAAAACAATGCTGCAAACAAAATAAGACAAAACTAGTACAAAAACAAACAATATTTAATCTCCTGTCAACACAAAGTGTTGGCTGAAAAAAACCGTATTCTACCTTCACTTTCCAAATCAAAGCGGCAGAATCTTTCCTGTATATTATTCTAAAACATTTCTCCACTCATAAAAGAAAACAATCAAACCGTACTGTGATTGTTTAGCAAATGATTTTTATACATTAGTTTTAAATGTGAAGAGTGAAAAGCACAGTTTGACGCAAAAAATAAGATAAGTTGTCTAAGCACTCTTGTTCTACAGATGATCAATCTTCGTCTCATGCTCAATCACATCGTCATCATACTAAAAAACATGAAATACTCTTTAAATCTTGCAGATATTTCTGTAAGTTTTTCACCCAAATTTCTTAGTGGGCACTGTTAATCTGTCCTCTTCCGTTTTTAAACAAAGTGTTGCAGAACCTGATCTCAACAAACCCAGCTTGGATAATTACAGACCAGTTTGTAAATGACCTTTGAATTCAAACTTTTGATAAATACCAATCTGTGTTGGTATTTATTCTGTAATGCAGCAGGCAGTGGAGAATTTCCTGTTTTTGTCTAGTTAGTGCAGTTGGACCTTTCAGCAGTCTCTGACAGCATTGATCACATCAATTTAATTAACATACTATTAATAGAAAATAAGATACTACTATAATAGCAGACTATTTGTTCTTTCATCTTTTTATTCCTGCTTAAATTTTTGTTCTGTCTTTGTGACTGCTGATTTCTCTTTATGACAGAATTTTAGTTCATATAAATTTGTTACTTTCATACAAAAATAACATTTCTTAATCTCTAGCAATAAAAACAGTTAACATTGATATTACTGAAGCACAATGCAAACAGTCATGATGCAGTAGAACAATAAATAGCCCCTCACTGATCTCAGTATACATGCATTATTCCTCAATTTAGACCTATGAATTAATCAGAACACTATATAGCAGTGGTTGCCAAAGATTTTCTTGGCCCCCATATGTATTACAATAAAATGCCCCCCAAAAAAGAAAAGAAGATCAACTAGACACACACATCATTCAACCAGACATAAACCTATACACATATTTTGTTTTCAAACTTCACTGAAGTTTATTTCACACTTCAGGTTGCAACAAAACACACTGCAAACCCTCTTTACAGAGAAACACAGTTTTTTTTTTCATTCATCCATACCTCTTCCGCGCCACCTCTGCAATGGTACTGTGCCCCCTCTAGGGGGCGAGCCCCACACTTTGGGAACCACTGCTATATAGCATCACTAGGAACCATTCTGAGGTGTCATGGTCATGTCACAATGCCATGGAAATGACCTCCCCTCACTAATCACTCTTCCTCCCCTTCACCAAGCGCTTTGCTAATGAGCCATGCACAATTATAAGGTATTTACATGCAACTGATCTGATTCTACAGGGAAGACCTTATAATCCTCACAATACTGGACACAACAGAGTGCCTTAGAAAAGTATTAATACCACCAAAACGTTTTCACATTCTGTCACACTCAAACAACAAACATTTATTAACCCAAATCCCATTTTATTGGGGTGTTATAGCCAGATCCACACAATCAGTTTAGCATTTTCACGACTGAAAATCAACCATCTGTCATGATATGCAGTGAGAAGTAGTAAGGGAGACGCTGTGGACCCAGATTGTTGAGAATGAAGTGATGAATTTAATGATTTAAAAAACAATAATCCAAGTCCAGGCAGCACAGAATGAGCAGAAGGCTAAGGCTCAAAACTGGTAGCAACTGGTCACAATCAAATAACTGAAAGCAGACTTGACAGGAGACAGGCCAAGACAAAATGACTAGACAAGAACCTGACAGGAAGCAAGGAACACAGGTGGGATTAAATACACAGAGGGTAATCAGGGAAACGAGACACAGCTGGGAACAATCAAGGGGTAGACAAGACAACACTGTCAATAGACTCAATAGACACAGAAAAAAAACAAATCCTTACACCAGCATTGAGAAAGAAAGCTCTACAAGTCATGTACGGGAAACAGCAAACATATGGAAGAAGGGGCTCTGGCCAGAGGAGACCGAAATTTACATTTTTCGGTCTAATGTGGAAAATATTACTTGAGATTGAAGACAAACACCCTCAAAGCTCCATCCCACTGTGAAACATGGTGGTGGCAGTATTATGGTCAAAGCTAATGGAAAGATGGATGAGGCTGATACAGTAATACAGTGGACCCTCTTTTGTTTGTGGTTCACTTTTAGCAGATGTTTCTGTGGAATGTAACTCCAACTTTAAAATGTGCCTACTGATGGATTTTTTTCAGTTCAAAAGAATCCGGAGTCAGAAGATGAGATACCTGGTGCCGTGATACTTGACATGCTGTTAGCTATCAAGAAAAATCTACAGAGAATCCTTGTTCTACGGGTTATGTCCTTAATATTACCGTGTCTGCACACTTTGTGCATACGATGCAAAGCAACGTTTTGATTAAAGTGGATTGCAGCAGCTCATTTTCTGGCCATTTCAAATGGGTTTGGGTTGGTTACATCTAGATTTAGCTTACAGGTCCCCATAAACCTATATTATAGGTTTATGGGGACTTATAACCTAGGTCTCCATAAACCCATAAACCTATGGGTCAAGCCATGCTCTGACCATGATACTGCCACCCATAGCAGCTAGGGACCCATAAACAGACAAATCAAATTGTCTTTTTTTCTCAATATAATTTGAGAGAAAAAAAAATACACTTCAAAAAGGATTTTTCTTGAATTAAAAATAAAATCATCCTTTCCGTGTTCAGCATCTGTGGCAACACTAGAAAACTGATGTTTCCATACAATATGATTGAATCTGAAAGAGCAGAAACTTGTGCTAAGCTGCTCCAGTCATTACCCAAAGACCTACAGCTGGAACTGCAGTCAATGTAGATCTTACAAAGTTTTGATTCAGGGGTTGGATACAAACAAACAACACATTTTTGGAAAAAAGGGGACATGAAAACCATCCATCTTTTTCCTCCAGTTTCCAATTATCCACAACATTGTGTTCGTCTGTCAGAAACTAAATACACTGGAGTCTGTGCTTGATTTGTGACTAAACAAGATAAAGTTCAGGGAGTGCAGTAGCTGCATCATGAAGACACACATGCATGGAATACAAATCAAATATCTTGCTTCTACTGATAGATGCTAAAGAAAGACAGCAGCCATAATCACCATTGTCACTACAGCCGAAATGCATGACTGATACATGATGCAAAACGAACCCGTATACATTTGTCTCACACAGAACACTCTATAATTATAGATGACAAGGTGTGTTTACGTGTTTATGATCTGCAAGCAGCAGCAGTAAATAAATGACAGTGACAGATTGCTTATTACATTTTTTAAATGATCCCAGAGCCTGAGGTAGAGTGAGTGAAGAACGTGTAACATTCCTTTAATGATGTTGTAAAGAACACAAAAAAACTGAGTATGGATGATGGACAGGAGCATCCAGGTGGAGTCAGAGGGTTTTGCCCTCATCCAGGCCAGTTTTAATGTTTGCTGCAGCAAATATGGATGTGACATAGTACAATGATTGCTGTAAATTCAGACTAAGTCAATCTGACAACATAAACTAGGTTGAAAAATATAGATAGCCAAGAAAAAAAAGAAAATATAGACAAATAGAAGCAGGAAATGGCATGACTGATATTTACAAACTTCACTGATTATTAGATGACACACATCAATCATCTATACTGTCTTGAAAAACTATTCTGACTTTACAATGTCAGAATATTATGACTGGGTTTAAAAGACATTGTAGAAAAAAGGAGTGAATTTCTACCAAAAATGTAAAGATTAAACTCAGATTTTTTTATTGTCAATATTTGAAAATAATTAGATATTTCTGTGCTTTTTTGGCAAAAATGTTCTCCTCTGTGGCCACATTGTGTTTTTTTTCTTTGAACCACATTGGATCTAATACTGCCTCAGAACAAGTATAACATTTTTACAGCAGATTTTGAGAAAGGGAAGGTTTAAAAATGTTGCACTGTAAAAATAAAAGAATAAATAAATAATGTCCTCCTTGGGCTGCCACCTTATCGTGGTGGAGGGGTTTGAGTGTCCCAATGATCCTAGGAGCTATGCTGTCTGGGGCTTCATGCCCCTGGTAGGGTCACCCAAGGCAGACAGGTCCTAGGTGAGGGACCAGACAAAGTGCAGCCCGAAGACCCCAATGATGAAGGAAAACCTTGGACTTTGTGTTCCCTCGCCCGGACGCGGGTCACCGGGGCCCCACTCTGGAGCCAGGCCTGGAGGGGGGGCACGATGGCGAGCGTCTGGTGGCCGGGCTTTTACCCATGGAGCCCGGCCGGGCTCAGCCCGAAGAGGAAACATGGGCCCCACCTCCCATGGGCCCACCACCCGTGGGAAGGGCCAAAGGGGTCGGGTGCACTGTGTGATGGGTGGCAGCCAAGGGAGGGGACCCTGGCGGTCCGATCCTCGGTTGCAGAAACTGGCTCTTGGGACGTGGAATGTCACCTCTCTGGTGGGGAAGGAGCCGGAGCTAGAGTGTGAGGTTGAGAGGTTCCGGCTAGAAATAGTCGGTCTCACCTCGGCGCATGGCTCTGGTTCTGGAACCAGTCTCCTTGAGAGGGGCTGGACAAACTTCCATTCTGGAGTTGCCCAGGGTGAGAGACGTCGGGCAGGAGTGGGCATACTTGTTGCTCCCCATCTCGGCGCCTGTACGTTGGGGTTTACCCCGGTGAACGAGAGGGTAGCATCCCTCCGCCTACAGGTGGGGGGACGGGTTCTGACTGTCGTTTGTGCTTACGACAGCTCAGATTACCCACCCTTTTTGGAGTCCTTAGAGGGGGTACTGGAGAGTGCTCCTCCTGGGGACTCCCTTGTTCTGCTGGGGGACTTCAACGCTCACGTGGGCAACGACAGTGAGACCTGGAGGGGCGTGGTTGGGAGGAACGGCCCGCCCGACCTGAACTCGAGCGGTGTTCTGTTGCTGGACTTCTGTGCTCGCCATGGATTGTCCATAACGAACACCATGTTCGAGCATAAGGGTGTCCATATGTGCACTTGGCACCAGGACACCCTAGGCCGCAGTTCGATGATCGACTTTGTCATCGTTTCATCGGATCTGCGGCCGTATGTCTTGGACACTCGGGTGAAAAGAGGTGCGGAGCTGTCCACTGACCACTACCTGGTGGTGAGTTGGCTCCGGTGGTGGGGGCGAAAGCCGGTCAGACCTGGCAGGCCCAAACGTGTTGTGAGGGTCTGCTGGGAACGTCTGGCGGAATCCCCTGTGAGACGGAGCTTTAACTCCCATCTCCGGCAAAACTTCGAACACGTCCCGGGGGAGGTGGGGGACATGGAGTCTGAGTGGACCATGTTCCGTGCCCCCATTGTCGAGGCGGCCGATCGGAGCTGTGGCCGCAAGGTTGTCGGTGCCTGTCGCGGCGGCAACCCTCGAACCCGTTGGTGGACACCTTCGGTGAGGGATGCCGTCAGACTGAAGAAGGAGTCCTATCGGGCCTTTTTGGCCTGTGGGACTCCGGAACCAGCTGATGGGTACCGGCGGGCGAAGCGGCATGCGGCTCGGGCGGTTGCTGAGGCAAAAACTCGGGCGTGGGAGGAGTTTGGAGAGGCCATGGAGAAAGACTTCCGTACGGCTTCGAGGCGATTCTGGTCCACCATCCGGCGTCTCAGGGGGGGGAAGCGGTGCAGCACCAACACTGTTTATAGTGGGGATGGTGTGCTGCTGACCTCTACTCGGGACGTTGTGGGCCGGTGGGCAGAGTACTTCGAAGACCTCCTCAATCCCACCAACATGCCTTCCACTGAGGAAGCGGAGCCTGGGGACTCTGGGTTGGGCTCTCCAATCTCTGGGGGCGAGGTCGCCGAGGTGGTTAAAAAGCTCCTCGGTGGCAGGGCCCCGGGGGTGGATGAGATCCGCCCGGAGTTCCTTAAGGCTCTGGATGTTGTAGGGTTGTGTTGGTTGACGCGACTCTGCAATATCGCATGGACATCGGGGGCAGTTCCCCTGGATTGGCAGACTGGGGTGGTGGTCCCCCTGTTCAAAAAGGGGGACCGGAGGGTGTGCTCCAATTATAGAGGGGTCACACTCTTAAGCCTCCCTGGCAAGGTCTATTCAGGGGTCCTGGAGAGGAGGGTCCGTCGGATAGTCGAACCTCGGATTCAGGAAGAGCAGTGTGGTTTTCGTCCTGGTCGTGGAACACTGGACCAGCTCTACACCCTCAGCAGGGTCCTGGAGGGTGCGTGGGAGTTCGCCCAACCAGTCTACATGTGTTTTGTGGACTTGGAGAAGGCGTTCGACCGTGTCCCTCGGGGAGCCCTGTGGGGGGTTCTCCGGGAGTATGGGGTACCGGGCCCTTTGATACGGGCTGTCAGGTCCCTGTATGACCGGTGTCAGAGTCTGGTCCGCATTGCCGGCAGTAAGTCGGGCTCGTTTCCGGTGAGAGTTGGACTCCGCCAGGGCTGCCCTTTGTCACCGATTCTGTTCATCACTTTCATGGACAGAATTTCTAGGCGCAGCCAAGGTGTTGAGGGGATCCGATTTGGTGGCCTTAGGATCTCATCTCTGCTTTTCGCAGACGATGTGGTCCTTTTGGCTTCATCAGATCGTGATCTGCAGCTCTCGCTGGAGCGGTTCGCAGCCGAGTGTGAAGCGGCTGGGATGGGGATCAGTGCCTCCAAATCCGAGGCCATGGTCTTGAGCCGGAAAAGGGTAGAGTGCCTTCTCCAGGTCAGGGGGGGTGTCCTGCCCCAAGTGGAGGAGTTTAAGTATCTCGGGATCTTGTTCACGAATGGGGGAAGAAGGTGTTACATTCGGCCTAAAGCAGAACTTACAAATACACACAAGGGAGATCTGTCCCAGGAAATCAGGTAAGGTATGCTACACCATTAATTTGGAAAAATAAATAAATAAATACCCAATCACTCAATAAGAAATAAGTTGATCCTTAGCAACAATGATTTATTCAAAAAGAATTACAATACTACAAAATAATAATAGTTATCTTGATAGATAGATCGATAACTCTATTTCCTCAAAATAAATAATTATGGTTACTCGGTTTGAACCAGCAAAAGACCTGATTAATTAAATGTCCAAAATTTCCCCATCCATTTTCAAAGAGATTATTGTCCACAAAGCAGTTCCATATCCTCGAAAAATAAACAAAGTCCTGGAAGTATTTCCCCAAGTCCCGATCCAAAATGAAAAATCCTAACGTCCAAACCCCTCCCCAAAAAGATACGAAAAGAGTGGTACCACCAAAAATCCCCAAAAAGAAAAGTACCGTCCAGATCTCACCGGGAGCGTTTCTCTTTCCCCTCGGTGGCGTCCTCTCGCACTGGCGGCGTCCACTTGCACCGGGCGCCGTTTCCTGGGTGCAAACTCCGATCCAGTTCCTAAAATACTATCTGTGGCACGGGGTGAACTTTGATCGCTATTTTTTATGTCTTTCCTTTGATTTTTACTAGTTTTAAACGTTCAGACAAGTCAAAACTCCCGCTGCACAGATCCCACGGTGAGCGTCTTCCTTGCGCCTCTTTGCGCCCACGCACACGCCCCTTTTTAATTACTAATTTGTCTCACTCACACCTGAAAACATCAGGATTTACCCGAAATCAGTTATAAACAGTGGAAATTGGAATACTTTTTAACAATGAAATCACAGCAACTGTTCTACATGACAGGTTGATACATTTACTTTTTAATGTATTTATTTAGGAAAAAACAAACATAGTGGTTATGTTACAAAGGGAGCGGGAGGTCGACAGGCGGATTGGTGCAGCGTCTGCCGTTAAGCGGGCGTTGTACCGGTCCGTCGTGGTGAAGAAAGAGCTGAGCCAAAAAGCGAAGCTCTCGATTTACCGGTCGATCTACGTTCCCACCCTCATCTATGGTCATGAGCTTTGGGTCATGACCGAAAGAACGAGATCGCGGATACAAGCGGCCGAAATGGGTTTTCTCCGTAGGGTGGCTGGGCTCTCCCTTAGAGATAGGGTGAGAAGCTCAGTCATCCGGGAGGGACTCAGAGTAGAGCCGCTGCTCCTTCACATCGAGAGGAGCCAGTTGAGGTGGCTTGGGCATCTGGTCAGGATGCCTCCTGGACGCCTCCCTGGTGAGGTGTTCCGGGCACGTCCCACCAGGAGGAGGCCCCGGGGAAGACCCAGGACACGCTGGAGAGACTATGTCTCTCGGCTGGCCTGGGAACGCCTCGGGATTCCCCCGGAAGAGCTGGAAGAAGTGGCCGGGGAGAGGGAAGTCTGGGCCTCCCTTCTGAAGCTGCTACCCCCGCGACCCGACCTCGGATAAGCGGAAGAAGATGGATGGATGGATGGATGGATAAATAATGTTGGCCTAAGGATTAAAATTTATAAAATCAAATACTCATAGTTTTTGATGGAAATTATTTTAGAAGTTAAGCAAACATACAGGCTTTTAGAGGGTTAAAAGTCAAAAGACTATTACAAGTTGATAATATTTCATGAAGTAATTTTTTTACATTGGAAAAACACTAAGATGTAGCAATTTTCTATCGTTATGGTTAAATCCATTACATTAAGTGTTAGAGCTTTTTCTGTTCTTTCAAAATAACATTTCCATCATAAAACCATAAAGATGATCAATTTTCCGAGATTCCTCTGATCATCCCTGAACCACAAATTGAACCAGTAACATTCCACACCGTGAGCTTTAAAAGAATCAATACAGCATCACAGAACCATGAGTGGAGCATATCACTGTTTGTGATTACGGGCCAAACGACAGTTCAGATTACCCACCCTTCTTGGAGTCCTTAGAGGGGGTAGTGGAGAGTGCCCCTCCTGGGGACTCCCTTGTTCTGCTGGGGGACTTCAACACTCACGTGGGCAATGACAGTGAGACCTGGAGGGGCATGGTTAGGAGGAACGTGTGGTCGATCTGAACTCGAGTGGTGTTCTGTTGTTGGACTTCTGTGCTCGTCATAACGTAATTGTCCATAACGAACACCATGTTCAGGCATAAGGGTGTCCATATGTGCATTTGGCATCAGGAGACCCTAGGCCGCAGCTCGATGATCGACTTTGTCATCGTTTCATCGGATCTGCAGCTGTATGTCTTGGACATTCGGGTGAAGAGAAGTGCAGAGCTGTCCACTGACCACTACCTGGTGGTGAGTTGGCTCCGGTGGTGGGGAAGGATGCCGGTCAGACCTGGCAGGCCCAAACGTGTTGTGAGGGTCTGCTGGGAATGTCTGGCAGAATACCCTGTGAGACGGAGCTTTGACAATAAAGTAAGTCTAAGTCTAAGTCTAAGTTTAACTCCCATCTCCGGCAGAACTTTGAACATGTTCCGGGGGAGGTGGGGGACATTAAGTCTGAGTGGACCATGTTCCGTGCCTACATTGTCGAGGCGGCTTATCGGAGCTGTGGCCGCAAGGTTGTCGGTGCCTCTCGAGGCAGCAACCCTCGAACCTGTTGGTGGACACCTTCGGTGAGGAATGCTGTCAGGCTGAAGAAGGAGTCCTATCAGGCCTTTTTGGCCTGTGGGACTCAGGAAGCAGCTGATAGGTACCGGTGGGCGAAGCAACATTCGGCTCAGGTGGTTGCTGAGGCAAAAATTCGGGTGTGGGAGGGGTTTGGAGAGGCCATGGAGAAAGACTTCCACACTGCTTTGAGGCGATTCTGGTCCACCATCCGGCATCTCAGGAGGGGGAAGTAGTACAGCACCAACACTGTTTATAGTGGGGATGGTGTGCTGCTGACCTCAACTCGGGACGTTGAGGGCCGGTGGGCAGAATACTTCGAAGACCTCCTCAATCCCACCAACATGCCAACCATTGAGAAAGCTGAGCCAGGGGATTCTGGGTTGGGCTCTCGAATCTCTAGGGACGAGGTCGCCAAGGTAGTTAAAAAGCTCCTCGTTGGCAGGGCCCCGGGGGTAGATGAGATTCGCCCAGAGTTCTTTAAAGCTCTGGATGTTGTAGGGTTGTGTTGGCTGACACGACTCTGCAATATCGCATGAACATCGGGGGCAGTTCCCCTGAATTGGCAGACTGGGTGGTGGTCCACCTGTTCAAAAAGGGGGACCAGAGGGTGTGCTCCAATTGTAGAGGGGTCACACTCTTAAGCCTCCCTGGCAAGGTCTATTCAGAGGTCCTGGAGAGGAGGGTCCGTCCGACAGTCGAACCTTGGATTCAGGAAGAGCAGTGTGGTTTTCGTCCTGGTCGTGGAACACTGGACCAGCTCTACACCCTCGGCAGGGTCCTGGAGGGTCCATGGGAGTTCACCCAACCGGTCTACATGTGTTTTGTGGACTTGGAGAAGGCGTTCGACCGTGTCCCTTGGGTAGCCCTGTGGGGGGTTCTCCAGGAGTATGGGGTACCGGGCCCTTTGATATGAGCTGTCAGGTCCCTGTATGACTGGTGTCAGAGTCTGGTCTGCATTGCCGGCAGTAAGTCGGGCTCGTTTCCGGTGAGAGTTGGACTCCACCAGAGTTGCCCTTTGTCACCAATTCTGTTCATTACTTTCATGGACAGAATTTCTAGGCGCAGCCAAGGTGTTGAGGGGATCCATTTTGGTAGCCTTAGGATCACGTCTCTGCTTTTTGCGGATAATATGGTCCTATTGGCCACATTATGTGGTCCTATTCATGCCTATTGTCCAATCAGCGATTTCTCAGGTCTCCAACGGGGACATACCCTTTCCGTTTTGCTAATGTAGTAGTGCTTCGTTAATGTTAACCATATTAGTATTGCCTCTGGTTTTGAATGATGTGCAGCTGGGAGGGTTTTTGTTATTACTCTTTTACGTTCAGACAATTTTGATGCATTGCATAACTGTGATAAAAATAGAGTCTTTATTGGTTCTATTAAAATATATATTTTTATTTTATTGTTATTATTTTCCCCATTATTTGTTCTATGAGTGTATCAATAAATATCAGTAAAATCAAAAATATGATTAAATACAGTAACTATGTGTAGTTTATATAAATCACACTTGTTTAAGGCAGTTTCAAATGGGAATGTTTTTCAAGAACAGTATTTGTGTTTGTGGGACTATGATTGCTGCTACTAAAAAAGTAATAAATATTTTTTATCTTTTTATTGTTATTACAACAGTATGAAAAAATATCACGATAAAAATCACAGTCCATATCAGGTGGGATAATATAGTTGTAACTCTAGGAAATGGGATTTGGTTCTAAGGTTTCCATGCAAAGTAAAGCAACATTGAATTCATTATGGAAAATTGCTGGATATTTAAATTTCAGCCCCAGTTTGAGCTTCATCTGAATTCACTAAGTAACTGCAATAAACAGCAAACATATTTTAATTAGAAGATAATGTGCCAGTGAGCTGAGTTTAAACAGAAAGCATATGGTTGGGAGTAAATCCCTCAGACAGCCCTGGGTATTCATCAAATATCATAATTGAGCTAAAATGAGTGTCTGGGAAATCTCAGCGCCACCCAGCTTCCTCTGCTGGGCTCATGATCGTGTCTGACCCTGCAGCCGGATTTACCCACTCATTTAAAGTCTGAGTGATACACAAAATGCAAGGACAGGGTGACGGTTTTTTTCAAGTAAAAATAAGTAAAGTCAAAGGCATGGAAGTTATTAACGACTCACTAAATGTCATTACTGAAAACTTCCATCCTAATCAGTTTTAGTGTTATGGGGAGCCTGACCTTGAGTTTCACAACTTCTTAATAATTATTATCTGTCTGGTATGTACTGTAATTCATTCGTTAGTATTATTCAGTCAGCTTTGTACAACCACAGACAAAAATAATTGCTATTGTCAAACTGTTTATGAGGAAAGAAATATGCAACTAAAGGAGAACGTATGTGTTTAGAATTACTAATCTGATGTTTGTTCATTGAAGACTCTGGTTCCATCATTATAATTGTGACCATCAACATGTCCAACAACAACTGAAGCCAGAAATAACCGCACTGCCTTCCAACATATGGAAAAGTGCTTGTGATAAATCAGTGATCAGCTGAGATGGTCAAACATGATCTGGACCTTCAGGTAAGGTGCTTTTTTCTTTCCGCTGCTGTCTGGTTTACATCTCTTAAAGGGGCAGTATTATGTGAAATCAACGTTTTTGAGCTTTACATCATGTTGTATGTTATTCCATCAAAAACATGCCGGAGTGTTACTGTACTTTGATTATTTCATGCATATTTGAGAAATCATGGTAGCTGAATGGCAACCATTCAGCTCTGCAAAACATCTGTGTGGACCTAACGCCGCCTTTGAGAAGCAGCTCCTCTTGCAGTTTAAAAAAAACTGATGACTCCCCCACTCAGCTCCTTCAGACTAGCCAGCGGCTATTAGCAAACACCTGGTGGTACTGTGGATCTGCTGAGCTCGTTTCACAAGCTACTTCTCAGTGAAAAAGTGGCAAAAACGTTGTTAAAGGGTTAATGGAGCCATGTTGTGATGACTTCCTGAAGGTGGATTTTCAAAAAGAGCAGGACATTTTAAAGAGGCGGGGTCCAATTTCAAGGCATTAAATTACAAAGCAAAATATCTTTTAAGTCATATTTGATAGATACAGCATTTTTATAACAAACAAAAGTTTCATAGTTAACTGGTTGTGCTATATAATGCCAACTGGAAAATAGATAATAATGCCCCTTTAAATTACATTTTGTTGTTAGCATTTACAAAATGCCACAAAAATCCTTTGTAGCCTCTGAGAATTCAATAAGCTGTTTCTAGTTTCTGTCCAGGTGACATTTCTACTTCACAGAGTGAATGGATTAGAATTAGTGCTTATGTTTGTTCGGCTTCTTTTAGTGTAGTTACTTGGTAGGGAATAGAAAATCACTGATTCTTAATACATTTTATTTTAGTAAATCCAACCTCAAGTCAGTATTTAGTAGTAGTATTTTAATTGATTTTAAATAAAATTGATATACAGATATCTCCTCCATCTGGTGATAATGTACAGACTGCTGCCTGGAATGGAGAAAATTAGCAAACATTAATCTAGGAACTGTGATTCCATACAATTAAAACTTTACGACAACACCTTTCCCATTTTATTTTGACGAATTTCAATAAAACAAATGCAGTCATAAGCGAGTGTCTGGGATCCAGAGAGTCTCCTGAAAATCATAACTGTTTCTTCCTTCTCTGCAGATTACAGTGTCAATCCTTTATTACATGAAACCTTCTCAGCCCCTGATGGTTAAAGGACGATGAAAGCATACATACGCACAAGGTTAGGGCGGGCCCAGAATAATAGTTGCTGCATTGTTGCAGCATCACTATCTGCACATCTCAAGCTCTTATGGCCAGATGGGAATTCTCCGTCTCTTTCCACTCTGTGTGAAAACCTTCTCCTGCTTTACTATCATTCAGTGTAAGCGATTTGTAAATCACTTCTCCTTCATGAGGTCGCGCCTGGGGAAATTGCCTTTTAATGGAAGTTGTATGACATTACTTTCACACAGACCGGTAAGATGTAGGTTAATTTGAAAATCATTATGTTGTGATTAAGAGCCAGTGTGATAATTATGACTTTCTTACCTGTCATTTACAGTCAGAGGTGAACTGCTTGCCTGGAAATTCATTAAATATTTTTACATTTGGAAACTATATGAACAGATAAGGTTTGAGATGTAAATACATCCATCACTATAGACAGTAAATAATAATCAATATTAATTTAAACTCCTTGATGACAAGAGTCTGATCACCTACAGCTGTGACTCTTTCTATTAAGGTGAACTTGAAACCACATGGACCACTTTTTGGAGATATTGGTCACATTTTTACTCTCATGTGGAATAACTTTTCATACTGTATTGTATCTTATGATACTTTGACTAAATAAGTTGTAGAGTCAAAAGAATAACCAGAAAAATTGTACGACACTCTGTTAAAGAATCATAATATGATTATAACACACAGCCCCAGGAACACTTAATTAGTTTCAGAGAGGTCAATTGTACTTAAATCTAAGTAGAAATCAGTATGAATATCTGAAGTTCTGAGTGCTTGGAAGAGCTAGTGTCTGAAAGCACAAGAGAGAAATTTGGGGAGTGTTAAGGAAATATGGATATTGGTGAGTGTTTAATATGGCTAATCTCATGCCATGTGCGTTTAAGAGATAAACATTCCTATTTGGACAAATGTTAAGCAGAGATAAACATTCTCCTGGCAGGGCTGTAACTTAGAGCAGCCACAAAACACTATTCTCTTGAAAGGCTTTAAATTAGCAGGCCAATTCTTCCTCAATAGGAGGAAATACCAACCTCCTTAGAACTCACCTGTGAAAGGGTTAACAAGGCAAATTCCAGAACTACAAAACATATCATAATTAAATCATAAATCATAATTAGGCCTAAGAAACGTTATGGCAGAGTAGAGGATGTGGAATTTCAAAGTATAGTGAAAAAGAGTTGCTCTATTAAGAGCATTCAGTTGATGCTTCAGACTTTATACGATGAAGATTGAACAACAAATTCAAAAAGTTGCCTAACACAACAAATATATTCCATACATTTCAGGCAAATAATTTTTTTATGCTGAACATTCACATAAAATAAAGCATCAAAAAAACATTAGTTTGACACTTTTTGGTTCTCAGTTAAGTGTCTCAGTAAAACGACTCCATGTATTAGCTTCCCTGAAACTAGCTTATATTATCTAGTGCTTTTGGAAAAAAAGGGAAAAGAATTTCAACAAAAAACTAGAACTTAACCCAACAATGGATTAGCCACTAAAAGTTCTGGACTCAAATCAGAACTTTAGACTTGACTTGGCCTGGAGCAGTAATGACCTGTGACCCCACATCTTATAACGCTAGCAAATGAGCCAACAGTGGTGGAGACGTGTTGTTGTTCAGCAAAAAGCTATGCCCAAATCTGGATTTAATAAAAAATACTACACAATATTGAAAAAGTTTAGAAACATTTCTAGTGCAGTCAGAAACAACCATCTCAGAATCGATCCTTAACTGCAAGGATCAGAGAAAAAGATGTACGTGCTGCCAGCTGTTTTAGCTAGCTAGTAAAATGTGTGCTAAAGAACTGAAGTTGATAGACAGCAACATCTAACTTCCTTTAGACATTTAAACTTACACTGGTAATGATGAGTCAAAGCTAATACAGCAACTAATGCATGGTAGATGTTACCTAAACAACTAAGTCATTCTTTTTTTGCTCAGTAATTTAATAATTGAGCCTAGAATTTGTAATCATGTGTTGTCAGAATGAGTGATTACTATTGTGAGCATTGTGAAAGGAATTCATCGAATGTCCGCAGCCTGCTAGGGATGACTACTGAGAAGGTTTATCAAAACAAGAAATAGTCAATTCAGTGTTGAAACTGTAAAACCCATTTCCTAATTACACCTGATTTAAATATCTGGATCATCAAGACTTCCCCAGGTGCAATGCTCTGTGTGATTAATGACAGACAACCAACTGGTTCCTTTTCGCTCTCTTCATCAGTCTGAGCACAAACTAGTTCGCTTTCATTTTTCATTAATCTTAGTCCAGCCTCAGAGCAAAGCTATAGAAAAATAATTTGTCTCACTAACGGCTTTGGAACAATTTGAAAGACATTTACTTTTCAATCAACCTAGACATCAGAAGCTAAAGGACCTGGACTTTCATTAATATGCTTGGCAATATAACTACATTATGATGTATAATTACAATCATTATTCATCACCTTTCCTTTTAGTTGAAACTGACAAGATAAATGCATACAGAAGAAAAGCAACTTTCACCTATTGCCACAGACTGTGAATTGGACTTAGGACTGTCCTTTGACTGGACCATTTCAACACGTGACTGTACAGATGAGTCTAAAACTAAATTATTAGGACACCAGAGGGCCTAGACCAAGTAAAGCTTTCCAGCAAAAGTAGCCCATGCCATCTGTGAAGTATAGAAGTGGACGTATTATGATTTGGGAATGTTTTGCTGCAGCAAGACCTGATCAGCTCACTGTTACTGAATCCAACATTAATTCTACTGTGTATCATAAGGTGGTTCAGGAAATTATGAGGCCAATTGTAAAAACAGCTGAACTAAATCCGAACTGGACCTTTCAACATGGCAACAAACTAAAGTACACCAGTAAATTCACTAAACACTGGCCAAGAATTAAGAAATGGAAAGCTGTAGTCCTAGTCAAAGCCCACATGTTCTCACTGAAATGCTGTGTGAAGTTGAAATGATCTGAACATACAAGATACCCTTCAAACATCTCCAAGTTAAGAGAGGAGTGGGGCAAACTATTAGAGCCGGTAGATGGAGACAAGAAACATCTTCCAAAGAAGGAAGGACGTAGTAGGGTTTCCTAACATCGATTTTAATCACTAAAACAAGGTTAGTATTTTGTGTTTACCTAAAATGAAATGAATTTTCCAGAATGTCTCCATTTGTAAACATGACTGTTGTTCAGTTTTCGCTACCTCATCATATCTCCTGTGGCTTCCAGTGATAATTGACTTTTCATCAGAGTTGAATCAGAGAACCTGATTATTCTTTATGCTGTATGTTACCACTTCATGACTGCTTTTTCTTTTAATATCCTTCTATCCATTCTTCTGCTAGCAGTTTTTCCACTGCTTGCTCTCCTTTTCTTTCCCTCCACCTCCTCCCCATCTCTTGTCGCTCATGCTTTATTCTCTCCTTTGCCACAAAGTGGAAGTCAGAGGGTGACGCTTCATCTGTTATTCCACTAAACGCTGCGTCAATCCCTCCTCTGAGCTGCAGTTTCATATCTCATCAAGAAAAATGCCAGTTCTTACTATGGTTGGCTGCAGATTGAAGAAAAAAAATCAGGTGCATCATGCCACAGGCTGGACCCGTTTGCAGCAAAAGCGCTTCATGCAAGAGGACTTAGCATGAATATATCAGCCAGAAGCCAAGGGTCTGTTTGCATAAATGCTCAAAACCTGAAAGATTAAATAACTGCAACATGACTATGTTTGTAAGTCACAAATATAGGCCTTTATATCATCATCGAGGGAAATTTCACTGACATAAAATCAGACTAAAGTTATCTTGTTAAAACTCAGGATTATCAACATCATTTGCATTTGTTACATGACAAAATAAAGAGGGACAGAACTTTTCATTTTCTTTAAAGTCAGACATTTTCATGCATCTTTTTTTTCTGTTTGGTAGAGTTACATTTAAATGGTTTGATTTAGAGTTAAATGCTGGTAATTTGGTCAATTCTTCCAGACAGACCTGGTAGAACTTTGTAGGCCTCTTTGCTCACACTTTTGCATTTCTTCCCTCTAATGTTCTCTGGGACTGAGATAAGATGAAAAATAACAAAAATATGTTGAAAAGCTACATTAAAAATGACTGAATGTCTAATGTCTGAAATCTTGCTTCAATATTTACACATTCTTTCCATGTGATCTCTTTAGTCACTCTGTCAGTAAAACAACCCCACAACATGACTTACTTTGCATGGTGTTCAGGATGGTGTTCAAATGCTGATCATAATGTACTGATGGTCATTATGACCAAGCACTTCATTTCAGTTACATCTAACCAGAGAACGTCTCTAAAAGTGAGGTCCAAGTGCAAATTTCCCTTTTCTATTTCTGTTGGAGTAATTAATGGCTTCTTCATCTCTGAGTCCATGTTGCTACAGGACTTATGACATTTCTCTCCTCTCTCGCAGTTTCACCAGTAGCTTAATACAGTCTTTAACTTTTGTTCTGATGTAAATGTTCACATTTTACAACAAAACCCATTCACTTCCGGGTCACAGAATCAATCTTCTTTGTTAATGTCAGGATGGTTAGACGTTCCTATGCTTGTTATATTTGATTGTAACTGAACAGATGGATGAAAAAACCTTCAGACATCTGGAAATCCTCTAGCAGAAATCTCTTCTTATTCTCATATTCAGCATATATAATCAGAGCTGATCATCCTAACTGTCCTAAAACAGTAAAAAGTCAGACGCCTTTAATATCATAAAACAAGAAGCAAAGGTTGAGTCTTTTTATGTAGAGCAAGTAAATACCTGCATTCAACTCTACATTTGAAGGAATCTTAACATATTCACTCAACCATTGACGATACAGTGTAAAAAAGTAAGAAATTACAACAAAATCAGAGTGTCAGTGTAGATCTGAGAAAAACTTAAAAGACGCCTTAATGATGTCGGCAGTCCGTAAAGAAAATTTTTAATATACCCTGTAGCTTGTAGCTTTTCCTGCTTAGGATAAAAGGATAAACTAATCATCTTTTTCTCCCTTCACACACCATCCCAAGGTTTTAAAGTACAACCAGTCTGTTTAAATCATTGCTGCCTTCCTATGTGTATTTATTCTCAGTTATCGAAAGCTGTTATCAGCTTTGATCTGTTTTTCTAAAACAGATGCATACCGTAGGTCCCCCAGGTTTACTGTCCGTGTTTGGTGATAAATGGATGTGTTCTGCAGCGATCATCATTACATTACATTACTAAACCTTTAGTTCAACTTGACTTGTTTAATTGTTTTCTCATCTAATGTTTATACATGTTCATTTCATACGAGATATTTGGTTCCATAGTTGGACTGATCTAATGAAAACTGTGGGTTTTTTTTCCAAAATGTAAATATTATAGTCAGCCACCTGGACCAGCTCCTTCAGAGAAACCCAAGGTGTTCTCAGACCAGAGACACGTAAATCTAAAATGCAACTCAGACAAACTTTTAGGTTGGATAAAGAGTTGGAACATATAGACTCACAGATTCAAGTGAACACTGATTATTATGTAGCTGCAACAACTACATCAAATCTCTGAAACAATGACACTTCCAAACTTTTGCTTTTTTTGTGATGCCTTTCCAGGCTTTCACAAGTTTTGGGGGGTTTGCCTCTTTAAACTCTTCTTCACCTCAGGAAACCTTGAGGTTAAGTTCAAAAAGTGATGGAGGTCTTGACCACCATAAAATATGAAGTGGGTCTTTGTTTTCCTTTGAGTCAGCAGTGGTTCTGGCCTCAGAACTCTCCCATGGAGGTCACTTTTGCCTGGTCTCTCTTTCTCTGTGTTGAATCATGAACTCTAACCTTAACCGAGGCACAGACCTGCAGAGCTTTATGTATTGCTCTGGGTTCCTCTGTTCAACAAGTTTGTCACCAACCAAATCAGAAAATGCTGCTGCTCTTCTCAAAAGAAGTTAGAGAGGCTGAACTGGAGCAGGCTGGTGTTATCCCTAGAGTCCTGAAGCCCTCTGCAGAGCAGCTAAGTGAAATTCTTTGGCACCTCATCAAACTTAGCTTGACCCAAGAGAAGGCTCAGTTGTGGAAGACATCCTGCTTTGGTCCAGTACCAAAGAAAACTCATCCTTCAATCATCAACGACTATGAACTGTTGCTTATTGACATGGAGTTGGAGTTGATGGCTCAACAAACCCATTGCCATTTGGACTCTGAGGGTCATATTCTTTGATTGCTCCAGTGCATTTAACACAACTCAGCCTGATCTGCTTTCTCAAAAACTCCAGAACACACAGATGGAGGCCTCAACAATCTCCTGGATTAATAACTAAATGATAAACATGCCACAGTTTGTGAGACTAACCAGAAGCACAGGAGCACCACAGGGAACTGTACTCTCACTATTCCTTTTCATTCTATAACACTGAGATTTACAGCACAAGTCACACAGAGTGACTCCAGACTCACTCTGATGACTGCAGTGGTCGGGTGTATCTGAGACGCTTAGACAGATGATGGGATCAATCAACTTGTTCTGGGAGCTACTGTGGAACATTTGATTATAGTACAAAGAATGATTCTTTATAAAATACAAGAAAATTATGGACTGAGCATCCTCTACATAAGAATATCTTCAGTCAGAGGCTTCTTCAGACCTCTATAGGAGATCCTTTCTGCCCACAACCATCAGCATCTACAATAACTCTATGAAGAACCTCGGGTAATATCCTTCAAGATGCTGGTTCTATTTTAGTTTCTTGACTTTAATGGTCTGGCAGTAATCAGGCCAGGTGTTTCTGGTTTGTTGATCACTTGTTTTATGATTAATGACTGGTAATTAAGATTTAATGAAATTAGGGTCAGCTAAATTTTTCCTCAATATATGTATATAATAATCTTTTAAAAACAATGATTTGTGTTTCCTTAGGTTAGGCTTTGTCTGATTATTAAAGTTGTTTGATAATGTGAAATATTTAAATGAAGAAAAAAGTTCAAAGACAGGACTGTTTAATGAATATCTCATGGATTTATATATGCAAACTCTCATATTGTTATCTATTCAACAATTGCTGCTCTTCTTTTAGAACTGAACGCCAGTGACACCACCACTAATCCAGCAGCCTTTTTATTGAATATTTTATCAATATTCTGGGTTTTTAATAAGGCGATTTGTTCAAATTAACATCAGATTGTCATTTCTGCCTGCTGTCTACAGTGAGCATTTCCCCCTAAACTAGGTCGTCCTCACAGTTATTTGGTTCTCCTAGGAAAATATTTGGCAGCTATTTTAGCCTGACTCAACAGAGCAAAAGGTTGCCGACAGTCTGAACACGCGTCTCAAAAAGCATCCGAACCCAGAAAGCTTCACAGTTTTGATCAAAGTGCTGGATGTTAAGTGGATGTGTGTCAGTGACATAACGTCCTGCCTGCAACGCTGCAAATGGAACAAATTAGATGCAAATCTAAAAAGGTGCAGGGTGACGCACGGGCTGCTAAACTCAATTAAAACAGACCAGATATTTTTGGACACATACTGACATGTAGTTCCAGATCTATTCGATTCACTGATAGTCAGGTTAGGTGAAGGTATATCTGTTTATATGTATTTTTAATCTATGTTTCCCACCTGAGTGCGCAGAAGGTCCACAAAGCAGAGAATGATGATACTTACCTCAGAAATCTTCTATGCACTAAAAATAGATGTAGCGCTACTGCTGGTTATCGAATCATTTTTCATCATGTTCAGTTTTCTGGCATGTTTAAAGGAAGAAACAACAGCAAGAAAAATGCATGGCACTACTGGATTGGCCAGTCGATAGCATATGAAGTAGCATTGCGCTGAGGTACTCCAGCTTTACAAGGTGTTTTTTTATATATTTTAGATATGCTGTAAGAAAAATTGTCAAATAATTTGGATTTGCGTTCCACAGAAAAATCTGCAAATACTAAACCATGAATAGAAACAGGGTCCACTGTAGTTTGTAGTTTGCTGAATTTAAATGTGATCTTTGGAGGGCGGGGGAACTATTTGACATGCATAAAATAACATTCCTGCACCAATAAAGTCATTTTTAAGATTTCAGGTTTTTAGCCCTGATATTTGTTTTGTCCTCCAATTTTCTCACTTGTTTTAAGGAACCACTAATTTTAAGTCATCATCAAATGCAAAGATTGGCTAAAAAATTTTAACAAAATGAAAAAATTCTGAAGATATTAGGATTTTTTTAAAAATTGTGAGTCAGGAATCAGAGAATGTCTGGAACTGAAGCAGTAAAGATAGATGTAAAAAAAAAAAAAATCCCGTCTTGAATTTGGTGAAAGGCTCATAGAGAAATGTCACTGATGTGTCGACACCAGAACCCCAGACGTCCCTCAGGTTGTTGCTTTTAATAACAGAACAGGAAACAAAAGCCCAACAGCAATTTCAAAGTTCATCACCTACACAAAAAATGTTATTCTCCCTTTGCAAAAAGCCCTTATGAATTTGGTAACCTCGGTTCACAAAAGTAATAAAAAGCTTTTTGTGGAAAGCTTTACATGAGGCGTTTCTTAAAAACAAACTCATAAAACACCTGAAGTCTTCTAAAGAAAATGCATTTGATGGAAATGCATATCACACCACACCAACACAGGAAGAAGGTTGGCCTACATTAGTAGTTATCTTCAACACACAGAATCAGCAGCTTACATTCCCTGACTGACTGTAGCTTTAAAACTTTTCCCACTGCTCTCAACAACCTTTTTAAGGCACACAGATATCTGTTTCACTCTGAAATAATTGTGTTTGTTTCTCATGAAAAGAAACTCTGACACCGATTGTATCTGTAATCTGGAGTTCCTACCTTCTCTGGGGAGGCTGGAGGGCTGAATCTGCTGGCACACACCAGGAAGGAGTCGGGCTCAGGTTTGCCGTTCTTTACGTCGGGATCGTCGCCCAGAACAATGTGATCAAACAGAGCAAAAAAGTTTGTGTGTGCACTGGTCTTCAGCTTGAAGGTCACATCAGCTGAGCTGGTTGCCACAGCGATGGGGATGTGGTGCTTCTTCAGATGGTTTACAAGTTTCTCCACGCCTGGTTCATGAGCAGCAAAATGACAGATCAGGTCAAACAGGGCTGGTTACAGAAAACCACACAAACCTTCTCTAAATGTTTTCAGTTCTGGTCAGGTGTTTCTGTCCACTCTTCATGGGAGTAAGTGCAGTATACATTTCATAATTTGCTTCCAATAGAGAATAACTTTAGATACATTTCCATTGACCATATAATTACCCAATTTGACATTTTGAAAATAAATTTGTTTAACGGAAACATGCCAATGTACCAAAATGTAAGCATGCAAAGGCTTTGTGTAGACGTATAGGTGGAAAAGTGTGTTGATCCTACAATTATCTATTGAAATGTTTAAAACATGGAGAATGGGAGTGGTAAATAAGACAAACCTGGCAGAAGTTTGGCCGACGAAAAGATCCTCTCCTGTATTTGCCTGCTTTCCTTCAGCAGCTCCTCAGCTGTCATGGGAAGATCCAAGGAATCCCGGATAATCTGGGCAGCATTCAGAGCCTTTTTCCCCATCACAGACGACTTCACATCCCAGGTGTACTGCTTCCCGAAGCGGTCGCATATTTCCTGGAAAGACACTGTGTAAAGTCGTTCTGTGTCTAAAATAAGAAGACAAAAAGAGACAAAAGATCTCATCTAAAGTGCTGCTTAGGGTTTGCTATAAAACAGACATTTGGTTTGATGCCACAGACTAGCTTCAGGGAAATGGCTATAATACAAACAGATCTAAAGGTGGTCATATACAAGAAACAAACCAGAAACTTTAACTTGGGAAATAAAATGGATATTAAACCAAATATTTTCTTACAGTTAGACCTATATATGATTTGAAGACAGTGGGAGATTCTCATAACCCTATGTAACATAATATTCACATAAAAATCAACAATAACATTGACAATATGATTTAAGGCAACAATTATTTCTGCTGCAACTAAAACAATGACATTGTTAAAAAAAACATGGTACTGAAAAGCAGCATTTAGCTGTAAACTGGATTTTGATAGTAAAAATAAATAAGAACATTCTGTGATATTTAGCTGCACTTTTAAAATGTTCATTATGCCCAATAATGTAATAGTTCTGCTCATCGTGAAAAATCTCTGTCATGTGGTCTGAAAATCAGCTGCTCTGAAGACATGCTAACGCTTCAAGACAAAAAGCGCTAGCTTAATGGAGTTATTTTAGTTTCCACGCCATGACTGTCCAACACTGCAACAGCATATTAGTGCTATTGAAGGTAAAAGAAAAAAATTATTTGCTGCGGGGGAGTAAATTTTAGCCGAAAAAAATAAAATAAAATAAACATTCTAAAAATTGCAGAAATTTTGAGATAAACTAAAAAAAAAAAAATTAAAACATGGGCAAATCTGAAAAATAGAATAGAAAAAAATTATTTTTCATGATTTAAACTAGCATACATTTACTACATTAAAACTAGAATATTACTTATATCCTAGTTTTAATGTTTAAATATTGTTTATATTATATTTTGTAATGTTTATATTACTATATAAACATTGTAAGAAAACTGTTTAAATTAAACATTTAAAATTAAATTTTAAGAAAAAATCTGAAGTCAGATGATCACAACAAATGTACATTTTTAAATATTTTATCCACAATATCTACTACTTAATATTTGGGGGGTCTTTACCAATTAATTTTTAAATTAACTGCTCTTATATTTTCTTTCTTTCTTATGGTTGTGACTTGTTTTATTTTTATTAAAATGTTCACTGTAAATTACACTATTTTTTTATCTATAAATCTGTCTTAAAGCTTAAGTCATGTCTGTTTTTATGCAGTCTACAGATAAAAATCAGCCTCTCTGACTTAACTATTATGTATTCATGTTGATTAACATGCATTGTCATCTTTATATAGCAAAAACACCAAGAATGCCCTTTAAGGTCTGAATTCAGACTGGGAAAGTTTGCTAAGGAATTCTAAGTTTTTTAACCAAACTGGCTGCTGACCAGTTTGAATGTAGTGGAGGTATCAGCTTTTTATTTGCTCTTCTTAAAATTTTGTTTCATTAAATTCAAAGCATATTATGCTGTAAAATAAGTCTTTTTTAACAAGTTTTTGTTATAGAAAAATTGGTGCTAGCCTGTAGTTGCAGAGAAACAAAATGAACACCCCACTACGTTTTAACAGCTGGGGAGTGATGTCATCCCAGCTCTGAGCTCCATCTTCAAAGACGGATCTAATTCGGTATCAGCTCCATACGGCCAGACTGAAACCGGATCACTTCAGAGCTTTATCTGGCACCTGATTAAAACCACTCAGTTAGTCTTTGTTGGTAGCTAGCAGGGGAAAGCTTCACACAGGGTGAAGATTAGCATCTGACTGTCAGCTTCCAATTTGGTACATCAGTAAAGGGCTATTTCACTGCTTTTGTAGTACAAGGACTAAATCAGATCTGTGGCGCCTTAAGATTTAGAGCAGGTCAAACCTGGACTGAAATGGTCAACAGATTACAGGAGTCTGACGAGATTTCACCACACAGAGTCTTATCAGTAAAAATGGCTAATTTTTTCATAACCTCAACTTGAGGCATTAAAGTCCATACCTAGCCTTAAATAATTGTTCCTATGTCATAAATGTGTGTCATAAAAAGTTTACTGCTTCTTCTGACCCCTTTTCTTTCTTTTGGAGAAACTAGCTGCATTAATTTAGTCCATGTTGTAGTGCTCCTTAGGAATCAGGCTGTCATGCTGTGATAAAGCTACAAGGCACATGATGCAAAGTATGAAACAAAACTATTTCAACAGAGAATTTTGCCTCCAGAATTTGGCTTACTGTTGTTTGATTGGAACAGACCAGTCAAGCTGAAGGAGGTTTTTCAAACATTTATAGTAATAGATAAACTTGTGTATTTTTTGACCTCTGGACCACCGTAGAAATAGGAGGAGAAGAAGAAGAAGTTTTATTTCTATAGCACTTTTTCAGCAACAAGGCAGTTCAAAGAGCTGCACCTCATTAAATTTCAGTAACTTGGTTTAGAAAGTAAAACAGATTTTATATATAGACTCACTATGATCACTGTGATATCTTTTAAGCATTTCAGTTCAGGTCATTTTGATGATTTCAGTTTGCAATTCATGAAAACCCAAAAGTGCATTTCTCCTAAAATAAAATAAATTGTTTACTTCCACAAACAAAATAAGCCAAAAAAGGTCATTGATAGAGAAGCCGGTTGCTTGCAAAGTGATGTAATATGCAATGGAAAGTTGAGTGGAGGAAGGTTTGTTCCAGATTTGTGGTGCATAGAAGCTTTATGCTGTTTCTCCTTGTTTGGTTCTGGTTCTGGGGATGCAAAGCAAAACCAGAACCAGAAGACCTGAGAGGTCTGAAAGGTTGATACAACAACAGATCCTGAATGCCTTGTGGTGCTGAGTCGTTCACTGATTTATAAACTAACAACAGTATTTTAAAGTCTATTCTTCGAGCTACAGGGAGCCAGTGTAGGACTTTAGAACTGGTGTTATGTGCTCTATCTTCCTGGTTTTAGTGAGAACACGCGCAAAGAGGATCTATGAGCTCGTTGTAAAGAGTAAGATGATAGACACCGGAACCAACAATCATCAGCTCCATGTCATGCTGCACTGATGCATTTTTCATGCTAAAAGAAATCAGACCAAGTGTTGATGCCAGATACTTACAATAGAGTCGTAGACAAACACTCACTAACTTAGTACAGTACACCTCCGCAAGTGTTTGTAAGACATAATAAACTAACCATATCACTAAATATAAGCGAGTTTCAAAGAATTAATTTATTGACTGGACTAAAATTATTGCTCAATTAGATTTTCATTTATTAAGGTGTAGTTCAGGTTGAGCTGTTCAAAGGTTGGCCAGCTTCCCTAAACATCAAACAGAGATTTTTATACTTTATAGCGCCAAATGATTTATGAAAAATAAGCCGAATTAATTGTCGTTCTCAAAAGACAAAAATATTCTTGTCTTCGTGTTTAATATGATGTGTTACGTTAATTATGCGCGCAAACGCCACGACTGGGTATATTTTCCTATGGAGTTCGTTAGTTATGGTTTTCACGGCTGCAGACAGAGAGCACGAGCTGAAGTTCGGCTCAGATGAAGCTGCTTAAAGTAAAACAACAGATGAACAGATGAATTACCGAGCAATAATCCATCCATGTCGAAAATGACATGGCTCACAGGTTTGTAGCTGCTGACGGAAGTTGACATGTTTCACCCGGCGTAGCTTCGCGCATGCGTACTACACACTGGAAAGAGGAAAGCAAAAACTTTACACGGACCCACGATGTACCGCATGGATGGCGCGTGACATTGTTAATCTCTTGATATTAACCAGTTAAACTGACAAACACTTGCACGTTAAACTAGTATCAGTGTTAAACTAACCAGAGTTTACCGGTTTGGCTTAAATACAGCTTGGGCACTACAGGGATAATTTTAGTCGATCCAACTCAATGAACACTGGGAAATGCAGTCTGTTTTAGTATTTAAGTCTAAAACGTTTAACAAATGCTTACTTAAATATTTATGAAAAAGAAATGTACTATATTAGAAATAATAATAATTAAAATAAGTAACAATATGGACATACATTATGTAATTAAGTAATGTAAATTAGACTCTGTTAACGTCTATTTTCTAAAAGCCAGAATAATGATTGGTGTTTTTTTTTGTTTGTTTGTTTTTTAGTTTTCTTCAAATTCAGAAGTTCAGACACATTCCCTAAAGCTGTTTGAAAAAAAACATGTACAATGAGTGAAAGTTGAGAAAAGGAAGGAGTTATTGTGGATCATAAAGTCATATCACATCCATAAATTATGGCCGACACACATAATTCTTTACCATGACAGTCTCTTTGTTTCCATGTGGAAATTAGCATCTAGCAGAAATGCAGCCTGTCATTCTTTTTTAACTGAAGCATCTATGTTTTCACATTTTGAATGATGATATTGTTGTTGTTGAGTGAAAGTGAATCTATCTGTAAGTCAGTGCTGCTGCCATTTGCCAGGACATTTTTGTAAAAGATATTTTTAATTTTAATGAGTTTCTATCCTGGTTTAATAAAGGTTGATGATGATGAATTAAATTTCAATCACCCTTAAGTGTCCCTAGGTGGTAAAATCATTATCAGCTGAACTAATTATCATAATGCCTGTCCTCTGCTGCTTATTAATGATCACAATGTCTGGATGGTTGGCCATAATTATTTTGTCTGTTTGTGTCAGGAAGTCCCACAGGATCTTATCTCAGTCGTTCTCCACCACCTTGGGAGGTAATTCCCACTTTGACCTAAATAGATATATAAATAAAGTCTTATTTACTGTAGCTGTATCTCTAAAAGTATGTGAAGTAGTGAAGTGTATTATAGATTTGCATTGGATCGACACAATAACAGATAGCTGAATAACAGCAGGGACCGATGAGCTGGACAGAGTTGATGGAAAGATGGATGGAGCTAAATCCAGGACAATCCCGAAAGGAAACCAGTTAGAAGCGGCAGAAGACTTGAGATTTTGCTGAAGGTTCACTTTCCAGCAGGACAACAAACCTAAACAAACAGCCAGAGATACAGAGGAACGGTTCAGATCAAAATGGATTCAGTCAAAGTCCAGACTGAGATTCTGCAGCAAGACACCAAAATAGAGTTTCACAAATGACTGACTTTTATTTCAAAACTGTTGAATTTTTCTTTCCATGTCACTGCAATGTACTGTTTAGTGTTGGTCTATTATATGAAATCCATTTTTTAAATTTTGATATGTTACAAATGATGGAGAAGGATTGGGACATGTACATCTTTTTGTAAACCCATGAGGTTCCTGTGCCCCCACCATCAGTTCATCTTAGAAATGAAAGCATCATCAACATTTTTTCATAAGAGTAGAACAACATCTGAAAACACTTGATGTTTACCAAGTTATCCTCCAAGGTCAGATGGAAGTGCTGAGCAGAATGAGAGTGAGAAGCAGCACCTTCTGAATGAGGCCGTGGCTTCATCAGTAACGCTGCAGTAGAAGGAGTTTTCTCTGCAACACTTCACCCACATTCACCTTTCACTCACCCTTCATTCACAGCCTATCTCTGTTTGAGTTAACTAGCTGCTCCGAAGGTAAAGTCCCTGTCAAAAGTAATAAGCACAATGAACGTTGATAATAATTTGATTGGTTTACAGGTTTTCCTCCTCCAGCTACCTGACACGCCACATTCGCTAAATGAATCAGTGGCCCTTAGCTAGCTAGGGGCGACACAATTAATTCTGAGAAGAAGGTTGGTGCAATTCTGAGGTGTGAATAATTTAAAAACTGATTATGACAAAAAGTGTCAGTGTTGCAACAAATGAGGCAAGAGAGGAAGTCAGGCAGAAATGTGTTGATCATGTAAATTAATCAGTTATTACAAGTATTCAACTACGAGACATGTACTTCTGATGGGAAAGCCGAGAGAATCAGTGACCTTTAGCTCAAGATGTGCTATTAACTCTTAGATCGTCCGCTATTAAAGGACATACAGGTTGAAATCACTTCAACATCCAATCATAGTAAAATTAATTTTGTTAATTTTCCCTTAAGTAAAAACTAATAGCAACTGAATTATATGAAATTTTAACAGAGTCAAATCTAAATGTGTGCCAAATAGTTATAGTAAAAAGAAAGTATCCTCTACAAACTGTAGATATAACATAAATGAAACTTTTATAATAAAAAGAAAAGTGAGTGTGAAAAAACAAACATGCAAGCTGTTCTATTTTGTATATTTTGAGTCAGAATGATAAATACTCAAATGACTGACAGTTAAATGTAGAACTTGAAGCAGTTATGGTTTTGTATTGATTTTGTTTATCAATCTCATTGATAAAATATCTTTTTATTGGCTTCAAATTTCTTAGAAATCGATGTGATCGATGTGAAAAGGAAAATATGTCTGTTAAACCTACAACCTGGTTAGTTGGACAGATGGACGGATAAAGAGTTTTATTACGGTTGATTGTCTTTACTGTTCTGCTACTGGCTGTGCGATCGTGGGGAAGCCTGCAGACTTGACAGGCAGGATGAATCTCCAGCTGATGAAGAAGCTGGTTGTTCACAGACGGCTGTAGTATCCAAGTTTATTTATGGAAGGTTGAATGAAAGAGCAAAATGTTGCAAAAATGAAATCCTCATAAAGGAGTCTCTGACCTGTGAGGACCAGAGGAACATTTATTTTCAGTGTTTGTTTTTTTTTTTTTTTGAAGTAGAAAAAAAAATTATAAACCTCACTTTTTCCTAAAGCCTCAAAAAATTGCCTTAATGAAACATTATGCAAATTTATTTTTGGAAAGTTAAATTCTGCAATTTTAAGGTTAGTTAACATGCAGCTACAATGTTTTCTTTATTACTCTTTCATAAATGTTAGATGTGCAAGGTATGGTAACAACAGAGGGACATAAAACATGAAAGAACCTGACATTCTGTAAATGACAAAAATCACAAAAAGCCAATTTCAGACACCAGCCGCAAGAATTGCCTCATATAGACGCCTCAACATGTGGCACCTTGCTGCTAGAATAATATTTTTGTCATATTATTCACTTCCCCAAAGACCTAGGAAGTTGTTAGGGTGATAATCCACCTGAGATTCTCCTTACCCTGGTGCCAACACTGACACATCTTCCAGAAAAAATGAATGTCCTACTTTAGCAGACTATCTTCTTAGGATGAAAGGAATGTCAGTGTAATGAAAGAATGCTGTCAGCTGGACGATCTAATGAGGCTATGGATTTTGAGGTCTGCTTGAGCTATGATGAGGGTGGAATAGAGACTTTGACTGATATTTAAAGTGATCTGAGCCAAATTGCTTAGTTAAGGGGATTGATTAGGTTCATTGTCAGCTCAGACTCCTAAGCAGGAGCAAGAGCAATGTGGCTGTATGCAGGTGAGCTGAAGAAAATCATGATGGAACATTATTTGCGGTGAGCCGACTCTGGCATTACTGAGAACTGAATTCGCTTCTTGCTTAGATCTGGAGCGCAGAACAACCTGCAGAGGAAAAGAGGATCAGCCTGATGGTGCCTCCAGTCGCACAAATCAACACAACAGAGAGATGACAGCCTGGGAGAAGAAGCCGGAGCCCGCTATGAAGCTAGCCCGGAGCGACACGTTGCTGTCTGAGTCAAACAGGGCGTCTGTAGATATAAATAGTGAAGTGGTAAACCTGCAGCCAAACATACGGTTAGTTTCCACTTCTTTCTGTGGAGTGGAACTACTGCACAAACGCTGCTGTTTATATTAGGACTGCTGTCCTGTTTTTAAACCCTGCTCTTTAATAAATAAATTCACATTTATTGGGTGGAACATAATTTGTCTTGTTGGGTTATTATGCTAATTATTGCTTGTGTGACTCTTTTCATGCAAGCAAATGTTTTCATGGCCACATTTTGTCTAAGCATAACCCTGAACCTGCATGTACACTGCCTTGTTGGTCCTCCTTTATCTTTGATTACATCTTCCATTCGCTGTGGCATTGTCATGCAATGTCACATGATTCACTTCCATCCAGAGTTGCATTAACTTTTCACCAAGATCTTGTTTCTCTGATGGGAGAATCAGACCACTGCTCAGTCTTCTCTGAATTTATAGAAGAAGATTTGAACAGTAGATACTATGATGTGATCCTTATTGGGGATAAGGTTCAGAGTCTGAGGTGGTCCATCCAATCCCAATCAGAGCCAATGAATCCTGGTATTATCATACTGGAATATGCCTGTGACTTCCAGGAGGAGAAAACCTGTTGATGGGATAACCTGGTCATTCAGTATCTTCAGCTGACTTCATTCTTTGGGCCCATAATGTTGCTGAACTTTGACTTGACCAACTGCAGTAACCTCAGATACCAGCACAGCTTGAACAGTAGAGAAAAATGGGATCATCACGTCAATTGTATTTCTCGGTATGCTCATGCACTGATGTTTATTGAAATAGACCTGAGTTCTACAACTAGTTTTTTCCACATGATTTTGCAAAATGTTTGAAATCATTTGGGATTTATTTCATACAACATTTTTTCCTCAAAGATGATGGTTCCCAATTTTTCTTCCAGTTTTTGGTAATGTGTCAGGTAGTTCTGAAACCATTTTTAGTAGGTTCTGCAATCTCCTTGGATGATTTCTTTGCTTTGATCCTTCTTAAAATCACCACAGCTTTCCACAACCACGGGATGTGTCTTCGATCAAAGCAACACTGCAGGCATGTTTTTGATGAGGAAATTACATTATAGCAAGATGTAAAGCTCAAAATGTTGATTTTGCATGATGCTGCCTCTTTAAGAGACAGCGCAGCGCAGTTTCTTGAGAAACAAAAGAAAAATATGTCCTTCAAAATATTCAGAAGTACAAATCTGAAGTGTGGTTCTGACCAGATTCCATGTTCCAGCTGAATAAAACACACTGCAAGATGCTGCCACCATGTTAGAATACCACATGTTGTATTGCTTGATAATCCTGACAGCAAACAAGCTCTACTTTCTCTCCTGTTTTCCATTTCCTGCTGGGTTCGCCTGCCTGTACAGTCTATAAAGGGTACAGTGATCTTGTTGACGACTAAAATATGTTCCTGCTGTCAAGTCTTGACAAAACTCCCAATTAGCTAAATGCCTCACCACTTTTGCTTCCTCACCATTGCTCCAGGCTGATTGATTTTATTTACTGCATTCACCAAGACGATCTACATCCTACTTTCTTCTCCTTTTGCTGCTGCAGAACATCCATATGGCTTCGTTTTCAATTTATTTGTGATTCAGCTGTCATAGAGAAGTTAACTGAGCTTGAGGAAGCTTATTATGAAAAACTTTCCCACTGATATTCATATCCACCAATTCCACAAGAAGTAGAACATAACATCCACATTGTTCAATATGGAAAACAGAAGAAAAACCCATAAAATCTGAGATTTGGCAGAAAAAATCTCTGCAGAAAATCTCAAGAAGAGATAAAAACAATCCCAAATGACATGAGCTACATTAACCTGCTACTGCTTCTGTTGTGTCAGCGTCTGCATGTCTGGAACAGAGCAACCAACAGAGAATAGGAGTCAGTGAGCCTAAACCTGACTGTGGAAAAGAAAAGTTCTACCTCAGTTTATCCCTCTTATTAGCTGCTACGCTAACAAGTATTAGTGGATCACAATAGATTTTTTGACATGGACACAAACAGCTCTACACTTTCCCCATTATGAAACATGGTGGTGGCACCATGCTGTGCAGATGACCCAGTCAAAGTCCACACCTGATGATAAGCTGCCTTTCCAGTCTTGGCCTAGTAAATGTGAGGACAACAATAAGACCACAGTGTCTAACAGTACAAAAAGACTAGAGCATCATCTGACAAAGAATCTACAATATTCATCTAATTCTGATCATTTAGATTAGATTAGGTTTATTGTCACTGCACAGAACTTCTAGCAGTACTATGAGATTAATAGAGCAGCTCTGCTCTATTAAACAATGAAAACATGATGTGAAGGTTAGAGGTGCAGAAAAAATTTATTCTGTAAAGAATCAAAATTCCTAGTCCTGGGAATTCTGAATCGATTCAAAATGCTTGTTGAAATATGTTTAAAGTGTGCGTCTTCATTCCGCTTCTATTATATTGTACAGTATATAACATTATGCCTCCACTCTCCCTCTGTATTTATTTTTGAATAATTCTTTGATAATTTGTATTTAAGAAAAAAACATTTGGCTAAGATAACCTAATGCTGGCCATTCAAGACACAAAACTTGGAATTTGATACAGCAAAGAACCTTAAAAAATAGTTTTAAATAAATGTTCTATTTATTTGCATTGTGTTTTCCTCTTGTCAGTCACATAACTTAAGCAGAATCTCTCATTTCTAGACAGTTTCAGTAGAAAGATTAGTTTCTGGATCAAATTTTGTTTGTGAACCTAATCGTGACCTTAATAATCAGAATCAGACTGCTAGACACTAAAAGATTTGCCTCTCTACTAGGAATGCCAACCAGTCATGTTGAGTTATTTTGAAAAAGTGGGAAACCATCTGCATGTGTGAGAACTTTGTTTGACTATATCTAAAGTTCAGATAAGACATTTTGAAGTGATTTGAAAAAACAACATAAGCTCTTCTTGGTGAAAAGGTCAAATTGAAGAGCTAGCATGCACCACAAGAAGCAAATTCTTTTTCTATTTCACAAATCCAATTTTCTGTACAACTAACAAAATGTACATTAGAAATATTTAAACAAATCAAGTAATCATGTCATGCTTGATATTGACCTTTTTCTTGTTCAACCGTTCTTCATGTAAAATAAAAATGGTCTCAGAAGAACCGACAGAAGCAGAGAATAATCTTCCTTTAAAGCAAACGCTGACAGATGCTCCAACAATACCATCATTTGTAATTCTCCCCCAGTTTGTTCTTTGATTACTAAGAATGACACTTTCATTCAAGGGAGTGCCCTAGAGCAATCAACACACACACACACACACACACACACACACACACACACACACATCTATTTACATTGGGATGAGAACTCGTTAACTCTCTGCGGCTGATCCGTATCGCCCTCAGCTGTAATTCCCAAGCCAGCCATTTGTCCTCGGTGAGATATCAGCAATCACCATTTTAAATGAGCAAAGGTGATATGAAATGCTAATTCAGCAACTAAGATCAATACAATTCACCCTGGGGAATAAAGTAAAGCAGTACCTGCTACAAACTGTTGTCCTTGAGCACTCAGTGAAAAACATTTCTGTGCAAAGCACGAACGATCACAGCTTCTGACTAAACAAAGCTTTTCTGACTGGCTAATTCCAAAGGCCCTAAAGTTAATCCTGCATTAATTATTCTCCTGAATCAAACATCAATGTCCTGTTCAAGAAAATTTTCTTTTTAAATATAATTCCTTTGTGACTGAAAATGGCTTTCATTATACCACAGCTTGGGCCTATTTTGAATTAGTGAGAATTTAGTATAAATCTGAATTGTGTTATATGTAATTGAATTAAGTTGGTCAAACTAACTTTATTTCAGTTTGTTTAACAGGATAACTTGCTGGAATGTCAGACAGAAACCATGATGGAAATCCCCAACTATTTCAAAATGTCTGATCATTTTGCTCTGGGAAACAATAAAACTTGATCTCCGTAACTTTTATTTGTCTTACATGAGCCAGTGATTCATATGATGGGAACATGTTTGAGTACTGAAGTTCCATCACCTCCTGTTTTCCCACTGGTTCATTTATGCAAAACTGAATGAAGCTGAAGATTATCCAGCAACTTCTTCAGGAATTGATTGTATACATTGTTAGAAGATCTAAAGGGCCCCAAAACCACATTTCGCTTAGGGCCCCATGGAGGCTTGGGCCGGCCCTGAACTGGAGCCTCACTGACGGATGCTGATTTCTGACATGAATGATATGGGCAAATGTCCAGGGCATTATCTTTTTATATAAGCAGGACAAAGAGTTTGTCCTGCTTTTAATATTGGTTAAATTTATTTCAGCTTTAAGTATTTAATATCTAGGTGTTTTTATGGGAATGTGCATCTTTTAGATCAATTTGATTAGCAATTTTAATTATATTTCACATTTTATTGTGTCATGTAGCACAGGGTGCTGGTCTTGGTCTTGTCTCAGTCTCGATATCCTCTGGTCTTGGTCTAGGTCAGGGGTGGGCAATCCTGGTCCTGGAGGGCCGATGTCCTGAAACTCTTAGATGCCTCCCTGTTCCAACACGCTAGAATCCAACAGCTGAATCACCTCCTCAGTGCAGTCAAGTTCTCCAGAGTCCTGCTAATGACCTCATTATTTGACTCAGGTGTGTTGAAGTAGAGATACATCTAAAAGTTGCAGGAGTCCAGCCCTCCAGGCCTGGACTTGCCCACCCCTGGGTTAGGTGGTCTTGACTACAACACTGGATGTCAGAAATACAAAGTCCAAAAATCCAGGCAGCACAGAATCAGCAGAAGGCTAAAGCTCAAAACTGGTAGCAACTAGCAACCAAAAGACATCTGTCAACAGACTGGACAAGACAGCTTGACACGGAGACAGTTAAGACAAGGACCAAGGAACACAGGTGGGTTTAAATACACAGGGAGACAATCAGGGGAAACAAGAAACAGGTGTAACTAATCAAGGGGTAGACAGGACAACACAGAGACTCAATAGACACAGAAACCTAAAATAAACGCAAAGAAAACTCAAATCCTCACAATCTCACAGCCACAACTTCTCTAGGTATCGTGGAACTTTAGTGCAAAGCAATGGCTGCATACAGTGCTGAAGAATTTAGGAAAAATAGCAAATAAATGTAAAAGTCACTAATTCTGCTGAAATATTTTCCTATAACTCATGTTTGCTCAACAGCAGGAAGAAATGTCGATCCATCCTGGTTGGGAATTCTGTGTTCAGATGGATAGAACAGTAAATCCATAAGTTTATAATCCTCAACACTTGCAGGGCTAAAATGAGTTTTTTCCTCAACCTTGAATCGGGTTTTTGTTTAAGTTTACTACTCTGTAAAATTAGTTTTCTTATGCTAATCCATTTACAATAATGTCGACACAATGTTTAAACTGACTCTCTGTCATGGCCTTTTTATCCTTAACTGAGCATCAAACTCTTTCCAGCAGGGAAATGTGCTTGTTGGTTGTTTCACCTTTCTTTTTTTCTCAAGTATTTCCCAGGATATCACTCTCTGAGATCTTCTCTTTTTCTCAGCTGTCAGCTCTCAGACTTGTCCTTTCTGAATACTTAGCTTACATAAAACACATTTCTGACCTGCATTAATCCTTAAAAATCATCGTGTAAAACTGTCTACCTTAATCTTTCAAATCATGATTCAAAATCACGAGCAGAAATAATCGTAGAACTGATTGTTTTACTCATGTTTGAACCACTTTCATCCTTCAGCAACTTCACACTGATGCGAAGCTAAAGCAGGAGAAATACTTCTCCTATTGCTGTACAATATCTCAATTATAATCATTTAGTGCGATACGTTGTCTGCATACAGTAAGAGAGGAAAAATCTGAATTATAGCCACCAGAACGTGACAAGAGGAGAGCAGACTGGTCAGCCAGATAAGGAAAAAAAGTATTTTCAAACAAATCAAGCAAATGTTTCTCATTTTTGTCCTGTTGATTTTTTTCTAGTTTAGGAATTTAAAAAGTACAGCATACCTTTAGACTGAATACATTAACATAGCCATAATACATCACAGTATTTAAATGTTAACAAGCTTTTCTAAAAATCCAGGGCTGCAAGCTCTTCAGCTTTTTGTTTTAGTTCATCTCCGTGGAAACGGGGACATTTTAAGGTTTTTCTCAAATGATTTTCATCCATCTGGTTTAGTTTAGTTTCTGGTTTAGTTAGAATGACATTGTTTACATCTCTCAAATTACCAAGGCTGCCGCCATATTTATCTCTTTGTGATTTGGACATATCCAGTAGAGAAAATGTTATTCTGTATGAACTAATGAATGACATTGAGCAAAGCTAGTTCAAAACATCTGAGATGTATGTGGTGATTCTAACAGTAACAGACTTGCATGTATTACAGAATTTTCAAACTTACTCCTTAATAAACCATCATAAGAAACCCAGAGTGAAAACCAACCCAACTGTAGGACTGTTGTCAGTCTTGTAGAGTTTTGTAAAAAAAAAAAAAAAAGTTTTTCTTCCAAAGCAAATTCTTTCTATTTTTTGCTTTTTTGACACTTCCCAGCTCAAGGATTTCTACTATCCCTCAGTGGGGAAATTCAGGTGTACAAGCAGCAAAGTGACAGGAAAATGGGAGCTTCCAGATTCACACAAAGGTAGAAATATAATAAACCCCTAAGACCAAGAGACTGCACAGTAAGGGCAAATTTATTACTTAAGAAAATAATACTGCACAGTTATCAAAAACAAATTACACAGTAATCTGTAATTTTAAAAAAACTGTTTAAAAATGTGCATGTATATTTAAATAAAAAACAATTTACAGGAAATTATAAAACTGTGAATGAGAGCAGGATGAAAACTCTTATGTTTATTGGGAGCAGTGATGGTTATAAAGTCTAACAGCTGCAGGGATGAAGGACCTGTGATAACGCTCCTTTGTGCACTTAGGATGCAGCAGTTGTTACATTACAGATGTATTCAAAACATTGTAAGCATTCTGTTAATGTCGAAAAAATACAATTTCACAATTGGGTTGTTTCCATTAAATAAGAAACGCAATTAAAATCATATGTGAATATGTTTGTTCAAATGATAAGTCCTTATAAAGCATGCCGCCCCATCATCCTCCAAATACTTCCTGTATTGTTCTTGCTTGTGGTTTGCGCCAGTGGCAACATCCAGTTGTTGATTACATGGCTCATATGATGGCCAAAAAAAAACACCTTATCTTAGCACTAAAACTTCTCTTGAAAAACAAGAGTTTTTGCAAACTGGGTGTGTTTCCATTAAGCAATTTTATTTTTGCAATGTAAAAGTATGTACTTATATGGTCAATTTAACCGCAGCTATTGAAGGAGATCTCCAGTTCCGCAACACCTTATGAGGGGAGACATTATCCAACAGTGCTGTTATTTTTGCTAGCTTTCTTCTGTTACCAGGTAAAGGAGTTTCTCAGCTCATCCAGCTGAGAAGATGACTGATCCCACCACAGACTCAAACAGGATCTTCAGAAGCTTCCCAATTCAGTTTTGATTTATTTCCTAATTACTGAAGTGTAAGAATGTGAAATGATGCTATATGACTCGTACTCTTCCCTTTTACAAATTTAATGAAGGAGAAGTTTATTAGGGAAACGTTGACTGTCAACAGCCTTACAGTGTGACAGTCAGCTATTGGAATCAAACTCATTGACTGGCTGCTAATAATCGCCATCCTTTTCTAACTGGTACAGAGAGAGCAGTCAGCCCTAAATGTTGTCTTTGTCTAGCAGCTAGATGGCTTTACATAACACTCCTCTATGACTCAAACAGAATTTGCACATCAACAGGTCTCCTCTTAGGAAATAAATCAATAGTGCCAAGACTGAGCACAGCCACAAACAACAAGTTTCTGGAGCATGTTCACTGCTGAGGACTGAGCTGGCAATGTCTGCATCCAGAGGGATTTCTGTCACTATAGGAAAAGAACATTCAGTTGAATGTGATAAGTCAAGGCGAGAAATAAGTTTGCAGTTGGAGCAGATCCAGATCATGATATTGCCTGGGACCAATAATCCCATTTTAACTCATTTAATAAGGGTATCTATGGTTTAATTTTAGCAGGATAGTTTATGACTGGAAGTAGGCTCTGATATGGGTGTAAGTTTTCCCTTGGCGATTTTTGAGCAAAGAATATTATTATAGGCTCATTGTTTGACATGATGGAAGATACTTGGGAGAAATAATTTATCAAAACTAATTTTTTTCATTAAGATTGAGTGGTCATAAAGTGGCTCTTTCTTCCAAGCCTTATGAAAAATCTAGAATAGCATTTAAGGAAATATAATAGAACAGGTGTTCTCTACAATGGGTTTTTGTTCTTTGTCATAGCTTTTCTTACATGACTCAGTTGACCAATTTCCTTGTACTGCTGCACTTTGTAAGTTGGCACAATGACAACAACAATTTTCCTTATGTTATCTTATGTTACCAAATGTTTAACTTTTTTCTCTAAATGATAATATAACAATACAATAAATTGAAAAACGAAAGCCTAACTCTCTGGTCTTTATTAAAAAAATCATTTGGGACTATTAAGCAAAGATTGTATGTAATGTTGCCTTACTAACCTCTACTTTAAATAAGCATCTATTACCTGACAGAAGGAAAACATAAGTTATTTTGTGTACTTCAAAGATGTGTCTGTGAAACGCTTTAGTATAATTAATTTATACAACATGCTGTATAATTTAACATTAACTCTCTAACTAGTATGAGTGATACTATTTTAATGAAACACACAGCACTAAAGGTGCTTAATTTTTTTTTTTTTCATTGTTACCACCCTGGTGCTTCATAAACATGAGGTTTCAGCTGATTTTTCTCTCTTGTAGTTCTCAAATTCAGATTCAATAAACTGCTAGGCAAATTGTGCCAAACTGTCAAGTTCAATTTTTACTTTTGAATTTGCCCTGTATTAGTTGTTTTTACCAGTCATGCAAAAAGAGTTTTGTTTGCTCAATGAGCTTTAACATACAAGCGTTTCAGTTATAGATCTTTTTTATTTTTTCTTAACAAAGGTCTCTAATTTTTCTTGCTGTATTCATTATGCATTGCTCTTGGTGGCTTGTCAGATCCAGTTATACTACCCTCAATTGAAACACAGTTCAAGTTTCACAAATGCTTATTGTTCATTCAAAGATTCAATCGGTAAGGGACTCAAAGTTCACTTTGGAAAATAGAAGTGTTTGCTGTAAATAGAAAGAAGAGTGTGAGGAGCTGTAACATGCCCCACACACATACAGTATGAATATTTTAAAGGGTTGCTCAAGGGTCACTGCGCGTCTTCAGAGACAGCGACATAAATCAGGAGGAAGATCAAGCAGGACAGTGTTTCAGAGGCAGAGCAGACTTAATGCAGCAGCTCTATCTGAGAATAAAAATACATCTGATAAATTCACATAGGTCTATGAAAAATAGCAGAAATTAAACATTTCTGTCATCTACCACCTTAGATGGTATCAGTGTATAAAAGTGTCTCATCCCTCTATTCCATTTTGGCCTGTTCTTCCTGATACAACTGGTATAATAGTGTGTAGCTCATATACACACTTTTCAGTTCTGACAGCTAATGTTTTCTGGGACTGAAATCAATCCATTAACAAAATGAAACCTGGAGGTGTAGGTATTATTAATTTAGTGCAGAGCGCCACAGCAAAGGGAAAAATAACGCAGAAAAGTTGCTGAAGAACAAATCAAAACCACTCGTGTTTTTGATCTGGGCGTGTTTGAATTTGATTTTGGGCTTTGTAATTTTTTTGTGTTCTTTAGTTTTTTCTATTAGAGCTGCCTGGTTTCCATTTTTACTGCAGGTTTTCCTTAGTGATTCTAGTTTATTATGATTATTTCTTGTTCTAGTTATTCTTTTTCTCTAGTTTACTCTTTTTGTGTTTCTTTAGTCTAGTTATTCTTATTTCCTGTTCCCCTGTGTACTCCCCCTTGCCCCTGTGCCACTTTCTCTCTCCCTCTCCTCAGTCTGACTCCTGCTCCCTCCACTCACACCTGCAACCTGTTGGCCACCAGCCGGTGTCTTTTGTCTCAGCATTCAACCCCCCCAGTATTTTAGAACCTCTCTTTAAGTTACTCCTCGCTGGTTCCTCTCGTCACTTCTCCATTAATTCCTCGTCTCTTAGCATAGTTGACCTACTTCTCTGTCTCTCCCTCCCATTTTTTTATTTAAAACTTGTTGGCCAGTGAAATGTGATTTCCTTGGACTTTGTTACAGTTGTGGTAGTGTTACAATTAGTACCAAAGCACTTTGTCCCTTTTTCTTTTATATATTATGCATACATTTAAGATTGAGTGTGATATGTTGACAAGCAGACAGGTAAAACCAATGGCAGTCAGGGAACTCTGGGGCAGGATCTTCTGCACGACATCATGTTGCAACGTGTCTATGTTAGTATGACATAAATAATAAATCTTCCACTGATTACAAAAGTGTGCATTGTGATGGTAGGAACGTTCAAAATGTTATGGTTGTGAAGGTCCACAATGTTTTTCTTTCTTAGAAGAAAACCAGCAGCAAGATAAGAGAAGCATATTTATCTTTCTGCCAAATCAGAAATATTAAAATTTTCTATGTATTGACTTTGAGCTAAGGAGCTGTGTGTGAATAGATCTGAATAATGTTCCTCAACATGACAGCTTCAAAAAATAGTGATATTCAAGATATTACAAAATAACTTAATATTTAACATCGGTTTGATGAGGTGAAAATCACAGACAACACAGCTAAACTGCAACATTTGAAAGGCAAATGTTACCTCTTAAAATAGGGACATCAACAGAAAAAAACACATAGTCTGACAGATGGAGTGAGCCCAAAGCAAAGATATATTTAACATCAATACAACAGAAACCTGACAAAACTGTCAACCATCAAAGGAAAACACTCAAAGCTTCGTGATTCTTATACGTCTCTGAATGGCACTCAGGTCACTTCAGGTTCTTTGTAAATGCAACAAGAAGAAATCAAACTTGAGAGATGATTTTACAAGTTCAAATCTTGTCCAAAACCAGCAGGTTAAGAAAAGCTTCTGCTGATCACTTCCTGACAGAGATTATAAAGATTGAACTGCTGCACAAAGAGACATTTTTAACAGTCTGGTTCCTCTGGCTTATACAATATGCTCAGCATCCTTAAGGTGGAATTGAATCAATTTGTCAATAAAATCCCCAATAGAGAACAAATGAATACAAATAGAATGTGAGGGAAGAGACTGGCATTGCAATTTGTACACTCTGTGTGAATACATCTTCATATTTGTTTGCTTTGCTCCACGCTGCAGACCATACCTGAAGTGTCCTCCAGGACTCCAGGTTCTTCCAGGTGGCAGAACCATGGAAAGCTTGTCTCCTAAAATGGAAACAACTTTCCCATTTTTAGCAATTTGCTTGTTTGCTTTCCATTGGCTGGAAAGCAAACAAGCGAAGCTGCCGATGGGGCGGAGAGGTAATAGGTAAATCATCGCATGAATCTCTGAGAGAAGTCAAACCAACAGTTTCCACAGACAGAAAGCAGTCACTGAAAGTAGTTGTGCAGGAACCATGCCTCCTTCATCCTTCAAGTCCTCAAGGATTACTGAGTTTACTTGCTATCTGACCTCCTCCTGAATAACAGGATTTGTCACTTCCCAAGAAAGGGTTTTGTAGCCAAAGGACCTGAGCAGCTTGCAGTTATGGATTAGACCACGAGCTACTGCTGTACCAAATATCCTCATGTCGGATATAAAACCATCTACCTAACTGAAACTTAGCTAAAAGTGCAACAAAAACAAAAGAAATATCCAAAACTGCAAGGTAGGCAATGTGTTTTATATGATTTGGATCTTGAATGACAATCACAACCTAGTTTAAACTATTTTTATTTAGAAACAAAAGAACATACAAACTGGTTGGAAGACGCGTCATTTTTTTTTTCTTCTCAGACATTGAGAGGGAGATAGAAAGAGAGAGAGAGAGGCAGCAGAAACAGGAAGCATGGCAAAACCAGGAAATGTAGAATTTCTGGAAGAGAGGTGGTTTCCCCCGAAATCCTCTTTGGAGACCCAGACCTTCAAGGGGCAGTATTTTGCAAAAAATAAAAATAAAATAATTAGTTTTATATCTTACAATGTTGCCTTTATTCTTCCATGCATATTTGAGAAATCCATTAACCATTCAGCTTTGTAAAACACTTGGGGTTTTTCCCTGAGCAGCCCTCCCAGAGTCTCTCCCACTCAACTCCTTCAGACTAGCCAGCAGCAATTAGCAAACACTTGGTGGAACTGCTGAGCTTATTATATGAGCTACTTCTCAGTGCAACTCTGATAAAAATATATTGTTAAAGGGTTAATAGATCAGCCATGTTATGATGATTTCTTGAAGGCGGAGTTTCAGAAAGAGCAGGAGTTTTTAAAGAGACAGAGGTCCAATTTTAAAACGTTAAATTACAAAGTAAAATTTATTTTAAGCATACTGCATTTTTCTAGCAACTGAAGGTAGCATAGTTACTTGACTGTACCATAAAATGTCACTATGTGACTAGAAAACACATAATACTGCCCTTTTAAACAAATTGGATCTTCTTAGAAAAAACGGAGGAAAAGTTTGGGTTCCTTTCCTGGGAATTGATTCACCACAGGACCGCACAGAGGAAATAACTGTACACTGAAACCAGGAAGGATGTTACATTGTGTAGAAAGTCCAGGTTTACACACACTAGTCCAATGTTTAGATATCACCAAGGGCAACGGGGGGATGGGTTAGTCCTTAGCCCACTGATAGTGATGATACAGTTTGTTGTGTTTTTGTAGTAAAATATTTATAAGTTTAAGTTAGACATGATAACAGATCTTGTAGAAACAGCTGAATGTGATTAAAATAGTAAACCAACTACAAACATAACAAGATTCAATATGAATGTCAGGATTTGAGTTTTTTGTGTTTATTTTGAGTTCTCTGCTGTCCTGTCTCCCCTTGATTGTTCCCAGGTGTGTCTCGTTTCCTTGATTACCTTCTGTGTATTTAACTCCACCTGTCTTCCTTGTTCCTTGTTGTGTCCTTGTCTTGCTGTCGATTCAGTCATCAGTCATTTGTTGTCGTGTGCTGCCTACTCTGTCCTTCGTTACCCTGTTGCTACCAGTGCTGAGCCGTCGCATTCCGCTCTGCTCTGCTCTGCTGTGCTGCCAGGATTTTGGACTATTTGGATCTGTTTTTGTACCATCATTCTTCATTAAACCATCACTATTCCTCTTACCTGGCTCTACAGCGTCTGCCTCGCCACCTTTACACCCGCACCTCATGACAATGAAAATTAAAATTTATAACTCTATGACATCATTTCAAGTATTCCACTTTGTGATGGATTGATTATACCACGTTACCATGCTGATATAGGAGCCATCACCATGACAACTCCATTTGAAGTTGGAAACCACATGGCAACTGTAATTTCTAAGCCATCTTGAGAAAAGGAAACATTTTCCTCAGAAGTGTATTTCAAAAACCACTTTAAGGTTAAACAAAAAAAAACATCTTCAAGTATAAAATAGTGGAGGTTATCAGAAGAGTCAGAGTAACATGGAACAAGTTAGCCTCTTTAAGCAGCAGAGCTGGCTGATGAAACATACAGTGTGAGACGGACGTGTACAGTTGTTCTTCATGTAGCTGCTCTCAACCGATTGTTCCTGAGAAAATACCTCTGATTATCCCTGTCAGGGTCTGATTTTGCTGCACTCTGATCAAAGAAGTTTTTGTGGGAGCTGTCATAATCTGTGAATCACAGGCTGCAGGGCCAACGTCTGAGGTTCGTCCGCGGCAAAGGGGAACTGCAGGCAAACACGGCCTCGTCACATCCCATCTTCAGCTCAATCCATTAACTTTTAATCTGGAGTGGAGTGGAAAGTCGTCGCGGCGGAGTGCCGCGTGTTCTGCGTTCTGCCTCTCCTCTGATCTCCTCATAAAAATGTATCATTTCAGCTGTCACTTTGGGAGAACTAGAGGACAATTTTAATGTATTCCAGAGGAATTAGAATGCATGAAATGCCGACAAGAGCAGGAGCCACAAGCACTTTAATTGTAATGCCTTTCCCCCCACGAATAATTCAACACAATAGAAGCTCTCTGTTCTGTTTTTAGCTCTGATGAATCATATTTACCAAAAGTCACAGTTTTTTCCTCTACAATCAATCAACATTTAGAGTACTGAGACTGTGTGCCAGAACCTGCAGAAATGAGAGTAATTCTCAGAGAATGTTCTGGCTGATGTTACCTGGTTTATGTGGTTCTACACTTTTAGAACAGGATTCCAACATCCTGGAAAAGTTTAGAAATCCTTGAGCCTTGGATTCCTTGTATGTGAGGTCTGAATAATTATGGAAAAATAAAATAATTCCCATTCTACTGTCATTACTTTAATTTAACTTTGTTTTCTTCCTTCCTTGTTTCTATCCTACAATCCCCTTTATCCATCTTTATATCCTTCCTCTTCTGTTCTCTCCTGTGTATTCTCTCATTCCAACTTTCACACTAGATTCAATACTTATGTTCCTTCTTCTACCACTCTGGATCTCTCTTCATTGCCAGATTGTAGTGGTAACCATGGTGAAATTTCAACCACACTTTTTCTTATCTTGTGTCTCTCAACTCATCATCTCAGGGTCATTAACAGGGTCATCATCATTAACAGCCTTTTTTCTCTTGATGACCTCACTCTGCTTATCCGATGCTCAGCTAGCTGTCCATTCTCCTCTGATCCAACCAGCAAGTTTCACTGTGAGATGCTGAATAAAGACCTATTGTCAGCTTAACATTTCTAAATCAAATACTGCAGCACACACACTCTCATCTTCCTTTCCTCACCGACATTTTTTAACCACCAACTGTTAGAGGATCAACTTACCTTAATATTTCTAACACTGGTTTGGTTGAGGAGCTTGCGAACAAGAGCTTGAACCAGTGGAATTTCCTGGACACCTATTTGTCTCGACATCACCAGTTACAAAAATTACTTATCAGTTTGAGGTTATAATTGGTCATGCCTGCAGTAGTTGTACATCTATAATCAGGGATTTTAGCAGGACAAGGCTGTCTTAATTAGTAAATTAGTGAAGGATATCAGGTAGTTTGTATCAGAGCCGTATGCAGGAGCATATGATAAAAACACAGGACAGCTTTGATAAAAACATCTGTTGTTTAGATAACTTCTTTTCAAGGTTTTATCATTTTTGAACCTTTTGTGTATTAATACAAGACTGAACTGTTCACCAGAGTAAGTAATGCTTTTTATTATTTGCTTTTTATTGCCATGGATACCACAGGTTGTGGTTTGTGGGGATTTAACTGTTACCATATGTTGTGTTGAGCTTTGAAAGAGCTTCAAGGTTAAAGTGGTTTCCAGTAAGGTTTTGCCCTTCAGCTCACATGTTGTGAATTCCAGGTATTAGAACTGTTCAAGGTCCAAATGTGGGATGATGATGGAAATGGTAAGAGGTTTAGTTAAAACAAAAAAATCCTAGTTTCCATCTAGAGCTGCACATTTATATATTGACCTGTAGGCGGAAGCTGCAGTACCCAAAGCGTACCCACCCACAGGTGGGATTTGAATTTGTGACTTTTTTGCTGCAGGGCAACAGTAGCTGCATTTCCAATGACCTTCTAATTGTGCAATTTGAAATCTTGAAAATTGAGTCAATTGTTTGATAAAGGTTTTGAGCTAGGATGAGGTGGGGGTTTTTGGTCGCATCGAAGTTGTTACACCGCAACAGCAAAATTGTGCTTTTTAGACACTAGTGGAGCATTGACAAAGTTTTGCTCATATTTGTAAAGTAAATGTAACTAAATTAACCAACCCTGTCAGTGTGCAGCAAAATTCACAACAATTTGTACCAAATGAAATAGAAAGCATGTAAAATGTCAGGATAGACAAATAAATTAAGAAATGCCTTTTAAATGGATTATTTAGTGTTCAGTTGTGCAATATCTCCTCAGATATCCACTTCACCATCTTCATTTCACATTTCTGTACATTCACCACTTCTGGGCCAATTTGGAAAAAAAAAAAAACTTGAAGAAAAAAGCAATTTCAAAGTATTGTGTCTTACAGAATTTGATATGTTGGGTTTATGTTCCTGGTTGACTTTTTTGATGAATAAATTGCTGCAACAGAAGCAGCTTATTCCATGTTCACTCCTTTAAAAACCTGAAGTGTTCTGGAGCAGACTTGGAGACTCTTTAGAAAAGCCAGACTAAATGAAATGTCAGCTTTACGGCTGCCTGCTGGACGCTTAGGGTAGATCCAGCACACTGCTTCCACAGGCAGCACATGCTGGGATGTCACTTACCAGTAGGCAGAAGGAGAAGCTCCCAGAAGATCGACCTATCCAGGTAATAAAGGGCTGTGACATTCAGCACTTCCAAAGCAAGGAGCACTTTCTCTTAAATGAAAGATAAATTGAACGCCTGGAAAACCACAGAGGAGAATCACTCAGAGTGGAGGGTAGGGGAAAGAAGGTTTTATAAAACTTTCCTGTTACATGAGTGGAACAAAAACCACTGGCGTATAAACTGGATGAGATTCAGTAGATGAAGGAGTGCTCAATGCCTGAAATATGTAAATGTGGTCCACAAAAATACCTGTGTTAGAGACACGGAACTAGAACTTTGTGTTTAGTCCAGCGAGTCAAACTGAGAAATGACAACAACAACTAACTAATATTTCTATGAATGGTAACATTATTGGTCAAACTTGTGCTGAATAGTAAATCAAGATTTTCCAGGTCTTTCTACTGAATCTTGCAAACTGAAGATGGGTTTTATTTAGTAAATGTTGGACAAATCTATTTGGACTCTAGTTTCTGGAAATGTCCAGGACTGATGTGGTAGAGATCAGAGGAATTTATTTTACATGCTGTAATTAAAAAATGAGCTAATGAATCTCTCCAAGCATAAAGGTTTCAGAGAGGTTAGACTGAGAGGACATATTCAGAATTACAATATGCCTGAAATCACAGGGAGTTATTATAAAATCGTTGTAAACAATAACTATAACTTTTTGAGAATACTTTACTATTAGCATTTTCCTTCACTTGCAATCATAAGTGACATTCGTTTCAAGACTTCAACACTTAACATGTTTCTGCTTGACGATAGACAATGTACAGTATGTCTGATGAAAGTTTCAAAAAATCTTCCCAAGAGAGAGAGCAGAAAGTTGAAAATACCTGCAGAGATGCTGCGGTGCTGCAGAAGACCAGTTGGCTTGTTTGTAAAGAAGCAGCCAGAAGACAATTCAGCCCTCATTATCCATTTTCAGCATTTAGCCATAGTCTGCTGTGTGTTTCACGAGGAATTAGACAGCCACCGCCATTAAAGACATCGTGGAAAAACAGCCACTGCCATTACCTAAAGTCAAAAAGAGCTGAGAGACCATTCATTACTGGACTCACTGGGGGTTTTATCTTTTAAAGTTGGGGGGAATATATATATATATATATATATATATATATATATACATTAAAATTTTTGCAGTACCTTGGGCTATGTTCAGTGAAAAATAACAAAACTAACCCTTAACGTTTCTAAATGTGTCAAGAAAAATACTCTAATATAAAGCTAATGAAAGCCAGAAAAAAAACTTTTCTTGAGGAGTAGCTCAATAAAATTAGTGAGAAACTTGCATTTATTTCCTTATTAGATCAGGAAAATATTGTCAAAAGTCCCCTGAATTTTATAACCTCCTCAAACTGTTTTACAGTTGAACTTTTTAACTTCAAAACTCTTGCATGTTATCCAATGAGTCCATGAGGACACTGTGTCCACATGACAGTTATGTTCAGAGACAATTTAAACGGGGCATTATGAAAAATAACATTTTTTTTAGAGAGACTATGAGGTTATTGGTTATTTAATGGTTATTTAAGGTTGTGCAGGTATATTTCCTGAACTGTCATGCCGTAGATATCACAAGCTGTCAACTTACATATTCATGCAAAACTTTCTTTATATTTTGCTAATGTCAAAAAACACAATTTCACAATTGCCATGTTTCTATTGAATAAGAAACACAACTAGAGTCACATGTGAATAAGTTTGTTCACATGATAAGTCATTAAGAAACATAACTTGCATTAGCTTTGTACTCTTCTCATGTAGAGGTGAGAATTCAAACACAATTTTATTGTTTCATTGTTAGGAGCCAAAATGTTTGATGGGGTCAAGATGGAAAGGTATTAAAAAATAGTGTTGATGTGTTGGTGCCTGTATGATTTTTGTTTTGTTAATTATGACCAAACATATTTTCTTTGGTCTCATCCTTTCACAAGACATAATTTATGAGTCTTGAATTTCCCAGGGATGCAATTTTTATTTCTCCTGACACCCGTTTCATCTAAACCAGACGTCTAGTCTGGATCCAACTGGCATGTCATTAACTTTAACATTTAACATTCCAGCTGAACCTTACGGAGCTCTTGTTGTTTTTTTGTTGTTTGTTTTTTTCAGTCTTTTGAACATTGCATCTCTGATCTTGCAGAGAATACACTGAGTTAAATACTTTTCCACATGTCGGCTGCCGACTGGAAATAAAATGATTATGAGCAACAATGCCTTCTCATAACCTTCATTCTTGGCATTGTGGTTTTACAAAATGGGGAAGCCTCTTCTGACTGGAATGTGTTATGTTTTCATAAACTTATTGTGAGAAGTAAACATTTTCAAATTTTGTGAAAGTCATCTTTACATTGTCCTTCTCCTGGGATTAAATGAGGACTCATAGTAAAAAAACAATTTTTTTGTCACTTTTATTTAAAGCCTCTTAAACATCAGTCATAAACACTAACTCAGCATGTTCTAATTGTTTTCCTATCAATATGGCATTTTCCTGTCTGTTCAGGCATATAATCTCCATGACAGGTTTAGTCCACTGGCTGCATTCCATTTATGTTCTGCTGCCAAATCTAAACAAACAATAGTGTTGTTGTTTTTTCTTTAATATTTCAGAACATCATGTCAAGTGTCAGGACTTGCTTTCAGTGTCAGCAAAGTGACAGAGTTTCTAATTGAGGGTGAAATTCCGACTGGTCTGAGAGACAAATGAGCTCCATCCAAAACAATTTTGTGCATAAAAGATAATGGCTTTGAAATGTGGGGAAGCTTTTGGTTTCCATGGTAATGGGACATTCTGTTGCTTTTCAACATTAAAACTGGAAAACAGGTCATCCAAAATGTGCTTACTGTTTGAGAAATGAGTGGAAAAAAATATCAGAAACTTTAAAAATGTAAGCTAATATTTATGATTTTAGACTCAAAGTTGATCATTTTATTGTTTAACCAAGAAGCCCTAAAAATATGGAAACTATAAAAATTCTGTGTTACTTTTTTTTATGGCAGCAGGAATTAAATTCACCTTTCTTTGAATCGGGTTCTTTTCTGTCATCAATTTAACAGCAGAAGCAAATAATCTGAATGAATACTTTTCAAAAACTACCACATTCTAACTACAACATAACTCACAAAATAACATATAATTGTGAAGTGGAAGGAAAACAAGGTTTAGATTTGATCATTTTTCAAACAAACTGAAGTTGCCACCATGTTTTGTTATTGCTGCTCAGTATTAATAATTTTTCATGTGGAGTGATTTGTTCGTACACCAGACAGCTGCGTTTTGGTCCCATCTGATCAAAGCACCTCGTTCTACATGGCAAACAACTTTTTATTTTTATTTTCTACTTTCTCATAAAGACCAAAGATGTGGAGTTCACAACCTGTAGTTATCCCATCAGCAGGTTCTTCTACCTGAGCTCAGGAATAAAAAGCCTAAGTACAAGTATTTTTAGTAAAAACCATTGATAGCAACATATAATTTTCCCTTCATGTAACATTTGTGCACTAGTTAGAATTGGTTTATCACATTAAATACTGTGTATTGTGTTTTATGATTCTCTCTTTCTGTGAAAACGACAAGAAGTAGCAGGAGGATGATTATCACATGAACAAACTTTCTCACATTTCATCTTAATTGTGTTTCTTATTTATTGGAAACACATAAACTGTGAAATTGTGTTTTTTTGTTTTCTTTTTATTTTAGTGGAATACTGACATTTGTAATGGAAATGAACTACTGTCTGGGATGCCATCCCTTTCGTCAACCACCATTTGTTGAAAATTAACCAATTTCATCTTGTAAGATTGAAATTTTCAACTTGCCAATCAAGCCAAGATTTTACATATACAAGTGTTCTTCTAGACCAATCAATGTCTCTAGAAAGTAAGTCAGGAGAACCTGTAGAAAACTGTTATCATGTGAAAAATATCTTCAAGCTAAGGACGTTGGTGTCAAACCATAAGCTTGAGATGATTGTTTACACTTCTATTAGTAATTAATGCCTTCTTCTTAAGCCATTAATTACCTTCAACTATGCTACTCAACACTTAAGGTCAAAAACTCCAACTCAAACCCTCGGGTTCTGGAACCAGGATCTAATCATAGTCCCCAAAAACTGGATAGGAACAAATCTTGCAGACTGTTTGACATTGACTGTGGAACAACCTTCATCTTTTCTTACATTGTCTTCAGACACATTTTAAAAACTGCTGAAGACATTATTATTAGAACATGCTATTCCTTAAGATCTTCTTTTTAAGGATTTGTTTTTTTTTTACTTTCTTCTTGTCTTTTATTCGTGTTCTTATCAAGTTTTGATCTTTGTATTCTCTTTATAAAACCCTTTTTATCCTTGAATGTTGCTGTATAACTAAACTTCTTACTTGTACCAATTAACCTAATTTGAAAGTTTTTTAAATGATTTAAGTTGCAACTGTGTGTCAGTCGGGCTTGATCTGTCAGAAAGTCTGAGACATAAACTTACATCACCTAATGTGCTGAGAAAATGTTGATATTTGAACTGTGTTGTCAGAAATTTAACTATTTGATCTTCAAAACATCGTAGTCAGCTGTGGATTCACCGACTGGCCAAAGCTGAAGTTGAGATCTGCTTCAGATATATGAGACCTGAATGGCTTTTAGATTGATCTCTGAAAATCCTCAAGTGGCTCTGAAAAAACACTTGGAAATGAATTGGCCTTCCACAATAAATTATTGCTTCTGTAGATAAAGTAGCAGTTTTTGATATTTATGACATTAGCTGAACGTATTTTTGGCTTTGGTTCAGTGAAATTAGTGAGTAACACAGAATATTCAGGGATCTGAGTTCTTGTTGGGTCATTGATTCAATTAATTTACTTAAGACAGAAAAAGAAGAGAAACCAAAGAACCAAACATAAAGAACAACCAAGTTCCTCCTGGGTCTTTTCACAGGTTGCTTGAAGGTATTTGGATAGTGTGAGTTATAACATTTAATTTTCCTTTGGGGTAAAAGAGTTGTTGTTTTTTTATTGAATTGAATTGAACTGAATTGAATTCAATACAATTCAATTCAATTCAGTTGAACTGTGTTGCTGGAGATAGGGATGGCAGGGTTTCCCTTGTGTACTTGTTACACTGGTGACCCAATCATAGAAGTTTTTAAAAATGAACTAATGTAGATTGCTTTTGCAGCGTATTAGAAAATTCAGAAATGCAAACCTTTAATTGAAAAGTTCTAGATAAATTTAGTATGAAGGGTGGTCTAAAGATCTTCTGATGGGATTTTCTACATTAAAATCACATCAGATACACTATAAATGCTCATCAATCAAAACAAAATCTTAAAGACACACAGCTTATGATGAATACATATTTTGCGGAAAATACACTAAAAATATGCAAGAAGAATCCTTTCATCCTTATTAATCGTCCACATACACATCTTGCAAACCCTTTGACCTACATTTTCTTAATTTTACCAGTCTGTGCTGTGTAAAAGAGATGAATTATAAATCCTGGCACTCTATATGAAACCTAAGGCTTTATGCGATGCCTGCTGAGGGCACCTCTAAATAAATCCTCCTGAGACTCAAACAAAATATGTGAGAACTGCAGCTCATCCCTCATTATTGATATGTAGAAGGTCCTACAGGCTTTCTGTCCTCCCATCCTGTGATACTGCTGTCAGCTTTTCTTTACATTTGATATGTATGTGATGCAGAGGGAATAGCAGCCTCACAGAGGAGAATACGAGACTGCATCTGTCTTCTCCTGCAAGAAACCTGCACTGTATCCGTTTCCTTACATCAAATCTCAAAAAGCATGACAAATACAAGTCTATTGACTGCTAAAACTTTAAATAAAGGAGGCCTTTTGCTTAGTTGAATTAATTAGCGCTTCTTGCATCAGTTACTGCTTTTCAAAGAGGCAGAGAAAAACTTTTCATTTTACGCGAGTGAAAATCAAAGCACTGTTTTGATTACTCAAACATCAATAATAGTTTAAAGAGCAGAATCCCCTCGCTAATCAGCATGCTGGTGTCACCTTAACTCTGACTGAAGAATGTGACTGTGGGTGTGAAGTCTCTTGTACTAATGAGAGTATTGCTCAATGAAAGCTCTTGATGTTTCTCTGAGCCTCGTAATACAGAATCACTCACATCGTCCCACCATGGGTTGGTAATGTCTTTAAAGGACCAGTGTGTGTTTTCCAGCCACATAATTCCATTTAATAGCACAATCAAGTAACTATGTTAACTTCAGTTGTTATAAAAATGCTATGTATATCAAATATGGCATAAAAGAAATTTGACTTTGTGATTTAGAGCCTTGAAATTGGGCTTCTGCCTCTTTAAGAAACTCCTGTTTGAGGATCCCAAGGCCCTGCCAGATCCAAATTCTAAAATTTGGATCTGATTTGTTGCGTATCCAAATGTTGCCAGGACAGAGAGATGTGAATGGAAAAAAACATGAAGAAAACACGCAGGAACCAGGGGGAGATCAGCAGTGAGAAAAAGATCCAAACAGCTTGAATATGTGGAGTTGCAATTATAACATGAAAATCAGGTGTACAACATCAGAATGCTGAGTGTAGCATGTTCCCAGTGTGTGTTTGCATGATTGTGAATAGGCATGCTAGTAGGCATGCTAGTCGTTAACCTTTCCAATGATCAGTGCTAAAGCCAACCTATCTGTGCTAATGGACAACAAAAGAAGAAGGCTGTCCAATCAGTGATCATCCTCATTATGCTAGTCATTAGCCTCTCCAGTGGTAACACAGAAGAATAGGCCTGTTCTGGCCTCTCAGTCATTGGTACAAGCCTATCAATAATCAGATTATTAGCTAGCCTGCTGATATTTTGGGGATGAGTATACCAATAATCCATACGCAGTCTTTTAGTACCCTTAAATAATCAAATAGTTATAAGATAACTTGATCAGAAAGTCATTGTGGTTGTTAATGCAGAGTTCATTGAATATTCATCAGTGCAGACAAAGAGTCTCATGTGACTAAAATATGCCATTATTGCTGCCACAGCAGGGCACTAGTTATATTTCATAGAAGTTGATAATATGTGAGATATATCTTGCATGTCAGAGGTGTAATGCTCATCCAAAATAGTGAAAGATGTGGTGAATAAAATCTGCTTAGGTTCTGATCAAACATTATTAGATTCTTTCTTCTTCTATTGTCGTTCCAATGCGCTCTAATTAGTTTCAACTTGGCCATGTGCTCATGATCTGCTACAGATCCATCTGAAGCACACAAACACATTTTATCCACACGACTCTCAGGGAGATCAAAGGTGATAAGTCAGTAGATTGGTACAATGATATTTGTTAACTCCGAAACATAAAAATGAAATTGCCGATAAGCAATTTGGCAGATAAGGAATGTAATTTGGAATGCTAAGCTACAAGGCGGTCCTCTAACTGAAGCTTTCATTGATAACACTCTGCCCTATGATTACCTACTTTGCAGAAAGTATATAAATGCACATATCTTAGAGAAAAGATGTACAATTACAGAATAAGAAAAGCTGCTCTGTGTAAATGGATGAATGAGAAACTGGCTGTACAGAGATTTTTTAAGGCAGAGCATTAACTGAGACTCTTTTCACCTGAAAAACCTTCCTGCCAAAGATGGAGTATTGATAACCTATTATATACATTACGATAAATTCTTAAGTAGATGCTGAAGCAGGGTGCAGAAGACAGGACACAGGACATAAGACATTTTAAAACAGACACCTGGAATTCCTTTGTTTTTCTCAAATACACTACGCTCAAGTTACCCAGTAATATTCTTAGCATCACCGTTATTCCCTGCAGGGCATGTTGTGTACACAAAAGTAATCAATACTTAATCAATACTTTTGTGTATTGATTACTCTTGTAATCAATACACAAAGAAAACTTTAACTTATGGGAAACAAAAATCTGCATCTTTTTGATGCTAAGACAAATCTAGATTTGCTTAAGCACATGACAATTAAATATGGTGTTATGACACATTTACAAAGTAATAAACTTTGAAGAAAGTTATTAGTTAGAAAATAATCAATACCAACCTCAATAATCTTCTTACATCTTGAATAATTTTGACGAACCTCATTTATTTGGTCCAGTTTCAATGGTAATGTCCAAGCCTGATTTCTGCCAGACCTGAAGAATCAAGAAATCTCAGAAGGTTTCAAAAAGCAACACGTCATCAGATAACAACAAAAACAATGGCAGGTCAGTTTAACACAATTTCTCATAAAACATACATGTGTGGCATGAGGACTTTGTTCATGGGAGATGTAGACAGGTTACTAACAATAAGGTGGAAGCTAAGGGTCAAAGAACCGCACATCCATCAGATGATATGCTAAAATCACAGCGCCTTACAGTGGCCTGGCATGACAACTACAGCTGACTCAAGCTGTCTTAGTGGCGCAGTCTAAACGTGGAACTTTCTCCCAATCAACATCCGAAAAATACCATCAGTTTCTGGGCAGTGGTCTCAAGGAGCATCAGTGTGTAAGGGCAACAAAGATATTTCTAAGGCTTTGGAGATAAGTGTGAGAATCAGATAAGTCTCACATGTATCAATAACATCTTATTGACCTTCCAGACTTTTGGGAAACTATTCTTTGATCTAGTGAAACAAACATAAGTCTTCGTGGTGTGTTGTTTCTCTAGCTGAATGACTTGCAGCTGATGGAACCACGATTTGAATCTCTAGATGTAATGTAGAGATTTATTAATAATAATAATAATAATAATAATAATAATAATAATAGTATATAAAATACTTACTTGAAAAGTGCATTTTTATTTACTAGGGTACATCTGTGCCCCCAAAACCTCATAATAAATGCATTCATAGGTTGACACACAATTTGGGAAAATGAACCCACAGTCAAACAAAGTATTACAGAGTATGTAATCTCTTTACACCTGACTGTCAAATACTCCCGCTAAGCTTGTTAAATTAGTCTGGTTAAACATTCTTAAGAGTCAAACTTTCTTTGCTCAGGGTCTTGAGAATTCCTCTCTCACTCCTTCAAATCCACAGGGGGAAGCAGGGCATTACTCTTGAAGGTGTAAAAGCTTGTTTCCCACCACAGTGCACAGCAAATGGACACTCTAAGGTGAGTTGTGTGCCTGAAGTGACTCCTAACCAGACTGCTCACAACTGCAACCCAACAACAACCAGCCAGGACTCAAAGTTTATCTCAGCGTGTGCAGAGCCTCACCTTAAACATTTTGTTGTGTCTTAAGATTCATAACTTCTAATAGGGAACATCAGAAACCCCTAAGAAAGGAAGTGGTAGATAGCCTTGGGAGGAGGCATTATTACTTTTGCTGAGTCATGAATAATGGATCAAGTTGCTGCACATTCTTTGGATGATAACTAACCACATCAGCATGCAAGGGGGGAGGCTGAAAACAGAAGAAAGAGAAGCAAAAAGAAAGGGATAGCATCTTTCACAGGAACATGTGCATGACACAGCACCAGCCCAAACCCAGTCGTCCCTCCCCGGCTGTGACACCACCATCCTCCTACACTTACTAAATTCATTTTGTTGTTTGCAAATCCATCCACCTTGATGAAACGTGTTTTCGCAGTAGGCTTTGGTTGGTGATGTGGGGGATCGCTATAGCAACAGTGACAGTGAGATTTATTTGGGGTTTTTTCCATGTTGGCCGTAAAATCAGACTGCTATCCCTGGCATGGATGGATATCGGTAACATCTCTCAGGTAAGTGATTGTATTATGGCAGCTGAAGGGACTAAAGCACATCTATTTCAGGGTGCCGCTCTTTTGAATCGCTTAGAGAGCTGAATATCAAGTAGAACAAGAAAACGGCAGACAAGAAAACTGCAGAACAATATCTCCCCCACCAGACCAGAGGTAGTACTGCAAGTGCTTGCTTCAAAATCTCCTAGAACTGCTGATGGTTTAGCAGGGGTGTCAAACTCCAGTCCTGGAGGGCCGGTGTCCTGCAACTTTTAGATGTGTCTCTGCTGCACCACCTGAATAGAATAATTAGGTCATTAAGGCTCTGGAGAACTGATCTACACAAGGAGGAGGTAATGAAGCCATTTCATTCCAGTGTTTTTGTACCTATGGCACATCTAAAAACTGCAGTACAGTGGCCCTTCAGGACTGGAGTTTGACACCTGTGGTTTAAGGAGACACACCTACGCATCAGATGTAAACTGTACTTCACATCCCCACAGATTACACACTCAGTAAAAACAGGCAGCCTTAACACGCACAAACACTTCCTCACAATCACGAGCCTTTTTTTCTCTCTCTTTTCCTAATATGGGCATCAATAGTAAAAATAAAGACATTGTAGCAGAAAATAGAGGCCTGCCTCCTGCCGGCTCCCTCATTCTAATAACTATTGTCTGGCCCTCTTGAAGAATAAAGCACCAGCAAACTGTGGCTGGATGAATGGATGTTGATACAATAGCCCACAGCGGTTTGAGGAAAGCTTTTTCCAAGTAAAAGCAATGTTGTTACTCTGGCAATAACTCAAATTAAACATTGCTGCTTTTTGACCTTTAACAGGTCCTTTACAATCCTAACTCATTTGTCCTGGAGGATATTTTCAGCACATTCAATGTTTGTGTATTTATGGAGGAGCAAGTCTGTATTTTGACATGTGCAGTTTAACATTTGAACATCCCTTCTTTGGTTTTTGGACACATCAAGTCAATATGCAAAGCTTAAAATGTGAATAAAAAACTGAGTAAAACCCTCAGTGAGAAAAATGCCATCTGTTTTTGCTGAATGGCAACAAAACCTGCTGTCATTCTAGATTCCAGATCTAGAATGGGAGCAGAACTTGCTGCTATTTTAGATTGAGTCTAAGTTTGAGTCTAACATCAATCCAGTTGGAGTTAATCTATTTTTTCTAGTAAGAAGTTCCTCCTGCTCACCACTAGTCCAAAGATGGTTGTTTGTCCAAAAGAAGTTCTCCATAAAGCCATCTTACGATTCCCACTGGATGCTCCATGAGTTTCTGAACCAGTGACTCCACAAAGAATCTAAAGGTTGCTGACAGCTTGAGGAGACTAGGCATCTTAATCAACTAGATGCTTGAAAAGTTCATGAGATTTTAAATGTTCCTTTGGTTGCTAAAGAACATGTCAGTGAAGCGGTCTAAAGGGATTTCTATCCAAGATTTAAATCAAGAATCCAAAGTATAAATGGGATATTTTGCTTTGCTGTGAAATATTTCACCAGCAAATCCAACACTGTTGAATTCAAACTGTAACTATGGTGATAACCATAAACACCCAATGTACATATTAGAAGTAAAAACCAAATGAATCAGTTTTAAAGACGTCTTATATATCCACATTTCTTTTCTGCAAAAGACCAGCTGCTTGACTTTCATGATTTAGTGGTCTAACCTTTCCAGGTCAGACCCACAAAGAAAAGAAATAAGTGAGAAAAATGCCATCTGTATTCTGCTCAGTGTGCTTGACTGAAGCTGCTGCCGTCTGACAGACCAATGTCAACATTTATTACGTTTGAATGTCATCTAAAGGAACACTTATTAGATAAGACAGCAGCTTCATAACAATACAGTTATAGTTTTATTGACTTTTTTATATATATTTTCAGAGTGGATGTATGAGCTCCAGTGAGATGGTAACTCTATAGGCGACAGTATTCTCATTTTACAGCAATCTAGGAACATACATTGTTGATTAGACAGTGAAAGGTGCATTGTGAATTTCACACACACACATAAAACAGGTGAAATATATTTGCATTTCTTCTTATTGAGTGTTACAACAGTTTGTGTTGCAACTTTGGCAGCTTGAATTATTTCTTTTTCATCCACATTAGGTCTGACTATAATCTGGACCTGCTGCCTCTTGTTTGATCAATTCTCTGGAAAATGTCTGATGATTTTCTGCATTGAAGAAAGAGTCATGTGCACTGAAATGAAATATAAAGTCACGACTTTACCAGAACAGACATGTGATTTCATCAGTGTTGTTGCTACAGTGAATTTAGATCATCGCTTTGGAATCAGGTATAACACCAAATGAGTTACAAAGCAGAAATACTATTTCACAGCCCTCTGTGCATTCTAATAAGCTTTAGGGCTTTGAGTATTCTCTTTGTGTCCAAGACAACTTTTAACAAATGCTGGAGATAATTGTGCAGACTTCTCTTTTCTGCATTTTCAGGCCAGCTGTGATCAATGGAACTATTGAGAACATTCCATTTTGACCCGAGGCCCAAACAAAACAAGAGAAGAGCTCATCAGTCTGTGGATGTTTCTTTCTTATTGATCATTCTTTACTAGAGGTGCTCTCAGGGGACTTGCGATGTGACTGAATGCAGTGATTGAGCTTTAAAACGGAGCAACAAAACCTGTTTGTTAGCAGCTTGTATGACGTGCAAATTACAAAGAACATGGCATGTGTCTGCTTTGAGAGCTGTGTATCCTGCAGAATACAAGAGAATGGTGTCAAAATAAAGAACACAGGAAACAGGAATAGGACTGAACACATGTGATTCTTGTTAATTTGTTTAAAATAATCAGGAATCTTTCACTGAAGCTACATGACAACTGAGAACAAATTTATATATTTAAATAAATAGTGGATTAGTTGAAGCAAAAGAACTCTACGGAATTTTCCTCATGTCAATGAGAGCCGATTTTAAGACTTTATAACGTCAATCACATGACGTTACTACTGGTGGAAAAGACAAAGAAGATGGTGGATGGTGCTGCATGTTTTAAAGAATCTCTGGCCTCCTGTAGGTTAACATGAATCAGGAAATCACAGAAAAGTCCTTATGAAATATATGTGTGTTGTGTTGCTGATGCTTTGGTTAGACTTTATTTTGATTTGTAGGCAGAAGCAGCAGCGTGAAAACTGTACACGGCACATGGGCAAGTTAGAAAATGCATCAAAGCTCAGGATGATCAAAAGAGACTTTGGATTTTCTTAACCAAAGATGGATTCTCCGTTTTATTTTTGGAACCACACATGAATATTTAATGAATCTGAACAACCCATATATTCAGAAGGCAGCCTTTTAACTTGGAGCACACTTTGAAAACCAACTGGAAATAAAAGCCATCTGGTGCTTTGTTATATTATTGCTGAAAGACAGCATGTTTTATTACTTTTATAATTTTTTTCAGTTATTGGATTAAAGATAACCAGTTTATTTTTCTAAGAAGAGAGCTAATACATCAGGATTCATATTCCAGATATTTTATTTTGGCTTCCTTTGATAAAAAATTCTACCAACTGACTTTCTGCTGAGTTATTTCTAGATCTGACTAATAAAGTCATTATCCATGTTTACTACATTCACTGCTTAACATTCTTATATCCATTTTTTTCATATTTTTTCCACATTTGAGTTACAAATGTAAATTTATTTTACATGAATATTTTGTGACAGACCAGCACAAAGTGGAGGCTAATTATGACAAGGCAAAAAAAAAAAATGCTCCAGGTATTGTTTAAAACTCTGGATCCAGTTTGACAGAGGTCTGCCTATTTTATAGAGAAGAATTGGGAAAGAGAAGACAAATATTCTTAAATTGAATACAAGCTAACATTATTCCAGAAATGTTCCTGTGACCCTGAGAAAGAGTGGATGAGACTCTTACAGTTTGTATTGATGAACCCAGCCAGAGGCTCAGGTTCAGAACTCTGCTGTGTTTTGGTTTGATGGGAGCTTGTCCAATTACAAGGACACCACAAAACTTTCTGCCCATTTCTTCACCTTCTGCAGAAACCTATCAAGTTTCTATTGTGTGTACATGCGATACGCAACACAGTTTTTTCTCTTCTTCTTCTTCTCCCCGCTGTCTGAGCATCCGGGGAAAGAATCACAATTATTGTTTTTCCTCCTTTGTCCTCCTGAAGGATATCCAATTTTGCCTTCTGTAAATAGTTTGTCCTCCATCTTCCAGAGGAGACCCACTAAAATTAGAGAATTGCCCAGAGACTGCGAGCTCGGTGCTGTTGTGCTTTCACACATATGCTTTAGAAAACTGCTGTGACTCTTCAACCGAACCTCAGTCTCAGTCTCTACTCTGATGACATTTAATCAACATTTCTGTAAGAGACTCTTGTCAGAGAGATGGTAATGTTCTGCTTGTGCTATTTTGCCACACTTAATTTTGTTCAGAATATCAAACTAATTTTAATCCAGCAAACATGAGTAGTTAATGCAAACAGCAGTTTGTACTTTCACTTATTAAGGCAAAAAAAATGCATCAGAACTATTTGTGAATATACACTGTCTGACCTCCCATACTCTTTAAAAATCATGAGCTAACCGTTATTAGCAACATTTTTGTGGTTCAACGTCTAATTAATACCTGATCTGTGGAAACAAGTAAATTATTTAAATGGAAGATGTATTTATAAAAAGCCTCATTTGCTATTCTAAAAGAATTTCAGAACAGATGAGAACTAAAATCAATGACAACAGTCTGGAAACGGTTACAGCAGTCATGGTTCCACGATGAGGACAAAGGTTCAAAGGTCAGAGTCATTGCTGACTCAAAAGTTTGTCTCACATTTTCCATAAACCTACTTCTTAAAAAGAACATCGTACCCACAGTCAAACATGGTGGTGGTAATGTGATGGTGTGTGATGGTGCTGTGTGATTAGCTGTAATTGATAGAAGTCTGAAGTATGTCTGACGCTCAGTGTGTGACCTTAAGCTCAATAATAATTTGGTTACAGAACAATGAATCAAAACACAAGTTATGAGTTCATACTTCCAAGCCCTCTCAGGTTATCTTTCCCTGCTACTAAAATCAGATTAATGATCTAAGTCACATCAAAGTGTGACAAAAGGCAAAACTAGAATAAACGTTACCTTTTCGGATCTGAAGTGATGTGGCAATACATGTTTGTCCCTTGCTGATGTGATTGCACTAAAGGTCTTTCACTAGGCCATCACATTCGCTCTCACTGATGTCACTTTTTGTTCAGGTGTTCTTTTCTTTGACTCCATACGTAACTACATTGTCTTTTTTCCAACCTAATGCAAATCTTTTCTCTGTCTTGCCTCTGGTTCCTTTTTTTAAACACTTGTAATAAATCTTTCAGCAGATTTATTATGTGTTTGACCTTGTGGAGTCATTCCAACAGCATATTTGGGGTTTGCTTTATCTTCTGTCTCAGTAGCATTAGTCTTTAATTACAGGGCCTAAACTGGCAGCAGTAAAATCTCTCTCCACCTTGTTTCTACTCCAACACATAAACATGTAGCTCACTCCTGACTCTGAACTTTGATATTTCTTTTCTTTCTAGTCTTGCTCCAAATGTTGACTTTGAAATTTTTAATTAAACTTAATTTACTTTAACTGTGAATTTGTAAGCCCTCTGAGAGCTTTACAAAATGCATTCGCATCAGGAACCCCAGTGCTAAAAGACACACACTTGCAAAAAAATTAACCCCTTCAATTTCTACGCATTTTGTGATATTCCACTTTCACGATTTATTGGGTGTTGTTTTGATTTTATGTTTGAGACCAGCATAAAAGAGAGAATTAGTGTAAAGTAGAAGGAAAATTATTAATAATTGTGATATTCATTGTTATTCAGCCAGAGGTCAGTTTACCACCTCCCACATGGATTTCTGTTGGTTTTGAAAAGTGCCCATTTCAACACAACACAGTGACAGAGGCTCTATCAAAATATGGACAGCCTGTCTGATGAAGGACATTGTCAAAGAGAATAACATTCTTCTCCTTCCTCTGATCTAAAGTCCACTGCACACCTTTCAGGATGAATGGCAAAGAAGATTATGAAAAAAAAATTCAGTTTTTAACCATGAATGACCACTTTCACCAAACTGGCTGATTCTAAATCAGCTATAGTTTGATTTTTTGTTTTTGTTTTTGGGGGTCTTCAAGGTTTCTGGTCTTATGCCTGTTTCTTTTTTATACATCCAATAACTGAGCTTACAACTTGGTTCAGATCCAGTTGTGTGACAGATCCAGTTGTCACACTCCTTCTCTTGAGACAAGGAGTATATGTCCTGTTAGAATAATTATGTTTTATCATTCTTACATAAGTAGTTACCAGTTTGTTTTTCATTTAAAGGTTTAGTATTCACACCCCAGAGAGGAGGAACTTGTTAAACCGTGTGAAAGACAAAACTTGCTTTTTCTCTAAACCTTGAAGCTGCAGCTGTTTATCTTGGGATCCTCCTTAAACTGCTTGTGTGTAGAATGTAGTTCCTCCTTGTTTTGAATAGGCCTCCCTTGATTTATTACCTCCACATTTCAATCTTGACTCCCTTCTTTCTCCTGCTTAATAAAAAGACTGGCTCTGCTACAGGAAATCAGAACGCATGGTAAACACCTTGGAGAAGTGGTTTGTTATGCTTTCTCCTTCTGCAGAAGTTTGGTTGAAAACTCATAAACGTTGTCTGTGGTTCCTTCTTGGTATTTAGGTAAACAAAATACCTATCATGTCCCACCAACTAAAAGGAGCCATGATGAAGTGGTCATTACTGGTAATTAATTTCCCTTCTTAAAGATCATAATATAGACAGACATATTTTGCAGAATATCCCAAACATCAGAAGAATTTTCCACAGTTATGTATTAACATTTTGCTCCTACTGTAAATAGAGAGAAATGCATGCATGAATCACCAGATTATTCCATAGAAACAAATGTTCTGCATTAAAAACAAAAGCCACTATATAACTTCCACAGATTAAGGAAGTTTTTCTCGCTTAAACTTGTAATCCACAGCAGGTACTGTCACAGTTCAAAATGCATTATCCTCCCTCCATTATTTCAGAAGCTAACACCCGTCGTTTTCCCTCTGATTTCTCACAGTGTGCAAAACACCTAATCTACTTTAGGCTGTAGAAGAATACGGGCTATGGTAAAGAAGCTGTAAATTTGTGCTGACATACTAGGAAACCCGGGCAAAAGCAAGATGCAGAGAATTCCGATGGTGGAAGGTCCACCATAGGGAAATAAATGCTGACTGAAGAGGAAGAACTGCATCCCAGGGATCCTGCTTTAGGAGAGAAAATGATAAAGTAGGGCTAGTAATAAAAGTGCACACAGCTTTAATATTTGTGTTATTAAATCATGAGACTTTGAAATGTTCAGGGACTTTGGTTCCATTGTAGATTTTTGGTTTAAAATAGTAGATGGGGTTATGGTCAGTTCTACACTGTGTCATTTAAGAAACTTGAACCTTCATTTTGTCTCAGATCTTTGGTTGATACTGAATTCAAAATTGAATTAGGCTATTTTTTCCAGGTTTTTATTGGTCAGCAGCTCATCCTATTCTTGGTACATTATTGTCAAGAGGATGCGACTGTTAATTTCTGTAATAAAGTATTTTAGAAGTACCAAAAGGCCTATTTATCTCTGCAGCAACTAAATGAGCTTTTAAATCTAATTTAGTGGTGAAAACCTTTCGTCTTGTGCAGCTAGAATAGATGTTATTTCTTTGACACCTACTAAGACCAAGACCAGTCTGGATGCATATTTTCATGTTTGGGTCTCTAAAATACTCTGATTCTTTATGGAATAACAAACTTACAATTACCTTAAAAATCATATTAGAATGCAGCCTGCACTGACATAATGTGATGAGATATTGCTGGAGATATGGGTGAATAACATTGCAATATAAGCATGATAATTGTTGATTAGTTTATGAATAAGAGAAGACAGTTCGGAACTTTCTCAGTTTTATTTAGAAATTCTTAAGCAGGGCCTAGAGCTGCCTTGTTTACTTCCGGTGTTTAAAGGCCGGGAGCCCTGCCTGTCCAAATGTAGTTCCAGCTGACATAATAGACATCCAGCAGTCCTCTAACCGCTTCCTGTTCACCGAGGTGGGACTGAAACACGGTAGGTTGTCCTTGGAGACATTTTAGTGACTGCTCCTTTAGCTTCCCTATGAAATAAAAACACTCACCGTAGTTTGAACGAAGAATACCATCAATGTGGAGGATGCTGAAACCTACACTGGCAACAGCAAAGCAAGAACAAGTCTACTCTGAGGTGTTTTGAGTTACTTGCAGATTTTGATTCTAAGCTAAATCTGGACATCAAAAAAGAAATGAAGAAGAAATGGCTTTTTGAATGTTGGCACTCAGAAAACGAGATTGCAGAGAAATCAGTTCTGAAAGTTCCTACCCAACTTTTCTCCCCTAAGCTGCTCTTGGGAATATTCATTTACATTACTTAGCAATAACAGTAAATTAATATTACAATTCTACAAAATACAACTACAGTATATGTTCTTGCAGAAAAAAAATGTTATGTATTTTCATAAAATGCAACATTTTAAAATATAAATGTCAAATACCTATGTTGTTCTTAACTGCAAGTGCGTCCATTAATAAAATGTTAGGTCTATTTGTAATTTAGAAGCATAATAAAAAAAGATGGACTTGAGTTGCTTTGGCAGAAACAAAAATCATCTTCTGCGCCATTTAACATAAAACATTATCTACCAATTTCTATTAGTTGTATTTATGCATTGTATTTACTTGCCAAATAAATTATTGAAATTAAAATAACAATAGCTGTTGACATGTGTGTGCAGAGCATCATAAGCAAGCTAAGTCACATTAAAAAAATCGAGCCATTCAAAATCAGATTGCTCATGAACGTCACATCAATACTGTCTGCAGGTACTTGACTTATCTAAAAATATATATTTTTAGAGTTATTCAGATTTTGATCCATTTTCCAACTAGGCTGTGAGCTTCTGTTTTGTTATGGAGTCATGTAAGAACCCTTAACTCTTGTGGGAATACTCCATGGAACACACTGGAAGGTTCCTCAGCAGTCCTGAGAACGGCATGATATTCCCTCAAATAAGAGGAAGAAAACAATAAATCTAACATGTTCAACAGTGTTTTCTTTCAGCCCAAAGGATGCCCGACATAAATAATAATTTTAGTTTAAGTGTTATTGGTGCAGTTAGTAGGTGAAGGCATGGTGCTCACCGCCTCATCACCATTAAATCACACTTAGCAGAGTCACAGCAGTGGCCAGGCAGACCTAGCTCTACATGCAGCTCTGCAAACTGAAAAATATCCCTGCAGACACAAATTCCTCTGATTATATAAGTAGTCCTGCTGTTGTTTTCTTTTCATCAGTATCTTTATGCTGGATATTGTCATCTCCAAAGTATCTTTCTTTCTAACGCCTGTTATCAGTGTGGATTGAGTCGTGTGTTAGAGTTAAGCCATCTGTTTACTTTCAATGTGCAACTTATTTGCCAAAACCAAAACAAAAGTGTGTGAGTACCCAATAAAGTCCAGTTTGATAATCAGCTTTGAGTCCCACACACACACACACACACACACACACACACACACTTTATGAAACGGCTCAGATTTACTCTGTAAACAAACTGATTTAAACACAAAGTTTATCATTTTAAATATTCGAAACTGACCTTTAAAGCATGGAGTGATTCCTTCATGACTTCAGCAAGTATATTTGGCAACAAAATTTTTTTTTACTTTTTTCAGAAAGTGGTGGGTTTTATCTTTTTTCTCAGTTTCTGCTCTGCTGACTTGTTCATACATTTATCATTTCATGTCACATACAGTGGTTCTCCATGTGATGGTTTTACTGCAGGACTGACATTAAATTAGTTTCAGATTAACACAATAAAATTAGTTATTAATTATCCATCAGTCCTTTTAAACATGTGGTTAAAAGGCAGAAATAGTGAGGCAGGTTAAAATGTTTTCTAACATTGAATCTCTAGTAGAGCATCCTCTCCTGAGCAGAGCATCCCTAGAGACATAATGCTTCTTTTATACTTCTTTGCTCAAAATGTTCCCTGACCTCAACAATTAGCCTTTCCTTCTGTGAAAGCCGAACAGAGCCCACCCTGAAAGCAGGTTGAAACAGAAATAATAATTTTTTTTTACTCTTTTTCTCAGCGGACGCTGTTCAAAGTGTTCTGAGCTGTGGAGCATCAGTGTCTGGCCTGTTGCCACCTGTGTGTGGGGAGCTCTAATAAAAAATAATGGCTGTTGACCGTATCTTTCATGCTCACAGTCAGTCAGCAGCCTCAGGTTATCGCCTCTGTGACTCCACTTAGCATAATTGCCTCTTAAAGTTTAAAGGCAGCCAGATGACCAGAGGCTCCGTGGGGATGTTGGACTTGTTTTGTTACAGAACCCCCTGGTGTTTGTCTCATTAATGTGTCCCTTCTGCAGGACTGCTCAGGATAGCCTTGGACCCAGCAGCCAGGCTAAGTGATGTGTAATAAGAAAGAGCGTTTCAATAATCCACATTTTTCAAAAGCTTTTGTTTTTTCCAGAGGTGAATACAGCTGAGTGGTTATGTTATGTGAATGGAACTGAGTGTGATGGGATATTTTTTATTCTGTCACCTGGGTTTTATGCCATGATTTCTGTGGAAATGTTTATCCAGCCCTTTAAAAATCAACTGGTGAGAAACAATCAAACAAACCGATTGATGCATCCAGTGATCTGCTTTTATTTTGGGATTTTAGTGATCTGTTTGAAACATGGAGCTGTTGGAATGATCAAACAACCAACAACTTTAGGGATTTTTAAACACAGATTAATTGCACAAGTTCAAGTTTGATAGATCTATCTGATCCACATAGATTCAAACTGCATGCAAGCTTAAAGAAACACATTCATTTCTGCTAATAATTCAATAAAAAATATTCTATTTATCTCAAAAGGAAATGAAATGTTGCTGTAACTCATATCATCTATCTTCAGAGTTGTTGTGGATGGTGATGCTGTGGGCAGGAAATATACACACCAGCATTCTGTCTTGCAGTAAATCTGAAGGGGCTTCTGACTGAAGACTGATGCTGGTTGGAGCATAAAATCTGGAGAATATCATAGGACTGGAGAGCTTTGACGAAAAAGAGTGGACTAAAGGTTCTCTACTAAGTATTAAAGATGCTTGTTCTGAAGGGGCTGAATGTCTTTAAGACTACAAAAGTGACATTTTCTGTTGACTGTGTAGGAAACACTTGCTTTATGGTTTGTTAGTTTTGTCCTTTCCTATGGTCAGGTGCGAGATGGTCTTGCACCTGACCATCTCAGAAAAAATTGTTTTTTGAACAATGACAGATCAATGACAGGTGAAAGCTTACACCTCTTTTAGAGCAGCTGGTTTTTCTGGAAGTTGTCATATTGTTTTGTTTCTGCAGGTGAAACAATGATCATTCTGAACCTGTCCTTTGCTGCCTGTGGTTTTATGGGGATCTACCACCTGGGTGCGGTTGGGGCCTTTCTTCGTCATGGAGACGAGCTTGCTTGTAAGAGAAATCCTGCAACCGCTAAACTCTGAGTCTACTTCATGATGATGAAGGAAATTGCGCTCATTGTTTTCTTCAGAGATTTTCATGTTGTTTTCTTTAGTGGTTCTTGGTGTAGCACAACCACAGGTGAGGAGGTGAACAGAATTTTCAAAGGTTTGAATTGTTTGACACAGGAAACTGAAAAATGTAACCAAGTCTACCAGACTATCAGGTATGAAAGCACCCTAAATACAATCTGTTGCTTGCTTTCCACAGTTTTCCATGGAGAACATCAAACGTCTGAACCAGGCTTTGTTCCCTCCGTCGCTCAGCACTATGCGTGCCATATGAGAGGAAGATCACACTGATGCTGTGCGGTTCCTGAAGTGAGAGGACCTAATGAGCCGACAGCCCTAACCCTCAGGATGAAACAAAGCACCATTTACAGGAGACTCCCAACTTTTAAGGGTTTTATTATAGTGTAAATGAGGGAAGATGCTCATCTTCTGCTGACTGGAGCAGAACATCATGAAGGCGCCTCATGTGGACATGGACTACTCATCAATTTTCCAAGGAACCATTTCACTTCCTTAACTTGAAGGACTGAGAGATCATGGAGTTTGAAGTGCTTGATGTTTCTGCAGGGTTACTGTTTGGTTTTCCTCCAGCAGGTGGAGATATGAGCCAAAGATCAACTGAGAAAAGCTTCCATTTATAATGTATATTATTGCCATAAAATGATATTCAGAAATACAATAATTTATGTAAAAGTTTATTTTAACTTAAATAAGGAACTAAGAAGGAAGTTCTTTCTCCTGTTTTTTGCAATTTTTTGCTCCTTTTCTTTATTTTAACCCTAACATGTATTTAACCAGATACATTTTTATTCTTCAAACATCCTGTTTACGTGAAACAGAGATCCCTCATCATATCAGTTGTCCAAGAATAAATAAAACTAGAACATTTCTGAAGAAATTTAACCAGGGCCTGCCAAAGTGTGCCCGTCGGTTTGGACCCAGCGTTCTGATGCTAGAAATTAGCATCAATGCTAAAGGAAGGTGTAATGTAATCAATAGCATGTGAAGAGTCACAAGCATGTTGACAAACCTGGACTTGCACCATTCAGTATGTTGAAATTAGTGTATAAGCTAAAATTAGCCAAATGCTAATGTAAGCCTAAATGCTGTCAGTAGCATGTGGCGCATCATTAGAATGTTTTCTATATCAAAATAAGTTACCAACGCCAGATTGTTAAAAGTTACTTACCTTTTCTGTAGCACAACTCCGTTCAGAATCCAAAATGGAAACAGCCTCACGAACTTCAGAAAACTGATGCTTCGTCTTCTTTCTTCCTCCTCTTGAGAAAAATCTTTACTGGAGCATTATTGACACTGGACAGAATCAAATGTTTCACTGTGTGAATGTAGCATTTTACTCTGACTTTTAACTCCTATGTCAGAGCCGATTTACACTCTATATAGTTATAAATACTCTATTTAGATTAAATTAGGTTAACACTGAAATATTAACACCACATGTTTTACTGTGTATAACAGCATAAATTGAGCTTCTATGTTGTTGTGGATAAAGTCACACCGATTCTGACAAAAAGCATCAACAAAGGGACAAAACAAGTGGACAGCAGTTTAAGGATATGAATCACAAAACGTACAATTTACATCAAATTCTTTCTTGAATAGAGTTCTCATAAAAGGATTAGTGTAAACATCTGCGATAGCTTTTCATTTTAAACGGGTTGGATATTCTGATGAAGTGATATTTTAGTGTTTTTGTCGTGTAAATTGTTCCAGTGCTATGTTAAGCACAACCTCTAAGCTTCCACTTCAGTCTCGTCACATAAAGAAATGATCATATTTAACATTAACTCAGCCTGCTAGTTTTTGGTTTGTAAACATCACGGTAAAAGTTTTAGATATGTAGAGCCAACAGCTACTGATTTACACCGACTCAGCTATTTATCTGAGCTACGGTAGGAAATGACAAGGCAGCAGGTTGTCAGAACAATGATCATGTTAGATCCTTTCACCTGCATATGGTTTGATCGATAATCAATTCTTGTTGAATTTCTGTCTTTTCTTCCTCTCAAAATATCCGAGGATTCTTCTGCAAAGCTGCTGGACGACTTGACTTGTTTGGCGACACTAAAGCGGTTCCTGCATTTACTGGCTGCCCTCACAGAGGAGCAGCTGAGACTCACCACAGCTTTTACTCCGATTTTAAACGCTTTTTTTTTTGTTGTTGTTGTCTTATGTGACCTTGGGTACAGTTTCTGTTATATGTGGAGAACCTTAAATCCTCTTTTTACCAGATCACACAGATAAGTTTGTAAAATTATCAGAGGCACTGTTGCAAATTGAATACAGTTTATTGAATTCACAAGTTCCTTTGGACAAAGATAATCAGTTTATTTTATTATACACAAATGACCATGTTAAAAGTAGATTTCTATGCTGGCCCTGGAAACCTTGTAGCTGAGAGACATAGTTAAAACCCAATTAAATAAAGTTAGACTTTTTGGGGGGAGGAATAATAAAGAAAACACAAATACAACTAAATGCACCAAGTGATCCCCAACAAAAACACACTCATACAAAAAGCCCTGGTGAAACAGCAAAGGAAAGAAAAACTCCCCTTCCACTAGTCTCCTCAATCTGAATAAAACAGAGACAGCACAGATCCTTTTATTGTTTAAAACAAGCCAGAGGGCTGGACAATAAAAACTCCCCTTCCTTCAACAAAACCAGCAAAAAGAAAATACTTTTGATCAATAATAATTATCCCCCCCAAAAAAGAAATTCTAAACAAAAACTGAAACAGTAGCAGGCCAACCTACACAAAAGAGATCAAATTAGACAAGCACCTTAAGTAGATAGATAATGATGAGAAACTGCCTTCACCTTCTGTAAAGTGAAACCAGTCAGCGGCGCTCTGAAGTCTCTCTAGCCTCTGCAGGAATCATCAGCCTGGGATCTGATCTCCTTCTTTTTCTTCTTCTTCTTTTGTTTTTTATTGGCGGCTGGCATCCAACTTAAGGTGCATTTACCGCCACCTACCAGACTGGAGTGTGGTCATCAGAGATCTCAGAGGGAATTAAATCCACCTCAATGCTGTGTAGGATGTGCAATTTCACATCCTAACACACTCATTAATGCCTGAATCAATGCCTGAGCATGCACTGGCATACACACAAATATTTGTTCATATCCTAAATACGACTCATTAATCCAGTGTTCTTTAAGAACCTAAATAAGAGATTTCTAACATAACTTGATTTATTATCTAATAGATTAATCATAGACAGTCCTATATTCTTTCTACTTAGTAACGACTTTAAAATCTGGCGTTCCTCTGAGTATTTATCACATTCTAACAAGACATGCTCCACTGTTTCCACCTGATTGCAATAATTACAAGCCCCATTCTCATGCTTTCCTATTTTAAAGAGCGAACTATTAAGTCCAGAATGTCCAATTCTAAGTCGAGACATAACTACTTCCTCTTTCCGCCTTCCACTCATATAATTACTATCTCCCACACTCTTTTGAAATGTATATAGTTGTCTTCCATTATCATGGTTATCCCATAGCTCCTGCCAAATCTTAATAATTTCTTTTTGAATAATAGATTTACCCTCATTTTTACTCAAAGGAATATTCAGATGAACAATATCTGATTTCAAGGCCTGCTTAGCTAGAATATCTACTTCCTCATTTCCTTCTATACCTACATGAGCAGGAATCCAGACAAATTGAACCAAGCATTTATTGTTATGAAGATGAACTAATAATTGATATATTCTTAATATCAAATCTAATCTGCTAGATTTACCAGATTTAATACTAATAATAATAATAATAATGCTGCTTGACTATCTGATGCTATGATAAATAGCATAAATAAATACTTCCCTATTATCATTACCAAGCAACCATTCTAAGGCCAATATGATGGCTGATAATTCAACTGCAAAAATAGATAAATGGTCAGCTGTTCTCCTCTTAATCAAGACTTTATGGTGTGGGATATTCACTGCTGCCCCAGTTCTACCACTATTTGGATCTTTAGATCGATCTGATCTCCTCAGCGATCTACCTGCTTTTAAATATAACTGCTGATTACCTGTCTGGCTAACGAACCAGCTGTGCTCTGTCAGCGTCTTCCAAATATGGGCAAGAGGAAGAATGCACAGCACTATACTTCCCGGACAAGATGCCCCGGCTACACTTATAAACACAAACTTCAGCATATTTTGTTTGAATTTTAATGAACATAATTGTAAAGTTTAAGCAGAAAGATTTTTTTAAACAATTTTTCATTATAAATATTTGAAAAGTGTGGCATTGATATTCCAAAATAAAACTCAGCCAATTGCTTTTTTATTTCTTGATCAGTTAACACGTAATAAATGCACTGCAAAAACACAAACTCTGACCAAGTAGATTTGTTCTAGTTTTTTTAGTACATGAAGACAAAACTAACTTACAAGTAACTTTTTAGCAAGATAGGAGCTTTTTAAAGTAAATAATTCTCAATCACACGGCAGGCTGGATGATGCTTCTCTAAGAACACTGTTTTATGAGGCAATGTCTATAATCAATGGCCGACCACTAAGCGTTGATGGACTCAATGACCCTAAATCACCTGAACCTCTAACTCCAAACCATCTCATATTAATGAAATCAAAGGTTGCACTGCCCCCTCCTGGAAAGTTTGTGAAGGAGGACTTGTATGCAAGAAACAGATGGCGCAGAGTGCAATATCTAACGGAACAGTTTTGGAGTAGGTGGAAAGTGGAGTACCTTCTGAACATATCTACAAGACAAAAATGGCACCTGCCTCGTCGCAACCTTGAGGTCAATGACATTGTCATCATAAAGGAAGACATACTTCCCAGAAGTCAGTGGCAACTGGGTCGAGTTGTTGAAGCACCACAAGAGGACGGCGGCTTGGTGAGCAGAGTCAAGCTTCAAGTTGGTGATCGAAATTCAATAAAGAAGCAGGGTACAACACACAAACCTCACATTATTGAGAGACCTGTTCAAAAACTTGTAGTTCTTTTAGAAAGTCGCTAACTGACATTCATTAGTCTCACATCAGACATTATATTGCTGAAGGTTCAAATGTGACATTAACTGAATTTTGTTTGTTGACTACTTCTTTAACGTCCATTCGTCATGCTTAAAATCATGCATGAATTGTTCATATGTTCTCATCATACATGATTTGGTGAGAGTGTAAATGCCCATTCCATTATTTATGCTGTTTGTAGGTTGCTACCCATAGTACCCACTAGGGGCGCTGTAGTTTGGTTCACTTTAAGATAAGATAATAAAATAAGATTTATTTGTCATTGTCATCAACAGATTACAACGAAATTGAGATTTGCTCGACTCGAGTTAAGATGCAGGTTATGTGTATATACATAATATACAAAGATAAGGAAATAAATAGTACAAAATGAGAAATAAACTTAGACATCAGAAGATGGTTGCAGCGCCTGGAGGTGTCGCAACAGAATTTACATTTTTAACAAAGTGGTGTCAAGAGCAGAAGTTATAATGCCTTTGAATTTAGTGCCATGATTGCCATTGGGTAAAAACTTTGAGTTAGTATCTTCATTCAAAGCGAAAAATAAGAGGAAGTGTTGCTAGTTTCCTGTCAGTCAGAACTTTGGGCTCAAATATCCCACGGACAAAAGGAAGAAGAGAATATTCTTCATCTTTATGACTCTGTACTGTAGCGCACATTCTTCAGAGAAGGCTAAAGGCTAAAGGCAGCACTACACGGGCTTTACCGCCATAAACTTTGCAGCCCTTGGACAACGGAGCGAGGTACATGTTTAGAACTGCATTAGTTTGTGAAGTTAGCGTTTTTTATGTAATGTATTCATGTTTTGTGTCAAACAAAGGCACTTAAGCAAATGTATACTGCTCAAAAAAATAAAGGGAACACTTTAAGTGTTAAACACCTGTTTAAGTGTTCCCTTTATTTTTTTGAGCAGTGTATTTTCTTTTCTTTTAGTTTTCACGGTGTATTTGGAGCACGGTGTATTCAGTGCTATTCAACAAACTTGGTTTCAAAAGAAGTAAATACAAATCTACTGCACCCGTCGAAGCTCTCTGTGTTTTCTTGGGTCTGAGGGTTATACAGATATATACTGTATCTATCTGTAAATATAAATATATTTATAAATATCTACAGATATATATACATATAAATATATATTTACATACACACACCTATATAGATCTTTCACAATACCTTTTGCCAAACATTTTTAAGAATAACCTTCATGCCACATGCATGCTTAAACTTAGATAGCTCTTATACATTATTGAAACTGTTCATCTTGAAAGACCTGTCGGTTCAAACACCTGAGTTTGAACTGAAAGCCTCCCTAGTCGTTCTAACTTCCTATTTCCACCTCTGTCACGGGCTCCAGTAAACCACTTTGCCTTTTCCGTATCTTCGAGTGATTCTGTAGATGGATCCATTTCTTTTAACTGCCCCTAAAATAACAAAGGTAGAAATTGTATTAGTGTTTTACTTTAGTACAATGTAACATTCATGAGATTTGCATCTCCCCTTCATGGGGCAAAAATGCTTGCAGAGATTTGCTTTTGATTATGGGAGGTTTCTATGTGAGTTATGGGAGGTTTCTATGTGAGTTATGGGAGGTTTCTATGTGAGTTATGGGAGGTTTCTATGTGAGTTATGGGAGGTTTCTATGTGAGTTATGGGAGGTTTCTATGTGAGTTATGGGAGGTTTCTGTGAGTTATGGGAGGTTTCTGTGAGTTATGGGAGGTTTCTGTGAGTTATGGGAGGTTTCTATGTGAGTTATGGGAGGTTTCTATGTGAGTTATGGGAGGTTTCTGTGAGTTATGGGAGGTTTCTATGTGAGTTATGGGAGGTTTCTGTGAGTTATGGGAGGTTTCTATGTGAGTTATGGGAGGTTTCTATGTGAGTTATGGGAGGTTTCTGTGAGTTATGGGAGGTTTCTATGTGAGTTATGGGAGGTTTCTGTGAGTTATGGGAGGTTTCTATGTGAGTTATGGGAGGTTTCTGTGAGTTATGGGAGGTTTCTGTGAGTTATGGGAGGTTTCTGTGAGTTATGGGAGGTTTCTATGTGAGTTATGGGAGGTTTCTATGTGAGTTATGGGAGGTTTCTATGTGAGTTATGGGAGGTTTCTATGTGAGTTATTTTTGTTAACATTGTTTGAAAAACAAACAATATTACCTTCAAATGTGGTCATATATCAAAACTTTTGAAGTTCTCAACACAATGAAAGAAAACTATGCGAATAAAACCAAAAATTAAAGTCTCAGTTTTTAACCTTTTTAATCTAAAAGATTACTAAAAATAACAAACAAAAGGCATATAACAACCAAAATAAATTAACATGTTTAAGAAAGAAACATGTTTCTTTCTTAAACATGGTCATTTTACTCTGACCATAAAAACTGATATTTACCATACACAACTTCAAAAGAGTCGCGGGTCTCGGAGTTTGTGTTTCCAATGTCGTCCAAAAAGGTTGAACTGGACTGTCAATTCATGGGACATGAGGACTCGCACAGCTGGACGCTCCTCCAATTTCTGTAACCATGGCAACCTTAAGTATAATAACAATAAGACAACATTTTGAAATCAGAATACATGATACATTTTGCTTTTATTAATCGGTTTGTTATTATTTCACACTTGTATGCTTAATTTTACTAATGTATTAATCTACCTTTTTCAAATAGTCAAAAGGTGATCTTCACAGGTTGATGCTTGTTACAAAGGCTCGGGTGTTTATTACTTTGGACTGGGAGAGGGAGGTGCGCCACCCGGTGGCGAGTTCGTTATTGCACATTCAGCAGCTGCAGAAGCATTATAGCTCTGGGAGTGGAGACGCAGCTGCTCAACCGTTTCGGTTGAGGTCGATGTGCGTTCTTGACTTACTACCACATCACCTCACATCCACACATCTCCAACTCCAAGCCTGTACTACTGCTATAACAACAAATAAAGAGAGCTTCACAAACAGGAAATCCCCTCAGTTTGTCTTGATCGACACACAGTGGCGAGTGTAAACATTCCACCAGCCTCAAGTTTAGAACGTAGAACCTTCGCTACAATGCTCTTGAAGTCTGGAAAAATATATATTAGTGCAGTTAAAATAACATTTGGGCTTTTCAAAAAAATAAAAAAATATTTAAGGCAAATCAGCCTTTGTATAGATTAATCACTGAAGCCTTATATTGTAAACACTGAACAGTTTCACTAATGCAATTATCCTCATTTATTTGGTACTGTGACAGGACTAAGATAGTAGTATTAATCTTAAGAGTAGTTTAGAAAATCACTAATAAATATTACTAATAAATCCTAAAATATTGTACATATAAAAGAACAAGAGCTACACTTAAATATAAGTACATTTCACATAGGTGCTAGCAAAATATTGCAAAAACATCAAAGAGAAATTCTTCATCTTTCAATCATTGACTCAGGCTTGGCCACTTCAGACTACTCTATAGACCAGGGGTCCCTAAAGTCGGTCCTCGAGGGCCGGCGTCCTGCATGTTTTAGTTCTCTCCCTGATGGCACCAACAACCTTTTCAGCGTGTCAATGTTCTTCTTAGGCCTCTAACCAGCCATCATTTGATCCAGGTGAGTTAAACCAGAGAGAGAACATGCAGGAGGCCGGCCGTCCAGGACAGACTTTGGGGACCCCTGCTATAGACCAACACACAACAGTTGCAGATTGAAACAAACTATGACAGAACAAAACGCTTTAAAGTGTCACTTACATGATAAAACAAACATGATTTAAAAATATTAACTGATATCCCCTCATTTTATTTACAAAAAAGCTTTTAGGCCCAATATACTGAAACCACGTGGGCCCCATATAGTATTCCCATTTCTGTCCCATTCCCAGTTAGTCCACATTAATGCTGAATAGGGCCCATACATTTAGCCCAAATGGGCCAACAATATGGGTCCCATTTTAGGTTAACCTTATGGGCCTCATGCAGATAGCCCAGACAAAACCCATGCCCACTCATCATTACCTATATAGCCCACAACTAAACGATTCAGTGCAGCTTCATTTAAAAACTGCACCATTACATGAGTGGGTCCCAGCCAAGCCAGCATGCTGGTTTAATTGGCTGTGAGAAAGATTATTAAAAGCCCATGTACACAGAATGAAAGCATAATCGTTACTCTTTTAAGATCAAGCAAATGGTTTTATCGTGTGAAGACACTTTGAAACAACTTTCTTTAGTGAACCGATTTTATTCTGCCGCGTTGGCGCTCAAATGGACCAGCTGTAGCTCAGCAAATAAAATGGCGCCGAAATATTTGAAAATGGTTTGGCCCAAAATAGCACGGAGTTTGAAATCGCTCTGCACCAAAATATGCTTATCGTGTGTGTAGCTGTGTGTGTTAACAATATCAGAAAAATTATCACCTGAAAGAAAAGCAAAAATAACAATAATAATTAAGTCTGTTTTGGGGTACTCCGGTCATCCGATCTGTTCCGAGCAGCACTTTTTTTTAACTAGCGATTTAAAATCTCTCCCTAAAATTTCATACAATACAGGAAAAACAGACAGAAGAAATGTACTTACAGACTGTTTCGTAGGGCAGCCAACCTGCAGACTCCGCGCCAACGGACTGATGAAGAAAATACGCTTGATTTTGAAACCGCATATCCATCCGCAGTTAACAATTTTACGTTTTCCAAGAAACACAAGATTAATTTTGAGAGTGCTACATCGGTTTAACACATGTAAAATCGATGTAGCACTCACACACGTTATCAATGAAAATAAATAAATATAGTCCTCCTTATTCAAATGTGCTTTGGAACTATTTTCTTCAGTGGATGTGTAAAGTGCCTACTTCAATTCACCAACCTTTATTGACAACGGTGCAAAATATGAACAAAAAGGTTAAATTACAACCAGATTAAAATGTATATAAAATGAATCCTTAACAGAAATGTTAAGTTTTTTATTTTATTTATACTGATGACTTGGAAAATGTTTGCAGATATATGAAAAAAACAGATTTTGCTCTCGTCTTTTTCACTTAATAATGAGTTTTGTTTGAATTTATTTTCTAAACATTTTTGTAATATTTTTCACGATGGTCTGATCTAAACTATATCTCCAAATAAAAAATAAATCCTGCTTCAAACAGGCTGCAATAAACTCTTTGGATGTCTGAACATAATTGATCAACAAATTTAGAAAAAGCAAGGACAAAAGTCCACTCTGAACCATGACCTAATTTTGAGTAAGTAGCAGTAGACGAGTCACGTATACATGACATGGCACACATTAAAACAGTCTAGTATAAGAATGTGCATCTCTATTTTAACTGTTTTTCATTGGAGAATTAATTAATAAGTTGTAATAATTTATTCAGTGAGTGAAAATATACGCCAACATACATTCTAAGTCTTGTTAGGGTTTTGTTTTAATTTGTGGATTTACATTTTACATTTTTAAATGTTTGAAAGTGTTTGTCATCTGAACTAACATGATCTGTGCCTCCGAAGTTTTAGTTCAATTGGAAAAGCACTAAAAAAAATACACTCATAATGCAGCCATTCATGGCTTGGAGCTGCTCATGACATCACTTAAGAATGGCTGTCATGTCACTCATGACGTGAACAAGGTTTTAGAGCACTTAGAAATTATAATAAAAAATAATGTAGGTATAAAATATATTTTTTCTGAGGTAACAGCCTGCAATGTCATCGATGACATCACGTCCGTCCCTGACTGTCACTGATGTCATCAAAACGAACGTGATGTCATCGATGACATCACAGGCTGTTCCTTCAGAAGTACTTGAATAAGACGACCACGTGGTAATGTGAAGGCCTGTGAAGGCCATCGCTCCACCACGTCGATGCAAAAGCCTGTGAAGGCCAGGGATCCTTCAAGGACCTGGCCTGTGAAGGCCCTCGCACCGCCAGGTGGACGCGAGGGCCTGTGAAGGCCAGGGATCCCTTAAGGACCTGGCCTGTGAAGGCCAGGGATCCTTCAAGGACCTGGCCTGTGAAGGCCCTCGCACCGCCAGGTGGACGCGAGGGCCTGTGAAGGCCAGGGATCCTTCAAGGACCTGGCCTGTGAAAGCCCTCGCACCAGCACCTGTATGCGAGGGCCTGTGAAGTCGTATAAGTTGAGTACCTTTCTACCGTTTCTACTCTCTGCTCCTTCCATGCGTTGCTCTAGGGTGTCCCTACGCTCTTTCAGGTCTCATACTGATGTTTCCAGTTTTGTTTGCCTTTGTCTCAGTAAACACACTCTAATTTTCTTTCCACAACTCCTTTAATTCTCCTTCTCTAGCTAGCTGTATTGTTAGCCTGCTGCGGGTCTTTCTTCTCTTTGGGCGCTTTTTGTTCAGTTTATTGTTTACCAACGGTGTTTCTTGTTGGCATCGTTTTCTTATTTGCTGTTTTTTTTAAGGGGATGTCCAGAAAATTATGTAATTTGTCAGTTAATCATCAATTTGTCAGTTAAAACAGATGATGTCACAAAAGTGTTAGAAGACATATAGACTGGACTGGGCTGGACTGTTCTAGTGTAAAACAATAAAAAGAAAAAATGTTAGGCTAGCTAGAACAATACTGAACCTAGTCTCATGTCAGTAAATGAGCCAGACACAGAGATCATATAGCGAGCATGTTTTAGGTTCAAATACAATACACCAGGGGTCCCCAAAGTCGGTCCTCGAGGGTCAGCATCCTGCATGTTTTAGTTCTCTCCCTGGTGGTACCAACAACCTTTTCAGCATGTCAATGTACTTCTTAGACCTTTTAACAAGCCATCATTTGATCCAGGTGCGTTAAACCAGGGAGAGAACTAAAACATGCAGGAGGCCGGCCCTCGAGGACTGACTTTGGGTACCCCTGCAATACACCTTGGTGACCTCCAAGACGAGGTCACCATCCAAGGAGAGCTTTTCCTTTTATGGAAAGAAAAGCTTATGCAATTGCTTCTACAATTTACTTTATATCAACTCCAATACAGGCCAGTTGACTAACAATTGCCTTGGCAAAGGCCATTGTAAATAGCTACTAAATTGTGAAATTCTTCTTTTTGTTCATTGGTACCACAGTGACACTTAGTGGTTGATTTGTGAATTTATTTTAAAGAGCGGTAGATTTGTTCTTCGCGTATTTTGTGTTAGGCACTTCCTGTTTTGCTAACCACGCCGAGTGAGCGTTAGAGCCTGAAGAAAAAGTAAAGAGAATCTGTAAAATAGCGCTCTTGGAAAGCAGAACGAGGTAGGAATGTGCGCAATTGTGTTTTGTGAACATTTATGTTTATTTATACATCATGTATCCTTTGTTTATGCTGCAGTTTTCACGGTGTCTGACAAGAAAGGTCAATAATAAACTGCACCCGTTTGGAACTCCCTGCGTCTGGCTGTTCACTCCAAGAGGCCGCTACAGCCATCAATCTGATATCTTGGGTAATTTTTTTCCAAGTTTTTAGAATCTTGCCCTTGCAGCTTTTGCTTTTGATATGTAGTGAAGAGTTTGAAAGTGACAGAGCAACCACACTGTCTATTAAGATGTTCCACTACCCCACATAAAAATCTACTAGGGCCTACATATCCATGCCCAGGTCCAACCCATGTACAGTCAGCCCATGATAACGTCATGTGGGTTGAATGTGGTCAGCCCACATGGGCTTCTCATGTTGGGCCCATGATACTGAAACCATGTGTCGGGTCTTCATTGGTGTCGTCTTCTCTTTTAGGATTGTCTGGTTTGTGACTTTTCAAAACAGAATTACAAGGACCCACCTTTATGAGGATTCCACTTCCACACTTGCCTTTGTACATGCGATTGTTCCAGACAGTCCCGACTCAGAGGTCAGTCCTGACTCGGAGGCCGGTCCCGAGTCGGAGGCCGGTCCCGAGTCAATGGCCCGTCCCGAGCCGGGGGCCGGTCCCGACTCAGTGGCAGGCACCAAGTCAGAGGCCGGACCCGAGCCAGGGGCCCGTCCCAACTCGGTGGCCGACACCGAGTCAGAGGCCAACCCTGAGTCAAAGGCCGGCCTCGAGTTAGCATCAATTAAAATTAGCATCAATGCTAAAGAAAGCTGCAGTCATATGAGGAGAATGACAAGAATGTTTACTAACATGGACTTGCACCATTAAGTATGATAAAGTAAGTGTATCAGCTAAATTTAGCAAAAATGCTAATGTTAGCGTGAATGCTGTCAGTCGGATGTGGGTCATCACTAGCATGTTGTCTGTACTTTACTTACTGCATTCAGTATACTAAACATGGCTAATAAGTAAGAACAATAGCTAATAGCTTATTTAAGGTAAAAGGCTAATGCGCTGCCTTGCTGCGCATGGCAGTTCCCTAACCTGAGAGGAAAAGATAAAGCAGGCTAAACTTATTGGGCGGTGCAATAAGAGCATACTAGCGTTTTGTTGCTTTTGCCACCACTAGATTATATGCATATAAGATATAACATAAACAGCACCATTCAGAGATGCAATGAGTTTATAGCAGTTCTTCCACCATGTCTGTAGTTCTGACGTTCTGCCATCACTGTGGTTCTAAAGAGCAGCTCAGAGAGGCAGACTAAATTCTGTCTATTTTGAGTCTAACTGACTGTTTTGTGTGACTGACTTTTGCGTCGCAAGTCAGTCACTGCTCTCCTTATGCATTGCTATGGGCAGGCCCCAATGATTTCTTTTTACAGTTAATACATTCTTTCTGTGTATATAGAGCATTTATGGAATGTTATACATTTTAAGGGTTATTTCAAATGATTTAAATCACAATTCAGTTAGTTTATGTGATTGGCAAAATTCTGTCTACTTTATACAATACAAAACTGAACATCAGTTGCAGGGTCCAGACTGTTCATCTGTTTCTGGCTTTGTGTTGACAATAAATACATCTGTAGATGACATAAAACAGACCAAGTAATTCTGTCACAGCCTGTCCAACAGGTTTTATTAACAGGTCACCTCTGCACATATAAAGAGCCATTCTTACAAAAAAAGTCCTTTCAAAGTCTGCAGTAAGATACTGATCCTTCCAAAACTATGCGTTATAAAAGACCCACATAAACTAAATATTTAGTAGCTCAAACATTGAAGTGAAGTTCAGAGACTCCATTGCAATCCATTTCTTGGATTTTTCAGAATGATGGAACATTGTTAGTTAAAGTGCTAAAAAGTGACTGACAGGTCAAAATATTCAAATTTTATACAGTGTTTCCCCCCGGTAAAATAGAAAGCATGGCGGCCGCCATGCTTTTCGTGCCCTCCCCTGCCACCCACCCGCCAGGTTAAGCGTTATGTGTTTTTGTTTTTATTAAAAGGAAAAAAAATATATTTTTTAAATGTATTTATTTTTAATACGCCGGACTGCAAGTGTCTCTTCTGTGGTGAACATTTTACTGGCAGGGCAGAATTATCCCTGAAAGAAAGATGGGTTTATAGTTTTTATAGTTTATAACAGTTGATGCATTAAACAGGAAGTGCGCACCAATCAGACTGCTGGCGCCTCTGCATGTTGGACGCTTCTCGCGCGCTGTTGTAGCTTGATTTCTGTACTTTACCTCGGCGTGGATCGCTCATATTGGCTCACCATTATGGACATTTATATTAACCCCCTGTGAGGATGAAACATGCCACGAAACATTTCATATCAAACATTTCTGCTTTTATTAATGTGCAGTGAGAAGAACTCAGTCATGTTACAGAAAACATACCTGCAGGTGTTGGCCTCTTGTTATTTCAGCCCACTTGCTGCTTTTGTTATTTGCATCGGCCTTAAATTACAGCTCAGACCTTGCTGATGATCCCCAGCTTGTGTTTTTCTTCATTATTCAGCTCATTGTTTCCCCAGTAATGAAACGCCGAGAGGCCGGCTGTGTGGACACAAACAAGCAAACGGCACCCCTTCTGCATCGTGATGCTCAGCTTTACATACCTGCACAGCTTCCAGCTGTGATAGCCATGCTCTGGTTTACTGAGAAGACAATGGCCGCTCGTCACCTCCATCCAGCAGGTACACCAGATTTTAGCACTGAGCTGCATGCAGTTCTGTCATTGAGAACTACTTCCATGCAGTCACTTTAACCTGTGCAGCACATCTCTGTCATCTACAGCTGAATAACCCTTTAATTAGAAGATTATATACAGTGCCTTAGCATGATTATAAATTACTGTCAAAGTTTACTGCTCACTAATTACAGATGTTAGAGATCACAGCTGGACATGAATACCTGAAATCCACAAATCCTTTTGACCCCATCAAAAAATAGTTAGAACTACCTATTTTAATAGTTGAAACAGCAAATATATCTTAACATGCATTAATACATAAAGTGGAAACCATTTTAGATCTACCATAGAAGCTTTTATCCATGGTCTTCCACTCTTGGGGATGCAGCCAATCAGTGGCAAGGAAAATTAATGCCGCTTTTGGAGGGGCTATGTTGCAAACGCCAGCCAATAGCCTGTCATGCAGTATTATGGCTAATTATTCTGGCTTCCTAAGCTACATTTTCTTTAGAATATTCTAGGTATGTTCTACTAAAAATTCAATTAACAGTGAAATTTTCCAGTAATCGTTTGGAATTGCGTTTAACAGAAAAAATTGCAAAAAGATGAATCCACTGTAGTTGGAGTTTATGCTGCAAACCAACACAAAGTAGCACAAAATAATATGAAATACAACCAAAGCGCAAGATAGCTTTTGTATGTTTTTATTTTATTTCATTTTTAATCTGATCTCTGACTTTGTTAGGATCTTATTTCTTTAATGAAGAAACACATTCCAACACCAGGGTGCTTCTCATACTTGCTTCACAAGAGGGATGATGGATGCAATATCTGTTAAAAGCTAACGGTCAGGTTTCCTCTGAACAGAGAATCTTCTAAGAGTTTGTTGTGTCTCTACAAACCTTCCAGAATTAAAACCTTTCGATCCCTCGGAACTCAACACTGAAGAACTCCATCTATCCCAACAACATGTGATCACAATGGTTTTAATTTATTACATGACCAAATGACATGCAGGCGATTGGTTTTATGTGACCACAATCTCTCCAGCATAGCCCTTTAACTTTAATTTGTTTGTTTTTGATATGGTGTAATAAAGTCTCTCCTGTTGCTAGTGGAGCTGAATTGTTTTACACATCAAAACCCAATCACTCTCAATTGCATTTTTAAAATATTTTTTAAATTTATTACATTTTTTGCATAGTATGAATTATTCACATTGTATTTTTGAAGGTCTATGTGAAAGTTAGAAACTGTCTCAGACGACATCCGTTTAATTAAACTAAGATATACTTCATGTTTTAAACAGAGTATTAAATCCATTAGGTTTATAGAGTGCAGACTTTACATACAGTACAAAGAAAATTATAGAATATTCTTCACAAGTTTCATTCCATGCTACATCATAAACTCTGTTTTTCATCCTCCATATTCCTGAAAATTAGTATTCTAGGTGGATAGTTCTTAATTGGATTCTGTTTTTGTTTAGGCTGGTCTTGAAAATGTTTTGTATGGAGGTCGTCCACTGACCTCGGGTCATTTGTCCTGTTGGAACTGACGGAGCTGTGTGAAGGTGGAGCAGCAGGGCTATAGCCAGGGCTTCCACATGATGTGTGCTGCACTTCACTGGCTCTCCAGAGGCCTCACTGACCTCTGATGGACCTCCACTGTCTGCTTCATTGCAGCAAGAATTGAGTAGAATGCTGGTTCTTTGTCAGCGGCCTTGACTCTGATAGGTCCTTTGAGAGATCAAAAAGAAGTGGAGGATCATGGTAGGTCACGTGATCTGGTGTGCAAAAGCAGACATGTGTGTGGAAACAGGTTTTTTAATCTGCTGGATGATGGCTTCTGGGGTGAAGTAAAAGGCTTTCCACTGGAGCTGTCTGTAGGATGATCAGGAAAAGCATGTATGTGAATTGACGAGGTATTTCTGGACAAAATAAAATGCAGCTAAATAAAACAATTAAAGCAATTCTATATCAAGTCAACTTAAGAATGATGTAATTGTGCAGAAGGTTGGTTTTCCTCTTAGTGATTCTAACACATTTAAGGAGGTGGGTGGAATAACAATCAGGAAGGGCTTCAACTCAAATCCAAAGGTAGATGGTTGAAACGGCACAGTCCAGCAGGACAATGATTCCAAACACACATTTACACTCATTATAGAAAGTACCAAACAGGCTAACATCAAGTTCTTGGAAGAGCCCTGACTTCACCACTCTAAAAGGTTCAAGGACTATTTTAAGGACAAGTTGTGTTGAGAGACCAACTGATTTAAATGAGTTCTGTTACAACTGGTCACCTTCTGATTAGAAGTCTAACTGTAGACATCATGCTTATTAAGTGTCTCCTTCAATTTTTGAGAGTTGTTCTACAGAACTGACATTGAAGATCAGTTCCCTTTTCCTGGTCAGCTGTAGACATATTCCATAAGTATGTGTTTGGATACATGTAGTCACTGCCATCTAAAAATTTGGAGTGGAGCGTTTACTAAAAACCTTTTTCACAAGAGCTCCACTGTGTAAATACATTCCTGTGAATTTTTGTTTATTTCTGTTATCTGGCTAAATCTGACTTACGTTTGTCTCAAAACAAACAGAGGATAAACAACTTGTTGTTTAAGTTGTGATGGAGACATAATTTGAAAAACAAACATGCAGAACAGGTCGCAAGAAAGAAACTGACATATTTATTTGCCTGTTTATTTATTTTTTAAGTGAGTTAAAAAACAAAGGCAGCGTCCAACACCACTACTTCTCATTCTGTTTGGTCAGAGGCTGCTGAGCTTCTACATGATATTTAAAAATATACTTGAATGTAAAGCCTTTGTCAGCTGTTATAAATGCGCAAAATGATATCAGTCCATATAGCTTTGCACTGAAACAGTGCATGTGTCAAACGTTGCGTTATGTTTTATACTGCAGCACAGAGACAATCTAATATTCAGTGGGTTATAATTATTCAAACTTGAATGTCCATGTCTGGTATAATTTATGTCACTTGTGAAAATAAAACGAGCAAACATGGCAACTGTAATAAGTTTACTGAAATTGATTCATTTAAAAAATTGAAAACTGTAAACATTTTTCAATTAATATCATCATGGAGACCACATGGTAAGGAGCTGCAGAGACTCTGCTCAGGTGGGATCCTACATGCTGTTACGAAACACAAATCACTATTTTTGCTTTTTGAAAAATATCCAATTTAATATATTTTCTTATTCCATGAATTTTTCTTAAATAGTTACCATAACCATCAATTTAATGCAACATTGCATACTTCTAATGCTACACTACTTTATATAAATTTAAAACGGTGTGTTTTATAACAAAAAACGTGTTACCCCACAATAATCCAAACCTAAATGAAAACATTTATGCGACGGAAAAGACAATAAATGAAACTTCGTCACGAACAGGATTCGAACCTGTGCGGGGAAACCCCATTGGATTTCGAGTCCAACGCCTTAACCTCTCGGCCACCGTGACTACGCATGCCCTAAGACGTCATCACGTCACAATATAAACGTTTACGCAATGCTAGTGTATAAGTTACGCATAAATGACATTATTGAACGGTAAAATTATTTATTTGACAATTTGTACATCTTTTTGTAAGCATATACTGTCAGACCATACGCTGATAGACACAATTACTGTTAGACCAGATGTAACACGAGTTATAATGTCTTTGTACCGTCTTGCCTCCTAGTTTTAACCATTTTTTAAAAATTGTTTGCTTTTTAACACGTTACCCTACCTCGTTAATGCATGCCTTTCGCTACTTTCTGTCTGGAGCCTGCAAGGTTGGTCCAGTATGTTTCCGAAATTAGTTGCGCTCTGCGTGGTGGTGCATTCAAAGTCACTTAGTGAAAGCTGCCACTAAACATTTGACCGCAAGCTAAACTCCAGAAATAGTTCTCCAACCTTACTAAGTTATCAAAGCTAACGTGTTTCTATTGTAGTACCACTAATGATAATTACTAATAACAAGGTGTGACTATTTTAAACTGTACTTTGAGGAAAAGTTATCATTTGTCACGAACGCCTCACAGCTGACGCTTCGGACTAACGTCATTTCTATTGGTCTATCAGTCTAAGCTTCTGACGAGCATTAAACAGCGCTTGCGCATAGCAGACGAGAATAGCTTTACAGCAACGAAAATGATCAACTGGAAGGTAAATATTGTAAAAATGCGTTAACTCTGATCATGGTATTTATATTTGATTAATAGCTAAGCAGGTTAGCTTCCTTTAAAGCTGCCAGTGATTTACATTGCTTTTTTAATTGTTGCTAAACACACTGCTAATGTTTTCAGAGCTAACCAAACAGAAAATGCCACTATTAAATCTGATGCACATTAGTCAGAATGCTACAGTATCAGATTTTGGGAGCCCGATCTGTATAGAATGTATGGGCTGGAGCTTTTAATACATGTGTATTAATACCATGTGGTCTGGAGTGCAGCTGCTTCTCTCTGTCATGCAGCCTCCCCTCACAAATTAACTTCCTCCTGCAGCAGACAGCTGTTACAGGAGGATCACAGAGAGGGGAGGAGACATTTCTCCTGCTTCCCTGATTATTCCAGACATTTCTCCTGCATCACAGTATTTAAAAATTCACTAGAAACCTTCTAAAATAATTTTCTCAATCTGCTTTCTAGGCCCTGGACAATGTCCCCCTCCTCTTCTACATCCTGGCCCTGAAGACGCTGCTGCTGTGCTTGGCCTTTGCCGGGGCCAAGATTTACCAGAGCAGGAAAGCCGAGGAGGCCCTGAAGAAGCAGCAGGCCGAGAGGAGGAGGCTGGCCCAGCAGACGCAGGAACTCGTCAACAACCTGAAGGAGGACTGAGGAAATCCAGAGGAGCAGGTGGTGCTTTTACTCAAACGAGTCGACTAATTTTCACCCAGTTTGAACGAATGTACAGATATCTTTTCTTTTCTCTTCCTGATCAGAACGAGCTCCTCCAAACTAGTCAGAGAAGCAGAAAGAAAGGGGAGAATCTGGAGAATTGCTCATCAGCACTGGGATGTTGACTTCACGAGTTTTACTCCATATTGATTGACAGTTTTTTTTGTTTAGTTTATATATATATATGTATATATATATATAAGAAAAAAGGAAAACAGAATCTATTCAGACATGGGAAAAACTGCCTTGCTGTCACTCATGGTCTGAGCCGAGCTTTGTCTACATGTGTGGCTGAGTTTTCACTGCCTGAAATATTTTTGCCCTTATTTTTGTAACTATATTAAATAGTTTGCTTGACATCAGTGTTTTTGAGTCTGTTTTTTCTTGTGTCTGAATAGAAGTTGATTGGATCATGAAAATAATTGTTTGAAATCCATCACTTTGTGTAAAAAAAAGAAAAAAAGTGTACAGAGCATAAGAGTTTGAGTTTTGGAAGATATTCAGTGACCTAAACACTTAAACGTAAACATGCACCAGTATTTATTTATTTTAATCTTTGTCAAACAGCAGAGGGCGCTCCTGCATTCATATTTACTCAATGGGTGTAATGGGCTGACAAACAAGCAAAAATAAAGTGACGCTGTTTTTCAAAATCTTCGTTTTGTTTTCTCATGTTTTCATTTTGGGCTAATGCTCTCATTTCCATTTTTGTCTCTAAGCTCTTGTTTCCTGTTTTATTTTGATGGTGCTGCTTTCCTTTTTCAGTGTCACACCAGATTCTGTTTTGTAATCAACCCTCCTTCAGCTTCTTGTCTTCATTCCCTCTTTTAAGTATTTAATTTCCTGATTCGTTCTAATCTGTAAGTATTTCTGTTCAGTTATTTAAAAGTTTAACTGAGTCCTGCATCCTGCTTCTCTGTTGCTTGTGAGTCATCCAGCGCCTTGTATTTCCTCTAAAATGATCTGTATTGTCACAAAGTGGATTTGAATAGCAAACCATGTATTTGATCATACGAATTATATTTCAACAAAAACTCTACACAGGTTCTGCAAGATGTGTCTGTTTCCAGTTTTGGAGACTTTATCAACATTTTCTTTTCCCAAATCCTTTTTCATTGTCCATCAAATCCATTTCATTAGTATTTAAGTTAGTGGTGCATTTTCTTTGTTAAACTGGAACAAAAAGGCTTTTAGTAAGAAATAAACACTTTTTAAGTCTTTCAGATCATGCAGTAGGTTTATTTGGGATAAAACGGTAACATTGAAGAAGCCAAAACATAAGATGGTAACATTAATAAGCTGCTGCAGTAGAAGCTATCTGGAAGTTCAGATAAAAATGTTACTGTATATTTAGGATAATGTATACAGAATTAGATTAACATTGAACCAGGAAAAACATTAGCTTCATTTTTTTTAAATTAATGGCAGGAAATAAGCAATGCATCTTTTTTTTAATTCAGCCTGTTAGCGCCTACATAGCGCACAGCTTGATTATCTTTACATTCAAGTTTAAGTTGAGTTTTTGTATGTCTGTCATCACCATTATAGACACAATCTTTAACTTTCGTACAGTCAACAACTTTAAATATTTCCTTGCTAAAACCTGGCATGATCCCGTTCACCTTTTGACAGAGAGCATTCACATCTTGGCGAGACGCTACAATGAAGGTTTCTGCATGCTTGCAACCCCCTTCACTATTGAATCTTTCGTTCATGACATCGTTACATTGCCCTTTGTTCATGTTGCCGATGACGTTCTTCTCAATCGGATGCTGCCCTTCGGAGAGCTCGACAGCAGAGATCAGCATCAGCAGGAAGCCGGCAACCTGGATCTTCATGATTACTGGTGGAGAGAGAGGAAAACCAAGGTGATCAACATTTACCTGTTAAAAATGGCTAACAATGTAATTTGTCAAGGATTAAATGGAAAAAAAACCAATGAAGTCACATACCTGATGCTATTTTTCCCTTTCAGCTGACTCTGTTGGTAGACTTGGCACGGACTGCAGAAGATCTTCAGTGGTGGAAAGTCTCTGAAGCTGCAGCCTAACTGATCTGGGCTTGTTATATAGCATCCTGGTGAGAGAGTGAGACCAGTTGATCTAATTTGAATAAAGATAAACCCATATCTGAACAGAAATCAGTAAACAACAAGCATATTTTAAGATGGGAATGTGGGTTATGCAAAACCTTTAAGGTCAGGGAAATTCACAGAAAGGTCCTTTTATTGTTGTTGCACACAAGGAGCAGGAGCCTCTCTTTAATTTGAGCCATTCTTCACCAAATAAGGCCAGAAATGCAGAGATCCACACTGAAGGTACAGTTATAATTTATTCCACAATTGCAGGTAAAAATATGAAAAAGAAGCTCTTAGGGTAGGGTTGGGGTTAGGGTTAGGGTTCGCACTGAAGTATCAGGTCAATTGAAGAAGCATAATTTTATGCTTTTTCAATTGCATAATTGTAATTGAAGAAACATATCTGACAAAAGAAAAAGAAAAACAGCAACAGGTAGGTAGTTGCTGCTACAATTTTTGTATTATTTGTAGTAACAAATTGTTTTAAGTGTTTGCGCTTAATGGATAACTTCATAAAACGTCACATCATGTTCCAATATAGCAAGAATTAATTTTTTGCTTGATGTTTGTGTTGGTAAAGTAAGAAAATTTGGTTTTGGTACGCTATGGCAATGGGAATTTAAAGAAAGCTTCCTTCACATTTAAGAAAAACATTTATGAAGTAGAAGTGCAGGAGGGAAACCGTTTCACAAATTCATTCAAATATAATTTGCTTTATCTTGAAGATTGCAGATCTGCTTTGAATGAAGGGGGATTCTGAGCCTGTCAGCAGATCCAGTTGAAACCAGATATTTGCATATATTGTATGAAAAGACACGCAGCATTTTCATTTTATGTCGGTTAGGATTATTAAAATAATACTTATTTGAAAAATGCTAGAAATTGAGAAATCTTCATCAGGTTATCGGGTTTTTGTTTTCACGTCTTCAGATGGATAATGGGGTGAAAGATGAGAATCAGTTTCAGGATTCTGAAACTGATGAGTAGCTTATAAGATTTGAAGACTGAACACTCAAATTGAGTTGCTAGAAACAACAAAGTTTAAATTTTTTTCTGAAACACTATTTTTAGTAGCATGTAATTCATAATCATCAACATAAGCACAACACAGCTCTTTATTAAGCAGTAGGTTAATTAATGGCTTTATTCTGTTTGCATTTTGAAGAAAATACATATTTAGTGGGGTTTTTATATGCCAAAAAAAATTAAACATAGTTGTTTCTTAAAGTGCATCAAAAGGTGTATATATAGAAAGTATCTTTAATTTTAAAAAGTTGCTGTCGTGGAAAAAATACTATTTCCAAGCACTGTTCAGGTGAAATCACTCAATCAGGTTTATTCATATATTGTGCACAATACAGAGACAATCAGTAATGAAGCAGGTCTGGATGAAAAGCTGCCAGGCAGAGAAACACATGAGTTTTATACCAAGGATAAAGAATTAACAACAAAGGGTGAGACAGTCTGGTTCTGATGCAGCTGTAGAAAACAACTTCCAAGAGAACTATTTGGGTTACATGTAACCCAAATAGTTCTTTTGGTGAGAGTTCACAATCATTCATATAACATGACAAGCAGATGTGACCTTAAGGCTTAATGTAATTTTTCCATCACAGTTGCTCAGAAAAGATTAGCATCTAGTTTTAAAGCATTTTCCTCCCCATAAGGTTTACATGTGATCTTCTGCGTAGTGCACAGGTAAACCATCTTGGCAATTCACAGCAATGACTCTGTTATTCAGACATTTTCCCTTGTATTCACATTTGGGTTTCCTGGCTTGTTTCTTGACCGTACAAACCACAACTCTGAACTTCTTCCTGCTCTCAGTGTAATGATGTGCGTTATTATAAACGCCTTCACCGCTACAAACAGACTTGACTTCCTTGGCATCAGCGAGAATGAACGTATTCGTCTTCTTGCAGACGTTATTGTCGTCGTAGATCTTCTTCCGTTTCATCGTTGCCGTGCATTTTTCCGCCGTCATCTTTTTGTCCACGTGCTGCCTTTTGAACTTCTCGTAGCGCGCGCGCGTGTTGTTTTCCAGGCCCGGGTCGCTGGTTGTATTTACGAACTCGGAGGCGGTGGCCTGCAGGGGGAGCAAGCAGACAAGCAGGCAGAATGGCAGGACCTTCATGATTCTGAAAGAAGAAGATGGAATCATTTGAGAACAAATTCGAAAACGAATTTGAGAGAACGTTCTCCCACATATTTAGTTTTGCTCAAACACGAGGGATTCAAAACGTGAACGAAGTCTTTCTTTTTAAGAACATTTTTGTGTTTGCTGTGTTTCAGGTTCGAAAAATACTGCTTCTTATTCTAAAAATGTAGAAAACGTTTGACTTATCATAAAATCAATAATCATAATTTCTGATTGATTTTAGCAAATAAGAACTATGTTACCTGGTCCAAAATTAGTGAAGCACTTTTTCCAGACGAACTAGAGGCAAAAGGAGAATGAAGTCTTCTTCCTTCTCAGTTGTCGAAGTGAGGTGTGTGACAAAAAACTAATGCTCCAAAGTGTGTCTCCTTTAGAGGAGGAGTTTCATAGCATGTTTCTATTTAAAGATTTAACTCTTATGTTGCTAAATGTACACGTAATAATACACAATTAGTCTAAAGCAAGCTGACTGGCTATTTTATCCCGCCATGACCAATATTTATAATGCATTAGTCCGCATAAGAACGCAATTGGCTGCATAGAAAATGGCTCATAACATGCAGGACCACCAACTAAAAATATTTTTACTTAATCAACTCAGTTAGTAGAGTTTTGAGAAGGTGATAAGGGGCGGGGATGAACATGGCCGACCACAAATAAGAGCTGCTGAGAGTCTCTTTGCACTTATCCTGAAAAGGAAGTAAGATGACATTTAAAAGAAACTAAGGTTGTAGGAAAAATTGACTGAAGTTGCATCTGTATATTGGATATAATATAAATACTAAAATCGAGTCTCAACTGATATGTAGTTGAGACTACATATATAAATTTATCATGAACAGTGTGAATGGAGGATTTTCACTGAAAGGAACCACAAAACCACACCTGCAACAGCAGTCGCACATGCATGACCTGCATAGACTGAGCAAAGACACTGAATGTTGCATTTACCTGCAGTGAAATCTTAAGCATAGCTGTAGGTGTTTTGCTATTATTTTTAATAGCGAAACACTGTTTGCAAAACAGTAGCATACTTATGGTCTTGACGACAGAAATAAATCTATTGTTGCCTGTTGAACTTATTTCCTGCGTTTTAAGGAACAACTTTCACCTTCGAAACAAGAGAAAAACTGTAGTAGAGCTGTTAGTTTATTAGTTAAACTATTATAAAACGGTTTAATAATTACTTGAGGATATGCAACTTTACCGAGTTTTCCCTGAGAGTACACAATGCTCAGAATTTCTCATGAGATGGTAAAACGGACCGATCAAGAGAATGTCACTTTGAACTTTTCTCCACCAACACCTGCGACTACAGAGGTTTGTTGTAGTCATCAATAACTATCTGTCCGACCATTGTGACCACAACACCACCCCTGTTTACAAGAACTGAACCTTCAGGTCTCTTCTAGTGAATTCATAGCTCACTATCTGAAAACTGGGACACTTTTTGTTGTATTAAATCAACTAAAATCCTCTGAAGGGATAAATTGCTTAAAATCAGTAAAATATATATTCAAAAGGCATTTGAGCATTTGATGTTCTCTCCAAAGGCAAAACAACCAAACCTGAAATATTGACCTGAAATGAATCTCAACATTTTCTTTTTCTTTTTGTGTGTCTTTAAAGCCACTAAAAACCAGTTGGCTTTGGTTTTAGAGAACAGAACAAGCGTCTAGATGTTTAGACTAGGCTTTAGCCTGCATGCTATCTGATTTAGATCTGATCACATTGTGGTTGGATCTGAATGTCATGTTGGTTAAATTGATTTAAGTCTGACAGAGAAATGTGCATTTAAAGAAAGCGCGAGTCATTTTACTAAAGCCACAATAAAATGTAGTGGTATTATTATTATTATTTTATTATTATAAAGATCAGTAAAAGATGGCGCCACAGGTTGGACAGCAGCGCCCTCTGCTGTTTGTACAGAGATGTGGGAGAAAAACCTCACCACCACCTGAAAAGCCATTCGTCCTGGAAAGTTTTCTCTTTCTTTTTAGTTTTCAAAAAATAAAAATAGTGAAAAAGTGAACATCAAAGACGAGTCTGGTAGTTACATTTCCTTTCCAATTTACTTTATTGTTTGTAAATATTATTTCCAAACTGCAGAAAATGCTTTATTTCAAATAGTAATTGACAAGGAAAAGGTTCCAAGTGGAAAAGTTGCTCCAGATATCAGTTGTTGCTGCTTGTACAGAACATAGACGCAGCACAAAGTGGAAAATTAACCATTATTTCTTTTTCTCACGACTTTATCCAGGTGATAAGCCACACGGTTTTGATTACACAAGACTGTAACACTAGTTGCTTGACCTTTGACAGCTCTGTATTTGCGATGAGGGTATCCGTTTGAGTTCTTAAAACTTTTACAATCAATGATTTTGAGATTTATAGCATGTGTTTGACGGTTTTTGCCAAAGTTACAGATTCCAGTAAGAACTCCTTTAGTGTCCAAGAAGAAGGTATTGATTGGCTTGCACCGTTTTTCAGGTTTATTTATCTTTTTCATTTTGCTATATGTAGGAATTCATGCTGGTGACAACGTGTTTCTGGAAGAAGTTCAGAGCCTCGGACACCTCGGCTGCAGAGAGAGCAAGGATCAGGACGGCAACAGCGTGGAGCGTCATGGTTTCCTGTTGAGGGAAAAACAAGCCAAAAATCTTCTTTGCTGTTTTTGCTTAAAAACCAGCAAAACAGGAATATCTGCAGTATCAGAAAAAACTTTGAAATCGGTGCATTCCCGGAGTGAAAAAAGTACAGGTTATGGCATCAGACATCAAGTATGAAGGACAAGGGTTCAAATCCTGGACAGAATGTCTATTTTGTCAGCCTCTTTCAAAATTACCATTGACAGCAGAAAATATAAATGCGCCACGAGAAACTTCTGCAGTGTAGTAGATCATGTGGTCCACAGGTTAAGGCATCAGACCTCAATTACAAAAGATGTGGGTTCAAATCCTGATCTTGGTCTGTAAGTAAAGTAGATATTCATGCTTAATTTGGGATTTAATGGGATTTTTAGGTTAAAACCCACAAAGTTCATCATAATCAATTTTATTCTGGGAATGCACCGATTTCAAAGGTTTTTTTGTTGATACTGCTGATATTTTTGTTTTGCTGGTTTTTAAACAAAACCAGCAAAACAGGAATATCGGCAGTATCAGCAAAAAAACGTTGAAATCGGTGCATTCTTGGAGTAAAAATGCACCGATTTCAAAGTTTTTTTGCTGATACTGCCGATTTTCCTGTGTTTTTGGTTTTTATGCAAAAACAGGAAAACAGAATTATCGACAGTATCAGCAAAAAACTTTGAAATCGGTGCATTCCTGGAGTAAAAATGCACCGATTTCAAAGTTTTTTTGCTGATAATGCCGATTTTCCTGTGTTTTTGGTTTTTATGCAAAAACAGGAAAACAGAATTATCGACAGTATCAGCAAAAAACTTTGAAATCGGTGCATTCCTGGAGTAAAAATAGATTGATAAAAAAACCCAGCATATTTAAGCAGAAATCATTTGTGGGTTTTAATTTAAAAATCCAATTAAATCCCAAATTAAGCATGAATATCTACTTTATTTACAGACCAAGATCAGGACTTGAACCCACATCTTTTGTAACTGAGGTCTGATGCCTTAACCTGTGAACCACAAACCCTTCCACACTTTGCAAGTTTCTCGTGGCGCATTTATATTTTCTACTGTCTGTGTCACTTTTGAACAAGATTGAAAAAACAGACACTCTTTCCAGGATTTGAACCTTTGTCCTTCATACTTGGTGACTGATGCCTTAACCTGTTGACCACATGATCTTACACAACCTTCCACAGTTTCACTGCTCACTGAGTGACAGGTTTAACTCATGACTCTCAGGTGTAACTACCTGCACCACCACACCTGGATTGACTGATTTAATTAAATGCTCTGCAAGCAAACAGGCTATTCAGACTTTTAATTATCATTCAAGATTGTTTGTATATCACATTTCAGCAACAAGACAGTTCATAGTGCTTTACATCATAAAAATACACAATCTTGAAAACACCACCCAGTAAACAATTCTGAGTGACAAATGGGGATCCAGGACACCTTCTTATTCCTACTTTAGTCTTGGTACATCAGTCAACCTTCCAACATCATCAACATGAAGATCTTGAGATCTGGGTTTCCTCTCCCTAAAGAGATGGTACAGATGTATCCCCACTCCCCTGGAATTCTGTCTCCACCTTGCCATGGCACATTTGTTCTGAGCTGCTGTTTGTCATTCGTATTTGACAGATTTTGGCAAAGCAAAATTAGAACAACAAAGCTCCAGGAAATAAGCCAAAGCTGAATCTGTCAAAGAGGCTTCATCACAAGGTGGTTGGTTGTTTGGTTAGGAGACATTCAGTTCTTGCCAGGTACAAGGCCATGAGATTGAGATCCAACAGTTACTCTGACACAAGAAGTCTTGACATAAAGTCAACACCTTCAGCAGCTAAACAACTTTTTAAAGGATTACTTACCTTCATGTAAAGATTCCGTTTTACATTGTATACTGAGGAAACTAAATCACTTCAATCCACCAAACTGACTCCTGGTGGATTTAATCTTCACCTGAACATATGAAGGTTCTTGAAGCCGAGCTGTGTGAGGTGATTCTGATAAAGTTCAGGCCCAGGGCTTAATGGACCTCAGGAACAGATGGATCCCTCCTGCACACTCAGTAAACACACCTTCAGCAACTGCTGAGATGCAGCTTTGTCTAATCTGATCAAAAACCAGAAAGTTCAAGTAGATTTTAGCAAACTCTGCATGTTTACGTTTGTTACAGTAGGAAAGATTTTTACTGGCATTACTCCCAAGCATCTGGATGGCATGTGTCTACATCTCTGGTAATCCAACCTTTAACGATTACCAGAGAACCCAGGATCATCTTTGTTTTCCTAAAAATAATGTGCTCTCCTCTCTTTCCTGCTTTGAAGAAGAAGAAATCAAATGTGAAAAAAATGGGGAGGGGGAGAATTATGCTTTTATGAATATTTACTTTTAACTCATCACCTTATGAGAGTTTGGCAAGCGCATTCTGTAATATAAATGGACTTTTATGAATAAATTGCACGTTGCACGTAATAATAGCAAGCTCTAAATATGAAACAGACAACACATTTTGCTTGATAAGAAGAAATAAACACTTTTAATCGCCAGTTCGATCAAAAACCTAAAAAAAAAAACATTTACTCAACAAAACAATAAATATGTTTGAAAATAAATAGCAAAAACTAATTTAAGTCAAATTTCACATTCCTTGCGTTAAATAAAATGGTATATTAATTTATGCATTTTTTTGTGCAAGCAATAAATAACATTTAGAAACACAAGACCAAAATGTCTGCCACTGAACACATCAATACATGTTGGCTTTTATAACAAAAACATGTCTAAATATATATTTTTTTAACTGAGGTAAGACGTCCAATATGTTTGCACAAATAAAATCACATTTAATTTCTAAGGATGGCTTATGAAGGAATAACATGTTCACACAACAGGACACTAGATGGCGCCAGAAGCTCAGTTAAGAAGCCATTTTGCTGACGTAAACTTTTTATTGCGCAACACTTCCTTTAGAGCACGCGGCTGTGGTTGTGCCGTGGCTCCTACATTCAACAAAGTCGGTAGACAAACTCCGAGTTAAAGTGCAAGAAGAGCTGCAGTTGGAGAGACATGTGAGGTGGTGCCGTTCAAATTCAGAGAGTCGCGTCCGGCTTTAGCTTATGAACAGTGAATCAGTGTGACAGACTCCGAGGTGGTTGTAATGCTTGAATGCTGTGCTGCTGAAAAGGCGGATCAAACGACATTTAAATCGTTACATCTTCTCTTTAATCTGCTGGAAAGAGAAACAGAAAGATCAGGAGGGTGTGTGTGTTTAGGGGGGGTGATGATGCATGTTGAGGTGTTATTGCACCGGGCAGTACAGTTTCTGTTTATGGAAAGTGAAACCTCACCTCTTGTGGAGGAATACAACTGCTATGACAGTGACGCAGGTGATGATTGCTAGGACTGCGATGATCAGAGTCTTCTGTGACACATTACCTGAAGAGAAACAACACTTGGTTAGTTTGCTCAGAAATGAGCTAGCTCATATTTCCCAAAAAGAGGAAGTTGGGAATCCCTGCCTCTCTTACTTTTACTATTACATTCTGAGAATGAACCTCTGGGGTCAGTACAGTAAACCTCCTGAGACCCCCCTCTCTACCCCAAACCTCACAGTGCAGTGTGACGTGGGGTTTCCGGGAACATGAAACTGGACTAAAAGTGAAACTAAAGCCTTGGAGGGCTTGTGAGTCACAGCTCAGCTGATTAAAAGGGAACCATGACTCAGCTTGCTTTGACTTCCAGGGCTGAGAGAGGTGAGACTGGTGCACCGGGAAATGAAGTGAATTTCTGGGATTTCCTGACTTCCTGATTGGGTGATCATTATGACAACAATCAGGTATGTAAATGTTTGACATCACTACCAGGCAGTGAGAACTCTTAGGGAATTTCTTATGCCTCTATGGAACTTCGTGGAACTAGGTATTTGTACATCAATGGGAGAGCTGAAGATTATCTGGAATTTGAACTTCCACAGGAGTGGCACTTCCTGATTGGTTCCCTCTCAGATAGCACATCAGAAGACACAGGCCGTTTACACAATTCTCCACATGATAGCTTGTAAAACTTTTAAGTCCAGCATGCGTACCTTCCTCCTCTTCCTTTTCGAGTGAAGAAAAGGGGAATTCCTCCTGCCGCTGTCCCGGCAGTCCTTGGTTCACTACACAGTACACATGTCCTCTCCAGTCTGTAGGCATCTGCACTGTGATGTTGCTGCTGGTGGTGAATGTCCCATCACTGTTGCTGACTGTAGTCGGTGGGGCGTCTATGCGAGCAAGATTGGAGGTGTTCCAGGAAATCTTGGGAGCGGGTTTCCCTGTGGCTGAGCAACTGAGTTCTTCCTTTCTGCCGTTAGGGGCAGAACTGCTTGTGGAGGAGTTCCTTTTGTGCGTCTCTGATATTCCTTCATGGAAAAATTGGAAATCGTTACTCCTGCTTAATGTTTTGCGACATTTTGAAATAAAGACCATCGTAAGAAAAGAAACACCAGCTCACCTTCCACCTTGAGGCAGATCTGCTTCCTTTTGGAGCCATCAGGATACACGTTGAAGGAACAGACGTAACAATTTTCATCTGCCCACATCACATTCTTCAATGTGATGGACGAGGAGCTTAAGGATGAGTTGTTCAAGATCACCTTCCCTTTAAAAGGCTCATTTATTTGCTCCCCAACAGGTTTGTTGTATGTTGCCATGTTTTCCAATGACTCAGGTCTAAGACCCCGCTGCCAGGTGACCTGCAGAACGCCTGCGGGGAAAACAAACAGTCAGTACGTCACAGGTAACCTTTGAAAGAGTCATGGTTGTTTATTTATAGCCAGCTGTCAGGAAACGCTCCAGATGTGGGACTTACCTGTTGGGTTTGCTAGCATACAGTTGAAGTTTGCATCCCCACCGTACGAGACTGTGGTCGTCCCATGGAGGTCGATGTCAGAGGCGTGGGCTGGAAACAGAAACACAGAGTCAGCAAACAGAGCGTAGCAAGAGACCTCACCGACATGAAAACGGTTCAACACGGTGTGACAGAATAATAATAAAATTGTTATTGCATAAGTCCTAATCAAAATAAATGAAATAGAAATACATGAATCCATAAATTACATGAATATAAAGAAAATGCAATATATAACTGGATAATGTATCATAAGTAAACCACAAATGAAACATAAAATACATTTCATGCTAATAATTTAAGAAAATAGTCCAAACCCTGACATAATAATAAATGAATTTAAATAAATCATAAAAATACATAAATCTATAAATGATGCAAATGCATAAATAAAAATGTATATTTTATGATATACACTACTAAAATTGAAATTGTATTATTGTAAAATAATATTTTATTATTTTAAAATATAGAATTGTATATATTATAAAGTTTATTACAAAATATAATGTATAAATATACATTTTCATTATTTACGTGAACTGGACCTTTTTTTAAGTGCAACTATTCACAAATTTAACTAAAGATAAATTTCATGTTAATAAAAATAATAAAATAACATTTTATTATTAGTATAACATTTTTATATTAATCAAATTCTTACAAGCCCCTTCAGAAAGAAGAAATTTTGTTTTACTGTACACTGCAAAACAATATTATACTGTATAATAACTAAACATACAGTCAGTACAGGTGAAGTAAATATAAAGAACAGAATTGTATTATGGTCAAAAAGCAATCTTACCACTGAAAGCCAAACAGAGGACAGAGAGGATCAGTAGCATCCTGTGTCACTGAATGCAGCACGATCAGAAAATACTTTCTGTTTAGGCTGTACTGCCTCTTATATGCGCCGGATTTCTCCTGAGTGACTCATGATGATTTGTGGGGGAGGAGGGAGGGTGCTTCCCTCTGCCTCAGTTGATTTTCTTTGCAATTCAGTTTAATAAATAAATACCGCAAATAATTTCTGGGGAAAGTTAAAACATTAAGAATCAGATCTGAAGAACTGAAACAGTTGTAACTTAAAATCAGACTAACTTAATTTTAGATCTGCTCTATGAGGTATATTTTTATATTTCTGCTAAAAAATTGAAACTAGTCAACTAGTGTTTTGCAGCTTTTTTTTTTTTTTTTTTACTCAGCATCCAGTAAACAGTGTCAGCACTTCTGCAAACAATATTTACTTGACGTTGACTTGAGTCAAGAAGGGAAAGAACACTGATACCAATAGTAGAAGTTCCCTAAAGTTGTTGGCTTACTCTAGATTTATTTTCTGTTGAGCACATGATCACAGTCACATTCTCATTTTGGCAGGTTGTGAACAAGTTCATGATACTCGACACATGCAGCAATGTTTCGTTGCCCCTCCCAATCACTGGTACCTCAGCAGAAACAGTGTTTATCCTGGAAACTCCAACATATCACCGCATGCTTTGATTGAATATTTTTCTCGCCTTTCCCATTTTGAAGAATGACTAAGACCGCACAGAAACACAAAGTCACAGCTTACAAATTCCAACCGAAACAAGTAGAAAGTTACACTGTTACATTTCTAGAGTTTAGATTGTTTTCTCATTTAATTCCCGTCTGACGTGTTCTCGTTTTGGGTCTGGGGTTTGTGGTGAACCACGTCTCACTTCAACCACAATACCAAAGGGAAAAAAAAATGACAGAAGTTTGCTGAGCTCATGTTCGGTAAATTTCATCACCACTCAGATGCCGTGACATGTTTAACGTCCACTTCAGACTGTTTCGCCCGTCTTCTACAGGAACATAAAACCAACTTCTCCAGGGAATCTATGAATGGCGCATGAACATTATGTTAGAGGAAATCTAAGCTACAATTTCCTCTGTTCTATCCTAGGAAAGGAGAACAGGAAGAGACATTTAGAAGCACAATAAGTCTGGACTGGTTTGGTTGGTTGAATCATAACTGTTACAATAAACCCATGTTGTGAAAAAACCATATGATTACCAAGTAAAGTCAACTTGTCAGGTCATGCTAGATCATTTCTTACATCTTTTATAGTTTGCAGAGACGTTACAAAGGATTCTAGTGTACAAAGGCATCAGTCAGGAGAAGGGTGCAATGAATACAATAGTATTATATTTCACAGTAATTGGAAAAAACATGGGATAGCCAACAGGTGAGAGACGCATTGCCAGGAAGGGTCATGTGAAGAAGAATAGTTGAAAACAGAAATATCCTCTCAAACCTTGAGGGAGGACACGCTATGGTCTGACGTAGTTCAGCTTAAAAACGTAGTTTCAGGCTGACTGGAATCTGAGAGGCGTAACGATAACTTACGCCCTGGGGTGGGACAAAACACTAAATGGTTAATTGTAGCAAATTGTCTCCCAAGTTCAAGAAATAGAAAACTGAAACTTATCAGAAGGACCACCATGAGCTCCTCTGTAATCTACTAACTCAGCCCCAAAACCTTCAAACAAATGTGTTTTTCAGTTGAATTGCACAGCATTGGAATGTGTTAAAAGGGTTCAGATGTTTTTGTATGACACAAATCCCTAGCATTATTCATTAGGGTGTTGCTCAATATTGTTTATAGAACTTTTATGGGGAAGTTCCTGATTAATTCCTCAGAGTCACGGCGTAGGAAATAACCTGGTAGCTCTGAGTTGTGCTGCTGCGAGTTTTTAAAAGATACACAAAACATTTTATCATTATCAAAATATTTAATAGTTTTGCTTCAGTGTGTTTTCTTTCATATTTCAGTTTCAGACTGAATCACCTGCTCTTAAGCACGCATCAAATGTATCTTATCATTATGTAATTCCATTCTAAGTGCTTTACAGCAAATGTAGCCATAGCTACTATATCTAAATGGATGAACAACAGTAATTATGCCATATAACTTGGAATAAAATGGGGCAGGGAAGAACCTTTATACTGAGGTTAAATTTGGTTTTAAACCAGAACCAGGTTAGAAAAGCTAGCTGCTTAGACTTTTATGAATCTAAATTAAACCTCCCGTCAGACTGAAATACACAGGCCTTTTTTTTTTGTTTGTTTTTTGTTTCTTATCGCAGGTGTCACTTCTCTCATTTTCAAACTTCTGCGCCTGCCTGTCAAAGATAGTCACAGTCTGCCAGTCAGTCAAAAAGCAGTTCCTTTCCCTGGGGGGTTTCTTTTCAAAAGGAAGAGCTGAAATTCTTTTTAAGCTGATACAAAGAAATGACAGCTATAAGCCAACATGTCACTGAAACAGCTTATGCATGAAATAGTTTCATAATAGGGCTGCACAGTGGCGCAGTTGGTAGCACTGTTGCCTTGCAGCAAGAAGGTCCTGGGTTCGATTCCCGGCCGGGGTCTTTCTGCATGGAGTTTGCATGTTCTCCCTGTGCATGCGTGGGTTCTCTCCGGGTACTCCGGCTTCCTCCCACAGTCCAAAAACATGACTGTCAGGTCAATTGGTTTCTCTAAATTCTCCCTAGGTGTGTGTGTGCATGGTTGTTTGTCCTGTATGTCTCTGTGTTGCCCTGCGACAGACTGGCGACCTGTCCGGGGTGTACCCCGCCTCTCGCCCGGAACGTAGCTGGAGATAGGCACCAGCAACCCTCCCGACCCCATTAGGGACAAGGGTGCACAGAAAATGGATGGATGGATGGATAGTTTCATAATTGGTTCCAGCAAACAAACTGTTGTGGTTCACAATTGTGTTTAATCTAATGGATGCAAGATGCATTTGTCTTGTCACAAAGGGCAATTTGTTGTTGCACCGCTGTTATTAAGTTTGGCCAGTAGTCCGTTTAAGACATTTTTTGTTTCATATTCTGCAGATTTGTAACTTGTATGTTGATGTTAACTTGAAATGCTCAAGATTACAAGATAATTTGCCTAGGACCTCTGGAGTGGGGTGCAGTCACGAGATAACTCTTTGTTATCATCAACAGAGGGCCTTTATGTTTGTGGTTTTCACAGCACACAATAAATTAAAGTCAATCTTGAAGAGATTTTGTTGAAAAATGCTTTTTTTTTTTCATAATTCTTAAAATTATCATTGCCAAGAGACAGACAAATAATCAGTGGAAAAAAAAGCTCCTTTGCTAAGTGCAAAAATGCACAAGTCAGAAACAACCAATCAGAGCCAGAACAGTCACTCTCATGCTACTACAGTTTGCTCACCACAAATTAGCCTACTACGAAGGCTAATTCATAGTAGACCTTCGTACTACGAATGGCCTACTACGAATTAGTAGTAGGCCATTACTACTACGCTAACTAGCCTTAACGTCATCGGACGCTAAGGCTAGTTAGTGTCTGATGACGGTGGATTAATGGGTTTCTCTGGAACAGTAAGTTGATAGACAGCGCTAAGACCCTCCTCCTGGCTCTGATTGGTTGTTTTTGGCCGGGAGCGGTGCATTTCTTCAGACAGCAATATCTGAAGGCCATGGAGGATTTGGATCTTTTCACAGATTATCATCATTTCAGGTAACTAGTTTTCACTCAGGAAGTTTCAGAGAAAAATCACCTCTGGTGGTTCCTAAAGATCCTTCAAAAGATCCAGGCATTCTGCTTTCAGAATCTAACCTGTATTCTGAGAAACAGCTGAAAAAGAAACAAACATAAAAGAAAAAAAAACAATACAATAGCTTCTAAAGCAATCAATGCTCATAACATCTCTGTATTTTACAGATTTGCTTTCTCGTTGTCCTCAAATCCTGCTTTAAAGTCTCGGAGGTTTGAACTTTGAGCCGGGGAATACCTTCATAAACACGACAACCACAGAAAACCATGACATCGTGACTGGCTAGGAAAAATAACCATCATTTGTGCAAGTAAATAACAAGTGTGCAACTCTATGTTTGGAGCAGCAGCGTTTTGTCTCAATGTTTTGGTCTTACAATAAAAAAAAAAAAAGCTCTTTAGCAGAAATTTAAGCTCTTATCCAAACAGAGCATCCACCTTTCCTTCAATAACAACCGACTCTAGGTAGTGAAAGTAATAAGAAATCATGGTTTATTGCATGTCACTGAACCCTCATTAGCAAGTATTCTGCTGAACTTGCAGCCTGAGTCACGATAGCTGATGTTTTTTGGAGTTTTTTGGACCGGAAGTCCCTGAAATTGTGCTGAGATGACCTGTTCTTCTGACCCCGAATACTGCAAGTCTGCACAAGTCCTGAGCAACAGTCATTGCAACCGATAAGGAAAAATAATATGACGGACAGGAAAAGTGAACACAATCGGCTGCATGAACTGCATGTATAGATGGAGGGGAAAAAAAGGAAGCCACACACCTGAAAAGTAAAGAGGAGGGGGTTTCAGGTCAGATGCTCTTGACCTCGTACTTCCTCTGTGAATAAACAGAAATGTCGAAGTTAGAGTCCGGGGAACACCAAACATAAACAAAGAAAATCTGTTTGTCGAAGGGTTTCAGAAAGGAAATGAAAGAAGAATTTAAAAAATAAAAACATAATAAAATTTAGACTTATGAAAGATTGTATTGTCCCATTTCTTTTAATGCAATCAAATAAATTCAATCAAAGCTTCCTGTTTCAGGAGGTGAAGGGTTCTCTAAATGCTAATTAAATTCCTGTGTAATTTCAACAAGAACCTACAACATCTCAAAGTCCTGCAGCTTTTAGATGATCCATTCACCTGAATCAAAAGACTGAATGACCTTCTCAGTATGCAGTCAAGTTCTCAAGCTAAGACTTCTAAGCTATTTGATCCACATGTGTTCAAGCAGACACCTAAAAGTTGCAGGAAACCAACTTAAGACATGTTTATATGCACTAGATGAGTCTTCAGGAAAGAGAACGTGAGAGGAAGTGTTCACCCATTACAGGGCAACTCAGAACAAACAGCCACACACATCTAACTAGGTGCAAGTCCCACTTGTTTACAATTAAATTAACCTGACAGTCATGTTTCTGGACCGTGGGAGGAAGCAAGAGGACCGCCCCACAGATTAAACCCCGCCCCCCTCATTTCATATTATATGGACATGAACCAAAAAGACCCGGAAATAAAAACAGCAATTAAAAACTACATAAAGTAGCTTTATAAAACAAGTGTCACAAAATAAAACATTATATGAGCAAATAAATCTGTCAATTCTAATATAATTACATAACAAATATTTATTTTATTTTATGTAATATTTATTAGCAATAAAGTATTTTTATTATTATTATTTTGAATAAAGTGGCTCTTTATACAATTAATAGTTGATTAAAATTATTTAGGGCAGAATTTTCTTTAATAAAAAAATTTCAAATTAAAATCTAAAAATTGTGCAAAAAAGAAAAAGAAAAAAATGGATTAGTTTTTCTTTGCATTTGATCCTAAATGGGTTTTTTCCCTGTAACTTAGTCAACTGAATAGCATGCAATTATTTGAGTGCAGCAAACATGCAATCTTCAGTCGGTTGGTTGATTCTGTTTGGTGAAATTTATTGATGAACGCCAAATATTACAGTAAAAAAATCGATTGATTATTTTTAGTGTCAATGTTTCCATTTTAAGATGAACTTTAACTCACCTGCCACTTCTTGATGTCTTAATAAATTGACTCCGCATGAAAAAGCTTCAGTGTTTTATGATGTTGAACCATTTTTAGAGCCTGAAACACAGGGAGTCCTGATTACTAAATGAGAAACAGGTGGCTGATTGGCTGCAATGACCAGAAACCAAGAGAATCAGTTTTAGGGCGCGACCCGTATTTGGAGGCCTTCGGTCCTCGACGCGGCCGTCGTGGGTTCGACTCCCGGACCCTGTCTTCCCCCCTCTCCTTCCCCGTTTCCTGTCGGCCCGCTGTCATGTGGGGGACACTGGGGCCCACAAAAATACCACCTAGAGGGGTAACAAAAGAGAATCAGTTTTAGTTATACACTGTAAAATGCACACAGAATACAAAGTAAGAACAAACAAATAACAGGAATGAATAAACTGGTTGGGTAAGATCAAAACTTAAAAGAAAATATGAAAGCAGATGAAAAGCATCCCAGAATTGTGACATATATTTCACTCAGATATAAAACGAACACAAATACATATTGTCATATAGGTTGTCTGATGGTTTTGTAGTCAAAAGTAGCACAAATTTCACTTAAAAAACCCAAAACAAAAACAAGAAGCTTTAAAATATAAAAAAGCTTCCTTACAATGCAAAACTTGAGTTTTCACTTTTGTTTCTGTCCGTGGGGAACTCGAGCTGAAATCCTGAATCATCAACAACAAAAAATGAGTATGAGGAAGACTTCAAGCTCAAAACCAAACCACGTTCATACAGTAAGTCCAATCCACACTTTGATCAGAAACAGGAAAAACACGCCAACCTCAGTCTGTGTCAGTTACTGCTGGACAAAACTGAGGTTTGGGTTTCACTAGAAGGATCTTTACAGAGTTGCATAAACTGGAATATGCTGAAACAGAAAACGTACAACTTTGACAAACACATTTCTTTTTCTCTCAGTATTATCACGACCCCACCACTAGGGGGCCTCTGATGTAAAACACATGCAAAATGCATCTCAATTCCTCCAAACTTGCTTGATTAAGATCTCAAACTACAATCTCGTTTGTTTTATGTAACAAACACAAGTTATTCATTAAATATTACTGAAAGTCACTCCCAGTTTTTACAACTTAACAATATATACATATTTTTTCTAATCTAATGAATTGATTAAGACAAAAAATGTCCCTCAGAGTCCAACTGCACACAGGTGTGGCTGGTCCGCCAATCAGCTGCCAGAGAAAAAACGGTTTTTTTTTCAGAGCCAACAAAACATTTTAAGGTGCTTTCAGGAGAACTTGATTTTCCAGTTACGACATCACAAAGACGTTGCTTAGATTTTCCCCTGCTTGATCACTGAATATGGCTGCTTGATAAATACATTGATATGTGTTATGTAATAAGCCGACTCCGCTAGACAATCCAAAGTGGCTGCAATGCTTTCGCCTCTCCTTTTTGGTTGATATTTGCAAAATGTATATTATTTTTTGAATACATTAAATATTAAAATATTTTGAATTTAAAATCTTGTCTATTTTATGAATCAAACCTCTTAGATAACTTCTTTTTTTTTTTATTTTTATGGCGGTTGGCAAACAACTTATAAGTGCATTACCGCCACCTTCCAGATTGGAGTATGGATCGTTTACCTATTATAATCACCCCATAATGCCAGTTCTTCTTAGAAAACAAAAAATACTGCTAAAAACTACATCCCCAGATGATCTCTGAAACAATTCCCTAATATCTAATTTATTTTTATTCCTACTTAAATCTCTAAGTAACACCTGTCTTTCCTGAACATATTTATTACATTCTAAAAAAAAAATATGTTGGACTGTTTCTAATTTTCCACAATAGTTACAACAACCTGTACTATGCTTATTAATTATTTTAAGAGTACTATTTAATCCTGTATTTCCAAAGCTTATTCTAGATATAACATCTTCTTTTTAATTCTATTACATTTCCTTAATTCCCCAACTTCTTTTTGAATACTACAATAAAACCTAGCATTGAATCCTCTATCCCACTGGTTTTGCCATTTCTTCTTGATATACATTTTAATAATATTCTTTACCTCATTTTTACTTATTTTAACATTTAAATCAACAATATTCTTTTTTGCAGCACTCTTAGCAAAACTATCAGCCAACTAATTTCCTACCACACCAATGTGGGCAGGGATCCAAACTAGTTTAACATGAGAACCATCATTTTTAATCCTAAATATTGAGTGACTGATATCCAATATAATATCTTGTCTTGATTCTGAATTTATCTCTAGAATACTTATTAATGCACTACTTGAATCTGAACAAATTTAAACCTCCCTCTCTCTTGTTTCCTCAATCCACTCTAAAGCCATTAGAATAGCCATTAATTCACCTGTACACTGTCAATTTATCTGTTATTGTCATGAAATGGTGGTGAGGCAGACGCTTGTAGACTCAGGTAAAGATGAAATGAAGGTAGTTTAAGTGCTTTGTGCATTGAAGTTCCCACACCAAACTATTTTCCCTGTCCAGTCTCTAGGATTGTTTCAAGTTTGAACTTTTCTAATTGTTTACAAGGATTGTAATAATTTATTATTTTAATATTCCCATCATTTGTCCAAATTTCTACAGCAATAATTTCTAAATCTGATATTATTTGGAGCTGAATACATTTTATATTTTCCTTTACAAATATGGCACAGCCTCCCATTTATTCTGTTTTTATGCAAGATTGAGTAAACATGAACACTAAACTGCAATGACGACTTGAGCCATGTTTCTTGAATACATATTATGTCTGGTTTTGTATTTAGATTATTAATGAAGCCTTTAAATTCCTGACCATTAGCTATTAAACTTTGAGCGTTCCATTGTAATATTAGAATTATGTGATGATTTGAGAAGCCTCATTTTCAGATGATCCTTCTTCATGGATTTTATCCCAAGATAAATCTTTGGCATTAAAAAACTTTCCAATGTAATATTACACTGATTATTGTCTGCAATTCTTTCATAATTTGTTTGTGGATCATTATCATTATTCTTCACTTCTCTCACTGCTTCAGCATAAGTAATTCTCTTATCAGTTTTAACTTTTTGAATTTCAGCTGCCTCTTTTCTTACCATGCACCCTGCATATGCTGCAGTTTGACTTCCTCCACTGTTAAAACATTTAACAGGATTATTTCCACACTCACCATAAGGATGTTCACTTCCACACTTACCATATCTCTGTTTCCCTTTACAAACGTTTGCAGTATGTCCATACTTATCAGGTCAAACCACATAGTGCAATACGATATCACTGGTCAATCTATCCGCCAAATTCTTATATTTTTTTTGTGTTGTATTTAGATTTATTTATATTCTTATATTCTATATTCTTATTCCTTGTTTCTTGCATAATTTAAGGTTTTTCTTGCATAATTTAAGGTTTTGGTTACTCACATTTAGTGTGTACCTTAGTATTTAATTTGTATTTTTGTATTCTTTTGCACTTTTGCTTACTGTGTGTTATCTTTGTTTTTTGCCTGGGAGCTGCTGGTAACTTCAATTTCCTGAGGGCGTCTTCCCAAGGGATCAATAAAGTACAAGTCTAAGTCTAAGTCTAATACCGTTGACACTTATAATATCTGAGAGGTGGTGGAATATAAGCTCTTATACACTGCTCAAAAAAATAAAGGGAACACTTAAACAGGTGTTTAACACTTAAAGTGTTCCCTTTATTTTTTTGAGCAGTATATTAAAGCTCATGTAACCAATCATCACCTTATCAGGCAGAACTCTATCTTTGAAATCCAGTAGTAGATGTACTGTCCATTTTCTCCCCACTCCTAAAAGCCTGTAATCGCTTGATGCCTGTAATCTCTCCTCCTTTTATTATTTTCTTTAGCTCCTCCAAGTTTCTCCTACAGGAATCCCTCATATTACCCCTTTTACTCCTCTTTCTTCCCCAACTACCTTTCTTTCCAGCATTTCTTTTTTACACACCATTTGTAATTTTAGGGCCTTATTCTTTTGCTCAGCATTTTTACAAATGATAAATAGGCTTCCATCCCTTAAGACTTTAGCTAGTTCTACATCTCCAATAACTTTCTTTAATCCATTTGACAAACTGATAGGATTTACTCCAATCATATCCTGTCCAGCCCTAAATTTTAATGACTATAAAATCTTCCTTCATTATTTTCTTTATTATTTCAACTCTTTCTTCCTCATCCTCAAGAGATCTTTTACCAACATTTAGTCCCTTTTTAACCTTATCTTTTCCCCCTCTTCTATTTTCTACCACAGACCATCCTGTGTCCATATTTTCATCTTCTGAAAGCCCCCCACTACAACCAGCCATCTTGATCCACTCACAATCCAGATTATGCCAAAAACCACCTTTAAATTCAACTTATTACTCGCCAGATAACGTTTAATCGCTTTCACTTTTAAAAAAAAAACGTGTTCTCCAGCCACTCCACACCCTACTCTCCTCGCCCTTCCCCAACCAACCACCTCTTAGATAACAATTTTAAGTGACCTCTTTATAGCTTTGAGGCAGGTGTTTGTCTTAGACTGTAGGTACCCTCGGGTGCCCTCTGCTGGCGTAAATGCGCTAAGCAGAAGCCTAGTTTGGTGCTGCCAATGTCTTTTTTCTACATTTGCAAAATAAAGGGAGCACACTGCTGACTGGCATTTGTAGAAAAAGTTAAAATTATAAACATTTTTTAATTTTATTGAGAGTTCAGTCAAAAAAAAACCCAAATATGTTAAAACAGGAAATTGGACTTTATTTTAATTTTTTTTAATCACTTTTTGGCCCAAATATGTCAGACTAGGGCTTGACACACAATGAGAGGTTGATCATTTTGTGTCAGAGCATCTTCCTCAAATTTTCATAGTCAAAGAGACGGCTATCTGCACCAGTAGGATTATAAAATGTCTGTATGTAAAATGAGGTTGGTTTTGTAATATTTCTAAACGTTTTCCACCTATTATATATATATATATATATATATATATATATATATATATATTCTGAAAATTTCAACTCAACTCAAAGAAGATCAGTTGATGCAAACATGTAGAAACTGGTACTGTAACCACTTGGTTAAATGACTTCTCACACCATCGAGTGAAGAAACTGTCTGCTTACGAAGCAACACTGATTGACAATCAATTCCACATGCTGTGGTGCAAATAGAATCTGGAGGCTGGAGGCGCTACCAGGAGACAGGCCAGTACACCAGGAGACGTGGAGGAGGCCGTAGGAGGGCAACAACCCAGCAGCAGGACCGCTACCTCCGCCTTTGTGCAAGGAAGAGCAGGAGGAGCAGGAGGAGCAGGAGGAGCAGGAAGAGCAGGAGGAGCAGGAGGAGCCCCGCCTGAGCCCCTGCAAAATGACCTCCAGCAGGCCACAAATGTGCATGTGTCTGCAAAAACGGCTAGAAACCGACTCCATGAGGCACGTTAACTAACTTTTGAGTCAAAAGAAACAAGTTGAAATGTTATTTAGACAGAAAATAAAGCAAGTGGTGCTATTTAATTAATAATAACATTGCTAGATGTACTTGAATCTTAACTTCCGTTGTCAAACAACAATATTACATATTTCCGGTGTTTTTATTTTGAAGGAGCATCAGGGTACAGAAAAATAAAAAATATAATTATTAAGGATACACGTCAGCTTGTTGAGATCACAGCAATAAAAAAATCTAACAACATTTCTTTAGAAATAATATGAAATAATATGATTTTAAAAATCCATGTTTTTAAAATGTTATATTGTTATGATTGACCAATATTTTTATTTCAGATGTCGTTTGCGCCTGAGCTTTATCCGTCTACTGCCATCCAGTGGTAGTGGCCCGCAACTACATTCTAAAATCTTTAGATGAGATTATTAATACATTTATAAACGCTTATTTATAAGCTGGAGAAAATATGCTACTATTCAGCACCAATGTGTGGATTTGCACCTGCCGATAATCAGAGTTTGTGTCAGGTCTAAATACCTATTAAAGACAAATTAAACAAACACAGGAAAGACAAGAGAGTTAGATTCTTTGTACTCGCGAGGAGAACGGACAGGGACATGTATTCAGTTACAAATCTCCAACCGCTCTGAAACACATTTGTCCGCTCCTCGCTTTTTATTACTTCTAGAATTCCTCTTACATTGGGTGCTGCAACTCTCAAAGGGCGGGGGAAACAATTCATCACATAGTTGCAGCGCTAATGACAATCACTATCTAGACACATGTTATCTACACACTAGATTCTTCTGTTCCAGGCACGGCGTCGAGCAGAACAAGTTGTATGTCTTCACGGCGACAGCTTTATTGCTATCTAACAGACAAAGGAAAGCAGAGTTTCTTGCAAGGCAATAAACTCTGCTGGGAGTAGTTGTCACTGCTATCGCTCAGGAAGGCCTCACTGCTCTCTTTCCCAGGGAGGCCTCAGGAAGGAAATCAAAGTTATTCAACACACAGAAACATTACTTATACTAAGAGTAAAGAGAAAAAGCATATAAGTAAACATTATCTAAATGTAACTACAAGGCTACATGATACAACGAATATTTGATAATACTAGTAATACAATTTACCCAACAGTTTGTGTGTAAAACACTAAACTTTTTAAAAAATCCTGCGATTTCATGATAGAAAAAAAAAATCGAAATACCTTCAAATAATATGACTGGAAATACTTAAAATTATACTGAGAGTAATTTTTTTTAAGATGCTATGAACATAAATGTATATTTTTGATGGAAAACAGATGTTTACTCCTCCCCGTCTCTCGCTTCATACACGTGCTCGTCTTGTCTGATGCCTGAAACTTATTAGTATCAAGAGTCTAAACTTCATTGTTTTTGTTCAATAAGAAACCAGTCTGTAACATGGAAATAACAAATTCCTTCATTTTTTTTATTGGTTTAATCCGAGAAAAATATCATGTCCATTCCAGAGGACGAATTAAAAACTTGAAATAAGGCAAGAGAGCCACCTGGTGGACATCAGACAGTAGTTCACTCATCATAAAACTCAATGCAGTAAAAACAGATATTTACTTCTGCTTTATTAAAGAACACAATAAAAAAAATTTTTTCGCCATCATCTAACATTAAGTTGAACAAAATGTTCTAGTTGCTGAGTTGAGAGTTTTTAATGATGGGAAAAAAATTAAATAAAATTACAGATCCCTATAAAAGAGAAAGGAACATGGAACTGATGGACGAGAAAGAGAAGTGTAACTGAAGAGTCCAGCAATGAGCAATGAGAACCAGCGAGCTTTTGTACTGCGGCAGGAGTAGAAAATGACAGATAAACCAGATGAACCAATCAAAGTTGATGTTGTACAGCTGAGGCAAGCAGAAAACGGAGAAACTGAGAGAGGAAGTCCAGGTACAGAAACTACAACTGAGATAAACTACAAATCAAGTGGAAAAGATCAACAGTGATCTCAGAGAACTAAATCCAATTGCACAAATAACAGAACACAACAAAAAACGAAACACAAAGGAATTAGCTTATATGGCAACAACATTCAAACATTAATGAATACAAGGAAATTTACTGAGTATGGCAAGATGTATTGAACATAAATAAACCACAAGGAAATTACCATAAACACAAATTAAATGACAGCCAAGGGCAGTGAAGGCAAATTTGTCTGTTCAAGTGAAAATATTTGAATAGTCAGAATTAATTTGACAGCTGTGCAAGATGCCTGTTGAATAAAGTGAATTTTCCTTCTGAGTGTAGGAGCTGTACGGCTCAATTTCAGTCAAATCCTGCAGAACAAAACACGTTGTAGAAGTTTAAGACATGCTTAAAATCTGCATGTGTAAATAAAATCAAATGCAAATTACCTCCTCTAGATTATGTCTGCATGATTCTGGTTGCCCTCTGTTGGGAAATACAACAGTTATAAATAATCGGATTATTATTACAGTGACTTATATAAGACAGGAATTGAAAGTAGAGCTCAGTCTCTCAGCGCTACAATAACTCAAGTGAAGACAGAAACGGCATGAGACAGCGGCCGGATTTATTCTTAACTACAGACAAAAAAACAATTCTTTCGTTAAAAAGATATTGCTGATGCTGTGAACATGAGTCTGAGTAAAAAAAGAAAAAGGAAATTATGAATATTGAATTAGGTTTTCACCGATGTTGATGTCTTCTGTAAATAAATCCCAGAATAACTGAAACTATGATAACTAATAAAGCTGCAGCAGTCAAAGCAGAAGGAAGAGTCACTCCTACAGACTGGCTCCAAACTCCATCTGATAGATTATTATTAGGAAATGAGTCTATTGGAAATAAAGCAAACATTGTTAGAGAATAAATAGTTACTGTAAGTTTGATAGAAGGAATATAAAATGTGCTCACCATTAACTGTGATGCTGAGATGAAGAAAATATGTTCCATCAAGATTTGAACACTGACAGGAATAGTTCCCACTATCAGCTGCTGTTAAACTGGTCAGGTGCAGAAACACAGTTTGATTCCTGGTTTTTAGTGAGAACCTGGAGTCACACTCATGAACAAAGTCACCTTCGTCCTTGTACCGTAAACTGCATCCCTCTTTGCCGTTATTCTCCGTTCTGATCCTACACACAATCAACATGATGATATTTGATGTTTCGTTGGTGCAGATTGGAGTGAAATCAGATTCTTGCCAGATTGTTTTCACAAGAGTTTCTGCAAGCAGGAAAGAACAATGAATGAAAAATAGTCTGATTGCTGTAAGAGTGGAATTTTAAAATAATAGAGCAGATGAAATTAAGGTTAACAGAAACCTTATAGAACACCAGTTCACCAGTTCTGAAAGTTTATAGTGAAAAACAATTCAAGATTCAATTGAAAGAAAATTAGACTTTGTACATTACCTTCAGCATCCAAAAAGCACACAAAACATGGCAATAGCAGTAAAAGGCCGACTCTCACTGCATCCATCTGACCAGCTTATCGATGCAACATCTGCTGCTGCTCTGAACTGAGGTCGTCTCAACTGTCCTCTGAACTTTTATTGGGCGACTCAAGCCACAAATTCTCATCTCTCAAAGTGGTTCAAGAGGATGTGACACTTTTTCTGGAAGGGAAATGCGTCTGCATGACGGCTTCACTTTGAAACAACAGAACACAAACCAGAATTATCTCTGCACATCTCAGCATTACAGTTTGAATGTCATGATGGGTCAGAGGTTTGTTTAAAAATCAAAAACAATCAACTACTACGGTTACTAGCAATTAGAACATGTATTTTCTGCACCATCTTAAGTCAGAACAAAGCTAGGGGCGTGACGGCATGTTGTCATGACAGATGGGACTTCCTGCCTTGTTTTCTGCAACAATTCGGTGTTTGTAAGATCTAAATGTCATGTTTGCTTTGTGGTCTTCACACTTTACCAGTCTAGACTGTCAGACTAAAATATCCAGGAAACCTTGTTTACGGCGCAGCTACTTCATCTTCAACACGACCTAATATCCTCTAGAGGTCCATTTGTAGAACTGCAGGGTTGCTTGGGTAAACGTAAAGCATCAAAAAAGCATATTTTTGTGTGTCCATGCGTATGCATCCAGGCGCATACACACGGACAGCTTGGTGAGCAAAACCTTAGATAATTACAACATTCTATTTAAATATACTATATACGTATATATATATATACATATATATATATATATTAATCCTGATACTGATGGTCACTTGTTTTTATTTTTTTGTACTTTAATTGTGTTATACTTTAATTCCCTCACAAGTGCTCACATGTGTGCACACACCCCACACACCCACCCACCCATACACACGCACCCACCCACGCACACACACACACACACACGAATGGCTTGGTGAGCAGCACTGTCATGGGGCCTCCCCCCAAAAGTCACGAGAATGAATCCTGTGCTGTCGTTTACATCATATCAATCAACCCCTGATAGAGACCCAATTGAGATGATCAGAAATTTAAAGAGCCACACGTGTCATGCATGATGATCGGCGGTCATGAGAGTCTTCCTGATGGCTGGGGCCTGTCCCACTTCAGGCAGTATATCAGAAAGACCTTCTGTTTAAAAACCGGAGGTAGTTACAACATCCAAATCTATTTCAATATACTATATTGTCTATACTATATTGTCCAACTGGAAACTGTGGTGGAGAGGAGGACACTGAAGAAGGTTCTGTCTATTATGGACAATAAACAGCACCCTCTCCACCACATAGTGGACAGACAGCGGAGCTCCTTCTCACATAGGCTGCTCCAGCTCCGCTGTCGTAGGGATAGATACAGGAAATCCTTCCTGCCACATGCCATCTCACTGTACAATAAAAGCTAAATCATTGTTCTGCACTAATCAGTCCAATTTCGCACAACTGCACTGTGGCACACTTGCTGTACATATATTTACATATACATACTGTATCTGCATTTTTTGAATCTTTGCAAGGACTGCTCTAAGCTGCTTTTTATATTGACAGCATGTTAGTTTTTATTTTTATTTTTATTTTGTCTACAATTGCTACTCAGTGGTGGTTGTTGTGTGTCTTGTCTCTATGCTGTAACTGCGAAATAATTTCCCTGCTGGGATGAATAAAGTAATTCTATTCTATTCTATATTGTATATTACTATTGATTTTCTAACACCGAACCCCTTGTCTCTGCTTCTATTGGGGGGGATCATGTGACCGAAAATTAAAATCAATTAGTCACGGGTCATTAATCACCCATCAATCACTCCCCGATTAAATTTTGACAGAAGGTTGCTTATATAGTTTTTTAACGTGGTTATGGCTGGTCAGGGTCTAACCAAATATGACTTTCAACTTTTTTGTTGGCCTATTTTTGTGTGGCATCAATCAGCTACAACAAAATGTGTCTTTCTAGGTTAGCATCATTCTACAGTGATTACATTTGTGAAGGCTGCAGGTTTACTTGATGATCTGTGTCATTCTGCAAGGTCGGTCCTTCATTTGTGTTTTCAGTTTTGCTTCCTTGAGTTGTAAAGTCACAAACGTTTAACTCACAAGGAATCCAAAACCAATCTTTGCAAATATTGGTGAACCACATGACAGTTAAACAGGTTCTGTCACCTCAGTCAGAGAACATAATGGCAACAAGTTGACTTTTCAAATAATCTGGTGGTTTGAGGCCTCTGGGTAAACTGACCTGTTGACAAGTCAGCTTAACCTCAATTAGCTTAACTGCTTCCTCTAAGTTTCTTTGACTCTTCTGTTGTAATTTAGCCATTTTTTAAGTCCTGTTTTAAAAGAGAAAACAGTTCCTGACTATATCTGGTGATCAGGAAGCTAAAGAGCTAAACCGCAGTTTAACCTTAGCGGAACATAGGCTGAAAGTGAAGGCTAAGGGCTGTTAGCGCCCCTCTGAAGGATTTTGTTCAGCCTTTAGCCACAATTCAAGAAGATGGCGGCACTGCTAAAAGATTTATATAGATTTATAATATTTTCTACATTTTCTAAATTCTCTTGTTCCTGCCACTCTCCACCATTGTTTTGCCGTGGATAAATACAGCAATTGCTGACGCCTTCTTGTTGCTAAGTGTAGATGTCAAAGATTTATAGAGTCCCATTTAACAACAACAACAAAAATAGACTGCCTTAATATTTCATTAAAAGACAAAAGTAAGACAAAAAATAAAGGAATTCTTGTGCATTTTCTTAAAATTTATTTTTGGCTGCGAGTCCTTTTCACTCGGATGATTTTGGCCATCATGACAAAAACGTTTGGACACCACTGCATATCAGTGATGTCATATAAACCATGCATTTTCAAGCAAGACAAATGAAAACCATAATACACCAGTACATAAATAATAAGTACATTTTATATGTACATACGTCCTGACCCGTGCAGAAAATGTATTAATAGTGTTTTAACAACTTTGCAAAAATAGAAATAGTACCTTCTGTTCATAACACAGTTGATAAAGATGTGAGAATGTAACAGATTCTGTTACCAGAGGTAAATTTACATACATCATCTTAGCTTAATTAATACAGTAAAACATAAGAAAATTCAGCCTGATGTAAATCAAACTGTATTTATCCTGATAGATTATTAGTTTTCATAAATATTCCTGTTCCTTTCCAGATTTTCCAGGTCACCGGTTACATTGTTCTTGGCCGAGTTTGTGTGAGCTTCATGCTGATCGTGACCTGAGGAGACGGTTTGATAGAGGTCTCTGGATAGCCGCTGGAGATTCACGTACAGCTCATTCAAATTATCGTCATCCTAAACAACAATAATAAAAAAAACATTAAAAACAATTTTGAAGCAAAATACCCTTAATCAAGACAGACATCAATCTACGTCGCTCCTTAGTGAAAATCTCTCAAGAACTGATAAATCTAATTACTAGAAAGCAGAAATTGACAAGAACATACTATTTATTTATTTATTCATTTATTTATTTTCTCTAATTCACATTTGCAACAGTTTCTTGTCACAGTTTCAGCACAACGAGCATTAATGTTTGTATGCATATTTTAAGCGTTTTTTCCTGTATCTATGGTTCTCTGCATTAGTGCAACAGTGCCATCTTGTGGTTATTTTCTATAGTACATGAATACTTTTGTTACGTAGATGAATTTAGTTCATCATTTTGTCCTTGCAGCTAAAACAGTCTATTTATTGAACCAGAATTAATGAAGGATTTGTTCTGACTGTAGTTTATGTTAATGCACCAAACAGATACACAGACTTTTATTTATTTCTGAGGATTCAACAGCCATGTCAAACTCTTATTTATTCAATACGTTTTATATACAGATGAAACCAGAAGTGTGTGTGAAAAACACGTACACCTTCTTTTTTTCACCGTCTGAAATTAAGTCAGGTCAAATGTCTTATTTTAGGTCTATTAGAATAACCAAAATTATTTAGATTTCCTAAACATCACAATAATAATATCTGGTCTTATATCTTTAAACATCTACAGCTCCTGTTCTGAGAGGTGTGCCACAGGGTTCTATTTTGGGCCCTGTGATTTTCTCCTTGTCCGTTGCCACTTGGATCTATTATCAAACTCCACAATGTCAACTTCCCATTGCTATGTACATGATCAGCAAATTCAACTGATCATCTGGGCATTACCTCATTGTTTAAGAGAGAAATCATTCCTGTAAAAATCTGATTTTGAAAACACTGATAAAAAAAAAGTTTTCAGCAGCAATCAGATGGAACAAACTCTCTGTTACGAAAGCAGAAGGAAACTACTTCATGTTGCAACAGACTGAGATGATATATTTTTCTGTCTCTCAGATCTTTCTGATGTTGCCCTGGGCAACCAAACATATGACTCAAATCAAAAACCACAACTGGATGGATGGAAAGATAAATGGAAGACGGGAAAACAAATGAATGTTTGTTTTTCATTCCAGCCAGTTGGAACATACAAGCTTGTAATTTCTAAAATGGTCTGCAAAGTAGAATAGAAAATAGAGAATAAAAAGGAATGCCTGTTCATGTGTTTACTAGTCCTTTTTATGCCATTTGGCAAAAAAAAGGTGTAAATTATAAAATAGTAAATTAGATTTACTCACTATAGAGGCAGCTGATCCATGTACAGATGATCCAGATGTTTTGGATCTTAAAAAAGTGCAAGAATTCAGGATTAGTGTCAAAGTATAATCATCAAAATGTAAAGTTGAGACAAACATTCAAAGAAAAGTTTGTTTTTACTTAAGATAATGGAACAATTATGTTGAAGAAGCAGAAAAATGACATTAAAAATCAACTATTTTAGTTGGAAACCCAAAATCTAAGTAAAATAAGAAACTTTATTGAATCAGTTTCTCACCGATGTGGACGTCTTCTGTGAATAAATACCAGAATGACTGAGACTTTGATAACTAGGAGAACTGCAGCAGAAAGAAGAATCACTCCAGATTGGCTCACAGCTTCATCTGATGAATTCTCATCGGGATTTGAGTCTTTTGGAAGTAAAACAAACATCGTTAGAGAATATATAGCACCTAAAAGTTTGACACAAGCAATGGAAAATGTGCTCACCATTAACTGTGATTCTGAGTTGGAGAAAATGCGTTCCATCAAGATTTGAACACTCACAGGAATAGTTCCCACTATCAGCTGCTGTTAAACTGGTCAGGTGCAGAAACACAGTTTGATTCCTGGTTTTCAGTGAAAACCTGGAGTCACACTCATGAACAAAGTCACCTCCATTCTTATACCGCAGACTGCACTGCTCTCCACCGCTTCTCTCCGTTCTGATCTTACAAATGATCAACATGATGATATTTGATGTTTTGTTGGTGCAGATTGGAGTGAAATCAGATCCTTTCCCAATCGATTTCACAAGAGTCACTACAAACAGTAAAGTTCAATTGATGAGAAATAGTTTCAATGCTGTAATAGTCGATTGACAAAAAATGCAGTAGATGGAAATAAAATGAACAGAAACTGAAATTTCATAGTACAAGACGACTTCAACGCTACCTTTGCCGTCCAAAAGCCACACGAAACATGGCAGAAGCAGTAAAAAGGTGATTCTCATTGCATCCATCTAATTACTCTGCGACTGCAACGTTTGCTGCTGCACTGAACTGAAGCCATCTGAACTCTCTGTACATTTTGGGCGACTCAAACCACAAATTTTCGCCCTTCAAAGTGCTTCACGAGGACGTGACACTTTTTCCGAAAAGGAAACGCTCTTACTTTCACCGCTGCTCTCTGAAACAACAGAGCACACAAACTGCAGGTATATTTGCATTTCGGTTTTAAGCAAACCTTTGACCCAACAGGACTATTAAACAAAAACAATCAACTCTTATTTATATTACCCAGCAGAAAAAGGTACTTTTCTTTACTGTAGCCCCTTATATCAGACAATGACACAGCTAGATGCAAACCTAACCATGCACGTTCTGGTAGGCAGGACTTCCTGCCTCGTTTCCTGTAACTGTAGGGGCTTAATAAGACTAGATAAAATCTAAATGTCATGTTTGCTTTGTTGTCTTCACATATTTTGAGGCTTGACTGTGAGCAGTAAGAGAAGAAAGCGTCCTGGTACAGGTTGATGTAGGTTTGGTCCCTTTTCGTTTCTTAGTGCAACACTTTCACACAAACATGTTCGCAACTAGACAGAAAAATGCATCAGCAGCTGCAAGAGACTGATCTCACTTAATGTAAGTAGTTAACAGACTCTTAACCTCACACTGAAGTTTGTTGCAGTTACTTTTTCCAGTGAGCCACAAATCCTGCCAGAAATATTGTGGTCAATAAAACCACCAGTTACTAAAAATGTGAAGGTAACAAAAACAAAATTGATGAAGAGACGAGTTCAAAGGTCAGCTCATTCTTTAATATACATTTAAAAAAAGGGATTTGTTACTGGGTGAAAATCAGGTGAAGAGCTTCAGCTGTCATCCTTCAGTTAGCAGATTCTGTCCACACAAACCAACGTAGAAGTCGATCACCAAAGAACTGAAATAGCGTCATAATTAGTTTTGCTCAGTTAAACATAGAAAGAAAATTCAACCAATCAGACTTTATTCATCTCAACAGATTATTGGTACAAAGATTTTCATAGATTTTACAAATCCTGTTCCTCTCCAGATTTTCCAGGTCATCGGTTTCAATGTTGTTAGCCGAGTTTGTTTTAGTTTCTTGCTGATGGTGACCTGAAGAAACAGTTTGGTAGATGTCTGCTGTTGGCTGCTGGAGACCTGTGTACAGTTCATCTGTGTTTTCTTCATCCTAAACAATAAAGTAAACAGTAAAGAACAATTTCAAGAACTGTGAAATCTGTTTATTAAAAGGCAGCAACTGATTAAATTCCTTTTATTTGCATGTTTAAACTGCAACAGTTTCTTCTCACAGTTTTGGTATCAAGAAGATGAGAGTTTGTGTGAATATTATGATTGCTTCAGTGACTCAGTTTGGTTACTGCAGCTAGACGTCCGGGGCGCTCAACAGTGTCATCTTGTGGTTATTTTCTGCAACTGCCCAGAAAACAACCACTTAAAAAACCACCACTGGAAGGATGAGTGTAGTGAAAAAAAATGGACATACAGTCAGCTGGAGGCTTCAAGTTTATAATCTCTAAAGTGGTCGGCAAAATTCATAAGATAGAAACATGTTCTACGTGTGTTTTCTAGTCTTCTTTATAACAAATGGCAAAGAAAAAAGTGTTCTGTGACAATGACAACATAAAAATAAATATATTTACTCACTATGGCTGCAGCAGATCTATGCACAGGTGATCCAGGTGTTTCAGATCTTAAACAGGAGCTTTAATACGAGAGGAACCTCAGATTAGTGTAAAAGTTTATTATAATCATCTGGAGGTAGAGTTCAGGCAAATGTATTAAAAAAAACAATTTAGATTCAGGATAATGGAAAAATTATGTTCAAGATGCAAATAAAGACCACAAGTGAAATTTTAAATCAGCAGTTTTAACCGTGAAGCTTGTATTTAGGTAAAAGAACAAACCAGGAATATTGCGTTAGTTTCTCACCGATATTGACGTCTTCTGTGAATAAATCCCAGAATAACTGAAACTATGATAATTAAGAGAACTGCAGCAGTCAAAGCAGAAGGAAGAGTCACTCCTACAGACTGGCTCCAAACTCCATCTGATAGATTATTATTAGGAAATGAGTCTATTGGAAATAAAGCAAACATTGTTAGAGAATAAATAGTTACTGTAAGTTTGATAGAAGGAATATAAAATGTGCTCACCATTAACTGTGATGCTGAGATGAAGAAAATATGTTCCATCAAGATTTGAACACTGACAGGAATAGTTCCCACTATCAGCTGCTGTTAAACTGGTCAGGTGCAGAAACACAGTTTGATTCCTGGTTTTTAGTGAGAACCTGGAGTCACACTCATGAACAAAGTCACCTTCGTCCTTGTACCGTAAACTGCATCCCTCTTTGCCGTTATTCTCCGTTCTGATCCTACACACAATCAACATGATGATATTTGATGTTTTTTTGGTGCAGATTGGAGTGAAATCAGATTCTTGCCAGATTGTTTTTACAAGAGTTTCTGCAAGCAGGAAAGAACAATGAATGAAAAATAGTCTGATTGCTGTAAGAGTGGAATTTTAAAATAATAGAGCAGATGAAATTAAGGTTAACAGAAACCTTATAGAACACCAGTTCACCAGTTCTGAAAGTTTATAGTGAAAAACAATTCAAGATTCAATTGAAAGAAAATTAGACTTTGTACATTACCTTCAGCATCCAAAAAGCACACAAAACATGGCAATAGCAGTAAAAGGCCGACTCTCACTGCATCCATCTGACCAGCTTATCGATGCAACATCTGCTGCTGCTCTGAACTGAGGTCGTCTCAACTGTCCTCTGAACTTTTATTGGGCGACTCAAGCCACAAATTCTCATCTCTCAAAGTGGTTCAAGAGGATGTGACACTTTTTCTGGAAGGGAAATGCGTCTGCATGACGGCTTCACTTTGAAACAACAGAACACAAACCAGAATTATCTCTGCACATCTCAGCATTACAGTTTGAATGTCATGATGGGTCAGAGGTTTGTTTAAAATTCAAGCTATTACTTATATTAGCCATTAAAGAAATGTATTTTAATGTACCGTCGCCTCTTAGATCACACAGAGTTAGTGGCATGACGACATGTTGTCATGGCAGATGGAACTTCCTGCCTTGTTTTCTGCAAAATAGGTGGTTAGCAAAACTGAAGATCTAAATGTCATGTTTGCTTTGTGGTCTTCACATATTTATAATCTTGAATGTGAACTGCTAAGAGAAAAACCATCATGCTGCAGGTCACAAGTCCTGTAGATTAAAATAAACTCACGCTGACACGTTTTTTGCAGTGCAATAAGAGTATTTTTATTTTCCATCTTTATGTTATAAATAGATATTTCTAAATGAATGTATTTTTTCTTTACTGCATTATTAAATACTAGATTAAAAGTATCCAGGCTGAAATATGACTATGATGATTCCGTTGGGACACAGAAACAAAACACCAATTCAGGAAATATACTGAGAAGAGAACAGATTTCTTTTCAAAAGATTAATAGTTTTCTGAAATTTGATTTACTGAGTGTTTCAACAACTTTAAAGAAAAAAATTTAAAGATGTTTCAATGTGGAGCTTTTGTCAAGTAACTATAACATTTATGTAACAAAACAAAAAAAACCCTTTTTGAAATGGTAGAGAAGAGACACCGTGTTCTAGTTCTTGTAGTTCTTGATCAACGCAGTTAAAAAGTGAAAGATGAAAAGATGTCCCATAAAAAACATGAAGATGTCAACTGATGTCTAAATGTGGTTTAAAGGTGGTTGAGGCTGATCATGGTCTAACCAAGCCTGACTCTTAACTTCTTTTTCTAAATTCATGAGGCACCGATCAGCTAAAATGTTTTCAATGTGTTTTTCTACACTAAATAAAAATGAGCAGCATCAAATGTTTATTCCAACCTATTTTTATACAATCCATCATCAGCTTTAGTGCATAGCAATGTGTTGAGCATTTTGGAGATTTTTTTCTTTAGAAATGACCAAAAATAGCAACTTTTCTTTGTGCTTGCTTGGTTGTTTTTGGACATTTATGCAAAAAAAACCCATCATGCCAAGATTTCTGGAAACATGTTAAAGGATGTACATACATATATTATATATTATATATTATATGAACATGCCTTTATAAGGAAGCGAGTGTGGCAAATGACAGCTGAGGAAGAGACAGAAGGCAGATAAACAGAGGGAGAGTCCAGAAAGATGAACTAAAACTCAGAAAAGCAACAAGCCAAGTGAAAAAGAGAGAAATGAAATGAATCCAAATGAACAAAAAAACTAACACAAGAAACTAAGCACAAAGGAACTTATATAACAACAACATTAATAAACACTGGGAAATGAACCGAATACAGCAAGACCCATTCAACATAAATAAATCAGAAGGAAATGATCAGAAATACAAAAGAAAAACATCCAAACACCCAAGAACTGTGATGGTAAATTTATCCATTCATTAGACAATATTTGTAGAGTCAGAATTAATTTGACAGCTGTGCAATATGCCTGTTGAATAAAGTGAATTTTCCTTCTGAGTGTAGGAGATGTACGGCTCAATTTCAGTCAAGTCCTGCAGAACAAAACATGTTGCAGAATAAGCTAAGACGTCTGCATGTGTAAATAAATAAATACATCCTTTGTTTAAATGTAAATTACCTCTTCTAGATGATGAATGCATGACTCCGGTTGCTCTCTGTTGAGAAATAAAACCGTGCAACGGTGGCCTGATTTATTTATTAATTTATTTATTTATTTTACAGAAGAAATACATTTCTTTCTTTTTAAAAAAATATTGCTTATGTTGAGAAACCTAAGTGTAAATAAAAGAAGAAATATTGAATTAGTTTCTCACCGATATTGACGTCTTCTGTAAATAAATCCCAGAATAACTGAAACTATGATAACTAATAAAGCTGCAGCAGTCAAAGCAGAAGGAAGAGTCACTCCTACAGACTGGCTCCAAACTCCATCTGATAGATTATTATTAGGAAATGAGCCTATTGGAAATAAAGCAAACATTGTTAGAGAATAAATAGTTACTGTAAGTTTGATAGAAGGAATATAAAATGTGCTCACCATTAACTGTGATGCTGAGATGGAAAATATGTTCCATCAAGATTTGAACACTGACAGGAATAGTTCCCACTATCAGCTGCTGTTAAACTGGTCAGGTGCAGAAACACAGTTTGATTCCTGGTTTTTAGTGAGAACCTGGAGTCACACTCATGAACAAAGTCACCTCCATTCTTATACCGCAGACTGCACTGCTCTCCACCGCTTCTCTCTGTTCTGATCTTACAAATGATCAACATAATGATATTTGATGTTTCGTTGGTGCAGATTGGAGTGAATTCAGATTCTTTCCAGATTGTTTTTACAAGAGTTTCTGCAAGCAGGAAAGAACAACGAATGAGAAACAGTCTGATTTATGAAACAGTGAAATACAAAGTAAATCAGATCAAAGTACAATTAAAGAGAAATACCCTCTGATTGATTTAAGAAACAAAACTCAAAATTAATTGAAAATAAAGTGTGATTTTTACCTTCAGAGTCCAGATGGCAGCCAAAACATGGCAGAAGCAGTAAAAGGCTGAATCTCACTGCATCCATCTGACCAGCTTATTTCAGCAGAATCTGCTGCTGCACTGAACCAAAGCCGCCTGAACTGTCCTCTAAATCTTTCAGGCTACACAAACCACAAATTCTCATCTCTCAAAACGGTACAAGAGGATGCGACTTTTTTCTCTTTTTTTTTTTTTTTTTTAAAGAAATGCGCCTGCATGACGGCTTCTCTTTGAAACAACAGACCAAACAAACAGGAATCATCTCTGCACAATGAAATTACATTTGTAATGTTAGTTTGCTTAAATGCATAACAATCAACTACTATTGGTATTAACTATTATTGTATTTTTCTGTACTCTAACATGTTAGATTAAACAGCATGTTATGATGTTAGGCAGGACTTCCTGCTTGTTTTGTGCAACAATATGGGGTTAGGAGATCTAAATCTGCTGTTTGCTTTGTGGTCTTCACACTTTTATAATTTTGAATGTGGGCTGTAAAAAGAAGAAAGGTCATGCTACAGCTTTAGGTCCCTCGTTGCTTCTTAATGCAACACTTTGACACAAACATGTTCGCAACCAGACAGAAAAATGCAACAAACATCCAAGAGACTGATCTCACTTCAAAGATGCATGGATACAAATGCATTAGAACCACTGATTATTTACTACTTCAATTACTGCCAGTATGACAGTAAATTCTTAACATCTTGATAACAGGATATTAAGGTTTTTGCTCAGCGACAGCCAGAATCAAATTATATAGACAACAAAACTAAATAAACATTAAAGAGGCGTGCATTGTGGTGTCGCTTTTAAGTAGCAATAAAAATAAATAAAATTTCACGTCAGCGACTGGCATTACAAGGATGTTTTTATTTTAATCTCCCATCAAGAAATATAAAATTATATCCTTCCATGTAGGGACACAGAAATCAGATCCTATTGTGAATCATTGTGTTATATAGTTGAAATAGTGTCCATCATTTTCAGAGGTGAAGTAGATTCATTTATTCATTTGTAAAAATTTAGAGCTATTTACAGGAAAAACAAGAGAACATATGAAAAATGTCAGATATGTTAGAAACATGATATAAAAACATAATCAAGCAGAAATAAAAAATGTTAAATGGCAAAAAAAAAAAAAGTTCAACATGTAAACAAACAGAAAGGTTGTGATTTAATATAATACCACAATATTTCATCGGTCTGGTAATAAGCAAGCAGGTCATCAGTGTAAGGGGAGAACACTGACCTTCAACAATCTGCATGTTGGTCTATTACTGTACAACATAACGAGGAAATTCAGTTGTATTTATCAAGACAGATTTTTAGTTCAAAATGTTTTCATAAATGTTACAATTTCTGTTCATTTCCATGTTTCCCAGCCCGTCAGTGACATTTGTTTCAGTTTTATACTGATGGTGACCAAAGGAGACAGTTTGGTAAATGTCTCTGGTTTGTTGTTGGAGACTTGAGTACAGTTCATCTGAGTTGTCTTCATCCTAAACAATAAAAGACAAAAACATTTAGAGTAAAAATCTTCATGCAAACATCCTAAGTCCAGTGAAACATCATTTGATGTCTCTGCTGGGAAAAGAGGTTTGAAGAATCAGTTTAATAAAAGACAGGATTTAACAGTAACACGTTAAATCATTCAGTTCTTATTGATTTATTTTTTTGTTCTTCACATTTGAACTGTTGTTTCTCACAGTTTAAATGCAGAGTAGGTCAGTGTTTGTTTGCATAGTTTGGTTCCTATATTTAGAGATTCTAAGCGCAACAGCACCATCTTGTGATCATTTTGTAAAGTACATGCAATATATATTCGGATTTATGTCACTGCTCCTTTACTGGAGCTGAAACAATCTGTTTATTGAACCAGAATGAATCAGAAACTTCCTCCAGTTGCATATAATGTTGACAGGAAATGATCTGCAGCTGGTTAGGAGGCAGAAGGGAAGTTTCTGTATTGTTTATGTTAATATACTCACTATTTAAGTATTCTGTTTAATAAGCATTGTGCCATCTAGTGTTTGTAATGTTACTTTGTGGTACTGGGTGTCTGTCCGCATGGCTCATTTTAAAAACCACCACTGGATGAATGGATGTAATATCTAAAATGATCTACAAAAAAAAGTTAGAGGTAAAGTTTTGGGACAGTTTTTTTTACAGAATAAAAAGAAAACATGTTCTTCCTGTATTTTCTAGTCTGCTTTGTGACAGTCTGAAAATAGTAACTTATAAAATAAGGATTTACTCACTACAGCAGCAGCTTGTCCTTGTACAGACGATCCAGATGTTTCAGATCTTAAACAGGAGCTTTAAATATGAAATAAACTCCAGATTAGTGTGAAAGTTTAAAATAACATTTGGAGGCAGAATTTAGGCAAACATGTTCAAAGAAACAATAGTTTAGATATAAGATAATAGAATGATCATATTGAAGACACAGTTAAAGACCGTAAGTGAAATTTTAAATCTGTATCTTCAGCTAAGCTTGAATTTAGGTAAATGAAGAAACTATGAATATTGAATTAGTTTCTCACCGATATTGACGTCTTCTGTAAATAAATCCCAGAATAACTGAAACTATGATAACTAATAAAGCTGCAGCAGTCAAAGCAGAAGGAAGAGTCACTCCTACAGACTGGCTCCAAACTTCATCTGATAGATTATTATTAGGAAATGAGTCTATTGGAAATAAAGCAAACATTGTTAGAGAATAAATAGTTACTGTAAGTTTGATAGAAGGAATATAAAATGTGCTCACCATTAACTGTGATGCTGAGATGGAAAATATGTTCCATCAAGATTTGAACACTGACAGGAATAGTTCCCACTATCAGCTGCTGTTAAACTGGTCAGGTGCAGAAACACAGTTTGATTCCTGGTTTTCAGTGAGAACCTGGAGTCACACTCATGAACAAAGTCACCTTCGTCCTTGTACCGTAAACTGCATCCCTCTTTGCCGTTATTCTCCGTTCTGATCCTACACACAATCAACATGATGATATTTGATGTTTCGTTGGTGCAGATTGGAGTGAAATCAGATTCTTGCCAGATTGTTTTCACAAGAGTTTCTGCAAGCAGGAAAGAACAATGAACAAGAAACAGAGTCTTGTTTTTAATATGTGAGACACTATAAAAAACACAATGGCTATGTGAGACACAGCCATTGTTAAATATTTGAGGATTAAAGAACATTTTATTTGGTAAATGCCAGAATAAAGAAAGTCAGCAGTTTACACTTTGTTTATTTTTCCTCAATTATTTTACCTGTATTTTCCTGACTGCAAACACTTAGACCATTAAGAAACAAATATGGGACTTTGTAATAAGAAATATGAAATACACATTGATTTGAGGATCCAAAAAAATACCAACTACACCTCTGAACACAACACAACTTCCACGTGAAACAAATTAAGGGGACAGGGAATTCAAAAACAAGTCTCGACAAGGTATAATTTCATTTTAGACCATATCAGGTGATTTACTCAAGAAGCTTAATAAGAGACCAACATGAATGAGCAAAGCTGCCATCAATGACTCTGCAAAATCTCTGACAGTTGTTAGAAAAGGAAAAAAATCAATGAATGTCCAAACTCTTGACTAGTTTATATTTCATTTACATTAAAATGTCAAATATATCTTTACGTTACCTTCACTGTCCAAAAATGAGAGAGACGATGGAATAAGTAGCAAAACATGCAGCTTAAATATTTCCACAGAGATCATGATGTCCAAGCAACAAGGAAATGTTTTTTTGTATGTTCACTGTGTTGGGCTGTCAACCCAGTGAACAGACACTGGGTTGACAGTGTATGTTGGTGGTGACAACATAAACCACCAATTCTCTGTCAAAGCAACAGAAACAGAAGTGCAACTACGGGACTATGGCTGCTTTGTTTTTGAGTTCCACCAAATTTGACACCGAACTGTTTTCACTCTATTACTTTCTATTAAACATCAATTTAATTTCCCCTTTGGGATGAATAAAGCATTTTTGAACCCAATTGAATTGATCAACAGCTATGATGTCAAAAGAAAGGTATTGGAGCATATAGACTTTAAGTTTCTTTTCGCTTCACAATAATTACCAACATGAAAATAGAAACTAAAATTATTGACAGTTTCAGGTATTTCCAAACAACATAATTCAAATACAAATACAAATTCAAACAACATAATTCCTACCATTAATTTTACAAGTGTAATTGATAAAAATCGAACAACATCTCCAACCAATTCACAAAACTGTCTTTTATACTCTCTCTTGGCCTCTAGGGGTCCCACAAGACCAGTTGTTTTTACACTTTTTGTTGATGTTTTTCTAGTTATTCCCAGACAATGTCAATATGTATGCAGATGACACTGCAAAATTTGACAAAAAAATCTGCATATCTGAGCAAATATTTTTAAATCTTGTCCAGTCTTGATAAAAATTTTAAAAAAAAATAGTGTACAAAACACAAAATATTGCTGGTTGAGTTTTAGTATCTTTCTGTTGTGGCCTGAAAATTACCATTTGAAGATCAGATTTTCTTGGTTGAAACTTAAGTTTCATCTTGAGACCAAACATGTAGATACTCTTCATATCTTCTCAAGCTAACTGTTGCGTTACAGCATGATGTCCACATCAAGACAGCCTTTAACAGGAAAATATATCTCGCACATCTCAGTCCGAACTGTGGTCTGTGGTCTGTTTACTGTAAAAGTTACAAGATGGTCGACTTTAAACAGACTAACCTAGAGCTCCTTTTAAGAGCACATGCTCTCCAGAAACATGACAGAGCCCATTATTTATTAAGCATTAATCATTTACTCAAATAGTCTACTTTCCCCCAGATTCTAAAAGATAGACTCTAGTTTCACAGAAGACTTTATTCTTGACTTGGACTGATCCTCTAAAGACTCTAGCTTCAACTCTGACTTTTTTTTTAACAGTATCTAAGAATCAAATCCTGGTCTCTTGTAAATGCAACAAAAATAGATAAATTATCACTGATAGAACAGACTGTAGTGAACATTTAAAGCAGGTCCTTATTGGAAGAATCTTCTAAACCCATGTTTGAGTGAGATTTAAAAGAAAAGAAAAAACTTAATGCAATGAATGCACACATATAAGAGCATACAGTAAATAAAAAAAATAATTTTAATATAATTCTATTTTTCCCTACATATTTACATCTTTTCAGTTTCCTTATTGCAACCAATACAAATAAATAACAGGGGAGTGAAGTTAGTTAGAAGAGAGACCAGAAGTTAACATGGTGTTTGCAGAGTAATCGTTGTGTAGATCTGCACTCTGCAGTTGACATGTGGAAGGGTTACACCTCCAGTTTCACACCAGCAGGCCATGCGGCCTGTGCGGCTGAAAACAGGAAGTTCAAACAGGAAGAAAGAACATGTTGAGAATTTGTCGGTCAGCCTTAATGCTTCGCTTCGACCTGCTGCTGCCTGAGTGAGTGGTCGACGTTCAAACGACCCGAAACACCCACACTCACCCCTCACCCATTACATTATAGCAGGTCGAGTCGAGACGACTGCAGGGGAGAAAGAGAACGTGGTTCTGGTTTTAAATGTGACATTATACTGGTCTTTGTTTTACTTTAACATGGAAAAACAGTTAACAATATTTAGAAAATAAGTTTTAAACAAAAAACACAGATTACACAGAAACATCGACAGTTACAGTGCTCCATAGAAAAACATGAATTAAAACATAAAATGTCTATAAAGGTCTCCCTGAGATTGGACTATCCATCCCAATCACAATCAGATTATTTGTAGACAGGCTGGTGTGAATTACGGACGTTAAATAAAGTTCATTCTCTCTGAAGACGCTGTACGGCTCAATTTCCTGCACTTCCTGCAAGAGAGCAAACCAAATAATAAAAAAGAATATCCCAAAGTAAAGCAAGAAATGAAAACAACCGCATTGGATTCAATCACTTACAACATAATGTACCGTGTTTGGATGAGGCGTTATGGTCACTTCACGTCTTCTTCTTCTAAACGACAAACAGAAGTTATTGTACATTTGTCGATTTCCAGTCAAAATATTAACTTCTGTACAAACGTAGATATGTTTGCAGATACTAATAAACATCAATGGATCTTCTCCATGTTCTGCACTCAGATGAACTTCTTGGGCATTTTTTTTTTTGCGTGTTTTTGGTTCTGCGGTTTGTTCAAACTTTCCCCTCCTTACCATACATGCTGCTGAAGCAGGACGCCTGCTGAAGAGGGTAAAGTGTGTTTGCATTGAGAAGTGTGCCATGTGTCAAACATGAACATCCTGCCTTCCCATAAACTGCATAAAACTGCAATCATCATTTTGACTTCATCTGCATTATGAGCAGATGGATTAAAACAATATACTGGTAAATGATGCCTTACTTACTATTTTTGCACGACTTAATTTGTAAAACTAGATCAACAAGACCGAGATCAAACCAATTAGAGACAGGTAGTGTAATCATAGTAATGTAGTTGTTGCCATGGAAGCTCATCAACAAGATAACTGTATAACCTATGACCGGGTACAAATAAACAACACACACTGGGTAGAAAGTCAACAGTAACTGTGTGTTTAAATGCGCCCAGTTAAATGGCGACAGAAAAACCTCTCAGTTTTGAACCTGGAGCAGAAAAAAGTTTCACCTTTGCGTTTGATTCTCAGATCTTGAGCAGGTTAAAGAAACTGAACTCACAACTTTAATAAATGAAACGCTGCATAATTCTAGAACAATTTAAGCTAAATATTAAGGATGCTTAAAAGGAGAATCTTAAATTGATTTTGATTGTGTGGATTTATGTCCGTCAGGAAGTCAAGAAAAAATTGCAAAGAGGATAATAAACCTGGCTGTCATCTGCATAAAAATTAGAGGGAATATTATGTTTACAGATAATATCAATAAAAGATAACAATCATACAAAAAAAGGGTTTGAGAACGGAGCTTGTGATACTCCATTATAGAAATCAAAAACTATAGATTAACATTTCACAATTTTGTTTTAAAAGGTTTTACAACTGAAAAAAAGTAGGACTTTCCCCTCGCTGGTTATCTGACTATTAAGTTTAATAATAGAATAATGATTTACTTATTTCAAACTAGATTAGAAAAATAAAGCAAGACCAGGGATGCTGCAGGTGTCGTTTGGCCAAACAACATGACTTAAATTTTATTCTCATTCTAATTCTGAAGATTTAAGGCCATGTGTCTTCGAATTTCAACTACACAATTAAGGAAAAGATAGAAAAGGCTCTGAGTGGTACACTTTTAGTGGTAAATTAACCTGATCTTATCTGCATACGGATGAAAGAAAATATGTTTTTAAAATGATTTTTATGGCACTAGAGACCTTTATTGATGGTCAGAGGGGGAAGACTTGCAGCAAAGGTCTCATGGTCGGGAATCAAACCCAAAACGACCTTGTCAGCGACTACAGCCTCTGTTTATGAGGAACACCCTCTTCCTTAATGCTACGGGACGCCTTAATGAATGAGGCAAAGTTATGAAAGCATAGATTACACTTTGAAGGTTTCATGTAGAGAGAATGGACCAGACCTCACTGGGAGGAATCACAAGGTCCCAAGAACTGAGCCTTGTTGTATCCCTGAAGGCAGATCAGCAGCACTGGAGATAAAGTCATTGATGCTGACACAGAAAATTGTGTCCAAAATTGTGGACCACAACCATAAGAATATCTTAAGATGGTTGTTGTTAAGTCCGAACTAAGGCGCGTTTTAAACCCAGTCTGGGACATTTCCAGTAAATCTTGAGTTTTCAGCTAATAGTCAGGTTCCCAAGTTTCTTTTCACTAGTATCTTGGAGGAGGGAAGCTGGAAATTAGGGGAACAACTGCCCTTCTGTACTATAATTTCAAAATGCACAGTAATCAAAGGTTAATGACAGACTAACCTTTCAGAAAAACCATATTCATCTACTACCTGTGGCACTTGTTCCTGCAGACACATCCAGAAATGACTCCCAATAGAATGATGATGATGATGATGATGATCAATCCACAAACTCCAAATGAAGTAATAAAAGTTGTTTCTGATGGAGGGGTGGTGTCTTCGTCATCTAAAAAATAAATAATTGAAAATTGTCAAAGATGTTAAATGAACAGCTACTTGGACACCACTTTGTTACACGATGCATTCAAGTACAAAAAAATACATGGTTTATATAACGTTTTAAAAAGGAACGCGGATTTGTTTCAGTGCCTCTGAGTTAAAACTTGTTGAACTTGTTGTGTTTCTACCGGCCTTCTACATCTGGAAATGGAAATTTTAATTCTGTTTGTCTTTGAATTACAGTCCAAGCTCAGTCAGATGGCACAGAGACTTTGACTGGGCCATTTTACTACATGACTATGCTTTAAACCACTATTGCTGTTTTTTGTTTGATTTGGATTGATGTTGTGTTAAAGTCTAGCCTAGACTGAAATCTTCTGTAGCTTCTTACAGATTTCGCAGTGGGATCGTTCTGTATTTACTTCCAGGGAAGAAATGAATGATGCTGCTGCTACCATGTTCACCACGGCGATGTTAAGTTCAGGATGATGGGCAGCGTAAGCTAAAAATGGGTTAGCTTCCAATTTACACATTTCCACTATTCAAATGAGGGTGGCGTTCAATTAAAATCCCAAATCAAATTGACAGCATGAATACTTTAACAAGAATATAGACTTTTGCTCTGAATCTATTTTATTATTTTCATCATTATAAATGTGATTCATGGCAGACAAAAACTTATTGATGTTTTTAAACAAAATAAATCACTTCCTTACCTTCCACAGTGACGTTGAGCTGTAGCACAAATGTTCCATCACGGCGTGAGCACTGACAGATGTAGCTTCCACTATTTTCTGGTGTTAAATTGTTCAGATGGAGAAACATTGTCTGATTTATTAACATGAGTGAAATCCTGGAGTCACATCCCTGTTCAAAGCCTCTCTCCAGGTGGTATGATACAAGACACTCTTCTTCTCTGCTCCTCACTGGTCTGATTTGACAGACAACAAATAAGATTGGATCCTGTGTGGAATTGCTGCAAACTGGAGTCAAATCTGATTCTTTCCCAATGGTTTTCACCACCGGCTCCAGATTATCTGCAGTAATAAAAGTGGCAAAGATCAGCTATTAATCAGCTAATAAATGCTATTGAACAGCATTTATTGGTGTTTTTAACATGTATTGATTGAAAATGAGCGAAACAAAATATTGTTTGGTTCTGGTGAACTTAAGAAATAAAGATCTTTATTTATTTTTCTTTATAATTTTTGTAATTCATGGTATAATATAGTAGTTATTGTATGTTTGCTTTACCTTTGTCATAGGAGCAGAATGCCAGCCGCAGAAGTAAAACAAACCACAATGTGCATCTCCACATTCTGGTTAAATTACCTACGACGAACCACAAAGACGCTGCAGCTCGTTCCTGTAAGCAAAGACAAGAACATTTACCTTCATATTACATTTTAAGCTAAATTCCTTCAGGTTAAGACAAAGAGTGTTAAAGATGAAACAGCATCTCACCTTTAACAGAAGCAGAGCCAGACGAGGTTCCCATGTATCCTGACAGCCTGTGTGAAACCGAACTGAGCCGCACTGAGCAGGTTTCTGCCTCTTCACACTCTTCTACAGCGACAGCAGTCAAAACCTCAGAGGCAGACAAAATGTTTGTTCTCACAAAAGGAAGATCTAGTTCTAGACCCACTGAAAAAGGAAGTGCATAACATTTTCCACAGCTGCCCTTGTGGTGGAGCTGAAGAAGTGGCCAACCAAAGGAAAAATGGCAAGAAAAATCAGTGATACGAAAAACTTTATTATATTTGTGATTTATGCAACATGTGGATGTGTGTTTTGCATAAATCAAGATATCATCAGTCGCCAAAAATAAATGAGTCAGTTTAGTCTTGCTAACTAGTAGCAACATTCACTTTATCAGAAACAACTTTTTTCTACTTAGGTCAGATAGGATTACTAATTGCTAATTGGTGGCAAAAAAATAAAACATATTTTTTCTCTTCTTCAACCCAGTGCAAACATTGATCACATGCAGGAGAAGAAATCCTCTCAGTCTGTATGAAATGATTCATTGATTTGTAGTTTGACAACAGGTCACTTTGACTTCAGAATAAAACCTGGTCACTTCCTGTTTAAGGTACGGCTCAGCCACCGCTGCTTCCTGTTAACAACAAATGAAAAAGAAAAACTATATAGACTGAAAGAGGACAAACATAACAGTTCATTCAATGTTTTACCTGGTATAATGCAGCGCTGGTCAGTTCATTCCAAGTCAGGATTTTCAGTTTTCTTCTGCAATCAAGCAACAAGAAATGTAAATATTAATATTACAAGCTGTCCCTAATCAGCTACATTTTTCCATGCCAAAAATAATGTAGAAATACAAAATCTACTGGACAACAGGACAAAGTGTTCAGAAATGCACTGTTAGTGGAAAAGTAACCTGACAGTCATCTTAGTCATCTAAGATTGAAAGGAAATATGATTTATAATATCTCTAAGAGGCAGCGGGTAAAGCAACAAGGAAAAGCTTAGAGAAGAATAAAACTACATTTGGATTATCATTCTGAGGTCTAATTTAGACAAAACTGAAGTATCTTACTGAATGTTACAACAAGGGTCTGAGAACAGAGCCTTGTGGTGTCTCTAAAGCAGCTCAGCAGCAGTGGAGATACAAACATTAGTGATGACACAAAAACACTTTTGGTCCACAGAGTTGGACCAAAACCGTCAGATTATCTGGGAAAATTGTTTCTAAGTCCAAAAGCAAACTTAGTACACAAAGAGGAAATCAATAAAAACTGTCAGCAGAGTCCAAACTGGAGCAACTTTTAAACCCAGACTGGGACACATTTCAGTAAATGTTTGAATTTTCAACTAACGGTCAGAGTTTCATATTTCTCTCACTTGTGTTTTGGAGTCCAGAAGGTCAAAAATAAAAAAACAGCTACACTTATAAATATTAATTTCAAAATGCATGAAATTCATTGATTGGTCAGAATGTCCTACCTGTTGTGTTTATTCCTGCAGCAACATATGGAAATGATTCCTTGTACAATGATGACAATCAGCACAAAAACTCCAAGTAAGGTGATTTGATTTGAAAGGAAAATTGTTTCTGAAGGAGGAATTGTGTCTTCATCATCTAAAAAATATTTTAAAAATTTACAAAGGGAATAAATATCTGAACACCTTCTTTGGAAATCATAATGCATTGCTTAACGTTTGTCTTGCTAAAGTATTTCTACCATTCTAACTTCTTTTATTGTCACATTTAAAACAATTTATGATATACTTTATAGAAATTGAAGTAACATGATGCAAGGTAGCGGATTTGAAGTAAGGGCTTTGTGACTAACTGATCCAAAACAGGAATACTGAGGAAACAGTGTTTCATACAGCCACCGCATATGATGATGGCATGTTAAATATTTTGTTTTGTATTTCTGTTTTTGTTTTTTTGTTTTTTCAAAAATTGTAAACAAATTTTTATCTAATTAGTGAAGAATTTTTAGCCCAGAGTCACTTTAAGCCCTGGGTGCGTCAGAGTTTTTAAAAAATTATTTTACACAAAAACATGAGAGTAAATTCATAAGGAAATGTAAGAACACTCAATTACTAAGGTTTCTTATGCAGATGATTATGTATTTAATACATTGATATCAAGTAAACACACACACGCAACTGATTCTCACATTTCATTTACTAAAATAAATGTAGATGTAAATGAAAAGAGAAAAACACTTCAAAATCTGTAGATACCTTCAAAATACATAAAACCCCGGATCATTTTCTTAAATCCAGGAAATTCAAAATTAGTTCATTAAGAAATATTAATACCTGACAAAGACAACCACATGTAAGAATTTTTTTTTTGAAATGCTGATTTTATATTTAAAAAAACAAATCTAAAAAATGTATGTGAAACGGCTTAGTTTTCTAACTAAAACTAGTTTTTTAATCCTGTCTTTAACACACCACATGAAGTTTGACCACTAAACATTTCATCACCGTTCACTGTTATTTCATCATGGTAAATCTTTATCATGTTAGAGTTAAACTAATATTAATTATTTTCAAAGTTAATAAATCACTTCCTTACCTTCCACAGTGACGTTGAGCTGTAGCACAAATGTTCCATCACGGCGTGAGCACTGACAGATGTAGCTTCCACTATTTTCTGGTGTTAAATTGTTCAGATGGAGAAACATTGTCTGATTTATTAACATGAGTGAAATCCTGGAGTCACATCCCTGTTCAAAGCCTCTCTCCAGGTGGTATGATACAAGACACTCTTCTTCTCTGCTCCTCACTGGTCTGATTTGACAGACAACAAATAAGATTGGATCCTGTGTGGAATTGCTGCAAACTGGAGTCAAATCTGATTTCCTGGCGGTTTTCACCACCAGCTCCAGATCATCTAATAAACCAACGTGTCAAATAGCAACTATTAAACTCAAGTTTGCAAATATTGTATGTAATTCACAGCTGTTTTAAACAAAGAATGTTCGAGAGAAATGAAAAAAAAAACACTCTATACAAGCAGTTCTTGTACATACCTTTGTCGTAGGAGCAAAAAGTGAACGGCAGCAGGAGAATAAAGCACAGATTATATCTACTCATGCTGGTCAAGGCTTCAATTATAGCAGCAATGCTTCTGCTGCTGCTGCTTGTTTACTGTAAATGGTTTATATGGCGCTCTGCAGTTTACCTCAGCAGCTAAACCGCAGATTCTTTAACTCTACAAAGATACGAGCTGCAAAACGCCCCTTTAAAAGGAAGCCGACATCACCGTTAGTTCAACCTTCACTTCAAAGTTATAAAAGCATCCAAATGCACAGAAATAAGTATGAAAAATGTCATTTATTTTAAAAGTAGTTTTAGAACGAGGGATACATACATCAGGATTCCTGTCTGAGACTCGAAGCTCAGTATCGTTTATAGCTAATTAAATCTCAGATTGACAACAGAGAAGATAGTTGGACTAACTTGACTTTTTGTGTTAATTTGACAAAGTAAGTACTCCTTCTGCCACTTTTTACTCAACAAAAACAAATTATATGACTGTAAGAACTAAAATTTGCTTTCTGTTGGGGTCCAGGATTCTTCCCTGCACCAGTCTCACTTCTTAAACATAAGAATCTCAGGATGGAAATGATTAAAATCAGCTGCATCTTGGTCAGCTTTTTTTTTCTTCCCCTCCTGTATGGCACTGAAAGTTGAGGATACTTGCAGTAATCGATGCTACTACGATTTTTCATTTAGGTACAAGTAAATGCGCAAAAATCCAGCACATAAAAACTTCTTTTAGCATAAAACACAAAACGTATAAGTTATTGAGTTATTTATGGTGTGTTTTTAGTGAATTGAGCTTCATGTATTGAGCTCCTGGTACCAAACAACCTAAAATATAGAAAATGATCTAAATTCTGGGACATTAAAATGAGGTCTTGCTGAAATACTAAACCATTTGCAGCACAAATAAAACAGAAAAGTTGGTTAAGAATTAATGTGGTGCTTGTGCGCCCTCTTTCTACAGCTGCCCTGGGAAACCACCCATATGCCTCATATCACAAACCACTCTAGAGATTGAAGCTTTATAGAGTTAAGATAATAAAAACTAAATATTGTAATTTCTAAATATTTGTAAAGTTAAAATCCTCAGGTAGATGTTCCCAGATTAGCAGTTTTTTTTTTTTGGAAGTTTTCTTTCACCACAGAATATTTATTTTGTTTTACAGGTTTTCATAGATGTCCTCTGTTTCTTGTTCAGCTTCTAAACAGGCCTTTTTACTTTTCCTCCCCAGAGCGCCGACATGCAGATGCTTCACCAGAGATGTAGTCTGGTAGAAATCTCCCGCAGGCTGCTGAAGGCTGGCGTACTCCCTTTCCTTTTTACCCTGTTAAAGACAACAAAAGCTCCACCTCAGTGACGTCAACAAGTTATTTTTCAAAATCTAACAAGAAGGTCAACGTTTGAAAACATAAAGCAGCGAGCTGCATCCTAACGATGGGCAGAGAGACGCTCGACGCACTGCAAGTGTGATCAGGAAGCTGCAGTCAAACTGAAACCCGTTTTTTTTTTAGGTCACTCTACGCCCTCATCCTGTCTGCCACTACTGACCTCCTGAAACTTTGTTAGGCCTCAAACATCGACAACAGGTGACTAACAACCACTTAGGGCAGATTTCCAGCTTTTCCAATCAGCACAAGCTGATTTAAGTTCAGCTTCAACACACATTGAGCTGTTCAAAAAGATTTGTGGTTTTTAGTCTCATGTCTTGCACCTCATCCACGGTGTGAAACTGTCACAAATATAAATAGTTTGAGACATTTTAGGTTGATTGTTTCAGCATGCAGCACTTTGCAAAAGTATCAACATCTCTTTTTAGTTTTTCACACTTAAAACCAAACAAATGCATTTTAATGCAACAGAATATCAGAAATGTTGCATAATTGTTAGTTGCAATGTTAAATACTGGTAAAGCTGTGCTGTGTTCATCTTCCCCAATACAATAAGGCACCACTTTGTGTTGGTCTATCACATACTGTACATAACCAATAAAATACATGAAACGTTTTGGTCCTCGCAAGACAAAATGTAAAAAAGCTCAAAAGGTGTGAATATTTTTAACACGTTGTGTTAAGCTTCCAAAACTGTGATATTAATTTAGAAATTTAAGGGATCTGAACTGAAATGCAGGTTTCTGCTGTCGCTCTACACACATACAAAAACAGAAAAGGAAATATTCAGCACATCTTCACAAACAGTGAAGAGTCTGTGTTTAAAGAAGTAGCTTCACTTACGTCTAATTCAAGACTTTCAGTCTGTCTGCAGCATCTGGAAACAAAAAGAAAGAATCAGAGTTAAACCTATTAAATCAATGTCAAGGTTACAAAGATTCTTGTCTGCACAGAAAATTGACTGCACCCTTAAATAACATTTAAAAATGTCTCACTTTACCTTCTATGCCCATTGACTAGGTACCAAATTATCAATTCTGTATGTTGATTTTCACTTCAGATCAGTCAGAACAACTTGTGGTCCATCATTTCTTTTATATCTTACGGTTTTGTAGATTTAAACCCGATAAAGGTTTTGCTGATAGATAATCACCTGCAGAGTATTTTTCTCAAGGTGAGTCCAAGTGTCACTGCAGCTACGGCGGTAAAACCAGCCTCAGCACTGACCGCCACCATGCAGCTGATCACTCTGAGCAGAGAAGAGCTGCCGTCATCTGCTGGAGATGCATCGAAGCAAAATACACAAAAATACAAGTGGATCACTATTATTTAGTATTTCTATTAAAGGTAGAAATACATTTTCTGCATGTCATTTTTCTAGTGTCTTAAAAATAATGAATTATTTTTAATGAGAAGATTAATAATTAGCATAAAATTTTAATTAATAGATTAAATGCGGCACAACAACTTGACCACTACAATGTAAAATAATGAATAGTTAGAATAAGTAGAAAATCAGGTGTGATATGAAGAAAAGACAGACTTGTGCGTAGAGGTTACATAGAAAACTCTTTTCTTATACCTTCAGGTTCCAAACAAAAACAAAGAGGCAGCAGCACAACGAGCCACAGTTTGTCCAGATTCATGACGGTCAAAAGATCTGCACAAGACTTGTGCTGTCAGACGACTCTTCAGAGCTAATGCAAGGAGGAGGGCGAAGGTCGGGACGGCAAAAGTGAATTCATATCAGCTCATTTTGACCGCAGCTGAATAGGAAGTAAAACAAAACTGCTAATTTCTAAGTTACTGTCAGCGACTATAATTAGAGCTGCTGCTTCTTTCTGTAATGGTTCATTTAGCCACGTTGGAGGGTTTTTAAAATGAAAAAGGAAGGAAACGGGAGAAAGTTGTAATTTTTTGAGGAAAATCGCTTTTCCTCTACTTTGCTCGAGTCTCAAAGTCTTGTAAATAGATTTATAATACTTTCCTGACTTAATATGTCTCATTTGTTCTTAAATGTCTTTAGATGATGTCATGTTTTCACCTATTTTAACCTACATCTGTTGTCAAACAAGTTACTTTTAAGCGATTTCTTGATTCAGCCAGTGTGGCCCATAAATAATAATATATAATAATAATCACAGGTAATAAATGGTGTCAGAAGGGAGTGATTACTTTCTCACACAGGGTCTGGTGTATTTTGACAGTTTTTATTCCTTTGTAAATGAATTAATCATCTGCAAACAGTTATTTTATTTTTTTTTTACTATTTTAGGTCATAGTTTCTGAATAAAATGGACCATAAAAAGGGGAATTAAAGAGGAGCAAGGAGTTATCCCTGATGAACGCCTTCAGTTATGTTTCCTGAGGTCAAGTGATAGTCAGAGCTGACCAGTAATGCACTCTTTTACAGAAGCTGAGGCTAAAAATAAACCTATAACTCCCAACCAGGAAAGGGAAACGTTTCATCAACATTATCAAAACTGGAACTAAAACCAGCATGGTTTCCCTCATAGCTTATTACATCAGGCGCTTGTTCTGTAAGTTATCTGTCAGTTAGTGGACTGACCGCTGTCTTCTGAGAACTCATCACTTCGTGAAGTTGGCATGTTGTTTCTCCAACTGCTGGTGGGTGATGTGTTGCACGAGTCGTCTGCTAGTTTGACACCAGCCTATACATCCTGCCCACAATCACCTCTGTTTTTGTGAAAATGATAGACTGCAAAGTGTGACCCTGAAACTAAATGTAGGAAGCATTCATGAAGTTTGGGGATTTTACCATTTATACTTCATGTTTTATGTAAAAGAAAAAAGAAAGGAAAAAGAAATATTTCCTCTGTTTTTTGTATGTTCCTCAGCTGGACTAGAAGGAAGATTTAGACCCAGAGTGATTTGTGAAAACGAAAACAGCCATAGATTTATGGGATGTGGGACCCTGAAGCAACACAGACTGCCGACGCTGTTCATATAGTAGCTCTGACTGGTGATGATGCTAAGAGCGGTCAAGGTGGTGAGCTAGGAAGGTTGTGGTTTCACACTACAATGCAGAAGTGTGAACAGAATAGGTTTGGGGTTCCCACGCTTCACTTATAGGAAAAACATGGATGGCACACAACAATATACAACCTTTTACTTCTGTGTCGAGCTGCAAGCCTAACACAGCAGAATTATGAAACTGATTCAGAATGAGGAATGAAAAGAAACTGGTGGTAAAAGCGATGTGATGTGTATTATTGAAAAGCAAATACTTTAAAATATCTGCTGTTTTCATCTTTGGTTTGGGCACTGCAGCTTTTAATCTGTGCTACTCTGTACTATAAAGCTAGATAAGAACAGTAGCACGTGGCTGGCACTACTTTATGAATCGTATCAGGACAAAACAAAGAATCAAACTGAAATAAAGTTCAGGATGAGGTTTCATTCACAAAAACGTGGATTATTGGGAAGATTAAAGCAACAGAAAACTTGTTTAGAGCTAAACTTTAAATATCACATGAGTCACCGCCCCAAAACAGCTGCTGCTACAAGCAGAGAAACAGCAAAAGATATATCATCATTATTATTAATTATATATACAGTATAGATAGATAGATAGATAGATAGATAGATAGATAGATAGATAGATAGATAGATAGATAGATAGATAGATAGATAGATAGATAGATAGATAGATAGATACTTTATTTCTATGGAACATTTTTTAATGTACAAGACTAGGTGTATACAGAAGAAAAAGAATTTGGGCGCATTCGTTGCTCATGCTACAGGCAGTAAAATAAAATCAAAACAAAACCTGCTTTTCCTTTTTATACCGTCAACACACACATATTCCTACGTGAAGGGAGAAAACATGTTCAGAGAAGACGCTAGCCTCTTTCTACTTCCTCTGAAAGCTTTGAAGCCTGAAGCCAAAGTATGACCCACATATACAGTAGAACGGGTCGTACAGCACTCAGACGCTGAGCAAAGCTGCTCTGTTTGTATCCTGTTAGCAAAATATAAAGTCAAATATCAAGTCCAAATGTTTAAAAGAGGAATATTTCACTTTGTTTTGCCCTATATTTACCTTAAATTACTTGATTTAATCAGCTATGTGCCTGTGAGACAAATTTAGCATCCACATCACACACAGAGGTTTAAAAATAAACTGATTAATCATTTTCAGATGATTATATTTAATAGGGAAATAAGTAATCCAAAGTAACTTTATTCCTATGTGAAAGCTGAGATGTTATTGCAAGGAATTTAACACTTGACACTTGAAAACAATGTTGCTAAAGTAAAGTTATTAGGTTTAAAGGACAGTTACTTTTTCACTTTTAGATATTTTTCCCTCGATAAATTAAATACTCATTTAGGTTTTCTCTGTGATTAAAATGTGATTAATGATCTGAAACATCTTATTGTTAAGGAAGAGAAAGGAATCTTTAAGGAGGTCAATTGTTTTTAACTTAATTTTCATTTTTAAACTACAATCTTGAAATCCTACGTTTTATTTTAGGAGCTTTCAAATAAAATTTCGGTTGAAACTTATGAATAAGAGAGTTTTGGTAGCCTAAATTATGTATTTAATAGTATAAAAGGCAGTTAATGTTACCCAACATTATACCAGTTTCTATATAATAATAATGAACACATTATACAGGCCTAAATGTTGCGGAGTTTACACCTTCGCAGTATGTCCGCAAGGGGGCGCCAGGTAACCGGAGTTGTCTTCCTTTCGCTCAAAGGCTGCTGGGAAGTTTTCAATGTGGCGGCACCATGAGCCGCTGGCAGTAAGAGGTAAACATTTGATGTACTGAGCTGACTATAGATGAACATATTGTGTTTATTGAATATGTTTAAGCCGTGCCGACGTCTTGTTATCGCTGCAGACCGTGACGCACAGGACGTCGAACAGGAAGTAGTGTTACAAGAAAGTGTTCCGTTTACCTACAGTATTTTATCTCTGTCCACACAGGAGACCCGCGGAGGGACTGGAGTTAGAGCTGCGGCCACTCAGTCATGGTAGGAAAACTAAACTAGCCTGAATTCCTGACACCTGGCAGCACTCTGCTGCTTCCTGTTTAGTCTCTTCTGGTTTCTGCAGCTTCACTCCTGCAAAACGCAGCATTTAGAAAATATGAGAGCACAAACAACACAGAGAGCTAGATAAATATACACAAGTCTTTGCAGAATCATATAAATCAAAAAATGAAAAGCGTTACAGAAATATAAAAAGCAACATTTAGGACAATAGAAGAAGAAGAAAAAGATACAATACAGTTAATGGACGAGATTCTGTGCTAATTACATTTATGCTCAAGTATGAGCATAAACCATAACACTTATAATAAAATATCCACACAGTAATTCAGAGCAGATTAGAGAAATTAGGTTGTTAAACACCAAACGGCCTGAAATATTTTTTATACCCCGAGAAACAAGAAAACAGTTTCTCTGTTTATTCCTGCCAGAGTGTGGAGAAAAAAAAAGATTTGTCAGCAAATTTGCAATACGAATACTTCTGTACACACACATCTTTAGTCATACCACGTTTACTTTTGTTAGCAGAAAGTCTGATTTTCTTGTATAGTTTTCAAAATCAGATGTTTATAAATTTATGTTTGAATGCTACATGTATTTTCAAGTTCACTATTTTTCAATTATGACACCCAAAACTGATCTATATGTCAGTCAAGGATTAAACAGGACAGAATAGCAGCCTCTGTTGTGCTGTGGTCGCCCTCTTATAGATCCTAATCCCATCCAGTTTGGTGATCCACAGGGATCTCTTTTAAGACTAGTGTTTTTGATCCATCTGCTCCTTCTTGGTCTCATCCTGTGATTTTTAAGGACATCTCCCATCATTGTTATGCAGATTATATCCAGTTATATATTTCTTCTCCTTAAGTTTCAAAACTGCACATTTTATCTGAAATATTAATATGCTTTTGTTTTGTCTGGTCTGGATTATTGCAAGACACTCTACTCATGAATATGTCTTGCATATTCATGTCTAACCAAAACGTAAAACCAGTTGCAGTTTACCAAAACCTGCAGCCAGGCTCCTGACTAAAACGTCCTAATTGAGTTGTAAATGGAGAAATAAGAAGTCTTGCTTCTCTGCAGGAGGACGTCAGCGCTGTGATGTCCTGGTTCTCCAGCCCCGCCTACAGCCGCTACTGGCAGCACTACCAGCAGGCCATGGCCTGGCGCCGGAGGCACCGGGGAGCCTACAGGAAGGCCTGGAAGGCTGCTTACGGCCCGGCACGGCAGCGCCGCTACGATGACTGGCAGGCCAGCGGGAGCGACCGCAGCAGCAGCAACGACGACGACGCGGAAGACGAAAGCAGCTCGAACAGCGACATCGAGTGCGACGTCAGCAACATGGAGATCAGCGAGGAGCTGCGGCAGTACTTCGCCCACACGGAGAGACACAGAGAGGAGCTGAGTACGTCCACGTTGCAGGTCAACTTCCAACTCCTTTAGATGTGGCCTGAAGTAATGATGATGTTTACAGGGAGGCAGCTGGAGGCGGAGCAGCAGGACGGCTACGTCCCGGCCGACCAGGACCTGCGCGCCGCCTGCCGCCGCAGCAGCGCCGCGCCCCCCGCCGAGCGGCCGGGCGAGAGGCGGGCCGCTGAGATGAAGAAGCTCTACGGCCAAGACGCGGCCAAGATCCTGGCCATGGAGGCGGCCATGCAGCTGGCGTTTGACAGGAACTGCGACCTGAAGCAGCCCAAGTACTGGCCTGTCATCCCGCTGAAGCTGTGACCTTCACACAGGAGCTGCAGTTCTTATCTCTGCCTCTTTGCAGCCGTGTGTCTTCTGACATGAGTTTTGTCTTGTTTTTGTATTTTGACAGAAATGGAATGAATAATAAAGTGTTTTATGTCTAAATATTGAAACAAGTTCACCCTTATCTTTCATTTTTAGATTAATAGGGTTTTGAACTGCATGGTATTTAGTATTAATATTTTTTTCTGATCTGGATTCATGTAAAAAATAAAAAGAAAAGAGAGAGAGAGAAATGGTACCAAGTAAATATTTTATTTCTAGATTCCATTTTCCATTCCTTCATTAACATGAGTTTTTATTTATAAAAGGTAGCTGCTGCTTACACGGCATTTTCATGACGGAAATCAAAAGGTGAACATTGAAAATCAGAAATAAAAATAATTCTGTGAAACTCAGAAATATTTATGGGTTTTTTTCGGTGTTTTCTAATCTCTAAGTTTCTTGAGTTTTTCTCTGAAATATCAAATTTTTTTGTTTGTTTTTATAACATTTCTCAAATGATTCGAGTTCTGAGGATATGTTCTCCGTTTTTCCCCAATCCACAATAACGGCGTCGGACATTTTCGCTGAAAAAAGTTGAGCAAAATTAGATTAATAACCTCGTTCGTTTGCGAGAATTCACAGCAAACATCAAATAGGACATATTTCATTAAGTACATGAAATATGCTCCGCTGTTAAAAATGAGTTAACATTTACAAATTGAAATAAAATCTAGTCCAACATTTTGTTTGAGGCGAGCATTAATGTGGTTTATTTCTAGCCTCTGGCGGTGACGTCACGCCTCCTCCTCCTCCTCCCCTGATTCCTAAACGGGACGTCCAGTTGTTTGCGTGCGCCGCGACAACCTGTGGGAAAAGCATCTCAGGCACCTTTTGTCTCAGGGAAAGTTTCCACCGGAGCGGCGGACATGGGTAAGTGAACTCAGCTTCATATTTATGCAGGTCATCATGTTGGACGCTGCGGGAATCTTCACGGTTGTGCGCCAAATGTGCAAAGCGTGTCCAATTTGACCCGTTTTCACACCTTACTCCTGTGGTGTTTGTGCAATTTCTTTTTTCTTTTTTACATTTTTCTAGATGCATTTATCGGTTTTCAACACTGACACACTTTATCTGTGTGCGTTAAATCAGAATGGGGTTAAAGCGAGGGCTGCGATGAGATTATTTTGTATGATCCTCAGAGAAAGTGCGTGTAGCCCGTAGTGTGTGTGTGTGTGTGTGTGTGTGTGTGTGTGTGTGTGTGTGACTTCCTAAGCTTGGGAATAAACATTCCAGGCTCCATTAGCATGCAGAAATAGGAACATCCCCTCTAAATCAGATGTTATATGGAATATTACTGCATTTTTGTACAATGTAAAACAAACAAAAAAAAAAGCAAAAACACACCGCCCTGTGGATTCTTTTTTGTTAGAAAAAAGGAAATTTCACATTATAGTAGCCATAGGCTCCACAAGCAGCTGCTTAAGTCTAACAATATAATAATTGTTCTGAACAAAGCAGAGGAGAAAGATGGAAACGTTATTTTACTGATTAAGTCAGGAGATAATCAGAACATCCCATAACTGATGTAAAATCAGAATTAAAGGTGAAGTCACAGGGAATATCAGTGTATAAAAAATTAACTTATTAGCAATAATTCAGAGCAAATAGTCTCAGGAATACTAATTATAATCCGTATTATACTTTAAAACACAATTTTTGGTCATTTGTAGATCCAGATTCAGCAAAAATAAATCAATAATCTCACACAGTTAAAAGCTTTTGTGTAGGAAAAATGGAAATAGATTCCCCAGCTGGACGTGAAGCCGGCTGCAAGAATAAAATCTCACAAGTGACGTGGTCTAGTGGGAATATTTACAAAAATGTCACTGGTTTTGGTGAATTTCTTGGATTATGAGGCAAAATTTGAGATTACCTAACAGCTCAGATTCATTCCATCATCATCCCCATGTCAGGTATTCACGTGAGGGCTGATGTTGATTGGATTAGGAGGGAGTGATCAGCTCACTCTGTGTGGATTAAACAGACTGCAGGAGCTCGTAACGAGCAAGATAACTGACAGGTAAAAAGCATGTGTGCACGTTCCAATGACTCTGGACGCCATCTTGGCTAAACTGAATTATCTACTTAAAAATCTTTGGTTTTTTTATTACAAAATTGGGGGCAGAAAAATTGTATGCAAGCCTTATTCAATATTTCTAAACAAAGACAATGCAACTTTGAAACATCCAGCGACGGTAAAAGGAGCATAAATTCATTTTCCCTAGATTTGATTACAAGCACAGCGTCATACTTATGAAGGTTATTCTTTGGCATTTATGAATTGCAAACGTGATTAACTGTTGAGCATAAAAACACAAAATCAAGTGAAATAAAGTCTGGGCTGAAACTCATCTCTTCCAACATTGTTGATGTTAATGTCAAAACATGTTCTCTTAAATGTGAAAGAGAAAGAGTTCAATGTTAATGGAGTGAAAGAACAAAAACAACATCACACAATCACCACCATGTTTGGTTTTGGATCAGTATTCAGTGCCAACTCTGCTTTTTAAAAGTGTTGAAGCTTAGTAATCAATATTTGATTTTAAATTAGAAAAATCTAAAGGGACATTAAATGGAGAGTTTTAACCATGATGGTAACGAGTTTGAACAAGTGGCGCTAGCAGCTAATGCTAGCTAAATTTAGTGAACGGCCACATTTGAAGTCGATTTAATATTTTGAAAATAAAACTGAAGTAAAAATCATGCAGAATAAAATACAAACACTTTATTGAACCTGAGTATTTTCTATTTTAACAAGCCTTAACGACCGCACAAAATCACACTGAGGTCCACTATGAGCCCCTTTACACCCTGATTCAGATGATACAGCAAACATATGGTGCATTTAACAGCATTTTTTCCCCCATTATTGTTTCAGGAAACATCATGTTTGTTTTCCCTAACTCCAAACCAAAAATGACACCAAAAGCATCCAGCTCGGTCCCATTCCTGACCCCTCTAAAGGCCACACCATCTGTTTTCAATAAGGCAGCGGGCCGTAACCGTTTATGGCCTTCAGGTTGGTGTGAATTCGAGAACAGACAGGATGTAGCCCGGCGACATCATTTACTGCCACGGAGAACTTTGGGCGCCGTCTTCCTGCAGGAAGCTGGCCTGAACTTCTTCCTCGTTTGGCCCGTTGCTACTCTCAAACCGCGCCTCGCCTCTCATAATCATCTCGTCTTTCGTCTGTTCCTCTCATCATCCTCCTGCTTGTTGCCTTCATCGTTATTCTTTCCAACACCCCCTCCACGTGTCCTCCTCCGTGAATTCTCTCTTTGTGCTCCCTCTTTCCGCCGCGGCTCGTCTCTGCTCCGCTTTGTGCGTCGGGGGGAGGAAGCCGTCTCCTCTTGCATCCTCGCCAGTGGATTTGTAGCGGGAGATACTGGATGTAGCGACTGTCAGCAGACAGGGTTCAAAAAGAGCTTCTCTTTTAATGACTCGCTACACACTGCAGGAAAATTTGATCATTCAGCTGGAGAAACAGAGAAAGTGGAACAATGTGCTGATCTGATCTGATTTTAAAAAAAAAAGGACACAAGCACTTGTCCTGCAGCAGTAGAGTCTTAGCAAAGCTGGATATCTGTTTTTAGGGTTAGTGTTTTGGGTTTGTAGCTGATGCCAACATCAACTTCTTTTCCTTTTCATTTTCTCTAGTTACCAGTATTTTTTTTTCACATCCTGCTCTGAATAAAATCAACTCGTATCATTAGTAAAAGCAACTAATTTTTAACTTGTTTTACTTGTTAAACTGAATATTTACATAAATCATAAGTAACTAAGACACCAATACCAAGCCAAGGTTATTTTTTGGATGCTACATTAAGTAGAAATGTAATTAATAACACTTAACATTAAGTGGTATTAATTAACATTTTTAAAACGATTGTTTTAATTACTTTCTAACCAACCAACCACAAATGTATCTCTAAACTGAACTGAATGAAGGATGAATTATGTCCATTTTTCATCTACTGCTACCGGTCAATGCTGAAGATGTGATGGTCATTGAGTGACTCGTATTTCTCAATAAAGTCATCAAGCCCTCAAGTTGAAACACAAAATAATAACTCCAAATTTTAAATAATTCCAAACATAATCAATGTATTTTAGAAAATCGATTGAGCAAAATCTGTAGTTTGATTTAATGTGTTTGCAGTTTTTTTTTCTTTTTGCTAATTGTCACCACTTTAGCTCTTATTTTGTGACGGAAAATGTGACATTTGAAAGGATTTCTTAAATATATAGTGTAGTTTTACTGGACGAGATGCTACAGTTCATAAGGAGTAGTGGGGAAATTTTGATGGAAAAAAACAGGAAAAAGTGTAGCCAATTTAATCACAATATATACATAATAATATGTTCTTCTGATGTCATGCTGCTCTAAAACCCACCTGAGGGCAGAGCCAGATAAACTGAGTAGTTATACCTACTGACAGGTTGATTAGTGGATAAAAAATACATTTAAAGGTACTGAGAGAGTCATGAAACTGTGACTCCTCTGCTGGTTTTTCAGCTGTCAGCTTTATTGGGGTTTCTGACAACTATGTACTATTTTGGGCATCAATCGTGGTTTTTATTCTTTTCTCTCACTTTTATGCTTTTACATCTGCAGGCCTTATTCTCTCTTCTCGTGCCAAAGTAAAGATTTCCTCTTCTTCAGCATCTGTGCATAATCTTCCTGTTTTATGACTGGATTTAATCACTTTTACAGAACCTTTAAAAGCACGAAACCCAAAGTTTAGGGGGTTTTTTTGCTTTCTGGAAAACGCACTGGATGCCTGTTAACCCTTTCATTGTCTGGAGCGTCTAATACCATATCTTCAGATATATATTATGTTTTTAGGGGTGAAATGGTGAAACAATGCCATACTATTCTATTACTGCAGTTCATTTTAAACAAGAATTGGGCATCCAAGTTTGAAACTAGTACCTGGATTCAGATGTTGTAAATATTAAACAGTCCCATGAATACTAAAAGCTTTTATAAATGCCTATTTTAAAAGTTTAAACACCAAATATTTCTTAATATGCATTAATATGGAAACCACAGAACCTAATGTCTACAGTCTTCTTGATCATTATTATTTATATTTTTGGTAAGCTCTTTGGAAAAATACAAAAATGGGCACATTTTCACTGAAGTATTTGGAGTCATATTAGACGGAAATACTGTATCTGCAATAACTGATTTGCGAATAGCATAAGGACTCTGACCCAACTGTTAAGTATGGTGGTGGTAGCATCATGCTGTGAAGCTGTTTTACCACCGCATGAGTGCACAAAATCAACTAAATATTTATACTGACTCATTTTTGCCTCAAATCCACATATAGGCGACTAAAACGTGGACTAAACCAGGCATTAAAACAGGAAAATGGTCTGGAAACAAAACACACAACAACTGGTTCTGGAATGGAAAACCAGGGTAACAAATGAGTATTTGGAATTTCTTTGACCTCAAACTCATTTTTAATTTATCTAGTGTCAGGAAAGCAGCCAGTTTAGGTAAACTCAGCTATTACTGCCAAGAAGAACTTTAGATATTCATCCAGAATTAGGACAAAAACTACGTGGAATTGAGGCGCAACTTGATAAGGGCCATTTATCTGAATATTACTGACAGTAAATATATTGGAGCCTGCAGGTATAATTTTGAACGTGTGGGGATAAAAAACAAAAGGAAGAACTTTTTTCCTAAATGTCATAAAACCTTTAAGTTGTGAAATAATTTCAGACGTGTGTACATTCCTGTCCATATAATTCTCATCTCCCTTCTTATTGGTGAAACATTTTACACTCAGACCATCAGATGCGTCAGAACCCCCCCCCCCCCCCCCTTCTTTTTCTTTTCTTTTTTCCCAAATAGACGGACTTGTTGCCGAGGTAACGCGGACATGCAAAGCGCTCGGAGGGTGGGCGTCATTTCAAATCTGGGCACACGCGAACAGTCGTGCATCTTCTCTCACAAGCCCACGTGCGCAAAAAATAGACATCACATAAATATAGTATGACCCACAGGCAGTAGAGAGAGGGGGGGGGACGATGATGATGATGATCACAGTGGTGGAGATGAAGATGCCTTTCCTCCACAGTGACTCACGCTCTTATCCCATGCTGATGCATCTCTGTACAGTAGGTCATAGGTGCAGCAGCTCCCGGTGTCACGTGACTCCTGCATGGGGTCGTATGACGTAAGCAGACAAGTCTGAAGCAAAAATAAATAAATAAACAAATAAATAAATAAATAAAAATATGTGCATTTTTGGATGGCGGTGGCAGTGGTTCGTGCAACAGAGCAGACCGCGGGCCGAATCTGGGCCAGCAGGATTAGCGGCTTGTTGGATAGAAATTGTTGGGAAGAGGACGAGGTGGGAGGGGGGGGTGGTTGGAGATATAGGCAGGAGCGCGCTCACATTTTTATGTGTGTGTGGGGGGCGGGGGGTGTGCAGGCGTGTGGGGGTGCTTGTGTTTGTGTGTGTGTGTGTGTTGAGGTGTGTGTCAGTTTAACCATCCATGCTGACTGCAGTCAGAAAATAATTGTATATACGAGTTGATTCTACTTCCAGGAGAGAGTTGAGGGTGTTTGGCGAAGATGCGGAAATGAAAAAGAAACTCTGCGTGCAAATCCTGAACACAGGTGTGACAGAGCAAGACGGGTTCGCGGTTTGCATGATTTTTGCATTTAAACTTCTCATCTCGATTAAACAGTGGATAAAGAGAGGAGTTTCTGTGTAAAAAGAAAAAAAACCTCCACATCATAACAAGCCTGACCTGAATCTTTAAGTGTTTGTATAATCCGGGAATCTTTACATTATGTGTTGTAAATGTGTGTGTGTGTGCGTGTGTGTGTGTTTTGAGATGGATTAACCTTTGTCAGCGTCTGATGGGATGAGAGGGAAGGGTTTCCTTGGCGACCGATAGCTGAGGGCGGGGAGGTGGAAGGGATGAAAGTGGGTCAACATCATCGTCATGGCCGCAGATTAATCTGGATATCCAGACGTGTATTTATCAATCGGCAAATAAATAATAAATAAAAGTGAGTGTAGGATGAACGAAGTTTGGGAAATGTCCAAAATTTAATTAAAATCAGAAGAGGTGATGGTAGCGTTTCTTTTTGTTTTTGTTTTCTGCATGTTCACGTGCACTTTCACAGAGCGCCCGTAAAATGTATTAACAGATATTAAGAGAAACCATCCAACCATGTTGGTTGAAAAAAAAAACAGACACACTATTAAATATTCAGCTCCTACAAAAGAAATATTCCAATATTTATGCCTTTTGGGTCTTTTTTTTATTGAATTATGTAGAAACAACATTTTAAATTTGAATATGAATTGATGAATTTATTTAAGATACTTCACCACAAGACAAAATAAAACAACATAAAACTACTGCCAACTATAAGTTAAACTTAATTAAATACACTTTGATCATTCAACAAAAATTAAAAAGTTATCACACCCTACTCCACTGGGGGTGATGCAGCTTGTAAAATTGAACTCAGTTGACTATTAATACCATGCAATTCATAATTTAATGAAGACAACGTTATATTTTTACGTAGAATTGGTTTGGGTGCCTGTTGTCCCTAGATAGCCTTATTTCAGTAACGATAGTGGAAGACATTAATAACAATCTCCATCAAAATTAACACTTCGGCTACCAGAAACATTCTCATGTTGTTTACATCTTCACATTTAATGCTAAAATTACAGCAAAACATGTCGCAGCTTCATTTTTACAGTATTTTGCAGCCCAACACCAATGGAGATGAAGTGCAATAAAAAAGAAAAAAAAAAACTATTGCCACTTCTTTAATCTCATCTAATTAAGATCAACCCAGAAGGCAGCTGCAGACATTTATCTCCCAGAGGATGGTTGAACAAACACTGCGGGGTCACAAAGAGGCCAGCAGCCTCTGGAATCACAGCAGCCTCTCTCTTCAAAGTTTGACCTCACTGCAGCCTAATCAGACTCTGGAGCCAAAAGCTTCCATCTCTGACCTCATAGCTGAATAGCCCAACAAGTAAGACACATAATGGACACATAATGGACACATAATGAACTTGAGCGGCGTGTCAAGAAGACAGTTTAAAGATCAACGCGATGCCTGCAGTGAGGCTGGGGAGACGCAACAGAAGCAGGAAGTGATGTATGTAATCTGTCACTGATTGGGAGAGTGGATTAGAGATCTTAGGTGAAAATCTGGAAATAATAGTTCATTAAATCTTAATCATTCTTTTGCTGAGATGTGATTTAACATTTTTAGCTTTATTTCACATTGCTTGACACATATTACGATATTAAAGGGGTGATACATTGTAATATTAAAGCTGGAAATTGAGATATAAAACACATTTTCTCACTTTTCTTTCACTTTAGAATCATCAGTTGTAAACTTGCACAGCTGTTTATCCTTGAAATCATTTTTCGTTTTTGCGCAGCAACACAGAGAGCCTGCAGTTGTTTCTCAGTCAGAAATGACTTTTCTCTGAAATATTTAATGGAGTCACGGAGGCAGATAAGAACGTTTCTGATGAGATTCCCTCTGAAGTCCAAAAACTCGCTAAGCAAGCTCTTAGTGACGCGTGATTCAGTTGGTGCCGTGGGGTCATTGCCGAGCAGGAGACTTTCCAAATGTGTGTGCATTCAAAACAATGGCATTTGCCCACATGCTCCAACAAACAGGCGTGGTGTTTACGGTCCAAAAAGGCCAGGAAGAGTCTTCAAGTGGTTTTAATTTTGTCCCAATACGACTCTGAGATAAATCACTGCCACCAATACGTTCATGAAGCAGAGCGTGGCACGAGGGACGCGGCTCATTCTGCTAGCATCTTTGATCAAGATTATCTGAGTTTGGATGGATTGCTGTGTAATTTAGGGCAGATATGTACTGAACCCAGGGGGCATAAAAGGCTGATTTCAGTGATGTTTTGGGGCTTTATTGAACCATCTTTATAATAAGAAGTGATCGACTTACTTTTAAGTTGTTTAGAGTTTTGATTTGTTTGCCGTTTTAACTTCTGCTACAACGTTTGTGCATATAGAAGATTTCCTTAATTGTTCCTCTATCCAGTCTTTGGTCTTCTCCTTTTCAGTGGGTGTTTTTAGAATCATTTCTTTGTTTATTTGTTCATTTTAGGCCAAATAATAAATAATAATAATGAATAATAAATTTCTGCAGATTTTTATCTAGTATTTAATTGCAAAAACTACCTGATTGCAGACACTATTACAGTGTTGCAGGACGTTTTAAGGAGAAACCAGCCTACAGTACTGTTGGTCCTTCACTGTCTTCAGTTGTGAGCTGGAAATATTTTCCTTACATTCACTCATTTTATTTCTTTTTTTTTGCCAAAAAGCCTAATCATTAGTTGTGTTGCAGAAATTAGAATTCTGAAAATAAATTATCTTAATGGTAACATAACAATTTTAAGAAAACTCAAGGTTTTTGGTAAGGATGAGGTGGATTTTCAGCGCGAATCATGAGGAAGAAGAAGACAGGAAGTGGTAGGAAGATGGTGGCACAGCTGTTTTTTGTGGTTTTTTTCCATTTTTTTTCTCCAAAGAGTTTTTGCGGCGCTAGTGGCTCGTATTTTTTCGACAGTAGGCAGACAGGAAGGAGGGGGAGGAAGACATGCCGTAAAGGTCGTCGGGAGTCGAACCCGCGACGTCCGCGTCGAGGACTCAGGCCTCCAAACGTGGGGCGTGTTAACCCTCTGCACCACCACAGCACACCCCGGCACAGCTGTTTTTTAATGATTTATCATGTGAACAAACTTATTCACGCGTAATTTTAATTTCATTTAATTGCATTTCTTATTTAATGCAATTAAATATTTATTTCCTCTGGCACAATGATCAGCATAGTGACCTCAAAATGCTACAATTGTAGAAATTGGCAAATTTAGCAAACAGTAACATTTTTCTGACTTAAGAAGCTCAAAACATGTTTTCCTGTCTTTCCCATTTTGAAATTCAGCATACTTATAATCCATGGAAACAGAAAATTATGGTGTACCATTTTGTTTTTAAATCCCATTTTTTTATTGGAAAATGTTGCATTTGATGTTTTTTTACAGTGTAGGATTATTCTGCTGCAATAAAAATGTTAAAACTTTTTTGAAACCTTTATGTCCATTACCAATAAGTCTTCAGAGTGAATTTAAAGGTAGAGAGAGTTATGAATTTTAACTTTCTGTCCTGTAACAACATTAGTTGATCTATAAACTGATGCAACAGAAATACTAAAAAAGGAACCACAGAAACGGTAGAATAAAGAATAAGCAACCAGCATTCTGCCAGTACAGCATAGTTGGAGTGGTGGGCTAAAGTCCAAGCACTGATCAGTGTGTGTGTGCGGGTGTGTGTGTGTGTGTGTGTGACACAACGTGGTGGAAAAGAGTGCCAGTGAGCTCTGTATCTCATCTTCTGGACAAGTCCTTAATCTGTGTGACCCAGTGAGGGATTATGGGGGTTCTGTACAAAAGGGGACTAGAAGCGAACCTTTTTAAACGTTGTTTCTATCTTTGTCTCTACAGAGTTTATTAATATAATGAACTAATTCCTGGACGTGTTTTTTCCTTTTAGCAGATTAGTTTTAAATTGTAACATATGAGAAAAGTAGATTTTTAAGTGTAACGCCTCCGACTGCAATGTGTTGACCGGGTTATTGATTTAGAAAGCATTTTCTGCTTCTGTCTTATAGTCATCACATTACCCTCAGTGATGGGAAACTGACAATAGTATCATTTTATACAGTTAAAGATTAATATTTAATCAGCTTGAAATACAGATAGCTAAATCATCACAGCTCAGTATACTTTTCTTAATATCCTCCTTAAATACCCACCTTCTCTTTTTTGAGTTCAGTTCCCAGCCTATTAACAGTTCACATATTCTATTATTGGTGGCAGAAGACAGAACATGAGCTATTTGCGTGCAATGAAAAAAAAAAACGTTTCTAGGTTCAAAAGTGGGGGTTTTGAACCAGAAAACACTTTCAGGCAGGGTGGTGATGTCATGATGTGTGGCTTGCAAAAATGAGGTGGAATGCTGTAGAACATTCCCTCAAAAAGTGTTTTTTCACTTTGCCTCAAATCAACAGCTGGCTGAAATGACAAAATGTAGCAAAGCTTGACAAAAACATAACCCAGTGCAGATGTCAGCAAAAAGCTAATATCCACAAATACTTGGGATGCCTTTGAAAAACGCTTATAAACTGGGTAATTTAATATTTCAAACACCAAATATGCTGTAATATGCATTAATATGCACCGTATAAACCATCTTAGAACAATGGCAGGAGCTAATATCCACAGTCTTCCTCATTTCTGCTCTTTGGGAACCAATCAACATCAAAGTAAAGGAAATATCAATTGAGCTTTGATATTTTAGCTTTCTAAGCTGCATTTTCCTTCGGAGTTTCTTTTTGGGGAAAAAAAGTGTGAATAATTGAGTTTGAATTGGAGTTAAGTTCTGCAGAAACATCCGTGGATGCTGAACTACAGACGGGCGACAAAAGCTGAGTTTTTCCTTAAAGTGCAATCAGCAAACAAACGTGAAACAAGGAGGAGCAGATTTCTCACCAGCATTTACAAAAAGCATGAACTTTAACCTCTATGTTTACATCTTTAACTTGACCTGCTTCCTTTAAGGCCTGACTTGAAAAGGACAGCAGAGAAATCTCACGTTAAAAATGAGACAAAGCTAATGTAAGTAGCTGGAGCGCTACATTGTACTTATCAGTGCTGGTTAGCATTTTTCCCCATTTATTTTGTGGTGAGAGTTGGTCATTATTCGGCGTATTGTATTTCCCTACAGCATTGAAGTCAAAAAGCTGGTGTGAAACGAGACGCTCCCCCGATTCACAGACATATGGAGCGAAGTGGGTGTTGATTTCTGCCCCCGGAGGTAAACGGAGCCGCTAAATGTCATATATGTCACGTTAACTATTCATGCATCTGATGTTTTCCTGGGTGAAAGCATTTTGGGGAGAGGGGTTAGGCTTTGTAGGGGGGCTGCCGGTGTGACCACCACTGTCTGCAGTTTGGTGTGTGTTTGTGTGTGTAGGAGAGGGAAAGGTGGTGGTGGTGGGGATTTCCTGGACTCATCGGTGGGCTAAGCTTTGTCTGAAACAGAACCACGTGAGCCCGCATTAAAACCTCATTTAAGAGGATTCAGGACAGATGGTGTGCCATTGTTTGAGGATATGTTTGTATTAGAAAACAGGGTGAATGATGGAAACTGACCCACCATACACACACCATCTCCCTTTCCCTTTAATCCTTTATTTCATTCTGTAAACATGCCACACCCACATTTGACCACTTCAAGGCCGCGTTCCCTCACCTTGCTTTGGGTGTTTATTGGATTGCATCGCGGGCCAATCGGCGGGCGAACCTCAGACAAACAAAGGAACCCTCTCTTAAGTGAACAGGGCACATGGCCGTTTCACCAGCTCAGGAGCTCCGATTGGTCGCGGAATAATCCAATCAAAGCTGAAATCAACTTAAGTGGCAGCAGTTTGCAGAATGAGAGCTGGAGAAAAGCAACTTTCAGAGAACTGAGCTTACACAAACTCAGCCGTCGCCAGTCTTTGCACTCCTCTTTTTTTCCCTGCACATTGCATCCCTTCCTGCTGTACTCTCAGTTTCTCACCAGATGGAGAGGGGGCGGTGAGCGCCTTCTTCTGCATGTGTGGCTCTGTTCAGTCCAGAGTATTCATGCCTGGTTACCCGTGAGTTTGCATATTTGCATACCCTGAACATCCTGTCCTTCCATGTTGAATGAGGATGAAATAATAAGAGCAATCAGCTGCAGGCGACTGTGCAGCTGCTGATGGAAAGTCATTTTTATTATTATTATTTTTTTTTTTTTAAGTGGAAATGAAGCATAATCATCAAGGTGCATTTGGAGGCTAATCTGCAATCATCTTTTGGCTGCGGGAACTAATCTGCATGGGTGAAATAAATCCTGTCTGTCATCGCCTTTGCATCATGGATTGTTAATATACATAGAGAAAGAGAGAGAGTGTATAAGAGAGAGAGAGAAAGAAAGAGAGAGAGTACTGAGCTGAAACAGGGAGGAGAGACAGAGAGGAGGAGTGTGTGAGGGAGAATCAAGTCACCAGGACGGGCTCCACTGTTAACGCCGTCAAGGTTTGAGCGCGAGCACCAGGAGGCCACATTCCGCGTGAAATAATGGATGGAACAAAACCGGCCATGGAGTCCAACGCCGAGGAGACCCAGGACGAGGGGCAGGAGAGCAAAGGTACGCGCTGTTATCTGCGCCTTTTCTCCCTCACCTCCGTTTTTTTTTTTTTTTTCCTTTTGCGTCTGCGCCAGCCCTGAACGGTTTAACCTACTTGCGACGGCGACACAATAGCGCCGGGGTTTGTTATCATTTCGGGGCATTTAAGTGCCCGTTCTAGGGGGGTAGAAATAGCAGATAATCCTCGCGGTGTTTGCAGGTATTTTTCACGTTTGTTGCGCGATTCTGAGGCGGACCGAGGAGCGAGAGGTGGAGGGTGGGTTGGTGGTGGGCAGAGGAAGGTATTCAGAATGGTCGAGCGGGGGGTTTACGGAGCGTGCGTTAATGTCAATTTGCTTTTGCGCTGCTGCACCATCATGAGCTCATTTTGTGCGTAATGAGCGGCTGATAAAGCAGAGGCTGCCGATGAGCGGGGATGCGCTCCGTGCGCGGCGGCATTGTTCTCCTCCAGGTGGATCCTCCCGCCTCCTGCAGCCGCTTCCATGATTATCGGCGGGGGGCTCTGGGGCTGATCTGTCAGCGGCGTGATTGATGCGCCAAGCTGCAAAAGAAGGTGGTTTTTTTGGGGGGGGTTGCGCGACCGCAAGGATCTGTTGCAGTCGCTGGAAAAATAAAAGGAGCAGCGGCGCTCTTGGCGCAGAGTGTCGGCTGTGTCGATCATTTGCAAGCCCCCATAGACATGCATGTTAATAAAGCCCCTGATCCGCACAGTTAATGTTTCATATTCATGAAAGCGGTCATTGCATGTATGCACAAAAAGTCCAAATATGATCCTGTTGTTTGTTTTTTTTAATTGCATTAAAATTGAAAATCAGACCCAAACTGTTGCTCCTGTTACACGGTGCGGTGTGTAGGCGTGTCTTTGTGCGTTGGCGATTCAAGGCCGCACAGAGTGGATGTGACTGATTTGTTTGGAAGCCTATTGTGGCTTTATTGTTCAAAAACCCTTCGCTGTGGTTAAATTAAGCCTTAAAATGTATGAGTGTACAGCCAGGGCCGGGTTTAAGAGGATGCAGGCCTGGGGGCTGAAATTTGTTTTGGTGAGCTAAAGTCATATTTCATGCTTGGAAATTGCTGGCCAGACACAAAAAGCATGTTTTTATTTGTTCTTTCTAAAAACATAACCATAAAAACATTAATGCCTACAGAGAGAAAAAAAATGTTGCAGTAACCATACCAGGCCTGCAGGTGGTGATGTTGCACGGTCACCAAAATACCTCCAAAAAACAACAGATTGTATGGAACGTGCTCTTAAAGTTTGTTTTTGTTACATTTGGTGTGTGCTGGTTGTGTTTTAATAAAATACGGAGCTAAATGATCAAAAGAATGCTCACAACTAATTTCATTCTTTGCAAGAAAACGTCCAATTTTCTATCCCATTTGTTGTGCTTCTAACCCCCATTTTAAAAGTTTGCTTTCATAAAACAAAACAAATCATGACCCCTGATGAACTCAAAGATAACTCAGGGTTTTTACCTGGGATGTATTGATTGCAGTTTTCTGGCAGATCACCAGATGTTTAATAAGCCTGACCTGCTAATTCCAATTTTGACTGATGCTGAGTTTGTTGTCTGAAAAAAGTTGCTAAGTTGGCGAACAGGTTAACAGATTTTCACACCTCTGTGGACGTAGATAAGAACCGTTTCACAAGAAGTATCAGCCGAAATCTGGGCTGATTCAAAGGTGCCCCTCAGTTTCTATGGTAGATATTTCATTACAGAAGCCAATTAGCCCAATTTCCTTCCATTATTCCCAGTTTACTAAGGTTTTGTTCGAGCCCTGAACAAAACTAAGTGAATTATTTTCATCTTCTACTCCACTTGATTACAGTTTTATTGTTTTAAATAAAACAAAACATCCCTTCCATCAATTTGTACCTTCATTTCTGTCACATGTTGGTGTATTTATCTTTTTAGAAAGTTATTTTCATATAATCATTCTCGCAAATGCATGCATTTCAACATTATTTTTTTTATTTTAATTTCTTGTGGGTTTTATCCCTATTTGGACCAGCTGACTGTAGAATTGGTCCGATTTTGACTCCTGATCAATCTATAATAACAAAGCACTTCTGCTGGTGGATATTATCTACACTTCGTTTGTGTAGATTATGGTGGACTCAAAACTTCATGTGGCAAACGGCTCTAGAAACTACAAAATTGGTCATCACCTCTACTGGAATTTTGTGGACTGGAGGATAAAACCTTCAGCTGACCAAAAGCAGATTTCTAACCGGAACGTCTTCTAAAGTTAAACTTCAGAGGTGGAAAACTGGATGTTTCTCATCAATCCAACATGTCTGCTTAGTTAAGAAACAGATTAGAATCTCTAATTGTTAGCACTTCTGCTAGTTCTCTTCACCTCACTTGATGAACATTTTCCTTTAGTGTTTGAATACATCGAAGAGTATCCCTGTGGTCAGCAAGTGTGTGCGATGAAACTGGTTTTCCAACATGGTGTGCCTGGTTGTGTCTTAGTTCCCACATGTCCGTTCTGGCTTGTAAGATAAATGGAAAAATCGGTTGGCCAGGGCTGCATTTCTGAGAATAATCTAGATATGACAATGAAGATATGAGTCGCAGACCTGCAGCATTGCTTTAAAATATATCAAAGAACAATCATTTCTTTCAAAATATGCTCTGTGACATATAAATGTTGAACAAACCAATATTACGATTATATTTGCACCATATTGCGCCGTGCTGCCATGTACTTTATACTTCTTGTTTTTTAAATAGATATTCTTTGACAAGTGTAACAATCAAAAATCACTATTGGAATCACTATTCAGATGGCAACAACATGGTCAACAGGTGAAAAAAGTCCAACATATGTGGCTTCTAGCATAAAAAGTAACTGACTGTGCTACTGTTTTTAATTCTCTCCGATTATCCAGTTCACGTGGATGCACTGTGAAATGAGTTTTTAAAAATCAATATTTTACAAAGCAATTAAAAAAAATATTATTTTGTTTCTCTCACCAAAAAAAACCCCCAACAAAACTCAGTTTATATGAGGACAAGATGCGCAAATGCATCTTCATTTTAGTGAAAACTTCATTTTCGCTAAATATCCGTTGCCAGTGTGGCCAGAAGTTAAGATGGCGACAAATAAATTATTTTAATATATATTTTTTTATTTTCTCTTGTCAAGTGTGAGTGTTATAAAAACTGATGTATGAATTTGATGTGTTATTGTTATTGTTATTATTATTATTATTATTATTATTATTAACTGTCAGTCAGACTTTACTTAATGTTTAAATTCTAGGCAGTACTGATTTTGTGTAGAGCATATTTTTAATACTCTAAAGAAAATGCAGCTTTGAAACACACCAAGACACAATGTTAGCTGACATTATTGGCTGGTGCTTGAAAAGCAGCCAATCCAGGTTCGCCATATATTCTCCTTGGTGAGGATTGGCTAATAAACATCAGTAAGGAAGACTGATATTAGTTTCTGTGGACAGTTTCTACTGTTCGTATCAATACAGATCAAGGTATATTTGGTGTTTGGACTGTAAAATAGGTAAAAATAAGAGTTTCTAGAGCAGTTCTCAAGCATTCACGGATTTCAAGTATTCGTTGAGGGCTGTGGTCACTAACATCTGCTGATATCAGTGGTCAATATTAAGATTTCCTGTGAAAATATGTGAGGTTCATGCTGCAGGGTTTGGCTCTTGGCCCAGTCGTACTGCTGGGTCACAGTCTTGTCTGTGTTGTAAGGTGCACACAAGTTGGGTGTCCCTCAGCAGTGAGACTTTAGATCATCCTCTCCTGAGGCAAAGCAGTGACACACCGACCACTGTCCAATAACAGCCTGTAATCATGCCACTTCATTTGACAGTGGAGGTGATCCTGTTGAAAAGCCCCTGAAGATAGCTGAGCAGGAGGACAATGGTATTTATAGCTATCTATTAGGCCTCTCAATTCCTTCATCACAGTTTTTCCATGGAAGCAGGGAGTTTATTTCACCCGGTTTGGCTTCTGCCGTACCCCCAGGTGAGTTCAAAATGCAAAAATGAGAAAAAGACCGTGAGAGATTTTTGAAGGTTGCATGTTGTCGGTGCAGTCATTTGACTGCGACCAAGCTTGTAGCATTCGTTAAGAAGCTGGAGATTTGCAGCAGGAGCCAAGAAGGCGAGAGCTGTCACTTAAGGAGCTTGTGCCGGTGAGTGCCAGAGAGCAGCGTTTACTTCCAGATGCATAATGAAGAGCAGCTGTGTAGACATTCTGCACGGCCCACAGACGGAGTGGTGAGTCTCGATATTCATGAGAAATTAGGCCAGATTCATGCAAGCTTTCACGATATCAAAGAGAAAAACACAATATTTTGTGTCAAAGTGAATTGCGAAGCTCAATCCAGTCAATCTCATTTCAAAGGGAATATATTCACATATAGAGAAAAGATGCATGAAACTAATCACTAGTTACAGAATTCCTAAGTAGCCCGTTAATAACTACACCAATATATTTAAAAGACTTATTAAATACAGAAAAAAGCAAGGACTGATTACTTATAAAGAAACTGGACTGAATGTTTTATTCATTGATTAAAGATCTAATTTATTCAAAACATATCATTAGCTGTGTTGGTATTTAAGAAAATAAATTTGCTTAATGGAAAATTGCCAATCTAAAAAAACAAACTCACATTGTTTGATAAAGAGTTTGTTCGCTAAGATGAGGTGGTTTTTCAGCCGTATTGAAATCAGTGTATTCCGCAAAACTGCAATGGAAACACTTTTTTCACATCACAGTCACGTGACCAACAACCAGACGTTGCTGCTGGCAGAAACTACGAAGAAGACGACAGGAAGTAGAAGGAGGATGATGCCGTGGCATGTTTTATGCTGATGAACTGTGCTAACTAATTTACTCAAATGTGATTTTAATTGGGTTTCATGCAAAAATGCATGAAAAATGCATGAAAATTGGAAACAACGCAAAATTGTGAAACTGTTTTCTTTCCCCGACTTTAGCAGAATAGAAGTTTTGCGCACTAGTGCATCTAGTGTCTCTTTCTTACTCTGAAGAAAGTACATGTTGGTGTATTTATCTTTTTAGATAAATACACAAGATGAAACCTTTAAATATTCATCTTAAAGGTAATGTTTGGAAAGGAAAAAGGAGAGTATAAAAGGATAAAGAACCTTTACATTCACTGGAAGACAACCGTAAAGAAACGGATGAAACAAGCCTTACTTTGATTAGGTTTTGTTTGTTCTGTCACCGTTCTGTAAGCCGGTGAAGGAGTCTGGCCATAGTCCTGCGTGTATCTTTTCCTTTCTAGACAGATGGAGCACAACATCTGTTCAATTTGGCATCAATATCTGTTTACCTCTTTTGGATGACTTCCTCTCTTTGGAACACAGAATCGAACTACTAACAAGGCCAAAAAATAACCAAGTTTGCAACTTTTAACTTCTAAAAATGTACAGTAAACCAAATTCTTTATCAAACTAAATCTTAAAAGGTGGCCATGTTTGTGTTTTGATTCTTGACTCTGGTTCTGTGTCTTTACTTCACAGAAACTGCCCAGTGGCGTCACAGAGGAATGTTTGCCCACATCAAACTTAAAAACAACTATTTCTTAAACCCTATTGCTAACGTCAGAGTTCAGTTCCAACTAGAAACAAGAAATGGTACATCTGACAGTAGTTGCTGTCCAATCATTGTCTACAGTCATGAATCTAAAAAGGGACATAAAGAAATACTGTCAGCTAAAGTGTCTAGAGATTCAAGTTGACCATAAATTAATAAACAAGCAGTCATTTTCAAAAAGCTTATGGAGTCCTAAACTAGCAAAAATAATCCACCCACTTGAAGAAAAGCAAGTCTCGAGAGGTGACTAAATAAATAGATAATCACCACGGCAGCAGGATAATAAATACTGTATGATCTCACAGTTTCATGCAGTTTTGGGGATAAAATATTATATCAAGTCAAACTAATGTCATGATGAAGGCCTTCTGGTGCAAAAGGTCGCAATGACTATGCTAAAGTTAGCGTCTGCGTTGTAGCTTCCTGTCGGTGCAGCTCACAGCCTTATAAATTGTCTCGGTTGAAACTCAATGGTTCTACAATGAAAACAAAATTTTAAAAAAACTGTTATAGATTAGTAAAAACTTTATGAATTATAGCCGGTACAGAGGAATGGTGTCAGATTGATTGTTGTGCCTGTTTTAATGCTGTAATGTGTAATCTGCCAACACACAGGGATACTGTGTGATAATGAGGGATCATCAGCTCTCATAATTACCTGCTTCAATTAGTCTGACACAATTTGATTGGACAACTCACACCGTCATGATTTTACTTTGCTTTAAACATGATTTCCTGAAACAGGGTGCTTAAATTTGCAGTAACTGAGCAGCCTGTTAGAGCCTGCTCTTGCATAACGCCGCCGTCCCTGATGATGCTCGGATCAGAACCGTAACACATTACATCACCGTCTGGAAGGGTGCACGTTTTGTTGCATTTTCTGTTTGGAGCAGCAGAATCTGCTACTGGAGTTATGCTTAAATCAGGGCTGTTTGTTATCTTTAATAATGTCAGGAATATTCAGCGAGAGCTTTGAAGAGCTTTATTCCTGCAAGATGTTTTTAGTTGCAATGTTGGCAGATGGAGAGGAGCTGGGCCTGGAAGCCTTTAAACGAAACATGTTTGGACGAACTTTCAGTTTGGACTGCAGATGTTTCTCGTTTCCAGACTGTTTCTGCAGGTATTTTTAGGAAATTCAGGCTATTTTTGAAACCCACGAGCAAAACTATCAGCGTTCGTTTTTGTTTTTATGTCACATGTGGCGTACCAACTCAATGTTGGCTTCAGCTGTTTTCATTCTTCTAGCTCCATCTGCTCAGCAGAATAACAGTGGCTTCAGGTGACTTCTATTTATCTCGGTTTTTGCTGAATTTTACAAACGGTTTTGAAAAAGGATTTGTTGAGTTCGCAATGAGATTCTGACGATATAAAAATACGATGATACGGCATCAAACGGGACAGCTAGTTATTTCAACTGCTGTTAAAATAATTTAAATATAAAATGTTAGTGTTATAGTAACATTGCCTACAATATCAGAAGAAAACTACTGCATTAAATACCTTTTTTTTGCCAGCTGACTGTAGTGGTCCGGCATCTCATGATTCGTTTTTTTTCCCATAGAAATGGAAAACCAGTGGAAACCTAACAAAAGCATATTTTTAAGGGTTTTGTATCTAATTTGCAGTACAATACAAACATGGAGTGAATACTCTGAAAAGGGACAGGATGTATGACATTTTTCAATGAAGTGAGTTTAACTTACACCAGAGAAATTAGCAAAAAGTCATTTTCAGAGGTTAGTTTCGTGAATCTGAGCGTAAACTTTGTCTGCCTTGGAGATCAAATAATCAGTATGAACACTAGAGAGTGGGATAAAACCTTTCAAAGATTTCAGTGTGGAGGTTTGTCACCTCTGAAATGAGTTTTTTATGACTAACATGTCAACATTATCAGAAAAGAAAAAAAAAGGTCAGTGAGAGTCCAGCAGGGCGTCGGCTGAGGGCCAGAATCTAAAGGCCAGCCCCCGTTTGATGATCATAGAGAGGAGCCGCTCCTCTCTCGCTGGTGGCTGCTGACATTTGGGCTATGCCGGGTTTCCTTCCCCGGTTTTCCTGACCTTACTGTAGAAATGATTTACTTACACAACCTGAAATATTGTTGACGATATTTGGAAAACCGAATTTCCCTCTGCAATTAGTGAAATTGCTGCAAACGCATTAGGCATTTTCCTCGCAAATGGAGCAAGGAAACATGCTTTTGTTGAGTTGAATTCTCTAACAATCTGGTTGTGATTTGATATATTGATTAAGGCTAAATTAATTGATCAGATTAATCGTGATACATCGATAATTGAAATAATCGATTCATCGTCAACTGGAGTATGCAGACTCAAAAACAAGGCCATTCGCAGAAAGAGCAACATTCTTAGATGAGTAGACAAGTCAAAAATATATAAGAAAAGTATTCATTTTGCATTTCAGACAAAAAAAAAATCTTTGTAAATATTTTCTACCTATATATTTTTTTCCTCCCCTCCAGGGGGTCTTTTGTGGGCTCTAGTGTCCCTTATATGAAAATAGGCTGACAGGAAACAGGGAAGGAGAAGATATGCGGCAAATGTCGCTGGGTCCGGGAATCGAACCCGCGACAGCCACGTCGAGGACTCAAGGCCTCCAAATACGGGTCGTGCTAACCCCTACGCCACCACAGCACGCCCCTACCTATATTTTAATATTTTCTAATATTTTCACTCCTCAAGTGACAGTTTTAGATCCACTTGGATCAAATTATGTAAAGAAACACATATTTTTAAGCACCTTCTGCTTTCTAATTATTACTTAGTTAATCAGCGCTACACTGTATTGGTGCCCAAGTCAAGCAGAAAACATTTCACATGCTGATGTTAAAACCATTTCCTTTCCTGCATCCTTTGCTAGAAATAACCAAGCGTTCACTAAAGAATTGCTGTTATTATAGGCAATAAAATGTTTGTCTTTTTATTTAAAGAAGGAATTTAATTATTTGTTTGCATCTTTTAATGTATGTTTATTATTGTATATAAGAGGCTGAAATGAAAAATCTGCAGAATTAGCCAATTTTTTTTATCCGATGAAACGACTAATCGTCAGAATAAATGAAAGATTAGTTGCAGCCCTAATTTTTACCATCCCTCCTTTGTTTCTCGCATTGCTCCTACCCAGTCCGGCCATCATCACCCTCACCCGTCTCTCCACTCTCCCCCACCCTCGCCCCGGAGGTGTGTGAGGCTGTGGAAGGATGTGAAAGCCGTCACACAGAGAGGCTCATGTGTTCCTCGTTTTGAAGCCATTTGCCCAGAGCATGCTGTCAGCCTCCATCTGGACACGCGTGTTTGTGTAGGTTTACTGTCGGTATGTGCGCTTGCATTTGTTTACGTGTCAGTGACCAGGAGTGGTTGAGGGGAATGTCTCTGGGAGTGCTTCACTTGCAATGAAAGGGGAAAAAAAATTATTTTTGCACAAATGTGTGGAGAGCCGTGCGGTGTGCCGCTGTGTTTGTATTTAGCGCTTCCTGTTCTCTCATCATTTTTCTTCTGTTCGCGTGAGCAGAGCAAAGGATTCTATCTGAACCGCCTTTGGATTCATCTCAGGTGTTATGATTGACCGTATTTATCTCAAATCCAGTACAGAACAACTACTTTTAGCCGCTGTCTCTTACCTACTGCCCTTTCCATCAATCTGGGTCCCAATTACGTTTGGCAGAAGTAGCGAGGGTGAAACAATGCAGTGTTTTGTACTTGAGCCGAATAAAGTTGAATGTTCCTTGATGAAAGGTTTAAAATGAATAAAAAACATATGAAAGAATCTAAACTGCTTCTGTTCACATGGTTTTAATGTCAAACTCTTTATATTTTTAGAGTTATTGTTCCGTTTTTAGTCTTTTTACTCAAAATACTGAATATAAATAAACATTTACAACAAATTCATGGCAATATTTCCCCTGCTGTCAGGCTTTGCATGGAAAATATGAACGAATGAATGAATGGATGAATAGATGGAAACCGGTTTGGAAGGATGGATGGATGGATGGATGGACGGAGAAAGAGTCCTGATTTGGAAACAAGGACCTGATTGCTGCTAGGCAACAGTGCTAGGCATATATATATATATATATATATATATATATATATATATATATATATATATATATACAGTACAGACCAAAAGTTTGGACACACCTTTTAATTCAATGAGTTTCCTTTATTTTCATGACTATTGACATTGTAGATTCACACTGAAGGCATCAAAACTGTGAATAACATGTGGAAATATGCACTAAACAAAAAAGTGTAAAACAACTGAAAATACCCCTTATATTCTAGTTTCTTCAAAGTAGCAACCTTTTGCTGTGATTACTGCTTTGCACACACTCTGCATTTTCTTGATGAGCTTCAAGAGGTCGTCACCTGAAATGGTTTTCACTTCATAGGTCAACCTGCCCTGTCAGGTTAATAAGTGGGATTTCTTGCCTTATAAATAGTCATGAAAATAAAGAAAATCCAGTGAATTAGAAGGTGTGTCCAAACTTTTGGTCTGTACTGTATCTATATAGATATATATATATATATATATATATATATATAAACTAAAATATATAATATATAACATATATAAAATATATATAACTAAAATATAAAACCTGTAATGGAAAATGAAGCTAATCACAAGGAATGGTGTCCAACACTGAAACCAAAGGGTAAAAACAGATTTTTCACATCTGATCCAGACAGACTGGCAAACAGCTGCAGCCTTAAATCAAACCAATCTCGCCCATTCGTCCTGTAAACCAACCAGTGGCCCCCAACCTTCTTATTACCGCGGACCCAGTCGAGACTTTGCCATTTTGCTGCGGCTCGGGGTTGGGGGGGCGTCAGATAATGCTTCTGCATGTTGGCGTTCCAGCTAAAGCCTTTTTTTGCCCCGATTTTCCCTTTACCACAATCTTACAACGTCCTGCAGTGTGTGGTGTGTTACGCGGTGGTGTGTTGAATATGTGCGATCTAAAATCGGGCATATTCAACATGGTCTTGGCCCGATTATCCAGCCTGTGGGGTTTTTTCCCTGACTGGGAGCGAGAACACAGCCTGTTGAATGTGACAGGTAGCCAATCAGAAAGCGCGGTGACGTAAGAACGGAGAGGAATCCTAAACAGTTGACATGGCAACTGAGAGTCCGGCAGACATCAAAGGTGATATGTGGAAATGTTTATTACTATATGTAAAGGTCATTTTTATACATGTTTATTATATCTGGTTATGTTTATTCAGTTAAAAATGTTAACTATGAACAAACATAACTCATCTCCAAATCATAGAGCAGCAAATAGAGCGGCTGATCCCTCTTTTATCAAACGCCTTTTCTTTTTGTTTCGTCTTTTATCGCTTAAAATGAGCCACAAACTATCACTGCTGCTTCTACATCATCATCCTGTTTGATTATTATAAATTCACGTTTGGTATGTTGGGGGATTTTACTGGATTTTCTTGTGGAACCGGTTCCGTGGTGTGTTGCTCCTGCCGTGTTGCTGGACTCACGAACCGACCGAACCTGTAGTACTTTTATCGGCTCTGTGGTCTCAGAGGTTTGGAAAATCGGCCGATAATCCTTAAATCCTGCCGTGTGAACCAGACCTAAAACTCACAAGCTCCTCTCCTCATCTCGTCTCTCCACTGCCATAACGCTCTCTGACTCTGGTCGCTATCCCTTCAAAATAAGATACAGATGCGCAACAAAAACGAACATTTTACTGTCGTGAAAATTTTAACTCACTATAACGAGGAATGGAGCCCTGAGCTCGTTTCTCTGCAACCAGACGGTCCATCTGGGAGAGATGAGAGACAATGAGACCGGAAGTGTTGCTGATGCTCAGGATGCCTGGTCTCTAGTGGAGAAGCAGTTTGAAGCTTCATTGCCTCATTAACGAGCCGCAGAGCTTTCAATGTAGGAATCACCTACCGGGATAAATCCATCCTCCTGTCTCTTCTCTGGGCCTCTTCCCTTCATAAAGAAACTTTCCAAATACATCTGATCTGTTTCTTATTCATTTTGCTGCTTGTGGGCTCAATGTTGGCGCGCAAGACGTAACCGAGAGAATCCGGTTGAAGGATTTTCAAAATAAAAGATCATCCAAACTCAAATAATACATAAAATGGAAATATTTAATTATTTCTTCCAGGCCTGGTACCAATTGGTCCACGGACTGCCCGGGGGTCGGGGACCACTGCTGTAAACCAAACACATTTCAGGAGTTTGACATGCAACCACTGCGGTCAGACTACAGGAATCTAACACTTCTCGTTTGCCATAAGAATGGCATCTCTAACGTGTGCGGGATTACGTTGCAGTCGAGTCTGCCGTTGGTATATGAATAGCAGCAAGTGGCAGGTTGGCCCAGCAGGTCTTGTTCCTGACTGATGCCAGCCTCATCTGGCCGTCTTCCATCACCTACTGATGCTCAATCTGCTGCTCTCACCCAGAGCCCATAAAATGCCTGATGCTGATTAACACTTGACATCACTGGCTGAAATGGACGTTGATGAGTCACTGTCCGGCATGTGGAGTTTGCTCTGAATATTACGGTGCTGTATTTCTTTGTTTTGCTTGCTTTTGTCCCATTTTACCGTCTTAGCCAAAGTAGAATATAAAAACAGAAAAACAGGTTTCAAGTGAGAAAATCTGAGACCATTCAGTGATGTGGAGACAACAAGACCTACTGACTGGTTTTGAAATACGCTGTAGTGCCTTGGTCATTGAGCAGGAGATGGATAAACAGATCAGGTCACCTGGTCTGGAGTAATTTAGCCACTGCTCCAATCTATTGTGATGATGAAAGAGCTAAACTAGAAAGCACAGCTGTTGATACACCCAACTGTGTACATTCTGGAATATGACTGAAAGAACAAGATTCTGGACACAAGCAATGCAAACAAAGTTTCTATATAGAGTGGATAGACTCAGCCTTCAAGAGATCAATCATCTCAGGGTGGTGATTGATCAGCTGCAAAACGGTTCGATCGGGTTGCTTCCTGGTAGCCCTGCTAAGAAAACGATTAGGAGTGTTGATGAAGACCTTAAAATCCCCCAGAATAAGTTGGAGAGTGTCGCTGAGAAGAAGGTGATTGAGTTTCTATCTTAGATTTGGTACCTCCATGACCAAAAGTAGAGGACTATATCCCAAACACCAAGTCTGTTTGTGTACAAACTGGTCTAAACTCCATTAGACGACTTATGTCAACTTGAATGTCACTTTGTTTACAAGTATGTACTGAAATCAATGTGGAGATGTTGCAGGACTATGCATTGGAAATATACATATTGCCAATACACAACAGAAATCATAATCTCCTGTGAACAAACCAGAAGCATTTTCTAAATTTTTTATTTCTAGATTTCTGAGCACTACTGTGTTTCTGTAGTCATAAGGAAGCCTCCGCAGGGAGCAGCTTTGTGCTACCAAACAACAGACTTTGTGCACACACTCACATCATGGTTTAGGCCACACACTTAACACACACACACATATAAAGTGCTCATCTGCAGCTGGAAACCAAATCTCTATAATCTCATTGGCAGAAGTGGGAGGAGGGGTGAAAGAAAGAGATGACTTCTTTGACTTCTTGGAGAAAAAGTGACATTAGCCAAGTTGGTTGTGTAACCACTAAGGCACAGCCTTTGTAGCCAGAGGGGCCATTTTACATTTTGGTGGGACTAAAAGTGTTGCCTCTGCTCTTTGCTTTGTACTTGGGATTGTATTGCAGGGTTTTATAAGCAAATAGTTTTCAAGGCAGGTGCTTCTTTCCTAATATTTCTGATATTTTATCTAGTTTTTGGCCACTGATAATGAGCTGTTTTTAACAATTTTAGTGTCATACATAGTTTTCAGTTCAATTAATTGACTCATTTAACTGAAAAAAGGGACTCTGCAATCTAGGCAGGATAGTAATTGCTTGATTTAGTGGGTTTTCCAGTCTATTAAAAACACACTAATGTGTGCTAATTTGGATGTAAAGCAGCATTAGCAAGAAATATTTCTCTAATCTGCAGCATAAGTGTATTGATCCTCACGCAGAGATCCGCGAAGGGGATTTAAAGGCACATTCCGGCCATCAATCTCAGTTATGCCTGGCCACATGCTGACCTTGTGACCTGCATTACGCTGCATAAACAGCAGCGGGTTTCTCCCAAATAGCAGATTAGGGTCAGTTTTGTGTTGCCACAAAAATAGAACAAAAAAAAAAAGAAAGCAAAACAACAATATTTTGGGAACAGTGATGGCTATATCCTCTTAAGCCTCAGCCACCATTACTGAAAACATTCTCAACATTGTGTTTTTAAAACCGCATTGAGAGGTTTGTGACATCTTCATAGTTATTTTCTTTTAAGTAGTTACAGAATTTATGTGGAAAGTCTGTAATCCTGTTTATTTTCTTCATATCTATGGCTTAAAATATGAAATCTAGGACTCCATCTGCATTAAAAGAAGCTAATTATCGACTGAACCTTTTGGTTAAAGAGAAATTCTGAAAAATAAACAAATGGGATATTTGTGGCTGATTACCGATTTTCTTTCTGGTCTTCCTGTCATTAGTTCTCATTAGTTATTTATATTAGCAGCAGAGATGACGTCACACTGTGTGAGAGAAAACAATCGCCACATAAGAAACATTTATAGTATTTTATATTATCATCTGAAGTGCCTCTCAGAGTTGTTCACAACTCTGTTCAGATGTAAACATTTTGAACATTTTTTTTATTTCTGGTATACTTGTCTTACTTTTTCTGCTCCTTTCTATGTGATGGTCATTAAGTCTGAGACGGACATTTATTCCTAAACTGAAGTGAAATCTCCGGAGCTCGTGTCAGTGATTTTTGTTGTTGTGTCTGCGGTCAGCCTCCATGAAGCAGATGGGACCTTGTTTTCATCTTGATGTGACGCAGCCATTTATCCCACACCTTTTGTTCTCCGTTTCCCACTCCGAGGTCCTCCTCTTCCCTCGCGGGGATCTACCCATGATGCACTCTGAGGTTATTGCCCGATAATGAATACAGCGTTTCTGAGATCTGAATGGAGCCGCAGGCGGAGGGGGTTGTGGGGGGACCAGATCGGTCACTGAAATATTCAGAAAGCTTTATTAAGGCTGTTATTTCTGGCAGATGTACTGCGCGCACTAACAGTTGGACATAATCACGCTGCGAATCTGGATTGAAGGAAGATATTTAAACGGGATTCCTCTGCCGTCCCTAAACCTTGGAGATTTGTTTTCAGCATTTTCTAGGGCTAGAAAAATGTTTGCACATTTTGTTCTTCTTTCTTTACTCCCTGTCCCTCATGTACGTAATTTCTTCCTCATTCATTATCCCTCCTTCCTACATAAATTTAAGTTGAATTTCAGTGTTTTACATTTTAAAATAAAAGCAAAGAGCTGCAATGTTAACTGGAACGATATAGTAGGAAGAGTCATGACAGTGGAAATAATCGTCTCATCGTTTGAGTTTATCCTGTATTTAGGATTTGCAGGCATTACAATAAAATCTGTGTAGCCAGAAAAAAACAGCACATTATTCAGCCAATATTATCCAGAACTAACAGACACCGCGCCTTAGTAACACTATTTACCCTGTTTTTCTTTTTTTTCCTGTGCATCTACTGACTTGGAAGCCTTTTTTTTTTTCTAACAAATGCTCCAAATTCAATTCCTGTGACAATGAAGTTTGTAAGACGACATGCATTTGAGGGATTATTTCATACCGTGGGTGTCGGGTGATTGACAGAATGCGAAGCGTAATCACAAAAGATGTCAGCAATCGGTGACAGGTTCTGTTTGCGAGCGCATCTCTGCCCTGCGAGGCATTATTTATTCAGTCACAGCGCCTGAGTACGCTCACCAGTCTAATAGGAAGGCACAGATTTAAATATAAGGGCGGAAAATGGGAACGTGGGGAAAAAACAAGGATGAATATGAAGAATCAGGAAAGAGAGCTGTCTCTTATTTAGAAAGGGAAGCAGGAATGAAAGCTTTTATGATCTATTTACAATGTGTTCAATGAATTTATTATCATAAATGATTAGTTAGATGGATGGAAAGAGGACCCACATCCAGGCTCAGAAATCTGAAAGCAGGTTGATTCTGGTGACAGTTTTTTGTAATTATGAACCAAATGAAATTAAAAAACAAGGATCTGACAACAACAACAAAAAAAACAGTGTGGTTCCAAATACTTGACCCAAGAAAGAGTCGACCCCACATGATCAGAAAGAAACTATTAAAACATAGTATGTGCAAACATATTGCTAAAAATATTTACTGTAAACATTCATTCAGCTGAAAATATATAAAAAAGAAGCAACTAAGAATTTATAATGGAAAGGAGGTGATCATTTACAAGTCTAAGACAGTTCAGCACATTCCCTTTTTCTTTTTTGTAACAGATAATATAAATATTAATAGCTAGTGCTAGAAATCTATTTATTGCAATAAAGCAACACGTCAGTTTATGCTACATAAATGTGGACAAAAACAATTTGCTTTTTTAATACTTTTCTAGCAGGTAGCTTAGCCACTTGAGGACTAGAAATATAAAAAAATAATAATCCTTTGGCAAGTTAATTCTTTTTTTATTCAACACAGCCAATATGGTATTAAAATTAAAACTAAAGGTGTAAAATGTAACTAGGATACCTAAAGGATTGAGTCTGAGACATAAGCTGACATTTTTAAGTTTGATGTTTTTCTCCATTCACATAATTTCGATTTGAATCAGATCAGAAAACATGAATAGACGAACCGACCACCACTCCGCAGCTTTAGTTTCAGCTTCAGCTGCCGCTTCACGCCAATCTTTGGGTTTTGCTCGTGTGTGAAGGCGGAGTGAAGCGGCTGCGAGGGACTGAAGTGGGTCGTGGGTAACACGTTGCTATGGCAACTGGCGTTCGCCGGCCCCAGGGCCAAGAAAACGCTTTCCCCATCCTTCTCTCGCTCTGCCTTTTTCCCCTCTCACCTCCTTCTCCTCACTTGTTCTAGTCGTTCTACACGTTCCCTCTTCTTTCATGGTTTTCTTTCTCATTTTATCACCCTTTTGTTTCGGAGCTGTCCATGAAAAGGCAATAAAAGCAAGCACCCTTTGCTTAGCTGTCAGCCACAAATTGAGGTCGGCATTTAAGCGGGAAAACTGTCCCAATATAGTCCAGTAGTGTCCTGAACTTCGCTTATCATCTGTCAAATTCTGGGCCGCCCTGCCTCCTAACGTGAACAGAAAGCTGAAATCCTTCGGTGGAGACCCGCCGAAAGTTATTTGAAATGATCTACGACGCCATAACGTAACAGGAGCGTAACATAGTGTCTTGGTGATTAACTCCAGCTGGCTTAATAGAGCATGACGGCGACAAGCGGCCATATTTCAAAGAAAAGGAGACAGTAGAGCGAAGACAGAGGCAGCGAGGTATAAAACGAGGCAGATAGGCCAGCCTCGGTGTGTCACCTAAATTCTGCTCTAATGAATAGCCCATTGATTTCCATTAGGGCCGGCCGGAGCTGACCACTCCGGCCGGCCTGCTTCCCATTAGCGCACTTTTAAACCGAGGCTGACCGTCGCAGCCGGGGGGAGTAGAAGGACCGGATAGAGGGGAGAGTCGGGTCCGTCGTTCAAGAGGAACCTGTGAATTCATCCGTGAAGCAGCGTGGAACCAGGGGAGAGAAGACGGAGCTAAAAGCAGAAACACTAAAGCCCTTAAATAGCTCCCACGAAGGCGTGGGATTTGTCCCAAAAAGGCTCCCATCCTGTCAGATTAGTCGCATCCACGACGGAAGATAAAGGTGGAAATTCTTCATTTGCATTCGAAAGGAAGGATTTCCTTTTGTTTCTGTCTTGTTTCGAAAATAAAACGCTCAAATTTGCCTCGCTGTGGGTGATGTTTCAGAGCAGAATTGAGGACCCGTCGCTGTGCTGACCGGTGAGCCAGAGAGGCTGCGGCTCATCCGGAGGCCTCGGCCCGCTTCTCGGTCCAGATGTTCAGCTTCATCAGCTGGACTCCTCCACCAGCGCGCTTCCTTCATTAACATTAATAGGATTTGGGTCCGTTACGTAACGGGCCTCCGTTGGGTTACGTAAGGCAGGAGGAAGATGATGCTTCTTCAGATTTAAGGATGAGCTTTTATTATGACTCAAACTTCTTGAATCAACTTTGACAAGACTTCTTATCTGGATGTGGAAAAAAATTATCAAAACTGTTTGATGTAGCTATGCTTACACTGTGGAAGCGGGAACAACTTTTGATTTAAAAAAATAAATAATAAATAGCAAATGACCAAAAGTTCAATATTTAGCTCATCACAAAGGATGTTTGAGCTGATCAGCTCAGATTAATAAACACACAGCAACAATAAATGTAATAATTGCTAGAATTGTTAAATTTGCAGAGCGATTTGAAAGTAACAGTTACTACTTTATAAAACAAACTAAAAAACATACTGATGTTTTTGCAGCTGACATTTTTTTTATTTGAAAAGGCAATAAAACAGATAGAAATGTGGGTATTTTGGGCATAACTCTTGGTTAATGTGCATCAACAGGAATGAGTTATGCTTTTGACCTCCAGTGTTACTTTACAGAGAGAAAAGCAGTCAAACATCCTAAAAACTTAAATTTACTCAATGTTTAATTTGTATTATGTTGATAAAAAATACATTAAATTGGAAAAAAAATCTATATTACAATATAACTATACATTAGTTTACCAGTAGTAGGAGTATTTATTGCTTTTCTGTCTTAAAGTCAAAAAGCTGTTCTTGAAGTCATTGTCTGTCATATGAAGACGACACTGTTGATATGTTTTCCTGTCTTTCCCATTTTGAAAATAAGCAAAGAGAAAGGGACGGTGATGTAGCATTTTCCCCCTGGAGGAACAGGAAGTCTTAGATTAGTAAAAAAAAAAATTTTTTAACTTGTAGACTCTTCAATATTTGTATTACCAGTAATATTAGAGAGATTTTATTTCCTATTTAATACATTTATTCAAATTGCCGTCTTTAGCAGGGGTGATAACTGTAGAGTAAATAAACCTCCATTTAGTTTGTATAGTGTTATAGATTGCTATTGCTCCCCTTGGGGATGCTTAAATCAATTGGCTCTTTTAAACCCATCAATAGCAACTGCCTGCAGGCCGTAAACTCCACCACGCCTCAACATTTAAATCCAGAGTTTCTCTGAGGATTTCTCTTGCGTTTGATGTTAACCTTGAAGTTGTATTTTTCCATACTTCTGCCATCAGGTGTCACGGTGTATAGATGAAGGTCCATGCTGATAAAAGCCGTCAGCAGGTCCGGGCTCCCCGGTCGTGTGGATATTTGAGTGGATCTAATGTTTTCTTAGAGGCGAGGCGAGCTGTCGCGTAGAGTAGAAATCACGAAGGACCACGACTGCCACCGAGTGCGTTGCTCACTGGCGATTGGGGCAGCGTGTCAGAACAGATAATGGTGTGCGCAGAGAGCCACACAGAGGACGCGCGGTGGGTTCAGTCGGCACCAAAACCTGTGCCGACTTGTGAGCATCAGCTAGCTGGCAACTGGAGCAGGCTGTCATGGAAACAGCAACGTAGCCACACAAGATGGTTCATTTTGTCTTTTTTACTCCCAGAGTAACTTCCTGCTTTGCCACAGGAGTTATTTTTATCTCCTGAGTTGCATGTTATATAACATGCAACTCTTGTATTTGGTGCCTTTTGTTCCCTATTTTTTGGGGGGGATGGGGGAGTAGGGAGGATTCTGGAGCAGGATGGATCTGCAGCACCTGTAGACCTCACACAGGAAGCTGAAAACAAATTTACTTATTCAGCATCGCAAAACAGGGATTTTTAATTTTTCATCAACTTTTGGGAAGTTCTACTGGCAAATTCACACATTTACTTCCGTTCTAAAAAAAAAAAAAGAACATCATGCATTTGATCACTTTAGCTCAGATTATGAGGCATTCTTAAACAGACAAGAAAAAAAATGTTACACAGAGGGCTTTTGTAGGTGGTGCAAAATTCAGCACTCCAACTCGCTGTGAAAGATGCTCAACATGCCTGATGCAGAGGATAAATAAGACCATTGAGCTTTGCAGCGAGTGTCGTCAGCACACCTAAGCAAGTCACTATGGGATGTCAGCCTGCTTTCTTTGTTCTTTCTTATAAAAACATAACTGAAGCAGAGCTTCTTCTTCTGTTCCCCCCCCCATCTGCCTTCTTTCATATCTGACCTAAATTCTTTGTTCTCAGATCCTCTTTAATGCTTTCTTAGCTGTGAGCTTTCTCGTGGCTAAATGCAACAGGAAAAGTGGAAACAGCCTGGCTCTTCGTCTCCCTCTGCAGGATGCTTCGAGTGCTGCATCAAGTGTCTGGGCGGGGTACCCTACGCCTCGCTGGTGGCCACCATCCTCTGCTTCTCAGGCGTGGCCCTGTTCTGCGGCTGCGGCCACGTGGCGCTGACCGGCACCCTGACCATGCTGGAGAACCACTTCTCCAGGATCACCAGTGACCACGCCACTCTCGCCGCTGTGTGAGTCCTATACATCCTCTTCCCTCAACCTTGGGTTTTTCCTTCCTTTAAAACCAAGAATCCAATCCATAGTCCTGTAGTAGAATTTTTTTTTCATTTTCCTTCCATGGAGATCATCCCTATTTCCTGCATATTTGATCTTTGTCATAAATATTCTGAGTTCATCCATCTGATCCACTGACAATTTCCTGTTAAAGGGCCTTTATTGTCTGATTTACACAAGTCCATCATCCTTATGATATTCACTTCCTGTTTAGACATTCTGCTTTGAAAAATGATGTTTCATGTACCCTAACATCCAGACCTAAATAACCACTAATAATATCAATCAGCAAAGCCTTAAAATGTGCTAAGCAGAAATAAACTTGACACTATCGTTTGTTTGCCACGTCCAGGATCCAGATCTTTCAGTACATCATCTACGGCATTGCCTCCTTCTTCTTTGTCTACGCCATTCTCCTGCTGGGTGAGGGCTTCTACACCACCAGCGCCATCAAGAAGGAGCTGCAGAGCGACTTTAAGACGACCATCTGTGGACGCTGCATCACTGCCTTCGTATGTTAAAGCCAATAAATGAGACATAGCTACTTCCATTTTGTTCTTTAGAATACAAAGTCACTATGGTGGCATAAAGATGTGGAGATGTTTTTAATCATGTTCTCTTAAGCTAGATTCTTGATTCACGCTTCAGCCTTCAGGGTTTCTTTGGCACAGTTTGTCCTTCCTTGTCTGATTAAGTTAATTACTGCAGATGTCCAGTTACATTAGCATGGAAGCAAAATGTGATGCATGAGTGGGTGGATGGTGAGGACTTTAAGTAAATATCATGAGCCTAATTCTTCAGTGCATCACAACGTAATAATAATATCTCATCTTCTGCCTCCTCCTTTCCTCGGTTCAGTTCATGTTCCTGACGTACATCTTCGCTCTGGTGTTTATCGCCATCTTCTGCTTCACGGCGATCCCGGTTTTCCTCTTCTTTAACATGTGGAACACCTGCGCCGCCATGAGATCTCCAGACTCCAACATCACGTATCCTGACTCCATCTGTGTGGATGTCAGGCAGTACGGTCAGTCGTTGATGCTTTCATTCACACTCTGGTTCTCTGGGAGGGTCGGTTAGTGTGGGTGGTCACCCCGGGGTGGCGCTCGGAGGTGGGAAGAGCTGCGAATTCAAGAGTCTTTTTATGCCTCGATTGCATCCTGACAGAGTTTTTTGTTGCAAGTCTTTATCAAGATTTCGAAGGTAAAAACTGACTTTCAGGATGAAATAATGGGGTTAAGACAATCTTAATGCTCCAGCTGGGGTTTGCCCTTTTGATCCAATTAAAGATGACAGATTTTCATTACAGTTACGTAGTATCAGGTGGGCTGGAGCTGAACCCGAGGGGCAGCAGGGTTATGAAAGCACGTTTTTGAAATAAAAACAAAGGCGCAATGCTTCTATTTAAGACTGAATATCCTGCCTTTGTAGCTTTAACCTCCAAAACCTCAGCTCTCAGAACCTTGCTAAGTTGAATACGTATTCAACTAACACAAAAACAATATCGTCAACCCACCATCTGAGAATGGAACGGCTGCAAATATGGCCGCCCTCCGACAATAACAAGGAGAGAAATAATCAGAGAAGTAGTTAGGAAGTTTTTTAATGTTTCTGGAGGAGCCACTGTAGAAAGAAAGCATTGTTTGCACCATGTAAAGGGCACTGCAAACATGTGCAAACCTTTTAGCCAACTTGCAAAACACAATATGTGGAGGAAGGCTAACACTGCGCATCCCCTTGATGACACCTTCTCCAAAGCAAAACATGCTAGTGCTAGCCTCAAACACCCTGTTTTGGTGCTAAAAAAAACACTTGAGACAAATGCTCTCCATCCAATTTGACTGAGCTTAAATTATTTTACAACGAACGATGAGTCAAAAGATGCAATACAAAATCCGGTGGTTAAAGTGTTGAAAATCGTCATAGCAAAAAAGTGCCATTTTGTTTTGATCCATTAAATAGCATCTGTGAGAAAGTTCAGGGGAAGGAATACTCTCCAGCAGCACGGGATGTTATATGCATCTCCTTTCTGAATATTCCATCTGCAGCTTCAGAGAGCGAATGCAAAACATGCACGGCTGCGTTTCTTCAAAGATGAAGAGCGACTCCTCTTGATCAAGGAGCTCAGAGAGAAGCATCTGATGTCAAAGCCTCTGATTTTCAAACCAGCAGGCTGGTAAAAATAATTGAAAAGAAAAAAAATGCTGTTTAAGTACAGAGAATCCAATTTTGTAGTTCTACGGTTCACTGTTTGATGGAACAATGTACAGTATTTGACCCACATCTGAAAGACAGCTGGCCGGACTATAAAGTAGGATAAGGATATGCTTCAGAATATTAACCCCAATTAGTGGGAGGCTCCAAATTATTGTCAGCTGATGCTAAAACTGAGGAGCGATTATAGTTCTTTGTGACTGAAACAAAGAGGCCAAATTACGTTGATAAATGATATTTTCAGCCTATATGATGAAATGAGGTGGAAATTCATTCAGAATAATGACCCATATTTTCCCAGCAGCAGCAGCAGCAGCCCCGTTTCCTTTAATCTTTCTCTGAGCCTCATTCAATATACTTTCAATCAGGGGAAAAAAAAAAAGAAGCTTCTTGTCGTTTGGTAACGTTTCGTCTCTTTGATCCTGCAGGCGTTATTCCCTTGAACGCAACACCAGGGAAGGCTTGTGGATCCACACTGACAGATATTTGCAGCACCAGCGAGGTGAGTGGGTGTTTTTTTTTTTTAATTTTCCACTTTTTTTTTTAGTTTATTCTTGTATAACTTGCCTAAAATCCGTTTTTTTCCCCCCTCTCAGTTCTACCTGTCCTACCACCTCTACATCGTGGCGTTGGCCGGCGCCGGAGCCACCGTCATCGCTCTGGTGAGCTGCTCTGATAACCCACCGCTCAAAATATGCACGTTGCCATGGTGTGCTTATCTGTTGCCACGGCAACCGCACCTCTCACGTAAATGTGTTGTACTATCAGCTGAAATCCTGCCCCGCGGCCTGTTATGCGAGTGTGTGTGTGTGTGTGAGCGTCTGTGTTTTACTCCACTGTGGAGGCGGACTTTTGTGTTTTGCATCCAGGGAAATGGAGATGCCAAAAAAATTAAATCATGAAACATCTCAACACACATTTCGCTGGGTCACCTACATGCCTTTTGCCTTTTGATCTTTTAAAGGAACAGTGTCATGAAAATGGACTGGCAGCATTAACATATTTCTTCAGCCATATAAGGAAATGGTTCTCACTGTGACTGCTTAGAAATTGTTTTGCTCACATTAGGACATTTAAGTCAGAGCTCTACCTTTTCTTTTTCTTTTTTTTTTGATCATTTGGCCAACTTCCAGTTTATAAAATCAAGAGTTTTCTTGATTTTATTAGCTTATTTTTTGCAGTAATAAGCTTAGGATGGGATTCATGGAAGTCATGGGATTAAACTAAGAAAGGTGGTTAATCTTATTTAGCTCTTAATTTAAGGAGGAGGGTAATTACATTTTCACAGCTATTCAGGTTGTTTTGGATAGGTTTTTTTAGCCTAATAGATGTATTTACTGTAGTTACTAATGACACTTCACATAATTAAGGAGAACAAGTAGATATTTCTATTTGTTCTCTGGCGTTAAGTCCAGAACGTTCTTGTTCATTTGGCTCAGACACCAAGAAAAATCTGCCTTAGCTTTTCAGCTAGCTCTTATTTATGGCATGGTATTAATGTACAAAGTTCCTGTCAAACAAACCAATTCTTTTTAGTGTAGGAGGAAAATCCACGGATATCGGCAGGCATTTTATGATGACAGAAAACGCAACAAGCAATCACAATGAAAAAATAAAGACGTTTTTTCTTACCTGAAAAACATCAGGTCAGCGCTTGAATTGGCAATATTTCTTGAACTCTCCATGCAGATTCATCAGGATATTTTTGTAGAGTCTTCACTCCTTGCGTTTCAGTGAGGACGTTGCCTAAAACACAGTGTAGTTACATCAGTGGGCTACTTATAATCAGACTCTAAGTTTTTGGGGGGTTTTGAGAATTTATTGAGAGAGGTTTGAAACTGTTTTAGAAAGGTGATGATAAGAGAAAGTAAAAGTTTATAACAAACTTACAACAAAATTTTGTTTTTTTTCCTTTAGTTAAATGTGTAAAAATATTCAGACACCTTGAACTTTCCCACATTTCCTACAAACAATATATTTTTTTAAACACACTGCAGTCATTTTAAAAAAATGTACTTTTGAGTTCTGAAATGTCCTCTCTGCTCTCAGATCCACTACCTGATGATTTTAGCGGCTAACTGGGCGTACCTGAAGACCGCCGCCTCCACGCATGACTACCAAGACATCAAGACGAAGGACGACCAGGACCTGGAGGCCGAGGCGCGCTCCAAGGACGGCCAGAACTCCTCCTCCTACTCATAAGGACAAAGCGTCCTCTCTTGCCATTGCTCATCTTCTCCCCCGAATGTTAAACCCATCCCTCAACACCTAGCGCCCACCCCCAAACTCTCCCCTCTCCCCCCGACAAAACAAAACCACCTCGGTCATGTTCGGCAGCCCAGTCTCCTGATTCTCCATCCTCTTCCGTTTACCCAGAAGCGTTTTCCGCTCCGAGGCGCCAGCGCGCTCTCACTACTGGTAGGGGAAGAGGCTGGAGGGTCGGGAGGAGAGCAGCCGGGCCCCAGACGGAGGCGGCTGCTTCAGAGCGGTGAAGGCTCGCCCCGTCGGGTGTCGAGCTCAGGTACGGTACATTGGTTTTCGAAGCGCCTCCTCCTCCTCCTCTTCCTCCCTCCCTGTGCTTTTTGGGCGGCGGCTCGTGAACGTGGCCCGGCTGTGATGGCCTCGCGCCCTGAGCCAGCACAGCCTCTCGATACATAGCTCCTAACAACAACAAAAAAGAAGAAAAAAAAACAGAATAAAAATCGAAAAACAATGTACACTGTGTGTTTCAGCCACTGGGAAACGCCACAGCAACCAAGTTCCTCTGTTTTTTGGTGTTTTATATGCATATATATATATGAATATGAATATATTGTGCGAATGTGTGTGAATGTTGTTCTTTTTTTTTTTTAAATACTCTGAAAAGTATGCCTGGTACAGTTATGATTTTTATGAGTTTGGGCTCATAAATTCTTTTCTTCTTTTAGTTTTTCTTTCCCCACCACTTTGACTTTTTTTTTGCTATTGCCCCAAACATTGTTGCACTATTTAAAAACAAATTAAAATGGGGGAGAATAAAATCCCTTGAGCAAAACAAACCCTTTCTTTCCCCCCTCTAGGAATAAATGCATAAAAGAATGAAAAACCATGTAGTATCTCAAGGATTTCTGTGCATTTGAGTAAGTATATTTAAGCGCTACTTTCTTATAAGATCCGTTAACAGTTTATCTGCTTCCATGTCCTGGATTAGGTTTTCTTGCTGAGAGGTTATAAATATGGAACCAGTCCTCTCATCTGGCCGTGAAAGAATGCAAGGAAGCTCGCCAAATGTTTCTTTTTAAGACCATTTGAGGTTTTTGCTTTTTGGGGTTTTTTTTGTTACATTCATCACCAGCTGAAATAAAAGTCAAAGACGGCGCCCTCCACAATTACTGGCACCAGTGGCTAAAATGTCTACATTTTTTCTTTTTTTTATTATGTAGTATGGTGGCAGCATCATGCCATGGGGATGACGTTTTTTATTTAGTTATTACTTTGGCTGTACATGTGGGTAAATTTAGGTAATTTCAGGACTAATTTAGCTAAAGCAAATAGGAGTCTTTGTCAAATCACATTTATATATCGATGTCCACACTGTGGGTCATGGACCATTTTAGACACTTTGTGTGATTTTTTTGCTGCCCGCCAACAGAGAGGCAGAAGGACACTTGCTTTTTGGCACTGAATTATTAAACATTAAATGAAAAATGTTAGACATAGCAAAAAGAAATATAGATTTTTTTTTTTTTTTGCTAATCGAAATTTGATTGCACTTTTTAAGGCAAGCGTGCAAACCCATTTTTATGTTTTTGTTTTTCCCTTTTCTAGACTATTTTGTTCATGTTATGAAAATACTGGATGTTCAGTTTATTGTTCAGAAGGCAAAATTAATTTCAAAACTTGTTTTTGTTTTAAGTTAGGTTTTGACTTTTTGGAAAAATGTCAGAGACTTTAATTTTTTTTTTCATTTATTTTATTAGAAACATTAGAGATAATTGTCGGGTCAATGATTTTGCAATTTTATTTTCATTTTCTACATCAGTGAATGAATGGTGCTCAAATGGACTTTTTCTAATTTCCTATGACAAAAAAGTTTTATTTTTTATTTCTTTACAACTTTAACAAGACTGTCTCTAAGTGTGGAGGGCGCTGCACATCTAGGTCTTAAAAAAAAAAAAAAAGACACACACCTCAGGTATCAAACCAAAATCCGACCTGTGTTTTATTTCCAAATATTCGCCATTTAAACTCTGACCTGATTACTGATCTTATCCTGTGTGAACTCCACCCACCGGTTCCTCCTTTCGGGAACTAAATTCACCTGTAAATAGCAGAATCATCCCCACCCTCCAAAAAAGAACAAAACAAAAAAACTAAACAAAAAGGAAAAAAAATTGACCCACACCTCTTCCCATCCCCCAAAACGGGGAAAACACAATCCATGTTTTATTTCTGACATGCTCTTTTTTTATATTTTTTTTTTTAACAAATATATGTAAACGTACCCTTTGAGAAATGTGTTTAGCACTCGAATACTAGTTCTGCATTTGATATACTAATTGTAATGTAACATCTTCAATGATATGTCGTGAGAGGGACACAGTTCAGTCATGATTATATGATGGATTTGAGGTGATTGTGACGTATACATTTTAAAATGTGAAGAAAAAATATGGGAATTATTATTTTTTACTATTATTATTATTCTCTTTATCCATTTTAGGCAGCTGGGTTCTTGTGGTTAAGTATTTTATGGAACATGTTTGTGCTTATTTTTAGCCAAATGCGTGACAAAAGTCACTTTTTTCTTTTTTTTTTTTGTCTATTTTCTCCTGTTTCTTTTGAATGCCATGACTCTCATACAAGCCACAAAGACTGTTTTGGATGTTTACACTGAATAAAACAAGTCAGGAATTTTCATACATTAATTTTATAACCAGATGTGTTTCAATAATCATGGCCTATATTCTATATTAACCATGACCGATTAATTAACACTTACAAAAAAAGAAAAAAATAGACAAGAGAAATTTCTGAACTTTGATGAGATGAAGCATGTCAGTATCGTCCATGTGCGCAGCTGTCTATTCTGTATAAAAAAGGACTATATTGCCATGTGTGTTATGTTGAATAAATATCCGTGCTTTGCCGCCAGGTTGATGTAAAAGGCAAAACTTCAATTTCCTATAAGCCGACGATGCGTGTCAGGGTGTTGTTGTTTCCTCGTTATTTGCATGAAGGAGACATGACTGTGTCTTTGCAGTTTTTCAGGTGATGTGTAGTCATTTGTACTGACAGCTATGGTAGGCGGTGTTTTGCCCCCTTCCTCCCTCCCCTCTCTCCGCCCCTGCTCTTTTCTAAAGAAAAACTCCATTGTACTTTGATGGCATTGTAGTCCCTGTAGGTGTTTCATTCTGGTTTTTCTTCTTCTTTTTTTTTAAGTTGGAAATAGTTCTATGACTCCTCTTTGGTGATTTTTGTAACCTTCTCTAGTAAAACCGATATTTTTTATTATCGTGACGACTGTGTATTTTGCCTCTTTCTTCGATTTGTGACTTTTATGGAAAGTTTATAAAGTGAAAACAGGCGGGAGCTACAAAATGTGTCCAAGGTTCACTGCAAAAAGAAAAGCAAAAGCCCAACTTACAAGAATCTAACTATTAATTTAATAGAGGGAAGCTACTTTGACTCTGTTTCGCAGTGTAAACGCTTTTGGATTCACTGTATACACCTTAAAATCTGAAATTCGCAGGAGACAACGGTTTTCAGATGCTTATTATTAAATTAAATAACATTTCTGATCACATATTTATGAAACCACAAATAATATTGAAAAATATACACAATGAACGCCAAATCCTTCTAATTATTTAATCCATTTTTGTTGGTGTTTGGTATCAAGTTAATGTCACTTTTTTTTACTTAGAAATCAAAGTTAAAATTTGTCCAAAAAGTTGAATCTATGAATTTCATTATTGATTCCGATTCCATTATACTTTACATTGCATACTAGCACCAAGTATGTTGTTTTAAATTATCTTATATATTTACTAACTTCTCCTAACATACATATTTAATGTCAAATCTTCCAAAGAAAAATAAACAGTCGATATTGTAAATTTCTTAGTACTAATCAGTTTTTTTTCCACTGATTTTCTTCCACTAAACAGTGGAAGAAAAACTTAAGCATTAAAGAATGTATGAGTTATGCACATTCTTCTGAGCAGAGTTTTACTTTTAGCCACAAAAGTATCTTTACAGAAGGAATGACTGATATTTAAACTTGCTGATTTTACATAAATTACCTTTGAAAAGTAAATGGAAGTTCAGAATTTTATTTAAAAAGTGCCTTTTTAAAATGAACTACATTACAGAATTACCAACGAGTTTGTCTTATTTTTCTGTTTGCTCTTAATTGTTCATTTTTATTTAATAATAATTGGTATTTATCAATAAAATAGAAAGAAAACAGCTCTTCCGCGGGGCGTTTTAGCTTAAAAAAGCAAAACGAGTCATTTGGTTTTGTCGCTTTTCGCATCTTTCCTACCGATAAATCTGTGACTCAACTTGACCAAATCTCTCAACAGGAATAAAGTACAAATCTCTTGTTTAAAACTTTATCTACTAAAGCAAAAGTAAACTTACTTTTTAGTCCTCGAGTTGTTTTCTTCCAGTTTCCTGACGACGTCACCGCCACTTCGCCTAATTGCTGCCACCTGTGTTCAAACATTGTTCTATCTGTCGATATCCAGCGGATTTTATTTAAAATATCAAAAAGTTACAGTAAAACGGGGCGGGTTTTGTGACATAAATGTCAGAAAATTACAGAATGTTTAATTTAATTTAAGGCACGTGCTATATTTACCGCTCTTTATTGGCTAATCTCTAGAATTAGTCACCCTTGTTAAAAGGAACCGATTGTTTTCATGGTTCCTTTTAATTCTACAATGAAGCTTTACCATTTAGAGCTAAAACGTTGTCTGTGTTTCTGATAATGCAAAAATAAGGCTAAAAAAAATCTTCCTATTTAAAACAGATTTTAACTTGATTTGAACATGAACTTTGTAAAACAGTGGCGCAACCATGTGGACGAAAAGGGTACTGCACAAAAATAAAACGAAAGCAAGTTACCTGAATTGTTATACAAATTTGAGTCAATGGTAAGTTGTTCGGTTCATAATGGGGTAAAATGTAGCTAAAACCCTCATACTTGAGAGATATGAAAGTTGTTCGCTTTATATTGGGCTATACTGTAGCCAAAAATCTCATATTTTAAAACATAATTTCACTATGAGTTATTGAGAAATGAGAACTCTGGGCTTCTATGCAGTTTTTTTTATATAAATACAAGACAAGAATGATAATTTTAGGAGAGAATAAATCTAAATTCAGTGGGTGTCCAAGTGTTAACGTCAATCTGAGCACTACTTCTGCAATTATGAGCACAAAATAATCTCAACTTCTGTTTTTTTAGGCATCAACATATTTTAATCACAGTTGTTTAGGTCTTAGTCGCTTCCCTGATACAAACAGAAGAGATAACCTCAGTAGATGTGAACCAAACGTAGTGTAGTTTTGATTGTTGAGCTAAAACTTGTCATTAAAATGTTGATCCAGGTTTAAGCATAAATAGTAGCATGCAGAACTGTACAGTGGCATCAGTGAAAAGGCCCAACCAAAACCCTGGAGTCCCTCAGGTTAACAGCAGCTGGGCTCAGGGTGAGGCGTCTTCTGCAGGTTCACTGTGTCAGTCTGAATCAGGTGATCGTCTCTATCTTCAGACACCAGAATGCGACGCACCGCCTCCTCAAAGGCCGACGTTACATTTGTCGCGTCCTTGGCGCTCGTTTCGAAGTATGGGTGCCCTCCGTTTTCCCGGCACCACCTGCGGGCTTCCTCCCCGGACACCTGGCGTTCGGGGACGTCCAGTTTGTTGCCCAGCACCACAAACGGGAAGCTGTCGGGGTCCTTGACGTCAGCGTAGTAGGCGAACTCCTTCTTCCAGTTGGAGAGGTTCTGAAAACTCTGTCCGTCGTCCAGACTGAAGGTGAGGAGGCAGCAGTCGGAGCCACGGTAGAAGGGCGTGCGGAGGCTGCGGAAGCGCTCCTGTCCCGCCGTGTCCCAGATCTGCAGGGTGACCCGTCGCCCGTCCACCTCCAGCTCTCTGTTGAGGAACTCCACACCTATCGTGTGGAAGAGGTGCGAGTCGAACTTGTTGGTGACGTAGCGGTTCATGAGGGACGACTTGCCAACGCCACCGTCGCCCAGGAGGATGACCTTCAGCAGAATGGACTTGGACATCATGGCTGCAGTGATGTGGGATGTAAGGGGTTGGACACCAAGAGGCCAGACAGGAGTTCTGAAGACACCAGAACCAGAACCAGGAGTTGGACCTAAAGGAGAAGAAGGCATCCAGTTACCTTCACGTACAACCAAATAGCCAAATGTAATACTCTACTACATACAACTGTATTTTACATGAACATTAGGACTTTATATAGGTACAACAGAGAAGTAAGGTATTATCTAAAATGCATTCATTTAAATAACATGTCTTTTTACTTCTTTTATTTTATTACTTTACTTCCATAATTGCTTTTTTCTGTTCTTTTCTGTATCAATAAAAAGATATTCCTAGCTGGAAAGCAGTTTGGAAACCAAAGCAGAACTACTCCTTTCTTTTTTTCTGACTGATTTTTCATAATTTTTCATTTAAAAAAAAGAATCAAGCAAAACAAATGCTTGGTATGTTTGACCTTCAACAGAAAGTTTAGATAAGGACAAACTGCTTTCACTTTATGGTTTACCATGTTACATTAACTACTGACATGTTTCCTTTCACTCAACCAGACCAGATAATCCTATTAACAGTCCAGATTTTACATTAGCCACACATATACACTGTGTGTAGTAGGTTAGGCATGAAATAATCCATGTGGTGCATCACATGAATACTGATCACAAGATCTTTGAGCGTGCCACGAGTATTAAAAAAAAAAACTCAGCAGTGGGAAACTACTTCTTTCCTCTGAGCAGAACCTCTAAAGAAAAAGATGGATCAGAACCGAAACATTTTACAAACGCCTGCGTTAACTGTGGAAAACTAATAAAGTGGTTTAATGCAATCATTTAATTACTAAAGGTTGTTTAAGGACACAAAGACGGGATAAAAACTAGAAAATCAATGGACATGATGAGGAGCAGACAACTGGTCATAATGAATTTAAACTGGTTTAAATTCATTATGACCATTTTAAACCAGATAGAAAAAAATGTTAATGATTTTAATTATCTTTAATTATCACATAAAGATGCATTTAAGTCATTTAAACCAGCTGTTTTTGATCATAACAGTTCAACAAGGCCATAAAACTCTCATGTTATAATAGCTAAATATATACACCCAATCTAAAGTAATTCTGAAAACATTTTGAAGAACTAAATCTGTGTAAAAGGTCAGATTTGAGGTGCTAGCATATGCTATGCTGCTAACTTGACAGCTGTCCAACAAACACTCATCGGCACCCTGGATAGGTTGCAATAACAGATCACTACTAAAACAGCTGGTATTTTCCACAGGCCTGTATCCAGCCATATAAACAGAAAGCTGAGTGGAAGGAAAAAGTGTTATGCCACATTTTTTAAACTGGTCCAGTGTGGAGCTTCCAGTCAGTAATGACTGTGGAGACACATCATCAAGACGTCTGTGTACAACCCAACCGAAGAGATAAACTGAAGGCCCATAAAGACGAAGAGTCACATGAACTGGCAGCAGAACGAATACCAGTGGGTAAATGATCTCTTTGTCTTGGAACCTTGAAACCTGCTGCTGCTTCTGTCATTTCCTGTAGAGACAGAAGCAGAAGCAGAAGTGCATGGCCTCTTGTCATGTGCTTCTTTCAGCAGCTTCTGTGTAACATGACTGTCGTTACTAAGCTGGACGCGTGACTGTAATTAAACCCTCAAAATGCAACAAGTCTGGTTTCATTTTTAAACCCAGAAAACTGCAAAGTAATGATTAACCCACCAGAATCAAGGTTAAAGCTCAGCTTACAGTTTCAAGAGACATGCCTCTGATTCGACATGTGATTGTTTTGAACTGTTTATGAGGAAGCGAGCTGTTTAATGACACTTTAAATAACTTGGCTAAGTATTTGAGGTTGGAAATCCCTTAAAGATTTTTGTAGTTGTTGGGGTTTTTTGCACAGGCCCTCAAAGTTAAATGGGGCCCTAAATGGATGTTGATGTAAGAGCTACCAATTTTTAAGTCTTTCTTGATTGGTGAATTTAAAAAAATATACTGTTTTATGGCTAACCAGTGAACCTGTGACGCAGTTAGCTGTAAGATTAAAACCGTAATTAGTTTGTGTTTATGAATTTAAAATACTTCTTTATATTTATTTTAAAATCAAGAGTGGATAAAAAACATTACCTTGGCAGTTTCACCACAGTATAAGCAATAATTTATTTAACAACCATTTAGAAATAATTTTAAAAATTAAAATGCACAATACAATTTAAATGTTACGAAAAGTTGCCTCACTCTGAAAAGCAACTTGAAAGAAAACAAGATCTGAAATCTGTATTGTGCTCTTGGCTGACCCCAGCTGGCCTGGTGGGACATAACCAGAAATATAAGTTGCTTCTGCTTCAGACCGGCTGTTCATACAGACAGCAAATTCATTTTTGTTAAAAAATTATGTGCTAAAATAAACTAAATCAAAACCAACAAATTATGACTTCAAACCTAACAAGTTATTGCGAGTTAATATTTTTGCCACAAATGATAAAAATAAAGAGACTGAAGTCCGTCCGACAGTGGCAGCTTCATCAAAAGCGATCACGTCACGTTTACGACTTCATAGATTAAAACTTCAGGAAGTGTCCCATTTAAACAGTAGCACACAATATTCTCTTCCTCAGTAATGTACCTGTTCCTATGGGGCTGACCGCAGGCTTCCAGCGGGTTACATCCTCCTGTTTACCCCGGCAGAGCGCAGTTATCCAGCGCCGACATGGTGCTCCGTGTGGCCCCGCTGCTGTGAAGCTCAGGAGCGGCTGATGACGCTCATATGACCCGCTGACGGTCACGCCCGCCTCCTCTCTGATGCGGGAACTTAATCCGATGCACACGTGGCGTGATTCACATTTTGTGGTGGGGGGAAAAATTTTTTTATAACAGTCATAATCTCGTAATTTTTCAGTTATGATAAAAGCAGAAGTAAAATTACAATAATTTAGAAGCGCAAGATAGTTACGTTTATTCCAACTAGTTATAATATAACCTCATTTTCAGAGGGCCAAACCTACTAGATTCAAAGTAATCTGAATTCTAAAAATGTATTTTTCTTTAAGTTCACCAAAAAGTGTTCTACATACACATATGTATTTTTCTTTACAGCTGGTAAAACAACTGCTATTCACTTTAAGTGTTCCAAATATATGAAACCAATTTGAAAACATTAAAACATTATCATTAAAATAGATGTGAAAATGAGGAAATAAAGAAATCACCCAAGCGGTTTTTAAATGTTAATTTCATTTATCAAGGGAGAGAAAAAAAAGTTTTCCTAGAAGCTCATTTGTCTTATTCATTTTTTAAAAATACAAGAGAATCACAAATATCAACTCATAAATTTGTCGGTATTTTTCAAAACAATCATTTTTCAGCAGTTTTGCAAACAAATTCAGTAAAATAAATAAATATGAAATGTATTTAGGCTTTAACGTGGGACGCAACATGTACATCACACTACAAGTTTGGAAAACATCACTTGAATCACTGCAAACCAATGTAACGTGTTAAATGCTACAATATTAATATCAGTTTTCCGCATGGTGATCTTTGAGAGATTTTGGCCATCATCCCTTTTTGATGCTTCTTGGAGCAATAAGCCAGAGTGACTCAAAGGATGAAATCCTTTATTCAACAAAATAACTGAGAGATCTTTCAAAAAGCAAACAGAGATGAAGGGCAGAGAAACACATAAACTGGCAGGAGTGGCGGCGCATTCTCTGCCACGAGTCGGTCCTGATCGTCCTCAGGGCTCGAATATCATGTGTCTCATTCACTGGATTCAGTTTGCTGCAAATGAAAGGAAAATGAAAGGGCAACTATCAGAAGCTTTTTTTGCTTCCATTTTTATAAGGGATTTGCACACACAATATGACCCCACAGAGGGTGCATATGTTTTTTGTGGCAGCATCATACTGCGGGAATGGGGAAGCTGGTGACATGATGGGAAAATGGGTGGAGCTAAACACATGACAGGAGCGAGAACACAGCCTGTTGAATGTGACAGGTAGCCAATCAGAAAGCGTGGTGACGTAAGCGCCGCGCTTTCTAAAAATGTAATTTTTATTTAATTATTTCTTGCGCGGCCCGGGGTTGGGGACCACTGGTTTAGATCACACGTTAGAATGGCCCAGTCAAAGTCCAGACTCAAAAAGGTACTGACAAAAACAAATTGTCTTCCATTTTAAAATCATGTCAAATAAAATCACAACAATATACACTTAAGTATGTGGAATAAAGTAGATTATTTGGCTCTCTACCCAGGGCGTGATGGACTAATGGATGTCACAGAGCCAAATAAAAAGCTGTTGTGACTTTTTGTAGATCAATACTGCTTTTTGAAAGTTTTCACAAAGATATCCTTAAAATATATATTTTAAGTAATATAGTAATATCCAAAAATATTTCCTTGTTCATGTTTCTGATAAGTTACATAATTAGTTTTTCTTTGTGTGTGTGTGTGTGTGTGTGTGTGTGTGTGTGTGTGTGTGTGTGTGTGTGTGTGTATTGTGCTTCATTTGTGTAAGAAGGAGGGGCTTACTTTGGGCGCCATTCATAGAAGAATTTGACAAAATGTGAAAAGTTCAAAAGTATGAACATTTTCTCGAGGCTTTTTAATTCACAAAGCTTGACAGGAAGCTGTTAGCAATAGCAGCCACTGTTCAGAATATAAACCACTGAAGGGCTATTAGGCCTGGAAGAGGCAGGAAATGAATCAGTAAGAATGTGATGACTGACTCTTTAAAAGTCTTGGTTCCGGTTAGCAGCGACTCTGCTTTAGCAAAGATGAAGCGGCACTTTTTGGACTTTTAAACAAGCAGGCAAACTTGTTTAAACTTTATGCAGAAGTTAAAAGAAAAAAAGAACTGCTTTTATTAACTTCCTCACCAGATCATCACTAGATAGTCAATGTGGCTTTTGGATTCAGAGGCACACCCAGGCGTTGTGGTACCACTGCTGGCCACACCCACTGCAGGTAACAAAGGTCATGGCGTCCTCATCAGGGCCGCCACACCTCACCCACGCAGGCAAAAACAGGGCACCTCTGGACACTTGTGTCATCCTGCAGTCTGATCCTCCGCATCGTTTGCAGCGGACCTTCTGCGTCGGCGTACCCTCCAGTCCTTGGGGAAGCTGCCTCTCGCTCACAGCCCTGGATGAGTACTCCTCCCGAAGCTGCCGTAGCTCAGCATTGGCCATCTCCTCCACAGACATCCGGGCGAAGGACTCTGGCACCAGGGAGCCACTCAGGAGGCCCTGGCGTAGATGACTGTTTTTGGGATTCCTCAGGTTGGCCACCTTGCTCCTCACGCAGGCTTTGTATTTGAGGTGCTTGGTTTTGTGGAGACGGTGGATGTGCCTCTCAATGCTTTCCGCCAGCTCTGCTGCCTTGTCTCCATCGGGAGGTTCAGGGTGGAGGGCAGAAAGCAGGAGCTGAACACATTTGGTTCTCACAGAGTCAGAAGAGGGAGACGTTGTCTCTCCTGTGGGAGTCTCACATTCTTGTCCTGATGCTCTCTCCTCCTTATTTCCACCCATTTGTGCTGAATCTTTGGAAACCCCCCCATCCTCTGTTTGTCCTGAAGGAACAGCATGGGAGTTTCCTGAGTTTCCCCGCCATTCACTACCGTACTGTCTCTTCCACCTCGACAGCAGACTCTTCGCTGTTTTCCTCACGCTGCTCTCCCTGCAGGTTTTTAGGAGTTTATAAAGCACTTTGACTATGTCCGTCATTTCCAGCTGCTCTGGAGATATATCACATCTATCAAGATCCCCAAGCAGAGTTGAGATGCTCCCAAAGCTTTGCTCTGCAGCTAACTTCTCTATCTGCAGAGCACGGTGGACTATTTCCTTTGTTTCCATTGTGTCTGTAGACGGACGAAGCTGAGAATGAAACAATACAATGTTACAATGAAACAAAACAATACAAACAGCTAATCTCAACAGATCAGGCAATAATATCTGTATAAAACCACAAATACTACATGTGGGGTTCCTCAAGGCTCCGTCCTCGCCTCCCCCTAACTATGATTAAAGACGATCACAACATCTCTTTTCACATCTGTGCCAGGATGTAAAGAGTATCCAAAACATAATAAAATTAACCATCATCCTACTGTACATGGTGTTGCCACCATTTTGGCTTTTCCTGTTAAAACAGGATACAGAGAAACTGGCGGACGCTTTTATTTTCAGTAGGTTGGATTGTTGTCGCAGTGCCTTAATAGGTGTCTGTAAATATTAGACCAAATTGCTGCTGCCACAGACCCAACACCAACCAGGGAAATGGATCATATCCACCTTGAATCATACCACTGCCTTCCTGTTTGCACAAGCAGAGATCTTAAACTTTCAGTTTATCTGTGAAGCACATTTTAATATTCCCCTCATTCAGCTAATGCATACATTTTACTATTACCTATTGAAGTTATTTCTACTCTTTAATGTAACTCTATTGAATTTACTTCTCTTATTTAGAGGTAAACATTGAATTCAGGAATGTTTCTATAGTGCTACACAAATGTTGCGTTTTAAAATCTAGAAACAAAATCTATAAATCTGTTTGGAGGCATTTCTTCGTGCATGGTGTGTATATGTTTGTTTTTTTACACACTAACTAACAAATGTTTCGGTTATACTACCTGGCTTTCTTCATGGTTTGCTGCCTTTTCCTGTGAACCGTATTCCAGAAAACGTCTGTATGGGAGCAGCCATGTTGTGTCTGTAAAAACAGAAACCCAAAACATTTAACATTAATTTACCACTAGATGGAGCTGCAGGCTCACTTCACTTTAACAATAAAAGTTGTAGGCTGAGTTGGTAAAATGCGTTGTAATGTGGATATTATGCTCAGTGGACCAATTTGGATTAAGTACACAGTCAAAAAGGAGTTTTTCATTGTTGGAACTGTAATTGTAACCCAACAAAACCTTGATGCCTTGTTTTCTTTTTGTTATTTGTCCAAATATGTGCAGAGAGATTAGAGCTTTTCCAAAGGGATTTACGTGTGTGCGTTCAGGTTCTTCCCACAGCTCAAAGGTTTCTGTTTACCTTCTGTGTAAGCAAGAACTCAGTAGGATTAGTCATGCTGCGGGATGTGTGCAGGCATCAACTAAATAATGTGGCCAATAAAAAAAGGAGATAATGTGCCATAATCTTTAAGGAAATGAGTATAACCTCGTTTACTCTGGATAAATACGACCATGTTGGAGACATCCGCGTGAACCTAGGACCAAACGTTTGAAACCAGCATGTAGAAACACGCATCTGCCTTACACAAGCAGAAAACAGGCCTCTAGATAGGAATTCAAAAAGGTATCTCACAACAAGACGAGGCATGTCTTTAGGCCGTGGCGCAATAATATGTGATGAAACAGAAAGATGATTGAGTGTTTAGGATCCTCTGTGGTCTGAGATGTTTCTGTGTGAAGCGTTTGCACGTACTTGTTCCTAAACTCTTAAGACCGAGTTTGACGAAATCTTATATTTGGGAATATAAAGCAGAGGAGTCGGACGGCCAAAAGGCAGGTATTCAGTAATATGAAGGTAAAGGATTGCATGGAAACGAGCGAGGATAAAAGTCAAGTGTTGCAAAACATCCATGTTTTATTGAGTTGGCCCAAACCCAAAAGCCTTCTGGGTAAAAAAAAAACACAACTCATGTACCTCATTTCACATCAGACCTGCAAAAATAAACCCAGAAAGACTTTAAAACCACCATTCTGAGCAAGGATACTAACAGTTTGCAAGAAGCTAACGGACATTTAGAAGGAAAACGTTTAATTTGAAGTAAGGAAAGAATTGAGTTGAGCTTCTGGCTGACTGTTCCTTAGCTGCGGTTGAGATGTTCAGCTCTCATTTAGACATTGAGGCTTGACTCCCCCATGCAACCCTGACCACTGTCTCACTCTGGCCAATCTATTTCTCTTCAGACAACAAGCTTTTTTCCTTCTGGCACAAGAGACTAAATACCATAATTTTGCTTCTGTCACTAATAGGCTAACAACTTCCCACATTTTTCAGCTTCTTTTTGCATTCCAGACACTAATGCAGAGGTGACTCATTGTTTGTCTGGAATTAATCGCACATTGAAAGCTAATGACAGTCCTGATAGGAATCATATATCTCACAAGAGACATTTTAGGAAAGCAACTTCTTCAACGTGTCGTTTTACGATTTTTGATGGAGCTGAAACTAAGTTTTGCACTCAAGTGATGAAAAATGTTAGAAAAAAAATATTTGAGAAATCTGGAAATTTGCATGTAAGGTTGCAATGTAACATAGATGAGCTAGATGCCAAAAACCACACACTTACATTAAAAATACATAAACAGACCGACATCAAGCGTGTTTACTTTGGATTAAAAAATTGGTTTTCAGAATTCCTGCAGCTCCTTCCAGTGCCAGCGGAGGGCCCTGAGGGAAAACCAGTCCAGCGTCTCTGGTTAATCGCTCCAGGCCTCTCAAGTCTTCACCCAGCAGCCCTCAGAGATCCAAATGGAAGTCAGCGCTTCCAGGAAGCTCTTAGCAGCGTTAATGTTTAAATTTCCAGACCAGAGTGCGCACGCCGAGGCCGGGAAAGTGCGTCGTTACATCTTAGAGGTTTTAAGGGGATTTTGTCAACTTCTCAGTTGCCTGAAGGCCTTAAACTTTACAGTTGACATGGGTGGGGTTCTTCAGCATCATATGTATGTATGATAAACTAAAGCAAACCGATTCGGCTGTTAAGCGCGACGTTCCTGCAGCTTTTCCTCCAAGCCGCACATGAACGGAATTCCCCCCAAAAACACTCATGAGGCTCCTTGGATCTTATCGAGTAATTTCACTCTGACCTGTTTGCACTTGTTCTTTCCTTATCTCAGGGAGTGGAATTTTACCAGCACGCCGCCGTCGTGGCGACAGCTCGCCAAGAGGTGGCGCTCTCTGCACTGCCAAGGATCCAGCAGAGATGAATGAGGAAGTGCTGTATCACATCCTGCCTTTGTCTCCACCTCTTTGCTAGACCACGCCACATATGATGGCATGTACGCATGAACACACACACACACACACCCGCACATTACCCCGCCCTGAGCTTGAGAAATCCAGGGGAGGAGGGAAGCTTTCTTGTTAAAGAGATCAGCTCCTTTATGAGTTGACAATCATGACATCTTGGCAAGTCTCTGCCAGCTGCCCCGACCCTCCAACCTGAATCTCCTCCACCCCACACACACCCACATGCATACCAAGTGCACAAAAGAGCAGTGAAAAAATTTGCTGTGGCCATTTTCATCAAATTTAAATCCACACGTTTAGTGTTCAAGCTGGAGCTTTGTTGGATGAAAATACAAACAGTCAAAGTTCTTTCAACAGTTTAAACGAGACAAATGTGTCTTTTGTTTTCAGCTAACATGTGGAGGGCAGGTTCTGCAGCTGCTTCCTGATTGTTCTGGCCAAACGTCCAAAAATGTGTTTTGCAGTCTTCGTCCCTGACCTCTCAAAAGCACAACAGTAATCTCACCAATCTCACTTCTGGTTAAACATGGCAGTAGTCAAACCATTCTTCACATCTACAGTAGATTTCAAGGTTTGTGAGTTGTTGTTTTTTTGCATGTGAAATTTTATTGTAGCGACATCTGAAATGTTTTTATTAATGCAAATGCTGTAAAAAAAAAAAAAGATTGTAAAAAGTGGCAGTATTTCTTGTCATGCTATCTACTCAGAGGTGCAGGTTTTGCAAAAGCGCACATGACAAAAAAGAGAAAAAAACCTGTGGTTTTTAGTGCTGCAAATGCAAAATCAACCCCTTAGTTGGTTACTTAAATGCTTCTGACAGGGTGTGTGTGTTCGGAAGTGAGCGTGTGTGTCGTGGTGCTGCTTGGTTGGCTGTTGCCCTCTTGTCACACCCGCCCGCCCCCGACCTTGACTGTGGTCGCAGACGACTGGAGTGGAAGGGGTTTTCTGCAGGATTCGCCTGTTTAGTCTGACACCCTGCAAGGTTTTTTGACACTTCTCGACTTTTTTTTTTCTTTCTATTCTTGGGGAGTGGCGGGGGAGACGAAGTGTCACGAGCTTTTGAGATTTGCACTTATTAGCAACCCCGCTGCGCCTTGGGCAGGAAACGAGAGTCCCCAAAACACCAGAACACTAAAAAGCAGCCATCTTTAGTAATGTCCGCTGTGATGCCGCCCTTCTTCTGCAAGTTAAAGGTGTCTGAACTTAAACAAGTTGTTTTCCTGTATATCTCTCTCTAGACTAACTTATCTGAAACATAAAAAACAGAATATAAAGCTCTGGAAGAGGTGGCGCTCCTTTATATGTTCCCTCCCGAGTTCTCAGTGTCTCTCCTGATTTGCTTTCCCATGAAACCCTTCACACACACAGCGACCGGACGACTGCTCGGCCTTGTGGGAAATCCACCACCAGCGCAGCCGCACGCGGGTAAATAATCACATCACCCGTTGGCTCACAGTCATGACACATCTGCAGGACATTTATCGCTCCACTAGAGTCAGAGATGGAGTCCTCAAGTGAAAACGGTGAAACTGATTATGCTCAAAGATGCACAGCATCTACGTGCTTCTTGGTGAGACTTAGAAATCAAAACAGAAGAGAGAGTTTACAGAAATCTTTAGTACTGCACAGTATCTAAAGGAGATTGTGCACCGTGCGACCAAATTCAAAAAGCACAGCTGGGCTTTGAGTGACGGACACAGTCCACTGCATGGTCAACAAAGAGACAAAGGGATCAATCTGGTCGGAACGACAGAGTAATCTGATTTCACTTCTTCTAAGAGCATCAAGAGGAAAACATCTTTTAGCTTAAGCCACGACCAAATTCCGTCTTCTGAACGACGCAGAGTGTAGACGTTCAGGTATCTCAGGTTTTTGTTCAGGAATGAAGAGAAAATGGAGGTGGATTATGAAGACTGAGCTGAAAGGTGAAGATTTCAATGTTATTGGTCGATTTACTGTCTTACAATCGTCTACGGTCACAAGCTTTGAGTAGCAGCATCATGCTCTTGTGAATTAATAGGTTTGCCTTCTATGCTGTGGAGACAGACTGGAATAAAGTTGTTGCTGTTGGACAGATTTCATGCTGGCTGCTTTAAGAGGAGATTTCAAACACATTTTCTAAACATGTGGCGAAGAAACAGTTACATTTCTTTCCATCTCCAAACGTCGATGAAGCTTTTAGCAGTGACGTGTGTTTGTCAAAAGGCCAAAAGTGACGTTAGCCTAGCTTCTACCGAGCGCTGATAAAAGGAAGAAGCAGTTGGGTCAAAACAGAGGGGGACCTAAAAAGACGGAAGTAAACAAAAACGGCAACGAGAAGGTCAGGCTCAAACATGGGTTTTGTTGTTTTAAAGCCTCCCGATGTGGTTCCATGTTAGCCGCTGATAAGCGAGAACCGTTGAAGGACATTTCCTGTCTGTGTTTACTGTTGGTGCTGCCAGAGGGAAAAGTGGCAATGCGGGGCAGCTATGTGTGTGTGTGTGTGTGTGTGTGTGTGATAGTGTGGTTGTGTGTGGTTGTGTGTGTGTGTTGGAGAGTGATGGTGAGAAGCAGAAAATAGAGATCCGGATACAGTTTCTTTCTACACATGTAGGCTTCTGTGCAAAAATAGCTGCACTCTTGCAGTCAAATGTAAAAGTCTTTCATCACTCGCACATTTTTGCATCAAACCGCAATAACTGCAATATTAAGTCAATGAAAAAAGTAGTAAATGAAAGAACTATCCAATCCAACTTGGCCCTATTTGGAAAAGCTTTAGAGAGTTTTTTCTTGGAATAGACTTGAATCTTTACTTTGACTGTAACAATGAAACATTGTACAACAAAATTTCCTCCAAGTAAAAACAATGTCTCATTCTTCATACTTCTATTACACTTGATAAGAAATTAACTTTAAACTAAAATAAACATAAAAATAGACGAGCTCAAATTGACCTCTAAGCAGCGTTTCAACATTTCTCGATTCTACATTTGGCAAGTGAAACCGAACTCAACTTTAGAAAAAATAAAAAGGTTGTCAATAGCAGCAAATTCATGCGGGTTGACATTGTCTGATAATAATAATTTGCTTGACAATCTAAAACACTGAAGTAGGAACAATAAAGCAGAAGGAAGGGCATTTTCCACAGGACTGTATATCAACACAAGCTCCCTGTTATCAATAAGTACCAAGATAAGAGTAGATTGTCTGGAGGTCTGGTGCCAGGTTTGTAAAATGACTAGTTCTATCCACTATGACCCACTTCTAAGGTGAGAGGTTATCGTTGTCCATGTTCGATATCATGTCAAGCTGACGTAAGGATAAGGCCGCAACACTTTCTGCCTTATAAGAAGACAGAGTTCGTACGAGGTTTTTTTTTTTTTTTTTGTCCCAAAGCAGAGCGAAAGTGAAGAGGTACTTTCTTTTCTGCATGTTTCATTTTAAGCCCTCTGCCTCTGTGGTAATTTCCGCTGACTGATTGAGTCCAAATTCCAGATATCCCACAGTTAAAATTCATGGGCCTGCAGTGAGCATGGACAGGACTCCTTAGAACTCCACTACCTTTCTGTTCCCACCCCCGCTCTCCCTCCATCTTTTCTTTGTCCTTCATTTCCTGCTCCTCGTCTCTTTCGGCCCCCCCACATTGCTGCCTCGTCTTGCCCGCCCCAGCCCCCTCTTCGCCAATTTACCAAACGCATTCCTCCCCTCCCCTCTTCTGACATCCTCCATTTCTCCTCTCGGCGCCTGCTCTCCGCTTCAGCCGTCTTCGATGGAAACTCGGCCTTAATTGCAATAATCAAGTTTAAGAGGGTGAGAAAAGACGAGGGAGGCGAAGCCATGAAAGAAAAGGGAACGCACGCTTGTGTTCGTGTGCATGCTTGTACAAATTCCTGATTGGTCATGTGGCAAAAACATCAACCGCCAAACAGAGAGCAGGAGGGAGCACGTCTCCTCCAGTCGCTGAGTAATCAATAAAGGAGCGCAACTTTACTTCAGATCAGATCAAACCAAAATGCAGTGTTTCAAAAATGATTTCATTGATTCAAACCAACCATGGCAAATTATAATTTAACAGTGAATAAAATGTAGTTTTTTGTGTTGTTTTTTTGTTTAATTCCACCAGATTCACTCAGACATGAAAAATTGCTTAATTGGAACCTGACTGACAACACGAAGTAGGCCAAAAAAGACGTTTTGTTGACAATAGAGGACAAGAGGAGGGCCTCAAAGACATGAAAATTCAAGGAGAGATGAGGGAAACAAAATCACTGACATCTTGAGGCATTCAAAGCAACGTCTAAGGTTTTGGGATTTCAGCAAAACATTCTTGAACCGTCCTACCAAAGAAGCAAAGAACTAAAGCTCTGAAGCTGCCAAAATGAAACACCCTTTTCACTTTTACCAAAACGTGAAAAGGATATATTCCCAAACTCTTGGGAATATATCCTCTGGACTGATGGGACAAAAACTGAGCTTTTTAGAAGATGTGTGTCTCCTTCCATCTGGAGCAGAAACTGACAGGATTTCAGAATCATCACACTGAACGAGAAGCAGGTCAATGACCCAAAGCAAACCAGCAGCTTCACCTCCAGACGGCTTGACAACATACACAAAATCTGAATTAATAAAGGTTATTGGTGTGGCATAATCAAAGTTTAAACTTAAATCTCATTGAAATGCCTTGGAAAAACTTCAGACAAGCCTCCGGTATGACTAAATTGGACGCAGCACCGCGTCACTGCAGATGGCTAACTTTTGCAGCGTGGTAGGAAGTGGTCACTCAGATGTATTGTGGGGATTAAAGTCCTTCCTACACACTGAAGACAGAGGCCAGGTTTTGCTCAAAGGAGGAGGCCTAAAGGGGGGAGACTAAAACATTAGGCCTCCCCCTGTGTGCTTTGAACTGAGTCCCTTTTTTAGCTGATTTGAGGTAAACCGCAACTCACTTCCTGTCATTGAGCCAACACGTTGTCTCATTTCAAATGGGGAACTTAAAAAACAAGAAAAACACCCAGCTCTGTGCCGCCTGGCAGTTTTTGAGGAAGTATGCGCAGTGAACAGGAAGTTGCCGCGCGGCCTCTCAGTGGAGAACCGAGAGCTGGAGTTTTAGCTAAGCAGCGACGTCCACTCAATGGGTTGAAAGTATCGAAAACATTTATTGGTTCTCAACCCAGCAACCCAAGAGTTACTGCAGGCCTTTTTTTCCCTCGACCAAATGCCCATTTTAGGCCACAGTTGACACAAAAACAAAAAAATTCCTAAGTTCTATACTGATGGTCTGTGAAGCGAAGCAGCTGTGGCCAAGGGTGAATAAAAAAAGCATCTCGTCCATGTGGTGCAAAGGTTCGCAATCTGGCTGCTCCGACTGAGTTACATAACGGCGAACATGTGAAGAGAAAACGTCAACAGAGGGGAAGATAGAGGTGAGGGAAGAAAGAAGGGGTGAAGGAGGAAAAATAACAAAATGATGTAACGTAAGGGAAGGAGAGCGAGGCTTTCCGTTTCTTTCCTCCTCTGCCATTCTCTCATTGCATTGCGATGAGGAGAGAAACAGCTGAAAACGTTAGGCCTCGGATTTCAGCACATGTTGCCTTATTTGGAGTCCCAGGAAAGAGAGGTGGAGGGTTGAGGGGAGAGAGGGAGGAAGGAAGGAGGCGATGAGGACCAAAATTCCACATCAGGTTTTTATCAAACCAAGACTGACGCGGAGTCAGCAGCAGCCACTCAAATTCCTGAAAGCTCAACGATATCCAAAGGCCGTCGGAGTCCAGTTTTGAGGCATCTCTCTTCCCGTAGAAGGCCTCTGTGTGCGTATGTGTGTAGAGTTGGTGTGTGGCCCTCAAAGCACAAACAGTTAATTTTGACACATAAAGGCACATTGAGCTGCTCACATCTCACAAAACAACCAACAGGAAGCCAAACAGACACTTCCTTGTCTCCGCCACACTTTCTGCAGCAATAGCCGCCCCCACTGTTATCAAGCCTGGGGGGGTCGCACTTCCTGCCTTTCTGCAAACTTGAATTCGCTCACAAAAGGATTCTGGGTATAGTACGATGACGATACAATAAGCCCCGCCTTCCTCCATTTTTTATTTTTTTGTCTTTTTTTGTCCTCGCCCACTTGTTTCACAGGCAGGAAGTCAGTTCTCCTACTTCCTCCTCGCTCAGGAGCAAATGCAGAAGTGTGGAGGTTTCGCGTCGGGGAAAAGGTCGCTCTCGGTTCTCCATCTGCAGCTCCTCTTCGTCCTCTTCCTCTTTGAAAGAGAATACGTCAACTGCAAGGACCATTTTTAATGCCAAGTGAAAAGTGGCAAAAACATTACGGTTTATATTTTTTCTGCGAACTGAGGAAGCTTCGGAGCAACATCCTCGTAGAGGGAACTAAATCTGCTCCAGTCTACTAATGATGGCCGTTAGGAACCAAAGGGGTCAGTTTGCATTGACGTTCAATCGGCTCCACTGACTTGTTGAAAGCACACGAAGGTTTTTAGAAAGTTCCAGTTACAAAACCCTAAAGATTTTTTTGTTTTATTTGAACGTATGGCGCATAGAGAAACCCAGAACATCCCCTCCCCCACATGTTGCTGCAAACTGCAGGTTAGCTGGCTGAAAAAAAGCCATTGCATTTTTTTTTTTTTTTTTTGGCTTACAATAAAGATTCATTGAGCTGTTTGGAAATATTTCTTGGCTCTTTTTGAGTCCAACAGCAAAGTGCCTGACTAATTATTTTTCTACCATAATCTTGGTTCACGGTTATTAACATATAAACAAGAGAAATCCACTAACGCCTGGACAATGACCACTTGAAAACTGCTACTAAGTTAAATTTATTTTAAATCTTTGTCTTACTACTTTGATACCACGGACACTGAATTAAATGTGGGAGCTTAATTCATCAACTTTAGGCATCTAAAAGAGCAAAATAATGGCAACAAGATGTCACATATGTTGATAAAACTCATAAATTTGACCCAGAAGAAGAAGAATGTTTAATGTAATTCTCTTGGCCCTGCAGAGGATAGTGAGGGGAGGAGAAAGGGTAACTTTAGAGCTCTGAACATCCTCTCCATGAACTTTTTGAACTGCTCGCCATGAGACAAACTGAACCGCAACATTGAAAGCAGAACCAAGCAGGCGTTCTGTTGGGTCCCACCAAGGAAAAACAGTTCACACTGCAGGGCGAATAGAAACGTTTGTGTGGCAGAATTTTCACCAACGTCCCTGTCTTAATAATCACAACATTCCTCATAGACGCCTGAAACAATGGCTGCCCTCTCTGCCCAACGCAGTGATCCTACAGTTAATGGACAGAGCGGCGTGGCAGCACGCTGTCCTTGGACTGGGCAGGTTATCTGGCTGGTTTCAGTGTAACAGAGGAAAGAGACAACCCACATTCTTCACAGCTGACATCATGTGTGAAGGCCCCTTTTGCCCCGTTTGGTCATTGTTCACACGAAATTTAGCATGAAAATATGTTTAAATAAAAAATAATAAAAAATGTCCTTAAAAAAACATGTAATTTCTGGTGGACATCCAAACCTTTATTTCCACTTAAAATGTGTCAAAAACTAGCAACTCTTACTACTGTTAAAGTGCGAGGAGGAAACTTTTTCATTGAAGGAAAGGCCAGACGTAATATCATCTCTAAGAACAACATGAAAGTTGAACTGGAACCAAAATAACCCATGATAATCCATCCAAAATGTGAGGCTCTGGGCCTAGTCAAAGCCCAGATCGTGATCTCAAACGTACTTCCTCAAATGCCAAAGACATGTTTGTTGATATACTTTTGCTTAATATTTTTTTCCCAGAGGTTGGTAAAAAAAAAAAAGTGTTAATATGTAGACATCTCTTATCCAATAAGTGAATTTTTTATTGGGATTTTCTCTCTTTTTTTTTTTCAAAAAATACCAGTAGAGATATTTTTTTCTTTTTTGGGGGGGGGGTGAAACTAGTGTTTATTTTGTTCCCTGCCTACCATCTGGGATAGACTCTCACCTTATCTTATCACACTGGAATGGAGAGTTGAGGCCAGATTAAGAAATTCCTGCTCTGCAAATGGCAGCCGGTCCATCCTTCTCCAAATACGGCCACACGTGGCAAGACGAGGGAAAACAAAGTCAAGGTGGGAGCTGCAGATCGAGATCGTGTGTGTATGTGGGTGTGTGTGCGAGCGTGCGTCAGTTCCGCGTGAGCGACCGAGGAATGTTCTTCTGTTTTCCACCGGCCCCGTGAGAAAAGATCTCTGACCCCTGGTGGGCTCCTGGAGCTCAGGCAGCTCGGACTTTGAAAAGCATTCAGAGCACCCGCTGCCCATCTTGTTCCCACCCACAAAGATTGTCTTTGTGCAGTTGGACAGGGAAGACTCATGGATATGGATTTTTACTCTCTTCCTTTACCTGACACGGTTAATTCATCATCCAGATATTGACACGCACACACAGTTACACGGACGGACACACGCTAAGCCGGGACCGCTAATGAGCAGCAACGTCCACAGATCAGTGAAAGAGGACAGCAGATGTCGCAGCAGGGAGTCCTCCTATTGGTTGGCTGTTGTCTGCAGCCAGCAGTACCCGCCATATCCCCCACACACACACACCCATGCACACACCACTAATCAGACAATAGCATGACTGGCTTTTCCCGCCATGGGTGAGTTAATACTGTACAATGAGGGACAGTGACAAAGAACGAGGTTGAGGATTCGTTTCTCATAGTTTCAGAAGATGGGAGTTTGTTCTTGTTTTATTTTTATTTAACTTGTTCATGTATTTATTTATTTTTTTATTTTTTATTAGTTTCCTAATTAACTTTGCAAATTGTATTTTGATAATCAGGGCCAGATGTACAAGGATGTGGGCCCCTGGGCTGGAGCCGCTGGGTTGCCATATCAACAAAGGAGGAATGTTATTTTTACTAATGCAAATTGCAGTAAATGAACAGATAATCGTTTACATCGGCATGTATGAATAAACAAATCTTATGCTTAACACGTCCCCTAGCAATAACTCTGTCGCTACTGGCTAACTTGACAATTTTTACATACTTAAATGTTGTTCATATTTACAAAATTCCCAAAATATTAATACAACTCATGCTCAACTCATTGGAACCTGTAAGATTTATATGAAGTGTAATATTGCAAAACATGCATTGAAAAAGAAAAAAGAAAAAATATTTGGCTGCCCCTCACGCCTACAAGCCATTTTTAATGTTTCTTTTTTCTTTGTTTTGTTTGTTGCTTCATAATTATGATTAATAAAGACTGTAACAACAACAAAAAATTAATTCATTACATGAAATCAATTGTCCTTCAGATGAAACTTCTGGGCAAACTTCAAGGAATTTTTGATTTTTCCAGTCAAACGGGTATCTGACCAGGGCGGCATTATAAATGGGGACGCAAAAACAACAGATTGTAAAATAACATCCATCCGTCAACTAGGCCTTAAGTATTTTTTTATGCTAACATCTTTTTGCAAGCCTGCATTTTATTCCACAAAATTTCTTGCATTTTTATTGGTCAGGTGGCAGAGGGAGGGGCTTAACCAAGGTGAGAGTCGCCATTGGCCGGGTAAGAATTGCTAACATCATTCCTGATTTGAAAACCTTCAAAAACAATTTTTAATCCAGACGTTCTACATAAACAATACATTTTTCATAATTTATTTATTTTACTAGCATGCTTTTTATTTGTTTGCTTTACTGCGCTGCTTGTACTCTGACAGCTGCTTATGTACCTTTGGAATATATGAGTTGCTGCTGTCATTTTCATTGTGGTGACCTTTGTCATTGAACAGTGCAGCTGGTGTCTGGCACCGCTTAGCATCCAGGCATGTTATACAGGTCATAAAACACAGGATGCAGGATCTCACTGCCAGAATATCTGACATATTTCTCCTTTTTATTTCTTTCCACGGACTGTAGCCACAAAAATCGTACCAAACAGAGCTTACGCAGCCTCAGCGAAAATGTAGGCAAATAAACCGCAGCGAGAAACTGTCCTCCCGCCGAAACGCAAGTAAACACAGTTAAAAGAACGATGAAAACGAGCCAGGAAGAATCCATTAAACCACTTTACTACTATAATCCCCCTCCCGCCGCTCAACAGAGGCTGCGCACGCCGACTGCAACACAAACAAACACTTCATTCAGGGCGACCAGGGACTTAAACATCACCTTTAATACCCACACAATGTGTTGCGATGACATAAGTGCAACAGTGGCAGCAGTAACTCCCCATCTGCTTGCCGGGAACGGCCTAGCGTCTGAGGAATGTACAGCGGGAGACCAGGAGGAGGAGGAACGTTCACAGGCCGGACTCTGAGAGAGCCGAAAGAACAAAAAGGAAAAAACGGTCTCCAAGGCCGATCTGGAGAAGGGTTGTTTTTTTTTTAAGTGGTGTGTCTGTGTTTGTGCACGAACCCGCGCAGGATTTGTCTGCGCCTCTCTCTCTATATGAATGCGGGGATTACATAATATGAGGTCTGATTGGCTGCTTCCAAGCACGATAGCCTCCATGGATGCATCACAGTGGATTAGGGGGAATATTGGAAAGCTGCGCTGAGGGCAGGCGGTCCGTCTGGCTGAGTGCTTTCTCCGTCTCTTGGGGGCCACATTGACATTTCTCTCAAATGAATACAGTGAAAGCAAAAAGAGGGTGAAGCAAGGACATTCATACTGGAGGGTCGGAGGGGGAAGGATAAAGGTTAAAGGGCATAAAGTTAAAACAAAATAAGCAAAGCTATAAAATGCAAGCGCACTTTCTTGCAAAAACTTTCACTGTCTGATTCTTTTGTTGTTGTTTTTCCACACATTTTGTCACATTACAATCACAAAACTTCATAAAGTGTGGTGTGCATTTTTTTATTTAGCTCCATTTGACCTCAATCGAATCTAGACAACGCCTCAGAGAACCTGCCTGACTGGAGGTTGAGTCAGAGGAGGCAGCACACAAATCCACACTGCACCTTTCAGATTTATGTTACAAAAAATGTGCAAGATAGCCAAAACATGCTACTTTGCTCTACACTCTCATATCAAATCCCACTCAGCTACAACATGCATGATTATTTCTGAGAGGTAATGTATATTAAGTCCATGAAATGGGATATTTCAGCGTTTCAGCAGACGTTTGATTTCCAAGCTGCAGGCCTCGGCTTTGAATCCAAGAAAAGGTCGCACCTTTACAGGGAATTTCTGACAAGTCTGAGCCACAAGCAGAAAGGAGGCAACCAACCAACCAGCGCGACAGGCCCGAGCACGCTTGACCCAACTCACACGGCGGAGACTCACACACCCACTGTCTGTGGTGCAACGCAAGCCGAGCTCAAACTCTCTCTTTTCCCCTGGGTCTGAGGAAAATCAGCGGATCAGCTTGTTTGGTTCGTCACCATTGATTTTCTCAAGCCATCTGCTCAGATTTGGCCCTGGCAAACATTTCCATGACAACGCGGCGTTAAGAATTGGAGTCTTATTTAAGTCTGCCTGCTGCTCACACAGTGGATGTGTAAAAAACAAATAAATAAATCAACAATTTTCCACCAGAAAGAACAAAAAGCATAAGAAAAATTAAGCCTCTGAGATTCTTCTGTTTTAAGTTTCATAATGAGAACCGCGTTACTGTCATTTGGATTTAGAGGAAGTTGACACGGGAGGTTTTGAATGTGAAAAGCCAGGCCAAGCAAACAAAACAGAACATCCCCGCTGCCTCTCGTGTTCCCATAAAAACAAGCCTCTCCACTTTTCTCTGCGAGCCAGATCCGCTTTCCTGTGACCTTTTCGCTCGCATTTTAACCTCCAGTTTTCAGTTCCTCAGAGCTTCGTGCAGACACCGCGCCGTTGCACAAAAAGCATCTGACCACTTGTGAAAAATAAGGTGTCATAGTTGTTGAAAAAGAGTGTGAAACACATATTTAGCCGTGAGCCACACAGACAATGAGCAGCAGGGGTGAGGCTGGTCTCCTGTTTCAAATGTGAGCATGGCTAATAGTGGGCCTCTGCACTTTAATTTGCTTTTGTTTACACTTTGTAATATGAGATATAAATCCAGCACCTTCCAGTGTCACATAAAACTAAACTCATTCACAGTCCAGCTTGTTCTGAGCCCCAGAGCTGCAATTTTAAGCAAATGTCCAATTAGCTAAATAGTAGCTGCAGAAAGACGAGAAGTTAGCATTTATGCTAACCTCAGGAGCAAGCTGAAGCATACGTGAAATTTTGCCGTCCATTGCTACTGTCAGAGCGGGGAGAACTAACGTAAGAGCGTTGCGTTAGTTCCCCCCTGGAACTACGGTAACGTAAGGGAGCGTTACGTTACCGTAACGCAAAGCTAACATGAGAGTCGAGGTGGTAAAACTAGCATAGGAGCTTAGAGCGCCTGGGGGAGAGGAGTATAATACGGGATATTTACAGGAAAATATTAATACATTTTAAAGATATAGGATAAAATGAGTTTCTGGATTACATCTCCGTCCAGTTAATGGCAGTAATAAACCAAGTCTGTAAACTGCCAGTAAACGACATAGAAGAAGAAGAAGAAAATGTAAGGGGATACAATACGGTAGTTCTGGCCAAAGCGGGAGACATGACAGGTACTGAAGTGTCCAAACGTTTGATAAGGATTTTATCACTGGTATTACTGTAAGATATTATGTGCTATAAAAGCTATTTTAATACTTCCAACTGAAAACCATGCTTGGGGGTTTCCAGATGCTAAGTTAATCTTCTACTAGAGGAACGCTCTGTCACGTTACAACCTCAAACTTCAGTGTGTCTTTTTCTAAAATAGAAATGTTATTTTTAAAATTGATAGCATTAGCCCCATCTTTTTACTCCAATATGCTAAATAAAGTCCGGCGTAATGGATTTTCTTCAGAAGCAGTATGGTGAAGTCCAAACAGAAATGAGGTCAGTTATCTAAAAATGGAAAGTTTATGACCCACAAGTCAGAGAAGAAGCTCATGGTAAGAGATTCAAAGACCCAAAGCTCAGGTGGGATAATCTGTTGACAAGATTATTTGTTTATTATTATTTGTCATGCACTTAATCTCATGAAACCTTTAAGACATTTCTTAAAACATTTTGCTAATCAAACTATTTTGTTTCCTACACAATGTGCTTCTTAAATATTTTAACTCAAGAACTACATGAGCAAATAAATCTTTACGGACGTTTCAGTTCATCTTTTTATGCAATGAAAACGAGAAGAAGAAAAAAGAGAAAACCACTTGAAGAAAACCACTCTCCTACCCCGACCTCAAAATCCAAGATGCCTGCCTTGCTCAAATGCTACACAACTTCCTTAGTGGGCATAGCAACGGGAAAATACAAAATGCAGAGAAACACGTTTCTGCTAGCATGTGTTGCTAATATTTAAGATTTCATTTTGGAGTTGAAACACTTTAACTAATGTGTTCGCACAAACGTTTCAAACAAACAGTGCACTCGGAGAACCATGACAATGCATTGTTTATTTGTTTTTAAAGTGGCAGATCTCTATCTATAACGTTAACTATTTCCTCTACCCATATCGTTTCCGTGCCCTTTCTGTGGCCGCAGCCTGATAACGCAGTCAAAATGTCAGTGGGACACATAAATGCTCAAAATATGGGTGAGTTGTGTCAAAAAGTTGCTTTGTACGCCATCGGGGCATCTCAACCCTCGTCACTGGGTCTGTCAGTCGTTGGTTATGTAAACCAGCAAAAACCTGACGGGACATGCACCTGCCTGTCGGAGGAATCCGATCTCGTCAGTGTGATTAGCATATTGTCAGATTGGATCAGTTTGTTGTGGTGTGATTTTATTTCTCCCTTGACAGGCTGCTGGTTGTTCTGTGGAATCACAAGCAGTGAAGATAAAACCTGCTCAAACAGTTCCACAGTTAAATTAATTTACCTAAACTATGTTAGCAGGGTAGCATCATCTTTTTTTATGGGCTTTCAAAAGAGAACCATCACACTTCCTCCACCATATTTAACAATAACCATGACAGAGGAGGGGTTGAATTATTCATCTTTTATTCACAAATAACCCAGAATGCCACTGAAAAGATCAATCTTTGTCACATCTGGCACACGGTTCCAGTTAAAGGACATTTATCAATATATTTCAGTGCTAAAAAGACTAAGAGTCTTTAAAAAAGCATGTAACATAATTAAATCTAACTCAACTTTTCCATTTTTAGTGATTTGGAAAACACAATCTGCAGAAACAAGATGATGTAACTACTGGAGTTTTCAATTTAAAGACGAGAACGAGCAAAAACTGAGGAATAACTTCCAGTTTGTGTGAAAGCTGTGGCACGTTGTTCAAGCACGGAGTAAAACCCTGAACAGCAAGGTGATTAGGATTGTGTTTAAGGTGAGAAAATTATTAGTTTTTCTAAAAAATTAAGCTACAACAGCATATTTTATGTCCATTTACATGTAGCATTAGCTTAAAGAGACTTCATGGAGTCGAAGAATGATAATATCTATCTGTATATCTGGCAGAATTTCATTGTTCTAAATGATACTTTTCATCACAAGTGATCATTCTCCCATAAGTCGGAATACAGGCAGAATGGGTCTACAAAAAAGGCTTTTAAATACACTTGTGGGGTGCTGGTTTGTAAAGGAACACTTCTCCTGATTTTCTTTTCAACCAAAACTCCACTGCATTACTCCGAAACAATATTCAAAAGTGAGCTTTGTAGATATTTTTGTTTGTGTGTGTGCGCGTACATGTGTGTTTCTTGGTATTTCTTGGCTGTCACACAGCCTCATTGTTACTATGAGCACAAGTTGTCCTACTTATCAACACACACGCAGGACTTTGTGCCGCCCCCTCTGGCTAACAGGCTAATAGCCACTTCTGTCACCCAATGAATGTGGTCCAGGCCTGAAATGGCGCACACGTGAAAAAATGACAACCAGTTTTTTGGGGGGGTTTTCCAGTAGTGTTCACGCCCTCGTGCGAAGTGACTAGCTTGTGAGAGGCCTGTGAGGGGGCGCAGGAATGTTCAAGGCCGTCAGTCTCTCATTGTCTTCCTATCAGATGCCGGAGACGAAGACAGATGCTACATTGTTGGGAAAACTCGAGGTTCTTTTGGACTGGATCAGCATCTCATCCCATCAGGCCGTCAACGCAGCGGAATGCTTGAAACTCTTCATCGGTCTTCACCGACTCAAACACCGCCGACATAATTGAGACATTATTGTCTCATTTTGTCGTGTTTTCTGCACCTCGATACGTTCGCTGCTCTCAAACTCAAATGTACGCAGCCCAGAAATAAGAGTTTGCATTTACAATGTTTGACTCCGAATAGAGGTTGGTTGCTGAAGGCAGGATTATGCAGTGACATTTGTTCTGCCAGCAGGTTCAACCAGTTTGGGAAAACACATTGTGTTAGTAACACAAAAAACAGATTAGATTCACAACGATTACATTTGGGCTTTTCATTATGTCGTTGTGACTTTTTGTCTAGCTCAGTGTGTTTTCATTTGTTTTTAGAGAGTGTTTGCTGGCTTTTATTAGTAATTATTAGTTAAGTATTGTTGAGTCTGAGCTTAATTTTTATTAGTTGTAGCAGTAGTTTTTTCATGCCTTAATTAATTATGTGTACATCAATTAGGTAATGAATCCCAACAGAAAACTGTTTTCAAAAATGTATTCAGTTATTGTTGACATTAACTGCTTGTGTGAGGAAAAAAAATTATTTCATATCAATTTGAAAGGTAATAAATAGAATTAAAAACAAAAGCTGAAGTTGTTATATCTATTATTTCAATATGTCTTAGTTAGTTTTATAAATGCGTGATACTGTTCCCCATTAATGACCTTTTTAATCATTTCAGTTAACAAAACGATTTTTCGATTTCAGTTTTTGTGATTTTGTTCTTTTTAGTAACTATATAACCTTGGTGCCCAGCCCCTCATGACGATAACCTGAGTAAATGGAAAAATAAAGTTTTTAAATATCAATGTAATTTATTGAAGAAAATGTTAAAAGTTGCCCCCCCCACCCCCATCGTAATAACTGGTTGCCGCTTCGTTGGTGGCAACAGCTGACATCAGGCATTCGAAACAAGATCAGATTACTTTTGCCTGACATTGAAATTTGTGATAATCTGGAACAAGTAAAAAAATACAAAATATCAAATAGCAGAATAAGTTTGTAAGTGGTAAAACACATTTTCACAGTAGTTTATTTGTTAGGGAGAAAGCTAGAAGCGCATTTCAGTTCTCCTACGGCTACATTCTTAATGTAGCTGTGATAAAAATGAGACCACGAGGCATTCGGACGAGAAAGCAAAGTATTTCAGCAACGAGCAGAGGGCGTGCTGGCTCAGGTTCTGGCGGAGCAATGAAACACAATCCGGGCAATTTGCTCGGAGAAATGCAGCAGATCCTTTAGGCTTTTTAAGGGCCATCAGATGCCAAAACACAGCATGTAATACGAGGCAGGTTTTTACAACATGGACATGAAAACATGGACGGCACCTAACAGAACACAGTTAGCTTCTGGTGTAGTTCAGGACAGTTTTAATACAATAAAGTCATCTTTTTATAAAGTGTTGGAATCATAACCTGAAAGGGCTGGGCAGAAGATTCAAAGGAGAAATCCATTTTTATAGCTTCTTCTTGGTCAGTATTTACACTTGTGAAGCTAAATGTGGGTTAATCCCACATGAAAGCCTTAGAGGACACAAAAGAAAACTATACTCATGAGTCATAATGGCATAGTCATAGTCCAGGCCAAGATCCAGCTGAGAATTGGTTGCAAAATTTGAAAATTGCTGCTCAAAAGTTCAAACTGGCAGAATTTCAACCATTTCTTATTTTGAGTCTGAACCGCATTTCTCCAGAACCGACCGCACAAAAGTCAGATTTGTTGAACAAATGTAATTTCTCGATGGCTTCCTGTTCTTTCTGCTGTGACGTAGAAACCCGTTTCACCGGTAACAGTAACGCTCCGGCTCATTAAGTCTGATCTCTGTCCACTTGTTTTTGTCACTTTCCGAGGATGTAGTTGCAGCCCCATTAGCGTGCCGCATAATGACGGCGAAACAGCAAAGTGAGTCACTCCTAGAAAGCAACAAAAGACGGCGCAACGGTGAAAACACACGCTTTAGACTTTCTGCAGCATCAGGAATCCCATCTATCAGCTCAGGGTTTGTTTGTTTTTTAGCTCCTGGGACTGTGGATACTTTTGTGTTTCTTTCTTTTTTGTGAGGACTTGTTTTGGATAGGGAGGGCCTGTTTCTGGGAAATAACCTCACTCTGACCTCTGAGGGGTTGGGGGAGGGGTCAACGAAGGCGGAGAAAGAAGAGGAGTCTTTCACATCCCCTCGTCCCACTGAAATGTCCCCTCCTGTGTTTCTTATGTCGATCCATGCCTGCTTTGTTTGAAACTTCCCATCGACTCTCGGGATTGGAGGAAAAACCCCGCTTACTAAAACGAAAACAAGGTCAAGATTGAGTGGGACTCACTCGGTTTGGCAGGAGCTTCGTGTCAAACACACACTCCTCCATGCTAAATCTTACTCGTTTGCTTCACTCCAACACAATTCTGAAGGAAATCGGCCGAATCCTGAAGGATCTTGCCTCCTTCTTAAAGAGAACCCACTGGAGAAGCAATCGTTTATAATTATGTTTCCAGCCTAGCTCTGTCCAGGCCTGGTCGCTACGCTAACAGTTGGACTCTGACGCCAGCTTTTCTGGGCCAATCCAAACATTTACATTCCGATGAGGGCTCTTTCAGAAGATCAGCCTTGTATCTGCTTCTTTATTGGAGTGTTTGACCCTCTTTGTTTTTATTACACACAGACCCACATATTAATAAACGCTAAATCTTTTCAGTATCTCACTGGTCGTTTTGCTCTCCTGCTGACATGTATTGCTTCATTAAATGTTGCTTGTAGCTAAGCACGGACTACATTTGTCTTTTGTGTGGTTTTGGTTTCATAATTCGTACATTTAAAAAGTTAAATGCTCGGGTGTGAAACTCTCTTTTAAACGTTGCAGGGGGGGAGGTGAGATATGGCAGTTCATGTTCAAACTTTGGTGAAGTTTAGTGGTGTTCAAGTTATTATCTAGCAGAATTATCTTCCAGATAGAAGCAAATATAATTAATCGACAGCTTTTACAATCTAAAAATATCTGTCAAACTTTAAAACTCACTCCAGTCGAACAACAAGTTCCAAAATTAGAAAACCACCCGGGTTTGTCTGTCAGTTTGCCCAGTAACCAAGCAAGCTACTTAACTGTAAAAGCTAACGGCTAATAACATTTTGTACTTTAAACAATGCAGCATAATGTTCACTCCTGGAGGTTGTGTCTTGATGTGTGGCAAATTAATTAGATAACATTGTCAAAAGTTTAAAAAAATAAAATAATAAAAAAAACTAAAGTTAGGCGGCCATATTGGATTTTTAGTTTGGAGTTGGTAAGAAAACTTCAAGTCCAAGTCCTACTGTAGTATTATGGTACTTATGGTGCGTAAGAACAGTCATTCTGAACACCGCTCCTCTGACAGTCTGAGAAAACTGGATACATTTTAAGACAAATATTCAAAACACATATTAATCTTGGGTTTTGCAAAGAAACTCCTTGACTTTTTCTAAAAGAAGAGACCGTGCCTTCCTGGATGACATTTATTCAAATATTACTGTGCGTCCAAAGCCTAAATTTAAATGGATAATTTTTAAAAATCCTCAAGGAATCAAAGTTGTGTTGCTGCCCATAGATTTGTTTCTTAATTCAGCTGCCATTCGACACAAACGGCAACACACAGCTGGGCCGAACGAGGCAGTTACAGCGCAGAACAAATGCTGTGATTGCGGTCGGTTGTGCCCGACTTGGCGGCGTGCCAACTCGTAAACGTGGGGAGATTTCTTTTAGAGGGCATTGGAGGGCAAGAGGGAACAATGGGGGCGTGGGTGCCGCCTAGAGCTGGGCCCACCGGCCAAAGCTGCCAGAGCCACTCGTGTGCCAGATCGGCAGACAAAGAGGGCAAGTCGGTACTCATCTGGGCAAGGGTCCAGTCCAACTTGAGACGGCAGAGGATTGTTGAGAGGGGTGGGAGAGAATGTAGGCACACGTCTGACCAGAGCTTTTATGCGAGAAGGGGGGCCTCTAGGGACCAAAAGACACAGCGGCCAGCTGGCTCTCTGGAGAGGCATCTGGCATTCTTTTCACAAATGCTCAGTGTTGCAAAGTGGGGAAGTAATGGTATTGCAGGACGTACAACTCAAGCTGCATCATAAAATCATGGATCCTCTTTAGACTCTGTGATTGGTATCATGTGTAACTTCAGTCCCCCCTCACCTCCCCCTCGCACTTTGCTTATTTTCACAGGAAGTCGCAGCTACAACAAGCAGGCCTGCCGCCCTCAAACTTCCATAATTCATTAACCCGGAGCTCAGAACAAAGCGCTTTCACCTTTGATACTCACTTGGCAAAAGGGAGTGCAGCTGAGGCAAAGACTCGCACCCGAAAACAGGAAGAGCAATCACCTCCTTCGCTTCCTGGTGTGCTCACGGCAGCAGAAAACCTGCAAGCACAAACCCAGCTTCACTGCAACTTCATGATCCGTCTCAGACTGCACATTTGAGACTTTTTGGTATTTATACCCTTTAAGCTTCATTTAAATGTATTGAGGTTGTATGAAAAAGGCCAACCCAAGACAAAATTAAGGGCAACCAATTGCCTTCAAAAGTCACACAGCTAGAGTGTGGAAGAAGATGAAAACTTTTAGGCCTCCATGTAAAATGCTGGATATGACAGAAAAATCACACAATATTTCCACTATGAAACATGATGATGCAGTAAGAATCTAGTTCTATTGGAGAGACAACGGACAGAGCCAGCAGTTCTCCCTCTAGACGGACAAAATCAAGCAAAAGTAGCAAAGGAATGGTTGGTTCAAGGGTGTCCAACCTTAGTCTGAGTCTTTCTTCTTTGATTTTACTGGCGATTGGCAAACAGCTTTTGGTGCGCGTTACCGCCACCTTCTGAATTGGTCTGTGAACCAGAGTTGAAACCTTCTATTCTACTGTAAAGTTCTACTTATAATGCGATTTGACTTTAAACAACGTGGAGGACGATGGTACTGCATGTGCTGATGTCACGGAAAAAAACGTATTCACATGTGATTCTTACCTAATGGAAACACCGCAATTGCAAAGTTGTGTTTTTCCAACATTAGCGGAATATCGACAAGGTCTTGCGCACATTCGTAATGGAAACCAAGATCTTGTCCTGCACCTTTTAGATGCACCACAATTCAGAAACACCTGAATCTAACAAATTGCTGATCATCAATTGGCCTCATCAGAACCTGATGACATGTAGGAGGTGAAAATTCAGCCATTTGGTTGAGGTGTGTGTTGGTAAAGGTATCTCTAGACTACTGGAGTTGGAAACCATTCACTTAAATCAAACCTAGTCAATATCCAAACCTAAATCCAACCGAGGATCAGTGGCTAGTTCTCCATCCAAGATCATTGAGTATGAGCTAAAAAACCCAATAAAATACAATGAGGTTGAGGTGAAAACATAAAAAAGCATAAAATAGGTCTTGGGGTATGAATACTCAACCTGTTTGTTCGCTTGAAGAAAATCAGGTCTTCTTATCTTTATTGATTGGGTGTTGACCTCTGTTGCTCACACACTATCAGAGAGTCAGTCTGGGGTTATGTATGATTCAGTAGAAAGGACGATGTGTCTGCGGCAGTTATTTTTACAATGATCAAGCAGTAAACAGTTGGCCTGAGATGTGCAACACGCTCCGACAAACAGAAACTGAAGCTCAACCCATCACATCAGCTTCCCCTCTGACATTTATTTTCACCACAGGCCCCTAACGAGGAAGCATTAATGCTCTCTAGGCCGTAGCCCATAAAACCGAGACGTGTTTGTTGTTCAGTCTGAGCATCGTCCCTGCCATGTTTCATCGCTATTCAGACAGCTGGTTAGCACTTGTTGTCAAATCACGTCGCAACTTCTCTCCGTTTGTTGCCAGCTCCAAAAACCATTTTTAGTGCCACTTCTTATCGACGTCTAAAATAACTGGTGTTGTTTGTGGTTTGGAGCAGCCCGACTCGGATCGCTTGCCTCCAAAAACAGCGGCTACAGTATTAAGTGAGGGGAAGTGAAGTCCTTCTCCTTTTGAGGCGACCGAGAACACAAAAGGCCTTTTCATGAGCCACATGCGCTGAAAGGCCTGCTGGGGCATTCAGGAGGCCGGAGAAGGCAGGCTCCAAACTTAGCCGCGGTCAGAGCTGATGGGAGTCAACTTTTAAACTCTAGATCAATTTTCTGAATCCATATAAGGGTAATGAATCTCATGGTTATGTTGATCTCTGTTGGGAAGCGTAGCAAGGTCAAAGGTTGGCCGAAGAAAGTTTGAATAATTCAAAAGTTTTTAACTCAAGACCGCAATCTCTTTAGAGGTTCCTCAGGGCATGGAAGTTACTTTTTCAACTTTTTCTTCAAAACAAAAAAAAAAAGAAGACATATTTAATAGTTGTATAATCTGTGCTGAGCTCATTGAGACACAACAAAACTCCAAAAATGCCACAGGAACTGGTGAGGGGAGGTTCCTGATGTCTGGGTTGTCCTTGATGCTTAACCCAGAGTGAATCTGCTTTTACTTCACAAAACTTAAACTGTCTCATTCGCCGTCTGTAACTGTCAATGCAAAACTTTGCATCCCCTCAATCAGGCAACACACTGTCTAGGTCTAGGCAAAGGCTGTATTTAATTGCACACATTTTAGCATCGTGTTGTGATTAAAAAAAGCTTCATATATATAATATATGATGAGGTAAAACATTTCACCTACAAGTAAGAAAAAAAGTCACATTATTAAAATCTTTTGGCTCCTGTAATAATGTGCATACGAGTCTTCAGGGGGAAAAGATCAGGTTTATATATGTGTGTGTGTGTGTGTGTGTGTTTTCCATATTTATGTAGTCACTGGCTGAAATTAGCTGTTATAAGAGAGTAGCATACACTAGCTAGCTACTTAGCAATAGATTCGGATTTATTAGTTTGTCAAATCTGTTCGTTTTTCCTAGTCTTTGTCTTTATCACTTATCTTAAAAAAAAAACATTTTTAAAAGTTTGCTAGTAAATGTTAAGCTAATGCTAATGCTAAAGAACTAGAAAAAATGCTAACGATTACAAAAATGTATCCATCAAGTTTTTCGCCAACATATTTAGGCCCAAATAAATGCTTTGTTGACAATTTCTTACATTTTTGTATACGTTCTTGTTTTCATTACACATTACTTCATTATGATGAACGGATATGATTTGTTGGAGTCACAAATCCAGATTTTATTCTTTCAATCAAAGTCTATTTGTTGTTTTAAAATGGTTGGGAACAGTGTGGTCAAACAAATATGAGCTGCAGACTGATGAACAAGAGGATAACCTTTGTAAACAACTTCTTCATGTTTTCATTGAACTTCGTAGAGAAACCGTCGCTAAAAGCGACATGAGGCGATGACAGAAGGAGAATTTCTGGTCGTTGCCCTGCTTTATGCCACATAGTTGCTGTTGACCCTGTCCAGCTACCTTTGGCTCCTGGGTGACTCATCGCCATAAAAACGACCAACCTTGCCAACAAACACAATGCCAAACAAATATGAGTCTGGAGGTTAAGTGGAGAGTGGCGGCTGTCGATCTTTGCACACAAACACATTTCAAAGATCTGTTCACATGTCCTTTAGCATTTAGCATGAATTACTGAAGCGTGTGGCGACAACAGCCTAAGAAGGTGTTGTGAAACGGCTCTTTGAGAAACAATGTTTGAGTCATTTTCATATGATGTAACAAAAGGAGGAAGTTGAACCCAGAGTAACGCTAATCTCACAGTGTCAGACAGACAATAATTTGTGCTTTTTTTTGTGTGCAGTAATAAACGTTCCTTTAGGCCGTGAACAGAGAGGCGCTGTTAGAAACTAGCAGCAGGCGCTGGCAGTAAATTATCAGCGCTACTCCACCCTGATAACACAGACAGAAACTGGCAACTCTACTGAGAAACAGTTTTCATTCCTGGTTTAATGTGTAAGCAGCAGCAGCAGCAGCTTGAGTCAAGAGTCCTGCAGTTTCCTGTAATTACACCACAGGAATGTGCAGCTGAAATTACAAATAAATAAAGAAACGATACAGGCTCCTTTCCGAATCCAAATCATCAATCAGCGTCTGTGAAACAGCAACACTGTGAGATGAAAATGTGTCCCGAGGTGTTTCACCTGCAAATTTCAAAAACCACCCGGAAGATTGGAGTTATTAATCACTGATTCTGCAATAATCCATCTATCCATTCATTCCTTTTAGTTCAGCAAACCACAAAATCCACTAAACATGATCCATTTAAATCTAATTTTACCTCAGCCCAATATTTTTATAATCAGATTCTAATTCCTTAATAGTCCAACAAGACATAAAATTATGTTCATTAATCAGATGTAGTTAATTATAAAATCCCCACATTATCATCACTTTATGGCGCACTATTCCAGTGTGAACATTCAAATGCTTCCCCAGACTTGCCAAGAAAATAAAACTACTATTCTATTATAACAAGACATTTCTTCCATGTTGTAAGTAAAATCATTTCCCATCATGTAGCTACTACTTTTTCATCAATATAAAGGAATTGTTGACCATCTTGCTACAAATTCATGTGTAAGTCAGTTTTGTCTTTTTTCAAGCGTACTGAGATATTAGCACAAGAAACGAGACCAAAAGTTCTCGGTGATATTTTGTGTTCTTAAAGTGACGTTGATACATATTCCAGACTGTAATTTCCATAACTGTAATTTACAGTTAATGGAAAGCCATAACTCTGTTTCTCAGAAGAAAAGAAAAAAAGACAAATAATGTTGCATAGGATCATTAAAACAAGGATTCTGCAACTTTGTTTTACACCGGTTTTTCCTTCCACTCAACTTTTCATAACAATGCTTCCATGCAGCACTATGAAAAGACAGTTTTTTTACATTTCTGTGGCTATCCCTTCTAACTTTAAGATGTAAAAGGTAATCCATAAAAAATGAGGGCTAAAAATATTGCCTTACATCAGACAACAACTGGGGACTTTTGAGGAAATCCTCTCTTCCTCTCCTCTCCTCCCTCTGGAAATCTCTCCATCTAAACGCCATGTGGGTACCTGAATGTGTCTCCTGCTCCACGTCGCTGAGTAGGAAAGCCTGAATAAGGAGGTCACGGCATGGCAAAGCTTGTTATTACCGACAGGCAGTAATTAAGCAGCTCTCTCCTGGGATTACTCAAGTAATTAACGCTCATGATCAACATTCCTGCAGCCGGGGAGTCCAACTGCTCTGCCCGCCTGGACTTTCACAAAGCTCATGCGCGTTTCGTTCTGTTTGTGTTCATTTTTTGCTGGTAAGTGTCTTACAAACACAGGAAGAGTGCCAGGAAGATTCACGCTTGGCCTGTAATGCGCGTCAGCCTGCTAATGTGCAGATTTCTCCCAGTTTTGATCTGGACCCTGAACTTGTGAAAAGGAGACATTTGGCTGCAGAGTTGAAACACGTCTTGGGTTCTTAAAATGAGCAAAGCGCATTTAAAAAAATGAATATAATTATGAATTTGATTATATAATCCCTGGTGGTTGGCTCACAACTTAACTGTAGCTTCATTTCCATTAGATATATGTGTCAATATTTCACTAAAGTAAAAAAAAAATTAAAAATCACTATTGCGATGTTTCCATGAATAAGAAAGGCGATTAAAATCACACGTGAATAAGTTTGTTCAGACAATAAGTCATTAAAAACATGCAGCATCATCACTATTGGTTTGTGCTAGTGGCAACATCCGGTTGTTGATCACGTGACTCTTAATGCGGAAAAAAAAAAGTTTCCTTGCAGTTTTGCAAAGGCCAACAAAACCACGTTTTTATAATCAGAAAACGCGATTTTATTTTATTTTATTTTTTTCGAAATTGGCCTGTTTCCATTCAAATTTATTTTCTAAATGTCAATTATATGGTCAACGGAAACACAGTTTGTGATTAAAAACAGCTTACAGACAGGTGGACCTGCCTGACGACATGAAGTAGGCGAAACGATCTTAAAGAGCAGCCTTTTGACATTTATCATTCTGGAAAGATTTACAATGTCATTCCTGAGGCTTTGGGGCTCCAGTGAAGCACGATGACGACCATTTCCCACACACAGAGTCAGAGTTAATGATTCAACCACTGCAAAAAGACGGGGCAAAAAAAGGCCTCCCAGGAGAGAGAGAGAGAGAGAGAGAGAGAGAGAAATCGGCTGACCAAAAACGACACCAAAACACAGTTGAGTTAAAGCAATTCTGCAAAAAACAATGGGTCAAATTTGTCTAAAAGGATGTAAAAGACTAATTTAAATGAGACAAAAAGAAACATCACAGCACTGAAAGTGCTGAAAGAAATTATTCATCCATATATATATATATATATATATATATATATTACTATTACTATTATTATTTTTATTTATTTATTTATTTTGCAGAAATGTCCTGTGTGCAGTGCGGTGAAGACAGAAAGCAAAAGTGTGAAGCATTTCCAGCGGAGGAGCTGCAGCGAGGCCCGGATCGGCTGCTGCTGTGGGGGAGGAGGAGGCGTGGAGACGCTCAGCTCCGGTCGCCAGCAGCTCCTGCCGGTCTGAACTCGGCGGGTCCAACCAGGCGACGCGCACTCGTGTGACCCCTCCCCCCTCCCCCCTCGCCTTCACATCCCACGGCTCAGTCCAGCCGCACAATAAATAAATAAATAAATAAAACGTCTCCTTCTGCTCGTCGTCACTCCTGAGAGTTGATATTTTCCTCTCAACAAGTCAGAGTGAGTCAGGCTGACACAGGATGAGCTCTGCTGTCTCTGCAGCTGCATCGATTCCTGCGTTGGGTAATGCATTTAGAAGCAAATGGGGCGGGGGGTGTTGTTCAGACATCATCGATCAGAGCTCCACCTGGGGCCAGACTGGCAGAGCAGCTCAGTCTGAAACATGGGGGCGGGCGGCACACCTGCTTTGTTCTCACCCTGATAGCCAGGCTGCAGTTTAGCTGCTTGGTGTTGAAGTTGGTCTGCTGAACTGTGCAGCAGGCTTTCAACTAAACCCACAAAGATCTGATGTAATTGCTATTTATGCAACTGCATGCTATGCATGCAGTTTAAATTGACAGAGAAAGAGAGAGGGGGGATTTCTCGCTGCTTCTCTGCTTCCTGTCTGCTTTCTCACAGACATGAAAAAAAAGAAATAACAAAACGGCTTCTGTGAGTGGTTTTTGTTTTTTCTCACCTTTATTTTATGTCAGAGCAATTTGTCTCTTTGCTCAGGAATGCGCTGGTTTAAAAAAAACATTGAAATAAATAAAAGAGCAGTTCCTGCTTTCCTGCAAAGTCCGGATGGGGAACGACAGGTTGCTGTAAACACCTTGCACAAAAAAAGAAGAAAAAGTGTGACGAAACGTCGAGCAGGCCTGGTTTTTTTGGGGGGGGTTTTGTTGCAGGAAACATTTTGTAAACGGCTGATTTCAGAAATCCATAAATTCTCTCGTTGAAACCATTCTCTCATGCGGCAACCAGAAACTTTGGTGATTTAGGTCACAAAGTAGTTCCATAAAGTTAGAGGGGAAAGAAAAATGCATTCTACCCCTTGTACTCTGACACACCTGAATAAAATCCAATACAAGCAACCGAAAGTTTGAGTTCACCGAATTGATTAATCGGGTCAGGACAATTATCTGCAACTTGGCGTCGGCAGTATCATGCTGTGTTGTTGCATGATACTACAACAACACAGGAAGAAAACCTAAAACCAGGGTGAAAGTTCACCGTTCACCTAAACACACCACGAGAGCTACACCAGAATAGTACAAAACAACACATATTCAAGTGCCAGAATGGCCTAGTCAAAGTACAGACCTAGGTGAACTCAATAATGTGTGGTAAAAATGTGAAAATTGATGTTTACAGTCACTTTTCATCCAATATGATTGAGTTTGCTCATGGAGACATTCGCTAAAAAGCCGTAGCTAACTCGTTGACTGGGGTGGCTACAGCAAATGCATGCCACACTAATCAGATTGTATTGGTCTCTCATATGAAAATGGCAACAAACAAATTGAGGTTTTTGATTGACGTCGAACAAAATATGCGTAACTCCAGGAATAGTGTTGCAAAGCACTGCTGGTCTAAATAAAACATTATTTTTGATCATAAAAACTGTGGACGGTTCGTTTTACAATGTTTTTTTTTCCCCCTCGAGCTCAATTAAAAGATTACATCCAACTTCAGTTTCAGTGGGAGTCCCCATCTGCTTCAAGAATCATATCGCATGACAGTCCGAAGTCTCGGGCTGAACCCGACATCACCATGTGTCGTCTGAAAAAGAAGAGGAAGCAGCAGTGGGGGAGCAGCTGGTGACCTCTAACACAGCAGCCGGGCGAAGAACGGACAATCAGTCGCCTCTCTCTTTGTCAAGCTAGATGTCCAAAGACAGCAGCAGACACAGAAAACAAAAAAAATAATACATAGACAACAGACAGAACAAGGAGATATGCTTCAGACAGGAAGCTGAAATAATGGCACAAACATCCATTTCCTGTTTGGGTCTGTTTGCATGTCTCTGCGCCACACTGGTGGACAAAGACAGGCGAGGATATTATTAATGCCAATGGCCAGGTGTTAGCATGCAGTCAGACAGCAAACGCAGCTCCAGAATGGGCGGTTGCCATGGAAATCCACAGCAGACGCAGCGTTTTGTCTTTGTCAGAGAGGGATGGATAATGAAACTGAGTCCTGGAGGAAATGAGAGGAAGAGTCAGGGGGTTGTTTTTAGGGATGAAGGCCACTGCATGGAGCTATTTGTTACCATCTCAAGTTGGCCAAACTATTTTTTATATCATTAGCTTGGGAAAGCAAATGTCAATATGTCAAAATGACGAGGATTTTTTGTGGTTTATTCCAGCTTCAATATCTTTTTTAATCCTGTCTTGTCATCTCGAAAAACAATTTCTTTTTCAAGATTTACCTCTTTTAACCCCCTACAACTTAATAGCAGTATATAAAAGCACAGAAGACGCTTTTACACAAAGTTATCTCAAAATACAAAATTTGATGATTTCTCCAATTTTCAAGTGAAAGAACCTTTATTGAACGTAACTACTTAATCTCAAGATAAAGCACCTTATCTTAGAGAATTATTGGGCATTTTCACAAGATAGTATTTCGCTAATTTGACCTAGCAACACTTGTTAGCACCGGTCACGTTTGGAAATGTATTTTTATTATATTATGTCGAGGAAAATCATTATTAAGCCTTTATTATGGTTTAAATATCTTAATTTCTCAATAGAACATTTATTTTTGTCTGTGGTAAACTTGCTGCTAGCTTAGCGGCAATTTAAAGTTGACTTTACAGGTCAAAGATGAACATATCAAGGAATCTCAAGAAAACTATTTGTTAATAAGATTAACACATCATTAAAATATAGAGATATTTTAGACAGAAAAAGGCAGTCTTGCTTTAAAATGTATTTTCATAAAGTTATCTTGGAATAAAGCATAATTTATGCCAATATTTTTACATAAGGGAGATTATTTTAAAAAAATACCTATTCAGATTTCTAATCATCTTTAAATAATTGCCTGCTTTGGAGTTAACTGTCTCATCTCTGAGCTCTTATTTTGAAATATTTACTAGATTTAAGTGAAGAAGCATAACAACATAAATAGCTCCATCATCTCAGGATAAGGAGATAAATAATGTATCTTGAGATATTGATATGAAAATATATTTCTAAGCTTGTCCTTTCTAAGTGATTCAATCCAGCAGATGTTGGAATATTTTAGCATAACCAGCAACAACAACAACAACAAAAATGTCCCTTTTTTAGGATAAAATGTGGTCAAAGGAAAGTATTTTCAGTGTCCACTTCCTTTTTATAAGAGCTGAAAGACAAAGACGCTACATCCATTAGCTGCCTGGTAATGGAGCTGCATTAGTGGAAGACTTCCTGTCAGCGACCATTGATAAATCATGCTAGTAATAAAGAAATGCCTTCACTGGAGAAACAATGCTGGAGGGGCCAGATGGACAAAAGCATCTAAATATAGACAAAACATTCGTAATCTCCCGGGTGTTAGAACCGCGCCAGAGGAACAGGTTTGATGCTCGCCGGGGAGACCGAGCATCCGACCGCCCAACCCCAGCAAGGCGGTGACTCAGCAGCAGCTGTTGCTATGGGTTACCAGGCAGGAGAGGCGTGGGGATCGGCTCAGTGCTGACACATCCGACCCCCACCAAACACCACCTCCCTGCTCCGGCTCCACCCTATCAGCTGCTCCCCTTGAAATCCACTTTCTCTGGAAGGCTGAGGAGAGAGGAGGTAATCCCATCTGGGAGCGTGGAGCGGTCTGCCTCGTCCCTTCGCCACTTCCCCACTGACCTGCACGGCTACGCTGCTCTTCCCTCCCCCAGTGAGATTAATGCCTCATTAGGAGCATCTGATTTAACAGTAATCCACTTACACCAAGATTCGTTGACTAGCTAGTTTTCCAAGTTCAAATGTAGTTGAAGGGATTGAAACTACTGTGTACATTTGCGAGATTTTGACTTCAATACCGACATATTCTTGACAGTATTGGCAGTCATTACAAAAACAATTTGCTCTGCTGGAGCTCAGTCCTGTTAAAACACCCAGATGTACTAGTACCTCTTAAAGCAGTGATCTCAACCTGCAGTCCTCAGAGGCCAGAGTCCATAGTCTTACAAACTTGAATCAAATGGCTAAACTGCTTCACTGACATGCAGTCCAGCTCTACTAATGAGCTAATATTGGAGCCAGGTGTGCTGAAGCAGAGAGACATCTAACAGTTGCAGGACGTTGAGCTATGAGACCACCGTCTTAAAGCAATACCATGCTAATGTCATTAGACCTCATAGCAAGTGGCTAATTCAGGAGGAAGGCAGAGTTAAGCCCCTGCAGGAGACACCCTGCATTCTGGGTCAGGCCAGGATATAACGACCAGGTCAACAGGTGTTCAATGCAGAGTTGTCTTAAGGCCGGGTTCCTGAGACCTACTCTACCTCCACGACACCAAAAGCAAATTAATTCTTGTTGCAAAGCCTCTACAAAACCAAGGCATTGCAGACATTTGGTTCAAGTGTTGAAGGGATAACTCTGCAATTGCAAAAATGCTAGCCCTTGAGGATTGGACTTTGGCACCTTACGTTTAGCTTCATTAGCACTGGCATAGCATTTAGCCAACAAGATTTTTCGGGGCAGTGAATTTCCTTGATCCCAGGAAACAAGGCAGGCTTGGTAGATGTTACTCAACCTAATCATTTAGCAGTAAATTTGAAAGTCATGCAAGCATTTTGACAATGCAGGGAGAAACCTCGAGTGTGTGATGTAGCCAGAATGAGCAGTCAAGAGTTCATTTTAGTAACAAATTCTTTTTATTACAACATTTCACGGTTTTCCATTTTCTGGCAATGGTTTGTGGCAGAGTAACATGACTGCTGGGAAATTTACAAAACTCCAAAAGAAGTTTGATTAACAGTTCAAAGCAAACACAGAACCAGTTACCCAAACAATTTCCTCAACAGAGACAACTCGGGGAGATTGCAACACAAGCGCTTCCCTGAATCGCTCAGAAAACAAAGAGGGCCCAAGTATGTTACAATCGGACCGCGAGATAGGTCCATTTGAGCTTCTCCTAGATCAAGATGAAATCCGTTATTTTAATCTGTGTATGTATACATACAAAAAAAAAAAAAAAAAAAAAGTTGTGACAGTATCAATTTTTGGGCATTTACATTTTGGCCAGCGTACGAACAAAGTTGTGCATTTCCGAAAATTAGAAGACGAAAAAGAAAAAGAGCCCGACGCCTCGGCTTTGGCGCAAAAGCAGCCACACGGGATGCTGGGTGGTGATGAAGGTGCGACGATGATGAGCTTCCTGGAGCGCAGACCACGCCCCACAGCCCCACGGCCCCCCAACCTGCAGGTCAGCATTGGCAGTCTCGGTGGCGTTTGGACCAGATCAGAGCCCCCTCCTCCTCTGTTACAGGCCAACAGAACGGAGCACGAAGGTGGGAACTGGGTAGGGGGATGAGGCTGACAGAGGCATCATCCGTCCACATGGCTGTGCAGCTTGGTTATAGTCGTCGATTCATAATTTCGGTTAGAGTTATACAGCTAAAAGAAGTGACTGAAAACAAGGCAATGCAGGAGGAGAAGGGGGTGTACAGCGCATGACGGGAAGGGAGGGGCTTCATGATGCTTGCTTCTCCTGTTCAATGGCTGTCAAAGACAAAATAAAGAGATTTAGACAACCTTTCCTGGCAGCAAATCCTAGAAATCAAGAGTCCAAAGCTAGAGCTTACTCTCTTTCGTAGGCAGGGGGTTCTTCTCCTGCGTCTCTGTCTTCTTCAGCTTGGACTTGTCGAAGCTGGTCACCTCTGAGATGTCGGGCTTGTCACTCATTGTTGCAGTTAGTCTAAGAGAAGAGGAGCAAAAAAGAAAAAAAATATGGAGAGTTAATTTACAGCATATGCAAAAAACCTGAAGGGGGCGTGGGGGGGAAAGGAGCTTGTTGGACATTAATGACGTATTTTCAAAATCCTCCCAAGCATGCGGTCTTGTTTTTTTATCAGGAAGAGGGGGAGGGAAGAAAGGGCGTTGCCTGAAAAAAAAAATCTCAGCCAGCGAATATCACTTTCTCAGCTCGCTCCTTGTAATGTCCACGGAAATTGACCGCCTCCTTTTGTTCGCCTGCGGCTCAGCAAAGCCCGATTTCATCGGCATGCATCCCCGCTGCCCTGCGCACACAGCTCGGGGATGTTGCACCCAAAGGAGGCTGGGGAGGCTGGGGGGAGGGGGAGGCGCACAATGACACCGAAGCCAGTCTTAGTCTGGCATTTACATAACAATGGGAGTTCCTATGCTGCGTAGACTGGGAGGACTGACGGGGAGTAGAATGAAAAGCAGGGAATGCATGTCTTTTATTTAGAGTCCAATTTAAATTCAGAAGCGGTTTAATTTGAGCGCGGATGGCAGCTGTGCAACATCCGCAAATTCACCAATCACGTACTTCTGGCGTCGGGGTCGCAGTCTGAGGGAACCACCGCCCAGATTTTCATTCAGCTTCCCCTTAAATGAACAAAAAACAAAACAAAAAAAACTTCGACTTCACTTTCTGTCTTGGTTTTAACAGAGAAAGCTGGAGGGATTTCTAAACAGGAAATAGTCTGCCGCACAAGATAAAAGCAGCGGGTTGATAACGGGACTGAGCGCGTGCAGCTCACGCGCACACAGAGCAACAACAAAGAAAAGCAGACCGTGCGCAAGACAAAGCACGAATTAAGCTTTGATGTCATATCATGCCAAATGATTTTTACCGAATTAAAATGTAAAAGTGCAGCCAATTAAATACGTTTCCTTCCTAATCCAGTTGTATATTGCCTAAAAAAATTTTTTTTTTTAAATCCTTCCTCTGCGTCTTCATCAAATTCCAACATTAATCCCACCGCTTGGTTCCCCATAAACGCTGCTGGAACCACATAGCGGGGACAAAGATGGGCGAAACAAGCCGAGAAGAGGCGCTTACCGATGTGCTGGCTCACTGATGAGACTTCTGTGCTCGGTGGGTTGCAGTAGTGCTGGCGTCTTTGCGCAAGCCTCTCATATACTCAGAAATATGCTAATGACGTCTGACATCACCAGCTTTCCTCCCCGCTATTCGCTCGCCGTCGCCCTCCGCTGGACGAAAGGGACGCTCTCCAAAAAGGGAAGCAAAAGGGTAAAAGAATGAAATGAAAGTACGTGAATTTAATATTCAAAATGTGACCCAGAATGAGACAAGAGACACGCTCACTTTATGTCATCCGTTATACTGAGGTGACTTATTAGTGTCAAAATATAAGTGCTTAAAAATGTGACCTTCCTGATGTTTGGCTCTTTCTGCTAAATTGTGAACACTAGGCGCCACCTGGTGGCGATGAGGCGTACATTTCCGCTACACACCCTAACAGTTGGGGTCGCAGAAGAATTAAGAAATCTTAAGCAAAACGTTTATCCCCAAAACAATTTATTTATATATTCACACAATTATATATGTATAAATGAAAACTTTGTATTGTTAGTAGCCCACACTCCTTTTTAAAGCAGTTTTAGTGCTTGATGCCTCTAAACATCCCTCAGAGAAATACAGGCAGAACATGCATGTTCCTCATATATATATATATATATATATATATATATAAATAAATAATTCTTTTATGTGAGAATTATCAGATCAGTGTTAATAAGAAGTAGGTTTCAGATGTTCAAGAGGGATTTCAGTAAACTAGAAGGAACTTCAAGTGAAAATTAAGATAAATTCCAGGTGTGTATTTAATTGGTTTGTTAATCAAATATGAAAAAATGTTTGCAGTTCCACTAATTTCTAATCAGAGCCGATATAAAGGTTATAGAGCTTTTTTCAGTTTGATCATTTCCTGCAGTTTTTGACATTCTTGCAGACGCCAATCCATAATTGCAATCAGTTTTGCACCTTTATTAGTTTTGCACCGTGCAACGCCACTTTGATGCAAATATGTATTCAAACTCCACTTCCACACAGGTGCAAAACGAATTAGCCTAATTCATTTCATGTTTCGTAGACTTAAGGGAGGATTTACTTCTGCTGACTGCTCGTGTAAAAGAGAAAAATCAGACCCAGTCGGGATCAGTTTGCAATTTTCAGAACTTTATTATTAAAAGAAACAGCTTTTCCTGTGGTACATAAAAAATAAAATAAAATTAAAAAAAATCAGCACATTTCTTTCTTTTAAAAATCACCTTTCAAGCCGCTTTCAGGCACACTGTGAAACCTGCCTTTACTCACCAGAAGTGACCCGTTGCTGTGGCAGCAACGGCGATTTACAGCAAATAAGTCCCGGATTCTTAAACACTATTAAAAAAGCAAACAAACAACAAAACAAAAAAAAAAAAACAAAGCTTTGGGCTTCATCGCTTCTCATGACCTTTATTTGAAAGAGCAGGCAACTCGCCTGCCGCACCTCGCGTTAGTTAGGAGAGCATTTTAATACAATCAGAAGGATTAGATCAGAGAGGTCATGCTAACGTCATGACAGCAGCTTGCATTTGTTGTGGCTCGTAAAAAAGGATTAAAAAAAAAAAAACTGATGGCAGAATATGAATACCTAATTAAGTCAGACTGTTAGCGAGTTAAAAAGGTTAGAAGGAGACGCTTTTAAATGTTTGCGTCGCATGCCAGTGAGGAATGCACGACTGAAACTGGATTCAACAAGAAATAAAAAAAAAAAAAAAAGAAATAAGATGGACCACTTGGTTGAAGTGAAACTTAGAACTAACAGGGAAATCATAAATACAAACTTGGTCTTGTCTGCTGGGTGGAAATGTCACTGACGATGTGTGTGTGTGTGTGTGGGCGTGTGTGTGACCGTTTTGGGAGTCACACGAGCGAGGCCGTTCGGCCAGAAAGTGCCAGCCAGAGAGGCCTCGTGGGAGGAGAAACGCAGGAGGATGAGGAGGAGGAGGAGGGCGGGGTGGTTCTTCCTCACAGAGGCACGTGGCTGAAGAGATACGAAACCGATTCGCCGTTGTGGGTCCTCCTGATCGCCTCGGCCAGGATCATGGAGATGTCGATGACCTGGTGGGAAGCGCAGGAGAGCCAGCTCAGTTCTGCGTAACACTTTCTAAAAGCTTCACTTCCTCCTCTGATGTGTTCACTGGGGCTCCGAAAACTACAACGCTCTCAGTGACATTCAAGCACCGTTCAAGAATCCTCAAAGTAAGTATTGAAACGTTTCCAGCCCAACTTTGGAGATACAAACAACACGAATTAACTTGAGAAGACAGTTTGGATTCACCATTAATGTCTTCTACAACCCACAGCAGGGATGAAGTGAACTAAAATGTAACTAAATATGTTGTCTCTCTCAAAAAAAGCAAACAGTAATTTGATTTTAAAGAAAATACAAAAAGTTAAAAAAACAAACAAACTTTAAAATCACTAAAAAAATATATTCTCAGTATGTTTTCTGGCTTTTATCAAACAGACACAATTCTAACAAACCTAAAATGAGAAAGATTTAGTCTGATTTAACAGACAAAACTACATGTCTTTATTAGGTGTATAAAAATATCTGGTTTCAGCAGGAATTTACTCTTTCCAAACTTCCACATGAACCCAGGTTTCAGATATTTGCAAAAAATGTTGAAAAAGACACTGGTTGGTATGGGTAAGACAACGACGTTATTCACGGTGAAGCAAGTTCTGTAACGATATGGACTGAAACGCAGCTCAGAAAGGAAGAAGTCACGACTCCAAAAACTAAATTTGAACATTGCAGCCTGATTCCAGCTGGAAAATGGATGCAGACACAATGGTCCGGTTGTCTGATGAGAATAAAACTAAACTGTCTGACCTCAATGAACATCGTTACATTTGGAGGAAAAAACCTGGGAAGTACAGATGTTAAAATTGGTCTTCTAAAGGGAAAGAATGTCATCATACCTCCAATTTAGTTACAAAGTTGTTTAAGGACATAAAACAGCCAACTTTTGAGAGGTCATCATGAACCAAGAAGGGAGACTACAAACGAGTCTATGAGGAAGATTGGTGGCAAAAGTTCATCAAACGCAGAAAACTTGTGGAATGAAATCCAAATCGTTTGACTCAAGTCGAGGGAATCAGTAGGTGACGTTAAGAAAAAGCAGAAAAAAAAAAAAAGTAAAACGCCTACCTGTATCTTTGGGCACGCCTTCATCTTCTCCTCCTGTGGGATGGTGTTGGTCACCACCACGGCCTCGAACGGCGCGCTGTTGATGCGGGAGATGGCCGGGCCAGAGAAGATGCCGTGCGTGAGGATGGCGTAGACCTTGGTGGCGCCGGCGTCGATCAACCTGATGGACGACAAACCAACACGGCGCCTTTAAGAGAGACGTTCGGGGCAAGCGGCGAACGTCTTGAGGACCTGAATGGGAAGGGGGAGGGGGAAGGGGGGACCAACTTGTCGGCGGCGTGGCAGATGGTGCCACACGTGTCGGCCATGTCGTCCACCAGGATGGCCACGCGGTCCTTGACGTCCCCAACCAGAACCATGCGGTCCACTTCGTTGGCCTTCTTCCTCTCTTTGTGGATGAGGGCGAAGTCCACGTTGAGGCGGTCGGCGATGGACGTCACGCTGCACGAAACGCAACCAGAACCAAACAGAGCGACCCCCAGGGTCTGTTAATCAGCTGTGCTGACTCGGCGACGCCGCCCTTTGACCCTGATGTGTCTTATCAAATCTGCTCACCGCTTTGCTCCGCCAGCATCTGGAGACACGATGATGCAATTCTTCCACTCAGGAATGTTTTCTTTGATCCACTGCAGGACGGCGGGCTCTGCATACAGGTTGTCCACGGCGATGTCAAAGAATCCCTTCAGAACGCAAAAAACCCCGAAGATTATTGTAGAATTTAAAAATCTAAACTCATTTTCTAAGATGAGTAAAAAAAAATAAAATAAAAAGCTTTTTCATTTTGGAGGGTCTAAACTAGTGTTCAGCTGAACAGAAGGCAAAAATGACTCGCAGGGCTGAAAAGGTTGCTGACCTTTGACCCTAACCACTCTCTTTGCCACCCATTTATTTCAACAGGCACTATTACATCGTCACCTTTCTACAGATTCATTTTGTCACTCACTTATTTAGTATTTCTTCTATGTGTAATCTGAAATATTTTCTTTTAAGTAGAATATAAATGCAATGTATTTAACAAGTTATTGATTAAATTAAGGCCAGAATTGAGAACAAAGTCAACTTTTCTTTGTTTCTAGACCTTAAAATTTGAAGAAACCTGTGGAAAGAGTGAACACTTATAGAAAGTTAAAGAAGAAGAGGAAGAAGAGCTTTTTTCTTGTAAAAAGAGGCTGAGCAAACTATTCCATACGTGTTAATACAGATTTGAGTTCTGGAAGTCTTTTTAAACTGAGCTACAATTTAAAAAGTCTAAATTTTGTTCACATTTGCTCGTGTATTTTTTAGCTCTTTACACATGTTCACATGTTCATCTGGCAGGTTGAGCTCACACACCTGGATCTGTGAGGCGTGGAGGTCCATGGTGATGATGTGGTCAGCGCCGGCCACCGACAGCATGTTGGCGACCAGCTTGGCCGATATGGGCGCTCGACTCTGAATCGAGACAGGGAAAAAAAAAAGAAAAGAAAAACCGACGATCAGGCTGTGCAGACGCTCTGGGTTTTTGAAGCGTGCCAGCACCTGCACAACGTGCTGCACAACTTTTTTTTTCCTTTCTTTTGGGAGTCGCCACTTCGGCGCTGCGGGGGAATAACTCTCTCGGCTCTGCGGCTCGCCTGACCTTGTCCTTCTTGTCCTGCCGGGCGTACGGGAAGCAGGGGATGACGGCGGTGACGCGGGACGACGAGGCGATCTTACAGGCGTTGATCATGATGAGAAGCTCCATCAGGTTGTCGTTGATTTCGCCGCAGCCGCTTTGGATGATGTACACGTCCTCGCCGCGCACGCTTTCCCCGATTTCCACGCTGTCAGGAAATTAAAAAAAAAAAAAGTAAAAAATTACACATTAGCAGCATTGCTGTTTTCCAGGCTGTTTGAGTTGCCGGCGGCGCACAACCGGTGATTAATGTTGAACAACATTAAACATTGGCTGCAACAAAAAGCAAACAGAGGAATAATGTGCAAAATCATTTCCAGGAACTCCCTCCGTTCCGCCGCTTCGCTCCTTGACCTTTGGGGTCACCTGGTCAGACTGGCGCTGCAGCAGAGCGGAGCTGTGAGAAGGTAACAGCGCAATCTTTGTGTTTTAAGAGCAGCAACAAATTTAAAGTTTTGTAACTGTTTCCTAAATGGATTTAAGCTCAGACTTTGTCTAGGCCATTCTAACATGCTCAGACTCAAATCTCGTGCAGGTTTTCTTTCAGAATTCAGCTCTGCCTTGCCACGACAAAATTTCCCCATCTCCGCTTTAGGAAACATCGTCAACTTATTTTACTGTTTACCCTGAGACAACATGATCAACAAGTGACCCTGCGAACAAAAAAAAGCTACTCTAACTGCTTTGTTTGCCACAAGTCCATGCTGGAATGAACGCTGCAGTGGGGAAAACACTGCCACGGTGGAGCGCCACGAGGCCCAAAAAGGTCATCCTTCCCAGCAGCGTACAAGACCCGAAAGAACCGGGCTAAAGCCCGAGCAAGAATCAGAAAGGTTGGAAATTAATGAGCACGGATTGTGTGCATGTGAATCTGACCACAGTGGAGTTAAGAGTAATTAACCTCCCTGACGCAGAGAGGCAATGCAGCAGGGAGCTGCTGGGAGTTCTGTGATCTGCTCCCAACCGTAACCCAATCACACCTGAGCGCCTGGAAAAATGACTGTAAATGAATGATTACTGCACACGTTACTGGACTGAGCCTGCACCAGGTTTACGTGACAATTTCAGCGTCGGCTCCCGACGACTGAGGGGCAAATACAACTTAACAACTCTTAAAGTAATATTTGCTCCTAATAACTTCTAAAAATGTAAAGTTGACAAATTTTTATAAATTATTTTTGCATATTATTTTATTATGAAACATAGAAAAGCTAAATAGCTTAACTTACTGAATGTATTTTAAATGTCTTTTTTTATTAAACTAAAATTATATTAATTTCCCTTTGGGATCAATAAAGCACACATACATTTGCATATTGTCTAGTGAATAAATTATTTACTAATTTAAATAATTTCAGATATTTAAGCAAACAGTGTTTGCTTTGTGACAATTTTAATTGTTTTCATTTTGATTCATGACATTGCAGGAAATTATATTTCATTTTAAGGAATTATTTGGACATTTAAGGAATATTTAGTTCTGCATTTAACATACTACTGAATAAATTGTTGAACTACTTTAAATAATAACATAAACCTGTTTTCATATGATAAATATGGGCGTTTTCTATTTTATTTACGTATATCTTCTATGCTAACGACGTAAACGTGTACTGGGTTGTGTTATTTTTGTCTCCGAAATCTAAGAATAAAAAAGAACATTACAAAAACCCCGATATAAAGCAACAATTACATACATATGTACAACAGTACATGAAAAATACTGCAACACAAATCAGTCAGGCTAAACAGGAGAACGCCACACGGTGTTGTGTCCAAATTAGTACACCCCAAAAATCGAGTCCAGTGTCCCAAGTTGCAATGTTAGCTTCTTAGCTAACTGTGAGAACTTTAGCAAGACCGTGAAAAATGAGAGACAAAGTCTTGTCACAGGCAGCAGTGAATACGCCCAACTATTATTCAGAATCTAAAGTCAGACTTTCTGCTTCGTTTGAACTGCAGGCAGGTCAAAAACATAACAAAACACTTAAATATGGGCTTTTGTCCGAGTATAGGGACACTAGCATTAGCTTGCTCTGTTTACATGAGGCTACATGTTAGCCTTGAAGCTAAGCTACACACACGTGATAACGGTGATGGAGCACCGTGCGAGACCAACAGCTTGATTTTAACATGCAAAATGACTAAAACAAAGAGGGAAACACAGTGTTTGAATAAACCGCGGACCCACCACGTCTCCTGGTTACTAAACTTCTTGGTGATCACCTTCCCGAGCTCCAGTCCGAGCCGATCAGCCACTTTCTGGGACAGGTCATGATGGGAGCTCCCGCTGAAAAGCACGATGTTAGGCATGTCCTCAAAACTGAGGGATTCCGCTGCAGACGCGTTGAAAACAAAAAGGCGACGGAGATCGCGGAAGCAATGAGGGGTCTCTCCCCACAGGGTGATGAAGACGGGGGGAAGTAAAGAGTGCTAATGTTGCAGCTTGAGCATGGCACAGTCGCAGCGCTGAGGACAGACCGCAGAGAGGAAATATCAGGTCCGTATTTGCATGTAGAAAGGAAGAGCTCGCTCCTCATTGGACAGTCACTGATACACGCAGTCATTATTTACTATACATGTTATGGCAAGCTTTGTAACATATAATTAACCCACACCGCTGTCTGTAATTCATTTGACAGATAACATTAGCACGCTTAATCATTAACATTAGGTATTAACGAGATATATCGGGCTAAAAATATTACATTGCTGGCATGTGAACTGAAATAAATGTTGACCATATTGTATGGTAAGAAGTCTTATAATATTATAATTATAGGTAAACTCCCACTTTGTACTTACATGTTGCCATTTCGTCCTTTCAACTTCCATTTTGTACAAACCATTTCATCCCGGATTACTGTCAAATATTGTCTATCAGTTCAGTTTTCTTTTCACCAATTAAGTTTGTAATCATAAAAATGCAAAAATCTAATTCATAATTTAATTCAATATTACATCATGTTATAAATTCTTTGCATTACACTATTTCTTTTTTATAAGAAGGGATGTAATTAACAGATTTGCCAACTTGCACCATGACGACAGGCATTTTAAAACAGTTGTACAATAAGACATAGATTTGTGCAGTTTGCCGTATCATAACAGTGAAGCAAAGAAAAGGTAAATTTGTTTAATTGTAAATTGCGGTTTGGCTTGGAAGATGAAATTTCACATCGAAAGAAATTTATATATTAGAAAATACTTTGAAGCTAAAAATCCAAGTAGAAAAGTTTGAGATTTCTCTTTAGTACAGACCTCAAAATGTAACATGGCTGCCCAGTGTGTACAATCAAGTGACAGCTGCAGTAATTGTAATAATTTGACCGATATTTTTCTGCACAGCAAAGTGAAGTCCTATCCCATTTATGGAATAGTACCCAAAAATATCTGAAATATTGATTTTTGATAACAATTTTATCTGTTAAATGATAAAGGAGCTTACTTAGTGATTGAAATTGATCTAAATGTTTTTACTGACAGGTTAGCACTCGTTTTGTTTGTTATATTTTGATGCTATAGCATTTTTATTAATCAGTTAATTCTACATCACTAAAATGCCTTTTTGTATGTATTTTTTATGATCACTTCAAAAAAATAATGACTGCTTCCTTTATCAGCTGAAACAACTTTTCAGAGGAGACAACTTTTCCTGCAGAATTAGAGGAAAGTCACCAGACTGTGTTTTGTAATTAGGTTTTCCACTCAAAGAGAAGTCATCTGAGTCTTTTTTTGAAGTTGTCATGTGCTGGGAAGCTTCTTTTCTTTGTCACATTATCAGATCAACAGAAAAATCAGAAGTAGAAGATATACTGGAGTTATCCCACGGCAGGGATCGATTGCCCGACAGCATTTTGTGCTGTTGTGAACTTTGAGCAAAACTGGGAACAAGATAATTCAAAGTGTATCTCTTTAAATCAATTCTGCTCAGACTTCTTGCTGTCAATGCGCTGCATTCATGAAATAGCAAAAAGAAAGCTACTCAATCAAAACATTTATCTGGTTTCATAAAGAAAGAAAACGAACACACAAAAAAAACAACACAGGAAACATTCGTAATTTTCAGAAATATATTCTATAGATGATGTCAGAGATGAAATGTCTAAAGCGTAGGTCCCAAAGAAAGAGAACATTTTTCATCAATAGAGACAAACAAACAAAAAAATAACTTTTTTTTTCTCATCAATTTACATGTAAACCAAGATTTGCTCTTGAACCACAGTGGTTTATATATATATATATATGTCTATATATATATAAATATATATAGAACTGGTCGAGGTGGGTGTGACAATCAAATGGTGATGCCCTTGGTTTTCCCAAACTGCCTTCCAGACAACATCCGTCATTTGCAAAAATAAAAACGAAAAATAAAAAACCCTTTGAAACGAGAGCGTTCTTTGGGAGTCTCTTCTTGGAGTTGTGAATGTTGCGGAGGTTTGGCAGAGCACGTCTCTCTAAAACGCAGTCCATAAGTGCTGAATCGTGTGAAAAATATCAAATGCTTCTCAGCGTCAAAGTCTTTGTAAATCGTTCAGCCAGCGGAGGCTGGAGATAAGCCTCCCTCGCCCGGGAGGCTTCATCTTAAAAGTCCCTCCAGTGTTCTTCTGTTGTGCAAATACAATTTTCTTTCTTTTTTTTCTTTTCTTTTCATTACATAGACAAGCAGGCATGCTGACTCACAAACCATGCAAAGAGTTAAAGTTGGTGCGAGCAGACAGCAAAAAACGACGACGAAAAAATTGGGTTACTTAGGTTTCTACAAAAAAATAAAATAAAATAAAATAAAAATACTTAAGAGAAGTCAAATTAAACAGGTAACAAGTGGAATGTATTGTCAGGCTCGAAAAACATCAAATCAACTTCGAATCTTACAAGTTTATAAAATTATATCAGCTTAAACATGATGGGCGTCTTTAAATTACAGCTGAAACCGGATTTGTTTAAACTGTTTGAAAACCCATTTTTCCCTCATCGTTTGACATTAAATCAACCTAAACCTTTCTTGTTTTACGTCACAAGAGAGTAGCATTTTTAAATAACAAGCTAAATGCCAGACATAATCAAATATTTTGTTTTATTTTCTCAAAATTGAGACGCTTGCACACGAGTCAGGTTCAAGCTTTGGATGTAATTGGAGGAAACATTTCAAAAATCCTTGAGTGACCTCAACAAGTCGACCAAATATCAGGATATGGACCTTACCAAGCTCCGCCCACAACCGACCCACGTGACCGCAAGTCTCACAAACAAAGCCTCGCGCCCTTGTTTCTATGTAAACATGACTCCATTAATGCATCATTTCTACCGGATTTTCACAATATATCAGCTACTACATGGACAGAGGAACTAACCAGTTCATGTCATCATCTGGGAGGAGGTTACTGGTTTCTCAGTCACAAGCTGGTTGCAAACCTGAGACCAGCAGGTGTCAGTCAGTTATAGTAGATCTGAAATTTGGTTTGATGACGTCAATATGAGAAGCTACAGGCTGATAGGAGGAACCAAAGAGCTCTGAGAAGGTAAAGGCAAATCTTCTGAAGCTGGGATATAATTAATTTAATTTCACATAATTACCGCAGTAGAAGCCATTTGTTTGTTAAAATTTTATGAAATATATTTGTTCTATTTGATGTTTGTTGTGAATGACGTAAACTCACAAACGAACGAGGTAATTAGTCCAACGTTTAGAAACTACAGCGGCTGTAATGAGCCACAGCAAAGGTAAACAAAGGTAAAATAACCTGAACAGGTGATCAACACAACTCCATGACCACAGAGAATGGGCATCAACCAAAGAAAAGCGGCCCCTCTGGTAAGGTCCATTTTTGTTCATTTCAGAATTCAAACTAATAAAGTCAGTGTCATTATTCAGGCATTTAGCAAATGTAAGTAATTTAAAACAGAATAATTAGTCGGATTTAATGCCCAAAGGTGAGAAAAAAACAGCAACGTTTCCTTTTTTTTTATCCAGCGTATGTAAACGTCTGGTTAAAGCTGCAGCAAGTCGGTTTCTCCTTCTTTGCCGTTTTGTGCCGCGGGGAGCTACGTAAAAACGGCCTTGAAACGTCTGCGCGGACGGCGCGGTCACAGTCAAAAGGTGAACGTCGTCCGTGCGCGGGAGGAGGATGAACTGATGAGGCAACGAAGTGATGAAACGAGTCAAAAGTCAACTGCAGTGCCGTGCCGTGATTCGCCGGAGGGCCGCTTGAAAAACAGTGCAGTCGATGACGAGTTAAATACGCTGTTTATACACCGTACTAGGATTTTTTTGCTCACAATATCATAGCTGTCATTAGGTAAGAGTACATTTATAAAGTTTCCATATACAAATCTCCTATAAACAGTACATGTTATAAATACATAGTTGATGAAAATGCTGAAAAAGGCTTCGGGAGCCGTAGAAAGAAAGAAAGAAAGAAAGGAAGTGTTGCTCCTCGTTTTCCATAAATACAAGAAAGAATAAACAACAATAGCACTAAAAGTACATGAACGCAGAACTATATCTATCCAGAAAAAAAATGGATGAAAACAAAACACAACAAAACCTATGCATGAAAAAAAACAAGACGTTAGAAAAATAATCTTGCACGTTAAAAAAAAAAAACGGACTCGCTGAACCGAACACGTTTCTGATATCATAAGATCGACCACATCGATGCGGAAACTCAAACACGTAGATACAAACCGACAATACTTGGATTACGATCAAAATATATTCAGTTAAATTTACACGACTGATGTGAAGCTCACATTAAGGTAGTTGCCAACCTTTCGATCAGCACACGTAAAGAAATGCTCACCTGATCCGAGGCGGATTAAATCAGTAAACGTTGGACCGGGTATTGGGAGCTTTGCCGCCCCCCTCTATGGTACCATGTTGGCCTGCCAGAGCTCCGAAAGGCACCGCTTTACATGATGCAATACTTTAAAAACAGACAAACGACCATAAGGAACCAACAAGAGTGCTTTGATTTGCCAAATATCTTCTGGAAAAGCTCATTTCAAACTTATTTTGGGAGAATTTTTCATGTTAACTATTTTTATGCTGTGTGGGCAGGTGCCCAGGGCGGCAAAAGAAGGGGAGTGGAGCACCAAATGTAAAAAAAAAAAAAAACAAGAAATGAAAAAGTTTTGTATTGCTTTTGTTCATTGTTTCATGGTTCCAAACATCAAAATTATCTTTTAATTGTTGTAAGAATGCAAGCAGATTTATGATGACATTCACTTAATCAGAAACTGATATCATTTGCCTGTGTGATTTAAGATTAATAAAAAAAATTTTTAAAACTCCAGATATTTTTTTTCCCCTAACTGGCATCATAATGCATACCATAGAGGGTTAAAGGGCCAATACGTGAAATGTTGTGTGTCGACTCGCCCTTTCCATGTAAGAGAACGGTAAAAATGCAAACTCATGCTTTGGCTTCTTTTTTTTTTTTTTCCTTGCTCGCCTTTCTCTTTTGGGCAACATTCGTTAAAATCTGCTTAAAATGCATGCTCTGCAAATTGTTCTGCAAAAAGCATTGACTCTTAAAGGGAGGCTACATCAAAGGCTAAACTGCTGTGAGAGTTCGCGACCCGATTCCTTTTCTCAGTGTTTGCACCGTTGTCTAAAGAAGCTGGCAACTACCTTTTACAAAGCGGTTTCTTTCTCTCTCTCTCTCTCTTTAAACTTTTTTACAGAAAAATAGATCCATCAAAAAAGTAAAGTAACTCTTCAAGAGAGGCTGTCGGAGACATAAATGTCATCTCCGTCACTTTCAAAGTAAACATGCTGAAAGATTGTTAGCTTTTTTTTTTTTCGTCGTTCCTCCCTCCTTCCCCCGTCTGCTTTCTCGCACCAATTCCTTGGTGGGAGAAACGGTTAAACTTAAGGCAATCTTTTTCCTGAACAATCCTGAAAACAGGCGGACCCCCCCATCCCCCTCTCCAAGGCACTCCTCTGACTCATCAACCTTCGACGGTGGGCTGCTCCAGCGGGCGACCGTCTCAGCCGTCGAAATCTTTTGCAAAAGCCTTTCTCGAACGACGGCGAAACAGGAATCCACAGTGAGTGCGGCATGTTAAAAAAAAAAAGTCCTCCCAGATGCCGCGGCGTTCCCCTTGTTTAGTGGGGAATGAAGTTAAGAGAAGAAACAAACACCCTCACTACCCCCGCAACCCTCCCCACACCCCTCCCGAGCTGCTCCAGGACGGCCGCAAACGGCCGCTGTCCCTGCTTTCTCGACTGAATGCGGTCAGAGAGGGCAGCTGCGCAAAGCACCGGGTGTGACAGCACACCTTTCCTTTCTGCGACAAGATCCGATCTCGATCAGCTGCCGTGATCGCACAGTCGGCCGCTGTGGGCTGACGCCAAGGTGCGAAGACTGACAGAAAAAACAATGAGTGTCTCTAAACGAGTGCCGCTAAGCAACGCCGTTAAGTTTTGTTATTTTTTTCCCCCATTTCAGTTCAGTCCTCTGTCTTCTGATTGGCTCCCTACGCTGAGGCTGAGCACGCCCCTCTCCCCTTCCCTCGTTTTAGACCGAGAGATCGCCAATCAAGGTGACTGACGTAGTGAGTGGGGTCGAGGGCGACTAAATGAAGGGGTCAGCCGAGGCTCTTCTCCGGAGAGGTCAATGGCAAAACTGCAACGCCCTGACGCCTGCCTCAGTTACAGCGGAGCCTCCTCCTCCATGGGCTCCTCCTCAGTCCTGCTGGGAGAGAAAAAAGTCAGAAACTACACTCATATGCAGATGATCTCACGTTCTTCATCAAATTCATCCACTGACCAAGATACAGAGTTTAAATGTGTGTGAAGTCAGAAAATGTGCTTCTATGCATGATCTCATACTCTTCATGAAATTCATACACTGGATAAGATGTAGAATTTAAACAAGGATGAAAAGGACAGTAACTTCAGAAGGCGCTGTATGTTTAGATAATAAGACACAAATTCCACAAATGTCCAACTAAAAGCTATAAAAATAGCATTTTGTGATTTTCAAAGCTTATATTAAAAGGAATTTGTCTCCTAAGCTCTCTCAGGAAGCTGCACCTTTGATCCATTGTGTTGGTGTTGGCTACAGACAGAGACGCCATGGCGCTAACGGCCTCGGCCTCCTCCGAGTCGCCTCGCTTGGCCTCCAGCAGAGAGAGTCCCAGCCGCGATGAGTAACGATGCACCGAGCGCCAGTACTTGCCTGAGATGGAAGGGAAGGACAGGACAAAATAAGAAAAAGCGGGGAACGTGTCCCACGCATGTCCACTCTGGTGAAAGTCAATGTCCACATTGACTTTCACCAATGTGAAAACCAAAGAATAGTGCAGTTCTAGCAAATATACAGTCATAACACGGTTAAAAATATGAAAACTTTCCCACTCTATAACCTGAACCTTCAAAGTCCTACAAACCACTTCCATATCTGCACTTTCTAATTCTCCACTCAGAGTGAGAACTCTGTCCATCAGCAGCAGAGAATCTTGTGTGTAATCCTCCGTGTTTTGTAGCTAGAGAACATCTGTGTGTTTCCCGTGGCGGCGCTGTGTGTGTGTATGTGTTTACATGACCGAGGCCGAACTCACTGTGAGTCTCTATGACTTTCTCCAGAGAGCGCACTGCGTTGGGGTTGGGCCTCTGCTCCAGGACGGCCTTTGGAAGTGGATCTAGCTGCACGTGACAAAAACACACACAACATGAAAACAGAGCATGGAAACATGAGGATGGAGCGAGTTTCCACCAGGGGTCAGTCTGGACAGGAAAAGCACAAGGGAAAACCAGGCTTCGTCCATTCCCAGCAAATTCCCGCTGTTCTGTTTACTCCTGAAATGCTGCTCCAGAAATAAATCAACACTGCACGTTCAGTAAAATATGAGTATTAGCTTTCCAGCTAGGAAGAAATATTTTTTAACGCATTCAGAATAGCGCAAAGTGGTCGAATTTTTCTATACAGGATTTGATTTTAGTTGATAGTTTTTCTCACTTTCTTTTCTAAAAATAGAAATTAGAAATGACAGAAAGTGTTTTTTGAGACAGAGTGTTAGTGCCAGGCTGTGTTTAGTTATGTCATAGTTTTATTAGAATAAAGACTCAATTTTACTAGTACCTCTTAAAATTATAAGAAAGTTGCTTTGATTTGAAAAAACCTAGAATTGTTCATTTTTTGTAGTAGTTTGACCCTTATGTTTCGTCATAGAGTCGACCTAAATTCAAAGTCCAAATAAATAGGAGCAATAAAATAAGACGGCGTCTCTGGAGAGCATTGGAGAAAAAAACAGATCCAGATTTTCCATAAATCAACTATTCAAAAACCAAGAATAATCAAAAATCAATAAAACTGATCTAATGTCCAGCCCCAGTTCAGAATCAAAACTAGATGCTAAATTTAGGAACTTCTTACCTCTTGTCCAAGCAGGGCGGCCACGCAGGCCTCAGAGGCATCACAGATCGCAGTGAGGTCGTGACCTCCCTCCAGCGCCAGGACCACCCGGCCTCCAGCGAGGGTCATCAGCTGTCTGGTCAGATACCCAAAACCTGAGCGGCAGAACCTTTAGTCAAATATGCGCATATTGAGGGTTTCTGCAGGTTCATTAACTTAAGTTAAGACTTTTTAAGAACATAATGAATGGAATTTAAGACCTGCATCTCCATCGAAATGTAGAGACTTTGTCCATCCAACTGGCAATAAAATTATGCTTACCATGACAGACAAAAAAAAAGCCAGCTAGCTGTGTATGTTAGCAGTGAGTTAGCGTTAGCTTCAATCGTCTCGAGTCAGAAAAATACTACATAGAATAGTTCTGTCAAGACATTCTGACATTTAAGGCCAACTTACCTTTTTTAAAATATACTTTAGACATTTTTAAACTTTATATTTACATACATTATTTTAAGACTCCTTAAGGGTTTGCACACACCCTGATATTTATCAGTCACATGCCAAAAAAAAAAAAAAAAAGAAAAATTGGATGCCGCTGCACATTATCCTACTGGTGGGTGCAGCTGGTGTTTGAGATAAAAAAAAGGATTCAAACAATCTTTTGCTCACATTTGGAGGTCAGGGTGTAGCCGCCCAGCGGTGGGGGGTGTCCCTCCACGGCGTCGAAGCCAGAGGAGACCAGCACGATGTCTGGAGCGAACTCGTCGGCTATTGGCATCACCACAGACCTGGGAGAAGGGCGGGGTTGCGGGGGGATTATCAAGCTGCACAGCTCACACTTCAAGGTCAATAATCGAAACAGAAGCAGTGAAGAGGTATTGATTGAGTAAGTTTCAGTTTGAGAAAATTTTGCTTCAAACATCCTGGAACACAGTTTAATGATAACAAAAAGAACCCAAAGCATAAAAATGAGTCAGATCTTCCTAAATGTTACCTGAAGGCAGTCAGGTACTCTGAGTCTCCCATGGGGGGGTCCAGGCCTCCGGTGAAGGCCACGTTGACGTTAAACCCCACCCCTGGACCGCTCCCCACCTGAACAGAGGAACCAAACAAAAAACGGTGACAACCTCCATTATTTTAACATCTGATAACCACCAAAAGAATGTATTTTTTCTTACGTATTAAAATAATAACTTCCATTTTACTGTCAGTCCTACACTTTATATTTTATATTCATATTTATATTCATATTTTATACTGTATTTTATTTTATTCTGGAGTAACCTCAAAACACTGGAACCTCAAAATATTGTCCTGAGCCGTATGCAACGAAATTTCGTTCTGTATACAGCCTGTGCATGCAAAACGACAATAAAGTCAGTCTAAGTCTAAGTCTAAGTCTAAATAAATTAATCATAAGTAATAAAATGGACAAGTTTTGTCTGCACTGCACTGACTAATTAAGAAATGGTTCAGAATAAAATGTTTAAGAAAAGATTTAGTGGGATAATGATTCAAAACATTTGCCCAAATGTTCTGCAATTATCTAAAATATCAAACTGAGAAAACAGGAGAATCTTCTAGTGATAAAATTTTAAATTATTAATAGTTTAAAAAGATTTTCAGTCACTAGAAGAGGTTGAAAAACTCACCTCATCGGGTGCTCCACTTCCTGGAAAAAAGTTGCCGTCGTCGTAGCGATGGATAGACATGTAGAGGACATTAGGGTCGTCGTAGAAGGCCTGCTGGGTGCCATTGCCATGGTGAACATCCTGACGTTAGAGAGATAAAGTGAGCTTGTTCAGTACCAAACTAGGACCAGGTTAAAACAAAAATATGCGGTTGCTAAGGAGACGAACCCAGTCCACGATGAGGATCTTACTGACGCTGAGTCTCTGCTGCAGCAGTTTGGCCGCGATGGCCACCGAGTTGAAGTAGCAGAAGCCCCTGAAACGGCAGCAGAGGCAGCAACCGTCACAAATCCACATGCAAACGCACTTCAGTGCTACATTGTCAGGTTTACATGGCAACGTTTCGCCTTTTACACTTTACGTGCAAATAAACCCAGCGGTTAGTGTCGCTGTTCTCCCTGCTGCTGTTTGTGTCTGCGATAAATGAGCGCCTCTGGGAGGTGCGTGTGGTGACGGATGTGGCCTTACATGGGGGTGCTTTCCTCGGCGTGGTGTCCAGGAGGGCGGACCACCGCAAAACCGTTCTGGGAAGAAAGACGAAGGTTTGTTAAAAACAGCAGAACTGATTGACGCAAATAGATAAAAACCTGCTGCAGATGAATTCACATCCCTCATTCAGTCAAGCTCCAGCCACAACATTCTGGATTTTTTATAGGCTTTTATGTGCTGGATCAAAGTTTTTGGAAAGTTTTTCATGATATATGTACTGTATATATGTATTAAAATAACACTTTTTGAGGAACACGGAAAACGCTCAGTGTGTCGGAAGAATTAACTGGATCCCTGTAGTGAAACATGGTGGTGGCAGTCTCATGCTGAGGGGGATGCCTTTTGTATTTCTGTTGATGGAAAGTAACAACCTATTTAATCCATCTTTTCCCAAATTCACCTCTCTTTTTTTTAGGGGGAATTCCATTTTTTTTCTTTTCTATCCTATTCATTATCCCCCCCATTCCCCAAAAATCAGGTAATTATGGCATGAATGAAAAAATTTAATTCAACAAATCAATAACTAGAGGTAAGCATTTCTTGTTATTCTGAATCACAAATGAAACAACAGAACATTAGTGCTTCTGAATCTGAATTTATTGAAAATCATGCTGTGGGCCGGGTAAGAACCGTTTACCTTTAGCTCTCCGGTTGCCACCTTGAAGACCAGCTCCACGACGGAGCCGACGGCGAGCCGAGCCGCGCTGGACGAGTGGACCTCGTTCCAGATGGTGTCGCTGTCCACCTGAAACACCAGCATGCACGTCAGACACGCCTGTGGGGAGGGGGAACTTACGGGAGACGAATTCGGTTGTGACTGACCCCCACTCCTCCGCACGGCAGCCGAACGAACATGGGCGTTATGGAACCTGTTGATCGGGGAGGAAATGTGGGATTAGCAGAAAACAGCAGCATTTTCTGGTTTTAATGAACAGAGTGAAACTCACAGTCGAGTTTCTGCCGGAGTGGGTTGGTTCCGTACAGCAGGACGTGGGCTTCAGAGTGGACCGTCTGCAGCTCCTCCAGAGCGGCCTTCCTCCCACGGATACACTAAGCAAACACACACGGTCAGACGGAGAGGCGATCGCGGTCCGACCGTCTACTGGAGTCGGGTTCCAGGCTCACCTCGCACTGAGCTCGGAGTCCGGTCTCCTGCAGCCGGGACCAGATGCTCTGGATGCGCCCGGCGTGCTCCGGGTGGCTGTTGGTGTTTCCACACATGCACTGGTGCTTCTGCATCAGGGAGTCATACACCAGGCCTGAGGAGACGCAAAGCTCTGCAGTCTGAATGTCAAGCACTTTCAAAGACTTTCCAAATCAACTTGAAATTGAGGCATTTTCCAGAAATTCAAGGATTTGGTCAGATGTGCTGACCTGTGGTGAAGCGAGGCTTGACGGGAGGATCCTGCGTGGGGACGCTGATGGGGAAGGACGACGCCGAGGCCGGAGACGACTGCGCCCTGGACAGGGGTCTGTGTCCAGGGAAGGACATGGACATGCCGGCAGCCTCCATGGACGCCTGGTAGTTCCTCAGCTGGTGGATCCGCTGCTGCTCCAACAGCAGAGCCTGCTGCTCACCCGGCAACGCAGAAGACAAGCAGATGTTAACAAGTTTTAATGTACTTGCGCACCCGATTTATCTAAACAAGTTTAACTTCTTAATGTTAATCACACCAACTATTTTGACCTAAACGCCTCTCTCCCACGGACTGTTACCTAGTTCACAGCAGAGTTACGCTGTCTTGTACTGCGGACGGCAATGAACAGTCACAAATGTGAGTGAAAAGATGAGTGAGGTTTTCAGACTGGGTTGCTTAGCGGCAAATTTCACTTTAAAAACACACCAAATTCGAATCCAGTTCTCGGTTCCTTTGCTGCATGTCTTTCCTCCCTTCTCTCTGCCCACTTCCTGTTAGATTACTGCTAAATAAAGTCCACTAGAACCAGAAACGTCTTAAAAAATACCTCAATGGACGCTTGGATAAAATCGAGGTCATATGCAGCCTACTTATTGCAATAATAAATTATCATTCTTTTGAAGCACAACCTGCTTATACTTAAAATGTCTGAAATATGTTTGAAACAAACTTTTATTTTTAATCATTCTGAATATGAAAACTTACAAGACAGAGATGCTTAGTTTGAGACAATAAACGATTTTCTTAAACATTTCACATTTCAAGCTTACAAAGTTCACCGTAGTGATGAGAAGTGTGAATAATCTGATCAATTTTTTAAAATAATTTTACCGTACTACTGTAATTACAACAAACCGCCAACAGATGGCGGCCAAAACAAATGATTTATCTCTGATGTTTTGTCGCGTGGAGGATCCAAAGCGATATTTTGGATGTAAATTCATGCTGTACCTGTCTGAAGAGCAGCTCCTGCTCCCGCTCGCGGTGCTGCTGCAGTGCCTCCTCCTGCAGCTCTTGCAGCTCTTGCAGCTCCTGTGGGTCCGGCGGCTCCTGCTTGATGGTGACCCCCGGTGGCAAGGCCCCGGCGTCCTGGTGCTCCCTCAGCTCCTCCTCCGTCTCCTCCGGGTGGCTCTGGTGCTGCCGCCCCACGGGCGACTCGCCCGGCTTCCCCATCATCTATGGAAAACATAAAACAACAATAAAAAAAAAATCGGTTTCATAATCCAACAAATCCCATCCAGCATGAATCGAATTGATGAATCGTTTCCTTTATCTGAAGCATTCTGCGTTTAACGAGCTTAATTTGGATTACGCAGTCAGCTCCTCTGAAGCCTCTCTGTTTCTAATTGGATGTGAGTGGCCTTGCTGACAGGACACCGAGGCGACATGTCTCGCTGATGAGAGGCATTCCACACTCGGAGTCGCGCCGCTCGTCATCGACTCATCCCGCTCCCCACTCCACCCGCCCGCTGATTCATTTTCCACCGACACGGACCACTCAAAGCCCCGATGGCTCTCGCCCAGCCAGGACGTGGGGTGTTAATGATATGGACCCTTGCGAGAAAGACAAAGTGGGAAGTTTCAAGCTAGGCCTGCAGGTGTGTGTGTGTGTTCCCAGAGCTACAAAGCCCTCGGGTTCCAGGGTTTCATGCCAAGGGGACAGCATTGACGTCAGAGCATTCATTCGTCCTCTGGGCTTCTGCCTGAGTCTCCTTTGCGTCCAAACAGACATCGACGTGTCCCCGACGAGAACCCTTTGTTCCACTTACTCAGAACCGGTTCAAACCCAGGTCCAGTCCCCGATCGGAACAACCGCTGCCAGCTGTAGATGTTTTCTTCAGTTTCCTGTCTTTCAAATCTGTGTAAATCTATCTTTTTTTGACCATAGAGTTAGTATAGAATTCCTTAACGATGTTTCAACACTCCTTGACGACAGGCTTTTCTGCTTTTTTCTTTACAAATAAAAATTTGAAAAATGCAAACAATTACCCGCTGATGCTATTTATGAAGGGACGTCTAGAGCAGGGCTGTCGAACGCGCTTTCATTTCGGGCCAAATTAAGATCCTAAATGTTCTTAAAGGGCCAGGTGTCCCTTTAAGGAACTTTCCGACTTGTTGACATGTGAACATTTTTGCTCAGGCGTTACGGGTATTCCCAGTTTTCTCTTTCCATAAGCATCCGCTTCGCTCTGTTTCTACATGGGTAATGCATGCCTGCTGTTCTTCACAGACCCCGTTATGAACTGTGATCACAGATCAGAAGAAATATTTCTCCAGACGGAAACGGTGCTCTGTGATGTTCAACGAGGAATGGCTTCAGTCTGGGCGTGCGACCAAAGCAGAGTTATGGAAGGATGATTTTTTATTATTATTATTTAAGTTTCTTGTAAATCTACTATGCAACAAAGGTATGTTTGGCAACAGAAGTTGATACTTGATATCCTGGATGTGTTTGCTTCTTATAGGTCAAAACAACAATAAAAACAGCAAAAAAAAAAAAAAAAAGAATTAAAATACATCTGGTTTCAACTAAATAAAGAGATGTTAAAATAACTAGATTGATGCATATTTCATCTGGACTAAATGAAGGCAAATCCATATTTTCCTTAACAACAGAGAAATGTTGAGGTACAAATAATCGGTGTACTGGCGGCTTTTCCAGAGGTGCTTGTGTGGAAAGCCGCTGCTGGAGAGCCGGGAAGCATCTGCGAGGGAAGGAGAAGGAGCGGGGGAGGCGGAGGAGAGGAAATCCCTCGTTTCATCCGCACACCTCTCCGGCTCTCCACCGGCGAATCCTCAGCTCCGATAGGTAAGAGCCGTCAGGAGCGACCGACTGCTCACTTCCTCCCTGCCCATATGAGGCGCGGGCTTCCGCTCCGTTGCCATGGCAGCCAACACTTAGCTCGCACCAACCACAGTCACAGAAACATGAATGCGAGCGTTTGCAGATATAAACTGACACACAAACACACACGGGTTTTGCTATACGTGTCGGCCCATACCTGCTTCCACCTACTCACAAACAGAAATACTACAGAGAAGGAGAAGAGGAGGACGCCGCATTGGCTGAGCTGCTGGCTGCTGCCTACGCAAAACTACAACACCCGGGCCCTCCGGAGCTGATAATTATCTGTTTATTTCGCCGCAGTGTCACGTCCAGGGGCTGCCACCGGACTCGCTTCCACCCATTCACTGAATATTTCAAACCCCGCTTTGAGGTCTTTTTTTTTTAATACGTTCAAGATCGGCAGACGACAGCGGAGGGCCGATGAGGGGGGGAGGAGTGGTACCTTGTTGAGGTGGAGCTGCTGCTGCTGGAACTGCTGCTTGTGCTTCTCCAGGAACTGCTGGTGCTGCTGCTGCACCACCAGCTGCTGCAGGGCCAGGGCCTGAGCGTGGGCCTGGGCGGCGCTCCCCTGGGGCAGCGGCGCCGACTGGGTCCGCCCCAGGGGCCGGTGCTGCCGCTGCAGCTTGGCCATGGAGGCCGATGACATGGACATGCCGCTTACGCCTGGGGACGGATACATACACACACACAAACACGGTGGGGCTTAGGGATTAGATGAACGGCATAATCTGATCTGAACTTCCTGGTGAGAAATGTTAAACTAGTAACACTGACAGACTTTTATTGACGAAAAACGGATCGGATCTGTTCAGGAAAACAGTTTGGACGACAAAATCTGGGATTATGTCAGGATTCGTGAAGGGAAAAGTTAAATGTTTATACAGACTCGACTTCTGTTTGTAGTTTAAATATATAAAATACTTAAGGTAGGATGGAAGGAAGGAGGGAAAGAAAGATGAGAGCAACAACAATGAAGACGAGTAGGAAGGAGGGAAGAAGGAAAGAGAATATAGAAATAATGATGGAAGGAAAGAACAAAAAGGAAGGAAAAAAGAAAGGAAGGACAACATTTTGGCTCTGGAAAATGGGTTAAAGTCTGTTTTTAGTTTTTCTAGATGAGGAAAATGCTTACATTACATTTTACTGTAACAGATGTGGAAAATGGTTTCCGGCTTTCCTGAGAGATAAATATTCAAATCAACCTGAACGCATCATTCTGTGGAGAAACACAATCATGGCAGCATCATGCTGTGGGGATTAGAGTTGACACATAAAACCAGAGACTGATTAATCATTTCATTTCGAGGTATCAGAGTAAACGTGTCTGAACCCCCGTACTCTTTGGTTCTCCTTGCACTGATTCCATCAACATAGATGATCTGCCGCCGCCGAACCGGAGGCGAGTGAGCAGATGCACGCGTGAACCCGAACCAGCACAGCCATCTGTGCCGCCATACTGCAGCGGCTCCTCCATCGCGATCATCCGAGCCCAACGCCATCTCTGGGCGCGGGGGGGGGAAGCTCTAAACCTTAATGGGGGCCGCTAAATGATGCGAGAAGTTTGACTACTGTGCAGATTTGTCCACCGCTGCATCACCAGGACGCAGAAACCCCGCCAACGCGCAGCTGCCGGAGACGGGAGGAAAACAAGAAACGACGACGGTTTTCTGTCCTCCAATCTGTAATTTCTCACATCAGTGGTCTTCAACGTTTTTTGTTTTTTCTTTTTGCTTTTTTGTTAAAGAGCAGAAAACAGTCCTGTGTGCGTCTGTGTGTGCGTCACAGCTCTTTCAACACTAATGCCTGCCTGAAAATAGAAGCCATGTTTTTTTTGTCTGTGAATGAGCTGATGGGAAAGGGCACACAATGCTCCCATGTCACACTCTCATAGCATACGCTGACATATGAAAGGAACTCATTAGTTTGAGCAAATGAATGGACGTCTGTCAGCGAGAGAGGGTTACATCCCCTCTGAGTGCAAGAACGCCTCACTTTTTATTTTTAATTTTTTTTTTAATGGCTTGCTGCTTTCCTTCATGTTTTATTCAGTTAATGGCAATTTTTCCAGACTTAAATTGAGACATTTTCTCTAAATTCAAACATCCGGGATATTTGAATGCACACATTTACCAACAAGCCATGAAACAAGATGATGTTGCAGCTGACTTCCTGTTCTGCAGTGTACTCGTTTCATGAAGAAATCAAATTGTGACTTTGAACACCAAAAACACAGAATGTAGTTTAGATAGAAACACATGTAAAAAGCACCTAAATTTTGATTTAAACCAGGTTTCCTGCATATTTCCAGACATTTTCGTTCATCTTACATAATACATAATAAGGAAGTTCACAATGGACTTGTGACAAATATTATTAGGGTGATTTGAAGGATGACAGACTTGAAGGATGCAAGGAAGGAAGAGGACGGATGGAACAAGACAAGGATGAACAGGGAAGAAAATTGGGAAAAAAAGGGGCGAGGACACAAGGAAGTCAGAACAGAGGTAAGGAAAGACTGAGCAAGGAAGTACAGAAGGAAGGCAGGAATAAAGAGGACACAAAAAGATGGACAGACACAACAAAGGAAGAAACGAAGGACTAAGGACAAATGTTCTTCCTCACAAGGACAAAGTGAGCAAGAACAAAAGGAAGTAGGAAAGAAAGAACACTAAAAAACAAGGACAGAGATAGGGTAAGATGGAATAAATGACAGAAGGAAGAAAGGAAACATGAATGAAAGGGTGGAAGGAGAAGTAAGAAACTAAGTAAGGAAGGACAAAATTAAAAAATGAAAGAAAAGGAAAAAGGATACAAGGAAAGTAAGAGAGCAAGGGTAGAGATAGAGAAAGCTGATTGGATACAATTAAGGAAGAAAGACAGAAAGGAACAGAAGGAACGAACCAACTTTTAAACAACAGGAGAGAGAATAAAGTCTGGAAATCCAAATATTTTTCCAAGTCCAGAGCTGGAAAGTTGTAAAATCAGATTCCAGAAAGCCTGCTTTAATGTGTTTCCCAAGTCTGGAAGACCTGGAAAACGTTCCATGTTTTCCAGACTTTTTGACTCGGCCTCACCTGTCACCAGCGGGCTCTGAGCGGGACTCTGCTCCATCAGAACCATGTGCTGCAGCAGGGGGCTGTGAGCGCCGTGGCCGCCGGACCCGCTATCTGCAAGGTAGGGGCTCAAATGGCCACCAGACAGAAAGGGGGGGCTGAGGGAGAGGGCTGGTTGCAGGCCTGCATCCTGAGCGGAAGTCACCTGGAGGAGAGGGGGAGAAAAAAAAAACAGATGCTAAACTGCAAAATAAACACATTCATGGATGCAGAGTCAGATGGCTGGCTGATTTCCTCCTTACGTTGGAGGCGGCGGTGGCGGTGGCAGTGGCCGGCAGCCCCAGGGTGATGTTGGGGAGGGATGGCGAGGTGTAGAGAGACAGCTGGTTGATGGAGCCCTGATCGCCGCCGCCGCACAGCCGCTGGGCCAGAGACGCCTGGAAAACACATTTACCCAATCTGCATCATGGATATGGAGAAACATCCGGCGCACAACGGAAAACAGACACCATGATTCTGAATTACTACAAGGTCATTTTATTGATTAGCTGAAGCTTCCTTGGTGGCAGCCATCTTCTTTGACAAGCGTGTTTTACACCATCAGTTTGTATGCACCTGGAATTCAGGTCGACTCTACGACAGAATGTTAGAGCCAGGCTAAAAATATTTTTCTACTCCAAAATTAAAGTCGTACAATAGAGTTCAAATTATGCGAAAATATCACCAGAATATTCTTATAGTGTTGCAAAAACTCAGTCAAACAAGAATAAAGTCATAATGTTGGGAGAATAAATCAGTGATTTTAAAAATAAAAAAAACTTTGAAAATCTTGTAAAGTTATACTTTGGCATCAGTTTTACAAATAAGGAAATTATATTTTAATACTCTTAAAGGTTTATCATGTAACTTTACGAAATACATATATTTTTTTTACATATTTTACAAAGCTGTCACAATGTCGTGACAGTTTGATATGAAACAGATAATCTGTGAAAAGATCGATCTCCTCCACCTGCTCTCTACTATCGCCATCTGACGAACTGCACCGCTTCCAACCAAAAACAACCAATCAGAGCCAGGAGGAGGGTCATGGAGCTGTCAATTATCGTTGTGTACTTGCTGCTAAATGTGCTAATGGCGGAGAAGCAACATACCGTTGCAGGAAAACTGTTTATCTGCTGTCAGCGATGGCCATGCTAACAAACCTGAGTATTTATAAGCAAGACAGAAATGGGCATGAACATAAAGAGGAGTGATTGACAGCGCTAAGACCCGCCTCTTGGCTCTGATTGGATGTTTCTAGTAAGTACTGGGAGAAGGCAGACAAGCTTGATTTTTTACAGATTATTTGTCTCAAATCAGACAGACAAATCATCTCAAATTGAAACATATCATAGTTTCAACAAATATGTTAAAATATATTTATTATTAAAGTACAATACTGGAACTTTAACTCTTAATTTTAAGATGTTCTTCTTATTGTGCTAATTTTACAGCTTTATTCTCGTACTTGAACAAAAATTGTCCTGGCCTGGTCCTGATACTCCGTCGTACAACTCACAGAAGAGGGATGATTGAAATAAAAGCCACTTTTAACAATATTTTCAGTCATTTCTCATTTCTATTTTTTTTCTCCTTTTTTGTAGAAGAAGAAGAAATAAAAATCGACTATTGTCAGATCCAGTATGGAAAAAAAAATTAAAAATCAATTTTTTTTCTTCTTGTTTTATACACTGCAAATAAAGACAATGGGTGTGATGTACCTCCATGTTGTTGGAGATGGACACAGTGATGCCGTTCTCGTTGGGGATGTTGTTGGAGCTGTTGTTCGGGGAGCTGGGGCCGGAGCCGGGGGCGCTGCTGCATGCCGAGTCTGAGACAGGAGGAGGAAAAAAAGAAGAAGAATCAGCAGGAGTTTGGAAAAAAAAAAAAAACGGTTTGAGACAGCAGGATCCTCGCCACCACCTCCTCCTCCTCCGCCTCTCACCCGCCATGTCGAGGGAGCGCTTCTTGGCCGTAGTGATGGGACTGTCTCTGCGGCGGAGCAGCGGGCTGCTGCGGCGCTCGCTCACTTTCTGCTTCAGCCGGGAGCGCAGCTTCAGGTTGGGCTCCGAGGCTGCAGGGACAAGGAGGGACCAACATCTGTCACGTAGCGTTTTTAACACAAAATAATCTGCTGGTTTCATTTAGAAAAACCCAAAATGATGTATTTTCCCCCTTAATGTGCATGACTGGAGTCAGAGTAGAAAGAAAGTACACCTTCTTTCAATTCCGGAACATAATAAAAATCAGCAATTGATTAATTAATTATTTTTTAATCAGATTATGATCATTTTAAGAGAGAAAAACTAAACTACACCATAAAAACACCTGTCTTGTAATTTCTACACTTGAGGTTAGATTAAAATAATCCCAGAACTCAGTGAAGACCGGTTAAATGCATTTGTCTCAACTGCAACTGAAAACGAGAATGGAAAACTGGGCGAGAACAAATGAATCCAAACTTTTCATGCCTCAACAGAGCTTCGAACAAAGCACTAAGCTTGAGAAAAGGTCGCATTTTTACACAACAATCTCACAATCTTCCAGTTTGGGCTCCACACACGTTTCTGTTATGGAGCACCTTCCACAAAGCTGCCCTGTTATTAAAACCTCTTTGCAAGACAAACTGTTACACGCCGCGTTCATTTAGCCTACAACTCATCCCTCCCAATTAGATGCTTCTGAACAAGCCAAATTCATATTTTCCCAAAGATGAGCTAAAAAGCAATTAGCTCCAATTTGGAAGCCGTGTCTGACTTGCCTACATGGCATTTTAGTCTTTTGTCTAGCCTGTCACAGACTTGTGAATGGAGACAGGGAGAAGGGAACGGCATGTCACCTTGGCCAGGCCTCCGGCCACTAATGCTCTGTTTACTTTATCCAGACGCTCATCAGCTTGGAATCTTTTCATTATTCATTATCTAATTTTTGGATATCAAACCCAAAACTCACAGGATGGCAAGACTGGATCCATCTGCCACTGAGACCTCGCAGGAGCAGAAAACTCCGGGAAGCTTGGTGTTCTGTGCAGGGGAGATGTCCTTTGAAGCAAACACTTGCAGATTTGGTCCCGTTTCCAGTGTCAGGTAAAAATAAGTGTGATGAAAGGAGAGAAGTGTGAAATATGAAGTGCGAAGGGAGAGAAGGATGGAAAACTCTTTCCAGTTGGAGTCAAACCAATTAATGTAGACAGAAGTCTGCTTTGGAAGCCAATTTACTACGACTCTAGTAAAGGGTTGCAGATCACATCAATCAGACTTTTGAACATTTCAAGACGCAACATCTAAATTTCATCCAGAAAGACCCAATGAAGGGAACTTCATGCTGCCAGGCAACAGCGAAACCAACCGTGACGCCTTGCGGTTCACACTGATCTTTGAAATCAAGTGCAGGTTAGGGAATGTTTCTTTGTTTGTGACGTGGCATATGCTCTTCAATATGAAAAAGACAACAAACATACCACGATGGTGTTTATTGTCTGGGAATGTCTGCAGAAGGTCAGCTACTCAAACAACCTCTCCAACCAGAAGGATTAGCAAGGAAGAAATGAACTCTCTAAGAGCGCGTTCACACCAGGCCTGTTTAGTTCGCTTTAATCCAACCGTACTTCGTTTGTCTAGAAGGTTTGGTTTGTTTGGAGAGATGTGAATCCGCAATTCAAAAAAGCAAACTCTGGTTTGCCTAACCACCTAGGTCTGTGTTTGAATTCATATATGAATGCCAAGCAGTTTGAGGACCGTTTCAAAAGCAGGAAGTGAACTATAGCCCAGAGCATTCTGCAATAAAAACAAATGGCGTGTTTTCTTTAGCCAAAGACAGAAGCGAAATCTTACAATCACTAAAATCCCACACTATTCCCTTTTTATTTACATTTTCGTGAATAAGGAAGTGTGGCTCATGTCTTCTTCAGAGGTTTTTGTGTCGTTTCCTTCAGTGGTTCTTGGTGCAGCGCCACCACAGGAGAGGAGGTGAACAGGTTGTTTGATCTGGTGCAGTGAAAATGTAACAAATGTTATAATTTTGGTCTCCAATCGAACCACCCCAAGGCTCACTTTTGGGAAGTAGAAGTCAACAAGTCTTCCCAATTAGTTGCTAGTTGTAGTTTTTTCTGTAATATTATCACAAATATAAACATGTGGAGTTTGCTGAAATCTGCCAGGACACTAAACTGGAATCTTGCAGTTTGGTCAGATGAAGCTGAGATTGAGTTTTTCCCAGGCAGTTCAATGAATATACGGAGAAGCACTACAACCCAACTGTTACCTAGGGGGGAGGATGTGTGATGCTGTGGGCTGGCTTCTTCTCCAAGGACCGAACTCTTACATACCAAACTAGGTTCATCTATAAGTATAGATTGAAATTGTTCGTGGATAGTCAATGATGCCTTTCTGTTCAGTGATAATTAGGTCTAGAACTGCTTCATGTTAAAGCTTTGCTGGTTTGAACATACAAAGATAGGTTAAAGGCTTTCAGGGGAAAGATGTGCAACTAGATCCAAACCCTAGCACACACTTTAGCAGACGTAATTTCTCCCTGAATTTGATCCCAAAACTGCGTCCATTAGCATGCGAAAGGAAAAACAAAGCCCCGGGACTGACAGGAATAATAATTAGCACCCGGTGAAACAGAAGCGTTTGGTTTCTGTTTTCCGGCGGAGTGAAAACACATTTGAGAAAGAGAATGATCCGGTGTGACAGGAGCCCCAATGATCACAGCAAAGATGTACTCAAAGCCAAGTGGAATTGATCCAGAAAATGTCAATACTCGTGAAAAGAGGTTTTCTCCGTTATCTGAGAAGACTGGAGAGAAGACAACACAATGGGATGTTTATGAAAATGCAACTCCTGCCAAACAATGTGCTGCTTTTTGGAGACAGTAGCAATGTCAGTTTAATTAAAGCTTATAGTTAGACAGCCCTTGGTTAGTCTGAGCTATCTGCTTTGGACTAATAGACCGTTTTCTCCCCTCATTTCATCCTGCTACTCGCCATTTTTGCACTACTTGGAATTACAGCTTATAACTTTGTTTTTTTGCTTTAGATAGAAAGTATGGCAAGAACAGCAAATTTGGATGAAGCTACTGCTGCTATTAACAATGCATACTTTAAGTTTTTCTTTGAAAAGAAAGTACTGCTAACGTAAGTGATTCTGTTGATGGACTTACTGCTGACTAAACCGTGTATCCTCATTGTATTAGAAAGTACACCACGCTCTGTGCTTCTGTCTTTATCCGTCTGCATTTGAACTTATGGTGTTTATTTCACTCTTGATTTTAACTTAGCATAAAAAGTATGGTTGTTCTAGTGGTTGTTCTCATACTGTTGGGAGGAGTTCTCTACTGTCACCACGTGTTTGCTCAAAATCGGGGACTGCTTCAAAGTTAACAACTGAGTTGATTATCTTGTGAGTTACTTTACATTACTTTGAACTATTTGTTGTGAATGGCCCTTTGTAACTAAACTGAACTGAACCGTGTTTAGCTGAGGGATTATTTTAAAAAAATAATTATTTGAAATGTATAGTACCTTTAGGCGCAACAAAAATTTGCAAATACTTGAAACACCTCCTAAAAAAGGCTTATAACTGACTAATTTAATCATTCAAACTCCAAATATACCTTCATATGCATTAATACAGACGGTGGGAAGCATCTTAGCTAACATCTCCAGTGTTCCTTATCTCCACCACTCTTAAGGGAACAAACACCAGCCTATCCAGTAGCATTGCATCTAGTTTCCGAAGATGCATTTTATTTTGAATTTTTGACATGTGCGATTTGAAAGAATATCAGCTAAAAAACCAAATTTGCAAATACTGAACCGCAAATAGGTCCGCTATATGTTCACGATAATTCTCCTTAGAAGCGTGTAGCTACATCATATCACTCCACAGATGGCCTATTGTTGCCGTCCTGTCAAAATGGGCCGTAGAGCGTAGTCAGTAAGCTCCACGTTGTGCACAATCAGGGCGCAGCATTTTGCTTTGCATTTTTGCATTGTGCAGCCCCAGGCTCCCTATGTGCCATTGTATCCATGTGGAAGACGGGCTGCCCCAGTTCGGGGTAAAATCCACGCTTGCTCTGCCAGGAGCAGTACGTTTAGCTGTGCCTCTATCAAAGGGCGCTGTGAGTCTGAGGGCCTCACGCTTTTCCACCTCGTCTACGTCTCTCTGAGGCATCACTGTGTGTGAGGGCGCGGGCCACACAGGGCATTATTCATGTGATGCTCTCTCTCGTTCCTCGCTGTGTGATATGTAGGGGAGGTTAATGGGTTTGGGCCTCTATCTGGACGATGGAAGTTTTTAAGGAGCCCCCCTCTTGTCACGCAAACACTTTTCCCGTCCGAAGAAACTTTAGAAGCCGCGATATCGGCCATAAAGCATCCACAACCTCTCCTGTCCTGCAGACATGTTCTAGCGACGCGCCACTGGACGACGTTCCTTTTCTGTTTTTATTTTCGACCACCGCTGGAAGTCCTGGCTTCCAGGCTTTGACTTTTACAACCTGGCGCTGATATAAAAGGGCCTCTAAACTATCCCGAGCTGGGATTACCATAAGCAAACTCCACAAAGCACGTCATCGCTGCGGGCAAACATCAGAGTGGCACAGGTTCTCCTCGCTCCCGGCAGCCGAGCACAATCTCTGGCATTATAAAAGCGGAGCGGCGACGTTCCGAGACCGTTCTTTTCCCCCTGTAAAGCAGGTTCATTTTATGAGATCATTGTGCCACATGATTTATTTTAAATCCAGCTTGCCATCTCTTGTTTTCGGTGCTATAATCTTCCATTTCAAAGTCGCTGGAAGGAGATCTCCATCCTACCTGCCCCAGAAAATTCTCAGTGTCCTTCACCCTACTTTCCCTCCCTTTTTTTTTTTTTTAACTCTCACATTATTCCCCTCACCCTCCCTGTCCTCTTGCTCTCCCAGGTTGGAATGTGGCTGTGTGGGCCAGTGTCAACTGCGGTCTGTCCGCAGTCGCAGCCAGCGGCTCAAAGCCTTGGAGTAAACAGGGCCCGGCTGCAGCCGCCTGCCGCTGTGCTAAGTGAATAATTGCACTGTAAGATGACCGCCGCTTCGCAGCTACACCGCCACAGCGCGCCGTTCACACGTCGAGTACCCGCACACAAAGCTACGCTTATAAACACAGGGAGGGAGGGATGGGGTGAACAAAAACAGACGGAAAACAGCTGGTTTTACTCTGCACCTCAAAAAGATGTAAGGCTGTGAGCCACAAGCAAATCTTTTTTTCCAGTGGGGCATTAAGGAGTATTTTAGCCGCTTTACAGAGATCTGACAAGATCTGGGCAGGATCGAAAAGAAAACATGCGGCTCAATGCGACGCTACTGCTACACCATGAGTGGGCAAAGCTCAGCAGTGGTTTTATCCTTAAAATTGTATGTACAAGAAAAGATGAATTACGGTGCATTTTCACCTGTTTTTCCTCGCAGTGTCCCACTTCCACCTGTTTCTGGTTCTTTAACGACCTACAGTAGCTAATAGAAGATTAGGAAAAAGACGCCACAGCTTAGCTAACGTAGTATGCATGTGGTGCAGAAATGTTTTTATTTTTTTTACCCCTCAAGGGGGTCTTTTGTGGGCTCTAGAGTCCCTTATATGAAAGTAGGCTGACAGGAAAGGGGGAAGGAGACGGGGGAGGACATGCAGCAAATATCGCCAGGTCCGGGAATCGAACCTGCGATGGCCGCGTCGAACTCAAGGCCTCCAAACATGGGTCGCGCCACCCCCCACGCCACCGCGGCACGCCCAGTGGTGCAGAATATTGCAGCTAGTTTTAAGGAAGGTTTCTGTATTCAAAAGTCAACTTCAGCTGCGGTGAGGAAGTTCATTGGAAGTTTTTGTTGAGTTTGAAAAAAACAAAATTTGATTTCAGTTGCAGAGATCAGAGTCTTACCGACTGAGAGCGATTTTTGTTTATTCCCGAGATTTTAATTGGCCTATTTCATCTTTTCACCGAAAGCCTACGACACGTACAAAACTCATTTCAGTAAACATATTAAAGCGTAAAGCATTCACTTTCACAGGACAAGAAACAAAGTACATCACAACTGTTTGATGCATTCTTTACAGAGAGTAAAAAGGTTTGGTGGAATTTTGAGTTTTGGTGCATTTAATGAACCTAACACATCAGCTGTTTTTAGTCATTTTTTTGAATCAAGTAAAAACTGGAAAATGTGATTATTGGTGGGTTGGTTGTTATTAGAGATTCACAATATATTGATATTTACATTGGTATAAGTCGATGTTTGTCATTTTTAAAGATATTAGTATTGGTCCTAACCCTACACAACATGTAGATGCTGTGTCAATGTCGGTCAATGTTGATATCAGCCTAAATTTTCGTATCAGTGAATCAATAATTGTAATATATTATGTTTCTATACTTGGTTATCTTAAAAAGAAAGCATAATGATGCGGCAATCAGCCAGTAATCAAAATAACATGATTTTCAATTGATTGGCTCAACCATTAGCAGGTCAAATATGGAAAAAAAGCATAAATGCAGGAAGAGTAAACACCTAAATTTTTTTTTATTAAAACAAAATTAACTAAGATTATTTTATAAACCTAATATTGAAAAGAAAAACCAGAATCGACCAAAATCTGAAATAGCACGAATGATAAGGAATCAGTATCAGCCACAAAAAGCCCGATCGGCGTATGCTTAATGAAGATTGGTCAAAGAGAAATAAAAGTAAGAAGCTCTAAAGAGAATTTGAGTTTATTCTCAGATGTCTGTTATTAGTAAAAAGTTGAAAGTATTTCATAAACCAAAGACCCAAACACAGAGCCCTGTGGAACCTCAAATCATAACCATTACACTGTAAGAGATCACTGTCCCACAAAAACTTTCCATCATGTTCATTAAGTTCGTTTTGCTAAAATATTAGAACTGTTATCCATTTATGCATCAAACTCCAGATTGACAAACATTTTCCAAAAGCTCTGAAAGAATTCTGGAAGGACATCTTTAAAATAAATCAGGTAACAAAATCATGATTCTCTTCCCACTTAACTTTCTCTCTCTGTTGTGCTCCACTACCACCTACACTAACTCTTTAACACTCTCATGTGGGTGATGCTGGGAGACCCTGACAGCCTAATGTGGATCTGATTAATGGAGCAGACCTGTGATGCTGTCTAAAATATGCCAGACATGAGTCTGCACTGCAGCTAGCGGCCGTAGCGCTTCTGTGTGAGCATGCATGCAGCAGATATGCCGGCCTGCTCCAGTGAAACTAGGGAGTTGGCAAAACAAACAAAAAAACGCACCGGTCTTTCGCAGTGGGAAGTCATCCCGAGGGTTGTAGACGCCCAGCACCGGGTGATTGTAGGTGGACACTGCGGTTTGTGGAGGCGAGCTCTGGTCCAGAGAGCTATGTTGGGTTTTTCTGCAATAAAAAAAAACAAACAGAAATCATCAACAGCGTGCGGGTTGAAAAGAAACCATCTCGTCCTCGTGGACCTAAACGATTAAGGCGTCATGCAAATCGCTTGGCAAGGATGCAGACATGTGTCGCCATCTGCTCGCTTCCTACAGTACAAAGTGTCATTTGCAGGAAAAACTTAAGCCGCGTTTGGATCTGGCCCAAATGCATGTTCCTGACAAGAGGGTACGCAGTTGTCTCTTCCAGAACTCAGTGGGAGGCTGAGTCCAGAGTGAAGGAGTTTATATTTAAGTTAGGAGCAGAGGCAGAAACACACAGACACTGTATTACGTAACAGTATTACGTAACATTACTTATTCTCTCTACTGTATTTGTAATTTATGAATTTAGTTGTGCCATTTCACACAAACAAAACAACTATATAGATGTAGAGGTAAATAATTTTGGAAAATGTAAAATTCAAACCTCACAGCTGGCAGAAGTTGAAGGAAGACAAGTCATAAACCAGAGGCCCCAAAACAGAGCCCTGTGGATCCTCAGATCACAACAACATCCCAAAAAACATTACATTAACTGTTAAACCTTTAAAAACATTTATTGAATTTGTATTTCACACTCAAATTAATACATTTCCAGCATGAGATTACGATGCTGAAAAAAAAAGTTAATTCAAGGCTTTTTGCCCTCATTTTATTTCCTTCAAAACTGCAATTTACAAAGCCGGTAAAAAGCAATATTCCAAATTTTATTTGATGAGTTTTTTATTGAGTAACAAGTATAGAGTATTTTTTTGTCCTTTTGCTTCTCAACTGTGGATAAAAATCAGAATTTCTTTTTGCATGTCGTGTCAAAAATCTCATTTGTCTCATGACATTTCTCGGCTATATTTATTCCTCTGAGACGTCAGAGAAGAGGGAAGATGTCGCGAGGACCACGCAGGCGGTTCTGAACCGTCTTCGTTTAATTTCAAATGTGATATTTTCTCACTTCAACCACGAATGCGTTCTCAACTGACACAAGCACAAAAAGGTTCAAGACTACAGACCAAAAAAAAAAAAAAAACGGTAACAAGAGGGAGATGAATAATCTCACCTTTCACCTGTGGTTTTACTTTGTAAAACAAGCAGAAAAGCTAAACCTGCACTGATATTATTCACTGGCGTATCTTTCAATCTACCGATGTATGCTTCTACATAATGAACACTTCAGTCGACGCAACTTTGCTGTGTTTATGCTCACTCCGACTTGCAGCAAAAAAAATCGGAAATAGCAAGTGTGCACACCTGCAAAACGGATCGAGGAATGCTACAATTAACTTCAAGGACTTTCAGCCGTCATCAGGATCCAATATCCTCCTCTCACTTTAACGTCTGTGCATGTTTGTTTTCTGTCTCTAATCACTCAGTGAGACCCAAACAGAGCAGGTAGGAGGACAGGAAGCATGCGTCATTACTTAGCTGTCAGTCCATTGTTTTCTGCTGTTTCCAATCAGGTGATGGTTAAGGAAAAGCCGTCTTACCGGTACCAGTAGGGGGCGTCGTTGGGGAGGCTACCCTGGTTGAGGCTCCGCTGGGCCAGCGCCTTCTTCTTGTTCAGGACGAACTCCTGCAGACGCATCTTCACCTCGGTGCTGGCCACAGCACCTGATGTACACAGGTAAACACAAGATGCAATGAATTTCTTGTATTTAAAATTCATCAAAACTTGAGATCCCTCCTAAAAACATTAGTAACTATTTATTATAATATTTCAAACACCAAATACATCTTAGCAAGAGTCTTAGCAGTAACTGTCATCTAGTCTTCCTTATCTCCACTCTATGGCGTTCAGCCAATCAACGCCAAGTATTATAAATGGAACTCTTGGATTGGCTGCATCGCAAACGTTAGCCAATAGCGTGAAAGTAGCATTCCGGCTAGGTATTTCGGCTTTTTATCAATTGTGTTTTGTTCCCCTAAATTTAATGAAGAAAACACAATCTTATTTATTTGGTAAAATATTATTTTATTGATTTAAAATCAGTTGATTTATCTATTTGTGAAATGCTGCAGACATGATGTGGATTTAGGATTAAAAACAGACAATCATCAGCGTAGAAACCAATAACTCAGAGGCCTTCAAAACGGGAAATTTAATAATTGTCACATAAGAAATTAAACAAAAATGATGGAAAACTCATTGGAGAGATTTGAAGACACCATCGCCACACATCACACTCATACAGACACACACGGGAGAAAACACTGCAACCCTCTGACTCCCCGCTTGCCCGATCCCTGGACATTTTCCATAGAGTGTGAGAAGGCGCTCTCTCAAGGACGCCTGTCCATTTGCTTTCAATGAACTTGTTGAGAGAAGGTAATAGCTCGGCCATGCCCGCGCCAAGGCCACCGGGCTATTACCGCTCGTTCACCGCTACAGAACGCGCCGCCTCTCCGAGTGAAATGGAAACGCATGTGAGGCAAACACAACAGTTATTTCAACCTTGGAGCAGCTTGAATGAAGAGCTCTTACTGAGACTGGCTGCCTGAAGCCTGTCTGACATGGAGAACTATTTGCGGAGCTATTTAGGTGTGGAAGTGTCTAGTTTTGCTTATTTTAGTGCTAAAAGACAGAATCTGTAACGAGAGGTGTCAAATCTTTTAATGAAGTTTCTCCTGCTGCTTCTAATCTCACCTCACTTATGGTGCTTTTGCGATAATTTCGCTAATTGAAGAACCACAACCTGAAGTTGTACTCATCACCTCTGAGACAGAAGCACCATTTAGTTACAGCTGCAAGTCTGTGGAGTAAATCTGAACCAGATTAGCAGATCTAGAAACTAAAACCTTTGCCTGTTTTTCTTTGCAAAATAGCACGAGCTCAGTCAGATCGGACGGAGAGCATCCGTGAACATCAGTTTCCAAGTCTGGACACAGATTCTCAATTGCATGCAGATTTGGGCTTTGACTAGGCCACTCTAACACCTGAAATTGCTTTGTGTTTTGAAACATTTTGCCATGTGAGCCAAAAACATGCACACACAATTTTTGAAATATTAATACACACAAAATACATTTTTATTGTAATTCAATCTCACTTTTTGAAGAATAAACCTAACATGAAATATTTAAACAAGACAAAATTAATTGCACACAATCTTAAAAGTGTGGCACGAATTTGTATTTTTCTCACCTGAGTCGGTGCTGTGTTGTTGTGCTGAGTATTGCCACAAATTTGCAGGAAGATGTAGATTTCGACTTTAACTATGCCATTAAACGCATGATACATTTACTCTTGGGTCACAAAAATGTAATTTGAACAATTTTAAAAACATAAAACTAATTTCATTGTGGCTATTTGTACATTTTTATTTTATAAAGTATCCAGATTTTTTCACGTGAATTGATCTGCAATCATCATAGATCTGAAACATTTAAAACAATGGGTTTTTTTGCAGGGGTTTATTGTTTTCTAAAACTTCAATTGCAGTCCTTGCGCGTCCACAATGAAATACAGAAAATATCGAGATCTAATGTGACACAAAGTGAAAAAGCTCAAGGGTTGTGCATATTTTTTGGCACGAAAACTTTCGTAAACATCAGGCGTCGTTGTGGTTTCACACGCAGACGGGAAACACGCGGTGTCGGAGCGACTTACTCTCCTGGCCCCGCTCCTTGTTCTTCAGCAGCTGCAGCTTCTGCTCCCTCTGCTGCTTCTCCAGCTCCTGCTCCAGCCGGTGGTTCTCCATCTTCCTCTGGTGCTCCAGCAGCTCCTGCTGGTGCTTCAGGGCCAGCAGCTCCTGTTGCTGCTGCACAAAGAAACATCAGAAATATTGTGAGTTAAAAAGAAAACAAAAATGGAGAAGTGTTTCTCGGCTTCGTAAGACCTTTTCGTAACAGCCTCACATGAGCTCTCTTCAGAACAGATTCAATTCGCTCTGCCTTTCTCACTTTAAAAAAAGTATTTTCATTCAACTTCTACTCTCTCTGAAGTAAATAACTCTGACAGCTGTTCAAAGCCATAAAATTAAACCTCTGCAATTCCTCTAAAAACCTCAGGCCAAAAGCTTTAGCCTTTAAACAAATATAAGCAATTTAACTGGGAACCAGGCTTTAGCAAAACACATAATCCAATCTGCTTACTTCCTCATCGTGCTGTTTTTTCTTTTTTATTTAAAAAGGCTCCAAGAGTAAATTTCTTTATTTTTCCGCTAAGAACCAATCTGTGGCCTGACAGCTTGTCCTGCAACCAAAAGGTCAGGAATAAAATCAGCTCCAAAGCTACAATGTGCCCACAATCGCCTCCTCTTCATCACGCTGAAGGGTCCTTAAAAAAATTAGACCCTCGCTGTGAGTCACTGTGCATAAAAGCAGCCAATTAAAAAGCATTGAAATGAGCTTCTGCAATAAACAATATGCAGCTATTAGAGACTTGCATGTTCCCTGATAGCAGAACAAGACAACCTGAGGAAGCACAAAAAGTCTTTTTCAAATAATTCTTTAGATTATTGAAGATAAAAAAGGTATATAAAGCAGCCCCACTGTGAGAGGAAGTAACCTGATGACTATTTGGGCCACAACTGACACCAAGTGTAACTAAGAATTCATTTTTGCGGAGGAATTTTGGTCGACTTTTCTCTGCAGAATGAACTGAGCCATTAAAACGGGTTTGACGGACATGTTCAAACTTTTACTCTGTTACTCCAAAACCTTCAGGTTTTATATTCTATCAATAAAGTGAATCATTTTTGAAAACTGAACTTTTCTTTCTTTTTTCACAGACATAACTGTAACAAATTGCAAATTTATTTGATAACTGTAGAGCATCACAAGCTTAGTCAAACATGAAAAAACAACAAAACTTTAATTTGTTCACTCAGTGCAATTGGGAGGATAACAGCCAATATAAAATATTGAATAAATAAAATAAATAATAAATGACCTTTCTGGATCTTGGGTTGCTTGAGTTGGTTTTGGGTTTTGTTCATTTCTGTGTTCCTTAGTTCTTTATCTTTGATTAGGTTCTGTTTTACTTAGAACCTAAGTTCTTCTTAGAGTTCAGTCCTTCTTAGTGTTTCTTGCTACGTTTATTTCTTGTCTCTAGTTATTCCTAGTTTTATTGTTTCTAGGCTCTAGTTATTATTTAGTGCTAGATTTATTTCCCATAGGTGCTTTCCCTCGCCCCGAGTGCCACTTTATCTCTCTCTCTCCTCACACCTGCAACCTGTTAGCTCGATAATTAGTTAAGTCTTTGTTCAGAATTTAACCTCCCAGTATTTACACCCAAGCACTGTGAACAAACAGTCCTTGCTGGATCCTCCAGTCATATCCTGGTTACTTCCCCATCGATACTCTGCTTGCATTTTGTTCCTGGTTCCTGTTTTTGTTCTGCTCTGGCTCCCTGCGTTCCCTGTGATTTTTGTAAGTTTTCAGTCCATAAACATTCAACATGATCCATGCTCCCCTGTCCAGGGTGTGTCCCGCCTCTCGCCCATTGACAGCTGGAGATAGGCACCAGCACCCCTCAGAACCCCAATGGGATAAGGGTGTAAGAAAATGGATGGATGGATGATCCATGCTCCCAGTCCTGTCTGCTGCACCTCTGAGTGCGCAGACGATTCTCCGTGAAGAGCTGAGGAACACGCAGTCCCTCCAAGCTTGTTTAGTTACCGACATTTAATCGGTTCACAGAAATGGCACGTAATCAGCTGGGTTCCAAACACTGTAACTGGGCATTCTGCGGCAGGGACGTGAAACTGTGTTTACGGTGAGGCCAAATCAAAGCCCTGAAACAAGGCTGTGAATAAATTAGTGGCTTGGGGCCGAGAGGAGGAAGAGCTCTCTGGAGCGCAGCCAGCCATCGCTTTTTGACTTCAAACCGAGGTTGGGAAAGAGAGAAGAGGGGTTTTAGTGGGCGGGACCTCCTCGCCCACATGCACACAGGACACTTACACACCCAAAACCCCTTGTGGCTCTGCCGACCAGAGCCATGCACATCCTTCCCTCCTGAGAAACAGCTTGTACAGGAGATTTCTCTGCCGTCCGCAAACGTAGACGAGCGAGTGCACGCAAACGTTTTGATGAAATTTAAGAGGATGTGTATGTTTTCAAGTTTTCTAAGGCAATTCTGTGTGTGTTTTGTGTTTGTGTACGTGTGTGTGTGTATGCCCGGTGAATAGAGGTGATTGAAGCTGGGGGCTCCGCGGTGAAACCGTGCGTCACGAACATCTGAGCTGTCCCGCCGCTTCAACCGCAAGCCAAGAGGACCCTTTAGATGGCAGCGCCCATTAACCAAAGCATCACGAAAACCGAGGCAGGACTCTGTGCTTGGCAGGTCATAACAGGGACGGGCTGTGTGCGGAATTTTAAGCAAGAGCGGCAAGAAGTACAGGAGAAAGGAGAGCAGGATGTGGTTTTAAGGGAGAAGATTACACAAACGGTGTTGATTTGTCTTTAGCGTCTAATTTTGTTGCTTGGCAAAATCTCCAAACAGTGACACGGTTTTCATTTTCACTTTGCGTCAACAATTTAGCAGCTTTTAGTTAAGAGGCATAATTTGAGTGCATTTCTTCAGTTTGCGGGGGGAAAAAACAGAAGCAATAAACAAAAATGCACTGTTCAAAATGGGAAAGACAAGAGAAGACGCCACTTGGATATTTACTAGCAGCATTTATGAGGAATCCATAACTATTTTCTTGCTGTGTAAGTATGATGTGATCATGGTCCCAACTATTCAAAATGAGAAAGATAAGAGAGCTTATTTTCATGATGAGCACTACTGCTAGAACAGGGTCTGTTTTGGTCATTTTGGTTTATTTAATCACAACTTTCTAGATTTCCTCAGTGACATGATTACTCCGTCCAGTCTTTATACCGTTTGATTTTTTGTTAATACATTCTGTCTGCCCTGTTTGGTTGAATAAAGGTTACACAAAACATAAATAATTAAGAAATTTATGAGTAAGGAAACAGCAACAAAAACCCGCCCCCATCTTTAGTCATAGCCAAGATAAAATTAAACAGGAAGTGTTATGAACAGGTTAAATGAGGATGAGTTTATTCACTCGAATGTACAGTAACAATTATTATAAGTGACATAAAAGATTTTTAGAGTAAGGAACTGAAGGAATAATCTCAGGTTCAGGTTATGTCACTGTACATTATTTAAAGTTTTTTCTTAAATTAAGAGATAGCAGTAAATATAGAGGGTGTTGTAGCTATTAACGGTCCTACCCGGGATACACAGAGCATTAAATGGTCACATCCAATAACAAAGAGGGAACCTGTCACCTTTTTAATAAAATAGTTCTGCAAATAACTGCCTTGCAAGGGGACGCACAAAGGTAATGTTTCTCATAACTATGTCCGAAAGAAATATTCTGTTGCTTTAATGCACCTTTTTGGTTTCATGGTTATTGCTTATGCATTTCTTTCTGCCACACTTTTTCTTTCCACTAAACTTTCCATTTCTTTAGCAGTGACTTTTAGTACCTTACCGTCCTGGTGGAGGGTGCAAATGTCATAACTGTAAAAATGAGCAAAAAAAAATATTCCTAACATATCAGTTTGACATGAATTTAGTTATTTGAATTTTTCTATTTGTTGAGATGCAATCAATGCAACACTGCTGTTTTTATTAATTAATTTTGGGTTGTTTTTACTTATTACATTTTTTAAGCATGGCATTTAAAAAAAAAAGGATGGTTAAAAAATTTTAAAACGTTATGAAGAAGCAACACAGATTGCACAGATTTAGTAATAAAACAGAAGTACAATGTTAAAAAAAAGCAAACAGAAATTCCCAAAAAAAGGAAAAGGATTTAAGGAAGTGTGAAAAGAGAACATGGGAGGAATAAGTGAAAGAGAGTAAATACAGGAGGAGGAAAGGAAGACGTTAATGGAAAGAAGAAGTTAATGACAGGAAGGAAGAGGCAAAAAAAACCAAGAGATCAGTGATGAATACGGGAAGAAAGAGTGTGTAAAAAGAATGATGATGGAGGAAGAAATCTTTTTTTTTTATTTTACAAAAAATCTGAAAGATTCACCACTTTTTTTAATTTAAAAAAGTCATAAAAGCATGAACGGAAAAAAATGTCAAAGGCAGCTAAAATAAAGAAGCAATATAAAGTCAAGCTAAAGATTTATCTTCACTCCAAACAAACCGAGTCAAATCTATTTTAAGAAAAACAAATACTGCAGAATCCCGCCGTATTAAAACTTTCTCTATTTCCTCGCTCCTCATCAACATGCGACGCCACAAAGTGATGCATGCTTATGTGAAAACGAATGAAATTTGGTACGTTAGAAGAGCTGAAAGACAGTAGAATCCACTCCGTTCTAATTAAATTCAACTCCAGCTTTTTAATCATTTAAAGGAAAGCTTCACACGTCCATTTTTCACACTCTTCCTGCAGCCAGACACATCTTTATATTGCCCTCATCCATCCGAGGAGTTAAAGAAAATGAAGCTAAAGTGCCTTTCTGTTTCTGCTCCCACTCGCCGCTCGAACCGAAGCCCTTTAAAGCTGATGAGGCTGCTCTTAGCTGCTGAGTTCAGTCTGCCGACTCCTGAGGCTGAATAAATTAAGAGCCGTCTTCGTTTGGTTTGGGGGAGATTTAAATAGCGACGATGTACAACCTGCTGGTTTTATGTGGAATAATTGGACTAATTTAAAACTCCATAGGTTTTGCGTCTTTTCAATGAATTTCTGCGAAACGGGTGAGCGAGGTGTGTAGAAAGAGGGGGAAATCCTCTTTTAATGCTGCTCCATAAATAATGCTAATTGTAAATGATGTACCTTAATGTGCTCCTGGAGCTGGGCCTCATGCTGGCGGGACAGCTGCTCGTGCTGCCGCTGGAACTCGGCGATCAGGATCTGCCTCTGGATCTGCTGCTTCTGCTTCAGAGCCAGCAGCTCCTGCTGCAGCTGCTGCTCGCGCACCGAGGCCGCCACCACACCGCCGCCACCGCCACCCGATCCTCCCAGGGAGCTGGGGGAGAGCTGGCCTGGCGGGGAGAGCGACGACACCTGCTGCTGCTGCTGGTGGTGGTGATCAACGCGCAGGTCCATGGGGATGGCAGCAGGGGGCAGACGCAGGGGCAGCGCAGAGTTAATGTCCACTGAAGAGGAGAGAAGAAGAAGAACGATCAGACAGGTGGAGAGATGGAAGGAGATAAAATGGATGGATGAATGGATGAGTGAATGATGGATGAATAAATTATAAAACGGTTCGACAGATGGATAGACTTATGAATGAATGATAAAACGGATGAATGGGTGGATAATGAAAGGTTGTTGTGATGATGTAAAGCCTTTCCCATTTTCTGCCTACTTCATGTTGCCAGGGAGCTCCTACTTCAGCGATTTCTTACTCCTTATCAAAACTGGGTGTGTGAGTGAAATTTAACTTATCTCTTCACAAACTGCGTCTAATCACAGGTAATTCCTGGTATAAGGAGGAAAATTACTGTTACCTTAAAGGCAAGGCTGGTTTGAATCACCCTTTTTTCTCTTAATAAACAAAATCAGAATTTGAACACTCCTTTTCCACGAGAGGAAAATTTAAAGTCCTGCATTAAAACCCATATTACTGAAGATTTTATTGATACATCTCACACAAAAGAAATGAGCTCCTCCAGGAGTGTTTTATATCAGCGAGGCCAAGTTTCCTAAATAGGATGCACTCATAACGTCATGTCAACAACAGAAGCACATTCTGACGCCAAAGCAAGACAAGCGGAACAGGATGAATAACCAAAACACGGCACAAGGTTAAAAGACACGCTAGCAAACATGTTCCTCTTCTTCTGCACGTCGTCGTGTGTTTTCATACTTAGCACGACTGCAAGGTTATGAAGCTGAGGGCGGATTAATCAAAGTACTTCAAGAGAGCTGTTTAATTAGTCTACCTCTTAGGAAAATGCCCAGAAGAGAATTTTTTAAACTTTGAGATTTTCATTAATTAACACAAAAAAAGTCTCCCGTGTTTTTCATGCTCCTTCACTTTTACGGGAGGAATATATGTTAGATTTAAAAAAAAATTAAAATACAAGACTTGGCTATTTTAAGCAGCACATTGGATGGACTGCTTGTAAAACAAGAACGCAATAAACGGATAACGGAGCTGTAAATCAGACCGTCGGAGTAAAGCTCTTGGATTTAGTTGCCATTTCTGAGAAAAAAGTTTATCTTTAATGAGCATCACAAATTAACTCCATGCTTGTTCCACGTGGTGAAGTAACATCAGTTCCAAGAGAACTATCTTTAAACTTGGTAAAGTCCTGATAAGATCTATTGGGAAGAAAAAGTGCTGTGCTGCTCCTCCACACGGCGCTCGCCGACCCATCCGACAAAGCCTGCATTGACACCCCCCGCCCCCCGACTCCCATGCCCCAAAACCCCTGGCTCGGGCACAGGAAGCCCACCAATCCGCCGGCTTCCTACCAATAAGTCTGGACAAATAGGAGCCGATTGGTCTGATTATTTGCCTACAATGTTTGCGGAGAGCCGGGGATACTTCACATTAATGAATCGGCAAACAAAACATCAGCGGTGAGATGAACTGACCAACACTTTGAGTCACTTTCTGCTTCTGGACGTTTCTTGTTTGATGCATTTCCCCCCATCCTGAACATCACCAAACTGTAACTGCACATCCAAGCAGCTTTGCTACTGCTAAGGCCATATGGCGCCTGTACGCTGAAATGCTCCACTCTCACTGTGTGCAGCAGATGAAATGCCCCCCCTCTGTGTGGTTATTGCAGGAGAACAGCACAACAACATGCAACAGGGTCCTAAAGGACTGCAGTCATGTGGGGGGAGATTACAACATGTCTCATAGGCTGCTGCTGGGACTAATTGAAAGGGAGCCTGCAAGACGTGGCCCTACGATCTGGCACGTGATGAGAAGATGAGAGAAAGGAGAGCTTTATAAGAAAAGAGGAGCTGTGTGAAACTGTGAATCGGTAGATTTTTCTTTTTTAAACCCTCTGACTCATTTAGTCTGCGATAGCTTTACCTGAATCTGCATGAGTCACTCTGTAGGTTAAGGTTGGAAATCAATGGCCGATCAAAAATCAATAATAAAAAAAAAAGGTCTGAAACTATCAATTTTAGTTGACTTCTATAAAGAAACCTTAAAATAAAAACAGCTTTGAAGAGATGAACCAAGTGGAATGTTTTGGCCGATTTTTGAGCATATTGTTATTTCTTTCTTCCGGATGCGAGAACAAATTAATTCTTTAAAATCGGAGTAGAAGCAACGTCACACTGTGTGCGAGACATATCTGTTCCTGTAAAGAAGGGATTTACTACCATAAAGAAAATGTAATGACTTGGAGTTCAAATTTTAAACCGTCTGTAGAACTTTGTGTCGGAAAAGAATTACGTTAGCGATGCTTTACTAAAAACAGTCTTCATATGCATTTCCAACAGAATGTAGCTTGAAGGTTTGCAAAAGTTTCCAACATTTTCAAATCCAGCATGTTTCACAGCAGAGAAGTTGAACGTCTAAAAGGATTGAAGCACAGTTGCTGAAGTCCTGCTCTCTCTCGCTTTCTCACAGCCTAAATAAACATGTCTTAACAGTTTGCTTTTACATAGCTTCATAAACTAGTAATACATTAGTGCTTCCCTACCCTTACCTTCCACACTGCAGAGCAGCATTCTCAGTGCAACTTTGTAGAGTTTAAATATGATTTGCTCAAGATTAGGAAAAAGATCTGTTTTCTTTTCTTTTCTTTATTACTTTTTGGGTCAAAAGATGCCAATTTTGGTCAAACTTTGACCTGCTACCAACAATTATGTTTGATTTATCTTTAAGTTCTACAACTTTAGAAATGAGAACTCCATTTAAAATAATAATGTCTTGCTCTCTCTTGCTTTCTTGCAGCCTGAATTAACATAAAACATGTCTCGGCATATTTATTTTTAAAACACAGCTAACAATGACTTTTCTTCACTTCTTTGCACCATGGTAGGAGTGTTTCAAATATCTGTTTCCTTTCCAACAGGCCAGTCACTGGTTAGAGCTGATCAAGCTTAAAGTTACCCGATTTCAGTAGGCAGCAATTTTCGCGTTGCCTCTCCATTAAAGTCTAATATAGCTCTACCTGATTCTGCATGAGTCACTCTGCAGATTAAGGTTGCAAATCAATGCCTCATCTGAAGCCCTTTAGGGACAAACAGGTAGAAAAGCAAAGCAATCGGAAATATTGGTTTTGGGGACGACAGGAAAGCAGAAACGAGGAAGGATGGGTTAGACCTGTACTTGTCAGAGCTGCGCCGCAGCCTTCTCGGTTAATGTGAATCCATAACTCACTTTACCCCCCTCCCCCCCAAAAAACCCCACCGGCACAAAATGTTCAGGGGTGGAGGGGGAGGTGTTTCTGAAACGATGCACTCATCGATGGCGACGCATGCGGATCCGTAAACACACCTCGCTCGAGGTCTCCGCCACCCTGGCGGCGCTAATTGCTCACCAGATGAAAAGCAGGAGCTACAGAAAGAAGTCAGTGGTGTCGTTACCCATCTTTGTCCTCTCCTCCTCACTGATGCACCCTCCTCCTCCTCCTCTTCTGCTCTTCTTCCTTCAGTGTGTTATGGGGGAATGACAGCAGCGTTCGTCTGACTTGTCCTCATGCTCTCTGTCTCCGTCGTCCCCTGCTCCGGTCTTAACCTGATGGGTGTCTCCCTCCCCTCCCGTCTCTCTCCTCCCCTCGTCCCCGGCTTGCCCAGTGGTGACATCACAGGGCAGTCTCAGGCATGCAGCCTGTTTATTCTGCAGCTTTTCCAGGAACCAGCGGCTCTCTCTCTCTCTCTCTCTTACACACACAAACACACACACACGCAGCACTCCCTCTCTTCACCCTTTCTACTCTTTTTGGCTCGCTCAACCCACTCTCCCTGCTCCTAAGGCCGAGGAAATCCCTTTTTAGACTCCCCACCTAACCCCCCCACTTCTCCCACTCACTTCACGCAGTTCCCACCCCAAACTCAAAATCACAACAACCGCCTCTCCCTTTTTTTTTTTGTTTTTTCTCCTCTTCACTTTATATTCCCGGCACAGAATTTGCCTGCATGTCCCCCCCCAAAACAGATAAACAAGCAGAATGGATTCAAGGTGAAACGGAGCAGGGGCGTTTTCCCACTCCATTCTGTTCGCAGCGACATGCTTTTGTCAATCTGAGGTTTAATAGCACCTCTGACAGAAAGTTTTGAACCTTCTGGTGTGACGCATTTGGAAGAAGCTGTCGGTCTTCATAATAAACTGTGCTTCTGATCTCTCTTGATTGTTCATCCGGGGCTCGGTCAGCCTACTGTTTAAAGAAAGCACAAACAGTATTAGGCTTAGCGACTCGCTGAGCAAACTGTGGGCCCGAAAGCGTGGCCAGAAAAGCACGATCAATCTCTCCCCTTCCCGCTGCGGCGGAGCTGCGAATGTAAACTAACTTTCTCTGAGTCCTTTTTACAAGTAAGCGAAGCCAGAATCGTTGCAGAGACAATGCCAGGTTGAAAATAACGCTTTGAAGGGACAGTTGTGGATTTGTTTCACTTTAAAACTGTCAGTGCTGCCTCCAAAGTAACCTTTACAGCACAAAACGGCACAGCATCCTTTGCATTTGTGTTGCAAAACATCTCTCCAGGGTGGAATTGGTTGTGTTTTTCCACGCAGGAGGTTAAATTTATATTATTTTACAACCTGGCAAAGATCATTTTTATTACCATACGATAATGTCTGCTGTCCTTTCTTTATTTTTATTTTTTTTACCACAACAGTAAAACCACACGCCAACAGATGACCAAACCGAATCAAATGGCGGAAATCTTAAGATTTTTCCTGATCAACCGTCAACAAGCCCATGCCTTTAAACGACAACAACAAAACAGGACCCCAAACTCCATTGGCCAAAAGAGAAGCTCCTGGGAATGACCTGGCTGCTGCTCGGAAAAGACCCGTTTTGATATGGGCCCTGTCGTCGCGCACTGACGTCAAGCGTGTTCCTCCGTTTACTGATGCGAGTGGGATAAAGGATAATGTGAGGGGCCTTCGCTGCCAAACCAAAACAAAGACGGCGTCTCAGGGGAGAGCCGCGTGAGCTTCCAGGGAGTCTTGCGCAACGAAGCCGGTGTACCTGTTTGAAAGCAGCTGGGTTCGGTTTCAGTTTGTGGGATCTAAATAAAGGCTCCCCCTTTGATCTGCAGCCTGATTTAGCTCAGACTTGTCAGCAGAAAGCACACGTTTCAGTTTGGATGGGAGCTTCCTGCCGCGTAACTAAGACATTCTTTCTTGTTTTCATATTGGGCCACAACAAGACCATGAGTGTTCTTAAAGGTTCGGTTGTGCCGGAATGTATTGATAAAACCCGTTTCAGATTGTTAAAGGGACGGCATCACGTAAAATCAACATTTTTTCAGCTTAACCTCCTGTTATAATGTTAGTCCCTCATCAAAAACAGACCTGGAGCGTTCCTTTGATTCTTTAATCCTTTTATCTCCATGGCAACCATTCAGCTGTGCAAAACACCTGGCCTTTAAAACACAGCTTCCCTTCAGATCTGCAGTTTTCAAGCTTCTGAACTTCACTCAGCTTCTTCAGACTAGCCAGCAGCAATTAGCAAACACCTGGTGGAACTGAACAATAGCTGATCTCATTATAGGAGCTACTGCTCAGTGCAAAGCTGGTAAAAAACGTTGTTGAATAGTCATGTTGTGATAACTTCCTGAAGACGGAGCTTCTGAAAGAACTTTTTAAAGAGACAGAAGCCCAATTTCAAGGTGTTAAAATACAAAATCAAATTTCTTTTACGTGATATTTGATATAGACAGCGTTTCTATAACTGGATGCAACTTTATTGTGCTATTAAATGATACTACATGCCTGCACAATATAATAGCACCTTTCTAAACTATTAATAAATAGCTGTGCCTGTGATCAACAAGTACTTATTAAAGTGGCATAATATTGAACATCTTTTCAGTCCCTCGAGGATCTTTTGATTGTTGTTTTTTTGTTTTTGCAATAAATATCACTGATTTGTGGTTCTAATTTAGAAATATTTGCAAGAAATTTTGCCATATTTGCACTTATGTTTGACGGTTAATGTAACTTTTTGTTACTCGCCATACCAATCACCAACTAGGCCCGTCAAAAATAAGCAATAAATCAATTGATCACATGATAAATTAAAACGAGCTCAATGATTTCCATTTACATGATGTATGCTTTTCTTTTCTCTCTCTCTTTCCACAAAAACTGGATGACAAATGTCTTCCGTCTGCTGCTTTGGTGTCAGCTAGACCCTTTTTATCTGTTGTTTCTGTTGTTTTATTTATTTATTTTTGAATATTTAAAATGTCTTAGAATACCAGTGTTAAATGTTTATTAGAATTTAGAGTTTATTGATACTTGAGAATGAGTTCTTGCATTATTATGGTATTACCATTGTAGTACTTGAAAATTGTTTCAAAAAGACGATATTATCGTTTATCTTAAATCGTCCAGCAAAGTTTGCTATCGTGACAGGCCTAGCTCGCATCACTTCAACCAAATGTGGAAACAACAAACTCAATTATGCATTAGTGCAAAAAAAAAAAAAAGAGTTAATTTTGGAGATCACGGAAACATAAAAATTTGAGAGTGTGCAGATAAAAATGATTTTGATTGGATTGATAAAATATTACCTTGAAGGTTCTGTTTATACGTCTCTTTGGAGTCTATAAGGCCACATTAAAAGCTATGGTGGTCCAGATTTGGCCCCTGAGCCTTGAGTTTGACACACATGATTAAAAGCATCAAAACTAAGAACATCCACCATGACAGGAGGCGTTTCTAACCAACTGGCTGGCACGAGAAAGCAATCCCCGACTCGTCGCCGCCTTAACGATGTCAGGCAACGTCTCTGCAGCGGCGCTCTGTAGCAAGAAGGAGGGAGGCGGGAATGGGAGCGGGACCTGGAGGCGGCGGTCCCTCCTGGCCTCTGCAGCAGGGCTCTAATGGAGCGTGTCACAGCTCGCTGCCCGGGCTGACGCAGGAGGAGGAGGAGGTAGAGGGCGCCACCTGAACGCAGAGCGGTAAACCTGCTCTCCCTAAAGCCAGCCGCACTGGAGACGCATTTATCGCATGGGAGCTTCCTGTAAGTCAGGGCTCGGGCAGACGATCACGAGCTCCAGCTGCCGCACATCCGACGTGGAGGAAGCTCTTTAAACAATCTGTGCTGCTTTGTGTGAACCCAAACTCAGGTGTTTACTTTGACTCGTGTAACTCCCAGCAGGTGCAGCAGCCACAGCTTTGCATTCCAGAAACAGAGCGCTGTCGGTTCGGACACCAGCATTACCGGACGAGTGCGACCACAAACGCATCAGCACTTTTTTATAACTTTAATGTTGTTGTTTTTTTCTTTACAAACAATTTATTGCAATTTATTGCTCCAAAGTGTCATGGCAAAGTATCCTTTTCTGAACTTTTTCAGCCAATGTATAAATGCAAAGGTTCAGTTTTAACTTATGACTTTTTAAAGTGGATGGATGGTTGGATAAAAAGATGGAAACATTTTTCCATCTTCTCTTCTCTATTCCTTCCCAAACCAGGAAAACTCTTCACCCTACATTTTCCCGCCTGTGTGAGATTAAAAAAAAAAAAAACGCTCTCAGGTCACAACACGGAAACCTCGGCAGCTCCGTATCCAAGACAACAGCTTTCCAGAATATCTGATGAAGACGCTCCGGTGGATTTCAATATTTCATCACCTTAGCTGGAGGCGTGTAGAAAACAAGCCGGTCTACTGCTGATCCGACAGCCCGGATTTATGAATCGGACTCTCCTCTGGCTGAAAAAAACAAAAATGTGCCCAGCAGCTTCATCTTCCTTGCACCAGTTTCTCCTAAAGATTCCTGCTCATTTCTCAACTATCACTATCACCCATTTATTCTCAGGAATACATAGAATTCATCATAAGAGACCCCTTTTCTTTTTTTTCTTATTTTACACTAAAAGGCAACTGCGGCTGCAAGAAAAAGTCGTCTCCGTTTGTTTTGAGACCCAAACTAAGTCAGGAACTTGCAGCAAAACACCAGCGACCTGCACAATAGCTTGTTTTGCTGTGTATGTTGGCAGTTTTTGGCGCTCCGGATTTTCATTCAGCAAAATGGCACAGAGAGATAACCGACTGCATAAATAAAACACACGAGGAGTCTGTTGGAGGAGTTACAGCGTCGGAAAATGGGAGATGTTTTTTTTTTTTTTTGCACATTAATAGTGGAATCACATCCAAACACACACATACATACACACACAGAGAGAGGGATTAGGGATTGTCCAACCTGTTGGGATGTGGTTGAGCGCCGACGTCTTGAGGACCTCGAGCGACTGCTCCTTCCCCAGGATTCCCTCTGTGGGAGAAAGAGAACATTCTGCTTCAAATATGGTCCGCAGCATCGAGTCGAGGGGGGGCTGGTTGCCGGCGACGAAGCGACTGCTTTAAAAAAAAAAAAAACAGAGAAAGTAAGGGGGGGCTTCAGGTCATCCAAACGGCTGGGAGCACGTGCTGTGGCGCCGACGCTGCTGCTGCAGCCTGATCCATGAGCGGCGAGGAAGAACTAGGAAGAGGAAGGTGGAGGAGGGAGGGGTGGATGCTTTGGACCGGAGCGGAGCGCTCAGATAAGCTTCGATTCTGAGGGATGCTGAGCGCGCTCATCAGCGCTCGTGTGTCGGTTTGGTGTGTGTTTGATAGCGCCTGTGCTCGGCATAGCAAATGTGGCTAACGGCGGCGGCGGCAGAGGAGAGAGGGATGTAGAGAAGCGGGGAGGGGAAGGGGGAGGTAAAAATAGCTCACCCTTTTGTGTATAACAGCACATGCAGAGCACGCACGGTGCACACACATACAGACACAAAAGGTGTGTGTGTGTGTGTGTGAATGCATGCATGCATGTCCGTGTGTGTAGGCTGTAATTATAGTGGCAACATGAAAAGGCTTTTGTAGCTGCTGAGTCCTGGGAAGACATGGCTATAAAAAGCAGAGCGACACGGAGGATGAGGAGGAGAAGGAGGATGCATCAGGGATAGAGGGGAGGAAGAGGAAAGAGGAGGGGTGGAGACCGAGGGGGGGATGGAGCAAAAAAAAAAAAATCACAATGAAAATGAATATTTTTAGTAACCATAAGCACCTGTTTCATATATATTCCGATCACAGACGTCTGAGGGGCGCAAACGTGCAACTACTCCTTTTGGATTGGAGGTAAATATTAAAAAAAAGAAAGAAAAAAAACATGTGAAACCCCCTCTGGAGGATTAAAAGAGCGGAAAACAGGCGGCCAGCCTCTCCGTCTATTTCTGGAACTCTCTCTGGAATAGCCTCGCACATACACAGGCTTAATTAGCTGCGAAGCTGGAGCAAGCGTTTCGCTGCGGATTGTGCAGCACCTCGCATGAGCGTTTTTGGCCTACTTGAAGCAACCCCACATCCACCCCCAAATCCTGCAAACACAGTGCATCCAGAACGCACAGGTGAACCCTTCGGTCCCAGTGTGGGCAGCTGTGTTTTTTTATTATTTATTTATTTTATTTGTTGAAATTTCTTTTGCAATGGAAATGAGGTGCATCTGCGTGCAATGACACCTGTGGCTTTGGAGTAAATCCACCCTACTTTTTATGCACAACTTGGTCGGTTGCATCTCGCGCTTAGGTAGAGGATGGATGCGTTTGCATGCGGCTGCCTGGAGGAAGCGGATTGGCTTTTGGTGCAAACCGCGGAGTCGCATATAAGAGCTGTTTGCCCACGGATGGGAGGATCCATTTCACATTCTGCCAGGTTGCAGCCTCAGGCTTCAATGGGTTTGATTGGACAGATTATGTGATAGAACAGAAAAATCTTAAGTACTTTTAGTCTAGTTTCTACTGCAAATCTCTCAGTCCACTTGAAATAAAGCAAAAAGGGCTTGTAGGTATATTTTCAGGAAGATATATTGATTTAAATCCTTAGTACTGATGAAAAAAGAACTGGTGAAATAATATGGCAGTGAGACTAGTGGTTTTTCATCAATACTAAGGAGTTATTAACTTAAAAACCGAAAAGCTATTTGCAAGTTGGTTTTGTCTTATTTTAAGTCTACTAACATATTTGCAGGAGAAACTAGACAAAAATACTTTTATCATTAGCAATTTTGTGTTTTTGCAGTTTGTATTCATCCCAAAAAGGTTTTCTCATCTACAAACGGAGGTTTTTGCCCATTCTTCTTTGCTAAACCGCTCTGATTGGATGGAAAGCGTGTGAGAACATTACATTTATGTCTGACCTTTGACTGGGCAAAAGAATATGCTTTGCTCTAACCAGTAATGGTATAGTTACTTTGAAAAAGTAACTTTAATCGGATCACTGATTACTCCTTGAAAAAGTAACTCAGTTAGATTACTGACTACTTGATTTGGAAAGTAACTAAGTTACATTAAAAGTAACGTTTTTAGTTACTTTCAGCAGCTGCTAACAACAATGCTGTGAAAATGACATTGATCTTTGCCGATACATTATTGGAAGCTATTTTATAATGGTAACATCAACAATGTGTCTCCACTGATAAGGTTGAACTGAAGGGGAGACTTTTTAATGGTTACAGTACAAAAAGAAAACGTTAGTAATTTGTGCAGTTTTTGTGTTTTCCACTATTGTCTGGAAAACTCTAAGAAGGATTTTAACCCCCCCCAGCCTCCAGATTGTGCGTTACGGCCCTGCGTTTGGTGTCAAAGAGCAGCGCACAGAGCTCCTCCTGCGGCTCCACAGTTCAGATGGCTGCTGCACAGATTTGTGACACTTATCTTAATATTAATAATTATAATGGTGTTTAGTTGCACAACTTTACGGACTCGTTCATTCGTGGCTGCTTTCACGTTTATTGCGCTGTTCATATTAGTCTCCATGTTTCCAATGTTCTGGATAGCTCGACGTAATTGACAGGTAATATATTAACTTGACATTAACAAAGACACAGTGGGACGGATCATCCAGGAAATGATGGACAGGGAGAGCCTGACTAAAACTAACTGGAGGTCAGACACATTCTGGGGTTTCTGTCTGCTTATTTCCAAGCCCAAATGAGCAACTTCACGTTCAAAAACGAGCCCAAAAAGCTCAACCTGCGACTTATTAAATTTGCGAGCAACTTCAGAAAAAAAAAAAAAAATCCACAGCCGCTTATAATAATCAGACTTGGCAGAAACTCAAAGTAGTTCCTGTTTTTCTACCAATAAAATGCGCATCTCCCTCTTCCCACCATTGTTTACGTTTCTGTCGCTGTTGATGCTGTCGCTTAGAAACGGCGATCACTCGACAAGACGCGAAGAGGAAATAAAATGAAATTCCAAAAGAAAATAGTAACGCAAAATGATTTCGATAAGTAACAATAGTCTGACTACTGGATATGAAATAACAATGAGTTCGATTATTTGTTACTGAAAAAAGTGGTCCGACGTCAGTAACGCGTTACTTAGTAACATCACCTGCTCTAAACCAAAAAACCGTTTTGGTGGATGTTTCGAGTTGTTCCCTTCACAACAGCCAAATAGAAGGCAATCTAATTCCGGACATGGTAAACACAGATGAAAACAAAGGCTGAAAATCGCATCACATCACACCGCCACTCTTGGCATGACTACACATCCAAACAAACTTCCCTACTGTAGGTGCAGTCATCGCTCCATGGAAGGCCGCTGCTATCAGTTGTGCGTTGTTTTTGTTAGTTTTCTTCGCGTTGTGATTTTGTGACAATACTGTCGGCTACCATCATGGCTGAACAAACTTTGAAATTGATCCATAATCGACTCCATCGTTGCTATGTGACAACGTTCTTCTTCTACGCATTCGGGTCACTGCGGGACTCATTTAATTAGCATGAATGATCATGCAATAAATAAATAAATTTAAAAATCGGAATTGAACAACAAGACTTGGTAGTATAGTCGATTAATGTAGCTCCATCCATCTTATTATCAAGTGTTAACAGTTTTTCTGTCCCCAGCTAAAGAAATCATCTCCCACAGCATGACTCTGCCACCGCCATGGTTCAAGGTTAGCTTCCTTGCCACTCCCTCCTCGAAGGCCAGATTTGAAGCGTCCATGACAACGAGTCGTGCTCCTCAGGTTTCATGGTGATCTCTAACAGACCTGAAACAAAGCTGGATTATTTGGCTGCTTTTTATTGAGTATTGGAATAAAGAGCTGTGAACACAAAACACTTTACAAAACCGTCGCTCCACTTTGCACTACTTTGTATCGCTCTGCTTGCTATACAAAATCCCAGTGAAGTCCGTTGGCGTTCGCGACCGCAGCGAAGCAAAACGTGGGGCAACTCTACGCCCCACTTTTTGGGGCAAAACTGTGAATAGTTTCGCAGCAGACTGAACACGAAGCCAGAAACGGCACAAACAAGAGAAGACGAAACCTACAACAACAAGCCCCATCAATCTTAAATGCAGCCTAGTTCCCCGGCAGCTCCCCTCCTCCTCTCTTATCTTTCTCCCACTCCTTCTCTCGTTCCTCCTATCTTCTGCTCCCAGTGGGGTAGCATCGGGAAGACGGGAAGCTAAAAATAGCCTTCGCTACCCTCGGGCGGAGAGTCAGTCATCCCAACCTAATGCAGCTACTTCCCCCCCACTCCGTCAAAAACATGCTTTCTTATGATGAGCAGGGAGAACAAGAGGGTTGTGTTGGGGGACTTGACCCGGTCTCTGCTCGGCCTTGTTGAAAGAGGCCTTTGTTACGCAGCAGGAATGAGAATGAGACGTCTGTCCACAGCAGCGCGGCGTTTACAAAGAGGGACGGGGGACGGAGAAAGGGAGGAAGGAAGGATGCTCCGGCCTCATTACATTCAGCGCACTTCCGTTCTGGCTGCTTCGTCCAGGGTGACTCCGGCGAGCAAGGTGAACCAGACAGGAACAATACGATTAATCAAACACGCCTCTCCTTGAAGAGCCCTTTTCCTCCGGGGGCGCAAATTCGCTTCCCGAGGGCACCGCCTGACGTCACGGCGACTGATAAAGGAGAATGGGTGACCCCTGTGTGAGCCTCCGCCGGTTTGCATTTGGAAGGAAGCAACGGTCTGACCCTGGTTTCATACTGGGGAGGAAGAAAAACAACAAAAAAACACCAGTGATGCAATTTGCCGTTTCCCTGTGCCTCTCTGTGAAAGCCTGCGCTTGATATAAAGACAAAACGTAAAAAAGAAAAAAAGTAACTGGAAATCGGTAATTACACTGCAAATATCTGCTGCGCGTCCGCTGCAGAGGAGAAGTTCAAGCAAAACTAGTAGAGACGGAAGCGTGCGGCTCAGATTTATGAATCTAATATGGCTGTGACATTTCAATAGGGGGGGGTTGTGTGAAATTTATAAGCGCATTCATAATTTAAGCTGGCGAGAGTGCGGCGCTTTCATTTAAAAAGCTGGAAATTTACGAGCTCAAGCGGGACTGGGCGAAAAAAAACCTGTAGTTCTCCTTCGTTTAATGTCTCAAACATAATTTTTTATTTGCTCATTGGAAGCCAAACATTTGCGCTGAAGTCTCCAAAATGCACCCAAACAATTTAATCTTTAAATCTTTAAAGGGTTTTATGTAAGATTTGAATACTTTACTTATTCCCAAGCAGATGAGGTAAAACTCAACGCAAGTAGAAATAAGTCGGACGCCATTTCCAGCCTTTAAAAGAAAGAACTATCAACTATGAGGTTACAAATGTTGAAATAAATGGATGAATTTTCCGTATATTTTTCTTATTGGCATAAAAACCATGGAGAATTCCAGTTTGATTTATCCCAGCTAATTGGTAACAGTGCCAATTATTCCAAAAAAGCCTTAAATTGGCATGAAAATTACTCATATTTCTCCTTTTAAGATATTCCACAGTCACAACTACTGCCTCAGTGTCTTATGTGATTTAAATTAATATATTTTGCTTGGCATTTTTGCCAATTATTCTCATAAATGCCAGCAAATGAGAACGACAACCAACACATCCAACTGGCAGATTTCCCATCTGATATCTGCAATTATGTGCTGACCTTCTACTTAAGGAAAGGATATTTTAACTGATAAACTTTGTCAGTATGTTTTATGTACTTAAAGAAAGGCAAAACCATTCAAGGAAATAAGATTTGGTTTGTTTGAATTGATCAGAACAGAACATCTTAACAGTTTTCTTTAAATGTTGTGAAATATGCACAAAATTGAAATTTTAAAAGATCTAAGGTATTACTTCAGATTTTTACTTTAATCTCATATACTTAAAACTTAGCAAAACGCAAAGGTGGGACTGATTGCCTTACTGTGTCACTCCAGATGTTTTGGCTATTTTTAAGCAGTTGTTTGTTTAGTTGCAGAGCTGATGAAGTCGCTAAAAACCCAATTTTACTAATGTAAAAGTTTTTCTTTTGTTTAAATCTTTTAATCAAATGATTGGAAGCAGATAAAAAAAAGCTCTTTTTAGTCTTATTCTGAAAAATCTCTTACTTCTTCCACTTCTTAAAAATGGCCTTCTATTTAATAAAAGAAAAAAAAAGTGTTTTCAAAGCAACAGCTTTTTTTAAATTCATCATCTCGTTTTTGTCTGCAGAGCGCCTCGTATAAATAGCCCATATTTGCTCAGTTGATTTCCTAATGAGCATCCGAGATAATACCACAAATGGTTGCTAGGAGACCTGTGATGCAACTGTAAAAAAACTCACGAGCTGTGCCTATTGCCTTACAACAACAAACGCCCACGCTATCGCAGTTGCTCATAGTGGCCTTGTACCTACTATCCACTCAGAGTAACAGGTGCAACATTTAATATCTGTCTCAACTTTCGCTTTTTTTCTCTCTCTCTCTCCTCCCGCCGCCCCCGTTTTCTACTAAAGATCATCTTTAATCTGCTTGCGTAACTTCAGCATCTCCCTGCTGGACGGGGCAGACATTCATACTTTGCGTACATCGCTGCATGCAGCACCATGTCAAAAGGCACGGGGATAGGGTTCCGGGGAAGCGGTGTAAACCATAATTGCCGCCGACAGCTCGCTGGCAGAACACAGTGTATCCCGTTTCTCGGCTGGGTCGAGACAAAAGACACGGGGACAAAGGACGCGTCCCGCTGCTTTCATTAGCTCATGTTCACTCTCTGCTGTCTTTGTCCCAACACCAATTAAAAACAAGGCTTTTCTAATGATTTGGGGTTGAAATGCCATGATTAGGTGTTTGTTTTTGGGAGACGGGGGGGAGTGGGGAGGTTGGGTGAGGCCGTGCCTTGCTTGCACAAGGACAAAGGGGGGCTTGTGCATGCCGTTTGGACAAGAGACCCCCTGGGGTTGTCCTCTGATGGACGGTTGATCGTGTTCAGCCAAGTCGGTGGCACATGGGAGGACGGAGCGGACAAACTGTCTGGCTGGCTGGAAACTCCTCTCTCTGGGAGAGGGAGGGGGGGGTGGGGGTGCGGCATTGTGGGAACACGCTGCAGAGTATTTTGCAACCTTTTTTTTTTTTTGTAATTTGGCTTTTAGAGAGAGAAACAACATGTCTCCACAAGTGAAAAAGCTGAGAAACGTGACAGTCAGGGTTGAAATTACCCACCGCGAGGCGTGTGCACCTACCACGGCGGCTGCCACACACCGAAACAACATTTAAAAAAAGAGGGAAAAAAAGGCCAGAGTTTGTGTCATGCATGCCCTCGTCCTTCGTTTTTAGCAGCTCGATGATGAAGGGGAGAATCAACATGATGGGGGGAGGAGGAGAGGGAAGAGAACCAAAAATAATGATTGTTTGTGCACCACATGCGCACGTGCTCATATCTGGTGTGCGTGCTGCTAAAAATAGACTCAGGGATAAGCCGGGCCCTTTTTATTGCAGTGAAAGCTTTTAACCCGTTCGGCCCCGGATTCCGCCGGCCTGATGTGTGATCGCACGCAGCTGCAGGAGGGGATGAAGAGCGGGGGGGGGTTGGATCAGTGAAAGGTGCCAAAGTGGAAAAAAGGGATGAGAGAACCGTTGTTTTAAAGGAAAAAAGAAACAAACAAAAATTCCGTCTTACTTTCCATTTCCCGAAACGTTTCCTTAATTTTACAGAACATTTTTGTGATAGACCAACAAAACGTAGCGCTTTATTGTGGTTATCCTAGACATGATGGCTTTTGTTACACAACACTACACACCAGAACTTACAAGATATTCTTATTGTTGGAGTTAAACAGAGCTCTGAGAGATGTGTCAGTTTATTTTAGTGTATTAATGTAAAGGGGGTTTTACTCATAATAACGCACTACCCTGTGTTGGTCTATCTCATAAAATCCTATCAAAACACATGGGTGTTTGTGTTTGTAGTGTGAAAAAATGTGATATAGTGGGTGTGAATAGTTTTGCGAGGCGCCGTCGTCGTGGAAAAGCTCTCATCCTCCAGCCTCAGACCGCTCTCTAAATCTCCACGCCGCTACCTAATAGTATCTGGCAGGTGTAATAAAAAGCAAATCCATAACATAGATGTATAGCCATCTGGAGATCTGTGTGCATACTGTATTGCGATGTTTGTCAAAGATGTGGGTAAGATCCAAAAACAGTACAAAAGACAGATAGAAAGGGGGGGAAAGAGAGAGAGAGAGAAAAATGTGGCATCAAATTATTCTGGAGAGATTAGCAGGAGAAGCAGCTGGCTGCCAAAACCGACAATCTAATACTTTTCAAATAAAAATGAACGCTAATAAATCTTTCTGTCCCCCCGCCGCAGCGAGACGTCATCATCCAAGATTGCCAGGCTGCGGCGTTTCAGTTTGGGAGTTTTACTAGCGCGTGCCCTGATAAACCTACAAGATTAACATTTGGTCACGACAGCAATTACCTGGAAATTATTAAGACACGCCTCATCTTTCTTTAAGAAGTGTTTAAAGGGAGACCCGTAAGGTGAACGGCGGCACTTCCCTCGGGTCGGCGCTTCCTCACCGGGAGGGAAAAATTGCCACGCAAGGGTGAGAGCGTGCGTTAGTGTCACCGGTTGGCCTGGAAGACGCTTTACGTCAGCAGCGGTCCCTCTGCATTTCTGAGAAAACTCCCCGCTGACCAAATGGTAAGAGTTGGCAAACAGTTGCACACACACCAGGAAGATGCTTAATTATCTTATCGCAATTAGCCAACGAGACGAACTTTACAGCCGCTGAAAGCTTGTTTCACTCCTTCAGTCCGTTTCCTTGGTTTCCCTCCTCCTCCCAACAGTCGCCAATTACTACACCTCTTCTACCTTTTGTGATTTCTATTCTCGGCATAAATGGCAGAAATACTCGCCGACTTTATTCTCGGTCAGACGCATGGGCTGCAGGTTGTCCCTGGTCTTGCCACAGCAGGTTTTGGTCTCTGTGTTCTCGGGCCTGGATTCCTGTTATTTTTAACAGCCTGCCTCCAGGCGTGTTTGCTTTGGTTCAAATTAAATGTAAGTTTATTCATTACGCCGCCTCCCTGCCTCCTGCCTGTCAGCCCGCGCTTGGCTCCACATCCACGTCACACCAGTGAAATTTGAGCATGTGAGAAATCATTTAAAAACAAACAAAGTATATTTCCTTACTCAGAAGGAGCAAATATACATATAAAACAAAAGTTTTGAGTGTAAATTTTACAGTTAAAGTGCAAATTTGATGGATTAAGAAGACTGAAAATGTTGCTGTAAATCAAACGTTCTTCAGCCAAGTACTTAATTAGGCTTGTTTACTGATCTGCAGCAGACTATTTATTTTACCAATGAGTGTGGTAAGGTAGAGGGTGTTGCCAACATTGGTTTCAAAACTGCGGGTCATAAAAAAGAGGGGGTTTGGGGGGGCGAGTATTTTATTGCCCTTATAGAAGGAAAATAATCCTACACAGTTCACTGACAGCTTGAGATTTGAAGAGAAAGCTCTCAGTCGCTGCCATGTCAACGGAAGGACTCTAAAGTGTAGGAGCAGTAAAAAAAAAAATAAAAAATAAAAAATTGGCTGGTGCCTCCAAACCGCTTTTGTCATCTTTTATTTGAAATAATTACTTGGAATTTTATGTAAAACAACCAATATATAAGATTATTTGCAAAGAACACTTACAGTTGCAAAATAAGTAACTGATGTACAAATGTTGGTACCATGAGTACCGGTGAACGTAGCGTGGCTGTGAAGCCTTTGCGGTGATCTGAGGTCCTGAAATTATAGATTTCATCAATCTAGGAGTTCAAAAGTTCAAATCATCCAGACGGCAGAGAGAGAAAGGTTTGAGATTATGTTGTTTTTTGGGGTTTTTTTTACTGCTTTGATCAGAGATGGGCAGAGTACCCCAACATTATACTCAGATAAGAGCAGAAATACTTTGTAATAAATTGACTCAAGTAAAAGTAAAGAGTACAGCGTGATAAAAAAAACTCCTAAAATTATATTTTTTCAACAAAAAGTTACTCAAGTAACTGTGTAAATGTAACTAATTACTTCCCAGCTCTTGCTTTAATCCTTGCAAACTACTCAACATTCAAACTACTGTACTAACAATTGCGAGACTTTAACCCTGACTGTTGCATTGCAAATGAAAACATTGTCTTAGCAAAGCTGGTTTGGTGGAGTTAAAACTAGAGAAATGCATCAAAGTAGGGAAGAATCCTTCACACCAGAGTCCGAAGGTATTGCCTGTGCTATAATACAAGCAGCTTTGCTAAGCCATAAATATGTAGTTGCTTAAAATGTCTAAACCCAAGAGAGAACAATTTAATCTTGGTTGGCACTAAATCATCTGGTGCTCCTTGTTAATGTTTATTTTAGACGATTGTATATTCCTGGCTAATTTGTGTTGTTGCTATATAAACTGGTACTTGTAACCTAGATACAGCTGAGCCTTCGAGGAAAGGAGCACTGTGTCAAGTTCGCCAGTTCAGAGCCGTAAACGGCGCTCACGCCCACGCAGGCCCGAGCACAATAAAGTGGTAAAAAAAATCTAATCTGAACGTTTATGTCCCGCTGCAGCTTGATAATGTTCGAGGAATGCATTAATCTTTAATTTTCTTTCCCCCCACACATGCAAAGATTTAAAGTTCAACCCTTTCATTCACAAATACAGACCATGGGAGCTACTTAGCAGCTACTCATAGGCCTCACACTGTGTGTGACTCATACGCAGGCCCGGCTTGTACTCCAGCGGTACACCATGCAGCCTTTCCTGGAAAGCTAGCTCACTTCTGACTAAAGCAAATCACTGGCAGCTAATGGTATCACCTTCCCTTTTTAGTGGAGCTGCTCTGACACCTGAGGGCTGCTCTCTTTGAATCCTGATTTTCATGTTAGCTCGCTTTTGCATGCATCGTTTTCACAATCAAAACGTGTGGTGGAGCTGCTTTGGGTTTTTCTGGGGGGGGGGGGGGGGTTTCCTAATACCCCACCTGGCAGAATCTCCCTTTCATCTGTGCTGCAGAAATTTACATCTACTATTTGTGGTTTGTTCTGCATAGCAAACAAAGACTCCTTCCTTTTGGAGATCGGGCCAAAAACGGCATCTGCCAACAGGAACTGATAAGTCTGGGAATGAGAGGGAACACCTACAGATGTAACTAGAGTTCAGTCGATTCTAAGTAAAGGACAATGAACAGCAAAAGAAACAGTTAAAAGTGTAACTGAGTCATAATCCAGTCAATCATTAACAAACAACTCACACACACTCACTTCTTCAACTGTTAATGTAAGCTCCTTTTTGAAGAACAAGTCCAGTTCAACCTCACTCAGCAGTATTGAGTCAGCTGGGAGGAGACAATCATTATCCACAGTGAAATAAGGCTTGAACAGTCATGGAAGGCCAATCAGTGAAGAAGAAGCCACTGCTCCAAAAGACACATCAAAGACCAGATTACAGCTTTCTAGTGAACTCAGGGACAGAGGCTTTTCTGTTTGGAGATGTTCTGTGGTCTGATGATGCTAAAACAGTGTTTGACTGTGGAAGCTTGCAAGCCTGATGACGTCATCCCTATAAGTGGCACCATTATTTTGTACACTTTTTAAAAACCTTTTAAGACTATTATGAACGAAATGTAAGACCTGTATAATGACAAAAAGGGTGGAAGACATTTATCCTTTACCCTAGCAAACTAGCTAGCAAGAGTATATTAGCAGCTAGTTACCGGTAACCACCACCGCCTGGAGTCACAGAACAAAGTGAATTTAAGATCCATGATTAACGTTGAGCTAAATTAACGTTTGAAAATGTATTTAAAACGTTTTAATGATGAATGGACACTGTCTTGTGGGAATGTTCCGCTGCAGAAGGAACTGATGCTCTTCAAAAATATAGATGGCATCACAAAGAATAAAAATACTGAAGTAAAAATCTCTCCGGCAATTAGTTGCTAAATTCTTTTATATATACAGTGTTTGTCAACATCTGGTTACTACTATCATCAAAATAAATGTACAAGCATTTTTGGGGGGCCATTTTTATTCTGCCACAGGTTTGTGCTCAAATATAGCCTTTAGCTACTGCAATTCATCTTCAGCATGACATTTACCCAAACACTGATGTATGTTTAGCATGTAAAACAAATGTTGTAGAGTAATATAAACAAAATCTGTCTGTATACAGAGAAATCACTCCTGGGTAAACACTGTAGGCCAACTAAAAGGTCTTATCGGCCTGACCCCTTTTGTTCCCAGAAACGGTAACGTGACAAAGCGCTTTGCATTTCCCTTTTCTGGGAAAAAGATTTATGGTAAATGATATTTAATCTAAATATCCCAATGCTTTTGTAATAAAGAAAATGAATAAGTCCTGGATAAATAAAAAAAAGAAAAAAAAAGTGAGCTGCAGTAAGCTCATTTACAGATTACAGAAACGGCACATAAGCAGGCAGGCATGCTCAGAAACATCCAGCAGAAATGCAGCTAAAGGAGGGGAGGGATCAACACACACACACACACACACACACGCAAACTCAAAGGGATTTAGGACGAGTTGTCAGTGTTCCTACAGATTTTCTATGTAGAAATTCCAGACTTTTCCACACTCAACTTTCTAGAGTTTTGGGTTAGGGGGTTAGTTTTTGTGACATAAAGAAGGAAAGGTAAAAGGATGGAATGATGGAAGAACAAAAACAGAAAGTAGGAAGAAAAGACAAGAGCAGGCAGTAGTACACATAATTTTCTCATTCTTTTCTTTTCCCCATCCTTCTCCAGACCTGGAAAATCTTGAAATCAAAGTCCAGGTTTTTCCAGACTTCTCCCACGAATCCCCGTTTCTGTGGATGAACGTGACCACAAAGCTGATGTGTAAACACAGTGAACTGCTTACCTTGCGCTCCCTTCTGTCTCACAACATCCCCACCGCCGAAAAAGTAAGATATGGAAGACGTCTGACAAGTGCCTGGAGGTCACACTTTTGCACATTTCTCTGTCTTTGGATGTCTCCTGGCTGCCTCCTTCTGTCTCCCAGTGTGTGCACCAACATCCAACAAGTGTGTCTCCGAGCTGTCACTCAAAACGAGACAAGCAACACCTCAGATCGACGCCCACGCCTCAGCAGCTCTCCGAGGACCAGGATCGTCTCCTCCAGAGGCTTTTCGAACGCGGCTCAGAGAAATATGAATCACCCTCTGCCCCCCCACCTCCCCGGCCGCCGACGAAAGGATCGTTTTTGTTTTAGTCGGAGGTGAGCGAGCAAAGGGTTGGCAGGTGGATCCTGGATGCCGGGAAGCAAAACTGTGGAAATAAGGCATCACGGAAGGGCAGCGTGGGAAATTAGAAAAGAGCTAAACGTTGTATTTTGACAGCGAGCAGGGTCGGTTTCACTTTTCCGTCGGCCGCCGCGGCTCCGAGGCCAAGCGGAGAGCGAAGCTTCCTGACCCGTCTTCAAGGCAGGACGCCGATTCAATTTCACTCTTTGTGTTCTTTTTACAGACTTCGCATAAAGGGGAGCTGTTATTTCAGAGCATTTTGGACAAAAAAGCGAGAGCTGCAAGGGAACACGACTTAGGCGGTTTATTTTAAAAAGACGAGGTTTTTCTTACAGTTTTGTTGTTTTTTTATTGTTACTTGGGGTCTAATGTTACCTGTATTATTAGAAATGTGGGAATGTGATGCCTACAAACTAGTAATTTTGATGAAACGTTCGGGCTTTGAAGGTCTTCCCGAGCATGGCTTTAATCAGAAATGCAAAGGCAGATTAAGGTAAAACTGAGATAGTCTATCTAGAAGAAGCTAATTATGATAAAAACATCTTCATCCTTTGTTAAATCAGGAAATTATTCATGCAGCATATTTTTAGGGAAGATTAATTACAGCCAGAATGATAGAACCTGTCTGACAGCATGTGAACAGGAACACATCACGCCCCGACCTAAAGAAATTCAGGAACAGATGAACAGTCTAAAATTCTGATGATTCGACGTAAACTTTACAGAAACCGTTTAAAGGAGAATCATGTGACAACGTGTTTTATTCTGTGATTTTTTAACATTTTAAATGGAACCATTTAGGGTTCAAAACGATTCATCGGATTAATCACGATTAATCAATTATTTAAATAATCATCAACTAAATTAGCAATTAGTAGTTGATTAATCGCGAATTGGAGTGTAGAGATTCATAAGAAGAACATTTGCTGAAAGACTCACACTGAGAGCTGTAGTTAAACCTACTGCATGGTAAAATTTACACATTTTGCACTGAAGATGAAAAATATATTTGTTTGTTAATATGTCCTATCCAGAATTTAAGTGGCATAACCAAGTAATGATTAGTTTTATTTTTAAAAAAGGAATTATTCGTTTATTTGCATCTTTTAATGTATTTCTAATACTGCATAAAAAAGGGTTAAGTAGTTAAATGAAAAAATTGTAAAAAATGTTTATCTGATTAATCAATTAATCGTCAGGATAACTGATTACTGGAATAATTGTCAGATGCAGCCCAAGCAGCATTTTAAAAAATAACTATGATTTTTCTATTAGAGCACATACTGTAAATATGTGTCAAAACCAAACAGTTTAGTACACCTGTGCTGACGTGGATCCGGATAATCGTCCACATCCTGCACATATTAAACCTCGCTGGCAAACTGGCCAGTCTACAGGGAAAACATTTCACTCTCCAAGCTAACTGAACTGGTCCCAGTCGGTTCCTGCACACTTAAACAGAGCTACAATGAGAGGAACTGATGCAACACTACTGTAATCGTGGACCGGTGCAGCGTTTCTGAGACGTGTCGCAGGAATTTTAAACATCAGCATCCTGATACTTTCTCTGCTGCTGAATGCACATTTACTTATTGCCATTCCTCAGCTGTAAACTGTAACATGTATTAGCAATAAATGCCTAAAAATACTGGCTTTTATTTGAAAATATGATCATAATTTGCAATACAGCGTCAAGTATTTCATCATCTCCGGTTGTTCGTGTTTCACCTTAAGAATATATTAGTTGGTTGCAGGTAAAGTTGTCGAGGTGAGTTTTCTGCCTCCGCGGTGAGTTCAGGAGACGTTGGAACGCCGAGGGCACTCACATCCCTCCAGGGAGGCCTGACGGTTGCCTTGGCTGTGGTATTTAAACTGCACACACTCCCAGGTGTGCAAAGTCGACACGCTGGACACCATCAGGTAGCGCGGCGACCGAGGCAGCTAGCGAAAGTCTCTCCATCTGCCAGCGGGTCATGGAATCGTTTATCAGCTCACTAAAACGCAAGCCAAAGCTGCTGAACGGGAGCTTCATTAGCCTGCCAGGGAGTAAAAGAAGAGCCTCGCCTAATGAGACGATGCTGTGGACCTTCTATCACACTCCGGAGCTCATTCATATTGAATTGAGCTTATTAGCTGCCATAAGACCAGATTAAAATGTTTTATTGCGTTTTAGTGAGTGGCGATCCGTCTCTGTGTATAAGCAAAACGTGGCGGGGAGCCAAGCGCTTGTTACTTGACGTGCGATGGTTAACATTTCATCAGGGGGCTCGGAGGACCCCTATCAAATGTTAACCCACCTGAGAAGCGAGAGGCTTTTATTAACTCTATTTTAATATATAAAGTCCCCTGCAAAAGTATTCCTACCCACAGTAAGAGTGAAACATGGTGGTGGCAGTATCATGCCGTGGGGATGATTTTCATCATGGGGGTCAGAAAATGTGATCAGAACTGATGGGAAGGTAAGTGTAGATACATTTGAGGCAAAATACTGGTTACTAAAGGCAACACTGGACATTGGGAGAATAAAAAATAATAATTTCAAATAAGAATCAAGATACTCATTTGCTGTGATTCAGAATCGATATTAAATTTCCTAAAATTAATTTGAAAAAAAGTTTTAAAAAAAGTTTACATTTTCTAACTATATGGGACGTCGCCGTGCAGTTGGTGTGGGAACGTACGCAAATGCGGAAGATACCAAAACACAGAGGACAGTACAAAAATGAAAGCAAAAGAGACACAAACAAACCTGTTGTCATTGAAGATAAAAATACGAACTTGTTTTGGTTTTGCTCGGTTTGTAAAATGAAAATTGAGCACTCCCGTAAATGTCTCACTGAGACAGCCTCAACAAGAGACTAAGAGAAAGGTTGCCAAAACAACCAAAACGGCACGAACGTGATGCAACTTGGAACAATTCCATTTAAGCACGGATTAATGTTTTAAAGGACAGTTCAATGTCTCCGTTTGTCATTCTGTCTTCCAAAGCAGATTGGAGTAGAAAGCACTTTACTTCATTCCATTTACCATTTGATGGCACTAAATGCAGCCACAGCTACTATAGAAGGGCTTACATCAACAAGCAATCGTGTACCAGAATGGCCTAGTCAAAGCCCAGACCGAGACTAAGTGAGAATCTAGTGAAAGACTTTAAATATTGTGTTCACAGATGCTCTCCATCCAGTCTGGTTGAGCTTGCGCTGATTTCGGAAGAAGAATGGGCAAATATTTCCGTTCATACATATTTAATCTAATAAAAAGTATATTTAAATTTGTGATGAGATGGGTTTTTTTTACATTTTATGTTAAAAACAATATGGCTAACAATAAAAAAAAACTTTAAAAAATGTCGTAAAAAAACCCATCACCAAAGAACTGAAAAGTCTTACCTTGGTGGCTGTTTGATGTCATCTCTGTCAGGTTGGTGTCCACACAGTTCAGCAAATCGAGCAGCCGGCTCGTTGTGTTTATGCGTGAGTGTTTGTGTGCTGCAGAACAGAAGTGAAGGGGTGGTCGTGTGTGTGCGTGTGTGTAATGCAAGTATTATTCACAGGGAGGCCGTCATCCTGCCAAAACTAAGGGCGTCTGGGAGCATCCGCTTAAATGTGAGCTCGGGCTGATCCAACACTCCGGACGGTCGAACAGGAAACTGGAAGCAGGCGTCCAGCAGCAGCAGCAGCCAATCTCCATTAGCCTAATGATGTGGCTACTGCACTAAAAGAGGCAGCGCGCTGTCTAGCATCAGCATCAACCTAGGAGATGGGACAGAAAGGACAGCGTCGTTACTGCTTCTATAAAAACAGTCGGAGCTTTCCTACTGTAAACAAAAGGAATCGGCGTCCAACGTTCTCCGTTTTCCGTCGGGTTCTTTTTGTAAAATCTGCGTCAAACACGAAGCCGCTGCTGATTTAGAGAAGAGTTAAAGGAGGGGAAGAGTTTAGTTATGTTTATTGATTGAAAAATGTTTCCTAAAACTTTCAGCACAAACGGGCACGAAATTGTGAAAGGGAGAAAAGAGCATAATGTGGCACTTTTCTACGGATCGAACTGAACCTTTACTTCTCCACATGAGTTTTAAAAAAGTAGAAAATGTGGCTCTGTGTCAGTTTGCCCCTTCACCAATTTGTACCTCGCAACCACATAACACTGAGTTTGTTTGTTTCTCTTGGTGAAGAATTATCGAGATATATATTTTTTTGTTTTGAAATCCATCCACTGTCAGGTTGATGGGACTGTATGCTTACATTTTTAAGGGATGAAGTTTTGTGCTACACCTTCTGTCCACCGATTTGGGTTCTGATCCTCATTTTTACCAGTTCGCGCTAATGAATCGGCGCAGGAGACTACAAGTAGATTATTTAAAGTTGGGAAAAGCAATGGTGACCAAGTGAGGAAAAAGGTCACCAAGGGTGGGGAGATTCTTGCTGTTTTATTGAAGGTAGGAAGAAGAAGAACAAAGTTCCTTCTCACCACAACATTTCATACTTCATAAACAGTCCTTATAAGACACCATAATGATGTATTTGTAAGTAACAGTTGATGACAAAAAGTTCCTTATAAATATGTTGGAGAAAGTGTTTTGTTTTTTGAGGATTTTTTTGGCTCTAGTGGCCCTCATCTGATAGTTAATTGACAGGAAAGTGGGTAATGAGAGAAGGGGAAGACATGCGGCAAAGGTTGCCAGGTTGGGAATCGAACCTGCGACAGCCGCGCGAGGACTAAGGCCTCCCATACGTGGGCCGTGCTCAACCCCCGCGCCACCACAGCAAACCCTGAGGAAGTGTTTTTTAGGTGAAATACACTGTAGATGCAGTTCACCAGAAGTTTTGGGGTACAAAAGACCCAAATTGCAACTATCATCCACAAAATGTGACTTTTTATTTTGGAAAGGGTTCTGCTTTGTTGTCATTGATAACAAATAATTGTACTTTAATGTTCTTTGGGAGGTAACGGGGGAACCTGAATGCCTTGAGCCCAAAGCTTAAGTGTCAGATGTAATCAGTGGTTAACCCTGAAGCACCACAGATAGAAGGGGTAGAACTGCCCTGAGGGGAGGTTGGTGTGGAGGTGGGAGAGGGGAGGGGTAGCGTGGATGTTTACTCCCTGGCAGAGGGTCTCCGAGGCTGTTCGAAGCAGGACATGCACATACGTGTGTGTGTGTGTGGATGTGTGTGCATTAAAGGCTGGGGGTTGGTCTCAAGACGAGAGGGGCCAGACAGTACAGCCGCAGGACAAATTGTCCCCCCGCCCCTCCTAAAAAAAAAAGTCGGTCACTGCACAGTGCACGCACACTTTGTGATGAAGGGGCAGAGCTGGGAAGGGGAGGGTCTCGGATCCTCAATGTGTGTCGCCGGGTTTTAGGGAGAAGCTGGGTGCAACACCATTCTCCCAGGGTATCTCATCTGTCTAGGGAGGGGGGGCATTAATGCGAACGTCCGAGACCATTGTCCCCCAAGACACGTTGGCTTGATGCAGGGTGACAGAACTGGGGAGACATGCCCCGCAGCCCAAAGTGTGGCAATGACGGAAAAGCACTCACAGAGAGCAACGCAAAGCTGGAAAATTATCTAAATATTACAGAGAAACTGTATTTCTCCATGAAAAACATGAATATAGAATAAAACTTCAAACAATAACGATTATAAGTTTGACAATGATTGGCTTATGAGACCTGAACCTGTGCAGCCATGTCAAATCCAATAATAGAACTTCCTTTTATTTAAACAAACAAACCCTCATTTAGTTATATTTTAATCACATTTTGGTGAATAACAGGCACAGAGACGCAAATCGTTTCACATTTTGCTCTAAGTTTTAACTTTTTTTTTATTAAAAAACCTAACTGTATCAGACCTTTATCAGATGATATTTTGGTTTTCAAAAGAAGAGAAAAGTCAATCGTAAAAAGTTCTGATGTTTTATATTGACAGAAAAAGTCCAGACGTCCTTGCAACACCCAACAAATTACAGAAACTTTACTTTAAATGATCTGCTGTCAAAGTTTATGAGAAGAGGTGTGGTCAGAACGAGAGGTTTATTTGTTCTGATAGTAACTTGTTTTGATAAATCATCACATGAAGCTAAAATATCTCAAATTAATTAAAGTGTTTTTTTAATACGTTCTCTATTACTGTAGTCAGAACACTTTCAAAATGTGTTTACACAAGTTACAATTCAATATAGGTTATTGGACATAAAAGCGATATTAATATCCGATATTGTTCCAAATCGGTGCATGTACTGTTAATATGAGATCTGGTGTTTTTCTTTTATTCTTTTTTTTTTATGTGGAAATAATTGGTCGTGAAATCTTGTGCAATTAGACCTTACCATCAGAAATATGACCAGTTATGATAAAGCCAAGGTAACGCTACCTGCCTCCTGCTAGTAGAGATTATTTATTTGAGTCATAAATCATGCCCTGAGAGTAAACTGTGAAGAACCAACAAACATTTCTGTAAACCTTTTGTAAGACTGGTACGACCCAGTAAGTAGACCACACCATTTCTTGCACAACTTTTTCGTTCATGAAATAAATTTAACAGTGAAGCTACGTGGATGTAGCTTCACTACAAAATAGGAAAGGAGAAGAAAGCAGCACCCTAACCCTAACCCATAATAAAAATACTCCAGGCTCTGGAGTTTTTTTTCAATACACTGTACCTCCATTCCTACACAAACGCTGCTATTTTGTAGATACAAACAAAGAATCTTTCATTTCATCCTACATCATGTATTACACACCTGCAGCCTTGATGTCAATTATGTGGATAAACATTCATAAAAATGAGAAATAAAACACATTCATTTGTTTTATGCACTTGCACTGACTGACAAAGCTAAGGATTATAAATAATTTGAAGAATAAACAAAGAGTGAATTTTAAAAAATTATTTGCAAAGTAGCTTTTCTTGCAGTAAGAACATGTTAGGACTTATTTTATGAATAGTATGAAACAACCAAGTGCTGAATAAATTCAGTATTTTCAATCTATATTACTGGTTTTTAACATTTTTATAGTAGCTTCTGCAGGTTACCACATGAACCAACTTACAACTTTTTTCACGATAAAATCGAAAAAAATCGATTTTATAGATACCACTGGTCATATCGTGAGGAAATGACAGTATTACCAGGAGGTAGCAAAAGCCAGAACCAATGTATATCAAAACTAAACTGCTGAATCAGAAAGAAAAAAAATTATCTCCTTTTTAAAATCTATTAAACTTCAACTGTTAATTTATGGGTTCAAAACAAATAAATGTATGTTATATATCAGCTTTAAACGTCAAAATTTGGAACCAGAATAAGCCACATAAGAAAATGCATCGGTGGACCGATAGTAGATGACACAGCTTTCTGTAACCCCATCCCTAAAAACAGGGGGCTCACACTCACTCAGCCTGTTTCCAGTACAAAACACAACTCTCTGACATACAAGGACAAAAAGTCCACTTCCTCTGCACAACATTTGCAGAAACACGAGCAAAGCAGCGCTTTTAAACGCACCACAATCTACAACTCAGATGTTGCTTTAACAGCTTTAACAGTCCGTACGCCCCCATTCACAAAAAAGAAAAAAAGATTGACGCATGCAGAGAATTACCACCGCCCATCCCGAACCATTCACACACAAATACCCGGGCCTGGACCTCAGTTTTACACCTTTTCCATGCCAGCAGCCCGGCCAGAATGGCTCCGGAGAAGTGTTTTCACTCTGTATTTTACGCTAAAGCCCACGGCTCGTTCCTGCTCTATAAATAGCTCAGCAACAATCGGCATAATAAACATCGCCCCTCACTTCCCGCCCGCAACAGCGCAACAAACCGTAGCCGGACAAAAAAAAAAAGAAAAAAAAAGACGGCTTAATTCCCCGAAAAGAGGTGAAATAACTCCTACCGCCTTGAAACACGACTCAGACCCACGGACGGCCGTTGAAATGCAGCCGTGGAAAACGAAAGCGAAGCGGAGCGGTGTGGAAACTTGAGCCGGACATTGTTTTGATGAATCCCTGTGTGTGGATCGCATCCCTGGCGGAGCACCAACATGAAAGCGGCGCTGCTCGGCCACACGTTCATCCGCACGGCGCACAAACCGGCTCACCTAACACTGGCCAGGCGGAGGGCCAGGCGTCCCGACGTGTCTCCCGCTCGGTTAGCCTTTTATTTCTCTCCCATGTTAGAGACTCCGACGGGGGGGCGCGGACGGGGAAAGAAAATTCATCTCCTGACAGATTCCGCCATACTGGATTTTTGTTACAGCCCCAGCGTCACATGGAGCGCCCCTGCATCTACCAGAGGCGGGGTCAGCCGGATGAAAACGGGCCCATCTGCCGCTGTCCAGCGCTCGGCCCTGTTTGGAGATTATCACTATGCTTTTAATTAAAAAAAGAAAAGAAAAAAATACTTTGTATAGTAAAGTGTGTTTTACAATATCACGGAGTCGGTACAAACTTTATTTGGCCAAATATTCCTCAAATAAATCCAAACATTGTCAGAAAGTTGCTTTAGTTTAAGTCAATAACACACCCAGTCATATATTTCTAACGTTTATTTCTATTAATTGTGATGATTGTGGCATAAATGTTCTCGGAAATTAAAAATTTCACTGATATTTTGACCTTTTATCTTAAATGCTGAGCTCCATGTCTGCCAGCGGTGTCGTTGATGGTTGGTTTGGTCTCCTTTTGCCTTATGTCGTTGTAGCTTTTCCTTCCTTTTGCGTTATGTCGTAGCTTTTCCTTCTTTTTAAACAGTTTTTCCTTCCACTTAACTTCCCATTAATATCACTCAATAAAGCCCTCTGCAGCTTCTTTAGCGGTAACTCTGTGTGGCTCGCCTTTCTGGTGAAGGTTGCTAATGAAAACAACTGTTAAGTGAGCAGTTTTTCCTATAATTATTATGATAATTTAACATCTCTGAGGTGTTTTTAAAAAGAATTTTTATGTTATATTCTAAATATTTACCTGTAAGCCACAATAATTGTGTGTGTAGTGAGTTATGCATACTTATCATTTAACTAATATGTTTGAAAAATGTGTGCCCTGTCCTCATGATTTACTGTTAGTATCTATCTAAACCCTATTTAATCTTAAATATGATTTTAAAAATTCATGGTATTAAAGTATTTATAAGAAAACAGTTTAAAGCCTTTTTGATGTTAGAGTAAGAGCCAAGCAGACGGGAGTTGTAAGGGGTTTTTCTAGCTGTTTTAGTATGAAGTAATTCACTGCTGCATTACTGACAAAGGGCCAGCTGTTTGGAAACATTTTGTTGTGAAAAACATAGAAGGTTATGGCGCAGAAACTGAAGGAACTCAACCCATTACGCCGTTTCAAAAACTACAAGTTGTCCTACAGCTGTTACGACATTTGATCAATTTTTGTTTCTAATCTTTTAACACTCAAGGCTAGCGGACCGTGGGAATCTCACCGTGGATAAAGGCAAAAGCTAGAAAATAAGCAGAAAGTGTCTTTCTTTTAAATTCAAAGGAATCTAACATTGTCATTGTTTGTGAAACACAATATCATTCAGGTATTCAGGGAATCTAAGAAATGCCTGCTCACTGGAGTGAAACTGTGTGCTATCTGCGTCACTTTTTTTTTTTTTTTTTTTAGCAAAAAAGTGGACCTGCCGGGGGTGGAGGGTGGAGGGGAAACCCCTGAAATCTTGTGAGAAACCATTTTCTTTTGCTACATTTGCAGATGCATATTAAAGCTCCACCATAAAAGCGGTGGTTTAGACAGGCCTAAGGACTCAATTAAATGCTCTTGGTGCTCTCCAAACAACCTAATATTTCTCCCTCCTGCATTTCAACCTCTCCCTCTGACGCTCAACGTCTTCCATAACCTTCGCCAGCAAAATGAAACAAACATTTTTATCCAATTCCTGCTCATTGCAACACGAAAAGCCTTTCCCACCACCAGCACTAATCCAATTAGCCTTTATTTCCATTACTTTCTATTTGATTTTGCATCTCGGCAGCCACCCACAGGCGAGTCTGAAACACCGTGGCCCGTTTCCGCTGACTCGATTACCGTAATATGCTAAGCAGCTTCCGTATGGGCTGCATCTGCGCGTGGAGACAGTGTTATTATTCAGAAAGCGCAGGTAGACCCCGCACCGCTCTGTGGGAGTTCAGTCTGCTCTCTCGCCCCTCGGGGCTCCTTCCACGGCTCACTGAAGCTCACAGAGAAACGACACGAAGGAGCTGAAAGAGGCAGAACTTCCAACTTCACAATGTCTTGTGTTGACGCGTCACATTAAATCCCAATAAAATGTACTCGAGACAGACCAGGTAGAAAATCATGCTAGATATTTTAGCACCATTCCAGACATTACTAAACAGCACTATTTCAGTATTTAAACTCCCCGTTCCATTTTTTTTTTTTTTTAGTAAAGCAAAAATCTTAAGATCCTGCTGGCTTTGCTTAAGGAAAAACTCACCAACCTACAAAAACAACCCCACCTCCACTGGCATGCACCCTACCCATCATCTGGTACCGCAGCCTCTTCCTCTTTGGTGGCTCAACCTCTCCTCCTCCTTGTAAAGGCTGTCTTGTGTGACTTCAAAACGATGTCTGGTCTCAATAATGGCGGCTCACGGTGTCGTCTTTAGCCGCTTCAGCTCAGATCCAACTCTTCTGGACCTGTCTGCCGTCGCTGGTTCTAAGAATAAATAATGAAATGTTTCACTTGAGCAACTCATCAAGATTTGAAAAGGGCAAAAGGTGTTTTGACTTTTCTCGAAGCTTTGTCTGCAAAATATCACTGCTGCAACTACCAAATAACAGATCTGTGCATATACTGTAGCTGTTTTTGGTTTGAAGATTTGCCAATAATTGGTTCATTTGGGATAAGCAACAATGGCCTGTTTAAACCTTCTTTCCTTTCACCACATCTGATAAGCTCCCATGACAAGTAAACTAGTTTCTTATGTTTGTCTGATTGATTAGGTTCAGTACATAATATATTTATCACTTTAAAATATTCAGCTGTTAGCCTATTTTTAGCTGTCAGAAGAGCCTTCTTCAATGGATCCAAACAAACAAAGTCAATCCAGAGTAGCAGAACTAAACTCCGCCACACTCGTAAACTTTAGATTTGTTTTATATGTAGCTGAACTACTGATTTTTAACTATCAAATAGCAAGCCAAATACACACTTTCACAAAGGTGACTAGAGATTTTCACCATACGACAGATTTTCCCAAAAACTACTGACTTTCACAAAGCTAAGAACCGATTTTCAAAAAACTTACTACAGATTTTCACAAAGCTAACTAGAATTTTACTTAGCGAGCCACAAATATATTACCAAGTACAGATTTGATTTAAATAAATTTATTTATTTATAAAACAGCTGACTGTTTTAAAATAGATTTATAGCTAAATATATTTAGTTATAAATAAATATATTATAGCTAAATATATTTATTTAGCTATAAATGTATTGTTCTTTGGAAACAATTATACTTTACATACAGAATATATTTTGTATTTTATGCAAGATGTGTAGATTTTTATTTTGTCAACTCAAATTTTTAACAAGCTTTGATTTTGTTACTTAAATAAAACGTGCTACTTTTCACTAAGCTTACTATTACAGCTTAAAACAAAAACTACTATTATACTAATAAACGACCTAAAAACGTAAACTTGGATTCCAGATGGTCATTGTTTTAGTCAATCACTATTCCTATTCCGCCTCTTTTAGAAACTTTCCTCAGAGACCAGAGATCAGTGTTGGGGATGGAATCCGATGTTCCTCTGCATCAGCAGATGCAGATCCCTAATTTCGTGATTCTCACCTTCCCTCTTGGTTCCCATCGGAAATAGTCATCTCTGTCACGAGTCGCTCTTTTGTTCGTTCTAACCTGACCCTGGCTTTGCGCTGCTCTGCTGCAGCTGTTTTTTGTTTTTTTAATCAAGGTTGCTCCTCCTTCAGAGTTAAGGGGAAGGAAGCCTGTTGGGACGGTCATATCCATGGAAACAGAAGATTATACTGTAATTTGTGGATGAGCTGCAGAAGCTTCGGTTACATAAGACAACAGGTCTTGGGAGGCATTGCTGATGTTGTCAGTAAGCTCTTTGGGGCTACAAACTACGACAAGTAAAACCGAAGGCCTTCCTCGGGGTTTTTTTACAAGTTTTCCAATTGGAGGGAATAATTTAGAGGTAAATATGTGAATTCTCCAGAATGTAAACAAACAAACAAACAAAAAAAGTACAACCATTAAATGTTCTTTTAAAATGCTCCATTAACAGGAGCATTAAGGTTAACGCTGGTGTCTCATCATTTCCATGTGGCTTGATTGTCAAACAGGGTTTATAGCAGCTGTCCGGGAGCACAAACTGCTGTGGGACATCTGCATCCGTATTGTTTGCGTATTGACTTTTGCTGACGTAGACGCGCGCATTAAACACTCAGACGTGTGCATTTGTGCGGCGATCTGAAGCGAGTTCATTGAGAGCAATGATGTCAAAGCAGGGATTAGATTGGTTTATGTTGCCCCAGAGCTGCGCATTTGCGACTAGCACGCTCCAAACTGCCAAACCGATGATTATGTCGGTTGAACTGTATTTTTACATCCAGGAGGGTATTTGGTACCTACTTTCTGTTTTTGTGGGGGATTATATTCAGTGTGATTCACTTAAAAAGGCATCTGTACCGCAAAAACCCCCCAAAAAAACTGGCCTAAAAAAGACATCCTGAGTAATGACGGTCCAAAAATACACTGTGTTTCAGGCCGGTGGCTGGGGTGGGGGTGGGGGGGAGCAGCAAACCGGCCGGAAAGTTAACAGACGAGCGTTTAGTGCCTGCAAAAAAAAAAGAAGAAGAAAAAGAAAAAGAGCTCTACTGTGATACCACAGAAGACACATCACACACAGGCTGTGGACCAGACCACTTGCAATACACACAAAACTGCCTGTTAGTGGTTTTAGAAGGGAAGCAGTCGTCTCACCCAACACAGACCCACATGAGTCAGATGCAGCGTGCAGACAACACTTGCAGACCTCAAGAGTCATAAAGATCCTTTGCCTTTTGCCCACGAGGATGAAAACACTTGCGACTCTCAACAGTTATAGATTGTCCAAAGCCCATTTCTGCCTTTTGGGTATAGCTCATGTGACATGTTTGAGAGAGGGAGGAAGAAGCAGTAGTGGAGTCTTGTTAAATAAAAATAATAATAATAATAATAATAATAATAATAAGCATCAGCATCCAGGCTTCTTCAAGTTGCGCCAGTTGGTCTAAACCTTTCCATCAAAGCCAACGCTGAGCTGCACAGAGTAATTACCGGAGCCATCTCCCAGGACGTTTTTATTCATACTGCTTGTGAGTGCATAAAGGTGAGGGTACGGCACTCACAGCAGATTAATATGGCTCCAGTAGCTGGTCGGGAACAGAGCGTGTTGTTTCCACTGCCTGTGAAGAAACAGCACTGCGGAGACTACGGCTATTTGAGACATAAACCAGCTCGCCTGCGCGATAAACTGAGAAATGTTATGACCGGTCACTCCTGGTTTCTGAAGCCCACCTAGTGCGTTGTTCCAGAGGCGGCGCGTTAGAGACTTAAAGTGTCTCTAACCCATGAGTGTATAACCTCTGAGTGACGTCGGCTTTAAGGTGAAATCTTTGCATACTTTGTGATCATTGACACAATTGGGAAAAATTTCTCCAAAAAAATGTCTCACTTTTGAGATTTTTCTTTGTCTTCTTCATCCTACTGAACAGAGTACGGTCTTTTTTTTTTTTACACAGTTTTAACTTCAAATTACAATTTGGAGAGATGAAAGTGAGAAAAAAAATAGTTTTAAAGCCTTATGCCTTCCCAACTGATGGGCATTCAAAGCTAATTACGCCAAAAAAATAATGCGACAATTACAGGGAGTGATAATAAAACTAAGTGAAGTACGTAATCATTTCATCTCATTTTAAAGATGAGCAAACAAGACTGAAACCGTCGCCTGCTGATTCTCCATATGACTCATAGCATCTAAAAACAAAAGCAAACAATGCTGATTCAGAAGCAAAGCAAATATTAAAACATGATATGAAACCGACTCTAAAAATACCCTGGAGCTAAAATATGGGGAGGGAATACATACTTAAGTAAATCGATGAAGTAAAGGAAACCAGCTTTAAGACTAAAAATCAAACTCAGACAGCAAGACGGCCCCAGATACAGTATTTCCATCAGCTTCTACCAATTTCTGTCTGCTGCATAAACTACTGTAAATAGAAATGAATGGACTTCCTGTCGTCAGGCTCTGTAGGTGTAAACGCTACTGACCTGACCCCATGATCTCCTAACTCTTGTGACTTTTATTCTGTTGAAAATTAGAAGAAAAAAAAAAAGCTTGCGGCCACAGTTATGTGGCGTTGATGCATACCAGCAGAAAAAGCCCAGCAGCTTACATGTCTTAAAAATGCAAAGTCTTTATTATAACATACTGGTTTTTTTAGGCTTCTTTGGCAGTTCTGGAAACTGAGTCACATGATTTATTGGTTTAGATAGCGACTCCTGACCAGGATATGTCTACTGTCTATAACTCAGAGGAGATACACTTTGTGTATTCCAACAAGATTCACTGCCAGTCTTTTAAAGCCAATGTCTGAGTTTTAATAGTCTCATAATAGCCCCCGTGCCGCTCCACAGGATCGTTCAAAATGAAAGTAGACACCAGTAGTAATGCTTTCACATGAAAATAGGCTCATTTGAATAAAAGTAAAACCATTTGCGAATAACCACATTATTAGCAACAACATGAAGTAGGCTAATAAAAAAACACAACAATGGTTGAGTTTTTCCACATAGGGTCAAATTGGTTTGTATAGTTTTTAACCGTCTTAAAAAGTGAAATGTTAATTTAAAAGCTGCTTTTCTTATTTACTCAGGTTCACTTTGTCTGATGGTGAATTAACTTAATCTAAAACATTTAAATGTGGCAACAAAAGACAAAGTCTGTTGAGGTGGAAAGTACCATAAAGAACTGAACCTACCAAGCAAGTGAAAGCAGCTAACGGTGTTTAATTTTCCAGTGCAGACTCGTCCAATGTTACTCATAAACGGCTGCAGAGTTTATAAATCTGTTACTGGCTGCAGATTTCAAATGCCTAAATAACCTACACACTGATATTTCCACATCTCTCCCATCATGAGATGCTTGTATTTTTCCACGGAAGACTAGAAATGGAGGAGCCTGTAAAACATTTTTTGCATCCAGCATGTGACTTCTGCCAGGGGCGTTCAAGTCCGACCAAAAAGACCTGAAGTAGACAAACTGCGTTAAGTGTTCATAAAATATCCCTGGCACGGGGATGTTTGAAGGAGGGATTAACGCAGGGAGAACCAGCTTCTTTTAAAATGGAGAGCAGCCTTTGCCGCTAATGATGTTTTCCCTGTGGTTTTACAGCCTATGTCTACACGTCAGGAGTGTACAGTCAGACATCTGGGAAGAAAAGTTTTCAGACTGTTCCCAAGGCACACAGGAATCAGAAATCCTGTTTTTTTTTCTTTTTTCTTTACAGAGCTTGGCAGGGAACGGTTAGAGGATTGGCAAAAGGACAAGAGAGAGAGAATGGATCCGTGATTAAACCACTCTGTTATGTTATAGTCTTAATTGTCATTAATGCGTGATGAAATTCTCCAGCGTCTTAAAAACAAACAACACTTCAAAAGTGTTCGAAATTCCTCAGCGACTTTTTAATACCGCGCAGGTAAATTACGGTTTTGATAACACCCCATTATCCCTCCTCCGTCTCTCAGGAGAAGGACTCTGAATGTTAATCAGAAAGAAAATCATTCCAAGCTGCTGTTTGTTCAAGAGGGAGCAGAGAGCTGCTAGAGAGGAGAAGGATGCTAATCAGACACTGAGTACACCAGATAAGCACAATGAGCAATGGGCCCAAATCTTGTCTATAAACTAATAAATTACTTAAAATGAAAGATAATAAAATAAATAAAGAAATGAATGAATAAATAAACACATTATAAGAACATCATGACTTTTAGCACATTATGCAATTAAATCATAAAGTGTACAAATATAAAAATGGGAATCTGCATATCTATAATTATAATTAAATAAAAAATACATGCAACTACTTATATAGCATTGTAATATTACATTTATAGAAAGTAACAATTATTTTAAAGAGTTAAATTATTATGAAATAGTCGATGTAATTATTAAAATTCTCATTTACATATAAAAATATATAATGGATGTATTTTTTCTTTAACAGTAATAATATAGTCATTGCAAGATTTTTTTCCCCCCCTTTCGCTTGGATGCTGAGTCATTAGTTTGTCAACAGCACCCCCTGGTGGATATTGCGTGACTCGGTTCTACGTTGTGTAAATCCCAGAAAAGGACTCCGCCCACTCTGTCCAGACAACCAGTCCCAACCTTCCCTCTAACCATTTCAGCCAATGATAGCCCGGGTTATAAGTAGACGTCACTCGGGCATTTAGAACGTAATTGGTCGCTTGTGTGACTGGAGGCCGACCGAGTGCGTCGTCATTATTATGCGGCAGTTCCTCAGTCTTCAGGCAGCAACATGTGAAGAAATCATGCACAGACAGTTTTTCTGACAATTTACACTTGCTCGGCTAAGTTCTTATATCACATAAAGCGACGTTTATGAGTAAAAGAGCGGCTTTTAGATTCGTTTGGATTCTGTAAGTAACTAAAAGTTAACTTACTTGGTGTATTAGCGCTGGTGTTTTTGCCTGCTTTTAGCCTGTTAGCGTCATGGACAACACAGAGGAGAATGCCATTGAGCTCCATGGAGATGAGGAAATAATTGAAGTAATCGATCTCCACGACACAGAGCCTGGGCCAGGTACTGAGGGAGTCCCTGCTTACCTTTCAGCGGTGGTACTGAGTCACAACTTCTGTGTGTTTGGGGAATGGAACAGGACCACAGAAGTTATTTAGATGCAAGTTTTTCTTGTAATTTGATGGTTTCAGTGTTTATAGATAAGCCTTATTTTCGTAGATGATTTGGCTGACGACTTGGGAGATGTTGACTTTGGGGATCCTGGAAACCCGGAGGACGATAATGAAGGCTGGGAGACAGAGGATGAGATGGAAGCAGAGGCGGAGCAAGATGACAGCGAGCTCACCTTCTCCAAGCACACAGGTAGACCCATCCTGCAGGTTTGTGCTGCATCTACTTGACATCCTACGTTTGTTCAAGGCTCAAACTTTGTCCTGCTGTCCTCCTCTCCCCGTGCCCAGGCTCTGTGTTCTGTGTGAGTTTGGATCCAGCCACAAACAGCCTAGCCGTGACGGGTGGAGAGGATGATAAGGCTTACGTCTGGAGAGTGAGCGACGGAGAAGTCGTGATGGAGTGCACAGGTGAATACTCCTGCTCAAATCTACCTATCCGTGTTTGATACTTATCTATTCATGCATCTGCTTATCATTATGTTTTTTATTTATTTATTTATCCATCCATCCAGTTTTTCTTTCTAATATGTGTCTTGTTTTTTGTTATTCTTACCCTGCAGGCCACAAAGACTCAGTCACGTGTGCCATGTTCAGCCATGACTCATCTCTGGTGGCTTCAGGGGATATGAGCGGTCTAATCAAAGTCTGGAAAGTGGAAATAAAAGAGGAGATCTGGTCATTCGAAGTGGGAGATCTGGAGGTAAAATGCAGAGAGTCAGTTTATCTCTTGTTTTAAGCCAGTTTTTTCCCCCTTAGAGAAATATCAAGAATACAGGATTACATCAATAGATCAACGTGTTTCTGTATTAAGTTGTTGCTTCACCTCTTCCTCAGTGGTTGGAGTGGCATCCCTGCGCTCCTGTGCTGCTGGCGGGGACAAACGATGGCAACGTGTGGATGTGGAAGATCCCTGCAGGAGACTGTAAAACCTTCGAGAGTCCTGCGTGTCAGGCAACCAGTGGAAAAGTCCTCCCTGACGGTGAGAAAACACCAAAACAAAGAACGCCTCACAATATTTCAGTAAGGTTGTAACAAGTGATTAGTGGTGAATATGACAGTCAGGGCTTGATTTTAGACGATTTATAGTTGCATAGACTGAATAAAAAGCAGACCTATCCTAAATCTTAAAACATTATAAGTGTTCACTAAATTAAGTGTTTCTCCAGATAAAACCATGAAGAAAAAACTAATTTACCTTCTTAAGTTTGATGCTGTCAAGTCTTTGGGGAAACACTCTGATGCTGCCACACCTTCCTCCAGGTAAACGAGCCGTGGTGGGTTATGAGGATGGAACTGTAAGGGTGTGGGACCTAAAGCATGGAAATGCCATTTATGTCATCAAAGGTAGGACACAAAGATTGATTACTCAGCATACATAGCACTTTATGTGTTCCGCCCAAATTATCACAGTACATATGTCACCAAGTCAGGAGAACATTTCAATCAGAGATTAAAGTGCATCCTTATGCAGGTCAAGATGGACACCAGGGGGCGCTGACCTGCCTTGCTTGCAACAAGGATGGCTCTCTCATGCTGACGGGTTCAGTGGACGGCTGTGCCAAGCTTGTCAACACCACCACAGGCAAGGTGGGTGCAGCTATGAGCTGGTATAGCCAACATGAAACAGGAGACATCCTCCCAGCAGCTGGTCTCAGTAAAAGCGTGTTTACAGGTAGTTGGCGTGTTCTCTGTGGAGGGAGGTAAGGCAAAAGGATCGAAAGATGAGGAAGAGTCCAACTCTGTCGAGTCTGTGGGATTCTGCAACATGTAAGTTTAAAAATCAGATTACAAAATGTGACATGTTAGCTTCAGCGTCTTACATCTTCGGGGATGTTTGCAGCCTACCTCTCATAGCTGTGGCGTACCTGGATGGGACTCTGGCCATTTATGACCTTTCTACACAGGTGTTGAGGCACAGATGCCAGCATGAGGTGAGTGTGCTTTTGTTTTACTTTAGTTCACTACGTTGAAAATCTCCTCGCTGCCACCTTTTTCTGCCTCTTCCAGGCTGGGATTGTCCACCTGCAGTGGGAGGAGTCTTCATCTGTGGTGTCCACCTGCAGTTTGGACGGAGCGCTGCGTTTATGGGACGCCCGTTCTGGCAACTTGTTATCCGAGTACCGCGGCCACACCGCGGAGATCCTCAACTTCACCGTCAACAGGTATGACTGTTGAAATGGCCTTTGTTTTGCTTCGGAGACACTTTGTGGTCAGGGTAGAAAACAAAGATTCAGCCAGAAGCCTGAAAGATTCACTTCATTTCTAATTGGTGAATCCAGTTATTTGTTTTTGCAAGGATAAAAGAAAAAGTGTCAAATGACCTTGTTTGGCAGCAAGAGTTCATAGCCTACCATGACAGCTTCAATTCTAATTGATTATCAAACACATTGCTTTATTCATGCATGTTAAGGTATATTTGTTGTAACACATTGTTTTTGAACTTCTTTGACTATTAAAGCAGAATAAATGCGACTCCCTCACCTGACGGTATCCTTGTGTCTCCTCAGGGAAGCGTCTCTTGCTGTAACGGCCTCAGGAGACAACCAGGCCAAAGTGTTCTGCCTCCAGAGACCCGATCGATAAAACAAAAGCTAGAGAAAAAGGAAAGAGGAACTGTGTCACAGCAAATGGACAATTACGGCTCAAACTTTCTGTTTTCTTTTACCGGAGAATAGATTTTCTTATCCTTTCGGTATTTTAAAGTATCCTCATGTGTTTTCTTGACAGAAACCTTTAAAACAGAAATCTTCCTGATTTCTTCTTATTTTTCAGTTTGTCAGACTAAACAAATCCACCTACTTGTTTAGTTTAAATGGTCTTATTCATGAATCAGCACGTGAAAGGACAGTGATTTTTTCCCCTGTTATTGTGGTGCATCATTTCCTAAATATAAGGATGTGTGTGGTCTTCCAACTAAATACACCAACTTATTCATGTAAACTCAATTGTAAATACAGACAATAAAACAATATGCTCTCCTCTGGGCAATTTAAACTTTTATTTTCATTCAGGGACTGCTTTGTGTCTTACGTTCATTCTCCCATCTATTTTTGTGTGTTTACGAGATAAAGATGTTTCCTAAAGCAGCTCAAACAAAGCCGGAGGGCAAAGTTGTTGTATTACAGTTCATGGCAACATGGTTAACTGGCAAAAAAAATACTGCACTCAGTTAAATCTGTGACTGTAAGTGCTTCTTTAGCCTTCAGTTTCAGCTGAAATATGTTATTAGATAAACATAAAAGCAGAAGTTGAGTTGATCTGGAGATGACAACCTCCTAAGGGAGGGAGATTTCTTTTTAAAGCTCTATCAATATTAGATGTGGTTAAAGCAAGACTGAATCAGACAATGAGTTTGAAAAAGCTCACATAATGCATTTAGCTCTTTATAATTCAATAGAAACGCAGCACCATGTGCTTTCAGTACTTAGGACATCAGGTTAGGAGGTTTCTAATGTCATTCTATAAATCCCACTTCTGTCTCCTTTGGCAAGTAAACTTAACTTTTAGATTGAACTGATCTGAAAAACTCGGACGGCTCTCAGTAACTGAGACCACATCGAGACCAGCAATGGGCCTGTCAAGTATCTTATCTGCAAAAAGCAGGAGCAGCTAAGTTATTATTTTCTTTCAGTGTTATATATTTTATTTGAAGATATAAAAACCCACAATTCAGTTTCTCTTACTATTTGTCTGTTAGAAATAACCAATAAAAAGGATTTTTAACAAAAAAAAAATGTTATGCTATGACCAGGTAATCGTCCCAAAAATGGAGAGCTGTGTCCAACCAAATCAATGAAAAGTTTGGTGAGAGAAAAAGAACAAGAGAACTGTGGGATAAGTGAAGCATTGGCACGATTTTGAAGCTAAGCCTATGAAGATGTTGGGACATTCACAATGGGTCGGTGGACAGTGACATGGTCCGTCTCATTCTGGTATTGAAAGTTTCCTATCTTACAAGGTTTTTGTTTCATTTGTAAAAATGAAACAAGGCCTGTCGATCCTCTCAACAGACTCGGTTGTTTCTTGTATAAAAATCAGTTTTATTGCTGTTGTAATATTCTAACTTGTTGTAGTAACTGAAGGACTGTTTGGCACTTACTGGAGAACTTCATTAAAAAAAACATCAATCATCTGGACTCGTGTTTAGGTAGTGTTCAACATTTGAGGCTTTAAGCAGCATGGGGTTTCTTTCCATCCTTACATAATTAAGATCCGTTGGGGAATCTTTGTTTGTATAAACATAATATTCCCGGAAGAAGGCTTCTTTGAGTGAGACCTAGGCTGAGAAAAAAAGGATGTTGTTCATGATGACGCAGTAACAACCTTAAACTGCGTCCACAAAATACTGTTTGTTTTGCTTCCTGCTAAAAAGGATGATATACACTCACCAACGTCTTTATTAGGTTCTACTGTTGAATTGATTACCAAGCAGTGAATTAGTCAGCCACACATAAGTTAGAGCATTTAGACACCAGTAGGGACCAAAATTGTGATATTTGTTGCATTTCCAGCTGAATTTCACACTGCACTGTGTCAAGCAATCCAAACCCTTTGAAGGGACTGTTCCCCTCCTCACCTGTGGTGGCGCTGCACTAAGAAACACTCAAAGAAACAACACAAAAGTTTCTAAAGAAGACACCGAGAGCAACAAAGAACATGAACCATTTCTCCTGCTAGCACTAGACTTGCACATTTGTTTTGGTTCTATTTACCCAAAATGCCCTGTGCTATTGTCTGCTTCCTATTTTTGGAGCGCTCTCCAGTTCGGTTGGCATTCACATATGCATTCGAGCTGCACAAGAGTTCACCTCAATCAAACCAAGACAGAGATTTGTAGGCAGAAGAGAGTTCTCTTTTTGATTGAACATTCACACCTCCCCAAACAAACAGGACTTTCTAGGCAAACAAACTGGAGTTGGATTAAAGTCGACCAAATGGGGTTGGGGTCAGTGTATCACTGATACACATTGGTGCATGCTTTACTCCAGAAAGCCTCCTAGATGTTGTTTACCAAACCTGAGATGCCTAGTGTCAGCCTTATTTCTGTCCTCATGCTCTTCCCTTCCGCTTGTCTGTTCAGTTAAAGAGGAAACTGTCAGTGATTATCCTGTGCACAAGTGCTTTTTCCTTGTGCCATTGTACAAAGCCAAAAGTACAAAGGTAACTGACCCAGAAAGGCTGTACAGCTTCCCCTTTTTGAGGCATACATCTGCTAGCATAAACAAGATGTGTGTTTTACATGAATAAATGCATGTGTTTGCGCTACACTCAGCAGAGTCGCAACAGGACACCGGGGGGAAAAATGATACCTGTCAGATGAAGTTTACGCTCACAGTAGGGTATTTCCCTCCACTGTCACAACACAGCGTTTGGACATTAGTTTTCACTTGCTGTCTTGTCTCGTCTCTGTTTACGCTGTCAGAGAGCAAGATGCATTTATTGATTAAATGAGCATTTGTTTAGAAAAGCACTTCTCCAATAACATTTCATAAGGCTGCAGTATTCGGAGAAAAAACTGAGCAAAATCTCATGGGTCCGGTGTCTCTTTCCATGGGAAAAAGTGGATTTTCTGTCTCCTGAACAATTTCTGGGAGGATTTTCTTATATTGTAAATATGTATCCTGCAGAAATAATAACTTTTTTTTGATTTCTAACTCAAGCTACCATATTTTAAATGGACTATTTTAAAGATGTCATCCCCTACAACAAGATTCTCAGAGATTAAAGAAAAAGTAAATCTCATTTTACTAATACTCCTAACTTTGGTTATGTGTTTTGTTTTTAATACAAAACTTAAAAAAACTTAAATCTTTTTAATGTCAATTTTACTCTGATGGAATTTCTTTCTAAGTAATTTGGATTGACAGAATGTTCAACTTTGACCTTAAATCTAACCAAACTGCATATTATATATAACGTACCAATTTTTACTTTGTGTGGACTGTTAAAATATTGATTGTATAAGCTAAGCTTAAATGAATATGTTAAAAGATGTCTAAGGATGGGAAAGAGGAGGCAACCCAGGGGTGGAAATGAAGTTTTTTCTCCACTAGCCACTGTGGCTGTTAGAGAAATTGTTTTACTGGCCACTCAGACATACAATTTATTCTTATGAAATTTACTCTATGAAAACCGATTTACTGACAATAAGTTTGCCATACATATGTACTTATACAGACTAATTTAACATAACAAAGCATGGACACGTTAACAGAGGTGTAAAGCAATAAGTTCACTTGAAGTAATTACTAACAGCAAACCTTAACTACACAACCCTAAAGTTCTTGAAATCATTTCCTATGTTGAACGTTTCCACATTTTGGCTACAACTCCCCCAGATAGTATTAAGTTAAGATTTGCCTAGTGATTTTTTAAACATTTTTAAATGGTTTCAATAGCTGTTCTCTAACTGTTATATTTGCTTTCCCTTACTCATTACGTTTTCTATTGAAATTCACAATGCTATATCCATTAATAAAATCAACCAATGGGCTGTCGCAGTTGATAAAAATTATATTTCATCTACCTTTTTGTGTGATTATGACAGCCCCATGTACACTATGTGCATTAGTCTGAATCCCAGATGATCAGTCCTCCACTGGACAGAAGTTCAAACTGAGTGGAGCTTTCTTTTTTTTTCTGTTCAAATTGTCAACCCGCCACAGTGGCGGGTGCGTTGCTCCAATTTACATGCCACTTCACACTTGTACAAAACATTTGGCCAGTGGCGGGTGCTAATTTCCACCCCTGCGGCAACCAATGCTCCAATTCCAATTGTCAACATCAGCCACTCGTGATAGATTGGTTCGTTATTTGCTTATTTGTTTATTTTATCACAAAAAAAACCTTATTCAAAAAATATTCAGTAGAAGCAGCCTACATGTTTTTCTAACCATGCCCATAAAATCACAGTCTGAATAGAAAACGTTGTTCCCAAAAAAAAAACGTTCCCACTTTGGTTACAAATGTTCACATTTAACTATATTCTGAAGTTCATTTTTCTGTAAATATATTTTCTCCAGCGATGGCTATAGCTTTAAGTCACTTTCAGTGTAAAAAAAAAAAATTCTCAAAAATTGTAATTATCTTCTTTGGAAACCAAGCTTAACTAACCTTATTCCGTTACATTTTTCTGCTGTACACAGAAATAAACCAGAATATGGATTTGATTAATTATCGCACAGCCTGGAGTTCTGGGAAATGCTTTGTCTCTTCCTGTTTTTCTTTTATGTCCAGCTTGTCCTCTCTGTGTTGTGTCTTTTTTCCAAATGCTCCAAATCTTGGGAACATTTCTGTTTAAAAGCATTATCTGACCGCAGCTTATTCATCTCTTCCAGGACTACGTCTGCCCCAAACTATCAGGGTAAGGAGAGGCCCCTGTGTTTGGCTAGCAAAACAGCTCTCCACTGCTCTTCTATCCAACTTCTTGTTTAAATATCAGACATCTGTGACAGCTGTTATGAATTCAGGTGTATACACGTATGTATGTATGTATTTATAAGCATTATTCACCCTGAGGGCAAATAGGAAAATCAAGTAGATGCTAGCTTCAAAAGAAGGCTTTCCCACTCCCAGCAGACTTTTTTTTAAAAGATACAGTATTTATTTGGAAAATCTCACTTGCTTTTGAACAATAAACTGCTTGAAAAACACGATTTTCTGTTTGGCAATGACTTCCATGTTAGCTTGCTGAGCTAGCTTGCTCAGTTAGCTGTAGCAAGCTTCTTAGACTTGTAGAAACTTGTTTTTTACACTTGGGTATTTTAGTTAAACAATTTATATCTACTCTCTTAAAGCTCAGTGTTATGTTTTCCTACATTGTGTGGATGTTGCAACATTTTATTGAGAAAAGTGAAGTTCAGCAAAAAGTTAAGAACTTGTCCATTAAGCGAGATGCAAACCAAAAATCACTATCAAAGTATTCCAGTATGTCTATGTATAATTATGTACAGCACTCAGCTCAGATGTATCACTGCTATAAAACAATAAATAATAAATTTCATGATTCCATTCCTAGTCGTCCAGATCTTGTAGCACCAAAGCAGCCATTACAAATTTTTCTTTCTTTCTTTCTGGAATTAGTTTTGCAACAGATGTAACAAGAAGCATGCCTTGCATAATGTTTAGTTTCAGTCTCGTCAGTACACAGAATATTTCTCAAAAGTCTTGGTGCTCACCAAGATGGGCTTTTTTGGGGGGAAATTTGAGATGTGTTGGTCAGCAGTGGTTTTGGCTTTGGAGCTCTCTGCCCTGTCTCTTTATTATTTTCGAATCAAATCGAATCATCAAATGAAACCCAAAGAGGCTGTTAATAACAGCTAATTCATTATCTAACAATGAGCAAAATTATATTTTCACATAGAACCAGAAGATTCCTTGATAATACATGAGAAAAAGTACAAAATCTAAGTTAGTTGGATAACTGAGGGTTAGAGGGCACTCCTCTTACTGCCAGCAAACACCATTTAGGACAAGACAGCCTCAGGATGACCACTACCTCCTCCTCCTTCTGAGCACACTTCCTCTTTAAAGTAACTGTGAGAAAGAGAGTTGGCTGCTTGTTCTGTCTCTGTCTAAGCTTGCTCTGTGGGTTGTTAAAGCTGCTGGGGTCGGCTGCTCTGTGACTCTCTTTAGCGCTGCTGGCTGTGGATATGATATGCAGCAGAAAAGGAAGCTGAGATTTCATCTCACAAATGATAAATGACTGGACAATTCATCACACAAGGTAACAAAAGTTTAGAATTCCTTCTGGTTTTTGATTCAAAAAGCTTACACAGGCTTCTGATGATCATTTCATAAAAAGGCAGCTTTTCTACAGCATGTTACATATTATGAGGTGAAAGATTACTTTAATTCAGAATGTTATCTAACTGACTTACGATGCTTTATATCAGAGGAAGAAGCCAGCTTAAAATAGAGTCAATAATCTGCTGCATCCCTGACTATAAAGACCTTCTAGAAAGCATAAAACTGCTCTTAACTTGTAAAGGCTAAAAACCAATTTGCATTGTGTGTTCATCTTTTAAAGAGCTTTTAAAAACACCATTTGCTCAAACTGTAGCAGGACTTTGATACCATAAAACTCCCCCTCGTTCTGCTTGAAAATGCACTTTTTACACGCAAACCCTGGAAATGTACAGGCTTGTTTATTTTCACTATCAAAATTATAGATGTTGTCAATATTCTATATATTACTGCTTGCTAGTGTTTGATATAACATTATGTACCATAAGCACAAATATAATCGGGCTAAGTAAAGTTGAAGTGGTTCCAACACTAAAACTGATAGTTGTTGTTTAAGAAGACTAAATGCTGAATCGAAAGATGCAAAAAATTAGTTAGTGCAGTTTCTGTTGTTTTGTTTTTGTTGTTGTTTTTTACCCATACACATTTTTATATTTACAGGATGTTTGTTCACATTTAAAGCTTGAAAGAACTTGGACATTATTTACCGTGATCTCATTTATTTATTGATTTTATCATAAAAAACCTACATAAACAGTGGTAGTTTTGATACCGCAGAGGCAGCTCTCCATTCAGGGAGCCATTTATGAAGGGGCTGCATAAAAACTCAGGAAAACAAATAAAACACCGACTGGAATCATTTGGAGAAGCTGAGTATTTACTAACTAGAAAACGTTTTGTGAACAATTCTGTCATGGAAATAAGCATAACAAAAACGTAGCTTTGAGAAACTATTCAGAGAAAAAAAATTTAAAAAGTAAAATGAATCTCTGGGTAGAGGTCCAAGAAACGTGAAGTCACACTAATGATTACATTTTTTGTTTGTAAATGAGTTTTGAAATAAAAATAAATATATATATATATATATATATATATATATATATATACTGTATATATATAATTTTATTGCAGAAATGTGTTTGTTTTTGGCAGGTAGGGGTTGTAGGTCTTTCTAAGAACGGGAGGCAATCATGCAAAGACCGCCACTGCACATAAACAATATAACCACTAAAAAAAATTATTTTCCAGGATCTGTATCATATACTATGATTTATGAAATTTTCTCATTATAAATTGCTGCATGACATTAGCCTTGTGCTCCTAACACACGCCCTCATCTGATCTCCGCTCACCTCTTTACAAAAGAGACAACAAATAGGGTCAGTACTGTTATAGTTGAGGCGACCTACGACCCCTGTTGCGTGTGACTTTTTATCGGTTTAATCTGCAGCTACAGCAGCTCTTTTATAGAAAGGCACCACAGAGAACATGTGGTGAATATAAATAAGAAAATTCATAAATACTCAGCTGAAGTGGACTCTTGAGCTGCACAGTGATCTGCAGAAAGAACTATTTTAAGTGGCCCTATTTTAAGAATATTAACAACTAGTTCACTTTAAAGAGAAAGCACACTTTTAAGCTCTTTCAGCTCACTTTAAGGTGCAGCAGACAGAAACAGGTCTCTGTGTTATTGTTATTTCCTGCACACCCCAACATGGGTAAAATCCCCCAATACCATGTGGGAGAATATCTTATGGGTCTGATGGAACCAAACTCGGATGAATTTCTTTGGCCACAAAATCCAAAAAGGTGACACACAAAACTCTGCAGATCGCCAAGAGAACATCACCCAGAGGGAAACATGCTGGCTGCACTAACCTGGAGTTTGAAATTAAAGTTTTGGAATGACAGAGGACAAGACGTGACAATCTCAGAGATCTGGAGAACTATTGCTAGGTAAAGTGGGCGAATACCAAAGATGACTGATTCCTGAAAATTAATCAAAGTAGTATTAGTTTTTAGTTTAGTTTTACCGGATAAATATCAGATTATTCTTTGGATTTGAACAGATTCATCAGGGTCTCTAATATATCAGAACAACCTGGCATTTTTAGGAGTTTAATGTGGGGCATTTAAACTCCTAAAATGTCCAACATTTTACGAGTTTAAATCTAAATGATTTGATATCCATGCACACCTTTTGAGGCACATTACTGAGCACGTGTGCATCATCATTACTGATTCGATCTCTTTCTGTTTGGTTTTATTTTTGCAATAAATTCCCCCAGCTCGCTTCCTCTGCTGCATCCTCTGTTGTGTCTTATTACATCCGTTCGGTTGTGCCTCTTACCCTAAAACTGTCATCTTACTTCTTGCAGAAATAGCTGACAAGGTCATACAATGCATTTGAATGTTTGTGCAAACATCCGACCTCAGACAAGTATAGCCATAAACCTTCTGGGTCCCCCACTGCTTAGTTTTTATACTTTGTTTTTGTTTCTAGGGTAGCTGTTTACTGGAGTGTGTGCAAATGGAAGGAGGACTGCTGATTTCACCAGTGATGGCCCATGCTCTGATCTCAATGGAGAACCTCGTTTACATCATCACCGTGCCACTGTCGACCTCTATCATCCTGGCCAACCTGGTCATCATCCTGGGCATCTCATGCAACCGCCAGCTCCACAACACGCCCAACTACTTCTTCCTCAGCCTGCTGGTGGCCGATATGTGCACAGGCGTGGCGCTGCCCTTCATCCCGTTGATGGGTCTGAACCGGGAGCTGAGTTTCAGCTCCTGTCTGGTGGCTCACATCTTCCCAAATTTCCTCTTCTTGGCGTTTTTGTCCAACCTGGTGATGGTCCACTACGAGCGATACATATGCATCGTCGACCCTCTGCACTACAACACCTTGTGGATGCATCGGCATTTCTCCTTAGCGCTGCTTATAGTGTGGGCACCTCCGCTTTTGTTTGCGTCTCTGCCCGCTTTCGGGTGGAGTAACTGGTCCGGACCAGACTGGAATGACTGCTGTGAAAGCGCCGCAAAATTTCCGCCTCTTTCTAACTGTACGGTAAATCTGACATTGTGCTGCTCCTACAGGCGGGTGTTCCCCAACGCCTTCATCTACTTAGAGGTGTATGGCCTTGTTTTACCGGCCATTCTTATCATCGCTGGCATGACCGGACGTGTACTGTGGATCACAAGAGGCCAGATGAAGGACATCTGCCGCCTCCATAGAGCAGTGGAGCGAGGAAACCAGGCGTCAGACCAGGAACAGAGGCTGAATTTGCGGTATACCCGCTGCTTAGTGGCGGTGTCCCTGACCTTTCTGGCCTGCTGGGTTCCCTACCTTATTTACATGCACGTCTGTATAGCATTCCTCATCATTGACACCAAGCAGAACTCCATCACTCACATCGTGTTGTCCTGCATCGGCATCGGAAGCATGGCCGTGGTGCCGATGGTCCTCGGATTGGCCAACAAGCAGTACACGGAACCAGCATTCAAGCTTCTCCAGAAACTCAGAGACAGGTGGAGGGCAAGGGGCTCAGACGAGACTGCAATCTGAAATAATGCTGTGTATTAATATTTATCAAGTTTTTCTGCAAGAATTGATATCAGAAAGAGTTGGCGGCAGCTTATGAGTTGAATTACGGTACCATTAAGGTAATATTTCATAGCACATGCATCATAAAGTCTTTCTAAATGTCAAATAGTGAAGTTATTATCTCGAGTAGTTCCTTTACCTGCAGTAGAAAAATGTCACATGGTCATATGTTAGAAAAATAGTCATTGTCAGAGCAGAGGGAGGCTAACCACTGCCGTTTTTATTCTCGCTCGAACTAAATTAAACTTAACTTGAACTACAAAGCTAGTATAAGAGTTCAAAGAAAAAGCTTTTCAAGTTGTGCACACAGTAAAACACTAAAATAGTGCAAAATGTGTTTATTTGGTAAAATTAACCAAAATTTTACACAAAGAAATCATAACATCTTTAGTACAAGAAAACATACACAGGTTACTGAACAGAAAGTTGTATGTTTTTGGAAAATGGAGAAAAAAAAAGCTATATTTTATTTGTGACATAATAAAGAACCTGCATGAAAACACTGAAATTCCATTTTAGTACTGGCTTTATATTTATTAGCTTTGTTCAGAGCCATGTTTGGCTAAATTGCTAAAAATCTGCTAAAATGGAGAGGGTGGTGAAAGGCTAGCCTTCCACCACTCCTTCCGGATGAATGCCACCCTGGGCAAGTGCCTCTTTCTGCCACCGAGAGCACAACCAAATATGTGCTCACACACCCCAGAAAGCCCAGTAAAAATGATATATCACTAGAAAATATTGATATGTTATTTACTGATTTAGAAAGATGGACATGTGAATAGTTTTCAACTACGTTATTAGGAAATATGTGAATTTTCTCTTTTTTTTCCACATAAATATTTCTCAAACCATCAACAGTGTCTTTAAAAAACTGTATAATTCAGTCCAATCGATTTGAATTTGCATGTATTTATTTAATTTTTATTATTCAGTTATCTTATTTTTTTAATCTATAAATGTAAAATAAAAATAGCTAGAAATCAATTTTAAAATGTAATATGCTATTTTTTGCTTCTGACATTTCTCGTCATTTGTTGAAGCTCTAACTCCATTAAAACACTAAAATAGTGCAAAATAAACTACAAGTAATACAGACTATGGCATCAGCCACCTGTTGTGAGCATTGACCGTTCTTACAGTATTCACGCCACAGAGGGGCGCCAAATCCCATTCACTACGCATGTAAATATTATATTGATTTTTTTCTTCTCTAGTAGAAAATCTGTTTTAAAAACACAACTGAATGTATTTACTTTTCCAAGAGCTTAGCTAAATATAATCTATCTACTAAAGGTAAGGGAATCGCTACTGTTAATAACTTTCAGAAATTTATAAAGGTCTTCAACTATGACTTACCATATGCCTGCAGTGACCTACAACATGGTTATGAGAGTAGCTCCAGTTCATTCTGGATTACTTCATTTTGTTTTGTTTCAATTATTAATTCCCCACTAAATGAATAAATAACCTTTTATTAGCATCCAACTTGGATAATTGTTTCCTTTCTAGTTGAGCAGAAGTTACCAAGGCCCCCTGACCCCACCTTTTAGATGCACTCGTGATTTGAGATGAAGATAAGATTCCCTTTCACAATATAGAGCAGTAAAAACAGAAAATGCCCTGTCCATTTCCTATTACCGTTCACTATAATCTCAGACAAAAAAGGGATTCAGATGTCTTTTAAAGTCTTCAAGTTGCCTCCGGGTGGTGATGGTAAAGCAAAGATAACTTGGAAGACGGAAAAGAAGAAGAGCACCGGGCCATCTAAGGCAGAGCAACAGAGGGGTCTTGCAAATACTTTTCCTTTTGCATCATAGAAATCTTCATGTCGTTTTATCAGATGTTTCTTCATTTAGCCTAAAATATTTGTGCGTCACCTTAAAATTATGCAAGAAATATCCTTATCGCAGGAATCAAGTTCATTTAAATTTTACTTGAAAGCATTTCTGCACATTTTTCGTGTCATAATTAATAATAAACAAGGACAAATTAACAGCAAGGAGAAACTTCCAATGGGAAAAAACTTAAAATTGGGCAAAAACAAATGTGCATCGCCCAGCGACATCACTGTCCAAACAGAGGTTAGTGTTAAAGAAATGCTTATTTTCACCATCTAAATCTTTATTTTAGAAGGACTATTTCCTCTGTCTTAATTTTGAATACACTGCTGAGTTGTGTAAAAGAAAGAGCGCCACCTATTGGATCCAAACGTGTTCTGCCAATTTTTTTAAATTTCTCATCAAACAGTCACGAATGAAAAGCAATCAAGTGGATTTTTGTTTAAAAATACACGACGTAAAGTTAAAACATGCTTCTTCTTGTTTTTTGGTCCAAATAAACTAACTTTAGTTTGATTTTCTTTTCATTGCTATAATTTGAAACACATAAAATCACCAGACAAGAAGAAACAGAAAAAAACCTCCTGCTGTCACATTAATATGAAGAACTTTTTTTTCTTCTGTTTTTACAATTGAAATTAATTTGGCTGTTTAAAACAAAAAAATTTTATAGCACAAGAACCTTGCGTTGTGCCAGACAAATATGCTCCACCTGGTGACAGCGTAATATCAAACTTTCTTCTGTATATATTCTCAGTACTGTTGTGTCGTAATCTAAATCTTGAACTTTAACGTCAAATTTGATAGAAACATCACATAAATGCATCTGTGTTTATTACCCATACATCAGTGTTGTACAGTGTAGAAATACAGCTTTGATTTTCGCCATCTGTCATTTCTCCCTGCTGAAAATATTTCCTCCTACTTCCATCAGCAGTGTTTATCTGTATTCTGGTATGCAGGCTGTGGAGGAAAGATGGATGCAAGGGCAGCCGCGAATAAATCTCCAAGACAAGAGGGGATTTGGCCAGGCAATAAGAGCATGCACGACAAGAAGCTATGAGTTTCCAGGTTCCAGTTACAGGGATAAAATGCTACAAGTTAACTGAATCAACTTGTAACATTTATAGTTCTCACAATTTAATTCTGATGCATAGACATCCTCAGAATTAAAGCGGTCTGAACATTTATTAGCACCTCTACTGATGATATTTAAAAATATATCAGAATAAATTCACAATCTATTCAATGAAAATAATGCAGAACAAAAACTATGTTAATATCCAACCTTGAGTTTGAATTCACTACTTCAGTGAAGAAACAATTTCACCTTAGCGAATAATATTTTTTTTTGTCTCAACTCTTCAAAATGAAAAATAGAGAAAATCAAACAATATAAGCCCCTTTACAGTTTAAGCTGATATTCAATGGGGTAAAATTGTCAAATTATTTATTGATAATTTGACAATTATCAATAAATAATTGTCAAATTTATCTTCTCCAAATATAAATAAATAAATAAATACAGTGAAACTTTGCTCGAAACATGGGCAGAACACCTACAGATCAAATAAATAAATATGTTGAGCTCACCTCTGTTGTCTTCCTGTATTGCCGTCCGTCAGCTGCCCTCGTGTCACAGGTTCCTGTTCCCGCTAGCTGCCACAACTTAGCTAGCTACTGTGTGGTTACCAGCCGCGGCCCTTACTGAGAGAGTTAAGCGAAAAAACTTTCCACAGAAGTGTGGAAAAACAACAAAACAGTTAGAGCAGCCGACGTCGGAAGTCAATTTTTCCAATTTCACTCAAAATAATTGCTTTTTTTTCTTCGTTTAATTTAGTCGGCGCGCGCCTTCATCGTTTCTTAAATGATTTGTTTTCTTAATTTTGATTGGCTAATGAGACGAAGAGGTGCGTTTAAGGACAGAATGTGCCCATGGACTTTTTATATTAATTTATCATGCGTGTTCTCTCTCTCTCTTTTTTAATCTAAAATTCTAAACAATATGCTGTGCCTCCATTTTTGATAACTTTAACCATGTCCTTTAGTCACTTGATTGTTGAAAGTACTAAAACGAAATCGGGGTAGCAATAATGGTAGCATAATCCTTTTTTAATAATCCAGAATTTGTATTTTCTGCATATGATTGGAGGAAAACATACAGTTGGAAGCAGACTAAGAGGAAAACAAGTCCTTAATCACATAAAAAGCAACTAAGACGTCAACTATTGGAGAAATAAGAAGCCCAGCAGTCCAGGGATGCTTTTATTACTCAGCTACATCATATGTTCAGGTTATTCCTTTGGATTATCTTGTATGTTTCAGGAAGACAGAGGAGAACCGGGAGACGAGGAGGGGGCAATCGGATGAGATTCCTGCAGTGTCTCTTTAAGTGATGAGTGTGTTCTATATGTGTGTGCATGAGGGAAAGAAAGAAAACAGTCAGCATTTGTAGAGGTTAATTTATTAGCACAAAACCCTGAAATCCGATTACTTTAGATTCATTTGAAAGATTTGAGACTCATGAGCACAAGAGCCAACAGAGGAGTTCAAACTTGCACCATTGCAATGCTGCAGGACAATGTACCCAAAACACAGCAATATATCTATGTATATATACATTGTTGAACTTTTAAGTACCAGTCTGAGAACCTTTCCTTATTGTTTTTATCTGCATTTCCTGACTCATACTGGCAAGATGGGAATCAAGCAAACGGAAACACTCCCACATGCTCGGACCCATAAATCTATTTATCCTGAAATAAAAACAAACCTTCACGCTAGAAGTTTTTTTTTTTTTTTGCGTCACAAAAACAAAACCTCAGCGCTTGGGTCATCACTGTCTGAAGGAAATAACACAGGAGAAGATGAAAGGAAACACTGAAGCCCCAAAGGCATTGCACATCCCAACAAAAGATAAGAAAAAAAAAACCTTTCCAAAACACACAGCTTGACGTAAACCAGTTCAAGCACAGATTCAACCTGCCACAGAGCTGCAGTCAGACGTTCACTGCCAGAAAACGTGCAAGAGAGATTACTACTTTTAATTTCATCAGGAGGTTTCAATGGTTGATTATAGCTTCATTGTTTAAATAATTCGTTCACATTTTGCGGATATGGCTGCAAGAAGTCCCAGAAAAATCAGTCAGTGTACTGGGTGCTTATGGAGATAAGCTTTCCACATTCCACCTCCACCCGGATCAGTACGCGCTTGGCAGATGGGGCGGATGTGGGGGGGTTCTGTGTACTCGCGGGGTCTGGGGTCTCATCCGGTTTTGGGACGATGCTGGACTCGGCTGTTGCAGGTTTCCCTCGCCGGTGTCGTTGGTCTCGCAGGTGACTTCTCTCGGGCAGGTGTTTTTTCTCTTGCGGGTGTTTCCTCTCTGGCGGGTGAACGTCTGCGTGCAAGTAAGGACTTGGATTGGTTGTTTGCATTTAGTAATCTGAGCGGAAGAGAGGTTTGAGTTTAGTGAAGCACAAAACAACAGTGAAGTTTGAGATCTGCAGAAATTAGTTACATGCATGCTGTTGTCATATTTGAAAATTGTAGCATCAGTCATTAAGATTTGATCTAAATTTAAAGGTTTTCCCTTAGGAGAAGGAAGGGTTGTCTCTTCACAAAGGACAAATTGACTTAAAAGTTTTAATTATAAAATAATTTCAATTTATGTGCTTACTATTTATATGTTTCTTATACAACTGGTGCATTTTCAAGAAAAGGTGCATTAGGATGTTAAGACTGTGTTAGAAGGAAGTATAGCATCTAAAAATCAGAGAAATTTCTAACAATTATTTTATTGGTCACTAAAACATTCCAATTCTGCATATTTTTCATTGATTAGTTTGTGATCACAACATGCAGCAAGACAACTCTGAAATGCCACGATTTAGATTTTTCTCTAAAGATAATTTTTTGTGTCAGAATGGTAATAAAATGGCTCTCACCTGCACGTTGAAAGTTGTCCATTCTTCATGGAGATAAAGGAGAGAAGAAGACGTTAGTCAAAGTCTTCGCACACGTTTATCTTATTCACACAACCTCACTTTGTGGCGTCCGCCGACCCTTACCTCTGCTCCTCGCCCTCCAGCAGCCTGCGGTAGGTGGCGATCTCGATGTCAAGGGCCAGTTTGAGGTTCAGGAGGTTCTGGTATTCGCGGATCTGATTGGCCAACTCCTGCTTGTTTGCCTTCAAGGCCTCCTCTAGCTTCTTAATGGTATCTCTGGCCTTCGCCATGTTCTCGTCGCCATCTGTTCGTGCTGCGTCAATTTCTTTACTCAAGGACTCTTCCTTAATGGGGCAACACAACAAAGGATATCAGCAGGACGGTCGGAGTGTGTGTAAAGGGGTTACTGTCTGTCAGATTCCTACCTTTCTTTTCTGACCGTCTAATTCAGCTTTCAGCCTCTGGATTCGGCGCAAGAGGTCAGAGATATCCCTCTTTTGGTCACGGACTTCCTGCTCCTTCTGCTCTGCACTTTGGACCAAGGACTCAATCTGAAAGTTGGGAAAGGATTGTAACATTTACTTGCACTGTAAACCAGGACTGGATCTGCTTTATTTTATCCTCACCTTTCTCTGGTTCCATTGCTCCGCCTCATCCCTGGCACGAGCGGCATATGCGGCATACTGCGCCTCTGCGTTCTTGACGTAGTCCTCCATGTCCAGAGACCGTTTGGCGGACTTGGGAAGGGTGACCGTTTCATTCTGAATCATCGACTGCAGCTCCTTGATCTCCTGCAAGGCGTTGAGAAGGTAAAAACATTTGGTTTGATGACAAGTTTTCAACCTTTTTAAATGTATCTAATGTATCTAATGTTCAGTGAGTAAGTAAGTAAATAGTTTTCCGTTACCTCATCAAAGCCATCCCTGAGGAACTCCAGTTTTCTGGTCAGGTCATCCAGATCCAGAACCTTGTTTACCAAATCCATATGTCCTTCATCTACTTCCTGTTGCACACATATAATTTAAATTGTAAGAGGGAAAGAATTCATGTAAAGATGGAACATTTCATAACAATGAAACTTGTTTAGTGGTTTTCATTCCCCCAAAAGCAGAAAATTGTGGTATTACCTTTTTGGCAACAACAAATTCATTCTCCAGATCAGTTCTCTTGTTCATTGCATCCTCATAGCTGCAAGCAAGAGAGGATAAAAGGTAAAGAAATAACATTGCAGGAACACAGGTACGTTGGAGTCATCCATAACTTCCTGGATGCCATCTGTGAGCTGCTTACATCTTCTTGGCATCTTCCACATCCTTCACGATGTCTTTAAGCTCAACCTTCAGATTTTCCTGGTCGTGCTTCAAGTTGTCGATCTTCTCCAGCAGATTGTTCTCTGCCTGCCTCACGATGGCATCCACGTTCCCGCTGTAGTCCTCCTGTCCCTTCAGGATATCCAGCTTCTTCTGCAGTTTCATTTTCTCATCCTCCAGTTCCTTCACCTAAAAAAAGGCAGAACAAGGGATGTTCACTGGATATAAATAAGGAAAAGTCACTGGTAGTGCTTAAGGCAAATAGTAACTTTACATTTGTTGCACTTTCAGTGTCTGCGAAGTGTCCGATATCTCATTTTTGGGGGGGAAACAGAGCCTTAAAGATTTGTGAGGAATGTCATAGCACACTATTGCTAATTTTAAGGTTCGTCTGTCTGGTTTCTTTCAATGTTCCCCTCATTTTTTCAATTTTACATTAAATTGGGCCCATTCCACCAATTAACCACTAGATGGCGATCTTGTTAGCCATACACAATAGGAAACCTGGCAGAGTGAGTCACTTTTCATGGCCTCAGGTACTAGTTTCACTCTGTTATTATGTTTGAACTGTTAAATGTTGATGTTATTATGTTATTATTAGGTCTCATTATGTTTTTTTTGTGTTTGTTTTTTTTTACATGAACGCTTAAAATTTTAAAGGAAGCTTAATTAAAATAATAATTAGGCAAATCTTTTTAAAGCACTATATATATATATATATATATATATATATATATATATATATATCACATTCCGTTGAGACTCGTTTCATAGATTAGAAGTACTTTTTCAAAATGACCTTTAAACTATTAAACATGATTTTCATTCGGCCCACATTACTGTAATGTTTTCGTTTTCTGTTTTTCCCCCACACTCTAATCTTGGAGAACCGTCAAAATTAACAAACACGAATGTTTAAAAACGTCAGTCTGAGTGTAATTATTCTATTTAAATGAACGAATAATACAAGCTGTGAAAAATTAAGAGGCCCCTGCGCTGAACCCATTAAAACCTCATGATTATCCCACCAAATATTGATTTCTGAACTCTTTGAGTTTAAACATTAGTATTGTTTGTAAATGAAAATTAACTTGTTTTCTTTGCATTAGTTTAAGTCTGAAAGCACTGCATCTTTTTCGTTATTTTGACCATTTCTTGTTTTCTGCACATAAATAGGTTACTACATTTTTGCTTGGAATTTCGGAGACATGTCAGTAGTTCATAGAATAAAATAGTAATGTTCATTTTACTTGTATACCTAAAAAAGTAAGATCAAAGAAACTGATCATTTTAAGTGGTCTCTTAATTTTTTCCCCCCCAGCGCTGTATTTAGTAAATATCTCAGCCTATAAATTAAAAAAAAATAATTTTTTTTTTTAAAAATCGTACAGACCTTGTTGATCAACTGGACGAACTTGTCGTTGAGGTCGACCAAGTTTTTCTTCTCCCCGGTTTTCAGCGTAGAGTCGAGCTTTCCGGTGGCCTCGCTCTTTTTGGGCCCCTTCCCGCTGAGGTCTACGCTCCTGCTGCTGTCAGCTTTTGTTTTTGACATGGTGCTGAAGCTTGGAGACTGACTGAGCAGATGAACTGAGATCCCACCTCACGTCACCTTTATAAAGGCGCATGGACCTCCGTACCTCCCCAAAATCTTTGCTAGTGTCCAATCAAAACAGAACAGGTGCCGAATTACCAGAGAAGTCAACATGAAATACTTGAATTTCAGCCCTGAACCTGTTTGTCCAAGAGTGAGGATTGGATCCATGAGGCAGAGTCCTTAAAGTGGGCGGATAAGAAGGCAGAGAGGAGCTATAAAACTCACCCCCCATCCTTTCTATCCAGGTGTAGTCTTACCCATCAGCGTTCAGTCACGTCTCTGTCATCCATCATCAGCAAACATGCCTCGCAACAGCAGCGCCAGCGTGTTCGGAGGAGCCGGGGGGAGGGGCGTCAAGGCGTCAGTGTCCAACCTTGAGGGACTCCGCAAAGTCCTGCGCAACGAGGCCCAGACAGACTCCGCTCCGGTCACTCCCACCGCCGCTCCGGTCACCGCTTCCCAGCCCAATGGCAGTCCCGTCTCCACCTCGCTCCCAGAGGACAACAAGCAGGAGCTGCAGACCCTGAACAGCCGCCTGAAGAACTACCTGGACAGGGTGCAGCAGCTGAAGGAGGACAACGGCAAGCTGAAGGAGGAGATCGATGACATTCTGGCCAAGAGGAAGGCTCCTGAGAGCAGAGACTGGGATGAAATCCAGAAACCACAAGATGCTCTCGACAAGAAGGTGGGTTAAGGCATACATTAAATATTCTTCTCCGTCTTCTTCTTCTCATTCTTATTATATGTTTAGATCAAGGAGCTCACCATGGACAACGCCAAGCTGTTGCTCCAGATTGACAACTACAAGCTGGCCCTGGAGGACTTCAACAACAAGTGAGCTGAAACTCTTGTCTTATGATTGTTGCCCAGTCAGAATTTACATCCCACCCATATTGGAAGGAAAATAGATTTGTGCATTTATTTCAACTCATCTTTGCAGCATCACATGGGGACTTATGAGTCCCATAAGTCCCACAAGTCCTCCAGCACCATGGGAAAAAAATTAAAAATGATCATGAAATATTTTTGAGGGAAGCTCATTTTGTTTCCAAGTAAGACCTTGAAAGTCCTCTAAGCCTTATGACTTCTTGGCCAGGGGCAAAGGGTGAAAAGTTTCTAGTGGCTCGTTTGACGTGTTGCACTTGTGGTGATCTTCACTAACAGGTTGAACCATGAGTCCAAGATGAAGAAGGAGTTAGAAAAAGACATAGACACCCTGAAAAAGGACATTGAGGATACCAAGCAGACCCGAGATCAGCTGCAGAATGAGCTGGAATTGGTCAAGGATGAGGTGGAACGCCTTGAGGCTGACCACAAGAAGGTAAGGCTCAGTTTGCTCGGATCTGCAGTGTTATTTTTGATACTTGTTTAACTCTTAGCACACGGTTGTTGTAGGAGGTTGCTGAGCTTTGTGAGAAGATCAAGACCTCAGAGGTGAAGGTGGAGATCGACTCCCAGAACTCCAACCTGGCTGACATGATCAAAAACATACGGGAACATTACCAAAAGCTGGCTGACAGAAACATGAAGGAGACAGAGGATTGGTACAAGGACAAGGTCAGAAACTGGAAACTGGACTGCTGATTTCCTCCCTCACTCGTCTGATTGTCTCACCATGTTTGTTCCTCCCATTCTAGTTTGATAACATCCAGGTGAAGGAGGCCCAGAACAACAAGGATTTGGAGACCGAAAAGACAAAGTACAACCTTCTTCTGAAGGAGAAGAAAAGCCTGGAAATGCAGATTCAGGCTAGCCACACCACGGTTTGTAAAAACTCTCACACATGGCCATATTTAAAAAAAAAAAAAAAACCTTCATCAGATATGCAGTGAATCTGATCTTTATCTTTATTGTACATCCCAAAAACAGTTGCTCTGAGTTGGTCTTTTATCATGTCGCTGCCAGCAAGGTTGGCCTTCACAGGCATTCCTGACAAGCCTGCCATTAAGCTAAAGTTGCTGGTTATCGTCAGAAAAAACAACTGCATGTGTTCCTGCAAACCAACACACACAGGCTGTCTGGTTCTTCAGGCCTTTCACAATGGTTCCTAATAAATTTGGCCAAAAATAAGAAGATATGAGCAGCATGGTTTTGCAAAAATGCTAGTTTTAGTCGTTTTTATGCACTCTCTGCAAAAGTAATTCCTTCTGAAGGATCTAAATCCTGTACAGTAGCTCTAACAAATCCTACCTTTCTGCTTACAGATCCAGGCTTTGAAGGACAATCTGAACAAAGTCATGGCAGAGAACAACAACCGACTGGTCCCCTTCAACAACGTCATAGTCAGCCTGCAGGCTGAGCTGAAGGATGTGAGGGTTCAGGTGGAGCAGAAGGTGGAGAGCTACAAAAAGCTGCTGTGCCTCAAAATGAAGCTGGAGAAAGAAATCCAAGACTACGACAAGCTGATTTGCGTAATAGCTGATAAGGAGAGGTGAGGATGCTCATGTGCACCTTTTCTGCTTACCTTTAGCGTTTCCTTCTTCTTGTCGCTTTTAGTTGGTTTTAATGGATAAAAACTCCTATGCAACCAGAAGAAAGGGTAAGCCAGTTAAATATAATACTTGGTGCATTATTTATCCTCTTCTTCCCCGACAGCATGGAGTTAAGTTTAAAGGAGGCATTACAACAAGGTAAGTTCTGGATTCGCCTCCTAAGAAAGTGCTAAAAACCCAAACAAGAAGGCAGATCTCCTAATCAACCATTAACCCTCTCACCAAAGCAGACATGAGTCAACAACTCACCAGGCGGATGCTTTCGGTTCACTCTTACAATCTGATTGGCTGTCTTCCAACAGGAAGAATCAAACAAACGCAAAAATGTGACCCTTGTTCTTCCACACGACAAGTGTAAGCAGTTTGGTTGATGCCGTGGAGAGATTGATGAACAGCAGACATGCTCTTATGTTCAAATGTAAGACGACAGGCGTAACTCTAAATGGCAGCAAAGCAATTAAAAAACAAATGCTATATTTATGGCTATAAAAGAAAAATATTCACACTTTTCACGTCCGTTGTGTCTTGGGGCAAGTTGCCTGAGTCTCTCCACTGTTTGACGCCACAGTTTACACCGGTTAGGAAGGAAGTGCTCAGTTAAACATGAATGCCTCACACCATGTTTTGTTTAACAAAAAGTTTAAGAAGTGCACTTAAAGGCTTTCAGAAGAGAACGGCGTCTTCGATGCCATTAAGGGCACTTCCACTGTTTTTAACTGTTAATACTACTAACTGCAGCAGATTGTCATCATCTTCTAAATGCGTAACCACAACCTGATTCTACTAAAAAAAACAAAACAACAAAAACACTAGAAAAATGAAAAAGTGTCACTGCATTAAAACCCAAATCAAGCTCACGACAAACTAGCTTCTGATTCAGCTTTTTAGTTTTTGCAGAATTTGGATGAAGGGCAAAAGGAAGACCTGCACACGGTGTAAAATATGTCCTGTTTCTGTTCACAGAACCCCCAACTCCTAACAATCAGGATGACGAAGGGGTGGATGAGGTCCTAGTGGATGACGGCCGCATCCCCAATATCTAATCCCAAGCATCCAACACTCAATTGGCGCCTGTGGATTCCGGTAACCTCAACAAGGAACCTAAGGAACCCAGCAGCCAGAAAAATATCCAAAAAGAAGCAAAAAAAAGCCCAAGATAAATTCAACCTCCTCTTCTTCATCGTCCTCTTCCTCCTCTTCCTCCTCCTCATCTCCCTCCTCTGAGTCTGACAACGAAGAAAAAAATGACATACCTGAAGTTCTTGTGGAAGATTGATGTTTTAAAAACGGTGCTCTGATCTGTTTTGTTTCTGTCACTCAGTAAAAGAAAAATTATTGGTGCTGTCAAAGTTGCATAATACGTGTGGGGGTTCTTCAAACGTGTCTTGTGTGGTGTGAGCAAAAATAAAGATGTTTTCAATGCAGAAACAGACTCTTGATTTGTGATGTCAACAATTCTTACAAGTGACCTTATAATGAGAAAGAGGAAAAGCAGTTGACATTTTCCTTATATTATCCAAATAATGTACCCTTTATGACTATCCAACTCCTTAAAAAGGCCTTCATATGCCAAGGAAGCAAAGAGTTATCCAAATAAATATGAGACATAAGCAAAGTTACATATTGTTAATTTGTGAGCAATAAAAAGTATTCACCTTTTAAGATTTTAATTTGTCACTCCTGTTTAAAATGATCAAAGCAAATCTCAGTACTAGGAGAAGACAACCTGAGTAAATACAAAAAGTAGTTTTTAAATAGTTTTGATAATTAAGCTTTCCAAATATAACCCTTCACCTCTTAAATCTCCAAACAATTGGGATTAATTTCAACTTTCAGACAGCTGAATTCATGGTCCTGAATATTTCCAGACCAACGGATTGATAACATGAAGACGGGTAAAGATCTCAAAAAGCAACACATCATCCCCAATCTGAAAATCTGACAACAAATAATAATAAAAAAAAAAAAATCAACGTTATCAGTCTGAAAAGTCATTTCTAAGGCTTTGGTATGTCAGTGAATCTCCGTGAGAAATGGAAGAAAACATAGAACAGAGGTGAACCAAAATCACTCCAAGAAAGTATCGATAACTCATCCAGGAGGTCGCACAAGGAATCATTTGTCTTGAGTTGGTGCGTCCCATTTGAAGTCGGGAATGGGAGATTGTGACTGGAAAGTCGGAAAAATCAACTGTCAGACTTTTCAAGGGGCACCAGCGTGGGAGAAACGCTGACTACACCCAGTTACGACTTACAAGGCAGAATTTTACGACTTACAAGGCAGAATTCGTATGTCAATATGGCCGATCTTCACGTCAACAGTAGTGAGAAGTGGTGGAAACGTGTTTTTAACAAGACACACTTGTAAGAGTGCGTCAAAATCCTGAAGGAGAACGTCTGAGCATTGGCAAGCTTGAGTTATACAGCAGAACTCTGATCCACAGCAACCATCAGCAAGTCAAATTCTGGAGTTAATAACAGCAGACTGAAATTGCTCTGCGGTTATGTAAGAAACATTTCCAGTTAAAGCAAATGCTTGACAGCAGCTGTTGTTGCCACGTGTGACTCATTCCTGGCTCTTTATTCTTAGTAAATGAAGATTGCTTGTTGTATTTACTCAGAAAACTTTTGTTCTGCTGTTAAAATTCCTTTGACAAATCTTAGTGTGAAATCTGCCAAAGAAGAAATTTTACACAAAGCTGTTTATCAAAAAAATCTGCAATGTAAAGAAAGTATTTCTCTTATCAGGAGAATATCAAAAAAAGTAAAGTTTTCGTTCAGATGTTGGACATGAAGCAGCACTTGCGATTTCTCCATTAGCCCACAACCGGTCTCGTTGGTAGCCAAATACGCTGGCCATTGGGTGACGCTAGCCTCCTTTACTTTCATTCTCGCATTGGATTTAAAAACGAAAACGCATACAAAGGACCTACAACTGAAGCTTGACTTAAAAATAACATGTCTGAACAAAAACCACGTGAAAATGCGACATTCTTGATTGTTTGTGTTTCCCGTGTTTACACGCACTTGGAATGAAGTTTTTTCACATTCTGGGTGTCCGAGATTCGACGGTCTGATAACGTCTACCAGATCGTTGGAGGTCTTTCACAACGCAGAGGACTTTCCTCAAGCATCTGTCCTCAAATGGCTTCCAAAGAACGAAAAGAGATCTTATCTTATAGACTTTCATAGCCAAAAACATTTAAAAAAAACATTTTCAGAGATAAGGTTACAGACCATCTTCAATTGTATGGTTTGAAGCTCCACAATACAAGATTGTGATTAGTAAGAGGTGACATTTTGTGGCTTTTATGTCGATTAGTGGCAAAACCCTGGCCAAGAGCTCAACATCTGTCATGAATTACTATTAACAGCTCTCATCATAAATGTATTTATCATAACACTCTGAGGAGCTAAGTTAGATGTCTTTTGGTTGAGGCATGACATATTTGGATGACTGTTCCTTCTGGTTTGGGATATTGTGCAACTGGAAAGATTTTTAACCCTTAAATGTTTTTTATTTTTGGGCAGTTATTATGGTTTGGTAACCATATGAAGGTATTATTAGCATCTCGGTAAGCTAAAATAATACATGAACTACGACGCCAAGTCCCAGAGGGGTAAATGAAATACCTTTAAACTGAATTGAAATAGCAAAGGAGCGAGAACACATCCCTGAGGCGCTCCTCTGCTTAGTTCAATGATTGGCACTGGAGTGCAAGTTCTAGTGTAACATTGTGTTGACAGTTATGGAGAATTTTATTGTCAGAAATCCACTGTAGCTATTTTTTATCAATGTGATTAGATTGTGCGCAGAACTTGCGTGATTGTCATTTGCGGATTAGTGGACAAGAGAAGCAAACAGTATGTGGTGGTTAGCCACCATTTTGTTTTTCAATAATTATTCTCAACTTTGTCGTCGATTTAATCACATAAAATCCCAAGTAAAAAAACAAAAAACATGGGTGTGTGTGATGAAAGAAAACAGAAAATTTTAGTTTAAAAGGCCTTATGACTAATAACATCAGGTTCTGTCACTTTAAGTGCGTGGACTCCGGTCAGTATCTTACCGCTCCTGTTTGTTTGCCTTTTCTGCCACGCAGATCAAGGAAAATTCCTCTACTAACGAACACAAAACGATAGTGATAAAATATTTGCGGCTCACTTCAATTAATCTGCTCGTTTTTGTGATTGACAGTTTTAATTGTGATTACCTTCCTCCTCGTGCCTGCGCCCGGAGCGCTGGTCTTTGGAGTTTCATTGACCACAAAAACACGACAGACGGTACAACACAAAAGAAAGCTGAAATCTGCAAAACAATAAAATAAAAAATACAGATGATTAAAGACTCATATTTCCTCATTGAAATATATGAGTACAGATGATTAAAGACTCATATTTCCTCATTGAAATATATGAGTACAGATGATTAAAGACTCATATTTCCTCATTGAAATATATGAGGAAAAGGTCAGGGTAGAGAAAGAGGAGAAATGCGAACAAAAATGCAAAGATGGTGCAGTTCAAGATTGGAAAACGTTTTATGAAAAATTTAGATTCAGACCTGATACTGCAGGAAAAAAACAAGTTAGAAGATATTCTCACAGGACAAAGTAAAAAAAGATCATTCTTTTTTTAAAGTGTTTTATTTTTCAAATGATGATGGTACAGATGACACGAAAGAACAGAGAGGAAGTTTCAATCATCCAACATGTGGATAATGCATGGTGAAGAGAGGAGGGGGGGCAAGCAAGAGTACCAAATGGAGTAAAATATCGTATCAAAAGTTTCATTCATTTTGTTCATATATATATATTTATATAGGACTAATAATTCTCTTTAACAATGAAAAGCAAGGAATGCCCGTTTTTTTTTTTTTCCATTTATCTTTAGCTTTCCTTGTGTAGAGCCGACTTTATTACTCATCCGAAAACAAGAAGAAAAAAAAACTTAAAGAAAAGCTGGATGTTTTTTTGTTTTGGGTGGGAGGTGAGGCGAAGGGTGGGGGGACGTCCTGAAATCCTGTCCAATGTGGCGTTGAAGTCAGATTTGTGGCGCGGCTGAGCGTGTCCACCGGGGTTCAGCTCTCTCCAGCGATGTCTGGCCTCAGCGGGAGAAAGTCTTCCCACTAGAAAAAAAATAAATAAAATAAATCATAATAATAACATCAGGTGAGCCAAAAGGCAGCTACAATTTTTTTTAGTACTTTTCCTCTGACATTTTCTCGATCGGGCGGAAGGATTTTATTAAGCTTACATTGAGTCAGGACATACCAAGAAGTCGAGTCTTAACTTCTGATGCAGACAAACTTGAAAACTGTCCCTAAAAATGAAACTATTCTCTACAGAAGCTACAGTGAAACCAGTTTGTTGTTCAGTAGTTTGTCACTGAAAGTTGCGGAAACACTTTCCCCCTCGCGCCCCAAAAACTCTCATCAAAGAAAACAATTAAAACTGATAGTGATAGGAATTTCTCGGTATGCTTTAATTCCCTGCGAGCTTCCAATTAAATCAGTGACTGACGGTTTCATTTTCATTAATTGCATCTGAAAATTGCCGCACGGAATTCATGTTGAGTGCTTCCTTGTCCTCCTTCAAAGGAGTTTATTGTTGCTGTAATCCCAGCAGACTCTGAACCAAAACGTGGCAACAAAGATGAAAGAAAACACGGCGATCGTGTATTGAGAATAAATCTCAAAACCTCCCTGTAGATCTCACCCGAAAGAAAATAAAAATAAAAAAACAGTTGAAAAGGATTCCCAAAGCTTGAGTCGTAACGCCAAAAACAACATATTTCAAATCACAGATTCACGTTTTCTTTCCCTTATCTCATTCTTCTCTGCGCGCCGGTGAACGTGAATGAAAGCTACTCACGAAATGGTCTTCATCTCCTTCTTCTCAGCGTCGGGTCGAGCGCGGTTCAGCACCTTGAGAAAGTCCGACGTCTTGGCTCTCATCCGTGTGTGAATGTAGGCCTAGGAGAAGAATAAAAAAGCAAAAAGTATGAAGATCTAGATTAGCTGTCGTGGGATTCTAAGATAACAGGATGCTTTTAGCTCGTTTCTATCGACGGTGATGAATTTCAGCAGAATGCCTTATTGTCATGCAACAAATGCTGTATTAATGCTCCTTGAGCGACGCATACCGTGAAGATGGAACGAGAGATTGGACGTTTTAAGAGCGTACCAACCCACGGCGGCCAATAAGTCTACCTTTGTTGACTCACTGCTTGAGGTAAGGGCACTTAACAACCACTTCCGTTGTCTGTCTGTGATCAGGATGTTTCCATAGAAGCTTTGAATGACATTCTCTTAAAAAAACAAGCTGGAATTACAACGTTTAAGCATAAATCAAACCCAAAACATAAACCTGTTCTGACAGGACCCTAATCTACACTTCCAGCTAAGCTTTTTATTTAACGGAAAGGCTTTGTGAGCAGTTTGTCATCTACTGCAAACCCTGATTCCAGTTAGGACTCCGGTATTTATTTATTTAGATAAAAATAGTGCAGGTTTGTGAGATTTATGAGCGGAGTCACCTTGGAGCACTTTATGTGGTAGTGCAGGTAGTCCCTGAAGGTGTGGATGAGGTTGATGGTGTTGTCTCTGGCATTGGCATTGGTGTGACGAGGAAACAGGACTGCAGGGACGCAAGCACAAAACACACTCAGAAAACAAATATCGATAAGGGCTGAAACGATTAATTACGATAAATCGATAATCGACAAGTACAGACTATACAGACTTAAAAAAAGGCCATTTGCTGAAAAGACAACATATTCATAGCAGTATTTAAGCTGAAACTTTATAAAATGCATATACATGTTCCATTTGTTTCACCTAAAACTCAACTGGCAGTTTTTGCTTCACCTGGTTCAGATTGGTCATGTTGTTGCGTTTTAGCCAATAAAATGTTTGTTTTCTCATTTAAAAAGTAAGTTGATTTGTTTATTTGCATCTTTTAATGCATTTCTAATATTGTAAAAAGAAAAAAAAGAAAGGATTAAGTAGTTAAAGGAAGAAAATTATGGAACATGCCAATTTTTTTTATCCGATTAATAGATTAATCGTCAGAATAATTGATTATGACAAGTTGGAGCCCTAGTACGGACCGAAGGTGATGTATCCGATGTTGTCCCCGACGGCAGCGTCTGTGTCCTTGAGCTCCAGAGGCGGCTCCCTGTGGCTGAAGAGCACCTGGGGGGCCGTGTGGCTGGCTCTCCGACCCTCTTTAAACTCCTGCACGCAGAAACACATGTTGCTATGGATACCGAGGATATTTTATGTCACGTTGCAACTTTGAAAGGCTCAAAAACCGGTTCAATTAAACTAACAGCATTGGTTGAGAGATATCATCCAAGTATCTTTCAAAGATTAGTTGTGAATGTTGATGCTGTGGGCAGGAATGATCTCCAGTAGCAGTCAGTCTTGCAACAAAACGGCAGAGGCCTCTGAGTGAAGACTGTGGCAGTGTGTCATGACACGCAAACAGCTCAATATCCAGCCAGTAGAGGCAGTATTTAACAGCAACATGTCCTGGATGACAACATTAGTTGCTAGCCAGAACTGCTAATCCGCTTCGTTTTCTATTCTTTGGTTATGTCTGAAACTGAAGTGGCCTACTTAAAGGTTAGGGTTTGTGGCAAACTGTTTTTGCATATAGGGCCTGGTTTTTAATAATTTTATAAAAAGGGCACGTTTGCGACCTGCCGCCTCGCTCACCTGCATGAAGACTTTCCCGATGATGACGTCGTCGTCGTCTTTGAACACGGTGCTGAACACGACAGTCACTCTGTCTTTCTTGGCCTCCAGGTACCTGAAGGTCCAAACACATTTAGTTTGATCTAAAGGTCAAAACGTGTCTATTTCAGCAGAGAACTGCAGCTCTGAATCAGCTTGCAGAGAGACACATCAGCTGAATAAAAAGGAACCTATCTATTTGGAGCAAAGCTCTTTCTGTCTGACCTCATCAGACAAATTAAACAAAATACTTGATGCTCTTACATGGACTCGTCGTCTCTGTAGTGGACCACAGCCCTCTTCTCGCCCTCTTTGCCTTCTTCCTGGAACTTGAAGTACTTCTCGAACACCGAAGCGAAGCAGTTCCTCTTCAGCATCCCCGCCTGGTGAACAACCTCGTCTTTATTGGCCGGCAGAGCCTCAAGGTCGTAGAGCAGGGACACGTTGTAGCCTTGAAGGAAGGCACACAAAACGAACAAATAACGGGATCTCAAAACTTCTCATTTCACAGATTTGGAACGAAAGCGTGTGAACGAAACATGAAAAACATTCGACACTGCAGATAAAAAAAAAAAAAAAGGGATTTAAGCAACTTTGAGAACTTACCAGCCTCTGGTGAAACCAGGAAATTCTCATACACCCTCTTGAGTAACTGTAAATAAATAAAAGAATGATGTTTTTTTTTTTTTTAAGTATCTCAAAAACAAAAAGACACAGAAGGAGCAAAACAACAAACAGCCTGGAGCCAATACAAAAAGTGACTTAATTCAAGTGTTTGTTCATTGGGATGATTACAGCTCACGGGGAATAAAACTTCCTTAGGAGTGCTGTATGTATGCATGTTAGTGAAAAATTTAGTGGAAGGAAAAAAATAATAAGAGTCGCCTTGAGGATGCATCTGTATCAATAACTGCAATGGGTGAGGGTGAAACTTACGCAATACAGACTTAAGTTTTATCACAATATTTTATGATACTATTGTGAAAACGATAAAAGTGATGATTAAAAACTATTTATTACTTCTTTTTTGGTAACTGTGTGGCTGCGACTGTGTGTCACAGCAATTACAGCCCTGTGAAAAAACATTCCCATCCGTAACACTCTTCTGATCTAAACCATTAAACTTTACATCGGAACTGCATTTAATCATATTTTCAAGTTTATTGATATTTATTGGCGCCTTCTTTGAAAAAATCCCGACTACTTCAGCGGTTTTTACATTAACTGGAATTTATGACGACAATAAATCAAAATTGTCATCAGAAGAAATGTATAGCGATAAATGATAAACGATAACACTTCTGCTTAAAAGTAGCTTCATTATTTGAACGTTGTTATTAAGGTTGGAGCCGAACAACAGCCACGCTGTGATTTTCACAACGCCCCACACTTCTCTGATTTTCAGCGGCTTGTCGGAGGAAGAAGCTGACTTGAATAGCAACAGCAGAGAATGAGCGCCTGAACGCACCGTCTGTACTATAAAGGAGTCAAACTGGACTGGGGCTGGAGAGGAATGAACATCTAAAGGTAAAGGAAGCGGGGGAAGTCCTCTCTAATGAGAGCCTGTCTGTTTGGTATGAGCTGATGTGAACAGAATAAGTACACACATTAGAGTGAGGTATGGCAGCAATGCAGCTTTAAAAACTACGTTTGCACGTTCCTCTTTTCAACTCGCCGCCAATTCAAGGAAGAGGAATCTTTCACATCAAAAGCAGGAAAGAATGTGAGAAAACCAAAAGGCTTCTTCCTCAATCGTTTCCAAGAAAATTCTCAGTATGAAAGCATCTTGAATGTGGCCTCCTTTAAACGTCCCACTAAGAGGGGGCGAAAAAGAGGGGCTCCAAAAAGCAGCCTAGCTGTCAGCGCACGCTGTCTGCAGCTCAGTCAGTACTTCCTCGCCCGGGGGTGAGTCACTAGAGCTCACTTCCTGTTTCTGCCTGGAACCACAGCAGCTGCTTTCTTCCTTACATGGCAACAGAGTGTTTGTAACTGAAGGTGCGATCAGAGCGGCAGATGACGGATCAGGTTCTTAATTCTTCCCGGTCTGCGGCCGCCGCTCCGACCCCGGACACTTTGGGTCTGGACTTCCCGCTGCTGACACACCTGTGCTGAACTAGATTTATGTGCCTGCTGATATGCTATCAGTGCAAACAGCAGAACACAATGTCAACACTTGTTGCAGTTTGGTGGTCGATTTTCAGACCAGAGGAACAATGAGTTGCACTTTTGAGTCTTTTAAGCGCAAGCTGAAAACAAGACCGATCCGCTTTTGGCACCTTAAAGCCGACTGTCAGACACTTGTGAAAGAGAAGCTACGCAAAGCTATTCCTCCAGACTGATTTTTGATGGCTGATTATTGGGGTTTACCTCGTCAGCGCCATGCTCCTGCAGTTCCTTGTAGAACTTCAGGGAGATGCTGACCATCACTTTGGTCTTGTCCCCGTTGGGGTTGGAGATGTGGTACAAGACGCCATCGAAATCTGAAGCAGCGGGAGGGAGAAAACATTCATGTCTAAAGATGAGAAATTAGCTATTTAATGTATTTAATGTTTGACAGTTACTGGCAGAGTTGCACAAATATTGATCAGTAAGATTTTTCTTCCTCTCCAAAATGAAAGCGTTCAGGGCGCTAAAAGGCTTTAAAACTTGAATAAGGTCGGAGGTTTCTCACCAGCGAATGTCACATCGACGGCCTCGGGTTTGGTTCTGTCGGGACAAAACGCTGACTGTTAGCATATAAGGCATAAAACGTGATATTACGGAGACGTATGGTGTATTAAATGAGAAATAAACAAAAAAAATCTAGAAGAGGAGCAGCTGAAGAATTGCCGTCTCATCTCTGAGAATACAGACTTGGGCTACTGCAGTGCTTCTCAATTCCAGTCCTCAGGCCCCCCTGCTCTGCATGTTTTAGATGTGCCTCTATACCAGAACAGCTGATTCAAATGATTGCGTGACCATCAAGTGCTGCAGAAACCTGTTGATCACCCATAGATTCAATCCAGGCGTGTGGCACAAGGGAAACACCTAAAACATGCAGGCAGGGGGGGCGTTAGGACTGGAATTGAGAAACACTGGGCTACTGTGAGTTTCAGTACGTTACATTCAGTTCCTAAAAGTGATTTTACACAGAGGCTATCTGACTTCAACAGCTTTGTAAAGGAAAAAATAAAGCACTAAATAACAGCTACCGATGATGTAATTTGACTGAAAAGCGAACAATTGTGAAATATGCACCTTCCTATGACAAAATATTGAATAATTTACAATTTAAGCTCAAGTATGGGGAATTTGGACATATCCACATGAGACAGTGTAAAACCTTTTAAGATCCTGCAGAAACCCCACCATGTTATTTACTATTAGTCATCTTACTGGTGCAACCTCTCTTTCCTTCCTTTGAATCTATAATTACCAAACTGGGTTAGAAGTAAATGATTACAATAAGATAAAAAAGGGACATTTCCCCTTAACTGGCAAGTCAAAGACTGAAAATTCAGATTTTCTTTCTTCACTTATTCATTAAATGATTCAAAAACTAGAGAACCACTTCCACCAGTATTGATCCAAGCATGTAAATTTATCTCGTTTTTTTGTTATAGAGTTTATTGTTCCTTTATTCTATGTTGGAATCAAAAGAACGCAATTAAATATGTAATTAATTTTATTATTCAATCCAGTTAGTTATAGTTGAGCTAGCTCCATGAAGGTGGAAGCTGCAGGGACCTGCTGATGTAGTTTAGCTGCTGCGGAGTGACTTGACTCGGCTTGACTACAGGAATGCGGAAGCTGGGAAGAGGAGCGATGGTTCACTGACATGTAGCCACATAATGGATGCGCAGAGCCCTGTAAAAGCTCTTAATAAGGCCGTTTATGTTGCGTAAACCACAGTTTTGTGCTCAACACGCTGCTAACGAATAACACTGGGACGACTTAAGAGTGTTAGGTTGACAGAGTTTAGCCAAACACGGTTGTGGGGGTACATGTAACCCCTCTTTTGAGTTGCTTCAAAAAGCCAAACATAAACCGAAATTTTCTGCTTTGGTTTCTGTATTTATTACATATTCGTAAAATTACCCCCAAACTTTTATTTGTTCATTTGTTGTGTGTTTTCTTCCGTATTGTAATGTCTGGTCGGTGGGTTAATCTGATCAGGATTGCCATTTTTGACATAACACGGCCAGTGCAGACACACCCCAGCTTCGGGCACAGCAGCCAGCTAGACAGTTTAAGCTCCTTCAGCACATTTATAGACAATTAGTGCTGAAACATGCAATTTTGTGAGCTTTTATCGGCGGTAGTTTCTTGTTTTTATTTGTTTGCTTGGTTTTTTTAAGCTGCGGTCCTCTTCAGGGAAACGCTGAAGGGGGAAGCTAGCTCCCATTAGCAGTTTTTCTCACCCGTTGGATGCGCCGTCGAACTTCAACGTCAGCGTCTCTTCTATGATGCGGTTATTAATTTCTAAGAGGATCATCGCAGCGGATGCCGGTGCTATTTGGTAGGATTAAACCGCTTTGTGTCAAATATTAGGTGAAAATGTTTTCCTCCCTTGACAGACCAGACCGCTTCCGTCGAAGCTCCCTCCGCCTGTAGCTTCCGCGTACTTCACACGCAGGACCCCGGCTGATTTGGGTGGCTTCAAATGCTGCCTGTCTTTAATTCGCCAATTCAATTCAGTCCAAAAATATTTTATTTATCCTGAAGAAAATTTCAATTCAGTTTATTTATATAATATTTATATAATTCATAGCATTCACTTTTACAGCAGGCCTTCATACTGAACATGTATGTAGCGACAGAGGGGAGGAAAATCCCCTGCTCCAACATGCTTACGACATAAAAATACTGCTGTAATTCCTAAACTCACAAAATAATTTTTTTTCTATAGATTTGTGTGATTTTCTATTTTTGAAATGCTGTGGCTATTTCTTACACTGTAGCTTACACTGTGCCTGTATATGTGGCATTAAATAAAGGCACATGTTAATAACACAATTACAATGTCATCAAAAAGCTAATGTAATTAAAAAAAACCCTGTGTTTAATTGAGCTAGAAAATATGTCTTATGTACTACCCAGAGTCATTAAACAGATATATTTTTATTTTTCAAGCATTTATTTGTCAGGCTGATTGCAGCAGTCAGGATAAGCTCCAGAAAACAATAAAATATTCATTTTAGAGATTGTTCATCCTCGTTTTTGCTACCCAGGATTAGTAAAATCCCTCAAAACTCAACGTTAAAGTTGTAACTGTGACATATGTGAAATGAATTATTACAGGGACTTCTTCTTTCAGGCACGGAGAGAGAAAATGAAAGCTTCTGTCAGTGAAGCAAATAGTCGACCTTTGATCCTCCATGAAGGCGACTTGGACATGTGCCATGGGGCCCTTGATTTAAAGGGCCCTTTGTGAAGGAGAAATAAATAATAAAAGAGCTAAATACTTATTCAATCAGATTTAATAAACAATAACAATGTTGGGCTCAATTTTAGAATAGTTACTGTATGTTTAGTGTTTATCTTTGGCAACTAATTATGTGTCAGCTTGTGATGAAATAAAGCACACTGTCTTGATTGTGCCAAATGCCAAATATGGGATGAAGACCAAATTAACCCCTGGCACAGATTCAATTGTTGTTATTCTGAACTAGACTCTGTTATTCCCCGTCAACAAAAAGTCAAATCTGAAGACCGCCCATTAGCAGCCAAACAAAGGAGGTGCAAATGCTGAAAAAAGCAGCTATATGATTTTTTTTCTTTTTTTTTTTTTTTTTGAAAAGTTGATGATGAGATAATAATAGTCAAGCTGGAGATACAAAAGAGATGTTTTGGTGCCATTAGTCAGTCAGACGGATTAATATTACCACTGAAACGGAGCGAAAGAAGAAGATTAAACACAATATAAAGGAAGTATCTTTCTGTTTTTCTGTATTAATATTTATTTATTTTATGTTGTTAACCTTCTTCCTATTGTCTTGCATGATATAATATTACTTTTCTACTTTTTATTTTTACTCTTACATTTATTTAATCACCCTAACTTGTGTGGGGCTTAAATTTGCGATGCCTTTCTTGGTTACCAGGCATTTGTTTGCAGTCATTAAAACCTCAGTTATCGTCCAACCTGGACTGGATTTGCTAAATTCTGAGAAATTATAGGATTTGTAAATGCAAAGCTCGACCAAACCACCGCCTTTATTTAGAAAAATACAACTATTTAAGATTTTCTACATTTTGTCTTGCAGTTTGATCAAACTTAGTGGTTATCTGCTCTCTGCTGCCACTCGCAGTCCTATTTGTATTAGAATGTGCTGCCAAAAAGGCCTCTGTTATTACACTTGCTGATGGAAAAATATGTGTGAAAAAAGATCAAACACCAATTGAAAATATCTTAACCTCTATATGGACTTTATAAAATATCAAGTCAGAAAGCCAAAGCACACACAAACCTGAATATTGCCTTTTGTTTTCCATCAGTGAGATCAGTTTTATCAAACATTCCCTGGTATCAGTCACTGTTTTGTTTTTGTTTTTTTTTCTTGTCTTATCTGCTTTGGGGTCTTGTCCAATGATTCACGTTCTTCGTCCTTCCGCTTTTGTTTTGCCAAGTCGAAGCATTTTCCTTTTTAAAGGCTCATCTCAGGTGTTTTCATTTCATTTCCAGGGAAGCTGGTCAAACGAAAACAAGACGTATCAGGGTTGCTTTGTTTTGAGATTTCAGTACAGGTAAGCAAAAGATATGTGTATTTTATTCTTTTTTTTTTTTTTCACAAAATTAACCCAGAGTAGGTTGGGAATTTAATTTATTTATAGATACTTGGTCTTCAGGTGGCTGAATTGTTTTTTTTTTTTAGGTAATAAAGTTTTACTTTTTTGACATTCAACCTCTCTAACATGTTTGATTCTTCCAGGTAGGAAAATAAAGATAGTAAATGATTGCTTTTAATGGATCATCGGAGACAATATTAGTAGCTATTAGTTGTGACAATAAAATAATTAAAAAACTTAAACAGTGACAATTCATGAAGTCCAGCCTGAAATTCAAGCTTTAGAGATTTAAATATACATGAAAATTCAAGATTTTTTTTCTAAATGTCTAAAATATAGGTAATTTTAAATAAATACAGTTTATTAACTACCAAATGAATGTATTAGATATATAATTATATGTAGAAGAGTATTAAGTTTGTTTGAAACTATGAAACACCAATATAATTTAAAATCATTTGAATTTGATTTATTTTCTCTTTGAGTCACTGCAGGTCATACAGGGATAAGAATAAATTAAAGTACAGTTTAAAATGGGTTTTTTCTTTGCCATGTTTAATGGGAAATTAAAGATCAAACAAAGTCCTGGAGGAAAAACTTTATATTTTATGTCTCATACTTCATTCAAAACTGTATTTGTTGCAGTATTTTTTTTTTCAAAATACAGATTTCTACCATTTAAAAATGTTTTCATCTACTGACAAGATGTATTTTCTAACCATAAGAATGATGTTTATCCTACTATAAGAATTCTGCAAGTGCTTGAACTTTATTTGTCATAGTAGTAGCTTGTTTCTCTGGGAAAAAAACCAAAACAAAACTCCTAGTCCTCACAGAAGAATTGATCCGGTTCTTCTTGTGTACAAAATAATTAAAAGATTAGATAGGCACCATGTGAGTTTATTATTCATTTGGATGTAACAATATACTAATGCAGTGTTTTGGCAGAAGAGCTGGCTTGGTGACAGATGTGCACTAAGCGCATACCTGTGTAATCGTACCTGCTGTTGTTTTCATCCTCTGTCTTTCTATTCATCAGAGCGCTTCTAGTTTCACTTTAAGAGAAATATGTACTAAAATCTGGCTTTTCTCAGAGCTTAAAGAGGGCATTTATTAAAAATTTATATATGTTTAATCGTACGATGTTTATTTAGTTGATTCCAGTAAAGGTGAACTGTCGGACATCTGTCTTAACACACGCACACACACCCCCACACACACAAAAAGTCTGTTTACTCGTGTCTCATGAGGAGTTCAGCTGCTTCTTTCAACTTTTTTCCTTCAGCGACTGTTTTAGATTAGATAACAACCTGTTCAGTGTCTGTTTCGGCTTGTAAAAAGAAACCTTTCAGCAGTACAAACAAAACACCAGATATTAAAGCTTCCTGATTTAGAACCGAAACCGTATGTGCAGGTGTGCCAACAGAACATTTGAACGAATGAGGAAAACAACAGCAAAAAAAACCCAACTCACTCAACAGAACCCTTCTCCTTTTGTTAAGAGGAAAGAAATCTATGTGTGAATTTCTAAGGTATCAATAATGAGTCAGCTGTTGAAGCGATTATATTTGCATCAGTTGGTAAAACCAAAATGAATGCTGCTAATTGTTGATCTTCTTTCTTAGTCCAACATGTTTTCGGCCTGCAGAAGAAAACTGGAGCATCTGCAGTTCTCATAGCAACCAGGGAGAAAACCCTGTGCAGACATGAGCCGTCCAGTTACACGGAGTCCTCTGGGTTCTGGCAGCAACGGGACTGACTGTTGTGTACACAAGGAGAGCCCGAAACCTCCAGATGATAATGAGAGAAAACCTAACGCAGAGGAGTACTGAGAGCTCTCAGAGTAACTGGACTGATCCAAGAAAATCTTACGATACTTGGAGGACTTACTCAGCATCTGCTTGGAACAGTGAGACATCCTGGAAAACCAAAACCTATAGAATGTAGTTAGCCATCTACAATTTGTGTAACGTGAATTTAAAGAACTTATCTTTAAAAATGACTAAATAAAAGTATTTATTTAAAGACCTAAACAGTTTCTGTTAAGCTTTTTTCTTTTTTGCCTTCTTTGTATTACAAAGAACAACAAAACAGAAAGGAGGGAAAGCTAAAAATAAAAGCACTTAATTAAAAGTGCAAAATGAAACTGCACATTTCAGGCATGAACAAAGAGAATGTTTTTCACGCGAATGAAACCCTTAACTTGACTGGAATGTCTTCTACTTTCAGTCGTATGTTTACCAGAAGAGCACAAGGATGACATCTGAGCCTGCAATGCCGTCTTCAAGCTGCCAAGATGAGTATCTGCTGAGTGTTCCTCTGAAGCACATCAAACAAAAATCCAGGCACCAATCAAGTTTTTCCAGAGAGGTTGCTCTAGTTCCCCCAGGAAGGCGAACGTCCAGTTTTGCGGACTTTCAAGCGAGAATTAATCCGAACGTGTGTGACAGCTTCCAGCCTGTCAGTACAACAAATATCTCAGGTTTTTCCTGATGAATGGGATCCTAAACAGATCTGGAATTCAGTGTGTTTTAAATATATTCTCATTAAATGCTTCCGTATATGTATGATGATGATGATGATTAAGGAAAATGAATAAAATGTGTTTTTTTAGAAGAAATATCTGGAATACATGTCAGATTCTTTCAAACTCTCCCAAGGTCTTAAAAAACCCACGAGTATTTTACTCTGTGCTTTGTCTGATGGTGTCACGGTGACCCTGTGTGCGCTTCTACAAAGTCATTTTTGTTGTGCGGTTTCGGGAACTGACGGTCTGACTGGACATCCTCCAGCTTCCCTGCTCTCCCCCTGAGCACCGCGCCAAGAGCGCCGAATTGGTTTGTTGTTGAGATTTATTATGTTGTTGTTATTTCTTTGTTACCAACACCTGCTCAGCTGGTGAGAGCAATAACAGACACCTCTGACTTAAAAAAAGAGTAAACTAAAAACTGGCATTTCTCGTTGGGGAACCGTCGTGCTTGAGGGCATTTACAATTGTAAAAGCCTGCATGTTGTTGTTAAGCAGGGCTCAAGAAAGATGAGTCAAAGATGGAGTAAAAATTTAATGTATGTGTTTTGATTCTTTAGAAGAACAATGTAGTGGTAGAAGGCAGGGAAGGAAGGGTTCTGTCAGCGAGACAGTCTGCCACCTGTCATTACTGACTATTTTACAAGCTTCTCTTCATGCTTTGTGATGTTTGTCTCAACATGAAGCTGCCCACCCAAACCTGTCTGCTTCAGAAAAATACAGGAGTTGGCAGATTGTTGCTTAAAACCAGTCCTTTACTCAATCAAGGAGGAGAACATTTTACAAACTGATTTCCAAAAAGTGGAAAGTGGATTTTGTGAAACACCTTACAACACGAAGCTGGTTACCCAACGAAATCCTGCAACACACACCCTCCTCTTGTGTGCAGTAAGAAACATGAATCTCCGACCAAATAAATGGTCAACTATCAATAAGTGTATCCTGATTTTGCATCCGGTGAATCATCAGAAAGTGGAGACGGGCTCAGGGAGGCTTTTCATTTCTACAAAGTACGGGTTGGTTTTTTTTTTTGTTGTTGTATTTTTTAGAAAATGTGACATATTCTACAATTTTATGGTTCGATGGATCCAAATTCCAAAACATCGAGAAACATAGTGGCGGGAGGTTAATGATGTGGACCTGATTAAAAATACTTATTTATTCTTAACTTTAAACAGATTATTTCAGAGGAACATGTCGTAGTAGTGAAAAAGTGTTGATGCAGTCGTGTTCAGGAACACACGTAAAAAAGGGAAACAGGACATTAGGTCAAACCGCAGTGGAAAAAACAAGCAGGACATAATGTGTCATTAGAGATATTACCACACTGGTGCAGAGTCATTTGGATGCTGAGGTTTCCTATCAAGACAGAGGTGAGTCCCTGATACAGTAAATCTTCTAAAAAGTTAACAGATCTGGCTAAATTAGTGACATTTGATATAGTTTGAAATCAAACAATTGTCATAGGAATAATAAAAAAAAAGGTTTAGGGAGAAAGCTGAAATTAAGTAGTTTCACTTGATGAGTTTAATGTTTTAAATACTGTACTTTGTTCAGTATTTGCCTTTGCATTTGTCTTACCAACAAAGAAGCTGATTGTTATTTTCACATTAAATGCAGGTTGGAGGCAGTGCAACTCCAAAGATCTTCCTGTCTGAAACATCCATGAGAATTGAAGATGGAATTTATTTTCTGGCAGAATTACAACTAGAAATAAGTGTAAACATCAATAAAATGACATCCACTTAAACTTCAATGATATTTTGGTTACTTTTATATCGCACAGTTGCTATAGGAATATTTTATTTGCGTGCGTGTTTCAAGCAGGAGCATCATTGGTGATGCATCCAAGCCTCCAACCTCCTTGTTCTGTCTAAATTCTTGCATATACTGTATGTTTATGGTTCAGTATTTGACGATTTTTCAGTTGAACATAACTAGAAATTACTTACAAAAAATTGCATATTCACAGATTCTTTCAAACACCACGACTAAGATATATAAGAAAGAAGATCCAGTTTGGGAAACTGAAATATAAAGACACAATTCTAACGAATACACTATTGACTGGTGTTTGCAAAACAGCCAATCCCGGTGTGTCATACATTTTCCTTGTTGCTGATTGGTTTAACCCCCAAGAAAGTAGAGAAGGACGAGTAGATGTTAACTTCTACTGCAGTGCAAAGACTAAGCTTTGTGTATTAGTGTATATTAAGGTACATTTGAATTATTAAAATGGGTGGTTATAATGGTTTTAGAGGGGGTCTCAAGTATTTGTCAATTCTAGCAATGCATGGGTGGCTGTAGATCCCCACAAACACCGGGGATCCACTGCATTTGATTCGGAGGAAATTATTATTTCCACCAAGAGGATATTATGTAGTTCTAATAAATTTAAAGAACCTTATTTTTAAATCCCATGCCGTCCTTTTAACATTTCCTTTAAAATGTTGACGCTCTGAAACCAAATTGAAGAACTTCCCCAAACTGTTTTCTTCAGTTTAAATGAAAGATTTTACTCTGTTTCTTTCCCATAGCCATGTCCCTCACCTACGTCATCCCTGACGACTACTTTGACCAAAATGAAACTGAACCGTTCGACGTGAACCTAAACACAATATCATGTAATCCAAAACCTCTGGATCCTATGGCAGGGGCGATCTCGTCTCTGATCCTTGTGGCCAACTTTTTACTGGCGATCCTGGGTAACTTGCTGGTAGGATGGGTGATCAGCTCCAGCAGACAGGTTTTGACTTCATCAGACGTCTACTTGTTCCACCTGACAGTAGCAGACGGACTCATGGCCCTGACGCTCCCATTTTTCGCAGTAGCGCTGGTTTGGGGATGGCTCTTTGGCGACTTCATGTGCAAGTTCCTCAACCTGGTCATAGAAGCAAACTTCTACACCAGCATAATCTTCCTGGCTTGCATCAGTGTTGATCGGTACCTTGTGATTGTGCATGCCAATGAGACCCACGGGACTAAACAGAGGAAGTGCAGCAGGATCCTGTGTGCGGCGGTCTGGGCCCTCGGTTGGGGCCTCGCTTTGCCTGCCCTTTTCAACGACGCCTTCAAGCTTGACGAGAACTCCGAGAGGCTCATTTGCACAGAACGATTCAACATTGGCAGCATCACCAGTTGGAGGATCGCCACTCGTGGGTTTCGCCACATTTTTGGCTTTCTGATCCCGCTGGCTGTCATGGTGGCCTGCTACGGCGTGACTGTCGCTAGGCTGTTGAACACTCGCGGTTTCCAGAAGCACAGGGCCATGAGGGTGATCATAGCCGTGGTGATCGCGTTCCTGCTGTGCTGGGCGCCGTACCATATAACCATGATGATCGACACGCTGGTCAGAACCAACCTGATCCCGTTCGACTGCAGCTTCAGGAGGTCGGTGACCTTAGCCCTGGATATAACCAACACCCTGGCTCTTCTGCACAGCTCCATAAACCCGTTCCTGTACGCCTTTGTGGGAGAGAAGTTCAGGAAGAAAATGATGTACCTCATGCAGAAGAGATTCAGACAGGAGAGGATGTCAGGGTCAAAGGCCAGCCGGTCAACCTCTCAGACCTCGGAGGGAACTGGAACAATTCTCTGAATGCGTTTGAGGTCTTAAACTTAGATTTGTATTGCTTGTATAGTGAGAGGAATCAACAAACATGGAGACGTGGTTTAACATTCTCTTTGTATCTGATTTGAGATGATGAAAACTGGCAGCAGTGTCCAAATCTGTCACAAAAATAAGATAAAATAAATTAGATCCACTTTAGGACGTATCATACTTTTTGTTTTTTGTTTTTTTGGAAATAAAAGACAGTAGATATTTCAATTATTTTCAATGGTTGGACTTCTTGTACTCCTCTTAGATATTATGACACATTGCTGCTGTCATGTTACACCTGTTATTTCATTGACACAATAGTAGCGCATTTTACGATATATTTAAGAAAATAAAGTACTGTTAAATCCCTTAAAAGTATAATTTTACCGTATTTACAATTGTACAGTGTAAAGTTTCAACTTTTATCTTTCTTCTTTGTGAATAAAGACGATGCTGAATGTGTGCTTTCATATGCAAATACATGAAATATATATATATTTTCTATCCAAACTTGTTTGGTTTGATTGTAACCAATAAATCTATTTACAACTCGTTAAATGAATTTGTTTTAACTTTTCCACGCTGAAATTAATTTCATTTTACACATTTGCATCTTTACAATAAAGTTGTAAAGCAGATGACAAGAGTCCTAAAATCATCGTTGACCACAGAAATTTCCCATTGAACCTCAAGCTAAATAAACTGAATGTCTGTTCATCCTCTAGAGCCTGGGACATTCATTTATAAATTAGATCTATTTCTGCTGCCTATGCACTTTTTCCCTTCCTCTCAACTTCCCACTAATAGCAAAAATATTGTGTGGTTTATCTCCCTCTTGTGGCGATGAACCGCACATGGAAACAGAATATGTTAACCATGTCGGTCTTTTTTAATTGCATAGCATTTGTGTAATAAGAATACTTTTATTGCTCTAATGTAAATTTTTCAGTGAAGCAAGAAGTCATAGTTATTAAAGAAAACAGAAATAAATGAATGTGAAGTTTGTGAACAAACTAAGGATTTTGGCATTCAAAACATTATTAATATATCTACTTTTATGTATGTAATATACGTTCAAATTATATTTTTATATTGGTATAAAAAGGGAAAATAAAATGACATGCTGAAATGTATTAGTGTGTGTCATACAGCTGCATTATTATTATTAATTATTATTATTAATTATTATTATTATTATTATTATTATTATTAGTAGTAGTAGTAGTAGTAGTAGTAGTAGTAGTAGTTGTTGCAATAGCAGTGCCCTACCAGAAGAGGTCATACATTACCTTCTTTTTAAGGCGAAAGGTAAGTTTAAAAATAAAATCAAGAAAATTATAGCAAAGATGTTCTTATTATTGTACATTTTAAGCATATTGCTTAAGACATATAACAAAAACATTAGCCAGTTAAAATCATTTTTGTGTCAGCTGCACAAGAAACAATCCCCCAAATAAACATGTTACAACATATGAGACCGTTAATCATCTTGGTTGTGGGGGAGAACTGCAGTTCCCAGAAACCCTAGCGGTTTTGAAGCTTTGCAAGTGATCCATACGAGGTAACATTACATTTATTTGTTACATTTTTTAATTTTATGTCACTGAAATGCAGGTTTTTAACAGGTAGCTAACCATTTTCTGGCTTGCTGAGGTTAATTAGCCTTAAACGCCATTTTAATAATTTGTGCTGACGGAGTCCAGATTCCTGCTCCGCCTTTTGGACAGTAATGCTAACTTGTTAGCTGCAGCTTTCTATGACTGAACAGCTTACGTCTCTTTTTAATATCATTGCTAGACACATTAGCAGCCCGCTAGTGCCGCGTGTTACATGTTTGTTGTAAAAACACGTCCAGTCAGACACGTTCAGTCTTCTGTTGCACTGTGTTGTCTTCATTATAATGACACCTGGAAATAATGCAGAATAAGTAAAGTCCTCGTGGTAAACACATTAAAATGGTTTTATAGCACCTGTTTTACTGCCTCAGAACCGAAGTGGCTTTAGAACATTCTGGGCCTCGCAAAAGTATTCATACCCCCGACATGTGGTGGTACAGTAAGAGCAGCGCTGCTGTTTACTAATGTAAAAAGCTTTCCAGGAAATTACTCAACTAAGAGTTAAATGGTAAAATGACAGGAACACATTTCATTTTGATGCTTTAAAGACTAAAATAAAGCCGTTATTAAACGTAAATAACCTTATTGTATAGCAAATTTAGGGTAGTGCGTTTATGTTACTCTTAAACAGTATTTCATAATAATATCACTCAAGCAAAGGTTAAAAGTATGGTGCCTTAAAACTACTTTTTTGGCAAAAAAAAAGCTTAAGTAAATAATATAACTAATTACTACCCAATTCTGCATAATTTACAAAAAACCAACATTTGATCACTTATTTATGATGTATCTTATTACAACTTTAAGCAAGAAACCATCTGCAAGCATGATGCTGCCACCACCATGTTTCATTTATAATCTGTGTAATGTAGTTTATTTTCCTGATTGTCTTTTTTTTTTTTTTTTTTGCATCAACAACACATTTGTGGTTTAAACGGATCTGTTTCCTCAGAGGGCAGTGATTTGTTGACTGCAGTGATTTGTTGTCTCTGGTTATTTTGCATGTGGTTTAGATGGATTTGTTTAACTAAGCTTCCTGGTTTCCATGTGTAGAATATGGTGCGTTACCATGTCGGTCTCTGAGGTGGAGACATCACAACATTTTCTCATTGGCCATCTTTTCATAATCTTTGCGTCCGATTTGAGCCATTTTTAGACCAAATGTTTAGAGATTTTGTTTAGGAAAATCACAAAAAGGATAAAAATGTGAGGGTTTTCCTTTTTACTTTCCGTTATGCAAGACAAAGTCAGATCGGCTTGACTAACAGAATGCACTGTTATCGTTTCAGGTCAACAAAGCGCCGAGCCTCAGCTGCTGGATAACTTTCTGTCGAACAATATTGCACGGTCGAAAGGGGCAAAGGTCAACAGCTTCCCTTTCATGCGGACGACGGCATGCTAGCTGTGTACCTACTATTTCATCATCCTGTAAAATGGTTCATTCCAGGTAGCTCAGCCTGTCTTCACTCACAGAGGACCAAACGGTGTAGGACAGCGCCGCAGGGTTTCCTCTTTCATTCCAGCCGGATCAGTTTTGCTTCACATGCTGATCTGATAGAGCAGCAGAACGGCAGCGCTCCGTATCCAGGGGCGACCGACATCCAGCAGCCACGATGGGAGCGGACGGAGCGGCGGCGGGGAAAGATGTGGATCTGAAGACGGCGCCGCCGCTGGAAGATGGCGAGGGACGCGGGGACCCGGAGGCGGCCGCGGTGCCGTGTCCCTCCGAGGACGTCGGGAAGCTGACATACTCCGTGATGTTTCTGTGTTTCTACGGGTTCATGGCTTCCATAAGGCCCGGGGAGTCGTTCATCACACCCAATCTGCTGAGCTCAGAGAAGAACTTCACCAGAGAGCAGGTCAGTGGGGTCCAAACATTGATAATTAACTCAGAGGAAACAACAACAAAGGCTTTCCAACTGGTCTTGTTACTGTCGCATTTCACCTTTGCAACTGTTTATCGGGTTTTTCTCCTCGGATGAATTCAAGTGTTCCCCGCAGGGGAACTGATCCGTCTCACTCGAGGTCATAGTTCACATTCTTCCTAACTGCGTCATCGGAGGCTGATGAGTGACTTGTACAGATGTGATTTTGTTTAATGACTTCGAAGGACCAAAATGAGCTTAGAGTTCAGGAAGGTCACTAAAACGGTTGAAGTGGACAGACGACTCATGCTAATAATCAGAAGCATGTTTTTAATTTACTATTTTACACAAGCTTGTTAAAAATAAGGACAGTTGTTTTTAGTTTTTATTTTCAACCTTCTCCCACTTTTGCTGAAACATCAAATGTTTCTACACAATCCAGCCTTCTATAAATCCATCCATTTATAGTTTTAGATGATGTAAAATTATATAACAATGAAAACTATGAAGGTTTATAGTTTTATAGGAACTGAGCTCTTGAAATAAGAGTTTTAACAGAAGTGTTTAAGGAACCAGGATTTGTCCTTGGTTATTTCCTTGTCTTCTGTGTCAGGTACAGTCAACTGTAAGACCGTAGGAACATTTGTTGTGAACAGCTTGGACACTATATAAGGGGAAAAGTTTTAACCCGGTGCCGCTGCTGTCCCCAGGTGACCAATGAGATCACTCCGGTGCTGACGTACTCCTACATGGCGGTGCTGGTGCCGGCCTTCCTGCTGACCGACCTGCTGCGCTACAAGCCGGTGCTGATCATCCAGGGCGTGAGCCACGTGGTGATCTGGGTGCTGATGCTGCTGGGCGCCACGCTGCTCCACATGCAGCTGATGGAGTTCTTCTACGGCATCACTATGGCATGCCGCGTGGCGTACTCCTCCTACATCTTCTCCCTGGTCAGCCCGGTGCTCTACCAGCGCGTGGCCGGCTACTCCCGCTCCTCCGTCCTGCTGGGCGTCTTTGTCAGCTCCGTGCTGGGCCAGCTGTGCCTGTCGCTGGGTGACATCAGCTACTACACGCTGGACGCCATCTCCCTGGGCTTCGTGAGCTTCGGGCTGGCGCTGGCGTGCTGCCTGCCCTGGCCGAAGCGCTCGCTGTTTTTCAACCGGACGAAGAGACAGGAGCCGGCGGAGAAAGCCGCCCCTTCTGAAACGGACGAGATGAACCCCAGGAGGGCGGGTTTGTCCTCAGCAGCGCGCTGGAAGGAATCCATCTTTGTGCAGATGCTGCTGGAGGTCGGGAACATGGTGAAGAGGCCCAACCTGAGGCTCTGGTCCCTGTGGTGGATCTTCAACTCCACGGGGTATTACCTGGTGCTGTTCTACGTCCACATCCTGTGGAACAAAGTGCATTCCACCGCCAACTACAACGGCGCGGTGGAGGCAGCTGCGACCTTACTGAGTGAGCGCTTTACCTGGAATTATCCCACCTGCTGTTAACGGGAATATATCTGATGTACGCTGGACTTTGTCCAGCACAGGTGTAGGTCATTTTACCTGATATGTAGGTCCTTTGAGATTAGCATATCCTGACACTTTCTGACAATTTTCATACAAGTCCTTAACATGCAATATTAAAAGTCCGTTAAAAGATGTAAATAGCAAACAATTCAATTCCTTTTTAGAATTCGGTAACACAGCATTCCTTTAGTGAAGGCTTGATCATTTGTAGCATCTGCTGCTAAATAATACTTCTAATGCCAACATGTGGAAACTCAGACCTTTCTGCTTGACTTAACGTCAGCACTGTGTAGGGCTGATCTGCTGCCCTTAATAGGAGATTTGGTATATAGAATCTGAACCAGGTCAAGTTAATACTTGAGGAGTTCTGGGTAGAATAGATCTACAGACAAAAGTTGTTTTTATATGAAGTGCAAAATGTGCAATTATGGCTCTTTGGGTGTTTTTTCTTTCAGGAAACAGCCATCTTTGAGTCTGCATACTCCAGTTAATGATTAATTGATTGCTAAATAAATTGCAGATTATTTCAATAACAGATTCATCACAATTTATTGTTGCACAGATAAAATGTAGGGCGGGGCAGTAAATCAAATAATCTGTTTTTTTTTTTTTTGTGTTTGAAGATTTAAATTGAGGGAAATCTTCATTTTTCACAAATGCACTCCTTGGGTTTCCATAACTTAGTGATGTCAGCGTGCCCAGGGTGGCCATATTGTTTGACAGGCGTGCTTTATTTACAGCATGTGTTTATTTGGACTTTGAATTCAGGTCAAATCCAGACCAAGTGATAGAAAAAACAGCCAGACTTTGAAAATATTTTCAAAGTCATTTGCCATTTCTGTTTGAGAAAAGAAAGCGAGAGAAGAGCAAGTGTAGCTTGGCGGGGGCGTTTTCATTTAAGTTAAAGCTTCTGTCTTACAAGACTGGGAGGATTTGGAGTTTTGTAATCCTTATGAAAAAGTCAAGAAAACCCAGAATAAAGCACGTAGAGTCTGATTAACAGATGATAATAAATTACTTATCATTGGATTTTTCCAACAGGAAAAGATCAGGTTTCGGTCGATTCTTCTACCAGACAATTATAGTCATACTTATAGTCAGATGCACCATCATTACTGGCTGGATAACCGATTGTTCTCATTCCCCTAGAGCTCTGAATAAAACCAACTGCTTTACTTTCTGTTTTTACTTCTTTCTGCACTTTAATCCGATTAAGTAACCTGGAGATCACATGGAAACACCACAGTGTCATAAACCAAAACGTGATGTTGGGTAACCAACAACCACATGTCTGTGTTTGTTTGACCTGCCCTGATTGATTTCTGCGTACCGTTCTAAAATTATTGGAAAACAACGTGATTAATTCTAAATTATTTCTTTTCTTTTTTGTTTTGCTCTCTCCCTGCAGGTGCGATCACCTCCTTCATGGCGGGCTTCGCTAAAATCCGTTGGAACATCTGGTCGGAGCTGGTCATCGGCGGCATCACGGCGCTGCAGGCGGGCATGCTGCTGGTCATGGGCACCACTGGAAACATCTGGGTCTGTTATTCTTGCTACATCCTCTTCAGAGGATTCTACCAGTTCCTGGTTCCTATCGCCACGTGAGTAACAAAAAAAAAAAAAAAAAAAAAAGAGAGAAAACATGGTATACACTAAGACGTTGTTACTGAGGCACGGCTTTATTTATTGTTTTTATAAACCAATAATGGCTCAAATTGTGCTGTAATTTGCCGTTTGTCAATTTCATTTAAAAAAAAAAAAATACCACCCCCTGAAGTGGCGTTGATATGGCAATCCAGTTTATGATTTAATCTTTGGAGATTGAGAAAGTTGCATCTGGAGTAAAAAGTTTCCTGTTGTCCAACAGCAAGTTTTGCATCGATTATAAAGAGTTATTCCTGCTGGTAGCGCCCTCTAGTGTTCAAACTGCTCAGTTGGGTGTTGCCGTCTTCTCACCCCCCAGGTTCCAGATCGCCTCGTCGCTCACCAGGGAGCTCTGCGCTCTGGTGTTCGGCATCAACACTTTCTTGGGGACAGTACTGAAGAGCATCATCAACCTGATATTTTCAGACAAGAGAGGCCTGGGATTAGACGTGACGTCTCAGGTGAGGTCACTCACTGTAGGAGACAGAAAACATTAACAATGTGCCAAACGAAACTTTTCCCAGGCTCTCGTCTTGCTGTCCACCACCTCAGCTCCTTCAGCTTTCGACTTTCTGTTGCAGTTCCGCATCTACTTCATCTACTTCATCCTGCTGACCGTGGTGTACTTAATCAGCGCCGCCGTCGTCCTGGTGCGTCACTTCCGGACCCAGAACCGGGGGGAGGAGGAGGCGTCACCCGACGGGCTGCACACAGAGCTCACGCCTGTTTCAATGACCTCCGAAGAAGAGCCGCTGTCTAACAGCCAAAGTGTCAAAGCCTAAAGGCAACAAACACTTTGGAGAAGCTGCTGAGGTACCGGTCATATTAATCTGGTAAAGATGGCTGACGTTTTTTCTGAGCCTTAATCATGCAACTGCCTTGTCTTCTGCTACCTGAAGCCTCTTGCACTACATTTATGTTTCGCACCATGAAACAATCACAGAGCACATCAGGTTTGAAACATATTACACTTTTTTCCTAACACAGCACTCCGATTGTACTTGTTACAAATATCTGTAGACAAAATCTGATTGTATTGATTTTGCTGGGTTTTTTTCATTAACAAAGACAATCATATTTTGTGATACAAGCACATGCTGAAAGCTAAAAGAAACATGACCACAAACTGCTGGATTTTCTGCAGTGTTTAATTTTATTTGTAATAATCTAGTATTAATTTGTGTGTGATACAAATTGTTGTTTTCTTTTTTTCTTTGTAGGACAACTCAGTTTTTACTCTTAGATTTTTTTAAGATTTAGTGCCACAGTTTAAGGAGCCAGAAAGAAAAACTGCTGCTTTTACTTTGAAATTCATAGGAATGCAGTGTTACCTAATCCTGCTGCAGGTTAAAACCAGGTTAAAGCTCAGAGTGAACTTCTAATTCCCACACAGCAGAAGTTTCACTCTGTCATATTCATTTTTCTTTAGTAGGATTCTACTTTTGTTCAGAATGTGCTCAGTGTGCATTTTTTACTTTGATTAAAATAATTTGAGAAATGCGGTATGATAGGAAATTGAAAGTTTTTATTTTTTATTCATAAATAAAATAGTAGTAGTTGCTACATTGTATTTTGCCTTTTTTTTAAAGACTTTGATGAAATGGAGTACAAGTACTGAATTGCACTGGTCTATCATAAAATCAATTAAAATACATTGTTTGTTGTAACATGAAGACAGTCAGGACATATGAAAAGATTTTCAAAGCACGCTTTCCAAGTTATGATTCTTGTTTTCTCAGCTGTAGTCGCTCACAACTCTGATTATTGTTTCTTTTTTTTTTGTTCCTGATTTCTCAGCTGGTGGTTCTTCCTTTAACCGAACTGTTTGTACAGCTGAATCACAAAGTTCTGAAAATCTACCTTTTGATCAAAATATAATTTCAGATGAAAACGAGACAAAAAAAGTCACTTCCAAGCATAATTGGCTTAAATAAAAAAGTAGAGCATGAAGTCACAGATATTTTAATACATTTTATTTTGTTTACTGCATAAAATAGAACATTTGCTGCCCTCTAGCGGTTAAACAATGAAAAATAATGCAAAACAAAATAAAAACTGTGTTGTTGTTGCATTTATTTAATGTAATTTAGCTCATGTAGAACAGTGACTGCATGTGTTTTCTTTGTAATAAATAAGCTAATCTCTACATGCTTAAGATGTTTAAAAAATGGAGAACTGCCAGCATTGGGTTTGATCTCAGTACAAGTCTCTGAAATACCACAACTTCCTCTTCAAGTAGACGAATGTCAGTTAAAAAAGGCTATACTGGAAAAAAAAATAAGTCGAAGAAAAACATGCATAATCTACACATTTACACAAACACTGTAACGACAAGTATTCAAACACATTTAGTTGTTGTTGTTTTTTAAATTTCAAAAGGTTAAAAGTAACAGAAACACGTATCCCACGATGCAGTTCTGTTGTTATTGTAGTGTTTCATAATGATTTCATTTTTTACGATTAAAAGTTCACCAAGCCAACCTGACCCTGCGTGAATATGGAACCTTAATGCACCGAAGAAGAACCTGCTTGACAACATGAAGCAACACATCGTGTTCAAAGGTAATCCAAGTCATTAGCTGGGTTTCTGTTGACTATGTAACTGCGCAATTTGACATTTTGAAAATCAATTTGCTTAATGGCAGCACACCAATTTCGAAAAAGAAAACCTCATTTTTGGATCAAAGGTTTTGGCGCTAGGATAAAGTAGTTTTTTGGCCATATTGAAATTGGTTTATTTTGCAAAACTGCAATGGAAACACTTTTTGGGCATTGCACAAGTCACATGATCAACAACCAGATGTTACCACTGCCTGGAACCACAAAGAAGACAGGAAGTAGTTTGAGGATGATGTGGGTTTTTTTTAACGACTTGGGGAAAAAAGTTTTTTAATGTAATGACTTATCATGTGAACAAACGTATTCACGTGTGATTTTAATTGGGTTTCTTATGTAAAGGAAACACCACCTTAGTGGAATATCAACAAAGTTTTGCGAACATTTGTAATGGAGACGCAGCTTCAGACGTCTTTTGGTCCGCAAATATTTGAAACTCTACGTCAGAGTTCACGATTCGTTAAAAATACTCTAGAGGCCTGTTTCACATTTGGCAAAAACATCCTAATCATTCCTTAGACTTTTAGGAAAACACACAAAGATTACGGAACACAATACTTTGACTTGACCTTAAAAAAATAGGATGTTGATGCTTGGATTGCTCTCATCACATAAAGCCAGGTTGGCTTTGATTGCTTTTTTTCTTATTAAATAAAATCATAAATCTCTAAGGAGGAGCAAATTTCATCATCAAAAGCTAAGTCCCAAACCAAACATGTTGGTTGATGCCGAACCGTCAGCAGTTCTGCACAAAGCTTTGACTGTAGGTTGAACAGGCGGCTCAGCTCACACAATGCCCTTCCTTTGTTTCTCTTCTCTTGGCTCGGTTGCTCTGACACAGATAAAAGTGCACGAATCCCGTCTCGCATCAAACCAGGAGCACACGCAGGTCTGATTAGGTCAAAGTACCAGTGGATGTTGTTTATATAAAGTCTTTTAAATTAATGACTTTATATATAGTGAGCTTTCTTTGACAGGAAAGCTCACTGTACCTGTTTTCCAGGAATTGTCTTAGGAGTTATTTGACACTTTGGAAACTCCTGAACCAAACCTCCAAAGGGTCAGCAGCCCACCTCTTTTCCTTTTGTCTTATCTAAACTCACTCTAGTCAGATTACTTTTCCTTGAAAATATCACTGAAGTTCATGTTTCAGATGCTGCAATAACAATAACAGAAAAAAAAAGTTTCCTATTAAAAATCATCCAGTGTAACAGCGGAGCAGAATAACTTGGTGTGTACTCTCCAGTCAGTTGTTGCTTTCAATGCCAGGGGAAAATGTCAAAAACATTCTGAGGAGGAAAAAAAAAACACTTCTAGAAAAATCCATCCTTCAAAATGTTCGTTTCCGAGAAGATTTTGCCGATGGTGAAAGTCTCAAGACGTTTTACTTTTCCGTCAGTGCAGTTTCCTCTGCAACAAGAGGAAACGAACCGTTGAGTGGTCATGTGCTTTAAAAGATAAATAGATGCTACTTGTTGGATACGTGTTCATTTCAATAAGTCAACTCAGAAAAAGAAGCTCGTATGACATTTTTGTAGAAATGTAGACAGAAACTGGCAGAGCAAACTTACTGTGAAACTGAACTGAATTGAGAGAAGGGCTAGACTATATAAGATTTTTTTCCTTCAATTTCAATTGTAAATGAATGAACCAATAAAAAATTATTTAACTTTTGAGCTGACTGACAAAAACATCAACTTTTTAAAAACTATCTTACCATCTAATTTGCCCTTTAGTGGAGTTGTGTTGCCATTGGATTCTGAAGCAGCTGCTTGAGGTTCTACAACAAAAACAAACGATTTAAATGAAACGTTTGACATTTCATAGACTGGGAAAACAAAAGGAAGTTCAGGTTTCGACTTACGCTGCGCCCTGGTATTCCTCCAGAAATCTGAAAAACAGATTAAAGAAAAAAAAATTGTATGTTTGAACATAAACGTATTTCTTAAGTTAACAGAGATTTTGAATCTAAAAAAGGTTCAAATTTGCTTTTGTCTATTTACCTCCTTCCCAAGGATTGGGGGCTGCAGAGAGAAATCAAAAACAAGTTCATCTTTAGATATTTATGGTACATCAACTATGCATCTTAATTTGTATGGAGTGCAAACAGATATATAATTGCATTTAGGTCAAAATTCGTTTGTAAAAACTAGCAAATAAAATTTGTAATTAAAATTGTTTTAAAGGAATCTTACATTTATTGAAGAACCATTCTCCTGAAAAGAAGAAAATCAACAGAAAGATATAATTTTACACTTTGAAACAAAAACCAGGCATACAATGAAATTGTACGTATTTACAGTACATAAATATATAAATAAATGAACTCTCATTACCTGTTTTCATTCTGTGGCCAATGGCCACCAGTATCACAAGAAACAGCAATATGGCCAACACTGTGAATCCTGTGGAAATCCTTGGACCGCTTTCTGCTGAGTTAAAACGACACATATGAAATATAGAAAAGGGACATTAAGCAGATTAAATTTGCTGTACAATAAAACAATTCTCATGCATGTGTCCCTTGTAAAACTCACTCAAAGACCCGATCAGTTCACACCCTCTAGCAGATGTCACCACGATGATACTTGGTCTTATTAACTTCACCTGTTAGTGGTCATAATGTTATGCCTTACTGGTGTACACTTGCACATTTAAATAAATTATTTCCTTTGGGAGGGTTTCTGAATGTTTCAAAGTGAAACTTTTCTGATCTCCTGTAGGAGCTGACTGTGCTACAGCACTAATGCTTTCAACAGTTACATTTCTGCTTCCAAAGAAACGGCCCAAGTTTGTGAAAATTTAACTTATTTGAATTTGTCAATTGGGACATAGAGGACCGCGTGTTTCCCCCTTTATAATGCTGCCCTGGGCTACTGCCCATTTAGGCCGTATCCAATGGCTTGGCAAGAACAAAAGGTGTTTCAGCCAAAACATACAATTGGATGTACAGGCTGGTGTCTTCCCACACCAATGACTACATATAGCACTTAATGGATTAACTAATGATAGGAAAACAGTGAATAGAGCTGCATAGGTCAATTCTTTATGGGGTCAACTCACGAGCCTTGAATGGGTTGGCGAAGGGTTTGCTTCTGTTCTCACTGACTGGATTCTTCATTTTACAGCTGAACTCTCTGACACCTGAACTGTTCTGCAAGAAAAAAGCTACAGTTATCATCAAAGTGTGAAAAACAGGATTTGTTAAACTGCAAAAACATTATTCACCGAAGATTTTAGCTGATCTTTCAGCCTCCTATATATGACGTATGAGACAGTTAATACCTTTACAGTGAATGTTTTGTTTGTGGAACCCGGCACTTCAGTGTCGTCAGTCATCCATCTGTATTCTACTGGTTCTGCTCTGGCCGTGTTTCCCTCACAGGTCAGGGTACATGTGTGTGCACCTTCAGGGTAGGATAGAGCAATGGTAGGTACAGGAACTGCAGCTGGAGTTGGATAAAGATGAGATCCAATCAGGTTCTGTGTCTTTCAATCTAAAACTAGTCCACAGTAAAAAAAAGGGGGTCGATTACCAAGTACAATGAGTTTAATGTGGTCAATTGGAATGCCGTTTATTTCTATCGTGTACACGTCTGTGAGATCATAAGTCAGGCTTCTGAGAGTCAATTCTCCAGTCCGGTTGTTCAAGTTGCTCCGACCTACAAATAAAAATAGTTGAGAATATTATCTTTCACCTCACAAATAAAACAAAAGTTGCAAGAAAAAGAACGCCACTGAGTCACCTACCTTGAAATCTACCATAGTATATGGTACCTACTGAGTCCAAATCGACAACCAGATCTTCCCCAACTTTCCAGGTGATGCTTTTGGTTGTATCAGTCACAGACGCCTGTTTTGGTTTGAGCGTTACCTCGCCTCCCTCCTTTGCATAGATTGTTTCATCTGTAGGAGGTAAAAAATAAAAACAGCAGCAGCAGTGTGAATTTATGTCAGTAATTTCATCTTAAAGCAAGAAAAAACATTCAGTTCTTCCTCAGACTAATTTAACCCAAAATGGTCTCTTAATTTATGTGGAAGCGTTTTACTTACAAAATGTTCTAGGATTAGCATAGATAGATTTTTTTAAGCTATCTGAGCTTTACAGACAGCGGTGAAGGCAAGTTTTCTCCACCTTCAGCTTATTTGGGCGTTGGGAATATTGTTCCCACCTTCTATGGTGACACTGGTTTGTTGTGCGAATCTCAAGGACCAATGAAATTTGAAGATCTACAGCTGCTGACTCAGAATAGAAGGCATCTACTTTCCCTACTCTGCTGCTTGAACCTGAAATACAATAAACAAAAAAACATAGGCTTTCTAACAGTATAAGATTTATTACCAAATATTACTTTTGGTGTTACTCCAAACACCTTAATTTGTCTTAATTTATAAGCACAGAAAATATTTCTGTTGCCTTCTTTTAGACATCTAACTGGTCCTACTGAGCAACAGGTGTGGGAGGGTGGTGTGTTACTTTGTTTCACACCACCACAGCTAGATAAAACAAGCATCCACGTCCTTTAGTGTGGTTAGTGGGTTTCACACTAACTCACCCACTAACCCTAAAAACAACTGATTCATTTTCTTGTTTACTTACATAATATGTAGGACTTACATTAAGAGGAACGCTTCGTTGGGGTGTAAACACATTTTCCTTACCTGCCCCTACTTGTATTCACCTCGTCAGGATTGTTTGTGTTTAAAACCTGATAGTGAGTTTTCTCTAAAGATGAAGATTTATCAGACTCTCCCTACTGGATCAGAACTCACTACCAGAAGTTTTAGTAATCCAGGGCTCATGTCCCTTTCTATTATGTGAAAGGTTTCCCCTGCTACCTTCAATTTGAGGAAATTATACTTTATTTTGTATCATCTTCAGCATCATGCTTTTCTGATCTTATTTCTCATGTGGCATGGTGCTTTTCATTAGCCACACCCCTTTTGGAAATCACCTTAAAAGCCTTTCTACAGGACACTGGCCCCTTTCCACCGCAGAAATTCCATTTTCCACTCAAATTCTATTACCTGTCCTGTACTGCATCACATTTTTACATGGTCTTCATGTGTTTTACGACTTTTATTGCGCTCTAGCTGTAATATTCCCTTTTAAAACAGACACAATTGGTTCATATCATGAAAAAAAAACACATGGATAACCCTGCGAGCGTTTGTCTTCAAGCAGCAATAGCTGGGTGGGGCCACGCAGTTTTAAACTACTCTCACACTCACTAAAAAGATACAGAATAACGTTTATTAGGTTACAGCTGATTCGGGTGGAGGATCTGGACTCACCTGAGGACACAGAGGCCGCCGCCAGAACAACAAGGAGCCACCAGAGGCCCGAAAGAGTTCTGATTGGAGACGAAGCGATCATGGCGTTGGTCTGAGTGGGTTATGAACGAGATAATGGGTTGCTTCCGTCTGTGACCGAAAGTAACACGTCCAGCAACGTTAAACTAAGATTAAAAGCATTTTAAAACCCTGAATTAAACAACGTAAAGCACGGTTTCAGGCAGAGGCGCTATGTGAATGGCAGTTTCGAAACGCAATCCGGAAAGTGAAAGTATAAGTGGGACATGACTCAGGCTGTAAGACTCCGCCTCCGAGACATATTTAAATATATATTTGTCAAACTGACCCTTATTGTTTCATATAGTGCTAGTTGGCGTTCGTAGTATCGCCTCTAGCACGTTTTACTAAAGTTGAGCCAGGTTTGTTGAATTTAAAGTTTATTCAAAGTCTGAAGCGGAAAGTTTCCGCCCCCTAGTGTTCAGAGTTTGGTACTAATGGAGGCCCGTTTCCGACACTCTGTAAAAAAATAAATAAATAAATCTCATTATAATGAGATACCATCTCATTATTTTCAGTTACTATCTCATTATAATGAGATAACTTGAGTTGGCCCTATATTTTGAGATATGCTCAACTTGATAGAAAGAAATGGATATTGCTAATATCATTGAGCAATACTTCAGAAGTGGTTTTACTAATCTTGAAATCTTGCGAGTTTTGGAAGAAACCCATAATGTTAAATTAAGTCTCCGGACGCTGGAGAGAAGACTGCAAAAGAAGCGCCTTTGGCATAGAAAAAATAAGACAGATGTTGCAGAAGTGGCCTCTTTTATTGAGCAACAACTAAATGGATCTGGGAGACAGCACGGCTACAGGAGGATGCACCAGAAATGTTGGATGGCTGGCATAGTCACAGACAGGGAAACAGTACGTCTTTTGATGCGCCTATTGGATCCCAACGGGGTTGACCTGCGTGCACAAAATCGCTTGAGACGAAGCTTATATGTCAGTCGGGGACCAAACTATGTCTGGCACATCGATGGGTATGACAAATTAAAGCCTTATGGGATATGTATTAATGGATGCATAGATGGCTTTTCGAGGAAAATGATCTGGCTAGAAGCTTCACTAGTGACCCTCACATTATTGCTGGCTATTTCATTGATGCTGTGATGGAGTATAATGGAACTTATTAAAAGCACTTTACACCAAGGCAAGTTTTTTTTAAGCACTTGTGATTTATTTTTGGGGATGTCAAAGTAATGGATTGTTCTTTGTTGACAGAATACAAAATAAATACATTCTGAATAAAGTTTAGAGCCTGTTTATGATTTGCTGTTGCACTGTAAATAAATTGATTGGCCATAATACTGAAAAACATGTATATGTCAAAAGTAAGGACAACATTTGTACTCTTATCAAATTAATACCAACTGCAAACAATACCATATTGGTTATCTGTTACTAATAACATGATTAAAACATTGCTTGTTCATGTAATACTCCTGTCCATATATCAACAGTTTCCCTGAACATGTAAGGCTAAGAAAACAGAGCCTGCAAATGTTGGTACTATTTAGTACTGTTTTGAACAGGAGGCTAGTATTTTCCATTAATAAATAAGATTAAACACATAGAAATTAATAATAATAAGAAGAAATTGACCTTGACTACAACACTGAAGGAAACTGTTAGGTGAAATGTAACAATATTAATAAATGTAATATATATTATCATATATTTGTTGTTTCATTTATAACAATAGTGTTACTTATATGATGTTCCGTCTTATATGCCTTTATTGTTTTCTTTTCCTTCAGCATAAAGAATGTTTCTGTATTGTTTGATTTACTTTATTTCCTTTTTACAAGAGGGCCTCCCTGAAGAGAAGCAGTGACAACCGTGCTCACAGGGTTTATTACTCAGCAGGAACTTCTTCTTCCTTTGAACTATTAGATAGCTGTAGAACCGTCGCCTTGAAGATGTACGACTTGTTCTGTTTTTACTCTGTGTCTTAATGCAAGATAACATGTGTTTAGTTAGTGATTGTCATTAGCACTGCAACTACGTAATGAAGTGTTTAGTCCCCACCCCTTAGAGTTGCAGTGTTCTCTGTGATAGGGACTCTGAAAGTAATAAAAAGAGAGGAGCGGACAAATGTGTTTCAGAGCGGTTGGAGATTTGTAACTGGAAACACGTCTCTGTCCGTTCTCCTCGCGAGATCAAAAAGAATCTAACTCTCTTGTCTTTTCTGTGTTTGTTCAATTTGTCTTTAATAGGTGTCAAACCTGACAGAAACTAAAATGTATAGTCTTTTTAAGTAAACCATGGAAACAAATTGTAACTCATTCATGCATTTTAGTTTTACAATCAGTGTTTACACAGGACATATAGACATAATATCTGACTTGTTAGATGTTTTGTGGACCTGGGTGACTTAGAGAAACTATTCCCTCAGCCTGTCACTGATCATTTGACGGAGTCTTACATAAAGATTAGTAATTTCATACACATCATCTGTCATTACCAGTCTATGCTCAGTCATGAGTTCAGTGCATAAGTGAAATACATCGACATCACAGGGAAAGTCCTTGAAACGACATTCTTCTATACATATTTCCAGCTTTGTTAGATTAGCACACTGTAAAAAGTTTGGAACCCCATACAGGTTGGGAACACCATGCATTAATGTGGGACGACCAGGAGGAGCCCCAGGATTATTTGTAGATCGTATACGATGGTCAATCCATGTATGGACAACTTGATCCAGCTCCACCTGTTTGATAAAAAAAAAAGACGAGAAAAAAATAAGAAAATAGTTGTTAGAAAACAAATTCATGCTTTTGTATTATTTGTAACTTATTTCAAATTTGTGTGCTGAAAGCAAGAAGTAAATTTATAGTACCTGTATTGTTTGTAGGAAGCAAAACTGGATCAGTGATTTGTCCAGAAAGCTGTCAACAAAATAGCCATCGGCTTTAAGCTGGTCGAAATGGTCCATCCAAAACTTCTTAAAGTGCACCACCATCGCTCTATCCTTTGATTTCTTGTACTCAGACCGAGAATAACAGATTCAAAACCATTTTCATTCTCGGTGTTGTGCAGAAATCTTTGCATCGCTGCCACATAAGTGTTCTCTGTGCCATGATCCATTCGTATCTTTTGTGGAAATTCATTATGCTTGTAGAGGCTAAGCCAAAGCTTTAAGCCCCTGAGGTGGTACACCGGGGTAAAGTTGACACGCCGATCACTTATCCGCTGATTGAAATGAGAGCCGTCCTTGATGTTAGTCCAGTTCATCCATTTATTTCCATGACTCGGCAATCATCATCTTATTTCCTCTGTACAACAAGTCATTCCTCTAACATGTTGTCAATAACACCTCTAACATAGTTCCAGCGATCCACACAGCATTCATTCAATAGCATTGCGTCACGTTAATATTGTGTTGTGTTGCGTTGCGGTCAAAAATTGTTTCCCCCTTTCGGGTGGAACACACCTCCTGTCATCAACACCGCATGCTACCTAAATAGACAGCTGACAGATCATGTGACCCAAACCATTTAGAATACAGAAAGGCACAATCTGCTCCTACAATGCTCCATCACAGCATCAATGAAATAGCCAGCAATAATGTGAGGGTCACTATTAGTCTTATTAGCTTCTAGCCAGATCATGTTTCTCGAAAAGCCATCTATGTATCAGTGATTTGATATGGTGCTGCAGCAAGTTCTGACTAAAATATAATGGAGCAGGTTTGCAAAAACTTAGTACGGCTAAAAAACTTTAAATAAACAAAAGTGTTGCGCTTAAATATGTTAAAAAAGGCCACAAGTTATTTTAGTAATTCACAAAATTGTACTAAATGTGGAGCTAATTTATCAGCATGTATAATCCTTCCACAGTTGATATAAAATAGCTTAATAAGTTTGTGTCATTATATGTAACTTCCTGTGTAAGTAATTCGTTTCATTAAGCATTTGTAATTTATATTAGCTAATTGCATATTTAGTAAAATATATACACTTTAAATAATAATTACTTTTTATTAATTGATTGCATTTTCTGCTGTTTTATTTACATGATAAAATTTACAATAATGTAACAATCCAAATCAAACCAGTCATTTTATTGCATGTTGACACTTTTGGTTCTCAATACATCGTCACAAATACAAAATAATAAAATAAATAAGGAAATCACTGTTACAATGACTACCTTTGATCCTTATTATGGAGCAACAAACATGACGCAATTATAGAAATCGTGCTAAAAAAAAATACTGACTTCAACATCTAAGGAGTTTGGATAATAATTTATTGCTAAATTAAATTATTTGGTTGTTTATCCAATAAAATTAAAATACAAAGTTTTATATTTATGTTTATTTCATGTATTTGTTTCAAATGTACCTCAGTAATCAAACTAATAATCAATTAACTGATTATTAATTTATTGGGTTATGCTGCTTTTGGTTCTTGATGAAGCATAGCAAATATAAAATAAAGTATTTAGTTAACAAGAATTTACTTTTTTTTTATTATTACTTATAAAAATACCAACAGCTAGAAATATCACTCATTTTTTATTACCTAAATGATTACATCTATGAAAAAGCCATTTCTGTATTTGTTAAATAAATTAAATTGTGTTTTCAATCTTGCATTTACAATGTCATTAATATTTATTAGCAATTTGAAAAAAAAAAAAAACAGAATGAAACATCTTAAAACAGGTTGAAGCAGAGCCCGGGTTAAAATGCAATATGCAATCTTACACCGTGTTTTTGCGTTTTACGTTCTGACACATCATTGTAATAAAAATCATTTATTTTCCGGCTCCCCTAAGCTTGATTCATTCAGAGCTTCCAGCTGCAGCCACAGGCCTCCCTCGGCGCGCAGGACGAGTTGGGGGAGACGCCGCACCTTCCCAGAGCCGCTCCCTGCTTCAGGGTCAACGCCCGGGGTCAAACGAAACCTCAGCAGGGTCAGCGCTACGACAACTCGAAGCTCAGCCATGGCAAATTTCTGTCCGATGCAGTTCCTGTGAGCAGAGACGGATTAAATTCACCACTGATACATTCCGATACATAAATTCTTGTTTTCTTCACGAGAAAACTTAACCTGGGACCGGAGGAGAACGGGATGAAGTCATGAGAGGAGCGACTCTGTGCGCTGGTCGGCTCAAAGCGAAGAGGATCGAACTCCTTTAAAGCACATTAAAATGTGTCAAATTTAAAACTATTTTGAGGGGATATTTATTTAAATTTTCTTACATGTGGGTTTGTCCAGACTTCGGGGTTGTGGTGTGTCCCGTAAAGACTGACCAAACAGATTACACCTTAGGGAAAAACAGATTTCACTTCCCAGTTAGGACTGGCACAAAATAAATGTATAACAAGGAGGATGCTTCTGATACAGCTTAAAGTAAAATAAAGTAAGTAAAAGTAAAGTAAAATCCTGTATCTATCGTAAAAAGTCCCAGAAGGCCAAGCTTCTCACCCTGTGGTACGGTGAGGTCTCCTGGCAACGCCACATCCTGGGTGTACTTCCTGGTTACAGCCTGGACAGGCGAGTGCAGCCTGAGGCTCTCTTTGATGCACATGGTAGTGAAAGGAAGGCTGGACAGGTCCTCCCTTTGAATTAAAAAGTGTGTCAGTGTAACAAACAATTACAGCCTTGGAAAAGTATTTTTTACCTTTTGAAATTTTTCACATTTCGTTACTTTACACCCATGAATTTCAGGGTTTTTTTGTTTTCTACACCTGCAAATCTTTGGATTTGCACATCTAGTGACTAAAATAACTCAGACACAGTCAGGTTGGCTATAAGGCAAGTCAATTTTCAAGTCTGAACTTTGACTAGGCCATTCTACTGCACAAATATGTTTTTGTGTCATCACATTGTTGTTCTGCAGGAATGTGACTCTTGGGTCCAGTTATCGGACAAATCGTTAAAAAAAAATCTTTACTTTTCCACAGCGGAGTGTGTGTGTGTGTGTGTGTGTGTGTGCGCGCATCTTCTAACCACTGTATTTCATGTCCATCTCGTCCCTGCATCAGCTCCATCACTTCCTGCCTGCATTTCTCCTGATAGTGGGGATGGCGAGCTAAATTGTACAGTGTCCAGCAAATTGCGCTCGCAGTCGTATCATGTCCTGTGAGAAAAGTGAGACTGATTTCTGTTTTTATTTATCACAAGTCATATCTTCATTGCATGTTTTCCTAATATTATGCAGACTTATGCTCCAACTGGCTGTAAGGTATTTGTTTTTTTCTGCTTCTGTTTTCAGCATTGTCTGTTTCTCAGCATTTAAGTATAATTTGATCCAAAATACTTTTAAAATAAGATCAGAGGTAAACGTAGAGATACAAGTGGTAGAATGTTTATCATCTCTATGGATAAGATACTTTAAATTGATCAGTTTAGTCTGTTTCGAGCTGTACAGTTGCAGTTCACATTTGTGGCTCCAGAGGGAGGTGTTTAGAAAAAACACCGTCTCACCTGCAAACATGAAAGTGTTGGCTTCTGCCTGAATTTCCTCATCTGTGAGTCCTTGTCCGTCTTCATCCTGTGTTAATAGAAATTATTTTCATTTTCTTGAAGTTTAATTTATCATATTTCATTTTATAGTCCGTTCTGTGTTCACTTTTGACAGCAGAATGAGGTCCACGAAATCTTTCTTTCTCTGTTGCGCTGTGGTCATGGTGGTTAGTGTCTCCGTCTCCCTCTGCTGGTCAATGAGAGCACGGCGCTTCTGCACAACATCCCTGGTGAACCTGCAAGGTAAGCATGCGGTTACAAAATACACTATATATTACAATATTTATATAGAAAATATATAAATAAGTTTATTTGTAAAGCTTTGTGGAAATACTCTGTGATGGAATTGTATAAATAATATCTCCAGCTTTTATAATCAGATAGTAAAGTACATTTAAGCTGTCATCTGGATTAATTTTCAGAATTTCCTCCTACCTACTAGATGTTAAACTCGGCTGCATGAATGACATTCTACCTGTGTACCACACTTAATGCTCGCTTGAATCTCTTTCCTTGCTCCGTTTTCCAGTAGATCCAGTCCCAGTGGTGCAAAATGCGAAGGCGGCGATCTATCACCAGGTCACTGAGCTCCACGATGGCGGACACATATTCACTGGTGGACCTAAAAACAAACATGTGCTTCTTCAAAGCAGAAATCCAGAACAGTTACAAGACATTTTGGGTGAAATAGTAAAGTCCTCACTCCTGACAGTTGCTCTGGTAGCTGAAGGCGCATTTTAATAAGCTGTCCAGGGTCATGAGAGTTACATGGCCAAACATCTCTATGTTGGTTGTTCCTCCTGCCAGCAGGCGGTGCCATTTATTCTGGACAGTAAATGAGAAGACATGGAAAAGGTCCTCTGAGTGCATTATATTTTCAACAAATGTCTTTTTTAACCTGTATACTCCAGGTAATGGTTAATTGATTACTAAATTATTTGACGATTAATCCGATTAATTTGATCAGTCGTTTCACCCCTAAAATAAAGTTTTGTCTAAACGTGTTAATGTTTTTTTTTTAATCCCATTGCATTAATCTCTCACCCAGAGTCCATAACTCTTGCTTGCAAATGGATAATTACGCAGCTTTGATGATGGTTTCTGGGACTGATTTCTATTTTCTACACTGAACAGTCGCCAACAGTGACGAGGATCCAAACAGTGAAGTTTTCCAATCAGCACATACATGTTTCTGAGTGTGTGCCTTACGTGCATGGTGTTAGTCGAAGAGTTAAACGTCAGAATGTAGTTTTTAAGGATGTCGAAATGAAAAGCCGGAGTCAGCAGTCGCCTCTTGCGAGACCACTCCTCTCCGTTGCTTATCAACAAACTGCGACCTGTAAAAAAGAAACCAGGTTAAGCTCAATTTTATGCTGTAATAAATAGATTTGGGAAAGAAAACACCATATTCACATTTATACACTGTAAATCGAAACATTGAATTTAACTTAAAAAGATGAGTGAATTTAATCGATTTTAGTCAATTAAATTACGGCAAACAGGTAAACTCCAAAACTTCATCTATGCAGTCAGTTCATTAAGAATGAGCCACTCTTAGAGCAGTACAGCTTCTATTGGCTTTTTCCCCTTGTCATTTACATTTGAATATATTAAACTGCACAGTGAGTGTATGTTGTATGTTCATTGTCATGACCACACTATTCCACATGAGGGCGCAGTCTCGCAAACGCTCGTGTTTGATTTACTGTAAAAAAAAGAAAAAAACGTGAGCAAATATTAATGCTCCGCATATCTGTTGAAGTTACAGTAGACCATTTCAATCAAATAAGTTTTTTTTTTTTTTACATAAGTAGTTTCAAGTTAAAAAAATTATCTTCAGAAAGCTTTGGGGTTTATTTACATATCATTACCTTCCTAAAATAAAAACTTTTTTTTTTGCCAAAAATGAAAAAAAAAGAAAGAAAAAAAACACCTTTGGCAAAAACATGATTTTAGAAAGGTGACAACATACAAAAAAAAAAGCTTTGGGTGATGTTTAAGTACATCATACTTAGATTTGTTAAGTTAATATAAGTTACGCTCATTAAAATTACACAAGTGAATCTTAAACAGTTAATTTAATAAAAACTAAACAGTTGTGATGTAAAACGTATTTCTTCAGTAAGGAGATCTAATTAGGTTTTACAGTGTACTCAGTTTTCTTCGTGTGTTAATACAACATGTCTGACTCACCCAGCCACGGTCGCAGATGCCCGTAGACAAACTCATCCTTCATCGTGACGTTGGCTTCAAGATGGACGGTATATGGAGTGAAAATACCAGCGTGAGCTTTGCATATTGAGAAAGGATCTCCTGTGTTTTGCGTGGTTTTTGTTCGTACCAGGCGCCATCAGCAGGGGCTTCACATAGTCAGGATGAAAGACTCTGACCAGGTGGTAGAAAGGCCCGAAGAACCAGGAGCAGGAGTGCTTGTAGGTCTGCACCAATTCATCCACCTGTTGGAGACCTTCCTCTGTACTCTGCATCTGAGATATTAATATGGTTATTTAATTTTTTTTTTTTAAGTAATGCTGTATGTCTGAAGGCTGGATTTTGAACCTTACCTGACCGAGGTGACCAATCAGCCATGAATGCGTCCGCGGCTTGTGGAAGCAGGACAACCTGTGAGTGTACCAGGCGTGACGAACCAGCAGCCTCGCCGTCCAAACTCCGACCACAGCCAGCAGCGCGGTCCCCATCAGCTGCAGGAGGAAACTGATCCCAGACCAGCTGAAAAGCTGCGACAGGAGCCTGTGAAGGACAGCCATGGTGGGACACAGGAGCAGAAAAAACAAAAACAACACCCGGTGCTCAGATGTTCTGATCCGACGGAGGCAGCTGACAGCCTGTTGATTTGGAAACAAGCAGGAACTGAACTTCTTCCGCACAACGTTGAGCGTATTTCATAACAGTTGCTGACATTGTTATGGCCCCACTTCCTTTTGTCTGTTAGATGCGGTCACTTTCATCATGTTCACTGCATGAGATTTCATGTTGATGTGAACTTAATTGCAAAAACAGACGTTAGTCGATGGGCCAACAATAAGAGGTGCAAAACTGGGAAAAGGAGGAAAAATTACACTTTTATCATTTTCTTCTTTTAAATAACAAGCTAGGAGATTTGGGGGAATCTGTTTTAAGGTCACACTGTAAAGAAACCTACAGTTCAGGAAGGAGACACAGCAAAAATGATGGAAAGTACTTTAGTCAGATGACTAACTCTACTAATTTGACCTATATTCAAAATGCTTTATGTGGTTGGAAAGTATCACAGAATGGGGCCACATGGTGGTGACACCATTATGCTGTGGGGATGCTTTTCGTCAGTAGGAACACAGAAGCTGTTTGGCGTCGATAAAAAGAAGATGAATTAGGCTGAATACAGGGCAAGAAAATCAGCTTGAGGTTGCTGAAGATCTGAATGTGGTTGTAGTTCTTGAAAATATAAAACTACTTCTTCAGTTCTAGGCTAAAACTCATAACCACATTCAACTCAATTTACAAGCTACTTTTTGAATGATAGTTGTCTAAAAATAAATAAAGAGGCAGAAAAAGCACTGTTGGTCGTCTGATACTCTTTTAGGCGTACCTTGCTGTGTTGAACCGTGTTCTACATTTTAGAACTTCCTCAAGTCTTTGTGTTGTTGGAGCCCAAATCTATACTGACCTCAGCTGGTCCACAAACATCTCCCAACAGGTGGAGAAGGCAGCAAATACAGTACTTCACTTTAAATCCGGAAGCTACGTCAGGCTCGTCTCCTGCCTTTAAATATTAAAACTAGGAGGTTTAAAATTTTAAAGCTCAATTCCTACGGTCATAGAGCTTTAAATAAGTTAATTTTTAATAGTTTGAATGTCTGAATTATCCGTTTCTCAGCCGAAGTGTTATTTTTACGAGGCGCTCCTGAAGGCCGCACTGATTGCCGCCTGTTGCACCTGTGAGACGCAGAATCTGAACCGAAAACTAGGCTGGAAATAATTTCTGCTCGGATTTGATGGTCCTTCTGAGAGAAAAGAAAACCAATAACGTGAAAAACGGGCGACTGGGTTCAGAGTTTGTTGACAGAACGTAATGTTGACGTCTTCCACTTTCAGGTAAGTTTATACCGAGATAAAAAATATTGCTGTGACGTGAAAAAACGCTACCAAGCTGTTTAATGTTTTTAGCTAAGTGGCTACATGGCGCACAAATACTAACAAAACCAACAAGATAAATAAATCAAATATTATTTAAACATTGTATTTATTTCAGCAACTTGTATGTTTTGCAACTTATAATATTCATTTTAATTTATTACCCTGACTTTTCATACTCATATTAAGTTGAACGTTCCAGTCATTTGTATTTTTATGTGCTGTTTTACGTAATTTAAGAACTAATTTATACCAAGTTGAATAAGTTTATATATGCCATTCGACTACATAAAGACAGACACAATCACTGACTCATTTCAGTATCTGATATTGGCAATAATTAAAAAAATATTTTATTTCTTGCCATAAAGATGTGGTACTATATAAACATAAATAATCAAAATATGGTTAATTTTCATATGAATATTTTAGGTCAACGTTTCAAAAGATCAGATCATTTATTTATTTATTTATAAAATTTTACAGTGCCAAAAAGATGAGTGGCTTTTGTCACAATTTTCTTTCAAATATATAAATTATAGCAAAGCATCAAATTTAAGACTTCATTGTGTTGCAAAATAACCCTCCTTTTAGTATTTAAGGTTTTAATTTCGCTGTCTTTATGTTGCAGACTTTAAACATAGGAAAATGGCGGAGGGGCATGACAGTTCTGTCAAAAGGGGATTTGTAGAGCCTCCATGCACCCCTCAGTCGTCACATCACTGCAGCCTCACTCGCGCAGGTGAATCTCCTTTGCAGTTTCACCTGAAGAATCGTCACGCAGAGCAGGATGAAGACGAGGACTCAAACGAATCGCCTTCGTCCCGCTGCTTTGAGGAGCTGTTCTGCACCAGAGAGACCCCAATACCGCTGGGCCCCCTGACCGGTGCTTTAATGGCCGCCTCAGGGCTGCAGGGTGACGTGGTGAAAGAAGGTTATCTGGGGAAGCTGGAGCGGAGCCACAGGAGATATTTCGTCCTGCGAACGGGAAGTCACACTGGTCTGAGCAGACTAGAGTGGTACAAGAACCAAGAGAAGTTCGCTGCAATGGAGAAGTCTGCTGGGAAGGCCGCTCTGTTTGGAACCAGCAAGCAAGGGTTGGTGGGAATAACTGCAACCATTTTGCTAACAGGATAGCGCTATCACAGTGTAAAAAACCATTGTTGGTACAGGCTTAACATTCTGTATTTGAACTTATTGTGGTCATATTTCTGTTGGATTTGACTGAAACTGATCAAAATCTTCTCTCTCAGGGTCATTTTCCTTCATCGCTGTCTTGGTGTGAGTCGGAATGGCAGTTCCCAAAAAGGCCACACGGTGGCGCTGTATGACCAGGATCAGACTCTGGTGCTTGTGATGGAGGAGCAGCAGCAACAGGAGGATTGGTACCTGGCCATAAAGAGGCTGATGGAGGAAGAGCAAAGAGATGAGGAGCATGAAGAAGGGTTTGATGAAGACGATGATGGGTATTGCACCCTACCGCCTGCAGCGTTCTTCAAAGAGGTAGGATGGGATGTTTTACTTTGAACTGTCCAGGTGAAAGCAGGGATGCTGCAGAGTTTGGAAAAGTCTGGGTTTAATTATCCAGATCGCAGGTTTTGGAAAATTAGACTAAGACTGAAAACAGACTTTCCAATTTTCATTGTTCAAAAGTTGCATCTATGCATCTGTTTGTTCCATCAATCCATCAATCCATCCATCTCTAAAGCCATCTGTCTATATATCATCTATCGCTATGATCAATATGTTTATTTTCCCAAAAATCCATGAGCCTATCTGTCTGCCCATCCATCCATCAAGCTATAATCAATCAATTTTTTAAAATTAATTTCAGAGAGATCCAAATCTTGGACTCTACACCTCATTTTGTGAATCCAAACTCACATTTGTGACACGGTTCTATAGCCATTCACTGAAGAGAGTCTCTTCTTCTACTCGTACTCTTCGTCTATCGCTGCGTCATTTGGCTCTTGCTGCTGTCGTCTTCGTCTAAGGTTTGGCCCGTCATGGTGAAGCCCAGAGGCCTGGGCTCCTCCAAACCGTTCACAGGGGAGAACCGTCTCTGCCTCTCTGCATCAACACTCGTTCTGGTCCGGCTGGGGTCCAGTAATGACTTGCCATCAGTTACGATACCTTTGCTGAGTGTCCGCCGCTTTGGACACCTGGATGGCTTTTTCTTTTTGGAGCTGGGCAGGTCGGCGCCTCATGGTCCTGGAGAAATCTGGATGGAGGCTAGAGAAGAAGGTAATTGGGCGCCACATTAAAAAGTTCTGCTTTAAATGAAACATTTTTGATTTTCCTGATTGGTTTTTCAGGAAACCCAGTTCTGGCCCAACACATCCACGAGTCGGTTCGGGAGACCGTGAGATCCCTACGAGCTCTTCCAGACTTCACCAGATCTCTGACATCCAGTCCCAATCAACAGCCAGCCCTTCTGGCCTCAAAGCGCTGCCGCCGCAAACAGAGAAACAAGTCGGCTAATGTGAGAACTCTTACACCTCGGGTTCTTCATCCCAGAAACTCTGAGACCCAAACTAGTCCTGCACAGCGTCACAGAAGAGCTCAAAAACTAGAAGACACACAGTCTGAATCCTCTCTGAGCTTCACGTCGCACCTGAGCCCTGCTAGATGCCAGCAGAGCCCTGCGCCGGAAACCAAAAGCTGCACAATGCAGAGCTGGGAGTTGGCTGAGAAGGAAGAAGGGCTCGGATACATGATGATGTCCCCGATTGTCAGACACAGCTTGTCTGAGTTACCTCAGGATGATTATGTTGTCATGGAGAGTCCACAAAAACTCAACCGGCCAGAATACTGCTCCTCTTCATCGTCCTCTTCTCTTCAGACGTCATTCAGCAGGTAAATTAATTAGGAAGCCTCAGTAAATAAGTTTTTTTATTTTGAAATGGCCACATATCAGTGTAATCTATGAGGAATTATTAGGGACAGGCTAAGAAAAAAAACACTTATTTACAAGAGAAAAGTCATGATATTGAGAGAATAATGTATCACACTAAAGATGTATTACGAGAATAGAGTCAATATTGCGAGAAAAAGTCGTAATTAGAAAAAAGTCAAAATATTACCAGGATAATTTTAACATGAGTAGCAAATCATAATAATACAAGAGGTAAGTATTGTATGTGAAAAAAGTTAGAAAGATACCAGGAAAAGTTTAAATAAGAGAAAGTCGTAGTAATTGTAGAGAGGAAAAAAGTAATAATGGCAGAAAATGTAATAATACCAGACAAAAATTATAATACAAGTTGTAAGACAAAGTCATAGATGAGGAAAAAGTCATAATTTGAGAAAGTTCTCATCATAATGTGTAAGAAGTTGTAGTAATGTGGGGAAAAATTATTACTACATGAACAAAGTCACCAGGTGACTGTTTTCTTTGGAATGATGGATTTTAAATATAATTTGAGACCTTTTTAAACTTCATCAGACTGAAAAGCTGCTCCAGTTGTTCTCTGAAGGCCTCATGCAGATTCTTTTATCTCTCCATGGCCTTAACTCACTTCCACAGTCAGCAACAAACTAAATGTCTGCTTTTCAAACAGGACAAACTTTCTTTAGTGACCTGATGGGATTCCCCCCTACATGATTTTTTCCATTTTTACTTTTAAACCAAGCAGGTGTCCATTTTTTTACATGACTGTTCCTTGCCATTATTCACAAGAAGGAACAATTTGACAAATACAAACCTTACATGTTTAAATGACTTAATCATGTTTGTGATCATTTTAATTTAAGGTTTTAACTCTATCTTCTCTGTCCTCACAGCTCCACCTATGACAGCTTCTCTCCTCTGCATCCTTCACGCCTTCAGAGCAGTGAGGTCAGTCAGCCATGCTGCCCGGGGTCTCCAGAAAACGTCCCGTTGCCAATAGAAACCAACTTTTCTGCCCAGCCACGGCAGGATCAGGACTTTGATCGGTCTTTGCTGATTCCTCCATTTCTGTTGAGTGGATCACAAATGAAAAAGGTTCCACAGTCCAGTCCAAACGTTGATACAGGCCAGTTCAGTCGCCCTCAACCTGAACAGGAGCGGGTCAGAAGAAACTGGCTGCCAACATGTCTTCTTTCTTGCTTTCAAACTGGGGAGAGATCTTGAGTGTTGGAGTAATTATGTTTCTATCTATAACTATAAGTGTTTAGTAGTTAAATTATAGTAAATGTTGGGGTTAGATGCTCTGTAAAGTGTTGGTCCACTGAAAGGGGGTCCGTTATCACCACCTACAAGAGGAAAGTGAGGATGTGGCTGTAATGGTTTAAAAGAATGATGTGCATCTGGTGTTTCTGCACTTTAACACTTGAACGGTGCACAAATGTTTTGAGAATCACATGCTCAAAGATGATTGGGGTTTAGAGATCGTTGCATACTTGAATTGTTTCAGTGCTATTAAGGAGAAAAAAAATAAAGTTGCCTTTTTGACTGTTCTAAATGTCTTGGGATTACTTTTTTTTATAATTTGATTCTTAATTGTTTTTGTCATTAATAGTGTAACGTTAAAGACATAAACTAAGGAAAAGATCAGTAGAATTTCTATAATTTTTTTGATGCAAAAAAATGCATCAAAAAACCTTTTATAAAAGGTATAAAAACTAAAACCTTTTATAAAAGGTCGTAGTTGTTGGGTTCTCAAAAGAGAACTGTATGAATTTAGCTGCATCATGCTGAGTATACACTGAGTTCACACCTCTGGTTCTTTTTAAGGCATTTCTTGGTTCCTTCTCAGAAAAGCTGCAAGACGTTAGCGTTTTTTTTTTGTTTTGTTTTTTTTTAGCTGTGTTGGCACGCTTTGTGACATTTAATCAGTTCTGTTTTAAATGTTTACCACACAATGAATATAATCAGAGGTGGGCAGAGTTCCCCAAAACTGTGCTCATGTATGTCTTCAACATATTTTTACTCACGTAAAACATAAAGTGGTCACTCAAGTACTAAGAAACTGATTGGATCATTTGACTTAATATTTAAACATGTCATCATACAGAAACAGTAAAGTTATGCAAAACTTTCTTTATAGGCATACATGAAAACAAAATGCATGATTAAAAATAACATTCAGGCATAGAGTTTTTTCAAGAAAAAAATAACCCAGTGTAACTAATATAATTGGTCATGCAAATATACTGTATATTAAAACAGAATAGAGTACTTGCAGTGCCAATTAGCACAACAAGGTTAAACAATAAATAACATTACAATAATGATGTTTGTGCATAAAGAGTCTCAGTCTAAGTGTTGGTCTGTATCACATTCATTTTCTTCTTCATTCAGGAAAGTTGCTCTGGGTGGAAAATCCAGAAACTTCACTCGAGTAGAAATACTTTACAAAATATTACTATCCATCCATCCATCCATCCATTTTCTTCCGCTTATCCGAGGTCGGGTCGCGGGGGTAGCAGCTTCAGAAGGGAGGCCCAGACTTCCCTCTCCCCAGCCACTTCTTCTAGCTCCTCCGGGGGAATCCCGAGGCGTTCCCAGGCCAGCCGAGAGACATAGTCCCTCCAGCGTGTCCTGGGTCTTCCCCGGGGCCTCCTCCCGGTGGGACGTGCCCGGAACACCTCACCAGGGAGGCGTCCAGGAGGCATCCTGACCAGATGCCCAAGCCACCTCAACTGGCTCCTCTCGATGTGAAGGAGCAGCGGCTCTACTCTGAGTCCCTCCCGGATGACTGAGCTTCTCACCCTATCTCTAAGGGAGAGCCCAGCCACCCTACGGAGAAAACCCATTTCGGCCGCTTGTATCCGCGATCTCGTTCTTTCGGTCATGACCCAAAGCTCATGACCATAGATGAGGGTGGGAACGTAGATCGACCGGTAAATCGAGAGCTTCGCTTTTTGGCTCAGCTCTCTCTTCACCACGACGGACCGGTACAGCGCCCGCTTGACAGCAGACGCTGCGCCAATCCGCCTGTCGATCTCCCGCTCCCTTCTTCCCCCATTCGTGAACAAGATCCCGAGATACTTAAACTCCTCCACTTGGGGCAGGACACCCCCCCTGACCCGGAGAAGGCACTCTACCCTTTTCCGGCTCAAGACCATGGCCTCGGATTTGGAGGCACTGATCCCCATCCCGGCCGCTTCACACTCGGCTGCGAACCGATCCAGCGAGAGCTGCAGATCACGATCTGATGAAGCCAAAAGGACCACATCGTCTGCAAAAAGTAGAGATGAGATCCTAAGGCCACCAAATCGGATCCTCTCAACACCTTGGCTGCGCCTAGAAATTCTGTCCATGAAAGTGATGAACAGAATCGGTGACAAAGGGCAGCCCTGGCGGAGTCCAACTCTCACCGGAAACGAGTCCGACTTACTGCCGGCAATGCGGACCAGACTCTGACACTGGTCATACAGGGACCTGACAGCCCGTATCAAAGGGCCCGGTACCCCATACTCCCGGAGAACCCCCCACAGGGCTCCCCGAGGGACACGGTCGAACGCCTTCTCCAAGTCCACAAAACACATGTAGACTGGTTGGGCGAACTCCCATGCACCCTCCAGGACCCTGCTGAGGGTGTAGAGCTGGTCCAGTGTTCCACGACCAGGACGAAAACCACACTGCTCTTCCTGAATCCGAGGTTCGACTATCCGACGGACCCTCCTCTCCAGGACCCCTGAATAGACCTTGCCAGGGAGGCTTAAGAGTGTGACCCCTCTATAATTGGAGCACACCCTCCGGTCCCCCTTTTTGAACAGGGGGACCACCACCCCAGTCTGCCAGTCCAGGGGAACTGCCCCCGATGTCCATGCGATATTGCAGAGTCGCGTCAACCAACACAACCCTACAACATCCAGAGCCTTAAGGAACTCCGGGTGGATCTCATCCACCCCCGGGGCCTTGCCACCGAGGAGCTTTTTAACCACCTCGGCGACCTCGCCCCCAGAGATTGGAGAGCCCAACCCAGAGTCCCCAGGCTCTGCTTCCTCAGTGGAAGGCATGTTGGTGGGATTGAGGAGGTCTTCGAAGTACTCTGCCCACCGGCCCACAACGTCCCGAGTAGAGGTCAGCAGCACACCATCCCCACTATAAAGAGTGTTGGTGCTGCACCGCTTCCCCCCCCTGAGACGCCGGATGGCGGACCAGAATCGCCTCGAAGCCGTGCGGAAGTCTTTCTCCATGGCCTCTCCAAACTCCTCCCACGCCCGAGTTTTTGCCTCGCAAACCGCCCGAGCCGCATGCCGCTTCGCCCGCCGGTACCCATTAGCTGCTTCCGGAGTCCCACAGGCCAAAAAGGCTCGATAGGACTCCTTCTTCAGCCTGACGGCATCCCTCACCGAAGGTGTCCACCAACGGGTTCGAGGGTTGCCGCCGCGACAGGCACCGACAACCTTGCGGCCACAGCTCCGATCGGCCGCCTCGACAATGGAGGCACGGAACACGGTCCACTCAGACTCCATGTCCCCCACCTCCCCCGGGACGTGTTCGAAGTTTTGCCGGAGATGGGAGTTAAAGCTCCGTCTCACAGGGGATTCCGCCAGACGTTCCCAGCAGACCCTCACAACACGTTTGGGCCTGCCAGGTCTGACCGGCTTTCGCCCCCACCACCGGAGCCAACTCACCACCAGGTAGTGGTCAGTGGACAGCTCCGCACCTCTCTTCACCCGAGTGTCCAAGACATACGGCCGCAGATCCGATGAAACGATGACAAAGTCGATCATCGAACTGCGGCCTAGGGTGTCCTGGTGCCAAGTGCACATATGGACACCCTTATGCTTGAACATGGTGTTCGTTATGGACAATCCATGGCGAGCACAGAAGTCCAGCAACAGAACACCGCTCGAGTTCAGGTCGGATGGGCCGTTCCTCCCAACCACGCCCCTCCAGGTCTCACTGTCGTTGCCCACGTGAGCGTTGAAGTCCCCCAGCAGAACAAGGGAGTCCCCAGGAGGAGCACTCTCCAGTACCCCCTCTAAGGACTCCAAAAAGGGTGGGTAATCTGAACTGTCGTTCGGCCCGTAAGCACAAACGACAGTCAGAACCCGTCCCCCCACCCGTAGGCGGAGGGATGCTACCCTCTCATTCACCGGGGTAAACCCCAACGTACAGGCGCCGAGATGGGGAGCAACAAGTATGCCCACTCCTGCCCGACGTCTCTCTCCCTGGGCAACTCCAGAGTGGAAGTATGTCCAGCCCCTCTCAAGGAGACTGGTTCCAGAACCAGAGCCATGCGTCGAGGTGAGACCGACTATTTCTAGCCGGAACCTCTCGACCTCACGCACTAGCTCCGGCTCCTTCCCCACCAGAGAGGTGACATTCCACGTCCCAAGAGCCAGTTTCTGCAACCGAGGATCGGACCGCCAGGGTCCCCTCCCTTGGCCGCCACCCATCACACAGTGCACCCGACCCCTTTGGCCCCTCCCACGGGTGGTGGGCCCATGGGAGGGGGGGCCCATGTTTCCTCTTCGGGCTGAGCCCGGCCGGGCTCCATGGGTAAAAGCCCGGCCACCAGACGCTCGCCATCGTGCCCCCCCTCCAGGCCTGGCTCCAGAGTGGGGCCCCGGTGACCCACGTCCGGGCGAGGGAACACCAAGTCCAAGGTTTTCTTTCATCATTGGGGTCTTCGGGCTGCACTTTGTCTGGTCCCTCACCTAGGACCTGTCTGCCTTGGGTGACCCTACCAGGGGCATGAAGCCCCAGACAGCATAGCTCCTAGGATCGTTGGGGCACTCAAACCCCTCCACCACGATAAGGTGGCAGCCCATGGAGGAGCAAAATATTACTAGTTAAGTAAAAGTACAGCGTAGAGAGACTACTACTAAAAATACTTTTTTTCCAAAAAAGTTTAATGTCACTGTACCTCTGAATAAATCAACCAATCACTCAGTTGTTCAAGCTATTGATGCAGTGTGTGGTCTTAGATATTTCTTAATATGGTATTTAATTTAAAGCCTCAGATGTGGACAGAAAATCTTTCTATTAACAGTTTAATTGTAAATTCAAAAAAGATGGTCTCAACTAACTTGACTGAGCTTGAGCTACTTTGCAACAGGAGTCATCAAGAAACTTAATTGTAGGTGTAACTGCAGTAAATGGTTGTTCTGCTAAACAAATATTTTACTTGAATTAAAGCAAAGTATAGACAGATGAAACGGAAACAAAGGAAGAAAAAAAAATCTGTTTTCAGAAGTCAAAGAGAACTGTGACTTCAGCAACCAGACATTCCTTCACTTGTCCTCTTTCTGTTCATTAATGTCTAAGAATCTGGGGGAGCTTTCTAACTAACCAATACATTTGTTGTGGTTTTCGTGTGCTACCAAATAAGGATGTACCTGTGAGGTTGCTCAAACCTCTCACAATGAATGATTAAATTAAAAACAATTAATTTGTTATATGACTCTTGAAGCTTGAGATCAGCAGTTGTTTTCGTTTCCAGCAACTTAAAATTCTTACTTATTTGAAATCAGATTTGAAAAAGGAAACATTTTTTAGCTTAATTTTTATGATTAAAAATATGAAAAATAAAGCAATTTACGATCAGAGTGAAATTATCATAGTTTTTGGGGCCAAAGAAACAAAAAAAAATCCCCCAAAGGATTCTAATTAATAAAAAGGAAACTTATAGGAAGGGAAGGAAACATATACCATCTATACACCATGTTTTAAATTATTATGCAAGTGATATTTTCTTTGATTTTCTTAAATGGTCAATGCAAATGATGGTCAGTATAATTTTCAAGTCATGAACTATTTCAGTATAAATCAAATTTTACTGAACAAAGCTCCCCATGAGAACAGTATTTATTTTTTTTCAAAAATAAAAAGCTCAAAATGCACTGTTCCAAATTATTATGCACAGCAAATTTTCTAAACATTTTATGGATTATAAAGAACTGCAAACGGTCATTCTTTGAATGTGCAGCATTAAGTGGTCACATGTACTAAAATCAAAAGCTATTTCAATCAAAAACATCTTAACAGACAGAGTTCCATGTTAACATAGAACCTTCTTTGATATCACAGCACAATTCTTGATCCATTGAACTTGTGAGTTTGTGGAAAGTTTCTGCTTGAATTTCTCTGCAGGATGTCAGAAAACCTTCCTAGAGCTGCTGGTTCGATATGAACTGCATTCAGATCTTCTGCTTGATTAAACTCCAAAGATTCTCAATAGGGTTGAGGTCAGAGGATGGTGACCACAACATGAGTTTCTGTAGACTTACCAAGTATGAACAATTTTATTCCACATTTCTAGAGCAGTACCACCAGTAACAAATATGGAAATACATGAGATTAGATTATAGACAGCAGTAACACAAATCAGTATCTAGACACCATTTTTTCTCAAGTTTAGAGTCTTGTGCAGTTCAGTGTTTTATTGTTCCGCAGATTCTTTACAGAATTGAGAGAAACTTCATATTCTTTCTTTTATTCTTCATTTTTTTCTTTAAATTAACATTATTTGATGCACATCAGTTTCTTTTCAACCCTGTTTTACCTGGTAGATAATAACTGCAGATTACGATTAAATGCTTTGTTTACATTTATGGGTAATCTGATTACATCACTAACAGCTGATTAAATCACAGATTAAACTAATGAGCCATAATAGTAACCGAGTAATAATGGAGTATTTTTCTGATCTTCTCTAGTGTCACATGACACACTCTGAAGGAAATGTTTCTACATCTTACATGACAAAATGTTCAATTTATTATAATGATGAAACAAAACCTTTCCAAATTTCTCTGTAATCAAGTTGTTTTATTGAAGAAAGGCAAAGAGACAGAACAGCCAACATTGATTTTTTGATTTACATCGAAATAATTGATAAGAAAATAGTGTCAGTTCTTAGTTGATGTCAGTTTCTGTTTCTTCTTTGGAATACAAGAAAGAAAACAAAAGCACTTCAATCTCAACTGATTTAAACAGGAGCAAGAACAACAACCAACTGCAACAATACAAATATTAAAGCAAAGCTATTATTGAAATAGTTCATGGGGAGAAATATTTCAGTGTCATGAGAATGAAAGAAAACATAATCAGAGATATCCTTTATCGCTCTTGGAACAAAAAGACTTGCATATCAATCAGAAAAATACAGATGAACAGAACAACAGAGCAGAGACATCAGAGTAAATCAATCAATCAATCAATCAATCAATCAATCAATCAATCAATCAAGTTTTATTTGTATAGCACATTTCAGCAGCAAGGCATTTCAAAGTGCTTTACATCATATCAAACACAGAAACACAATGCAACATAGAATCAACAATCAAAACACGACATTAAGTCAAGTTCCATCAATAAATTGGTAATTTATTACGTTTCAAATACAATAATAAACAGGTGGGTTTTTAGTCACATTTGCATCCATAGAAGGTTTACCTGTTACACTCCTACTGTGTTATATGGAACAACAATTGATCAACAATCAAAGAAAAACTCTACTTTGGTTTAATGAACTCTACAGAGTCTCCAGCGTCGCAAACATAAACTCCAGCATGTAGTGGTTCAGTGAATGTGGTCTGAACTCTGTGGAGGAGAGTCATGGTTTCAGAGACACTGTAGAAGTGCAGAAGTCCTGCTCCGCGATCCAGGTACACTCCGACTCTGGAGGAAACTAGACCTGAGACAGTGAACCATGAGTTGTTGGTAACAAATTTAAAACTGTTTTGGGAACACTCTAATGCCCATGAATCGTCATTACGTTCACTTCCTACGCTCTTAATATTCTTGTAAGAGACTGCTACAAAAACCTGTTGTCCGCTCCACTCCACTTCCCAGTAACAACGATCAGTCAGACTGATCACCATCCTGACACCATCCTGTGAAATTGTCTGTTTGATTAGGATGAAGCTGATTAGGATAGTGCTGATAACTAGGATAAGACTCATGATGATTAATTGCTTTCACTTTCCTGTTCCTCTTTGACAGCAACAGGTTATCATTTTCTATATTTGGATCCCTAATGATTTGACATGAATATTTTAAGAATCCAGCTCTGCTCTTTGGTTTTAGTTCTGGTTCTGACAGTAAAACATTCACATCAGTTACCAACAGGGAGATGTTTGTCCATGAGTCCTTCAGGATGTCCTGTAGTTTATCTCGGAGCTTTGTCACAGCTGCTGTCACATCCTCAAAGTGTCTCAGAGGACGAACCTTGATGATGGATATATGGCTAGTCTCACTCAGTACTGACAGTGAGGGGTAGCTGTGTAGAAAATGGGTGTGATCCTCTGTGTGTGAGAGCTGCTCCAGCTCAGCGTCTTTCCTCTTCAGCTCAGTGATCTCCTGCTCCAGCTTCTCCTGAAGATCTTTGACTCGACTCACTTCAGTTTCCTGCTGGGATCTGATCTGCTGCTTCACATCAGAGCTTCTTTTCTGGAGGAGACAGATCAGCTGGGTGAAGATCTTCTCACAGTTCTCCACTGTTTTATCAGCAGAGCGATTGATGGCCTTCGTCTCCTGTTGAAGCAGTTTTACATCTGTATCCTTGCCTTGGATCATCTGCTGGATGATACTTCGTCTCCCCTGTAGCTCGTTCTGTCTCTCAGTCCTTTCTGCTGCAGCTGATACTGTGTTGTGGCCTTTATGATCATCCACAGGGCAGAGATAACAGATACACTTCTGATCCGTTCGACAGAACATCTTCATCACCTCATCATGCTTAGAGCAAATGTTCTCCTGAAGGTTCTTGGACGGCTCCACCAGCTTGTGTTTCTTTAAAGGAATTGAATCATAATGAGGCTGAAGGTGTTTCTCACAGTAAGAGGCCGGACAGGCTAAACAGGACTTGACGGCTTTCAGTTTTCTCCCAGTACAGACATCACAGGCCACATCTTCAGGTCCAGCATAACAGTGGTCAGCAGGAGCAGCTTGAAGTCCAGTCTTCTTCAGCTGTTCCAGTAAAGCTGCTAGCATGGTGTTCTTCTGCAGGACAGGCCTCTGTGTGAAGGTCTGTCTGCACTGAGGACAGTGGTAGCTTTTCTTTTTCTCACCTTCATCCCAGAAGTTTGTAATACAGTTCATACAGTAGCTGTGTCCACAGGGAATAGTCACCGGATCCTTCAGTAGATCTAGACAGATGGAACAGGAGAAAGTTTCTCTGTCTAGCTGAACTGCCTGCTGCTCCATTTCTCCTCTCAGTCACACTGACTGTGTTAGTTTCATTTTCTGCAAACAGAAACTGTTTTGAGTTCTGATCTGACATGTCAATGCAGAGGCTGCAGCCAATCAGCTTCTTCTAGAGATTGGGCAGAGGGAGTGATTTGAGGCTTTGATTCCAGGAAGAAGAGGGCTATTAACATAAATACAGTTTAATATTTAACCGGCTTCACTACACTTTTCAGTTCAAAACAACTAAGTCACCAAAGCTAGGATCAGATAATAAAATAAAAGAATGATTGCTGCTAAAGGAACCAAATGTTTGGTTGCTCAAGGAAATTTGTTGCCTGTTTCGTAACCGCAATATTTGTGCAGTAGGACACAGAGCGTCAATGGTTGCTTCATATTCATTTATGGTTAGTTTGGTGTTGCTCATAATGCATATTTTTATAAACCTGGAAACTTTCACACGGAGATTCTGCAGCCAAACATGTTTGACAAAGGTCTATTTCTGCTTTTAGTTTTTAAAGAATCATTTATTTTAAGGTTCAACATCTGACTGGCCCTTCTATGTTTTCTGACACGTCTCCAACCTTGCTCACAGTTTCAAAGCTCAATCATCATCAGCCTAACAGTGGGAAAACTTTAACCTTCTCTTCATCACTATCACCACAACAACAGCGCCATCTTCTGTCGATTATTGTAGATGTCAGTTGATGCTGCATTCAGGTGAAATCTGTGTAATCAAGTAGTTTTATTGAAGCAATTTAAAGAGACAGAAAACCACACATTTATTTTCCAATCTAAATCCATAGACTCTAGAGGAAAAACAGCATCAGTTTTGAGTTGTTTTCACAAGTAAGAATAGATAAGGAAGCTCAGTTCACTTTAATCGCAACTGATTTAAACAACAAAATCAACAACCAAATACAATAATACAATTATTAAAGAAAAACTGTTAAAGGCCAGAGAAGTTTAGATTTTCATTGGGAGAAAAATTTGTGTCATATAAGAATGAAAGGAAACATCAGATATATCCTTTATCGCTCCAGTAACACAGACAAGGAGAAATACATATCAATAAGAAAAATAAAGATAAACAGAACAGTAGAGCAGAAACATTAGAGCAATGAACCCTGGGCAACAATCAGAGAGAAAATCTATTTGGGTTTACAGAACTCTGCAGAGTCTCCAGTCTTCTCAACCCAAGCTCTGGCATGCAGTGGCTGAGTGAACGTCGTCTGGACTCTGTGGAGTCAGAGAATGGTTTCAGAGGCGCTGTAGCAGGACAGAAGACCTGCTCTGTGATCCAGGTAAACTCCTACTCTGGAGGAACCTAGACCTGAGGTCCAGATGTTGTTGTGACCAAATTTAAAACTGTTTTGGGAACAACTTAATGCCCAAGATTTGTGGTTATGCCCAAATTTAGATTCATTCCCCCTTCCTGCTCTGCTGATATTCTTGTACGCGACTGCTACATAAACTTGTTCTCCTCCCCACAAGTGAAAACACATAGGTGCTCTTGTTTGCAGTCAGTCAACATTCTCATAAAGCTGCTCAACTAATAGTGATTTTTTTTTTTACCTGCAAGGTGGAACGCAAATGTTTTGTGACGTTTTGTGCTGAATTTGCATTAGAAAACTGACTATGTGTAATTTTATTGTGTCACAATAAACACAATCCAACAATCAGAGATGCCATGCAGGAAGGAAAATAATTCAATCAGACCCCATTTGAAGGTTTCAGAAGGCAGTATTTTTCTTAATATCTTCCTGATTCATTTACTATTTTAGTACTTGATTTTTAAAAAATATTTTATTAAAACCTAACTTATTTGTTACACTATTGCCAAAGGTCAGAGGTCAACACCTCAGCTACAACTGGATATCCCAGCTTCCATATTAGAAGTGGGAGATGACAAAGCTTCTCCAGGATTGTTCCTGAACTACGACGTGTTTAATTCTGTCATATTTTGTTGTTTTTCATTTAGCTGAAGGTACTTTAACTTGTTATTCTTGTACACCCGTATGACACCTCTTCAAACAACCATTTCTTGTTTAATTCTTTACCTCAGAACACAGTCATAGCACTTCCTAATTTTTACATCCGTTTTAGCTGCGTGACAGTTTTATCTTTGATAAACAGCAAGTGATCAGCACATCATTTAGTGACCAATCATGATCTGCGTGTTGCAATCTAAATGCTGTATAAAATGCGTAGAACGTGGCACGCTGCATCATCTGAGGGCACTTCTCCCTGCAGACCTGCAGCAGCTGAAGCCTTTGAGAACCCACTCCTGCTTTAGCAAAGCCGATCATCCAACTACCTGAATAACAATTCCTTACGTGGACGAGAACAAAGGTAGTAAAATTATTTCTTATTTCTCCGTCTTGATAGACTATTGCTGTGTCACTGCTTACATTGCTTGATAAAGAAAGAATTGTTGTTATCTGACTACTTTTTTCTGTTTTTTTGTGAAATGTTATTTCCAACATCAATTTTATCTGTTCAGTTTATCTCATGATTGTCTAATAAGTGTTTAGATTGACTCATTAACAACAGACCATGTTTGGTAAGAGTATTTCCTAACAGGTCATTATTAGAGCCCTTAAATCTAGACTAAAACACACCCATTTAGAGTTGTATTTAAAACATAATCAATTACAAATTTAATGATGACACTTGACTTAATATAATGTTTTGATTGTTGATTCTATGTTGCATGACTCTGTTTCTGTGTTTGTTATGATGTAAAGCACTTTGAAATGTGCTATACAAATAAAATTTGATTTGATTTGACCAGTTAAATGATCTATGCATAATGCAATGTTTTTTGGTTTTTTTTCTGTAGAAGTATTACATTCAAAAATTACCACCAGCCTCTTCTAAGTAAGCATACTGAATATGCAATAAAAACTAGTGACAAAGAGGAAAATAGCAGCCTTACTAACACTGTTGACCAAATTCTGTTAAGGTGCTTAAAAGCATTCAGTCATCAGACAGAGTCAAATCGTATAAATATGAATTTTTTTTTAAAATTTCTTCATCAGGAAATGATGATGAGGAACATGCTTCTTCATTTGCCATTTGTTCTGCTCTGCATGGCTGCTGTGTTTAAGGAGCTCCAAGGACAACCAACCTATGAAGACTTCAAAAATAGACACATGATCGGAAACACGGGTTTACCTGGCAACACTTATGGTGAAAAATGTACAATGGGGATTGAAAACCGTCGCATATTCATAAAAAAGAATAACCAACAAGAATGTAAGCCAATCAATACATTCATAATTGGTGACGAACAATCAATCAAAGACATTTGTAAATCAAAAGATAACATCTTAATATGCAGTAGCAGGAAGTTTGACATCATTATATGTAGGAAAAATGATGATGGTGTAAGGCTGGTTAGTGAAGGCTGTAAATATAAAGGTGCTCTTCAGAAAAGGCAGGTTGTTGTTGCGTGCAAAGATGGTTTACCAGTGCACTTTGAAAGATTCTGCTAACTGATTAAATACACTGGAAATCTTGTGATCCAGGATATTACTTTAAATATGACAATTATGAGCCATTTTATTGTCTGTCAAATTCATATAAAATGTGCATAAAAATGCTTTTCTTGTGGACATCTATTGTTTCACCTGCTATAATTTCCTTTTACAGAATCACCTGCATGCAATTAACATTTCATTTAACTTTTCAAGTTGGACATTCAGCTTGCTCTACAGCATCCATAAAAATAAACTTGCTATGTCCTTTCTTGTGCCTGTTGAATTTCTTTACTGAAATTGTGATTTTTTTAATAGCCTCTATAAATTAAGGCTTGAGAGATCAAAAGGAGGTAACCACTAAGGACCCAGTTCTGTTTATTTCTATTGAACAAAATGTGAGACGTCAAATTAAGTAAATCCTGCCCTCCAGGTTTATGATAGGGAAGATGATTAGTCCTGTGATAGCTTGTAATGCAGTCAGCATGATCAGAGCAGACACTTTTTAGCACATTAAATGTAAACGAGACACTTTTGTGAAACCAAAGCCTCTCAGCAGCTGCAGCCAGCAGGAGACTGAAGAGCCAAAACCAAGATTCAACCGCTTGTCAATTTAAAATTCTCAGAGATTACTGAATAATGAATGAATTCAACTCAATTTAGTTAGAAAACTTTCTGTTGAAAGGACGATCTGGTGTTATAGATACAGTAGTTATGCCATATGCAGACGGTTTCTCCAAGATGAATGATGTGGTTTGCAGTCAGTTCTTAGAGACACAAAACTAAAGAGCAACTCTGGATTAATCACTGATTTAGTAAAGCATTTATTATGATCATATATAATGCAAGACTGTATTTTTTATTTTAAGCTGTTAAAGTCAGCAAAGAAATCTAAAAATAATCTAACTTCTTTAAACAGCAGGTCTGTAAGTGTAAGCACATTTTAAATTCATTTTCATATTTGCAAGCATATTTTGTTTAAAAAGAAAAACTCCTTTTAATTTGTAGATGTTGAATTTATGTATGAACTTTTCTGTATGTACTCTCTGAAGACACATACAGAAAATGCAGACTAACATAGTTTTCAGTCTGGCGCCCTTAAAGTGCAAACCCTGTTTGTAGTGAGTGTTGCCACTTTGTGATTGGTTGTTTTAACTGTGAAGTTGTCAATATAGCGATCTAAATCTTAAAGGTATGCGTGATATAGAAAAGAAAAAGGGACACAGTGCAATACTAATTGTCAACACGGCGACTAGATCAGGAAAAAGGTTTAATAAAAACAAATAGGTAGGGAGGGAGATAGAAGTTATCGATGATAGTCTGACTTTGACAACTTTAGCATGTACAGTTGTGGTCAAAAGTTTACATACACTTGTAAAAAACATAATGTCATGGCTGTCTTGAGTTTCCAATAAGTTCTACAACTCTTATTTTTCTGTGATAGAGTGATCGGAACACATACCTGTTTGTCACAAAAAACAGTCATAAAGTTTGGTTCTTTCATAAATTTATTATGGGTCTGCTGAAAATGTCACCAAATCTGCTGGGTCAAAAATATACATACAGCAACATTAGTATTTGGTTGCATGTCCCTTGGCCATTTTCACGGCAACTAGGCGCTTTTGGTAGCCATCCACAAGCTCCTGGCAAGCTTCAGGTCGAATGTTTGACCACTCTTCTTGACAGAATTGGTGCAGTTCAGCTAAATGTGATGGTTTTCTTGCATGAACCTGTTTCTTTAGCACTGTCCACATGTTCTCAATGGGGTTTAAGTCAGGACTTTGGGAAGGCCATTCTAAAACCTTAATTCTAGCCTGGTTTAGCCATTCCTTTACCACTTTTGATGTGTGTTTTGGGTCATTGTCCTGTTGGAACACCCAACTGCGCTCAAGACCCAACCTTCGGGCTGATGGTTTTAAGTTTTCCTGCAGAATTTGGAGGTAATCCTCCTTCTTCATTATCCCATTTACTTTCTGCAAAGAACCAGTTCCACTGGCAGCAAAACAGCCCCAGAGCATAATACTACCACCACCATGCTTGACAGTAGGCATGGTGTTCCTGGGATTAAAGGCCTCACCTTTTCTCCTCCAAACATATTGCTGGGTGTTGTGGCCAAACAGCTCAATTTTTGTTTCGTCTGACCACAGAACTTTCCTCCAGAAGGTTTTATCTTTGTCCATGTGATCAGCAGCAAACTTCAGCCGAGTCTTAAGGTGCCTTTTCTGTAGCAAGGGCTTCTTTCTTGCACGGCAGCCTCTCAGTCCATGGCGATGTAAAACACGCTTGACTGTGGAGACTGACACCTGTGTTCCATCAGCTTCCAAATCCTTGCAGACCTGCTTTTTGGTGATTCTTGGTTGACTCTTGACCATCCTGACCAATCTCCTCTCGGCAGCATGTGATAGCTTGCGTTTTCTTCCTGATCGTGGCAGTGACACAACTGTTCCATGCACTTTATACTTGCGAATAATTGTCTGCACAGTTGCTCTTGGGACCTGTAGCTGCTCCAAGTGACTTCCCTGACTTGTTCAAGTCAATAATTCGCTTTTTCAGATCCACAC